>NW_028318516.1:1217940-2435880 GCF_062004578.1 Staurois parvus
CACTCAGGACAGGAATATGGCTTCTCCCCTGTGTGCATTCTCTGATGTGGATAAAGTTGGTACTTCTGTGCAAAACGTTTCCCGCACTCAGGACAGGAATACGGCTTCTCCCCCGTGTGAGATCTCTGATGCCTGGAAAGATGGAACTTCCATGAAAAACATTTCCCACACTCAGGACAGGAATACGGCTTCTCCCCCGTGTGCATTCTCTGATGTGTGTAAAGTTGGTACTTCTGTGCAAAATGTTTCCCGCACTCAGGACAGGAATATGGCTTCTCCCCCGTGTGAGATATCTGATGTTTGTAAAGATTGGACTTCTCTGCAAAACGTTTCCCGCACTCAGGACAGGAATACGGCTTCTCCCCCATGTGAGATTTCTGATGTTTGTAGAGACTGGACGTCTGTGAAAAACATTTTGCGCACTCAGAACAGGAATACGGTTTCTCCCCTGTGTGCGATCTCTGATGTGTGTCAAGATGTGACTTATGTGAAAAACATTTCCCGCACTCAGGACAGGAATAGAACTTCTCTCCTGTGTGAGATCTCTGATGTTTGTAAAGACTGGACTTCTGTGAAAAACATTTCCCGCACTCAGGGCAGGAATATGGCTTATCCCCCGTGTGAGTTCTCTGATGTGTGTCAAGATGTGACTTATGAGAAAAACATTTCCCGCACTCAGGGCAGGAATACGGCTTCTCCCCCGTGTGAGATCTCTGATGGTTGTAAAGACTGCACTTCACTGAAAAACATTTTCCACACTCAGGACAGGAATACGGCTTCTCCCCCGTGTGAGATCTCTGATGTATGTCAAGATGGCACTTATGTGAAAAACATTTCCCACACTCTGGACAGGAATACAGCTTCTCCCCCGTGTGACATCTGTTATGCCTATTAAGTTGGGATTTATAATGGAAACCTTTCCCGCACTCAGTACAGGAGAACCTCTTCCCTGTTGGAAGGCCGGCCCGGTCCCGCACAGTCTGAGGTTCCTCAGGATACGAGGAATCCGATGGTCCATCTACACTGGGTGGTGCCGGATGGACATTGGAGGGAGCCGGGTTTTCTCCTGGACTATACTGTGTGATGTCCTCATCTTCTACTTTCCAGTCTGGAGACAAAGTGAGACAATCCTCGGAGGTTTTCCTCATCTCCCGGCCATGGACTAAAATACAAAGACAAAGAGGATTACTAGACAGGAGCTGATTGGTTCCCCCAAACCAGGACTCCGCCCACATCAGGCAGCTTGGTCTCTGAGGAGCTTACAATTCCACCCTCAAGGGAACTAGGAAATGGCTCCTCTGATCTCCTACCAGGTCATTTCTTTATTCATGGACCTTAGTCAGAGAGTGAGGAAACAACCAGAACTGTCTTTTATAGGAGGGACAGTGATGAGGGGATTATAGGACGAGGGTCCCCACCCCCTCTATCACTCATCGCCATCTTCCCAACACAAGAAGTACTGCACTTCCTGATTTAGTCCATGATTTAGTCATGAAGAACAGCGGGGCTGAGCCCCACCAGAGGTCAGAGAGTGAGGATGGGGGGAGAACAACCAAGATGAAGACTGGACTGATCCTGAAGACCACCATCATTGGGGTATTGACTCCTCCCTCATTATCACTTTCTGTTTAAGGGTCCAAAGTTGGAGGATGTTATCACATTATTATCACCATGTAAAAGTCTGTGCTCCAATCACATCATCCGATATAAAATGTCCAGCTGGAAGGAAATGGGTGTAAAAGAAGTAACGCCTATGTAATGTACAACCTATTATATAGGATACAAATGTTAGGACTATACAGTATCAGAAGCATGTAATGTACAACATAGAGTACATAGTGCAGGGGTCAGGAGTATGTAATGTACAACATAGAGTATATAGTGCAGGGGTCAGGAGTATGTAATGTACAATATAAATTATACAGTGTAAGGGTCAGGACTCATAATATTGGTATTCAGTAATCAGTGGAAGATTAAATGTCTACATGAGACAAGTTGCAGAGATCCCACACCGCTGCCTCCCATCTCCTGAGTCTGCACTCAGTGACTTGGGTCTGAGACACTACAGACATATCCCTCCACCCGGCACAGCCAGCAGACCACAGAGCAAGGAACCCTGGGAGAAATGTTCTGTCAGACATCTTACAATACTCGGGCATGGGGAAGAAGAAAAAAATCACTTGTCCAAGGTGCTTAGGTATCTTAACACTTGTGAAAATGAACATTTTGCTGCCAGCTGAACCCCAGAACCTCCATAAATCCAGTCTAGATACATAAATTGTGTCTGCAGCACAGAGAAGGAAGATTATCCGAGAGAAATCCAGGAATACAGGTCGGGGAACACAGCTCAGGAAAGTGACCAGGGGATTACAGGCTGATATCACCCAGTCCCCGCCCTACTCTGGACCAATCAGTGAGCAGTATGGGTGGAGGAATGGATTTAGTGTTCATGACCCACCTGTGCTGATCTCTGTAGGAGTGTCCTCCTCTATAAATGTCCCCGTTATTCCATCCTCCTCCATAGACTGCTGATCATCCCTCACATACACCTCTTCTTCTTCTGCTTTCACCTCAAATTCTATATCGATTGGATCTCCACTCTAAATCAAGGAAATGAGAGAAAATATCATCTGTAAAATGTAAGATTTATGATTGTGACATCACACACAAAATCCACACATTGTCTTCATGAGTTCATGTTCTAGATCCTCCAGCCCACCAACCTTGTAATAGTGAGGGATGGTGTGACCTTCCTGTGTGGAATCCCGGGAATACAGAGGACGGGGACATCTCTCTGGTGGGTTCCTGGTATTAGGTGGCTCCATCATATCCTTATGTCCTTCTGAAAACTCCTCCATCACTCCATACTCCTCATCCTCCTCTTTATACTCTTCTTTAACATCAATATTATCATCCCCGAGGATTCCACTCTGAAAGATATAATAAAACATTCATTGTAACAAACATGCTGTGTATAAATCACAACTACCAATAATTGTCATCATCTACCTGATGATGGTGAGGGATGGTGTGACCTTCCTGTGTGGAATCCCGGGAATACAGAGGACGGGGACATCTCTCTGGTGGGTTCCCATGACTGGATCCATCTGTAGGAAACACACACACTGACTGAATCCATTGTTTCTATGTGTTTATCAGATGATGGGGGATCTAGGTGGATCCTCCGTACTGCTCTCTCCTTTACAATAAAGTCTCCTCTTACCCGGTGATGTGAGGGGCGGCTGATTGTCCATCATGACGTCCTTGTAGAGATCCTTGTGTCCTTCTAAATACTCCCACTCCTCCATGGAGAAATAGACAGTGACACCCTGACACCTTATAGGAACCTGACACACACAATGATACAGTCACCATCCAGACACATCCCTTGTCTGTTACTGGAGAATGTCCCAGAATTCCCGGCACCGCTCACCTCTCCTGTCAGCAGCTCAGTGATCTCTCTGGTGACTTCTAGAATCTTCTTCTTCTTTCTCTCTTCTATCAGGGAGGGAGGTGGAGGCAATGTGATGTCATATGATCTCCAGACTTCACAGGAGGAAAACTCTACATCTGAACACAAAGAGTCACATCAAATGATATTCCCAGAATCCTCCTCACCTCTCCATTCAGGTCTCCATTTTATTAAAGCCCCACTTCAGGCTGAGGTATAATTTCCCCCCACAGGACCCCCACACTACGCAGGGTATAGGCTTGTTGCAGCATTCTGATGTCATTACATACAACGCAGGACCAACAGTCCCACTTTACATGTGAGGATACCAAGGGACCCCACATCCTAAGAGCATCAGGAAAAAGCCAGATGGAGGGACATTGGGGAGAGGAGCTGTGAGGTCAGTGTGATGTCATAGGATTCTCTGACTCTGGATGGAGGGACATTGGGAGGAGGAGCTGTGAGGTCAGTGTGATGTCATAGGATTCTCTGACTCTGGATGGAGGACATTGGGAGGAGGAGCTGCAAGGTCAGTATGATGTCATAGATTTCTCTATTCCCCGCCACTTATAAAAGTGATATAATCCATTAGTATAGACTGATGAGGTGAGAAGGTGACACCTCTCCACAATGAGGAGAATGTTCCGGCCCCGGAAGTGGGGGAATGATCTGCCCCTGAAGGGGTTAATCTGGGTTCCCACACTATATATGTGTGTATCATCATCTGCTGGAGATAAAAGACGTCACAGTGACTATGGAGGAAGAGGACGGACATGACTATGGAGGAAGAGGACGGACATGACTATGGAGGAAGAGGATGGACATGATGGGGGGTTACTGGGTGTAAATAGGAAATAACATCTTATTACCTCCTCTGCTGCCACTTCCAGCAACGTCTTCTCTCTGCTTCCTCCCAACTCAGCTCTCACCCGGAACTTCCTGCCTGTACCTGACATCACTTCCTGTCTGTACCTGACATCACTTCCTGCCTGTACCTGACATCACTTCCTGTCTTCCATAGAGACTTCCTGTCTGGGCAGAAGTGAGATCCCCACCTTGTGGAGCTCAGAGGAACTGCAGCCCCGAGAAGCGTCTGGTAGTGTGACCCCGGCCTTGTGCTGGGTGTGTATGGACTGTAGATCCTTGTGTAGGGGAGGAAATGACTCCTATCTGTGACTGCTGTAACCTGCTGACTGGCATCTCCTGTGAAATCTGACACTTGCACTGGATACACACAAGGCAGTCAGGGATTTCAGCCCCTCCCTTCTCCTCTCAGACTGTAATACAGAGAGAGCCAATCAGAAGAGGTATTAAAGGAGCCAATGACAGGGACTTTCTCAAGCAGGAGGTGCAGCTGCAAAGCATTGTGGGATATGCAGTCCTGAACAGAAATGGCCTGATAGGCTAATATGAGGGATGGAACTACAGAGACCAGCATGCTTAGTGAGAGCAGAGTGAAGGACTCCATCTTGTTTTTCCTGAGGGGAGGCAGTCTGCATGTGGCAGGAGACAGTCTGGACCTGGCAGAGAAGTGCTCAGGGTCAGTTCACTCCATGTTTAGGTATCTGCATCAGTCAGGGAACATCCAACCTGAGAGATGTGGCCTACAGTACAGTGCCTACACCGACAGTGTGAAGGGCTCATCGTGAGGTGACCACAGGAGCCGGTCATTTCCAGGACCATGGTTTGGGCCTTAGTCCCAGGATCTGGTGAGAGGGATTTTGCCCCCTGGCAGATGACAGGAACACGGCACACAGAGACATGACACTTCTCCCATACTCACCAGGCACTGGGTTGTGTAGATGGCTCTGCTATACAGACACAGTGTTTGCTTTGCTATACAAATCCTGCCACGGGATTACAATGATACTTTACCATAGGAGTGTAAGTGCACGCGCATGCGTATTCAGGCCTCTATATTGCATGGTGTGGGAGGGAATAGCTCTACCTTGGAAAGTAGCTATGAAGCATCAGTTGGGCGCAGTGTTTGCCTATTGGGCTTGTGGTGTCGGGGGTTAGAAGGGAGAAGTCTGACACCACAGAGAGTCATCCTTCTGCTCTCCTCCTGCTTGGACATCATAGAGCTGAGTTTATGTAAAGGGGTTTAGACCCACTTTGAGGTCCCATGTAAGTGTTTCCTCTGCTCTTGGGGTTATTCACGGTTGGAATCCCCTGAAAGCAGCCTGAGTGTAAAAGTGAGTTATATTGCTTCCGGTCTCAGGATTTGCTGTTCTCTGGATTCACCGAACGTATACCTGTTGTTCATGTTTATTACTTCCCATAGAGGTTCTACAGTAAAGCTGATCTCTGTGTTTATTATACCGTGTGTGCTTTTCATTGGTCCTTGTACTTCACTATTGTCAGGGGTGTCAGTTGGGGCTGAGACAGTTCTTGGGGTTGGGAGGCAGAGTGGTGGAGTGAACAAACTTACCCCCTTTGGGGGGATCGCTACACTGATAGAGGGGTCACCTCCACTCCCACCAAGGGGGACAGAAATATATGACTGCCTAGTCCAGCCTTCCTCAGACAGGGGTCCTCCAAAGGTTTCTTGGGGTAAAGCTGCATCTTTGGAGACTGACAAGCACTAGGCTTGCTCACCCTGATAGGACAAGAAATGGCCGCTGCCCCAGTCTATAACTGGCCTTCGCAGCAAGGAGCACTTGAACGGGCAACGCATGTCACACAACAAAAAAGAAAAGTTCCCGGCTCAACTTGCCAGCCAGCCTGCAAACAAACCTAATTACCCCGTCTAACAGTATGCGTTAAAACGGGTTTAGTTAGCACACATTTGCAATCACATTGTAAGCTACAGAGCCACGTCACGGCACCCCGATATTCTGTAGTCCTAACTCTACAAATTAATTGAACCCCCATAGTAGAGGCACATGTATTTAATGGCTAGACCAAGGGCAGGTGGACCTGAGGGAGCCCACCCCTCTTTAACCAAAGTTCAGACACTTTCCCCCCCCCCCCCCAGGCCAATTTTCAGCTTTCAGCGCTGTCACACTTTGAATGACCATTGCGCAGTCATGCAACACTGTACCCATATGATTTTTTTAGCATTTTTTGAGACAGATAAAACTTTATTTTGGTGGTATTTTTATTTTTTTGCTTTATAAGTGCAAAAGTCCAAAAATTTTGAAAAAAAGTGTTTTTCTTACAAAATTTTGCAAATAAATATTTCATCATACATCTTGGCCAAAATGTATTCCGTTATCTTTTTGGTAAAACAAAAAATAACCCAAATTAGTTTATAACCAAAAATTATAATTTTTAAAAAATATTTTAACATTTTTATTTTATTTTTTTTATATTATTATTATTATTATTTTTTTTTTTTTTAACATACTGTCACCATGGTGACACTGTACTACCTGTGGGGGGTGATGAAGATTTTTTAAATTATTTTTTACACCGATTGCTTTTACACCCATAAAGAGGAATAATTTCTCCTTCTCTCTGGCTGCATTCTTGCAGCCATTGAGAAATACTGTGTGAGATGTGATTGGTCACAGCTTGTCACATGGTACAAGGCTGTTGTGAATGGCCCTGTAATATGTGACCTCTGTGATCATTTACAGATTTAACACGTAGTAAGCAATGATGTCAGAAGTGACATGTGATCACTGATTGGTCAATCAGTGATCACATGATAGTGACCTCGCACAGAGGTCCCGTAAGATGAATGGTGTTCCACTGTGTCTGGAGGAAACAGCGGGCACTGGATTGCGGTGCTGCATGCTCCCAGGGAGCGCACACAAGCAGGGGGCGGGGAGGCCATTTATAAATGGCCACCCACCCCTGCACTGCCACTGTCCGGCCGTTTATATACAACGGCCGGACAGGAGGTGGTTAAAGGTACAGGAGCGCACCGGACAAGCAGCATGTAAGCACAATGGCAGCCAAGGTGTCCAGTGTGTCTCCTCCCCAACAATTCAACAGAACAAAAAATGGCCACTGCCCCAGTACCCTGATAGTCAGGAATCGTGTTTGTGTAGTTAGTGCCGGGACACGGCTAGGATTTTGGTTTTGAGGTTTTTGCCGTTACTTTGTGGAACATTGTACAGCACCTGTAAATAGTACCAATAAACACTGCACTGTGTGACACTACATCACTGGACTGGTATCTGTCCCTGAAAGTGTGCCCATCCCAGGGAGCTTTGTACCCGCTACCCATCCCCAGCCCACGATTCAGAAACATTGAGCTGCAATTTCCACTGCTCTGACCAGTCTTCCAGCAACACAAAATCCTGTTCCATGTTACAGGAACCTCCAAGTTCTATATGTAGTCTGGGGGTCCCTGTGGAAGTCCATGTGTGGACATTTCTACCTATGATAAATGACAGGCTAAACCCACCTGGAGACTTTCTCCACACCTGGAGTGTGCTGAGTTCTTGGAGAACGTCTACACAGTGTTTCCAGATTGGCTTTATCACCCCAACGAGCTCGCTCCAGTTCATGGATGTCATCATTATGTTTGGAGGATCTCACCAGTCAGGAGCCTTTCCTGTCATCCTACATGTTCCCTTCTGAGGATTGTTCTATCCTTCCAAACAAATGTATGAAATCATGGATGAGTCCTCCTTCTATGTGATCTAGAAGATCTTCAATCACAATGTCTTTATGGATGAAGTGGATGGCCCAGTTTATATATTATTTATTGCTTTACAGCTTTATTCCCTCCAGGATTCATTCTTTATTTATAGAACCATTCAAGGAAGTGTTCTTACTGTGAGAGATCTCCACCACCATTCCTCTGTGACCATTACATCCTTGTCATTTATGTCTAACATCTTCATTATCAGTGGATTGATAGATATTTTTATACTTTAGGATGTATTTTTGCATTTTCTTCAACAAAAGGATCAGTTTTGGTGGTATCTGTTTTATTAACTATACATTTGGTTTTTGTGTTCTGTGTTTTTAAGACTTTTCTATATGTAATAAAATATCTTTATTAAACATAAGAGCTATTTATTATTATTATTTATTATTTTTGAACTTCCCTGGTAGCCCTGTAAGGTAGATATTTTTATGTTTCTGCAGTTCCTCTGAAATCCACAAGGTGGTGATCTCACTTATACCCAAACAGAAGGTCTCTATGGAATACAGAAAGAAAATGTCAGGTACAAACAGGAAGTGATGTTGGGTACAAACAGGAAGTGATGCCGGGTAAAGACAGGAAGTCATCTGGAATAAAGACAGGAAGTTCCATATGGTAGAAACCAGCAAGGAGACGTTGGTGAAAGTGGCAACAGAGGAGGTAATAAGATGTTATTTCCTATTTACACCCAGTAACCCCCCGTCATGTCTGTCCTCTTCCTCCATAGTCATGTCCGTCCCCTTCCTCCATAGTCACGTCCATCCTTTTCCTCCATAGTCATATCCATCCTCTTCCTCCATAGTCACATCCATCCTTTTCCTCCATAGTCATGTCCGTCCTCTTCCTCTATAGTCATGTCCGTCCTCTTCCTCCATAGTCACTGTGACGTCTTTTATCTCCAGCAGATGATGATACACACATATATAGTGTGGGAACCCAGATGAACCCCTTCAGGGGCAGAACATTCCCCCACTTCCGGGCCGGAAACATTCTCCTTATTGTGGAGATAAATTCTAGTAATATGGTCCTCTAAGGGTTCTGATGGATGAAGGGGAGCTGAGGGGTCTCTTTTGGGGTACAGAGGATGGTGGACTTTGGGGCCCCTTGGAGGGTAGTGGAGTTCAAGTTCTCTGAGGGGGTAGAGTAGCTGAAGGACTTTGGTTCCTTGATAGGAGATCTCTGAGAGAAGAGGAGGTACTATGGCTCAGGGAGTCGCTGAGTTAGGGAGGGGGCTGTTGGTCTATGATGGTCCTCCTACCTGAACTTACTTTCTGACCTCCTTACAGAACTCCAGCCAAGAAAAGAAGGCAATCTTCACCTTCTTACCATCTCACTGGTCAAATAATATTGTCCAAGTGGAATGAAGGACAGTTCTTCACCCCTTGGTGGGCACTTGTTTCTAAAGGAGGTCTGTATGCTCCGCATAGACTAACAGGTAGTCAGGGGTCAGTGCTGAACATCTTCCGGAGACAGTCCTATACCTTCCCATGACACAGGCTCTGGCAGTGCCCGGTGCTGGAATTCAGCACACCAGGAACCCACCACCACTCTGTACAATGTCCTGGATATTACAGTATATTTGGCAACCAAAGGTCTTCCCCCTGTTGTCCCCCTCCTACCCACACTGAGCTGCCATTGGAGGGAGGAGAACAGAGTCCTCCCCAAAGCTCTCTCTGCTCCACCAGCAGCATTCTCCTGCTATCCAGTCCCTTCTCTTCCTGCAGAGAATGACAGTGACATCACTCCTGTCAGGCAGCAGGCTGCCGGAGATTGGGGCCTTGCAGCCGGATATCGGGCAATTATCCTGATTATCCAGCAACTCCAATCAAAAGTCATCAAGTTCCCCTTCCTGGACCTCATGATGAGCCGACATTGACTTCACAGCACTGCCTCAGAGCAAACAAGTCATAGGAAGGATCGTATTTATCATTCCTTGTCTGCAGATCTAAAACTCATCAAAACCAGTTCAGAGACCAAACAAACCCAACAGAGAAAAGGGGATTTCTGATCCAGCAAGCCGAGGACCCAGGACCTTGGAAATGTACTAAATGTTAAGCAGTCCCAGTGATGTGGAAATTTATCAAAAAACTATTTGTCCAAGGGACTAAATCGGGGGCCGAAACTACTTGTCCCTCATGACAATCTACTTGTCCTGATAAAAATAATAATGGAACCCAAACCATATATAAATCCGGTGTTTATTGTTCTACTATTACTGAATGAGACGTTTTATCACGAAGGACTGTCAATGGATGGATGTCCCTATAAAGCATGAAATGACTTTGCCAGGGTGGAGAATATGAAGGTTGATGCACATGGGAGCACTTGGGTGCTCAGTACAAGCACATGCTGAGCAGACAAATCAAGCTCCAGTATCCTCCAGGATTGGATCATTTTGTTTTCTGTTCAGCCCACTGATTGGATGAACAATATGAGTAATGTATGGTCTGCCTTAATGAGCCGATACAACAGGACAATGACCCAAAGCATACAAGTAATTCAACAAAACAATGGCTGCAACAGCACAGAATACGCCTTCTGGAGTGGCCCAGTCAGAGTCCTGACCTCAACGCGATTGAAATGTTTGTGTATTATTATGTTCAGCAGACTGTGTTCTTCTATTGTTGTGACTTAGATGATGTTCAGAGCACATTTTATGCCCAATTCATGCAAAACCCCACGTAATCCCAAGGGGTTCACATACTTGTTCTTGGAACTGTAGAGTGCAGCAGTCAGGATGAGCACCATGTTCACATAAGAGTCCCCCCTTGCATCAAAGTCCCCATCTTTACCCCCTTACATGAGTGCCCAGCGGAGTCCCCCCTTACATCAGTGTCCAGCGGAGTGTCCCCCCCCCCCCCTTACGTCAGTGTCCAGCGGAGTGTCCCCCCCTTACATCAGTGTCCAGCGGAGTGTCCCCCCCCTTACGTCAGTGTCCAGCGGAGTGTCCCCCCCCCTTACGTCAGTGTCCAGCGGAGTGTCCCCCCCCCTTATGTCAGTGTCCAGCGGAGTGTTCCCCCTTACGTTAGAGCTCAGCGGAGTGCCCCCCTTACGTCAGAAGTCAGAACTCAGCAGAGTGCCCCCTTTACATAAGAGCTGAGCGGAGTCCCCGCCTCTTACATCAGAGCTCAGCAGAGTCCCCCCCTTACATCAGAGCTCAGCTGCTAACTGGACATGGAATAGTGAAGTGTGAAGCTGCTGGAAGAACAGGGAGGGGGGAGGTAGATAAGGAGAGAAGGGAAGGAGGTGGGGAAAGCTCCATGGTAGAGCAGAGATCGTTCACCCCCAGGCTGCTCTCTGCAGGCTCAGACATCACCAATTGTACAACCAGATGGATCTTCAAAATTCCCCCCCCCACGGGGCAGTCACAGAGCAGAGGGGCGGGAAGAGTCGGAGCAAAACAGAATCTCTCTCCTCCCCCGTCTATGCGAGGAGGGAGGAGGGAAGTGTGCTGTCTGAACAAGTGTCACAGACACTGAGCGTGCCTAGCTGCTGCTTGCCTGCAACAGGGATAAATGTAAGAAAACATCCTGCACTGCGCCCGGAACTACATGTCCCGAGAGTCAAGAGATAGGATTTGTAAATCCCTGAGTCAAAACTAAATGTGTTCCCATGGGGGCAGTAATTCTTCAATGTCCAGCAACCCTCCTATTCCCCCCTCACAGCCACATCCTATTATTGTGTAACCAATACCATCCAAATCATTCTTACTTTCATTTCCCAAAGTTATCCGTCTACAAGGAGACCTGTATAGATCACATGATGGCACCAATGAGGATGGAGGAGGACCGGAGTCACATGACTGAGAAGATACTAAACCTCACCCTGGAGATCATCTACCTGCTGACCGGAGAGGTGAGGAGGATTCTGGGAGGTCACATGACATCACTCTCATCTCTATTAATAAAACAAAGACCTGACTGGAGAGGGGAGGAGGATTCTGGGAGGTCACATGACATCACTCTCATCTCTATTAATAACACACAGGCCTGACCGGAGAGGTGAGGAGGATTCTGGGAAGTCACATGACATCACTCTCATCTCTATTAATAAAACACAGACCTGACCGGAGAGGTGAGGAGGATTCTGGGAGGTCACATGACATCGCTGTTATCTCTATTAATAAAACACAGACCTGACCGGAGAGGTGAGGAGGATTCTGGGAGGTCACATGACATCACTCTTATCTCTATTAATAAAACACAGACCTAACCGAAGAGGTGAGGAGGATTCTGGGAGTCTAACATGATATTCCTATTGGTTCCTCAATACAGAGATTTCCTCTTCTGAAGTCAGGTGATCATATGACCATCACAGTGCCTCCATGTGACTCCCTAAACCCTGAGAGACACAACATGCAGAAGATTCTAGAAGTCACCAAGAAGATGATGGAGCTGCTGACAGGAGAGGTGAGCGGTGCCGGGAATTCTGGGACATTCTCCAGTAACAGACAAGGGATGTGTCTGGATGGTGACTGTATCATTGTGTGTGTCAGGTTCCTATAAGGTGTCAGGGTGTCACTGTCTATTTCTCCATGGAGGAGTGGGAGTATTTAGAAGGACACAAGGATCTCTACAAGGACGTCATGATGGACAATCAGCCGCCCCTCACATCACCGGGTAAGAGGAGACTTTATTGTAAAGGAGAGAGCAGTACGGAGGATCCACCTAGATCCCCCATCATCTGATAAACACATAGAAACAATGGATTCAGTCAGTGTGTGTGTTTCCTACAGATGGATCCAGTCATGGGAACCCACCAGAGAGATGTCCCCGTCCTCTGT
Source organism: Staurois parvus (assembly GCF_062004578.1). Lineage (NCBI taxonomy): Eukaryota > Metazoa > Chordata > Amphibia > Anura > Ranidae > Staurois > Staurois parvus. Next base: position 1,230,778 of record NW_028318516.1, read on the forward strand.
ATTCCCGGGATTCCACACAGGAAGGTCACACCATCCCTCACAATCATCAGGTAGATGATGACAATTATTGGTAGTTGTGATTTATACACAGCATGTTTGTTACAATGAATGTTTTATTATATCTGTGACAGAAGTGTAGGCAGGACAGAACACACACGGAGGATGATAAACACACAAAGTTTTATTGAAATGGGAGAGACACTCAATCAGGGTAATAATGTAGCGTCCGGGTACCCAAAAAGGGGGAAGAGGGGGGAGGAGTCTGAACAGTTGTAATCCCGGTAGCGATGACCCGAGCACTCGGGGGGGGGGGCAGTCCAGGTAGCTACGATAATCCAGGCACGCAATAGGGCAGTCCAAGCAAGTATTAATCCACGTGGGGCAGTCCCAGCAAGGGTAATAGAGAGATTCAATGGGGCAGTCCAGGCAGAGAAAGTATGGGTGTTCAGTGGGGCAGTCCAGACAAGGCAATAGGGGAATTCAATTGGTCAGTCCAGATGGAAAATATGAGCATTCAGTGGGGCAGTCCAGACAGGGCAATATATTGATTCAAAGGGGCAGTCCAGGCAGGGAAGTATGAACACTCACGGTTTAGGCAGGGGTAACTTCCCAGATGCACACAGCGGTCAGTAGGCAGGGGTAACTTCCCAGATGCACACAGCGGTCAGTAGGCAGGGGTAACTTCCCAGATGCACACAGCGGTCAGCAGGCAGGGGTAACTTCCCAGATGCACACAGTGGTCAGCAGGCAGGGGTAACTTCCCAGAGGCACACAGCGGTCAGTAGGCAGGGGTGACTTTTCAGGCACACAGCGGCAGCAGGCAAAGGTAACTCTCGGGCACACAGAGGCAGCAGGCAGGGGTAACTTCCCAGAGGCACACAGCGGTCAGTAGGCAGGGGTGACTTCTCAGGCACACAGCGGCAGCACGTAGGGGTAACTCCCGGGCACGCAGCAGCAGCAGGCAGGGATGACTTCTCTGGCACACAGCAGCAGCAGGCAGGGCGACTTCTCTGGCACACAGCAGCAGCAGGCAGGGCGACTTCTCTGGCACACAGAGGCAGCAGGCAGGGGTAACTTCCAGAGGCACACAGCGGTCAGTAGGCAGGGGTGACTTCTCAGGCACGCAGCAGCAGCAGACAGGGGTAACTCCTGGGCACACAGCGGCAGCAGACGGGTAACTCCTGGGCACACAGCGGCAGCAGACAGGGGTAACTCCTGGGCACACAGCGGCAGCAGACAGGGGTAACTCCTGGGCACACAGCGGCAGCAGGCAGGGGTAACTCCTGGGCACACAGCGGCAGCAGGCAGGGGTAACTCCTGGGCACACAGCGGCAGCAGGCAGGGGTAACTCCTGGGCACACAGCGGCAGCAGACAGGGGTAACTCCCGGGCACACAGCGGCAGCAGACGGGTAACTCCCGGGCACACAGCGGCAGCAGACAGGGGTAACTCCCGGGCACACAGCGGCAGCAGACAGGGGTAAATTCTAGGCACACAGCGGCAGCAGGCAGTGGTGCCTTCTGGGCACACAGCGGCAGCAGGCAGCGGTAACTTCTGGCCACCCAGTGCAGCAGGCAGGGGTATCCTCTAGGGACACAGCGATCAGCAGAACACTCAGCATGGTCTGGGCTGTGGGGTCTGGCCTCAGCTCAGACCTCACACAGCTGTTCTTCCTGTGATCAGGGGAACAACAACCGCCAGGGTTATGCTCCGGTCCTCTTATCCCGGAGCAGGACGCTTCCTGGTTGCAATGGCCGACCCTGCGTCAGGTTGCTGGAGCAATGAGGCATGCCCCCCTCACTCCGGCCGTGCCCAGGGAGCCTTTGTCTCCAGCGGGAGCAGAGCGCTGGAAGCCTCGGGAACGCACTGCGCCCACCGGGACAAGGAGGGGGGGCGTGCAGAGACACCCCAGTGGCCTGCAAGTGAAGAATCCACCTGCAGGCACAGCAGGGTGTCAGACTCCTCAGTGGTATCACCAGGGAGAGGTCCTAACCACACCACAGGGGACAGTTCCTGACCTCCTGCACAGCCTTTGATGTAGGCCTGTGCAGGAGGTAGGAACCTGGAAGGGAGGGGGGAGGATGAAAGGGAGTGAGGGGAAAGCTGTGACAGGAGGGGGGAGGAAGATGAAGGAGAGTAAGGGGGGACCGTGACATATCTTTCAGAGTGGACTCCTCGGGGATAATAATATTGATGTTAAAGAAGAGTATAAAGAGGAGGATGAGGAGTATGGAGTGATGGAGGAGTTTTCAGAAGGACACAAGGATATGATGGAGCCACCTAATACCAGGAACCCACCAGAGAGATGTCCCCGTCCTCTGTATTCCCGGGATTCCACACAGGAAGGTCACACCATCCCTCACCATTACAAGGTTGGTGGGACTGAGCATTTAGAACATGGACTTCTTGAGGTGAGGTGATTTGGTGAGGATTTTTTAAGTGTAACATCACAATATTAAAGCTTATGTTTTACAGATGATATTTTCTCTCCTTCTCTTGGTTTAGAGTAAAGATCTGCTCGATATAGAAGTTGAGGGTAAATCAGAAGAAGAAGAGGCGTATGTGAGGGATGATCAGCAGTCTATGGAGGAGGATGGAATAACGGGGACATTTATAGAGGAGGACACTCCTACAGAGATCAGCACAGGTGGGTCATGAACACTAAATCCATTCCTCCACCCATACTGCTCACTGATTGGTCCAGAGTAGGGCGGGGACTGGGTGATATCAGCCTGTAATCCCCTGGTCACTTTCCTGAGCTGTGTTCCCCGTCCTGTATTCCTGGATTTCTCTCGGATAATCTTCCTTCTCTGTGCTGCAGACACAATTTATGTATCTAGACTGGATTTATGGAGGTTCTGGGGTTCAGCTGGCAGCAAAATGTTGGTGTTCACTATAGATGTTGCTCAACTTGGCATTTGGCGTATGAGACTTGGACATTTTTTCCCATGCCTGGGTCCAGCAAGATCTCTGACAGAACAATTCTCCCAGGGTTCCTTGCTCTGTGGTCTGCTGGCTGTGCCGGGTGGAGGGATATGTCTGTAGTGTCTCAGACCCAAGTCACTGAGTGCAGTCTCAGGAGATGGGAGGCAGCGGTGTGGGATCTCTGCAACTTGTCTACAGTAAACATTTCGGCTTCCACTGATTACTGAATACCAATATTATAAGTCCTGACCCTTACACTGTATAATTTATATTGTACATTACATACTCCTGACCCCTGCACTATATACTCTATGTTGTACATTACATACTCCTGACCCCTGCACTATATACTCTGTGTTGTACATTACATATTCCTGACCCCTGCACTATATACTCTGTGTTGTACATTACATACTCCTGACCCCTGCACTATATACTCTATGTTGTACATTACATATTCCTGACCCCTGCACTATATATTCTATGTTGTACATTACATACTCCTGACCCCTGCACTATATACTCTATGTTGTACATTACATACCCCTGACCCCTGCACTATATACTCTATGTTGTACATTACATATTCCTGACCCCTGCACTATATACTCCATGTTGTACATTACATACTCCTGACCCCTGCACTATATACTCCATGTTGTACATTACATACTCCTGACCCCTGCACTATATACTCTATGTTGTACATTACATACTCCTGACCCCTGCACTATATACTCTGTGTTGTACATTACATATTCCTGACCCCTGCACTATATACTCTGTGTTGTACATTACATACTCCTGACCCCTGCACTATATACTCTATGTTGTACATTACATATTCCTGACCCCTGCACTATATATTCTATGTTGTACATTACATACTCCTGACCCCTGCACTATATACTCTATGTTGTACATTACATACCCCTGACCCCTGCACTATATACTCTATGTTGTACATTACATATTCCTGACCCCTGCACTATATACTCCATGTTGTACATTACATACTCCTGACCCCTGCACTATATACTCCATGTTGTACATTACATACTCCTGACCCCTGCACTATATACTCTATGGTGTACATTCCATAGTCCTGACCCCTGCACTATATACTCTATGCTGTACATTACATACTCCTGACCCCTGCACTATATACTCTATGTTGTACATTCCATAGTCCTGACTTCTGCTCTCCCCCTCCCCCCACTGCTATATATACACATAATATGGATTCTCTTTTGTTACACCCATTTCCTCCCAGCTGGACATTTTATATCGGATGATGTGATTGGAGCACAGACTTTTACATGGTGATAATAATGTGATAACATCCTCCAACTTTGGACCCTTAAACAGAAAGTGATAATGAGGGAGGAGTCAATACCCCAATGATGGTGGTCTTCAGGATCAGTCCAGTCTTCATCTTGGTTGTTCTCCCCCCATCCTCACTCTCTGACCTCTGGTGGGGCTCAGCCCCGCTGTTCTTCATGACTAAATCATGGACTAAATAAGGAAGTGCAGTACTTCTTGTGTTGGGAAGATGGTGATGAGTGATAGAGGGGGTGGGGACCCTCGTCCTATAATCCCCTCATCACTGTCCCTCCTATAAAAGACAGTTCTGGTTGTTTCCTCACTCTCTGACTAAGGTCCATGAATAAAGAAATGACCTGGTAGGAGATCAGAGGAGCCATTTCCTAGTTCCCTTGAGGGTGGAATTGTAAGCTCCTCAGAGACCAAGCTGCCTGATGTGGGCGGAGTCCTGGTTTGGGGGAACCAATCAGCTCCTGTCTAGTAATCCTCTTTGTCTTTGTATTTTAGTCCATGGCCGGGAGATGAGGAAAACCTCCGAGGATTGTCTCACTTTGTCTCCAGACTGGAAAGTAGAAGATGAGGACATCACACAGTATAGTCCAGGAGAAAACCCGGCTCCCTCCAATGTCCATCCGGCACCACCCAGTGTAGATGGACCATCAGATTCCTCGTATCCTGAGGAACCTCAGACTGTGTGGGACCGGGCCGGCCTTCCAACAGAGAAGAGGTTCTCCTGTACTGAGTGCGGGAAGGAGTTCCGTTATAAATCCCATCTTAATATGCATAAAAGATCTCACACAGGGGAGAAGCCGTATTCCTGTGCTGAGTGCGGGAAATGTTTTTCACAAAAGTCTAGTCTGTACAAGCATCTGAGAGTTCACACGGGGGAGAAGCCATATTCCTGTTCTGAATGCGGGAAATGTTTTTCAGATATGTCCAACCTTTATCATCATCAGAGATCTCACACAGAGGAGAAGCCATATTCCTGTTCAGAGTGTGGGAAATGTTTTGTAGAAAAATCAAAACTTGTCAGACATCAGAAGTCTCATGAGATGGAAAAGCCATATTCCTGTCCTGAGTGCGGGAAATTGTTTTCACGGAAGTCTACTCTTTACACACATCAGAGATCTCACACAGGTGAAAAGCCATATTCCTGTCCTGAGTGCGGGAAAAGTTTTTCATCTAAACCTAATCTGTACACACATCAGAAGTTGCACACAGGGGAGAATCCATATTCCTGTTCTGAGTGCAGGAAATGTTTTTCAGGCAAGTCCGGTCTTTCCACACATCAGAGAATTCACACAGGTGAAAAGCCATATTCCTGTCCTGAGTGCGGGAAAAGTTTTTCAAGGAAGTCTATTCTTTACACACATCAGAGATCTCACACAGGTGAAAAGCCATATTCCTGTCCTGAGTGCGGGAAATGTTTTTTAGTGAAGTCCAGTCTTTACAGACATCAGTTATCTCACATGGGGGAGAAGTCGTATTCTTGCCCTGAGTGCGGGAAATGTTTTTCACAAAAGTACCATCTTTACACACATAAGAAATCTCACACAGGTGAGAATTAGTGTCCTGAGTGTGGGAAGGGTTTCCGGCATAAATCAGAGCTTAATGTGCATGAAAGATCTCACACGGGGGAGAAGCCATATTCCTGTCCTGAGTGCAAGAAATGTTTTTCAGTGAAGTCTAGTCTTTACAGACATCACAGATCTCACACGGGGGAGAAGCTTTTTTTCTGTTCTGAGTGTGGAAAATGTTTTTCAGAGAAGTCTAAACTTCATAGTCATCAGAGATCTCACACGGGGGAGAAGCCGTATTGTTGTCCTGAGTGCGGGAAATGTTTTTCAGACAAGTCCCATCTTTGCAGACATCAGAGATCTCACACAGGGGAGAAACCATATTCCTGTCTTGAGTGCGGAAAATGTTTTTCACAGAACTCCAATCTTCATGAACATCAGATATCTCACAAGGGGGACAAGCCGTATTCCTGTCCTGAGTGCGGTAAATGTTTTTCACAGAACTCCAATCTTTACAAACATCTAAGATCTCACAAGGGGGAAAAGCCACTTTCCTGTCCTGAGTGAGGGAAATGTTCCTCACTGAAGTCCTGCCTTCCTGTACATCAGGGGTCCCACACAACCCTGGAGGTGTATTAGTGCCTTGAGTGCGGGAAATGTCTTCTAGATGAATGTTGCTGGACATCCCAGCTCTCATGTGGGGAAGAAGCACACCCTGATATACACCTCAGATATACTCCATGGCTGATCTTCATCATGGAAGAAACAGTTCACAAGGAGATCAGAGGCCCCCAAAGACATGGATGAAGTGTGGGACGGGGTCGGCCATTGATATCAGGAGAAGACATTTTCAATGTATTTTCCATCAATGGAAGACATTCCAGCAGCTCAGATGTGATCCTAATAACATTGGTTCCCCATTCACACAGGAGGAATGGACATGAACTCTCACTGAGGGAATTGCTATACAAACATTCTATGAATAGACCCCCAAATGTCAGGAGACGTTTCTATAAAGACGGGAAGTATGGAGCAGAGAAATGAATAGACCTCCCAGCAATGTTATTACCAGGCTGCAGCTAGGGGGAGCTCTAATGTCACCCCAGCAGAGGGATCCCATCTAGCCCACATTAACCCTCTCACTGCCAGAGCTGTTTCTGCATGATTTTGCACACATGGGAAAATGCAGATTTTGGTCCTGAAGATGAGATAAACCCCCAAACATCTATTCTGTGACATCAGAGGCCCTGGAGAATAAAATGGTGGTGATTGTTAAGGTGTTCCCCGTACACAGATTCCCCTTCATATCCGCCTTTATTTCCTCCTTTCCCCCATTTTCTATGTTGGGATCTTTTCTACAATACTTTGTTATAATAATGGAACACGTTGTGTATTGTACACCAATAATAATGACTCCGCCCCCACATTCCAGACAAGGGATCTTCCTGACCAATCAGATTCTTTCCTTTACTGTTTCCTGATTTTTATGCTTCAATCTTGTTAAATGTAAAATTATAATAAAACATTTATTGAACAAAAACTATTGTGTGTGTCGGTGCAATGAGGGCAAACTTCAATATAGAACATTGCTCCTCGGTGACACCTCACACCCTTCAATAACGGGGCAGAGTGCGGGGGTCAGCAGTATATCATATACAGCCCACCATACAGAGTGCAGAGGGGGGCTGTAGTGTGCCCCCCTCCTGATCCATACCAGGCCACATGTCCACAACATGGGGGTCACCTTACCAGGGGGGATTCCCCCAGACATAGCATCTTGTCACCTTGGCTGGTGGCTGTGGGGATCTGTGGGTGGGGGTCATATTGGATTCTGGAAACCCCCTTTAATAACAAGGGGCCCCCATATACCGTCCCCCATGTGAATGAGTATGGGGTATATAGTACCCGACAATAGCACCAGCCCAATGACAGCTCCCTAAACTGTCATCATCTACATAAGTGAAGGGACAGGGATGGTGGGACCTTATTACCCAAATGTGACCAGTGACCATATTTGGTCAGTGATGTCACTGCTATCCCCGCCCCCTTCCTTACATGGTAGGGATTCCCAATGACATCACTGATTCCTGGGGGTGTGGCCGCTGTACCCATCCATGTCTTCCTCAGGCACCAGTGACAGCAGGAAGCTGTTATATATAGAAGTGGTAGAAATGTCTCTTCTATGTGTGATGATCGGCTCCTGCAAAACACGGGACCGGAACAGGCAAAGTTTGGTTTGTACTGTCGTCATCCCTACTCTCCGACAACTAAACCCAGAGATCATCCCAAGTGGTCATTGTATTTGTCCCTTACATTGGTGACCAATGGGAGAAGGACCCCCTTATATCAGTGGTCAGTGTACTGGTCCCTTACATTGGTGACCAATGGGAGAAGGACCCCTTATATCAGTGGTCAGTGTAGTGGTCCCTTACATTAGTGACCAATGGGAGAAGGACCCCCTTATATCAGTGGTGAGTGTAATGGTCCCTTACATTGGTGACCAATGGGAGGAGGACCCCCTTATATCAGTGGTCAGTGTAGTGGTCCCTTACATTGGTGACCAATGGGAGAAGGACCCCTTATATCAGTGGTCAGTGTAGTGATCCCTTACATTGGTGACCAATGGGAGAAGGACCCCTTATATCAGTGGTCAGTGTAGTGATCCCTTACATTGGGAACCAATAGGAGAAGAATTCCCTTATATCAGTGGTCAGAGCAGTGGTTCCTTACATTGGTGACCAATGGGAGAAGGACCCCCTTATATCAGTGGTCAGTGTAGTGGTCCCTTACATTGGTGACCAATGGGAGAAGGACCCCTTATATCAGTGGTCAGTGTAGTGATCCCTTACATTGGTGACCAATGGGAGAAGGACCCCTTATATCAGTGGTCAGTGTAGTAATCCCTTACATTGATGAGCAATGGGAGAAGGACCCCCTTATATTAGTGATCAGTGTAGTGGTCCCTTACATTTGTGACCAATAAGAGAAGGATCCCCTTATATCAGTGGTCGGTATAGTGATCCCTTACATTTGTGACTGATTGGGAAAGGATTCCCTTTTATCAGTGGTCAGTGTAGTGATCTCTTACAAAAGACTAGAAAGTCTAGAAAAACTTAATGTGAACAAACCACCAGGACCAGATGGCTTGCACCCAAAAGTCCTCAAGGAATGTATCCAGGTCATTGATAGACAGTTATTCCTCATCTTTAGGAAAGCTTACTGACCGGAATGGTGGCAGCAGATTGGTGAAAAGCTAACATGCTTCCAGTATTCCAGAAAGGACCGAGATACATATCTGGAAGCTCCAAGCCAGTCAGCCTAACATCAATAGTTTGTAAACTATTGGAGGGATGATAAGGGACCATATCCAAGAATTTGCTGATGAAAATAATATCATTAGTAGTAACCAGCATGGGTTTATGAAAAAAGATCGTTCTTGCCGGACCAACCTATTAACAATCTATGAGGAGGTGAGCTGTAATCTGGATAATGGAACCCCCATGGATGTAGTGTATCTAGACTTCACCAAACATCTGACACGATACCCCATAAATGCTTAATCCACAAATTGAGGCATGTTGGTGCTGACAATAGTGTATGTATATGGAGAGAAAACTGGTTACTGGGGTGCGTACAAAGGGTGGTGATAAATGTACCTCTGAATGGTCTGAGTTATAAGTGGGGTACCCCAGGGCTCTGTTCTGGGTCCAATTCTGTTCATAACTGATATAGAGGTCGGTATAAATAGTTCAGTCTCAGTGTTTGCTGACAATACAAAGCTAAGCAGAGCAATAACGTCACCACAGGATATAGAAACGTTTCAATAAAATAAAGGGGTGACAACTACATGGCAAAGGAGGTTTCATGTACCAAAATGTAACGTAATGTACTTGGGGGCTAAAAATATGAATGCAAGCTACACGCTAGGGCAGGGGTGGGCAACTGCGGCCCACCATCTGTTGTGGAACTACATGTCCCACAAAGCATTGCAAGATGACAGTTACAAGCATGACTCCCAGAGGCAAAGGCTGATGGGAAGACTGACAGTTACTCCATGAGGCAGAGGCATGATGGGACTTGTAGTTCTGCAACAGCAGGAGGGCCGCAGTTGCCCACCCTTGCGCTACAGGATGAACCTCTGGGGGAATCGAGGATGGAGAAGGATCTGGGGGTCCTAGTGGATCACAGACTCAGCAATGACATGCATACCAAGCCGCAGCAAGCAAGGCCAGCAGAATATCAGCATGAATTCAAAAGGGAATTTACTCCGGAGATAAAATGATAATTCTCCCACTTTACAAAATGCTGGTTTGGACACATCTGGAGTATGACGTCCAGTTCTGGTCACCAGTCCTCAGGTGGGATGTGCTGGAACTGGAGAAAGTCCAGAGAAGGGCAACAAAGCTAATAAAGGGGCTGGAAGACCTCAGTTATGAGGAATGACTACAAACATGAAACATATTCTCCTTGGAGATGAGATCCTTCAGAGGAGATATGATAATGATATAGAAATATATTTGTAACCTGCCAATTCTGGTGTTCAATGACAAATATAAATCCAGCTCTATGGTGCCGGGCAGTGAGCACAGGACCCACTAGAGGATGTCGGGCCCTCAGGCCACCCTCATGAAGTCTTTCTGATTGTTTGGTCAGAGACATTCACACCAGTGGCCTGCTGGAGGTCATTTTGTAGGGCTCTGGCAGGGCTCATCCTGTTCCTCCTTGCATAAAGGAGCAGATACCGGTCCTGCTGATAGGCTAAGGACCTTCTATGGCCCTGTCCAGCTCTCCTAGAGGAACTGCCTGTCTCTTGGAATCTCCTCCATGCTCGTCTCCTGGAATCTCCTCCGTGCTCTTGTCTCCTGGAATCTCCTCCGCGCTCTTGTCTCCTGGAATCTCCTCTATGCTCTTGTCTCCTGGAATCTCCTCCATGCTCTTGTCTCCTGGAATCTCCTCCATGCTCTTGTCTCCTGGAATCTCCTCCATGCTCTTGTCTCCTGGAATCTCCTCCATGCTCTCATCTCCTGGAATCTCCTCCATGCTCTTGTCTCCTGGAATCTCCTCCATGCTCGAGACTGTGCTGGGAGACACAGCAAACCTTCTGGCAATGGCAAGTATTGATGTGCCATTCTGGAGGAGTTGGAGTACCTGTGCAACCTCTGTAGGGTCCAGGTATGACCTCATGCTACCAGTAGTGACACTGACCCTAGCCAAATGCAAAACTAGTGAAAAACAGTCAGAAAAGACGAGAAGGGAAAAAATGTCAGTGGCCTCCACCTGTAAAACCATTCCTGTTTTGGGGGTCATCTCATTGTTGCCCATCTAGTGCACCTGCTGGTAATTTAATTAACACCAAAGCAGCTGAAACTGATGAACAACCCCCTCTGCGACTTACCTGACCAGATCAATATCCCAGGAGTTACATGGACTTGATGCTAAACTCTAAAAAAAAAACACTTAAAAAGTCTTCCTTTCAATTTTTTTGAGCCGTGTATTTACCTTCCTGCTGTCACATGGTCACGTTGTCTGCATTGTATCTTTCTTGGTGGGAGGAAGCTATATCAAGTTACAGTTTTTATGTTCAGTTTTGTTATTTAATAATGATTACTTTGTGTTTTTTCCTGTTCACTTCACTGCCTGAAGCTAGGAGCCATATCCCTTTCTACAGCTCATCATATGCAGATACGCTCCCTGCTAAACAATTACAAATGCTGAGGCACTTGAAGTGGTTGTGAACGGGTCCGGCACTCCGGCAGGAGACACACTTACAAGCAGCAGACTTTCATAGAATGGAAAGGTTGTGGGTGGGTCAGGCGCTAGGTTGGGCAGTAGTAGGACGGAAGGCAAAGGTGCTCATTGTAATCCATAAAAACCTGGCATTAGAATTCATCTCTGAGTGTAACGATGATATGGGACGTATGGCTACCGTGGTCTTACAGATCTCCAATAAGGATCTCCAACTCACCAATGTCTATGCCCCCAACTCCCTGGCAGACCCTTCTGTAATGCTGCAGCTAATTGGATATTTCATAATCCCAGTATACATCAGATAGATGGAGGAGACTAACACAGTAGTAAATGATAGAGAGGACAGGTCAACACAAGGCCCACTCATTGCAAAGGTGTCTACCGACTCTTCTTCCCATTAGCACAGGTGATTTCTGCCAGAGGATTATTAGACCCCTGGTGATTGGCACACCCCACACACAGGGAGTTTACTTCATATTCTCACATTTGCCAGGCTAGACTATCTTTATTGCAGCACTTCCCTTTTCCCTCATGTCCGTCATACAGCCATACACGACTTGATTATATCAGACCATAGCCCCTCTATTTCTTTGGCAGACCCTCGAACCACAGGCCCCCCAAATATTTGGAGATTTCCTTCCTATCTGACATGTAAGGTGGACTTCATACACACTGGTAGTGATGCTTGGCATTGGCATGAAGCCAAACACCTCTTTGATCTTTGGGTAGAGAATTACAAACATATAAATTGTTCCTATGCTGATTCACAATTGTGTAAATATGGTGATAAGGTGGGTAAGCAAAGGGTCTCTCCAACCAACTCATGTAGCCTCCCTAAAGGATACTTCTGCTACCCTTGTCTCCTCCCCAGAAGAAACCAATAAAATACTGGAAGATATTTGTGCCACTCTATATCTAGATCCAAGACCTTGAGGTGACCACAAAATTCTTAGACTCACTTCATTTACTCACTACTGGCCCCTCCCACCTGCAATCTGTAAATGCCCCTATTTCATTAAAGGAAGAGTCTGAGGTGATTAAAGGCTTACCTAGTGGGAAATCACCTGGTCCTGATGGCTACACACCAGCATTTTATAAGATGATGGACTCTCATCATCCCTCAGCTAGGGCTCTGAGGAAGAGGTTGTGTCCTCGAAATGCGTTAGCCAGTTGGTCATCCAGGGTTCCATCGTATGGACTCAGATGTTGTTTGGATCATACATCTTGTTCAGTTTGACATGCCTGTGTTATTATGTCCATTGTGAGTATGATACCTATTTTTGTTTCTTTAATAAATTATTTTAAACGATAATGCACTAGGTTGGTGCGCCCTTTTTCTGTTTCTCCATTTGTATCCAGTGTATTCGGACCACCCCGGTCTGTTGAGGGCAGCAAGCAATGCATATTCCAGAAAATTCCAGAACATTCCTATTGGGTCTACTGAGTCCTTACCTAGTGCAGGAGTAAAGTGTTTGTTGTGTTGGAACTGACAGTATATAACAAGGTTTGGGAGGGGGCCCCACAAATTCTGATGGGTCACCAAGACAATGAAATTGATTTCTAATAAGGGCAAGTACCCAACTGAATCGGGGTCGTACCGAACTATATCCCTCCTAAATGTGGACACTAAAATACTCTCTGAAATAGTCACATCCCTCTTGGCTGCAATATTACCCTCCCTTATCCATACTGCCCAGGCTGGCTTTATTAACCCCTTCACGCCGGCGCCTCCTGGCCCTTTAAGAGTTTCAGAAGCCGGGAGACAGGGCGGGGTTTAGGGGTTATGTGACTGCCATGACGAGTCATCATGGCGGTCACATGATCAGGAAAGGTCCCGATTGAAAGAGGAGACTGGGACCTTTCTGTGAGTACCGGACATGTGTGCTGGGAGTGGGCAGAGCGTGCGCTCTCGGCACATATGTCCTTTTTTAATAGAACGCAAATGTACAGCCGCTCAGCATCTAGGCCCAGATGCCGGAAGGCCACACATTTGCGTTTGGACAGCGTGAAGAGGTTAATGGTAGATCAGTGGCTTCCAACATTCAGAAAGTTATTGCAGAGCTGGAACAAGGCAAGGTACACCCGTCTGAGGATCGAGCTATTATTACATTGGATGCTGGAAAAGTCTTGGATAATGTCAGCTATCATTGGCTTGCTCTGGTTCTTCTGATGGGCTTTTCAGCAGTATGGATTCTGCACCTTCACCCAGGGTGGTAGCTGCAGGTCTCATATCAGGTGAAATATTGCTGCACGAAGGGTACTCACCAGGGTTGCCCCCCCTTCACCTCTTCTTTTCAACCTTGCCCTGGAACCTTTCTCCCGTTACCTTTCCTCCAGAGCCCCAATACATGGGATTCAGGCAGGTCAAGAAGAACTCTGTGTAGTCCTATTTGCCGATGATATTTTTTATGGCGGATCCTGTGGCAGATATTCACATTCTCCATCAGGTCTTCACAAGCTGCCTACAGTGCTCTGGCCTTCCAATCAATTCTGCTAAGAGTGAAATACTTTCCTTATCTCAAACCAACACCCTTCCCTGGGCCCAGCAGTCTCTCTTTCATGTAGCAAATGTTCAGATCACATATTCAGGCATTACGATAGGGAAGGAGCCATCCTCGGTCTATCATTGCTACCCTCCACTGATATCTAAAATAGGAAATGAGATGGACACATGGATGTACCTTCTATCGATTTTTGGCAGATGGCACCTGTTCAAAATGGTGAGCTTTGCTCGCCTATTGTACCCTCTTCAAACAATTTGGTTCCTGCTTAAACAGGGGGAGCAAAAAAAAAGATGAAGCAAACTTTCCCAATATTCCATTGTATGACCTTGCCTGTTTATTGTGTATAGGGACAGATTGGATACTTCAGGCTTCCTCATACACCAATTATGATTTGGAGTTGGCAGTGAGGCAACCATATGACTTAGCTGCACTCCTGCATTGCAAAATACAATTGTTCCCCACATGTATTCAACACAAACTTCTGAGACAAGATACAATTATTGCATGGAGGGACATACAGAGCAAACTGGGCCTGTCACCCCATGTCTCCCAATATTTGCCCATAAGAGGCATTACAATGTTTCCAGAAGCTGTTCAATATGCGGCTTTCAACATTTGGAGTTCTAAGGGGCTCTCCTGCGTTGCCTCCATGTATGACACATATTTGAACTATCAGGAACTTTGAAATCTTTCCCAACCCTTGCATCAACTTATGCCCTGCCAAGCCATCCCTCTCTCTACTACCTACACCTCTCAGGTTGTATAAACTGGTGCTGCCCAGCCAAGCAACAATGTTTTCAAACTTCCATATCTGATCGCTTCCTACAGGAATGGAAATACTCCGTATCTGACATCTATCAACCTTTACACTCTCTCTTTACTAAACCTCTACATCCCACATCTGTGAAATCTTGGAGCAAGGTCATACCGGGAGAGAACCTGGTGGGCAACATACTGGAAGGATAGAACAAAGTGCAAAGGCTTGTGGTGAATGAATCCTGGAGAGTCTCAATGTAAGCTCTTCCATGGGGCCTTCATCCCATTTCTATCCACTAAGAACTCTCCACAAATCCACTATATAGTGAGCACCGCCCTCTCTCTTCCACCGATTTCAGGAATGGCCCCGCATCTCAACCTTTTGGGAACAAGTGTTAGCCTACATCTCAGGAGTTTGTGGCTGCTCACTCCCCATGGACCCAGTTCTTCTACTCTTCGGCTCCACTACAACTCTCCATTCAGCTGAGAAAACCCACATCCACAAATCCCACAGGAGCTTGCAGTGGATATTATTATGTTTACTGGTGGCCCACAGGGCTATTCCTAAGAAATGGACTATTGCCTTGTCCCCCACCATCACAGACACTAAAAAGATCTACGTCTTCTGATTTACAGAGAGGAGTTAGACATGGAGCTCAACAACCAAGCCTCAGTCAAACATTTCCATAATAGATGGGACACTTTTATTGCAGCAACACTTACAGTTGTGTTCAAAATAATAGCCATCAGACATCACTAACCGGATCAATCACTGTTTTTGGTGGAAATGATATTTCTACATGGCAAATAATTTCCTAGCAGGTGTAGTAGAGTCATAGAAATCCAACAGACCCGACAGTCATGACATGCATGCTGCTGATTCTGTGTCATTGAATCACTCATTGAAAGGGGCGTGTTCACAATAATAGCCGTGTGGAGTTCTATTAGTGAGGTCATTCATTCTTTGAAAAACAGGTGGCAATTATTGCCCTTATTTAAGGAAGGAAGGCAGCAAATGTTGGACATGCTGGTTACAGTGCATTTCTCTCTGAAATTCTGAGGAAAATGGGTTGTTCCAGACATTGTTCAGAAGAACAGCGTACCTTGATTAAAAAGTTGATTGGAGAGGGGAAAACATATAAAGAAGTGCAGAAAATGATCGGCTGCTCAGCTAAAATGATGGCAAATGCTTTTAAATGGCAACCAAAACCTGAAAGACGTGGAAGAAAGCGAAAAACTACCATTTGAATGGATAGAAGAATAGCCAAAATGGGGCGGACTCAGCCAACAATCAGCTCCAGGAAGATGAAAGAAGGTGTGACGTTCCCTGTGAGTACTGTTACAATTAGAAGACGCCTATGTGAAGCCAAGCTATCTGCAAGAAGTCCCCGCAAAGTCCCACTGTTGGGAAAAAGACGTGTGCTGAAGAGGTTACAATCTGCCAAAGAGCACATTGACCGGCCTAAAGAGAAATGACGCAACATTTTGTGGACTGATGAAAGGAAGATTGTTCTTTTTGGGTCTAGTGGGCGGAGACAGTTTGTCAGACGACCTCCAAACACTGAATTCAAGCCACAGTACACTGTGAAGACCGTGAAGCATGGTGGTGCAAGCATCATGATATGGGGATGTTTCTCATACTACGGTGTTGGGCCTATTTATCGCATACCAGGGATCATGGATCAGTTTGAAGACATCAGAATACTTGAAGAGGTCATGCTGCCTTATGCTGAAGAGGAAATGCCCTTGAAATGGGTGTTCCAACAAGACAACGACCCCAAACACACCAGTAAACGTGCAACATCTTGGTTCCAGACCAACAAGATGGACGTTATGGAGTGGCCCGCCCAATCCCCGGATCTTCATCCAATAGAAAACTTGTGGGGTGACATCAAAAATGCCGTTTCTGAGGCAAAACCAAGAAATAGAGAAGAACTGTGGAATGTGGTCCAATCATCCTGGGCTGGAATACCTGATCACAGGGGCCAGAAGTTGGGGGACTCCATGCAACACAGATGTACAGCAGTTCTCAGAAACAGTGCGACTACAACCAAATATTCATGAAGTCATTCAAAGGAAAGCAAAATCTTCAAACATTTCTCAGTTTATATAGTGAATGTTTGAGTTTGTAAAGAAGAATACAAACACGGCCATTTTTTTGAACCATCTAATATTCACTTTTCTTCCATTTTTTTAGAGGAACAACACAAATTTGATCTATTTTTCTTCATGTTTTGATTTGGAATAGAATGTGTCGTGTTCCCAATGCATTTGTGTGGATGGAAATAAAAGCTATTAGAAGTATTTTCAGCTTTATTCACTTTTTTCAACACACTGCTATTATTTTGAACACAACTGTACACCCTTGGAGCAATCCTCTATGTTGTCTTCTTTTACTTCTATGGATGGGTTTGTCAAGGTGGTTACATTGTAGAGATCAGACAGCCGTGTATGGAACACGCATTGAGGACACGCATACATAACAGGTGTTACTTGCTCCCCATCTGGCTGTGTATACCTTGGTTTTCTGGTTCATGACGTTGTCATTCTTTTGCTCTCCTGATGTGTCTCTGCGCACTCATGGCCGAACCTTACTTCCTTGGCTTTATCATGACATCTAGGAACATTATGACATTCTGCTCCTCTCACTTATTGGAGTTGGGAACAAAGTCTCAGGAGAGAGTCCATCCATGTTTTCTGATCAGGTATCACACCCGGTCACACCTCCAGGTCAGTTCCTGCCAGAAGATTCCTTCCTCTTTCTTTATTGGAGAGATTATAATTATTTCATTGGTTACTGTGATTTATCTTTTATTCAGAAGTCATGGCAAAAGTATGAGGTGCTCGTCTCCTCTTTCACCCCAGACATATTGCTTCTTTGTATATCTCTTTAAAAAACTCAATATAGAATGTTAAAGAAAATGTACTCAGCCAATGACAGGTAATGGCTCCATTTTTATTCTTCTCCTGCTATCAATGGCCGACCCGGTCCCACACTTCATCCATGTCTTTGGGGGCCTCTGATCTCCTTATCAACTGTTTCTTCCATGATGAAGATCCACCATGGAGTATATCTGAGGTGTATATCAGGGTGTGCTTCTTCCCCACATGAGGGCTGGGATGTCCAGCAACATTCATCTAGAAGACATTTCCTGCACCCAAGGAACTAATACACCTCCAGGGTTGTGTGGGACCCCTGATGTACAGGAAGACAGGACTTCAGTGAGGAACATTTCCCTCACTCAGGACATGAAAGTGGCTTCTCCCCTGTGTGAGTTCTCTGATGTCTGGAAAGATGGGATTTCTGCAAAAAACATTTCCCGCACTCAGGACAGGAATAGGGTATCTGCCCCGTGTGCAATCTCTGATGTGTGTAAAGATGGGAAATCTGTGAAAAACATTTTCCACACTCAGAACAGGAATATGGCTTCTCCCCCGTGTGAGATCTCTGATGTATGTAAAGATGGGACTTCTCTGAAAAACATTTCCCACACTGAGGACAAGAATGTGGCTTGTCCCCAGTATGCAATTTCTTATGTCTGTAAAGATTCGACTTATCTGAAAAACATTTCCCGCACTCAGGACAGGAATATGGCTTCTCCCCCGTGTGACGTATCTGATGTTTGTAAAGACTGGACTTGTCTGAAAAACATTTCCCACATTCAAGACAGGAATATGGCTTCTCCCCTATGTGAGATCTCTGATGTACGCAAAGATTAGACTTCTGTGTAAAACACTTCCCGCACTCAGGACAGGAAAATGGCTTTTCACTCATGTGAGATCTCCGATGTCTGGAAAGAATAGACTTGCTTGAAAAGCATTTACAGCACTGAGGACAGGGATATGGCCTCTCCCCCGTGTGAGATCTCTGGTGTATGTTAAGACTGGATTTTTGTGAAAAACATTCCCCACACTCAGAACAGGAATAAGGCTTTTCCCCCATGTGAGATCTTTGGTGTATTTGAAGACTGGATTTTTGTGAAAAACATTTCCCGCACTCAGAACAGGAATACGGCTTCTCCCCCGTGTGAGATCTCTGATGTGTGTAAAGTTGGGACTGCCGTGAAAAACATTTCCCGCACTCAGGACAGGAATATGGCTTCTCCCCTGTGTGAGATCTCTGATGTGTGTAAAGATGGGACTTCACTGAAAAACATTTCCCGCACTCAGGACAGGAATACGGTTTCTCCCGTGTGAGATCTCTGATGTGTGTAAAGATGGGACTTCACTGAAAAACATTTCCCACACTCAGGACAGGAATACGGCTTCTCTCCTGTGTGAGATCTTTGATGCACATTAAGATGGCATTTAGCATGGAAACCCTTCCCACACTCAGTACAGGAGAACCTCTTCCCTGTTGGAAGGCCGGCCCGGTCCCACACAGTCTGAGGTTCCTCAGGATACGAGGAATCCGATGGTCCATCTACACTGGGTGGTGCCGGATGGACATTGGAGGGAGCCGGGTTTTCTCCTGGACTATACTGTGTGATGTCCTCATCTTCTACTTTCCAGTCTGGAGACAAAGTGAGACAATCCTTGGAGGTTTTCCTCATCTCCCGGCCATGGACTAAAATACAAAGACAGAGGATTACTAGACAGGAGCTGATTGGTTCCCCCAAACCAGGACTGGCTGAGCCCCACCAGCGGTCAGAGAGTGAGGATGGGGGGGGGCAACCATGTCCAGCTGGTAGGAAATGGGTGTAACAAAAGAGAATCCATATTATGAGTATATATAGCAGTGGGTGGAGAGCAGAATTCAGGAGTATGTAATGTACAACATAGAGTATATAGTGCAGGGGTCAGAGGTATGGAATGTACAACATGGAGTATATAGTGCAGGGGTCAGAGGTATGTAATGTACAATATAAATTATAAAGTGTAAGGGTCAGGACTCATAATATTGGTATTCAGTAATCAGTGGAAGCTTAAATGTTTACTGTAGACAAGTTGCAGAGATCCCACACCGCTGCCTCCCATCTCCTGAGACTGCACTCAGTGACTTGGGTCTGAGACTATACAGACATATCCCTCCACCCGGCACAGCCAGCAGATAACAGAGCAAGGAACCCTGGGAGAAATGTTCTGTCAGAGATCTTACTAGACCCGGGCATGGGGAAGAATACCCAAATCACATGTCCCAGGGGCCTAAGTAGAGCAATGTCTATGGTGAAAATGAACATTTTGCTGCCAGCTGAACCCCAGAACCTCCATAAATCCAGTCTAGAGACATAAATTGTGTCTGCAGCACAGAGAAGGAAGATTATCCGAGAGAAATCCAGGAATACAGGACGGGGAACACAGCTCAGGAAAGTGACCAGGGGATTACAGGCTGATATCACCCAGTCCCCGCCCTACTCTGGACCAATCAGTGAGCAGTATGGGTGGAGGAATGGATTTAGTGTTCATGACCCACCTGTGCTGATCTCTGTAGGAGTGTCCTCCTCTATAAATGTCCCCGTTATTCCATCCTCCTCCATAGACTGCTGATCATCCCTCACATACGCCTCTTCTTCTTCTGCTTTCACCTCAAATTCTATATCGATTGGATCTCCACTCTAAATCAAGGAAATGACAGAAAATATCATCTGTAAAATATAAGGTCACATAAAAAATCCACACATTGTCTTTACAAGTCCATTTTCTAGATTCCCCATCCCACCAACCTTGTAATAGTGAGGGATGGTGTGACCTTCCTGTGTGGAATCCCAGGAATACAGAGGACGGGGACATCTCTCTGGTGGGTTCCTGGTATTAGGTGGCTCCATCATATCCTTGTGTCCTTCTGAAAACTCCTCCATCACTCCATACTCCTCATCCTCCTCTTTATACTCTTCTTTAACATCAATATTATCATCCCCGAGGATTCCACTCTGAAAGATATAATAAAACATTCATTGTAACAAACATGCTGTGTATAAATCACAACTACCAATAATTGTCATCATCTACCTGATGATGGTGAGGGATGGTGTGACCTTCCTGTGTGGAATCCCGGGAATACAGAGGACGGGGACATCTCCCTGGTGGGTTCCTGTAGCTGGATGACTCCACCATGGTGTCCTGGTACAGATCTTTGTGTTCTTTTAGAAGCTCTGTCTCCTCCATCCCCCCATCCTCATCCTCCTCCTCTTTTATCTCTTCTTTAACCTCAACTTTAGGATCTCTCAGGTTTCCACTCTGAATTTATAATAAAATGCCATCAATGGTAACAATGCAGATAATGTACAGATCCTAATGATACTATCAGTGATTGTTCCTCATCTACCTGATGATGGTGAGGGATGGTGTGACCTTCCTGTGTGGAATCCCGGGAATACAGAGGACGGGGACATCTCTCTGGTGGGTTCCCATGACTGGATCCATCTGTAGGAAACACACACACTGACTGAATCCATTGTTTCTATGTGTTTATCAGATGATGGGGGATCTAGGTGGATCCTCCGTACTGCTCTCTCCTTTACAATAAAGTCTCCTCTTACCCGGTGATGTGAGGGGCGGCTGATTGTCCATCATGACGTCCTTGTAGAGATCCTTGTGTCCTTCTAAATACTCCCACTCCTCCATGGAGAAATAGACAGTGACACCCTGACACCTTATAGGAACCTGACACACACAATGATACAGTCACCATCCAGACACATCCCTTGTCTGTTACTGGAGAATGTCCCAGAATTCCCGGCACCGCTCACCTCTCCTGTCAGCTGATGGACCATCATGGTGGTCAGTTCCAGAATCTTCTGCTCTTTCTCCCTCTCAGGTATCAGAGAATGAGATGGAGGCACCATGGTGAGGCTCTGGGTTCTGCTCCATCCTCCTGAGATTGGCTCCCCACTAGACTTCTTCTTTACAACATAATCCTACAGATCAGGAGACAAATAAAACATATCAACCACCTGACATCATCTAAATGTGTGCAAAAATAAAATGGTCTATTGACCAGAATAGACAAGAGTGATGTCATGTGACCTCCCAGAATCCTCCTCACCTCTCCGGTCAGGTCTGTGTTTTAATAATAGAGATGAGAGTGATGTCATGTGACCTCCCAGAATCCTCCTCACCTCTCCAATCAGGTCTGTGTTTTAATAATAGAGATGAGAGTGATGTCATGTGACCTCCCAGAATCCTCCTCACCTCTCCGGTCAGGTCTGTGTTTTAATAATAGAGATGAGAGTGATGTCATGTGACCTCCCAGAATCCTCCTCACCTCTCCAATCAGGTCTGTGTTTTAATAATAGAGATGAGAGTGATGTCATGTGACCTCCCAGAATCCTCCTCACCTCTCCAATCAGGTCTGTGTTTTATTAATAGAGATGAGAGTGATGTCATGTGACCTCCCAGAATCCTCCTCACCTCTCCGGTCAGCAGGTAGACGATCTCCAGGGTGAGGTTTAGTATCTTCTCAGTCATGTGACTCCGGTCCTCCTCCATCCTCATTGGTGCCATCATGTGATCTATACAGGTCTCCTTGTAGACGGATAACTTTGGGAAATGAAAGTAAGAATGATTTGGATGGTATTGGTCACACAATAATAGGATGTGGATGTGAGGGGGGAATAGGAGGGTTGCTGGACATTGAAGGACTACTCCCCCCATGGGAAGACATTTTGTTTGGACTGTTTAGTGTTTACTACAATTTTGAGGTCCGGGGCCCCTTTTCTCTGTTGGGTTTGTTTGGTCTCTGAACTGGTTTTGATGAGTATTAGATCTGCAGACAAGGAATGATAAATCTGATCCTTCCTATGACTAGTTTGCTCTGAGGCAGTGCTGTGAGGTCAATGTCGGCTCATCATGCAGGGATGGTCACTTTACATCACCCAACGCCCGGGACATGTAGTTCTGGGGGCCGGGCAAGTATTGTGTTTAATCTTTATCCCTGCTGAGGGCAAGCAGGGATAAAGCTCTCCTTTCAGGTGCCAGCCTCTGCCACCCCGTGTGTGTGATCCTCTCCTGTACCTACTATGCTTCCCCGGCTCTGCTTGCCCATCTGTGGGCCCGGGTCAGTGGGTGTCGGAGGGTAGAGGGGATGGAGGAGAGCGGACACGTTCACTCCCTTCTTGTCCTGACCCAGAAGTGACGTTATGACAGATTTCCCGACCACTGAGGACGGCAAAGAATGTAATGCGGTGCGATGTGCACTACATTACATCCAATGGAGTACAGGGGAGACATTGGGGGTCTTTTAGACCCTGGATGTCTCAATAAAGAGAACCTCTCATCAAAAGTCATCTCATAGAGGACTTTGTCCCCTTAAGTAAAAATGTGTTTTTTAAATGCAAAGAATTAAAGTTACAACCAAGTACATAACTCCTCCCTTTAAAAAATTTTAAGGCCCCCGCTCCCCCACATATATGCACGCTCAAATGTAAGAGCACACGCTGGAGGGCCTACACGTGATAACATTGATTGTGATACACGTTACATATCGCCGGTCACACCAGAATGAGAGGATAATTCTAGGAGCAGACCTCCTCCGTACTCTATACTGATGACCTAGAAGGGGCTATAAATGTGTCCCCTATAGATAATACCGGGGACTAAAGGTTGTCACCATTTCAGCACACACAACTTAAGGTTTGACATGTTGGATATCTATTTACTCGCTGCAACCTCGGCTTTTATATTTTTACACATAAATGGGTCATTTATTGCTTTTTTTGTGCCCTGAAATTAACTTAAGTGTATTTTTTAGTGAAATTTGGCATTTTCTAGACTTTGTGATAATATTTTGTAACATAAAAAAATAGAACTGCCGCTATTTTATTCTCTAAAGTCTCTACTTTTAGAAAACCTATATTTTGGGGGTTTTGTGTCATCTTCAGGTTAAAATGATTTTTTAAATGTGCAAAAAATGCAAAAATGGCTCTGGGAGTGAAAGGGAGAAAAGATAAGCTGGACACTCCCCTTTCCTGAGGAGCAGCCAATCAGTTCTCATTACACTGCAAGGTCTCTCCCCTCCCTGCTAGTCCCCGGGTGCGGTGCTGGAGACAGGTGGGGGAGGGGAGGGGAGGAGGAGATAAAGAGCACAATGTTACACATATTAAATGTTTTAGTCACTATAAAGCCCCTTTCATTTTTGAAACCCCCAACATTCCTAAAAGCACCTCAGATTTATATACATTTGTTGTTAAAAAGGAATATTTTCTTCCTCCTGAGCAGCAATGTAAGGGGCTCTATGCTCCATACTCCTGACCCCGGCACTCCAACTGCAAGAACTGCAAACAACACCTGCTGGCGCTCTTGTCCCCCTGGTCCCTAGACACCCTCTGTTCCTCTTCCAGTGGGGTCAGGGCTAGTGACACAAGTAAGGCCGACCTCATCATTTCAGTCTCCCATCAGGTACATGACAGTGTTTTAGTCAAGGACTAAAAATGTCCGGTGCTTATCTGTTCCTGTCCTAATTTATGACACTAGCTTTGGAATGTGCGCACATTGGAAGAGACTCACGCTGACACACAAGGTCAGTCTATGAATACTTCTAGTTTATTATAATGAGAAAATGAGCTTATATATGTAGAATGATGCAAGAGTCATGTGAGGACAGCATCAGAGTCATGTGACAACAGCATAAGCATTATATTAGTCTTTGATTGGTCATTTCCACACTAAAAAAATCTCCGTCATGGTATAGGTGTGATCTTCTTCCAGGCCTTATCTCATAGGAAAACATTCTTTTGTCTTCCAAATCACACGATGGGAGGGGGTCTGTTCCTGTGAGCAGACATTTCTTAAGCAAGGATTTCTTATAGTACCACAAAGCCCAGCAGGCAGAAAATATTCACACAACATATGTATTAAAGTATAAAAGTAAATATTTATAAAACTTATAGAAATAGCGTATATATATATATATTCAATAGGAAATGAAATAGGCATTTTACCAAATCCATCACAACAGTACCAGTCAGCCAATGATGGAGTCTGAAAGGGAGGCCTCTGCAATAGGGGACATCTGTCAATCAATCTCTGCCTTGTCTTACATGGTGCAGAGGTTGCAAAAGAAACCTTGAGCACATGGAAAACCAATTACCAACCAAGTCAGATGTCTCAACAGCCATGGGTCCTTCTGCAGTCTTAGACATAACTACCCAGAGAGGGCTCAGCATGATTCATGACCCCTCTAGTGATATAAAGATCTATATAGAGGAAATGTGATCTCCTTCCTCCTGCCGGTGACCCCTCTAGTGATATTAAGATCTATATAGAGGAATCAGGACCTCCTTCCTCCTGCTGGTGACCTCTCTAGTGATTATAAAGATCTATATAGGGGAATCAGGACCTCCTTCCTCCTGCCGGTGACCCCTCTAGTGATATAAAGATCTATATAGAGGAATCAGGACCTCCTTCCTCCTGCCGGTGACCTCTCTAGTGATATAAAGATCTATATAGAATAATGAGGACCTCCTTCCTCCCGCCGGTGACCCCTCTAGTGATATAAAGATCTATATAGAGGAATCAGGACCTCCTTCCTCCTGCTGGTGACCCCTCTAGTGATATAAAGATCTATATAGAGGAATCAGGACCTCCTTCCTCCTGCCGGTGATCCCTCTAGTGATAGATCTATATAGAGGAATCAGGACCTCCTTCCTCCCGCCGGTGACCCCTCTAGTGATATAAAGATCTATATAGAGGAATCAGGACCTCCTTCCTCCTGCTGGTGACCCCTCTAGTGATATAAAGATCTATATAGAGGAATCGGGACCTCCTTCCTCCCGCCGGTGACCCCTCTAGTGATATAAAGATTTATATAGAGGAATCAGGACCTTCTTCCTCCCGCCGGTGACCCCTCTAGTGATATAAAGATTTATATAGAGGAATCAGGACCTTCTTCCTCCTGCCGGTGACCCCTCTAGCAATATAAAGATCTATATAGAGGAATCAGGACTTCCTTCTGTGATGTTTGTGTGCAATAGAGGCATGGACGTTGTACATGACAGCCATCTTGTTAGGTCTCAGCCATGTTCTCTCCTGTCCTCCCCCCTCCTTTGTACATGGAATGCATAGCTACAAGTTGAACGGAGGTCAACAGGATCTCTTATCCTAAATAAAACACAGATAGATCAGCTCCAGGGCTGTAAACCTCTAATTAGTCTGGTTCCAGGGGGTTTGCTGGAAAACCACTTTCCTCTGCTGGATCATAAAACAATAACTCAGTCAGTCATGACCTGTTAGGCTATTAGGGCAGAGCGTGCCATAAAACGTACATTCCACAAGAGTCATTTTTCATACAATTCATACACTTCAGCAGGAACTGGGCACATTAATATGAAGTATATATACAGATAGATCATTTTAATATGAGTCACACAAGACCTTACATTACTATGTTAGTGCCTACAAGAGAGAAGAAGCAGTCTCTTCCCTCCTGGGTGACAAGGGTACGCTATGTTTGGTATCTTTGTGTTCCGAACAGGGGCGGACTGACAACTCATGGGGCCCCTGGGCAATAGGGGATCATGGGGCCCCTGTGTCCTTGCCCAAACTCAAAAAAGCCTATGAAAAAGGTACCAGGGGCATCTCATGGGGCCCCCTACTGACCCCGAGCCCTCGGGCAGTGCCCGAGTTTCCAAATGGTCAGTCCGCCCCTGGTATAGAATATAATTCTAAATATTAATCTGCCAGTTGCAAGGATGCTACCTGTACCTATTGAAGGTTATTGACCTTAGTATGAAATTGTAAGGGATTTGGTCATAACCTTGGTTACCGCCTAACACCCATCCCCAAACTGGATGATTGGTCATTTGTTCTCAGGAGACACCCCTTTAATATGGTAGAAAAAGACTGACAGCCTGGAGAAGACAGCTCTCATTTAACATCAATCAGAAAACATCTAACAGACTTGAGAGCCAAGGCAATCTTTTTGTTCGGACAATTGGACTCTGCTCAAACCAAGGATATTGCAAGTATTCTGCCTTCTGAACTCCTTTCTTTTATTTCTCTGTTGTTTTATTGCTCTCTTTATATCTTTGTCACATCTTTATTTGTAAATATTTTTATTGCACCATTTTGACCTTTTTAGTAATAAATCCTATTTTCTGAAAAGTGTTGAACTGTCTCTAAAGCTTTTAATGCAAATTAAAGAATCTCTGACCATGGAAGAGTGCTCCTGTATGTGATAATCCTCTGAATATCCCTGTCCCTGGAAGAGTGTTCCTGTATATAATAATCCTCTGAATATCCCTGTCCCTGGAAGAGTGTTCCTGTATGTAATAATCCTCTGAATATCCCTGTCTGAGGTGACAGTGTGTATTACAGACACTTATACTAATATCATAGTGTTACTGCTAAGATTTGTGAGTTTCCTCCTTCTCTGTACAAAGGTGGTGGTGGCAGTGTGAAGGGTTAATTGCGTAATTAACCAGTAACAATCGCTCTCAGGCTGCTGGCACATAGATTGTAGTCCCACAAGCTGGAAAACCTTTGTTCAGGGCGCAACTGAGAGTGGCATTGTTACGCAAGTGGCAGATCGGCTGGTCCTTCGGTCACGAGTTGGTGAGAAGGGCTGAGGTCGGATGCCGCATTCTGTCATACCTTCCTCCCGCTGGTGACCCCTCTAGTTATGCATCCTAGAATTCTATTCGCTTTCCCCACTGCCTGGCCATGCTGTTTGTTCATTTTGTTCAATCATCTGAAATAAGTACCCAAAATCCTTTTCTTCTGAAGTGCTGGACAACACTGTACCTCCAATGTTGTACTTTCTCAAGGGATTCTTTTTTCCTGGGTGCATTATTTTAGATTTGAAATATTGAACTGCAATTTCCACTTTTTTACCAATCTTCCTGCAATGCTAAATCCTGTTCTATGTTACAGACACCTCCAAGGATATCCTCCCTATTACACACCTTTGTGTCATCAGCAAAGAGACATCCCCTTACCCAACAACCATTTAGTTCTATCACTTACATATAGATTACATAGAACAGCTCCCAGTACAGAGCCTTGGGGTACACCACTAGTGACTGCTCTCTGTTCCGTGTGAACCCCATTTACAACCACACTCTGGTATCTCTCCTTTAGCCAACTGCACATCCACTGAACCACCCAAGGGCTAAGTCCTAGCTTGTACAACTTCTGTATTAGATCGTTATGTGGAACTGTATCACATGCCTTGCTGAAGTCAAGATATTCTATGTCCACAGCACCACCCTGGTCCAAAACATTGGTAATATAGTCAAAAAGTCCAATCAGATGAGTCTGCCATGGTCTGCCCCCAGTAAAGCCATGCTGCTTTGGATCCAGCAAGTTGTGTGTTTCTAGATGATCAATGATCCTTCCTTTCAGGAGTGATTCCATTAACTTGACTACCACCGATGTTAGACTCACTGGCCTGTAATTGCCGGCTTCTACCTTGCTGCCCTTCTTGGATGGAACACACTGTGCACTCCATTACATGAACAACATTGGGAGTGCTGCAATCATCATCTGATCAGGATACACAGGAGTATGAGCCAATCATAGATCAGCAGGTGCCTACAGGTTACCACCCCACAGGGTTATGATCCAATCATAGATCAGCAGGTGCCTACAGGTTATCACCCCACAGGGTTATGAGCCAATCATAGATCGGCAGGTGCCTACAGGTTACCACCCCACAGGGTTATGAGCCAATCATAGATCAGCAGGTGCCTACAGGTTATCGCCCCACAGGGATATGAGCCGATTGTAGATCAGCAGGTGCCTACAGGTTATCACCCCACAGGGATATGAGCCAATCATAGATCACCAGGTTGTCGGAACTGTTCTGGGCTCACAGAATGAAACAGGAAGGCTGAACTTATCATCTCTACATGGACATGCTGGAAGCCATTTTGTTCTGTATATTCTATTTCATGGTTTCTGAACACAGATTCTAAGAGCATTCCAAGGTGGTTACAGCTTATGTTCCCAGGTTATAAATCTGGGGGGAGGTATGGTGGGATCAGACGGCTACAAGATGAAGACTAGACATGACACCAAGTGGTAAGATAAATGGATGAGTCCATGTCTAGATTGAACAAAGGACACAAGAACTGGTCACAATGATTATTTCCCATGATCCTCTGGAAAGAGTGCATATTATACCTTACATTGTATATGGTGTTATTATTATGTGACAGGAATATCTGATCCAAAAATGTCACTTGTATTATTATTAGTATTACATGAAGTGAATGCTTGCTTACTTATGTCATCCAGGTTTATATTACTAGATTCCATTTCCACATACATATATTTATATTAAATTGTTTAACAATGAATACATATTGATATATTGGGGATATTGATAACCTCCCATGGCTTTAAGTACCATCTCTATGCTGATGACACACAAATCTATCTTTCTACTCCTCACCTCACCCCCCCAGTCTCCTCCTCACCTCACCCCTTCAGTCTCCTCCTCACCCCACCCCTTCAGTCTCCTCCTCACCTCACCCCCTCAGTCTCCTCCTCACCTCACCCCTTCAGTCTCCTCTCGCATTACTAACCTACTAAGTGACATATTGGCATGGATGTCACTCCACTTCCTCAAACTCAATCTTTCCAAAACTGAGCTCCCGTGCCCCCTCCACTAACTTCTCCATCAAGATCAATAATGCAACCATAATTCCCTCCCCTCATGCCAGGGTACTAGGTGTAATCCTAGACTCCCATATGTCCTTTCACCCCCAAATCCAATCACTGTCCTAATCTTGTATACTTCACCTCCCCAACATCTCCAAGATACGCCCGTTCCTAACCTTTGAAACTACTAAGCAACTTATTCACTCCCTGGTTATCTCTCGCCTTGACTATTGTAACTCCCTCCTCATTGGCCGACCTGATCGCAGGCTATCCCCTCTTCAGTCTATCATGAATGCTGCTACCAGACTCATCCACCTTACTAACCATTCTGTATCTGCCACCCCTCTCTGCCAATCCCTCCACTGGCCTCTACTCAGTGTCCTCCACCCCTCTCTGCCAATACCTCCACTGGCCTCTACTCAGTGTCCTCCATCCCTCTCTGCCAATCCCTCTACCGGCCCCCACTCAGTGTTCTCCATCCATCTTTACCAATCCCTCCACTGGCCTCCAGTCAGTGTCCTCCACCCTTCACTGACAATCCCTCCACTGACCTCCACTCAGTGTTCTCCACTCCTCTCTGCCAATCCCTCCACTCAGTGTCCTCCACCCCTCTCTGCCAAGACCTCCACTGGCCTCCACTCAGTGTCCTCCATCCCTCTCTGCCAATCCCTCCACTGGCTTCCCATTGCCCAACAGATAAAATTAAAAACATTAACAATAACATATAAAGCCATTTATAACTCCGCCCCAAATTACATCACCGATCTTATCTCTAAATGTCACCCAAACCTTACTCTCCACTCCGCATATGACCTCCTGCTCTCTAGCTCCCTTTTCTCCTCCTCCCATGCTCATTTCCAGGACTTCTCCAGAGCTTTCCCCATCCTCTGAAACTCTCTACCACAATTTATCAGACTATCGCCTACTCTGCTCACTTTTAGGTGATCTCTGAAAACCGATCTCTTCAGGGAAGCCTATCCTGCCCTCAGCTAATAATGGAATCTTCTACTCCTCCTACCAGACCTTGTCATGTTCCAGAAGACCCAAATCCTTCCCAATCCTATACTGCCCCCTTTAGGTCATTGAACTCTTTATATAGAGAAATGACACCTAGTCTGAGGTCACTTTTAGGTGAAGATAAGCTTTGCCCGCCTAGGTTTATGTGGGGGATAAAAGTAAGAGACGGACAGAGAGGAGACCACATCACCAAAGAGACCTCACAAGACAGGAGACAAGGGACAACAGACGGACACAGACACCCCCTGAAGTGAGAGCACTGAAAGCTGACATCACTGACACCATACAGTCCATATTGGGAACTAGAACTTTCATTTTCCTCAGATAACTTGTACTCCCCTTATATCTCCAGATACATTGTTTAGTCCGATAACGGTTCTGGTGAGCACAGGAGGGGATGTGACGTCATTTTACCTGCAGTATAAATTATTATCATTTCACTCCTCTGGGGAAGATTGATTTTACATATCCCTGAAGCTGATTCTGGCTTCTAGTCAATGGTTTATCGGGATGTATACAGTATATACAGTCATGGCCGAAATTGTTGGCACCCTTGATATTTCTCCAGGAAATCATGTATTTCTCACGAAACGTATTGCATTAACACATGTTTTGCTATACACATGTTTATTCCCTTTGTGTGTATTGGGACAAAACAAAAAAAGGGAGGAAAGAAAGCAAATTCGACATAATGTCACACAAACCTCCAAAAATGGGCTGGACAAAAGTATTGGCACCCTTTCACAACTGCGGATAAATAAGAATGTTACAAGCATGTGATGCTCCTGTAAACTCACCTGGGGCAAGTAACAGGTGTGGGCAATATAGAAATCACACCTGAAAGCAGATAAAAAGGAGAGACGTTCACTTAACCTTTGCATTGTGTGTCTGTCTGTGCCACACTAAGCATGGACAACAGAAAGAGGAGACGAGAACTGTCTGAGGACCTGAGAACCAAAATTGTGGCAAAATATCAACAATCTCAAGGTTACAAGTCCATCTCCAGAGAACTAGATTTGCCTTTGTCCACAGTGCGCAACATTATCAAGAAGTTTGCAACCCATGGCACTGTAGCTAATCTCCCTGGTCGTGGACGGATGAGGAAAATTGATGAAAGATTGCAACGCAGAATAGTCCGGATGGTGGATAAGCAGCCCCAAACATGTTCCAAAGACATTCAAGCTGTCCTGCAGGCTCAGGGAGCATCAGTGTCAGCGCGAACTATCCGTCGACATTTAAATGAAATGAAACGCTATGGCAGGAGACCCAGGAGGACCCCACTGCTGACACAGAGACATAAAAAAGCAAGACTACAGTTTGCCAAAATGTACTTGAGTAAGCCAAAAGCCTTCTGGGAAAACGTCTTGTGGACAGATGAGACCAAGATAGAGCTTTTCGGTAAAGCACATCATTCTACTGTTTACCGAAAACGGAATGAGGCCTACAAAGAACAAAACACAGTACCTACGGTAAAATATGGTGGAGGTTCAATGATGTTTTGGGGTTGTTTTGCTGCCTCTGGCACTGGGTGCCTTGACTGTGTGCAAGGCATCATGAAATCTGAGGATTACCAAAGGATTTTGGGTCGCACTGTAGGGCCCAGTGTCAGAAAGCTGGGTTTGCGTCCAAGATCCTGGGTCTTCCAGCAGGACAATGACCCCAAACATACGTCAAAAAGCACTCAGAAATGGATGGCAAAGAAGCGCTGGAGAGTTCTGAAGTGGCCAGCAATGAGCCCAGATCTAAATCCCATTGAACACCTGTGGAGAGATCTTAAAATTGCTGTTGGGAAAAGGTGTCCTTCCAATAAGAGAGACCTGGAGCTGTTTGCAAAGGAAGAGTGGTCCAAAATTCCGGGTGAGAGGTGTCAGAAGCTTATTGATGGTTATAGGAAGCGACTGATTTCAGTTATGTTTTCCAAAGGGTGTGCAACCAAATATTAAGTTAAGGGTGCCAATACTTTTGTCCAGCCCATTTTTGGGGTTTTGTGTGACATTATGTCATATTTGCTTTTCTGCCTCTGTTTTATATTTGTTCCAATACATACAAAGGGAATAAACATGTGTATAGCAAAACATGTGTTAATGCAATACCTTTTTTGTGTGAAATACTTGATTTTCAGGAAAAATATCAAGGGTGCCAACAATTTCGGCCATGACTGTATATGACAAGGTAGACTACTTCATGTAACATTACATCTTCATCTCAGATTGTAAGCGGATTGGATTGGCCTGTGTATGGGATTCCAGATCAAGTCATGGCAAGGTACACGTTGAGCATTGAATATCTGATTGTAGAGAGATCACGGGGGGGGATTTGTATATCTGTTGTCACATGTTGCTGAGTTACTGATTTCTTACACGACATTTCCAGACAGTTGAATGTAATTCATTAATATTTGGAAGTAATTGCTGGCTTGTATTTCTCCCCATTATTGTGGATTAGATCATTGTACTGTTATCTTGTATTGTTTATTATTTATCATCACCTATTATATTTCATCCCCATTTTGCACTGATTTATATTATTAATAAATATATATTTTTGCACATTATTGCTTTTTATTTTGTCCTCCAATTATCACAAATACAGAACTGGGATGTCGGTTACTTTTTGAGAATTAGTAGGGAATCTCCTTCATTCCAGATCCCGCCTGTTTCCATGAATTGTATACGGATTATTTCCTCACAGATAAAGTTCTGTCATATTTCGGAGATCCCACCAAGATTTGCCTACATTAGAAAAATATAATGGTGCAAGTATAGATATTTTATAGTCATTTTCTTGGTTCTGAAAGCGCTGTTGTCAGTTACAAATACAGAAAATGTGTGATGTGAGAAGTGTTCCTAGTAGATGTAGCCATTCTGCTGCCGAATCTGAAGCTATTCTGAGTCAGAGAGATGTCAGAGAATTGGTGACATTTCAGGGGATGTCTTTTGTGAAAGATAAGTTGGACATTAAGCAGGATATGAATGATTGGGTGACTGAAATGTGGAGTAGGATTCCAGGGTATACAAATGATATCTGCTCTGATGATTCACGTGTTGCTGGCTATCTGTATATAATAGCTGAGGATAAAACAAAGAAAGAAAAAGAAACACGGCTGCATAAATCTCGGCCAGAATTTCTTGATGTCATTTTTGAATTGGCAGAACAATTAAATAAAGTAAAATTGGATATCAGGCCAGAGGCTGAGAACGTTAAACACTTACAGAGAAAACTCCATGAGATAGAAACTCAATCTACAAACATTTCTGCTGAGATGGAACAATTGTCAGATAAAATGTTCAATTTTAAGAAACATTATTTGCAAAATAAAGAATTGATCGCTTCTTTAACCACTTCCAGTCCGGACACTTCCCCCCCTTCCTGTCCAGGCCAGTTTTCAGCTTTCAGCACTGTTACACTTTAAATGACAATTGCGCGGTCATGCAACACTGTACCCATATGAATTTTTTAGCATTTTTTTGAGACAGATAAAGCTTTATTTTGATGGTATTTATTCACTGCTGGGATTTTTTTTTTTTTGCTATATAAATTAAAAAGTCCCAAAATTTTGAAAAAAGTTTTTTTCTTATACAATTTTGCAAATAAATAATATTTCATAATATTGTAAAATGTATTCCGTTATCTTTTTAGTAGAAAAAGCCCAAATTAGTGTATAACCAAAAATTATAATTTTTTTAAAAATGTTTTTTACATTATTATTTATGTTTTTTTATCATACTGTCACCCTAGCAGTACAGTGTCACCATGGTGACACTGTACTACTTGTGGGGGATAATGAAGATTGTTTTTTACACTGATTAAGTTACACCCATAAAGGCTGTAAAAGCAATCATTTCTCCTCTCTGGCTGCATTCTTGCTGCCATTGATAAATACTGTGTAAGCGGTGATTGGTTACAGCTTGTCACATGGTACAAGGCTGTTGTGAATAGCCCTGTACCATGTGACCTCTGTGATCATTCACAGATTTCACACATAGTAAGCAATGATGTCAGAAGTGACATCTTGCTTACTACTCTGCATGTGATCACTGATTGGCCAATCAGTGATCACATGATTGGGACCTCACACAGGGGTCCCGTACGACGATCGGTGTTCCACTGTGTCTGGAGGACACAACGGGCACCGGATCGCATTGCTCCCAGGGAGCGCGCACAGGCAGGGGGTGGGGAGTCTGTTTATAAACAGCCACCCGCCCCTGCACTGCCTGTACTGTCTCTCCAATCTAAGCATTGATAGTGTGATCTCTGTATTTTACAGTTGTGATGAGATAGTGATAACTTCAACCTCAGTTGGATACCACAGTCAGTGACTCAATCGATCAGACATCTTGTAGATCTTGTGAAGTTTATTCCATAAACTGAGAGAATCTTACAACAATAAACATTCGATAGGTCAAAAAATCATAATGTTTCCTGCTTCATGCCATGAGGCTAGAACTGCAATGCAATCCTGGGAAAGGGGGAGGGCTATCTATACAACATTAACTAAACCAAAGGAAAGGGAGGAGCAGAGAAAAAATACAGAAAACACTTAAAGGCATATGACAGTCATGTGAAACATGACACTGCCACCATCTGGCTGTTTATATACAACGGCTGGATGGGAGGTGGTTAAGAATCTAGATCAGATCTCTGAGGAGTTGTCTGACTGTAAAGGGATAAAATCAACTTTAGAAATGAGAATGTGAAAAGCTGAGCATTGCGAATACCCATCTCCAGCATGAGGTAGATGGCAAAAACCGCACAAATCAGCAATTGGTACTGGAGACACAGGAGCTAAAAGCCAGCAGTACAAGGGTTAAACCTTCTACTTGGCAGACTACAAATGTCATTGAACCCTTTAGCAGCTCACACCCAGACCATTCTATGAGCCCTAAAGTTGTAATCCCATTAAAATCAGAGGCTTCAGAATCTGAGAGTAACTACAGTGACCCCCCAGATGAGGATGAAATGCCTTCCAGTAGGGAACATTATCTTCCTAAATTAAGATCCATCTCACTTAATAAACACCCCAAAAGTGAGAGAAAATCCCAGAGGCCTGTGTATGATACCACCAAAGTGATACCATTCCTAACAGAAACTGTGGGCCTCTTTACTAAGAAAGGATCCCTTCTATAATTGATCACACAGAAACCTACGAGGAGGCGATGATGACCCGAAGTTTGAATTCTGACAAACAGAAAACTGAATTTGTCCCATGGGTGTCTCAGCCAAAGCTCAGGAATTTCTTGACTTGCCTCAGAGACACGGGTGTAATAAGATGGTCTGAAGTGGTATCAGAAATAAAAGCAGAATTGGGTCCCTACCGCTCAGCTACTGCTGATAAAAGAGACATTTTGACTTTAAAATAATTGTAATACAGCCCACGATAGGGCACTTCGGGTAGCGATGGCCCAAGCCCTCGGGGGGGCAGTCCAGGTAGCTATAATCTGGGCATGCAATGGGGCAGTTCAGGCAAGGGTAATCCGAGCACACAATAAGGACAGTTTGGGCAAGGGTAAGTTGGGCACACAATAGGGGCAGTTCATGGCACTCCGCAACATGCAGCTTCTAGGGACACTCACAGTAAGCAGCTTGCAGACATTCAGCAGCAGGCGGCTTCTAGGAACACTCACGGTAAGTGGCTTGCAGACACTCATGGTAGCAGGCTCATGGGGACTCAATGGTGTCTTGGCTGTGGAGTCTGGCCTCAGCTCAGCCCTCACACAGCTCTCTAGGGACAACATCAGGCTCATGGGGACTCAGCGGGGTCTTGGCTGTGGGGTCTGACCTCAGCACAGCCCTCACACAGCCCTCTAGGTACAACAGCGATCAGCGGAAACTCAGCATCTAGGGAGGATAATGGAGGGGCTCTCGGACAGTCCCGGCAGGGAGAAATAAGGGGGGGGGAGTTCACGGACAGTCCAGGCAGGGGAAACGGGGGTATAGACACTCACAGTTCTGGCAGGGGTTCTTTCTGGCTCCCAGCGGTCGTCAACAGGCAACGACAACCCTCAGTACATGGCAGGTAATCCACAAAGCAGGTAGTTCTGACACACAGCAGCAACGGGTAATCCTGGCCCCAGCATATTAGGCAGAGTATTGTGGGGCCCACAGCAGATATTTCTGGTGCATGGCAGCAGTGGGTGATCCTGGCCCCAGAGTATTAGGCAGAGTATCGTGGGGCCCACAGCAGATATTTCTGGCACACAGCAGCAGCAGGTGATCCTGGCCCTGGTGTATTAGGCAGAGTACCAGTGGGTAATAGTCCTGACCCAGTGTAGTATGCAGAGCGGCAGTGGGTACT
The DNA here is from genome assembly GCF_062004578.1 of Staurois parvus. NCBI lineage: Eukaryota > Metazoa > Chordata > Amphibia > Anura > Ranidae > Staurois > Staurois parvus. Next base: position 1,267,400 of record NW_028318516.1, read on the forward strand.
CCCAACCCAGAGTATTAGGCAGAGCGGCAGCGGGTACTCCCAACCCAGAGTATTAGGCAGAGCGGCAGCGGGTACTCCCAACCCGGAGTATTAGGCAGAGCAGCAGCGGGTAATAGTCCTGACCCAGCATAGTATGCAGAGCAGCAGCGGGTACTCCCGACCCGGAGTATTAGGCAGAGTGCCAGCGGGTAATAGTCCTGACCCAGCGTAGTATGCAGAGCGGCAGCGGGTACTCCTGACCCGGAGTATTAGGCAGAGCAGCAGCGGGTACTCCCAACCCAGAGTATTAGGCAGAGTGCCAGTGGGTAATAGTCCTGACCCAGCATAGTATGCAGAGTGGCAGCTGGTACTCCCAACCCGGAGTATTAGGCAGAGCAGCAGTGGGTAATAGTCCTGACCCAGCGTAGTATGCAGAGCGGCAGCTGGTACTCCCAACCCAGAGTATTAGGCAGAGCAGCAGTGGGTACTCCCGACCCAGAGTATTAGGCAGAGCAGGAGTGGGTAATAGTCCTGACCCAGTGTAGTATGCAGAGCGGCAGTGGGTACTCCCGACCCGGAGTATTAGGCAGAGCAGCAGTGGGTACTCCCGACCCAGAGTATTAGGCAGAGCAGCAGAGGGGACTCCCAACCCAGAGTATTAGGCAGAGTGCCAGTGGGTAATAGTCCTGACCCAGCGTAGTATGCAGAGCAGCAGCGGGTACTCCCAACCCGGAGTATTAGGCAGAGTACCAGCGGGTAATAGTCCTGACCCAGCGTAGTATGCAGAGCAGCAGCGGGTACTCCCGACCCAGAGTATTAGGCAGAGCAGCAGCGGGTACTCCTGACCCGGAGTATTAGGCAGAGTGCCAGTGGGTTTTAGTCCTGACCCAGCGTAGTATGCAGAGCGGCAGCAGGTACTTCCGCCCGAGTATTAGGCAGAGTACCAGTGGGTAATAGTCCTGACCCAGCGTAGTATGCAGAGCGGCAGTGGGTACTCCCAAACCAGAGTATTAGGCAGAGCGGCAGCGGGTAATAGTCCTGACCCAGCGTAGTATGCAGAGCAGCAGCAGGTACTCCCAACCCGGAGTATTAGGCAGAGTACCAGCGGGTAATAGTCCTGACCCAGCGTAGTATGCAGAGCGGCAGCGGGTACTCCTGACCCGGAGTATTAGGCAGAGCAGCAGCGGGTACTCCCGACCCGGAGTATTAGGCAGAGCAGCAGCGGGTACTCCTGACCCGGAGTATTAGGCAGAGCAGCAGCGGGTACTCCCAACCCAGAGTATTAGGCAGAGTACCAGTGGGTAATAGTCCTGACCCAGCGTAGTATGCAGAGCGGCAGCGGGTACTCCCAACCCAGAGTATTAGGCAGAGCGGCAGCGGGTACTCCCAACCTGGAGTATTAGGCAGAGTACCAGTGGGTAATAGTCCTGACCCAGCGTAGTATGCAGAGCGGCAGCGGATACTTCCGACCCGGAGTATTAGGCAGAGTAGCAGCAGGTACTCCCGACCCAGAGTATTAGGCAGAGTACCAGTGGGTAATAGTCCTGACCCAGCGTAGTAAGCAGAGTGGTAGTAGGTACTTCCGACCCGGAGTATTAGGCAGAGTTGCAGTGGGTACCGGCTGTGGGGGTCTGGCCACAGCTCAGACCCCTCACAGCACCCTGTCCTGAGTGGGGGATGAACACACACCCACCTGGGTCCTGCGCCGGCCTTCTTAAGCGAGCGCAAGACACTTCCTGGTTGCTCTGGCAATGGCCGGTCCAGCGTCGGGTTGCTGGGGCAACGAGGCACGCCCCTTACTCTGGCCGCACTTTTGGGAGCGCAACATTTGTCTCCGGAGGGCGCAGAGCTCGGGAAGCCTCGTGCCCATGCTGCGCCCGCCGGGGGGCATGTGGAGACAGGTTGGCAGTACCGCGTTGGAACCCCTGGCGGGTGGTTACTTTCCCCCCATCCTGCGCAGCCTTTCTTCAAAGGGTACATCAGGATGTGAAGAGGTGACAAGAGGTGGGGGGAGAGGTGCCACTTCTCATCCTATGCAGAGGGTGAGGGGACACAGGGGAGACACAGGCACCGGGGGGGGGGGGGGGGGTGGCAGGAGAGGAGCAGGCACTCCGTGACAGATGTGATGAAGTGTAAAACACCCCCCAACATCAGTGACGTGAGATCATTTGTGGGTGTGATGAATTACTCACGTACGTTTATTGATGACTAGGCAGAGATCAGGAAACCTTTATTGACATTACTAAAGAAGAATATACCATGGACATGGGGGGGGCTCAGGAGCGAGCCATGAATGAGCTGACAAGGAAACTCACCCAAGCCCCGTGCCTGGCTTATCCAGAAGGAGGAAAACCCTTCTATCTGGGAACTGGATTCACAAACCTCAGTATCAATGCTGTACTGGATCACAAACCTCAGTATCAATGCTGTACTGGATCACAAACCTCAGTATCAATGCTGTACTGGATCACAAACCTCAGTATCAATGCTGTACTGGATCAAATACAAGACAATCTGAACAAATCATTGCCTATGCCAGTAATTCCCTGTCACCTGTACACATCACATCCAATGACGGTGAGAAAGCATTACTAGCCCCAGTCTGGGCCCTTCAAAACTGTAAAAGTTACATTCAGGGTGAGGAAATAATAATATAACTGAACATCAACCTCTGCAATATTTACAAAGTGACAAATCCGAGATGGTAATTTATCACCCAGCAGAATCCCTGCCTGGACATCATCCTCACAAGGATGGCCATTACAAGTCCCATATAAAGGAAATAAAGAGTTGTATCCCGAGGTCCGGCCAACTCCAGGATTGTTCAGCTCCTTCTCATACAGAAGAGCCATTAGATGACTTCTTAGAAGAACAATGATCTTCCCCTTACAAGGCCGATGACGAGGACTACTGTCCATTACTGCCATGTGTATATATTGATGGCTGTGCTTATCACACCCCCATAGACCAGGACAGACAATGAGTAGCCGGCATTGGAATCACCCGGACAGGACAATTCCCAAATGTATCAGTAGGGGGCAGTATTGGTGCCAAGAGCAGCCAAGTGCTGGAATTCCCAGCTGTATACAGAACTGTTCACATTGCTACAGACCATAATATCAAGGAGTTTGTTGTCGTCACGGATTCCATCTGTGTGTGGAACAGTTTTGTGGAAGATCTGTCGACTTGGAAAGGAAACAACATGTTCCGATGTAATCAATAGAGTATAGGTGAGCGCACAAAACACACAAATGAGCTGCTGGCATAAAAGGACAGAACCCCGAAATCCTCTGCTAAATGGTCAATAGGTATGCAGTGCTAATACAAAGGATCTGGTGAAAACAATGAATAACTGGAGAAAATCCAGTGACAAGAAATATGGTGAATGGATTAAAACCAAAATAAGCACAAATAAATTCATAAATATTCCACTAAAATGTATAAATGTAAACATAAATAAATAAAGTGCATAAAGTGTAAAAACGTGCTGATGAATCCATATTCCAGTAAACTCGTGACTGGATGAGAATCGAGATGGTGATCGTTATAACACTTCAAGTATAATAGTGATTCTGGTGACTGGGAAGCAGGAATATTGGAAATAACTCCAGTGCAGGGGTGGACTGACCATTTGGAAACTCGAGCACTGCCCGAGGGCCCGGGGTCAGTAGGGGGCCCCATGAGATGCGCCTGGTATCTTTTTCATAGGCTTTTTTGAGTTTGGGCAAGAATACAGGGGCCCCATGATCCCCTATTGCCCGGGGGCCCCATGAGTTGTCAGTCCGCCAATGCTCCAGTGCTCGTGACTTCAGATGGTGATAGATTGGTATGTTCTTGCTCTTACCTGAAGTTATATGCGCATGTAACAATACCCTCCAAACAGGACCCTGGTGGTCATCATGGATGTGGTCGGGGCAGAAGGGGGCTCCACTGGCACACACACAGCAGGGGGAGCACTCCAGACATTGCTAACGGACCAATCCATTACAGGGAGTGGGGGAGGAACTGCTCCTTAATATCCAATCCAGCCAAGGTACACCGATACTGTCAGATGTTACTCTTCCACCTTCCACGGCTCAGTAATCAGCCACCACACATGGATATTATAGTGTAGGAACTCTGTAACAGATATGGGCAAAGAATCCAAATATTGATGCCAAAATATCAAACTTACATATGCAGTGATAAAGATGGCCGCCGGACCAACATGCGGTCTCGGCAGCGTGACGTCAGCATGGCATTGCTCCTCCTTACGCGTTTCATGCAACAACAATAAAGATGTATTTATTATATATTTTACTTTGGATGCACTGATTGATGGATCATCGCAAGGACTTTAATGATATGTGATCCAGAAATTTATACATGTACAGCAGTGTATATTTGTTGTTCTTTTTAATCTGATGTCATAATTATATATTTGGATATATTCCATGGCTCTTGTATATATGTCCCTGGTGGTCCAATGTATCTTGGCTTTGTTTTTATGCTGCTCTAGTCTCCAGTTTCATGGAGGAACGAGCAGCCGTCCAGACCCGCCCTAAGCCTGCCTATGTGTGGGCGGATGTGGACACTTGGGCTTCAGCATCCACATTGATGATGTGCTCGCGCATGCGCAGTAGTCACACGGTAGCGTGTGATGTCATTCGCGCATGCGCAGTATCCCGGAGCGGCGCGTGGCGCGTAATGCGCATGCGCGGCCGTGGGTATTTTAAAATTGGCGTCTAGGGTCAGGATTCACCCCTTTGAAAACGAGCTTTAGCTCGAAACATGTTAGGGGATCCACCCTATTGACGCCTTGGTATTAGGGAACCACTAGCCACCAGGGAATACCTTCACCAGGCCTGGATGAGTATATGCTTTGTCATCACAGCCAAATTTAACTCTATATCCTTATGCTGATGATACCACTAGCTACCAGGGACTTATCTATTGGACCTGGAGTTGTATATATTTTTGCATGTTGACTGAACTACTAGCCACCAGGGAACCTATCCATTGGGCCTGGATGTATGCTTTATCGATCACTTTCTTGCCTCCCGGCTCGTTTGTTAATGAGCTTTGTAAGGTGGCGGTTTGGAGTTGAGAGCCAGAAGGGGCCTGGACAGCGTTGGACCTGTGACCCAGATGTCCTCATGTGAGCAGATGTTGCCCAGGCTGCTGACCAGACCGTGACGCCCAGTTATTTGCATACAATGCTTACATTGTGTGTACTTGTGGTAAGCGCACAACCTCACTAAATTCTTTCCTTATTCTACTGAATGGGATTTGAAACACCATTGGATCATATCCAGCTTCCTTTTTGCTATACTATATGAACTATTGAATTTTTACTATATTTGGTGATATTCTCCTTGCTTGATATTCATGCCTTAGCGCAACATACACCATTTACATTTTTATATTCCAAGGTATTGAGGATTACCCTGTATGTTAGCTGCTCACCTGATCTGTTTTGCGCTCACTTACCCACTCTTTATTTATTCCATTTTGTTGTAGACCCATAAAATATGGAAAAATGAATGTATATATAAAATAATGAATAATAATACTCTGCCAATTATAGGGAGTGTGCCAACTGGGATTATAATATGCAATGTATACATAACAACATGATGTCATCAAACTAGATATAGCGTATTGCCATTCACCTGGAGGACTACAAGTGCCATAATGTCATAACAACAAAACAATTGGATTACAGAGACATTATAATACTAAACATGTCTGATAAAAATATACTTTATTATTACAGATATAAAGGATGAAGTGTGTATATAGAAAAGACAATTAACAATATGTAATATTCAGAGCCAATTAAAACATAAAATATTAAATTCCAAACATATGGATATAGTAAATAAAAATATGGAAATAGTAAAAAGGAAAACCATCATCTGTATTCAGTGCTATAGGTCAGGACTCCATTGCTATTCTTCTCCTGCCATCAATGGCCAACCCGGTTCCACACTTCATCCATGTCTTTGGGGACCTCTGATCTCCTTATGAACTGTTTCTTCCATGATGAAGATCAGCCATGGAGTATATCTGAGGTGTATATCAGGGTGTGCTTCTTCCCCACATGAGAGCTGGGATGTCCAGCAACATTCATCTAGAAGACATTTCCCGCACTCAAGGCACTAATACACCTCCAGGATTGTGTGGGACCCCTGATGTACAGGAAGACAGGACTTCAGTGAGGAACATTTTAATCACTCAGGACTGGAAAGTGGCTTCTCAACAATGTGAGATCTCTGATTTCTGGAAAGACTGGACTTCGCCATAAAACATTTCCCACACTCAGGACAGGAAAGTTATTTCTCCTTGTGTGAGATCTCTGATGTTTATAAAGATAGGACTTCTGTGAAAAACAATTCCCACACTCAGGACAGGAATACGGCTTCTCCCCCGTGTGAGATCTCTTATGTCTATAAAGACTGGACTTCTCTGAAAAACATTTCCTGTACTCAGAACAAAAGTACGGCTTCTCCCTGTGTCAGATCTCTGATGTTTATGAAGATAGGACTTCTCTGAAAAGCATTTCCCGCACTCAGGACAGGAATACGACTTCTCCCTCGTATGAGATATCTAATGTCTACGAAGATAGGACTTCAATGAAAAGCATTTCCCGCACTCAGGACAGGAATACGGTTTCTCCTCTGTGTGAGATCTCTGATGTGTGTAAAAATTGAACTTCACTGAAAAACATTTCCCGCACTCAGGACAGGAATGTGGCTTCTCCCCTATGTGACATCTCTGATGTGTGTAAAGACTGGACTTCTTTGAAAAACATTTTGCACACTTAGAACAGGAATACGGCTTCTCCCCCCGTGTGAGATCTTTTATGCACATGCTTCTCCCTCGTATGAGATCTCTGATGTTTACGAAGATAGGACTTCAATGAAAAACATTTCCCGCACTCAGGACATGAATATGGCTTCTCCTCTGTGTGAGATCTCTGATGTGTGTAAAGACTGGACTTCTTTGAAAAACATTTTGCACACTTAGAACAGGAATACGGCTTCTCCCCCGTGTGAGATCTTTTATGCACATGCTTCTCCCTCGTATGAGATCTCTGATGTTTACGAAGATAGGACTTCAATGAAAAACATTTCCCGCACTCAGGACATGAATATGGCTTCTCCTCTGTGTGAGATCTCTGATGTGTGTAAAGACTGGACTTCTGTGAAAAACATTTCCCGCACTCAGGACAGGAATATGGCTTCTCCCCTGTGTGACACCTCTGATGTGTGTAAAGATCGGACTTCTTTGAAAAACATTTCCCGCACTCAGAACAGGAATACGGCTTCTCCCCCGTGTGAGATCTCCGATGTGTGTAAAGACTGGACTTCAGTGAAAAACATTTCCCACACTCAGGACAGGAATACGGCTTTTCCCCCGTGTGAGATTTCTGATGTTTGTTAAGACTGGACTTCTGTGAAAAACATTTCCCGCACTCAGGACAGGAATACGGCTTCTCCCCCGTGTGAGATATTTTATGCACATTAAGATGGCATTTATAATGGAAACCCTTCCCGCACTCAGTACAGGAAAAGCTCTTCCCTGTTAGAAGGCCGGCCCGGTCCCGCACAGTCTGAGGTTCCTCAGGATACAAGGAATCCGATGGTCCATCTACACTGGGTGGTGCCGGATGGACATTGGAGGGAGCCGGGTTTTCTCCTGGACTATACTGTGTGATGTCCTCATCTTCTACTTTCCAGTCTGGAGACAAAGTGAGACAATCCTCGGAGGTTTTCCTCATCTCCCGGCCATGGACTAAAATACAAAGACAAAGAGGATTACTAGACAGGAGCTGATTGGTTCCCCCAAACCAGGACTACGCCCACATCAGGCAGCTTGGTCTCTGAGGAGCTTACAATTCCATCCTCAAGGGAACTAGGAAATGGCTCCTCTGATCTCCTACCAGGTCAATTCTTTATTCATGGAACTCAGTCAAAGACATATAGCAGTGGGGGGAGGGGGAGAGCAGAAGTCAGAAGTATGGAATGTACAACAGAGTATATAGTGCAGGGGTCAGGAGTATGTAATGTACAACATAGAGTATATAGTGCAGGGGTCAGGAGTATGTAATGTACAACATAGAGTATATAGTGCAGGGGTCAGGAGTATGTAATGTACAACATAGAGTATATAGTGCAAGGGTCAGGAGTATGTAATGTACAACATAGAGTATAGAGTGCAGGGGTCAGGAGTATGTAATGTACAACAGAGTATATAGTGCAGGGGTCAGGAGTATGTAATGTACAATACAGAGTATATAGTGCAGGGGTCAGGAGTATGTAATGTACAACATAGAGTATATAGTGCAGGGGTCAGGAGTATGTATTGTACAACAGAGTATATAGTGCAGGGGTCAGGAGTATGTAATGCACAACATAGAGTATATAGTGCAGGGGTCAGGAGTATGTAATGTACAACATAGAGTATATAGTGCAGGAGTCAGGAGTATGTAATGTACAACATAGAGTATATAGTGCAGGGGTCAGGAGTATGTAATGCACAACATAGAGTATATAGTGCAGGGGTCAGGAGTATGTAATGTACAATATAGAGTATATAGTGCCGGGGTCAGGAGTATGTAATGTACAACATAGAGTATATAGTGCATGGGTTAAGTTGTAATATAAATTATATAGTGCATAGCACCCTCCTAGACAGGTTTCCAGATAGCCTAGGCACCTTTAGTCCTTTTTGGCTCCCCTGTAATCAGTGATTGAATGTTTTGGACTGTTCTAGGCTTCACTGGCTTCAGGTTCAACTGCTTCCCCTGCCTTCTAATGACAAGTTGCAGAGGTCCCACACCGCTGTCTCCCATCTCCTGAGACTGCACTCAGTGAAACTATACAGACATATCCCTCCACCCGGCACAGGTGACAAATACTGGGAGAATTGCTATGTCACCACCATGAGGAATGAGATCAAAAGCACACACCCCAGGTGCCTAGGTCTAGTAACACTTTTGGTGAAATGAACATTTTGCTGCCAGCTGAACCCCAGAACCTCCATAAATCCAGTCTAGATACATAAATTGTGTCTGCAGCACAGAGAAGGAAGATTATCCGAGAGAAATCCAGGAATACAGGACGGGGAACACAGCTCAGGAAAGTGACCAGGGGATTACAGGCTGATATCACCCAGTCCCCGCCCTACTCTGGACCAATCAGTGAGCAGTATGGGTGGAGGAATGGATTTAGTGTTCATGACCCACCTGTGCTGATCTCTGTAGGAGTGTCCTCCTCTATAAATGTCCCCGTTATTCCATCCTCCTCCATAGACTGCTGATCATCCCTCACATACGCCTCTTCTTCTTCTGCTTTCACCTCAAATTCTATATCGATTGGATCTCCACTCTAAATCAAGGAAATGAGAGAAAATATCATCTGTAAAATGTAAGATTTATGATTGTGACATCACACACAATCCACACATTGTCTCCCTTCACAGAAGCAGATCACATGTGATATGTGGGTACATTTCCCCTAAATACCGCATGCCATCCTGAAACTGTCCATTTCCTATCCCGTGTTGCGGTATTGACCACAAACACTGAACACGCTCAGTAAATACCGCATGAACAGGCGTTACATTCACAGAAGGAAATAAAGAATGAAATGCATGCGGTCATTAATTAGTGGTGGAGACATGCGGCATTCAGGAAATGTGTACTGCTTGGTATAGAGTGGGCGGCCGCTGGCATCCTTAACAACCAGTAAACAACATGGATGTTAGGGAGCGAGCGGCCGCCGCGTCCTAACCAACCGATAAATCTGAAAAAAAAGAATTACCGGCAACAAAATATTAAGAAAATGGCATGGGGTCCCCCCCCCCCCGGGTCTGGTTTGGATTTTGAGGGGAACCCCTTGTCAAAATGAAAGAATTGCATACCAGACCCCTATCTGAGCATGGTGCTCAGCAGGTCAGGAAAGAGGGTCCAAGCAAGAGACCTCCCTCCAGAAACATACCAGGCCACGTGCCCTTAACATGGAGTGGATAATCTGTTGCAGGGGCGGCTTTGCTCCCCCAGAGCACCTTGTCCATGTTGATGAGGACAAGGGACTCTTCCCTACAACCCAGGCTAGTGGCTGTGGGGGTTTGCAGGCAGAGGACTTACAAAATATAACAAGGGGGCCCTCAGATCCCTCACCCCCTGTGAATGAGTATGGGGTACATGGTACCCCTAATTATTCACCCCAAAAAAGTATTCTGTTATATAGACAGCAGGCAGTATTTGACAAGTCCTTTATTAAAAAAGGGAAAACTAAAGCAAAATGTCCCCCCGGTGTAGATCCATCATCAATCACGATGCTCGCTGTCACCGCTGACACCGCTCCCAATGAAGACTCCCCTCTGCCTGACAGCTCTGCTGCCTCCTGCCACTAAAAATACTAAGGGACAGTGCCACTCGGTGACGTCACTGACCGGGGCATGTTGTATTGGTGACATCACTGACCGGGGCATGTTGTATTGGTGACGTCACTGACCGGGGCATGTTGTATTGGTGACGTCACTGACCGGGGCATGTTGTATTGGTGACGTCACTGACCGGGGCATGTTGTATTGGTGACGTCACTGACCGGGGCATGTTGTATTGGTGACGTCACTGACCGGGGCATGTTGTATTGGTGATGTCACTGACTGGGGCATGTTGTATTGGTGACGTCACTGACCGGGGCATGTTGTATTGGTGATGTCACAAAAGGGCAAGGCCACCCAGTGATGTCACAGGGTGGTAGTGCTCCTTAGTTTATTTAGAAGTGGGAGGCGGCGGAGCTGTCAGACGGCAGGAGGGGAGCTTTGTTTTTTATTTGAGTCAGCGATGACAGCGAGTATTGTGATTGGATCATCGATGGATCTACATCAGGGGGATATTGTTCTTTATTTTTGTTTTGTCAAAAATTTCTTCCAGTGTTTTTTTACACTACACTGTTTGGTGAATGAATAGGGGTACTATGTACTCTATACCTCCTTGTTAAAAGTGGCTTCCAGATTCCAATAAGCCCCCCACAACCACTGCCCAGGGTTGTGGGGAAGGGACCCTTGTCCCCATCGACATGGGGACAAGGTGCTTTTGGGAGGATAGAGCGTCCCTGCCCTGAAGCACCCACCCCATGTTGAGGATATGTGGCCTGGTATGGTTCAGGAGGAAGGTGTGCACTCACTAAGGGTCTGGTATTGATTTTAGTGGGGAAACCACACTTTTTGTATTATTTTGGCATCGGGGTTCCCCTCAAAATCCATACCAGACCTGGAACTTGGCAGCCGTCCAGTTCTTGTTTACTGGTTGTTGGGGACACTGGCGGCTGCCCTCTCCTTAACAACAAGCTATTTACAACTGTTGCTATGGACACCAGTGGTAAATTCCCCGCAGGCTTTACTAAAAAACAGTGTAGTAGGGTGTTTCACTTGGCGCAGGAAGAATTTTTAGTTTTTTTTACTAAAAAACAGAATGCAGCATCTTACTACATACTGGGATACGGGAAGATACCGCTTTGTGATTGGAGCCCATAGTCTCTACAAGTCCATGTTCTAGATTCTCCATCCCACCAACCTTGTAATAGTGAGGGATGGTGTGACCTTCCTGTGTGGAATCCCGGGAATACAGAGGACGGGGACATCTCTCTGGTGGGTTCCTGGTATTAGGTGGCTCCATCATCTCCTTGTGTCCTTCTGAAAACTCCTCCATCACTCCATACTCCTCATCCTCCTCTTTATACTCTTCTTTAACATCAATATTATCATCCCCGAGGATTCCACTCTGAAAGATATAATAAAACATTCATTGTAACAAACATGCTGTGTATAAATCACAACTACCAATAATTGTCATCATCTACCTGATGATGGTGAGGGATGGTGTGACCTTCCTGTGTGGAATCCCGGGAATACAGAGGACGGGGACATCTCTCTGGTGGGTTCCCATGACTGGATCCATCTGTAGGAAACACACACACTGACTGAATCCATTGTTTCTATGTGTTTATCAGATGATGGGGGATCTAGGTGGATCCTCCGTACTGCTCTCTCCTTTACAATAAAGTCTCCTCTTACCCGGTGATGTGAGGGGCGGCTGATTGTCCATCATGACGTCCTTGTAGAGATCCTTGTGTCCTTCTAAATACTCCCACTCCTCCATGGAGAAATAGACAGTGACACCCTGACACCTTATAGGAACCTGACACACACAATGATACAGTCACCATCCAGACACATCCCTTGTCTGTTACTGGAGAATGTCCCAGAATTCCCGGCACCGCTCACCTCTCCTGTCAGCAGCTCCATCATCTTCTTGGTGACTTCTAGAATCTTCTGCATGTTGTGTCTCTCAGGGTTTAGGGAGTCACATGGAGGCACTGTGATGGTCATATGATCACCTGACTTCAGAAGAGGAAATCTCTGTATTGAGGAACCAATAGGAATATCATGTTAGATTCCCAGAATCCTCCTCACCTCTCCGGTCAGGTCTGTGTTTTATTACTAGAGATGAGAGTGATGACATGTGACCTCCCAGAATCCTCCTCACCTCTCCGGTCAGGTCTGTGTTTTATTAATAGAGATGAGAGTGATGTCATGTGACCTCCCAGAATCCTCCTCACCTCTCCGGTCAGGTCTGTGTTTTATTAATAGAGATGAGAATGATGTCATGTGACCTCCCAGAATCCTCCTCACCTCTCCGGTCAGCAGGTAGATGATCTCCAGGGTGAGGTTTAGTATCTTCTCAGTCATGTGACTCCGGTCCTCCTCCATCCTCATTGGTGGGGTCATGTGATCTATACAGGTCTCCTTGTAGACGGATAACTTTGGGAAATGAAAGTAAGAATGATTTGGATGGTATTGGTCACACAATAATAGGATGTGGATGTGAGGGGGGAATAGGAGGGTTGCTGGACATTGAAGAACTACTCCCCCCATGGGAAGAGATTTTGTTTGGACTGTTTAGTGTTTACTACAATTTTGAGGTCCGGGGCCCCTTTTTTCTGTTGGGTTTGTTTGGTCTCTGAACTGGTTTTGATGAGTATTAGATCTGCAGACAAGGAATGATAAATCTGATCCTTCCTATGACTAGTTTGCTCTGAGGCAGTGCTGTGAGGTCAATGTCGGCTCATCATGCAGGGATGGTCACTTTACATCACCCGACGCCCGGGATATGTAGTTCTGGGGGCCGGGCAAGTATTGTGTTTAATCTTTATCCCTGCTGAGGGCAAGCCGCAGGGCTCTCCTTTCAGGTGCCAGCCTCTGCCACCCCGTGTGTGTGATCCTCTCCTGTACCAACTATGCTTCCCCGGCTCCTCTTGCCCATCTGTGGGCCCGGGTCAGCGGGTGTCGGAGGGTAGAGGGGACAGAGGAGAGCAGACACGTTCACTTCCCTTCTTGTCCTGACCCAGAAGTGACGTTATGACAGATTTTCCGACCATCGAGGATGGCAAAGAATGTAATGCGGTGCGATGTGCTCTACATTACATCCAATGGAGTACAGGGGAGACATTGGGGGTCTTTTAGACCCTGGATGTCTCAATAAAGAGAACCTGTCATCAAAAGTCATCTCATAGAGAACTTTGTCCCCTTAAGTAAAAATGTTTTTTTTAATTGTAAACAATTAGTTACACCCAAGTACATAACTCCTCCCCTTAAAACATTTTGAGGCCCCCCCTCCCCCACATATATGAACACCCAAACGTAAGAGCACACGCTGGAGGGCCTACACGTGATAACATTGATTGTGATACACGTTACATATCGCCGGTCACACCAGAATGAGAGGATAATTCTAGGAGCAGACCTCCTCCGTACTCTATACTGATGACCTAGAAGGGGCTATAAATGTGTCACCTATAGATAATACCGGGGACTAAAGGTTGTCACCATTTCAGCACACACAACTTAAGGTTTGACATGTTGGATATCTATTTACTCGCTGCAACCTCGGCTTTTATATTTTTACACATAAATGGGTCATTTATTGCTTTTTTGTGCCCTGAAATTAACTTCAGTGTATTTTTTACTGAAATTTGGCATTTCCTAGACTTTGTGATAATATTTTGTGACATAAAAATTAGAACTGCCGCTATTTTATTCCCTAAAGTCTCTACTTTCAGAAAATCGATATTTTGGGGGTTTTGTGTCATCTTCAGGATAAAGTGATTTTTTAAACGTGCAAAAATGGCTCTGGGAGTGAAAGGGAGAAAGGATAAGCCGGACACTCCCCTTTCCTGAGGAGCAGCCAATCGGTTCTCATTACACTGCAAGGTCTCTCCCCTCCCTGCTAGTCCCCGGGTGCAGTGCTGGAGACAGGCGGGGGAGGGGAGGAGGAGATAAACAGAACAATGTTACACATATTACACATTTAAGTTGCTATAAAGCCCCTTTCATTTTTTTTAATGCCCCCAACATTCCTAAAAGAGCCTCAGATTTATATACATTTGTTGTAAATAGGAAATTACATCTTATTACCTCCTCTGCTGCCACTTCCACCAACGTCTCCCCTATACTTCTTTCAGCCTCACCTCTCATCTGGAACTTCCTGTCTGTGCCTGACATCACTTCCTGTCTGTGCCAGACATCATTTCCTGTCTGTAGCTGACATCACTTCCTGTCTGTATTCCATAGAGACTTCCTGTGTGAGTATAGGTGAGATCAGCACCTTGTGGAGTTCAGAGGAACTGCAGCCCCGAGATCCATCCCATAATCCCCCTTCCTGTATAATATGTACCTTACAGGGATACTACGGGAGATGAAACATTACTGAATAAAGGAAGAAGAAATAAATGTAACTCTTATGTAACCAACTGTTCAACAAACATCTCTTATTACATATAGAAAAGTCTTACAAACACAGAACACAAAATACAAATGTATAGCTAATGAGAGCGATCCCGCCAAACCTGATCCTTCTGGGGGGGACAATGCAAAAATATATATCAATCCACTCATAATGACATCATCTTCTGGGAGTGTCTGCACATCCATCCATTTCATACACATTTCACTGTCTCAGCGGATCTCCTGCAGCCTATTAGCACTAATTTCCCTCTCTATGTCTCAGCAGATCTCCTGCAGCCTATTAGCTCCCATTTCCCTTTCTATGTCTCAGCGGATCTCCTGCAGCCTATTATCACCCATTTCCCTTTCTATGTCTCAGCGGATCTCCTGCAGCCTATTATCACCCATTTCCCTTTCTATGTCTCAGCGGATCTCCTGCAGCCTATTATCACCCATTTCACTCTCTATGTCTCAGCGGATCTCCTGCAGCCTATTAGCACCCATTTCCCTCTCTAAGTCTCAGCAGATCTCCTGCAGCCTATTAGCACCCATTTCCCTTTCTATGTCTCGGCAGATCTCCTGCAGCCTATTAGCACCCATTTCCCTCTCTACATCTCAGCAGATCTTCTGCAGCCTATTAGCACCCATTTCCCTTTCTATGTCTCAGCAGATCTCCTGCAGCCTATTAGCTCCCATTTCCCTCTCTATGTCTCAGCAGATCTCCTGCAGACTTTTAGCTCCCATTTCCCTCTCTATGTCTCAGCAGATCTCCTGCAGCCTATTAGCTCCCATTTCCCTCTCTATGTCTCGGCAGATCTCCTGCAGCCTATTAGCTCCCATTTCCCTCTCTATATCTCAGCAGATCTCCAGCAGCCTATTAGCACCCATTTCCCACTCTATGTCTCAGCAGATCTCCTGCAGCCTATTAGCACCCATTTCCCACTCTATGTCTCAGCAGATCTCCTGCAGCCTATTAGCACCCATTTCCCTCTCTACATCTCAGCAGATCTTCTGCAGCCTATTAGCACCCATTTCCCTTTCTATGTCTCAGCAGATCTCCTGCAGCCTATTAGCTCCCATTTCCCTCTCTATGTCTCAGCGGATCTCCCGCAGCCTATTAGCACCCATTTCCCTCTCTATGTCTCAGCGGATCTCCCGCAGCCTATTAGCTCCCATTTCCCTTTCTATGTCTCAGCGGATCTCCTGCAGCCTATTAGCACCCATTTCCCTCTGTATGTCTCAGCGGATCTCCTGCAGCCTATTAGCTCCCATTTCCCTCTCTATGTCTCAGCAGATCTCCTGCAGCCTGACTGCTCGGGGGACACATTTTGGCTCCTTTGATTTTGCAGTAAATGTGATTGCATTAGTCCCGTTGATTTTCGTATTTCCATGTAATAAAAGGTGTCACATGATGTCGGGTTCCCCTTTCTGTCCTCCCTGAGTGTGTATTTAGAGGCGGAGCTCCTGCTGGAATGGCGGTCGGAGGCGGAGTCTAGGAGGGAGACTGACAGAACCCGCAGCAGACTTGCAGGAGTGAGCGAGGAGGATCCGGTTCCTTTACCATCGGAGATGAGGAGAGTGTGAAGGATGTTTGTGACTCTGGGAGCTGAAAAGCTAGGAGTCCTATTGGTGTGGTGAGGGGGAAGCACTACTAGGGGGCGCCCTCACCATCCCCTGTACAAGAGGTGGAAGAAGGCGTGGCTACACTACAGCTGACACAATTTGGAGGGCGGAGCACTTTCACACCTTATCAACTTTTCACTGATTGGTGGATTTTTGGAATAAAATAAGTGGATTGAAGTAGATGCAAAGTGGAAGCGGTGGACTTGCAGAGAACACTATACTGAGCACACAATATTGTCGGTCTCCATGGATTTGCACAGGATTTGAGATGATTTCCTATAGCAGCAAATCTGATGAGATGAATGAAGTGGGTGTAAAGTGGAAGCAGTGGATCTGCAGGGAGCAGCATCTTGAGCACAAAGCACTTTATGTTGTGGATGGATTTGCACACGGTTCAGTTTCCTTCATTTATTGATAAACCCCATAAGACCAATGAAGTGGGTGTAAAGTGGAAGCAGTGGATGTGCAGAGAATAGGATTTGGAGCCCCGAGCTCTTTATCTCTGAATGTCTCCACATATTTGTAGTGTATTTGTGATGATTTCTGTGCACACACAATAGGACAGCGCTGTGACACATAATGCTCTTCTAGATGACAGGGAATCCTTCCCTTTGTTACAGCAGCAGTCCGCTAGAAGGTTTTTGTAGGTTTGGAGTTGTTACACATAGCGCGGGTTTTATCCATTTATAGTGATGACATCATTGCCCAAATCTGGGGGTCACCAGCCATTTCCACCCTTTACTCCCAGCTGGGGGGCTTTGTATCCATATACCAGATGTTCTACAGGACTAAATCTGCAATCAATGTTACTGCAAAATCAAAGGGGCCAAAACCCCTCCCCCGAGGAGTCATATATTTCTGTCCCCCTTGGTGGGAGTGAAGGTGACCCCTCTATAAGGATCTACAGTCCATACACACCCAGCACAAGGCCGGGGTCACACTACCAGACGCTTCTCGGGGCTGCAGTTCCTCTGAGCTCCACAAGGTGGGGATCTCACTTCTACCCAGACAGGAAGTCTCTATAGAAGACAGGAAGTGATGTCAGGTACAGACAGGAAGTGATGTCAGGTACAGACAGGAAGTCTCTATGGAAGACAGACAGGAAGTGATGTCAGGTAAAGACAGGACATTTTAGGGGAGAGGTAAATAAGGAGGAAGCAGAGAGGAGACATTCCTGGATCTGGCAGCAGAGGAGGTAATACGTAGATGAACCCCTTCAGGGGGAGGAGTTGATGATAATATATTTGCCCCCAAAGCTGGCCTACATGGTTCAGTTTTATCGTTCAGCCAGCGGGATGACCATAAAAACTGGAGCGATTCCCCCATCCACACATTGGAGGTGGATGAGGGAATCCTCCCCGCTGCACTCTTGTATTCTGACAATGGGGGGACTCCTCCGCTCTCAGAATACACAGATCAGCACTTGATTTTCTGTGTAGTGACCCCGGCTTGGTCTCTTGGATGCGCTTGTCTGTTGCTTGCCCTGACCTTTCTCCTGATTCCTGGATCTCCTCCTCATCTCTCCTCCATATCCTCTTACACAGCTTTTCTCCACACCTGCAGTGACCCTGGGGGGAGGAAACTTGGCACCAGCACGCCGCCAAATCCATCCCCACCATTAGGGGCTCTGGAGACAATTGTCTGCTATTTACACTCCGTTCCTCCGCACGTCACCTGATCACATGACAGCTTACTTCCACAGATTCCGGACAGATTTCTGGATGGTAAAGGTCAAAGTTCACTCTTCAGTTTAGGAGAGGTAGGACGCACCCAGGAACTAGGATTTGGTTTATACTGGAGCCTCATATAGAGGACCCCTCAAATCTCCCCATCCAAATGTCCCTCCATCCAGAGTCTATATGTCTTATGACATCACACTGACCTCACAGCTCCTCCTCCCAATGTCCCTCCATCCAGAGTCTATATGTCCTATGACATCACACTGACCTCATAGCTCCTCCTCCCAATGTCCCTCCATCCAGAGTCAGAGAATCCTATGACATCACACTGACCTCACAGCTCCTCCCCCCAATGTCCCTCCATAAAGAGTCAGAGAATCCTATGACATCACACTGACCTCACAGCTCCTCCTCCCAATGTCCCTCCATCCAGAGTCAGAGATTCCTATGACATCACACTGACCTCACAGCTCCTCCTCCCAATGTCCCTCCATCCGGAGTCAGATAATCCTATGACATCACACTGACCTCACAGCTCCTCCTCCCAATGTCCCTCCATCCAGAGTCAGAGATTCCTATGACATCACACTGACCTCACAGCTCCTCCTCCCAATGTCCCTCCATCCGGAGTCAGATAATCCTATGACATCACACTGACCTCACAGCTCCTCCTCCCAATGTCCCTCCATCCAGAGTCAGAGATTCCTATGACATCACACTGACCTCACAGCTCCTCCTCCCAATGTCCCTCCATCTGGCTTTTTTCTGATGCTCTTAAGATGTGGGGGCCCTTGGTATCCTCACATGTAAAGTGGGACTGTTGGTCCTGCGTTGTATGTAATGACATCAGAATGCTGCAACAAGCCTATACCCTGCGTAGTGTGGGGGTCCTGTGGGGGGGAATTATACCTCAGCCTGAAGTGGGGCTTTAATAAAATGGAGACCTGAATGGAGAGGTGAGGAGGATTCTGGGAATATCATTTGATGTGACTCTTTGTGTTCAGATGTAGAGTTTTCCTCCTGTGAAGTCTGGAGATCATATGACATCACATTGCCTCCACCTCCCTCCCTGATAGAAGAGAGAAAGAAGAAGAAGATTCTAGAAGTCACCAGAGAGATCACTGAGCTGCTGACAGGAGAGGTGAGCGGTGCCGGGAATTCTGGGACATTCTCCAGTAACAGACAAGGGATGTGTCTGGATGGTGACTGTATCATTGTGTGTGTCAGGTTCCTATAAGGTGTCAGGGTGTCACTGTCTATTTCTCCATGGAGGAGTGGGAGTATTTAGAAGGACACAAGGATCTCTACAAGGACGTCATGATGGACAATCAGCCGCCCCTCACATCACGGGGTAAGAGGAGACTTTATTGTAAAGGAGAGAGCAGTACGGAGGATCCACCTAGATCCCCCATCATCTGATAAACACATAGAAACAATGGATTCAGTCAGTGTGTGTGTTTCCTACAGATGGATCCAGTCATGGGAACCCACCAGAGAGATGTCCCCGTCCTCTGTATTCCCGGGATTCCACACAGGAAGGTCACACCATCCCTCACCATCATCAGGTAGATGATGACAATTATTGGTAGTTGTGATTTATACACAGCATGTTTGTTACAATGAATGTTTTATTATATCTTTCAGAGTGGAATCCTCGGGGATGATAATATTGATGTTAAAGAAGAGTATAAAGAGGAGGATGAGGAGTATGGAGTGATGGAGGAGTTTTCAGAAGGACACAAGGATATGATGGAGCCACCTAATACCAGGAACCCACCAGAGAGATGTCCCCGTCCTCTGTATTCCCGGGATTCCACACAGGAAGATCACACCATCCCTCAGTATTACAAGGTTGGTGGGGTGGAGCATCCAGAGCGTGGACTCATAGAGACAATGTGTGGATTGTGTGTGTGATGTCACAATAATGAAACTTATATTTTACAGATGATATTTTCTCTCATTATCTTGGTTTAGGTTGAAGATCTGATGTATATAAAAGTTGAGGTGAAATCAGAAGAAGAAGAGGCGTATGTGAGGGATGATCAGCAGTCTATGGAGGAGGATGGAATAACGGGGACATTTATAGAGGAGGACACTCCTACAGAGATCAGCACAGGTGGGTCATGAACGCTAAATCCATTCCTCCACCCATACTGCTCACTGATTGGTCCAGAGTAGGGCGGGGACTGGGTGATATCAGCCTGTAATCCCCTGGTCACTTTCCTGAGCTGTGTTCCCCGTCCTGTATTCCTGGATTTCTCTCGGATAATCTTCCTTCTCTGTGCTGCAGACACAATTTATGTATCTAGACTGGATTTATGGAGGTTCTGGGGTTCAGCTGGCAGCAAAATGTTGATTTTTAGCACAGGCGTTGCTAGGATTCAACCTATGTCTGTAGCCCTTAAATGTCTTCGGTAATTTCTAGCCTCTGAGCTCAGGAGAAATATAAATCTCCGGACACCGAAGTGTGCAAGCTAAATCTCTGAAAGTTTAATTCATGCTAGCAGTTTTTACAAATTCAGAATGACCAACGAAATATTTTAATGACCAACAAAATATTGTAATGACAAATGATATATTGCACTCCTATACAGAGAGATAACAACCACAAGTGACTGAAGACCTCCATATAAGGCAGTTCCGTCTACAGAATAATAACTGAATTCATGAAATAAATAGTTGTCACAAGTGACATAAAAACACGAAAATAACTTGCTCACACATCTACAATGGAGGCATTAAACACAATGGATGCCAGTTAATAAGACGTTTTTCCTTACAGTTCCTCCCTTTTGTCACGTAGTAACAACACATCAAATTTCACAGTTATTGTTTCTAATATGCATCCTGATTTGCAAAAGAACTTGTTAAAAATGCACATGCAAAATTTAGCAGCAACATAAAACATAACTATTAGAAAAAAACATAATAAAATCAGCATGCCTACTTTCTTAAACCATCCAAAAAAGTCTCAAACTTCCCAACCCTTTAAAAGGGTTCCAGCCATCTTCAGCTATTGATAGAGCTCAAGCTTGTAAAGCATTTACCTGGTCTCTATGATTCTCAATGACTTCATAGTAGTCTGGGATCCCAGCAGACGTGTTATGTATCCATGTACAACACTCATAGTCAGTAGTAGACTCACACAGTCCTGTCATCTTCAGCTATGGATGGAGCTGGGGCTTGTAAAGCATTTACCTGGTCTCTATGACTCTCAATGACTTCACAGTAGTCTGGGATCCCAGCAGACGTGTTATGTATCCATGTACAACACTCCTAGTCAGTAGTAGACTCACACAGCCCTGTCATCTTCAGCTATGGATGGAGCTGGGGCTTGTAAAGCATTTACCTGGTCTCTATGATTCTCAATGACTTCATAGTAGTCTGGGATCCCAGCAGACGTGTTATGTATCCATGTACAACACTCATAGTCAGTAGTAGACTCACACAGTCCTGTCATCTTCAGCTATGGATGGAGCTGGGGCTTGTAAAGCATTTACCTGGTCTCTATGACTCTCAATGACTTCACAGTAGTCTGGGATCCCAGCAGACGTGTTATGTATCCATGTACAACACTCCTAGTCAGTAGTAGACTCACACAGCCCTGTCATCTTCAGCTATGGATGGAGCTGGGGCTTGTAAAGCATTTACCTGGTCTCTATGATTCTCAATGACTTCATAGTAGTCTGGGATCCCAGCAGACGTGTTATGTATCCATGTACAACACTCATAGTCAGTAGTAGACTCACAGATCCCTATCAATGCTGCTCCCATTTGTTCTATTTCCATTTCATTCATGAGTACCTGTTTTCTTCATGCCCGTAGCTCAACATTCACAAGACTTACTTCTAGTTGTGTTTCATTTATAATCTGATCCATAATAAGTGAATAATTGTTTAACCTTCTCCTCAGTTCTATCCCCACCCAGTCCATGCAGGAACCATGGCCAGGCTTGGTCTTCTGTTTTATACAAGTCCCTCTCATGCCTACATTTCATAGGATATCAGGGATGACTACTAGCCAGTAAAGCATCACTGTGTGTCCCCCCATGACATCCATTACTGGTACCAAGGTGGCTAAGTAACACCATCCTTCCTGTCCTTGGGGGGTCCATGGATAACAAGTTTTCCCACAACATACCTGGACTCCTTCAGTAAAATCTACTGATTGATCTTTCCATACTTGACTTACATTTGGGTTAGGGTAACCAACTAAAGCTGGTTAATGAAAACTCTCCCTACTCCATAGTATTTCCTGTGGGATGCATTGTTAGGAATGTTTTCTATGTATTTTCCATCCATTCTTAGTGTTTACTTGTACAAAGTCCCCGTCCTCAGGTGCTTCCCAGTGACATTAAGTTTAGACTGACTACAACATTCTTCTCCTTCATTTGATTTGCTGCCTCAATGAAAACACCATTCAGGTTCCATCATAACTCCAACACTTCAGATTTCAGCCTTGTAGTAACATTTGTGAGGATAATACTCAGATTACCAATAAACATTGACGTCACATTTTTTGGTGCCGCATACAAAGGAATGTTCATAGTTTCGGGGTGGAGTATACGGCAAACCCAACAACTCTGGAATCCCGAGAGCTTGGCATACCTATACTTACATTTCAATAGTGACATATTCTCGGTCAATGATCTTTTCTGCTGCTTTTTTATTAGTCCGCTGTCATTTACGGTCTTATTGTTGTGGCCACAGATTGGTGGCCATTCTTCTGGATGATAATAACAGTGACTAGCCCAGTATGCCACTGAAACACTTATCACTAAGAGACAACCAAAAGATAGTTCTTCCAGGCTGTCTCTGGATGAAGCAGCATTCTGGAGATTGAAGAACACTGGTAGGTCCGTCTCCTTTACCTGTTCCATCTGTTGCTCCTGGTTCCTTGGAGGTTCCTTGGAGGTTCCGGGATCCTCTTTACTCTAGAAGCATGTATCCAGACGTTGGAATCAGCAGTCAGAACTGCGGTTTTCATCACATGGTATGGTAGTTTCTTCGTATGGCGGATCTGTGGTCTTGTGTTTGTGAAGATCCTTAACCAATACCCATCTCCTGGCTTGTACGGGTGGGATGGATCATCTGTGGGAAGAGGGAATGAGAGAGAGACATCACCATATACATTTGAAACTCTAAAAATTAGAATATCGTGCAAAAGTTCATTTATTTCAGTGCAGCAACTTAAAAGGTGAAACTAATATATGAGATAGACTCATTACATGCAAAGCAAGATAGTTCAAGCCGTGATTTGTCATCATTGTGATGATTATGGCTTACAGCTCATGAAAACCCCAAATCCACAATCTCAGAAAATGAGAATATTGTGAAAAGGTGGAATATTCTCAGATCAAAGTGTCCCACTCTAATCAGATAATTCAGCCATAACACCTGCAAAGGGTTCCTGAGCCTTTAAATGGTCTCTCAGTCTGGTTTAGTAGGAATCACAATCATGGGAAAGACTACTGACCTGACACCATCACTGACACCCTCCATAAGGAGGGAAAGCCTCAAAAGGTAATTGCAGAAGAAGTTGGATGTTCCCAAAGTGCTGTATCAAAGCACATTAATAGAAAGTTATGTGGAAGGGAAAAGTGTGGAAGAAAAAGGTGCACAAGCAGCAGGGATGACCGCAGCCTGGAGAGGATTGTCAGGAAAAGGCCATTCAAAAGTGTTGGGGACTTTCACAAGGAGTGGACTGAGGCTGGAGTCAGTGCATCAAGAGCCACCACACAGACAGATCCTGGACATGGGCTTCAAAAGTTCGTATTCCTCTTGTCAAGCCGCTCCTGAACAACAAACAACGTCAGAAACGTCTTACCTGGGCTAAAGAAAAACAGACCTGGCTGTTGCTCAGTGGTCCAAAGTCCTCTTTTCTGATGAGAACAACATCTCATTTGGAAACCAAGGACCCCGAGTATGGAGGAAGAATGGAGAGGCCCAAGGACCCCGAGTATGGAGGAAGAATGGAGAGGCACAAGGACCCCAAGTATGGAGGAAGAATGGAGAGGCCCAAGAATGGAGGAAGAATGGAGAGGCACAAGGACCCCGAGTATGGAGGAAGAATGGAGAGGCCCAAGGACCCCGAGTATGGAGGAAGAATGGAGAGGCCCAAGGACCCCGAGTATGGAGGAAGAATGGAGAGGCCCAAGGACCCCAAGAATGGAGGAAGAATGGAGAGGCACAAGGACCCCGAGTATGGAGGAAGAATGGAGAGGCACACACTGCAAGATGTTTGAAGTCCAGTGTGAAGTTTCCACAGTCTGTGTTGATTTGGGGAGCCATGTCATCTGCTGGTGTTGGCCCATTGTGCTTCATTAAGTCCAGGGTCACCACAGCCATCTACCAGGAGATTTTGGAGCACTTCATGCTTCCTTCCGCAGGCCAGCTTTATGGGGAGGCGGACTTCATTTTCCAGCAGAACTTGGCACCGCCCACACTGCCAAAAGCACCAAAACCTGGTTCAATGACCGTGGGATTACTGTGCTTGATTGGCCAGCAAACTCGCCTGACCTGAACCCCATAGAGAATCTATGGGGCATTGCCAAGAGAAAGATGAGAGACATGAGACCGAACAATGCAGAAGAGCTGAAGGCCGCTATTGAAGCATCCTGGTCTTCCATAACACCTCAGCAGTGCCACAGGCTGATAGCTTCCATGCCACGCCGCATTGAGGCAGAAATTGCTGAAAAAGGGGCCCAAACCAAGTACTGAGTACATATGCAGCTTCTACTTTTCAGAGGTGCGATATTGTTCTATGTACAATCCGTGTTTTATTGATTGCATGGAATATTCTCATTTTCTGAGATTGTGGATTTGGGGTTTTCATGAGCTGTAAGCCATAATCATCACAATGATGACAAATCACGGCTTGAACTATCTTGCTTTGCATGGAATGAGTCTATCTCATATATTAGTTTCACCTTTTAAGTTGCTGCACTGAAATAAATGAATGAATGAATGAATGCACCATATTCTCATTTTTCAAGTTTTACCTGTACACCATTCAGCACCCTAATCAATTCCTGGACATATCTTTCCGGGATTAATTCTAAATCACCTGACATAACTACCAAAGGACCTCTTGTCCAGGGGGTGGGGAATGGCCTGCCCATAAGAATTTCAAAGGGGGAAAGCTTGGTGCCTTTATGTGGTGTCATCCTCATCTCAGCCAGAACAGCTGGCAAGTACGCTTCCCATCCCTTCAATGTCCCCCCCTGTTGCCTTCCTTAGTTTTTCCTTCAGGGTCCTATTTGCCCGTCCTACCTGACCAGAACTCTGTGTGGTAGAATATATGGAACTTCCAGTCAATGCTCATCAGTTTGGCTACCTGTTGTGTAACCTTTGATGTAAATGCTGGTCCTTTGTCTGAGTCTATACTTACCAGACATCCCCATTGAGGGATGATTTCTTTTTAAAGGATTTTAGTAACGCTCCTTGCATCCTCTTTGTTACAAATGCTTCAGGCCAGCGACTAAAGCGATCCACTATCACCAGCAGAAACTTGCCTCGTCCACTATTAGGCATGTGTGTGAAATCAATTTGAAGTTCCTCAAATAGTCCACTAGGTGGCAATAGCTGATGATGTCTAACCTGATTGGGGTTTCCACCATTGTTTCTGATGCATGTAACACACCGCCCTATTTGTTCTTGTGTCTGCTTAGTAAGATTTGGAACACAAAATCTTTTCTTTATTTCATCTTTCACTACCTGCCAACCCCGATGTCCTATGCCATGGAACTGCGCCATAATGAGAGGAGCGCTGTGACGTGGGAGTCCTGGTATACCTCCTTTTGACATTAGACAATTACGTCTCATGTCAACTCCTTCTGTTGCCAGTATGCTACATCCTCTTCAGTTGCTGTATATTGCAGCTCCTTGAGAAGAGAATGTTCCGGTAACATAGGTGGATCTAAAATGGCCAATAGACATTTGTGAGTTTACAAGAGGTGTTGCTGTCGGGCGGCATTTTTAGCAGTGCAATCAGCAAATGCCTCGCCTTTGGCTACAAAATCAGAGGAAGATGTGTGTGCCTTACATCTAATTCCTGAAATGGACCTAGGATTATGAATGGCTTCCAAAACATTGTTTATTAGGTCCCCATGTGATACTCCTTTTTCATCTGCAGTGGAGAATTCCCTTCTCTGCCATATTTTACCAAAATCATGGACAACTCCAAAAGCATACGTAGAATCTGTGTAAACAGTTACATCTTGATTCTCACAAAGTTCACAAGTCCTTGTTAGTGCAATCAATTCTGCAGCTTGGGCTGATTTGTGAGTGAGGGGTAATGCCTCCTGAACAATGTCAGGTAACTGGACCACTGCATACCCTGGTATAAAGGTATCATCAGAAGGTCTGGGACAAGAACCATCTACAAATATGTCCAGAGCTTCCGGAATGGGTGTTGTATGTCTATTCTGGGAGAGGTATCTTCATGTATGACCTGAACACAATCATGTTCCTCGGGTGGGTTGTCAGTTTCACCGTTTATCCATAGCAAACAATTTAGCATAGCTAGAGGACCTGAGTTTGTACCTACATATTTCACTTCCAAATTTGTAGTTGATGTCAAAATCACTTGATAACCGCTTGCCCTTTGTGCTGTCATGTGCTGCGTAGTGAGGTTCTTAAGGACATGTAGTACATGATGTGTGGTGTATAGGATGGTTTTATGTCCCAGAGTGTAAGGGATTTCCGGCTAAAAGAATTGCGTTTGGGAATGTGCGAAAGAGAAGATTGCCGCAGCACATGAATCTGCGCATGTGCAGGATCCCGACAAGGCATACAGGCAGGCAGGCACTAGGACCCAGGTGCACCTGTCACCAATGATTGCCATCTGATCTGTCTCTTTCCTCTCTTCCTCGGGTCTTCCATCTGATCTGTCTCCTTCCTCTCTTCCTCGGGACTGCCATCTGATCTGTCTCCTTCCTCGGGACTGCCATCTGATCTGTTTCCTTCCTCTCTTCCTCGGGTCTTCCATCTGATCTGTCTCCTTCCTCTCTTCCTCGGGACTGCCATCTGATCTGTTTCCTTCCTCGGGACTGCCATCTGATCTGTTTCCTTCCTCTCTTCCTCGGGACTGCCATCTGATCTGTCTCCTTCCTCTCTTCCTCGGGACTGCCATCTGATCTGTTTCCTT
Source organism: Staurois parvus (assembly GCF_062004578.1). NCBI lineage: Eukaryota > Metazoa > Chordata > Amphibia > Anura > Ranidae > Staurois > Staurois parvus. Next base: position 1,294,606 of record NW_028318516.1, read on the forward strand.
CCTCGGGACTGCCATCTGATCTGTTTCCTTCCTCTCTTCCTCGGGACTGCCATCTGATCTGTCTCCTTCTTCGGGACTGCCATCTGATCTGTTTCCTTCCTCGGGACTGCCATCTGATCTGTCTCCTTCCTCTTCCTCAGGACTGTCATCTGATCTGTCTCCTTCCTCTCTTCCTCAGGACTGCCATCTGATCTGTCTCCTTCCTCTTCCTCGGACTGCCATCTGATCTGTCTCCTTCCTCCCTTCCTCAGGACTGCCATCTGATCTGTCTCCTTCCTCTTCCTCGGGACTTCCATCTGATCTGTCTCCTTCCTCTCTTCCTCGGGACCGTCATCTGATCTGTCTTCTTCCTCTCTTCCTCGGGACTGCCATCTGATCTGTCTCCTTCCTCTCTTCCTCGGGACTGCCATCTGATCTGTCTCCTTCCTCTCTTCCTCGGGACTGCCATCTGATCTGTCTCCTTCCTCTCTTCCTCGGGACCGTCATCTGATCTGTCTCCTTCCTCTCTTCCTCGGGACTGCCATCTGATCTGTCTCCTTCCTCTCTTCCTCGGGACCGCCATCTGATCTGTCTCCTTCCTCTCTTCCTCGGGACCGCCATCTGATCTGTCTCCTTCCTCTCTTCCTCTGGACCGCCATCTGATCTGTCTCCTTCCTCTCTTCCTCGGGACCGCCATCTGATCTGTCTCCTTCCTCTCTGCCTCGGGACTGCCATCTGATCTGTCTCCTTCCTCTCTTCCTCCTACAGCCCCTCCCTCCTCCTCCCATACTGTACTATCCGGACTCTGTATCTCCACTGCTTGTTCTACGGGAGGCTGTAGTGGTCTATCTGTTCTCAAAGATTTGAGGAAATCATCATCCTCTGTCTTTGGTAATGCTGGATATATTTGTGTAGAAGTTGGCGGGGCAGATGCTGGGGGTTAAAGAGTGGAGATTAAAATTCCTTGGCTCCGGAGTGTAACCAGTCATTCTGAGCCAGTGAACACCCGCAGATTTCATGTATTTATAGTCCCAGCTCGGGCAAGTTGAAAGATGTCTTATCTCCTAAACACAGTCCCCTTATCATGTCCATATGAATCTTATCATTAGACCCATCTCTAGGAAAGGGACCACTGCTTTTCATATCCAGGGACCATTCTGCAATACTGTCTGTGAAAGGAACCACATAGTAATCATCCCACGGTGATACTCTGATCACATATTCTTTACAAGTTAGCCTAGACCATTCCGGATTCTCTTGTCTTTCTTTCTTTTTCTCAGCAATATCACTTAACACTTTATGCGGAGGCCTTGGAATTTTTGGCAGAGATCCCTTACTTTGGATCTTTCCCATAGTGGAAGCAAAACAGCTGTTAGACAAAGCAATAAATGATTACAATATCAGTACTTATTCCCTGAAGCGGAGAGGTTGTCATGTCAGCAAAGCCTTCTCCACAGTTCAGGAGTTTAACACCTAAAAGTACAAATCCTTGTAATAAACCTATTCTGAAGAAACAGAAATACTACATAGCAGTTCCATAACACACAGCAAATAGGCACTTCTACTTCTAAAATGGCAGAAATAACCGAGGACTCCTGTGAATTCACAATACATCTGCCGAGGCAATTTTTCCCCAGAGGCTTCCAAAACCTCTGAATTTCCTTTGAGGACCCACCTCAAGGACTCTCCGTGAGATCCAACAATCTCACATGGAAACTTCGGCTGCTGTCCCGGGGTCTTTAAAGGGGATTTGATCCGGCAAAACTAAGACAAAATAGCTCAGCTTACCTGACCAGCCTCGCCTTTAATCCCGACTTCTGACACCAGATTGCAAGGATTCAACCTATGTCTGTAGCCCTTTAAATGTCTTCGGTAATTTCTGCCCTCTGAGCTCAGGAGGAATAAAACTCCGGACACCGAAGTGTGCAAACTAAATCTCTGAACGTTTAATGCGTGCGAGCAGGTTTTACAAATGCAGAATGACCAACGATATATTGTAATGACCGATGATATATTGTAATGACCAATGAAATATTGTAATGACCAACGAAATATTGTAATGACCAATAATATATTGTAATGACCAATGAAATATTGTAATGACCAATAATATATTGTAATGACCGACGATGTATTGTAATGAACGATGATATATTGTAATGACCAACAAAATATTGTAATGACCAACGATACATTATAATGACCAACGATATATTGTAATGACCAATAAAATATTTTAATGACCAACGATACATTGTAATGACCAACGATATATTGTAATGACCAACGATATATTGTAATGACCAACGATATATTGTAATGACCAATGATATATTGCAATCTTATCAAGAAATATAACGACCACAAATGACTGAAGACCACCATATAAGGCAGTTCCATCTACAGAATGGGAACTGAATTCATGAAGCAAAGAGTTGTCACAAGTGACATATAAACACCAAACTAACTTGTTCCCACATCTACAATGGAGGCATTAAACACAATGGATGCCAGTTAATAAGACATTTTTCCTTACAGGGGGAATTGTACCGTCCTGACATTTGGGGGTATTTGTACCATCCTGACATTTGGAGGGATCTGTCCTGTTCTGACATTTGGGGGTATTTGTACTGTCCTGACATTTGGGGGATATCTGTACTGTCCTGACATTTGGGGGATATCTGTACTGTCCTGACATTTGGGGGTATTTGTACTGTCCTGACATTTGGGGGATATCTGTCCCGTCCTGACATTTGGGGTATTTGTACCGTCCTGACATTTGGAGGGATCTGTCCTGACATTTGGGGGTATTTGTACCGTCCTGACATTTGGGGGGATTTGAACCAATCAGCTCCTGTCTAGTAATCCTCTTTGTCTTTGTATTTTAGTCCATGGCCGGGAGATGAGGAAAACCTCCGAGGATTGTCTCACTTTGTCTCCAGACTGGAAAGTAGAAGATGAGGACATCACACAGTATAGTCCAGGAGAAAACCCGGCTCCCTCCAATGTCCATCCGGCACCACCCAGTGTAGATGGACCATCGGATTCCTCGTATCCTGAGGAACCTCAGACTGCGCGGGTCCAGGTCAGCGTTACAACAGGGAAAAAGTTCTCCTGTCTGGAGTGCGGGAAATGTTTCCATCATGAATACCGTCTTAATATGCATATAAGATCTCACACAGGAGAGAAGCCATATTCCTGTCCTGAGTGTGGGAAATGTTTTTCAGTGAAGTCCAGTCTTTACAGACATCAGAGATCTCACACAGGGGAGAAGCTATCTTCCTATCCTGAGTGTGGAAAATGTTTTCCAGAGAAGTCCAGTCTGCACAAACATCAGAAATCTCTCAAGGGGGAGAAGCCATTTTCCTGTCCTGAGTGCAGGAAATGTTTTTCAGTGAAGTCCCATCTTTCCAGGCATCAGACATGTCATACAGGGGAGAAGCCGTATTCTTGTCCTGAGTGTGGGAAATGTTTTTCACAAAAGTCCAGTCTACAGAAACATCAGAGATCTCACACAGGGGAGAAGCCTTATTCTTGTCCTGAGTGTGGAAAATGTTTTTCACAGAAGTCCAGTCTGCACAAACATCAGAGATCTCACACGGGGGAGAAGCCATTTTCCTGTCCTGATTGCGGGAAATGTTTTTCACTGAAGTCCCATCTTTCCAGGCATCAGACATCTCACATGGGGGAGAAGCCATATTCTTGTCCTGAGTGCGGGAAATGTTTTTCATTGAAGTCCTATCTTTACAGACACCAAAAATTTCACACAGAGGAGAAGCCATATTCCTGTTCTGAGTGCGGAAAATGTTTTTCAGAGAAGTCCAGGCTGCAGAAGCATCAGAGATCTCACACGGGGGAAAAACCATATTCTTGTCCTGAGTGCGGGAAATGTTTTTCACAGAAGTCCAGTGTGCAAAAACATCACAGATCTCACACAGGGGAGAAGCCGTATTCTTGTCCTGAGTGCGGGAAATGTTTTTCACAGAAGTCCGGTCTTCATAATCATCAGAGATCTCACACAGGGGAGAAGCCGTATTCTTGTCCTGAGTGCGGGAAATGTTTTTCACAGAAGTCAAGTCTTTACAGCCATCAGAGATCTCACATGGGGGAGAAGCCGTATTCCTGTCCTGAGTGCGGGAAATGTTTTTCACAGAAGTCCAGTCTTCACACACATCAGAGATTGCACACGGGGGAGAAGCCGTATTCCTGTCCTGAGTGTGGGAAATGTTTTTCACAGAAGTCCTATCTTTACACACATCAGAGTTTGCACACAGGGAAGTAGTCACTTAAAACAAGCAGATCTTGTCATGCATCAAAGGTCTCACAAAAGGAAAAAGCTGTATTCCTGTCCTGAGTGCAGGAAATGCTTTTTTTAGAAAAGTCCAATTTTTACAAACATCAGAGATCTCACACGAGGGAGAAGCCACTTTCCTATCCTGAGTGAGGGAAATGTTCCTCACTGAAGTCCTGTCTTCCTGTACATCAGGGGTCCCACACAACCCTGGAGGTGTATTAGTGCCTTGAGTGCGGGAAATGTCTTCTAGATGAATGTTGCTGGACATCCCAGCTCTCATGTGGGGAAGAAGCACCCCCTGATATACACCTCAGATATACTCATGGCTGATCTTCATCATGGAAGAAACAGTCCATAAGGAGATCAGAGGCCCCCAAAGACATGGATGAAGTGTGGGACCAGGTTGGCCATTGATAGCAGGAGAAGAATAGAAATGGAGTCCTGCCCTGTGATTGGCTGAGTACATTTTGTGGTGGGAGATTTCACAAACACTTGGAGGTCTATGGAGAACAATGTTGAACGGATGTGACCGGCATTCTCCAGCTGGGAGGAGTTTTGGCCGTATTTTATTTCTTATGATCATTGGCTCCATCTAGTGGCCATAATATCATATTGGGCTAGTTTTACTGATGGAGAGATTTCAGAAAAATCACCTCATTGTGGCCACTAGATGGAGCCGGCGATCATAGGAAATCACTGTGTTACCTAACATACAGCCAGATGTTGTCACAGCTGGAGGAATGATTGTCTCATTGGTCCAATGAATGTTCTATAAATAGAGCCCTTGGTTTCCTTCATGAGACAGGGCTCCATACTAATCCCTGAGGTCACACTCCCGCACTCTGAGGTCACACTCCTGCACTCTGAGGTCACACTCCCGCACTCTGAGGTCACACTCCCGCACCGCGAGGTCACACTCCCGCACCGTGAGGTCACACTCCCGCACCCTGAGGTCACACTCCCGCACCCTGAGGTCACACTCCCGCACCGTGAGGTCACACTCCCGCACCGTGAGGTCACACTCCCGCACTCTGAGGTCACACTCCCGCACCCTGAGGTCACACTCCCGCACCCTGAGGTCACACTCCCGCACTCTGAGGTCACGCTCCCACACTGTGAGGTCACGCTCCCGCACCCTGAGGTCACACTCCCGCACTCTGAGATCACACTCCCACACCCTGAGGTCACGCTCCCGCACTCTGAGGTCACGCTCCCGCACCCTGAGGTCACGCTCCCGCACCCTGAGGTCACGCTCCCGCACCCTGAGGTCACACTTCCGCACCCTGAGGTCACACTCCCGCACCCTGAGCTCACACTCCCACACTGTGAGGTCACACTCCCGCACTCTGAGGTCACACTCCCGCACCCTGAGGTCACACTCCCGCACTCTGAGGTCACACTCCCGCACTCTGAGGTCACACTTCCACACTCTGAGGTCACACTTCCGCACTCTGAGACAGATAAAACTTTATTTTGGTGGTATTTATTGACTGCTGGAATTTTTTTTTTTTTTTGCTATATAAGTGAAAATGTCCAAAAAATTTTTATATAAAGTGTTTTCCTTATAAAATTTTGCAAATAAATAATCTTTCTTCATAAATCGGCCAAAATGTATTCAGATATCTTTTTAGTAAAAAAAAAAAATAACCCAAATTAGTTTATAACCAAAAAATATAATTAAAAAAAAATTACATTTTTTTTAATATTATTATTTATGTTTTTTTTACACCCATAAAGGCTGTAAAAGCAATAATTTCTCCTTCTCTGTGGCTGCATTCCTGCAGCCATTGAGAAATACTGTGAGAGCTGTGATTGGTCACAGCTTGTCACATGGTACAAGTCTGTTGGGAATAGCTCTGTACCATGTGACCTCGGTGATCATTCACAGATTTCACTAGTAGTAAGCAATGATATCAGGAAGTGACATTCTCCTTACTACTGTTCATGTGATCACTTGTCTTCTGTTCACTGGTCTCCCCAGTGAATGCCTGTGCAGGGGGGGGATGTAAGGACAAGTCTGATGATTGGAGGAGAGCAGGCTGAGATCCCAACACAGCTAGAGAACTGACCATGCTGAGTTTTAATAGGAAATCAGAGGGACTGGCAGGATCACCGGGGATCTCACACAAAAGGAAGCAATACAGAGAGAAGAGGAGACGTCTTCATACCAGGACATGGGACAGCCGGCACAGATCAGGAATAGGACATGTTGGAGGAACATATTCTTTGAAGGAGAAGTTCAGGCAAAGCTCTTTTGTCTGTACTTCTCCTGTGGATCAGAGGAGTGCAGTTCATTCTGAACTCCTGTGACCCATTTTCAGGTGAAGCCCGCTGTCAGCTGACGTCACTCAGCCGGTCCAGGCTGGGGAAAGATCCCGACATCAGAATCTGGACCAGCCGCACCCTCCCCCTCCACAGTCCAGTGAGTGTGGGGGGGGGGCAGGGCAGAGAGCGGTGACTGACAGTCGTCACTCTCTGCTCAGAACGACTGTGAGAACTCATGGTCAGCAATCACGTGATCGCTGAGTTTTCACACTTTGAGCCGTCGGGGGATGAGTGCAGCATCCACCTAGGGGCAAGGATGGTTTTACAAAGTCAATAAATAAATGCCATACTTTTCTGGCCTTTAGATGGCGCTAAGTATCATAGAAATTAGAACCATCTTATTGCCAAATGTGGTATTCTCCATTTTATATCCATGGAAACCATTCACCCCGCTCAGCACAGAGCCTACTCCCTCTACTCCCCCCATCCCATTCACACAGAGGGAATGACAGGCACATTCACCGGGTGTATTGCTGTGCAATTGTTTTATGAACAGACTCCTAGATGATTACAGCTACTTATATAGGGACATCAATTTACATATTACCCATCAGTCCCCGCCCCCGAGGAGCCTACGGTCTAAGGTCCCTAACATTCATACATACACATACTAGGGGCCAATATAGACAGGAGCCAAATAACCTCCTAGTATGTCTTTGGCATGTAGGAGGAAACCGGAGTACCCAGAGGAAACCCATGCAGGCACAGGGAGAACATGCAAACTCCAGGCAGGTATGGCAGTGGTTGGGATTCAAACCAACAACCCCAGTTCTTCTAGGAGGAAGTGCTAACCATTTATATGTTTCTATAAAGGTGGGAAGTATGTAGCAGTGAATAGACCTCCCAGCAATGTTATTACCAGGCTGCAGCTAGGGGGCGCTCTAATGTGTACAGTGTGACCCCAGCAGAGTGATCCCATCTAGCCCACATTAACCCTCTCACTGCCAGAGCTGTTTCTGCATTATTTTGCACACATGGGAAAATGCAGATTTTGGTCCTGAAGATGAGATAAACCCCCAAACATCTATTAGCAGAGGTCCTGGAGAATAAAGTTTTGGTAATTTTCGGGGAATTCCGGATCATCATATACTAAGCAGGATTTGGATCCCGGTGGAGAACTTTCACCCCAAGAAAAAATGAGGGTGAGGTCAGCAGAGGAGCCCATAGTAAAGGAGGAAACTCTGAAATGTTTTCTTCAGAAGGTCGGAGTTTACTGGACAAGTGAATGTAAAATACACCATCAACGCGTTTCATGGCTTCAAAGTGTGACTTCATCAGGACAGGTGTAAGAAGACGATATAAAAATAGGGAATGAAGTAACAGTCCAGTATATGGTATTATAAAGACCCGAGTCACATACAATTCATGGACAGGACTGAGATTTATAGCATTCAGGATTTGTATGATGTTACACAAGGTGAAGAGATATATGGAGAGGATGATCAATACATGGAGAAATCAATCTATTCTATCATAGAAGGGAATCAATAGATCAATCAATGACATCAACCAATCAATAAGATCCATTTCATGGGATAGATTTATCATTCTGTGCACTGGTTATGTTGGAGGATCAAACCATGATCACTGGATATTGGAAACATTCCTATTGATCTGATGATTGCTGGCATGGATTCCTGATTGATTATTGCTGGGAATAAAGTCCAATAAACACGCAGATTTGATGGGATTATTGATAGAAAAATCTCTTCATATTCCATGGAATAAATATGTGTAGAATAGTTTGGATTTGATGGAATAAATCTCTATAAAAAGACTTTGTGGGGTTTGTTGGTTCTTTTCTATTCCTCTCTAGGTCTGGATTTCAGGAAGAAGAAACAATTCCTCCAATTTCTAGTGGATGGTGAGGAGGGGAGAGATTTGGGTGAGTTTTGTACATACAGGAGGTAATAGAGAGAATCCGGCTAGTAATTGATGAGAGGAGATTTCACTGGAGAGTTCCATTGGAGAGAATTCAGGGCTGGGGGCACTGCTGGGGCCTGGAGGGTTCTGATTGGACCACCAGTACACGTGTCATATTAATCTGGGGGTGTGCACTGCTGGGGCCTGGAGGGTTCTGATTGGACCACCAGTACACGTGTTGTATTAATCTGGGGGTGTGCACTGCTGGGGCCTGGAGGGTTCTGATTGGACCACCAGTACAGGTGTTGTATTAATCTGGGAGTGTGCACTGCTGGGGCCTGGAGGGTTCTGATTGGACCACCAGTACATGTGTCATATTAATCTCTTTTCCTGATCCTGTTCTGGTGACACCCCAAATCTCAGGATTTTATATCACTTTCGGTAATAATTGTAAACAGGACAAATAGAGAGGCTGAATCTCCCTAAAGGAGGCCGAGGCAGCAATAGAAACCAACAGGAGGTCTAATCCCTCTCCACTCTCCAGAAAATCAATGCCTTTAGTTCTTCTGTAAAACAACCCAGTGAAGGGATGGGGGGGGGGAATATGTTTGTCTTTTCCAGAAGGTTGGATGCAGAATACTTTCATGTCCAGCATACTAAATGGGTCCAATACTGGGATCATCTGAGAAAATGTGTTCTGTATTCCTGGGAGGGAGGCACCTATGGGTTGGTGTTTGTAGAAAATGAACACAGTGAGGACAATGGCAAGTGCTGAATGGCAGAGGTGACTGCATGGAGTCTGTAGTGCCAGAAACCTACTCAAATGTATTCCCTTCCCATCCTCTCTAGGCTCCTTCTCTCCCACCCTCTCTGGGCTCCTTCCCCTCCCAATCCTCTCTAGGCTCCTCCCCCTCCCCTCTAGGTTCCTTCCCCTCCCAATCCTCTCTAAGCTCCTCCCCCTCCCCTCTAGGCTCCTCCCCATCCCCTATCCTCTCTAGGCTCCTCCCCCTTCCAATCCTCTCTAGGCTTCTTTCCTTTATTCCCACTTATATGTCTTGCAGAACAATTCCCATCTGAAATAAATGTCCCAAATGTAATTACAATACACTCTCTACCTTCAATGGCTTGCTGGATGCTCAGCAGAAAAGGTGCCCCTGGAAATGTTTCTGAAATGTTTCTATGTTCATGTAGTATTTCTGTTGTCACTGACCATCTCCTGTAGTATGTCTGCAGTCTCTGACCATCTCCTGTAGTATGTCTGCAGTCTCTGACCGTCTCCTGTAGCATGTCTGCAGTTTCTGACCGTCTCCTGTAGCATGTCTGTAGTCTCTGACCGTCTCCTGTAGTAGGTCTGCAGTCTCTGACCGTCTCCTGTAGTACGTCTGCAGTCTCTGACCGTCTCCTGTAGTACGTCTGCAGTCTCTGACCGTCTCCTGTAGTACATCTGCAGTCTCTGACCGTCTCCTGTAGTACATCTGCAGTCTCTGACCGTCTCCTGTAGTACGTCTGCAGTCTCTGAGAGTCTCCTGTAGTACGTCTGCAGTCTCTGACCGTCTCCTGTAGTACGTCTACAGTCTCTGACAGTCTCCTGTAGTACATCTGCAGTCTCTGACCGTCTCCTGTAGTACGTCTACAGTCTCTGACAGTCTCCTGTAGCATGTCTGCAGTCTCTGACCGTCTCCTGTAGCATGTCTGCAGTCTCTGACCGTCTCCTGTAGCATGTCTGCAGTCTCTGACCGTCTCCTGTAGCATGTCTGCAGTCTCTGACCGTCTCCTGTAGTATGTCTGCAGTCTCTGACAGTCTCCTGTAGCATGTCTGCAGTCTCTGACCGTCTCCTGTAGTATGTCTGCAGTCTCTGACCGTCTCCTGTACTATGTCTGCAGTCTCTGACCGTCTCCTGTAGTATGTCTGCAGTCTCTGACCGTCTCCTGTAGTATGTCTGCAGTCTCTGACCGTCTCCTGTACTATGTCTGCAGTCTCTGACCGTCTCCTGTAGTATGTCTGCAGTCTCTGACCGTCTCCTGTAGTATGTCTGCAGTCTCTGACAGTCTCCTGTAGTATGTCTGCAGTCTCTGACCGTCTCCTGTAGTATGTCTGCAGTCTCTGACCCTCTCCTGTAGTATGTCTGCAGTCTCTGACCGTCTCCTGTAGTACGTCTGCAGTCTCTGACCGTCTCCTGTAGTACGTCTGCAGTCTCTGAGAGTCTCCTGTAGTACGTCTGCAGTCTCTGACCGTCTCCTGTAGTACGTCTACAGTCTCTGACAGTCTCCTGTAGTACATCTGCAGTCTCTGACCGTCTCCTGTAGTACGTCTACAGTCTCTGACAGTCTCCTGTAGTATGTCTGCAGTCTCTGACCGTCTCCTGTAGCATGTCTGCAGTCTCTGACCGTCTCCTGTAGTATGTCTGCAGTCTCTGACCGTCTCCTGTAGCATGTCTGCAGTCTCTGACTGTCTCCTGTAGTATGTCTGCAGTCTCTGACAGTCTCCTGTAGCATGTCTGCAGTCTCTGACCGTCTCCTGTAGTATGTCTGCAGTCTCTGACCGTCTCCTGTACTATGTCTGCAGTCTCTGACCGTCTCCTGTAGTATGTCTGCAGTCTCTGACCGTCTCCTGTAGTATGTCTGCAGTCTCTGACCGTCTCCTGTACTATGTCTGCAGTCTCTGACCGTCTCCTGTAGTATGTCTGCAGTCTCTGACCGTCTCCTGTAGTATGTCTGCAGTCTCTGACAGTCTCCTGTAGTATGTCTGCAGTCTCTGACCATCTCCTGTAGTATGTCTGCAGTCTCTGACCCTCTCCTGTAGTATGTCTGCAGTCTCTGACCGTCTCCTGTAGTATGTCTGCAGTCTCTGACCGTCTCCTGCAGTATGTCTGCAGTCTCTGACCGTCTCCTGTAGTATGTCTGCAGTCTCTGACCATCTCCTGTAGTATGTAAATATAAAGCACAACCCTTTGGTGTGTTGGGGGGCAGTTGAGGCCCCCAGTGTCTCATCAGTTGGCCATCACTGGAGTACATGGGACTCAGAACAAGTCCTTTGTGGATAAAGTGGATCCATCACTATGAAGGCCTCCTTCACCAGTCCTGCAGTCTCTTCCTCCATCTATAAAGGGATCCATGGTGGCTCTGGGGTGTCTGGATTTTCCAGCTGAATGGAGATTTTACATGGAAGTTCTGTGTCACAATGACAAGTCAGGTGATTGGTTGTGGCTGCGGCTCAGTCCCATTGACTTCTATAGACAGGTATGACAGGCGGTGCCACCTGTGAGACTCGGCATGTGAAGGTAACATTGCCGCACTGTGAAGCTAAGCATGGAGGTCACAGCAATGTGTACTCACCCAATCAGCTGCTTTCTTCATTTAGAGGTAGGTGATCAGGGGGCGGGTCTGTGACATCATCCTCTTCTAAGCCCCTCCCATCCGACCGTGCCCATTACTCTCCATGGCATGCCGAGCAGAACTTGGTTTTCATGTGTCTGCGTTGGGCTGATTTGTGGTCACCATGGAGTGAATTATTAGGTGTAAACCAGGCAGATGGCTTGTTCTGGGGATTGTCAGTGATCACATGTCCTGTTATATGGATTCAATATCCATCGTCTGACATCCTAACAGGAGTTCTGTCATTTTTCAGGATGTCAGGAAAAACATGTCCTCCGTCAGTAAATGTTCATGTTGTGTCAGTAATAAAAGTCACGGAGGGTTGGGAACCCTGCAAGGGGGGCAGAGATATGTGACTGCCTAGTCCAGCCTTTCTCAGCCAGGGTTCCTCCAAAGGGTTCTAGGGCTTCCTTGTCACTTCATTGGGCTGTATATGGAAGTGTCACCGACCAGCCGTTTCTGGATACACAGCTTTGTCATCATTGCACACACACACCATTTTGTTTTTGTTCAATAGATTTTTTATTATAATTTCACTTTTAACAAGATTGCAGAAAAAAAAATCAGTAAACGGTAAAGGAAGGAATCTGATTGGTCAGGGAGATCCCTTGTCTGGAATGTGGGGGCGGAGTCATTATTATTGGTGTACAATACAATACACAACGTGTTCCATTATTATAACAAAGTATTGTAGAAAAGATCCCAACATAGAAAATGGGGGAAAGGAGGAAATAAAGGCGGATATGAAGGGGAATCTGTGTACGGGGAACACCTTAACAATCACCACCATTTTATTCTCCAGGGCCTCTGATGTCACAGAATAGATGTTTGGGGGTTTATCTCATCTTCAGGACCAAAATCTGCATTTTCCCATGTGTGCAAAATCATGCAGAAACAGCTCTGGCAGTGAGAGGGTTAATGTGGGCTAGATGGGATCACTCTGCTGGGGTGACATTAGAGCTCCCCCTAGCTGCAGCCTGGTAATAACATTGCTGGGAGGTCTCTTCATTTCTCTGCTCCATACTTCCCGTCTTTATAGAAACATCTCCTGACATTTGGGGGTCTATTCATAGAATGTTTGTATAGCAATTCCCTCAGTGAGAGTTCATGTCCATTCCTCCTGTGTGAATGGGGAATGGTGAATGTTAGGAGTCTATTTGCTGAGCGGGATGAATATTTCCCATTGATTTCAAATGATAAATGTTGCATTTGGTCACAAGATGGCGATAATTGCTATGATACTTAGCGCCATCTAAAGGCTGAATGAGGAATTTTGGGTTTTTGATCAATGATTGGATTAATGATATGGTTTTATTTATGTTCTTCAACTCATAAATGTATGAGAGTGATCTCTGGTATTTGTATGACACCGCCCCTCACATAGCACACTAATAATATGTTGGGGGTGTGATCTCTGGTATTTGTATGACACCGCCCCTCACATAGCACACTAATAATATGTTGGGGGTGTGATCTCCGGTATTTGTATGACACCGCCCCTCACATAGTACACTAATAATATGTTGGGAGGTGTGATCTCTGGTATTTGTATGACACCGCCCCTCACATAGCACACTAATAATATGTTGGGGGTGTGATCTCCGGTATTTGTATGACACCCCCCCTCACATAGCACACTAATAATATGTTGGGGGGGTGTGATCTCCGGTATTTGTATGACACCGCCCCTCACATAGTACACTAATAATATGTTGGGGGGGTGTGATCTCCGGTATTTGTATGACACCGCCCCTCACATAGCACACTAATAATATGTTGGGGGTGTGATCTCCGGTATTTGTATGACACCCCCCCTCACATAGTACACTAATAATATGTTGGGGGTGTGATCTCCGGTATTTGTATGACACCGCCCCTCACATAGCACACTAATAATATGTTGGGGGTGTGATCTCCGGTATTTGTATGACACCGCCCCTCACATAGTACACTAATAATATGTTGGGAGGTGTGATCTCCGGTATTTGTATGACACCGCCCCTCACATAGCACACTAATAATATGTTGGGGGTGTGATCTCCGGTATTTGTATGACACCGCCCCTCACATAGCACACTAATAATATGTTGGGGGGTGTGATCTCCGGTATTTGTATGACACCGCCCCTCACATAGCACACTAATAATATGTTGGGGGTGTGATCTCCGGTATTTGTATGACACCGCCCCTCACATAGCACACTAATAATATGTTGGGGGGTGTGATCTCCGGTATTTGTATGACACCGCCCCTCACATAGCACACTAATAATATGTTGGGGGGTGTGATCTCCGGTATTTGTATGACACCGCCCCTCACATAGCACACTAATAATATGTTGGGGGGGGTGATCTCCGGTATTTGTATGACACCGCCCCTCACATAGCACACTAATAATATGTTGGGGGGGGGTGATCTCCGGTATTTGTATGACACCGCCCCTCACATAGCACACTAATAATATGTTGGGGGGTGATCTCCGGTATTTGTATGACACCGCCCCTCACATAGCACACTAATAATATGTTGGGGGGTGTGATCTCCGGTATATGTATGACACCGCCCCTCACATAGCACACTAATAATATGTTGGGGGTGTGATCTCCGGTATTTGTATGACACCGCCCCTCACATAGCACACTAATATGTTGGGGGTGTGATCTCCGGTATTTGTATGACACCGCCCCTCACATAGCACACTAATAATATGTTGGGGGGTGTGTGATCTCCGGTATTTGTATGACACCGCCCCTCACATAGCACACTAATAATATGTTGGGGGGTGTGATCTCCGGTATTTGTATGACACCGCCCCTCACATAGCACACTAATAATATGTTGGGGGGGGTGATCTCCGGTATTTGTATGACACCGCCCCTCACATAGCACACTAATAATATGTTGGGGGGGGGGGTGATCTCCGGTATTTGTATGACACCGCCCCTCACATAGCACACTAATAATATGTTGGGGGGTGATCTCCGGTATTTGTATGACACCGCCCCTCACATAGCACACTAATAATATGTTGGGGGGTGTGATCTCCGGTATATGTATGACACCGCCCCTCACATTACACTAATAATATGTTGGGGGGGGGTGATCTCCGGTATTTGTATGACACCACCCCTCACATAGTACACTAATAATATGTTGGGGGTGTGATCGCCGGTATTTGTATGACACCGCCCCTCACATAGCACACTAATAATATGTTGGGGGGTGTGATCTCCGGTATTTGTATGACACCGCCCCTCACATAGCACACTAATAATATGTTGGGGGGTGTGATCTCCGGTATTTGTATGACACCGCCCCTCACATAGTACACTAATAATATGTTGGGGGGGTGATCTCCGGTATTTGTATGACACCGCCCCTCACATAGCACACTAATAATATGTTGGGGGGGTGATCTCCGGTATATGTATGACACCGCCCCTCACATAGCACACTAATAATATGTTGGGGGGGTGATCTCCGGTATTTGTATGACACCGCCCCTCACATAGTACACTAATAATATGTTGGGGGGGTGATCTCCGGTATTTGTATGACACCGCCCCTCACATAGCACACTAATAATATGTTGGGGGGTGTGATCTCCGGTATTTGTATGACACCGCCCCTCACATAGCACACTAATAATATGTTGGGGGGTGTGATCTCCGGTATTTGTATGACACCGCCCCTCACATAGCACACTAATAATATGTTGGGGGTGTGATCTCCGGTATTTGTATGACACCGCCCCTCACATAGTACACTAATAATATGTTGGGGGGGGGGTGTGATCTCCGGTATTTGTATGACACCGCCCCTCACATAGTACACTAATAATATGTTGGGGGGTGTGA
This sequence comes from Staurois parvus, assembly GCF_062004578.1. Lineage (NCBI taxonomy): Eukaryota > Metazoa > Chordata > Amphibia > Anura > Ranidae > Staurois > Staurois parvus. Next base: position 1,310,299 of record NW_028318516.1, read on the forward strand.
TCTCCGGTATTTGTATGACACCGCCCCTCACATAGCACACTAATAATATGTTGGGGGTGTGATCGCCGGTATTTGTATGACACCGCCCCTCACATAGCACACTAATAATATGTTGGGGGGTGTGATCTCCGGTATTTGTATGACACCGCCCCTCACATAGCACACTAATAATATGTTGGGGGGTGTGATCTCCGGTATTTGTATGACACCGCCCCTCACATAGTACACTAATAATATGTTGGGGGGGTGATCTCCGGTATTTGTATGACACCGCCCCTCACATAGTACACTAATAATATGTTGGGGGGGTGATCTCCGGTATTTGTATGACACCGCCCCTCACATAGCACACTAATAATATGTTGGGGGTGTGATCTCCGGTATTTGTATGACACCGCCCCTCACATAGCACACTAATATGTTGGGGGGTGTGATCTCCGGTATTTGTATGACACCGCCCCTCACATAGCACACTAATAATATGTTGGGGGGGTGATCTCCGGTATTTGTATGACACCGCCCCTCACATAGTACACTAATAATATGTTGGGGGGGTGATCTCCGGTATTTGTATGACACCGCCCCTCACATAGCACACTAATAATATGTTGGGGGGTGTGATCTCCGGTATTTGTATGACACCGCCCCTCACATAGCACACTAATAATATGTTGGGGGTGTGATCTCCGGTATTTGTATGACACCGCCCCTCACATAGCACACTAATAATATGTTGGGGGGTGTGATCTCCGGTATTTGTATGACACCGCCCCTCACATTACACTAATAATATGTTGGGGGGGTGATCTCCGGTATATGTATGACACCGCCCCTCACATAGTACACTAATAATATGTTGGGGGAGGTGACAAGCATGTGTCCAGCCGTGACAAATTATTGCCGTATTTAATAAACTCAGTGACTTCTTTATAATCGTCAGCTCCAACTCCAAAATGCCTCACTCAGGAAAAACAGTTCAATACCGCATTATGGCCACTAGATGGAGCCAATGATCATAGGAAATCACTGTATGAAAAGATCCCACATTGTGACATGGCTGAATGAATGCTGGTCATATTAGTTCATCTATTCTCTAAGTGGGGTGGTATCTATTGGGCCAATCCCTTTTACAAACCACACATAATATCGCCCTTCAAAGTGAAAACAGAAACGATTTGCACAAAATCAAAGAGTAGAAATATTTTCCGGTGGATCCCCTCTACCCAGACCCCATATGTAGACATAGAACAACAAGCTGTGTTCCCTCTCGTGCCGCACTCCTCCAACCACCCAAACCCACACAGAAGCCAAGGGAAATAATGAGAGGAAAGTTCCCCCCTAGTTTGGGGCGGAGTTCTCCTTCCCTCCTGTTGGGGGATGGGAGAAGGATGGACTGAAGACAGAGAGACGCTTCGGGGTCACCACTGTTATGTAGAGCCTTGAAATGAAGGACATCAACTTCAGAAGTTCTTGTTGTCTGTGTAAAGTTCCCCGATAACGAGATCTGGGCTCTCCCGGCTTCTAGCTCTGTAACCCGCTATATCATTATCAGGAAACGCAACTCCGACACCCAAGAAGGGCTGAAGTTGTGTCCTTCATTTCCAGGATCTACTGACCACTCTGCACCCCGACATTTACTGCACTTCATCCATGTCTTTGGGGACCTCTGATCTCCTTATGAACTGTTTCTTCCATGATGAAGATCAGCCATGGAGTATATCTGAGGTGTATATCAGGGTGTGCTTCTTCCCCACATGAGAGCTGGGATGTCCAGCAACATTCATCTAGAAGACATTTCCCGCACTCAAGGCACTAATACACCTCCAGGGTTGTGTGGGACCCCTCATGTACAGGAAGACAGGACTTCAGTGAGGAACATTTTCCTCACTCAGGACAGGAAAGTGGCTTCTCCCCATGTGAGATCTCTGATGTTTGGAAAGATTAGACTTGTCTATAAAACATTTCCTGCACTCTGTACAAGAATATGGCTTCTCCCCTGTATGAGATCTCTGATGTGTGGAAAGATGGGACTTCTGTGAAAAACATTTTCCACACTCAGGACAGGAATACGGCTTCTCCCCCGTGTGAGATCTCTGATGTTTGTGATGACTAGACTTCTCTATAAAACATTTCCTACACTCTGTACAAGAATATGGCTTCTCCCCCGTATGAGATCTCTGATGTGTGTAAAGATTGGACTTCTGTGAAAAACATTTCCCGCACTCTGGACAGGAATATGGCTTCTCCCCTGTGTGAGATCTCTGATGTGTGTAAAGACTGGACTTCACTGAAAAACATTTCCCGCACTCAGAACAGGAATACGGCTTTTTCCCTGTGTGTGATCTCTGATGTGTATAAAGATTGGACTTCCATGAAAAACATTTCCCGCACTCAGAACAGGAATATAGCTTTGTCCCCATGTGAGATTTCTGATGTCTGGAAAGATTGGTCTTCTTTGAAAAACATTTCCCACACACAGGACAGGAATATGGCTTCTCCCCCGTGTGAGATCGCTGATGTGTGTAAAGACTGGACTTCACTGAAAAACATTTCCCGCACTCAGGACAGGAATACGGCTTCTCCCCCGTATGAGATCTCTGATGTGTGTAAAAATGGGATATCTGTGTAAAACGTTTCCCACACACAGGACAGGAATATGGCTTCTCCCCCGTGTGATATCTCTGATGTGTGTGAAGACCAGACTTATGTGAAAAACATTTCCCACACTCTGGACAGGAATACAGCTTCTCCCCCGTGTGAGATCTCTGATGTGTGTAAAGATTGGACATCTGTGAAAAACATTTCCCACACTCAGGACAGGAATATGGCTTCTCCCCTGTGTGAGATCTTTTACACACATTAAGATGGGATTTATACTGGCAACCCTTCCCACACTCAGTACAGGAGAAGCTCTTCCCTGTTGGAAGGCCGGCCCGGTCCCGCACAGTCTGAGGTTCCTCAGGATACGAGGAATCCGATGGTCCATCTACACTGGGTGGTGCCGGATGGACATTGGAGGGAGCCGGGTTTTCTCCTGGACTATACTGTGTGATGTCCTCATCTTCTACTTTCCAGTCTGGAGACAAAGTGAGACAATCCTCGGAGGTTTTCCTCATCTCCCGGCCATGGACTAAAATACAAAGACAAAGAGGATTACTAGACAGGAGCTGATTGGTTCCCCCAAACCAGGACTCCACCCACATCAGGCACCTTGGTCTCTGAGGAGCTTACAATTCCACCCTCAAGGGCACTAGGAAATGGCTCCTCTGATCTCCTACCAGGTCATTTCTTTATTCATGGACCTTAGTCAGAGAGTGAGGAAACAACCAGAACTGTCTTTTATAGGAGGGACAGTGATGAGGGGATTATAGGACGAGGGTCCCCACCCCCTCTATCACTCATCACCATCTTCCCAACACAAGAAGTACTGCACTTCCTTATTTACTCCATGATTTAGTCATGAAGAACAGCGGGGCTGAGCCCCACCAGAGGTCAGAGAGTGAGGATGGGGGGGAGAACAACCAAGATGAAGACTAGACTGATCCTGAAGACCACCATCATTGGGGTATTGACTCCTCCCTCATTATTACTTTCTGTTTAAGGGTCCAAAGTTGGAGGATGTTATCACATTATTATCACCATGTAAAAGTCTGTGCTCCAATCACATCATCCGATATAAAATGTCCATCTGGGAGGAAATGGGGGGAACAAAAGAGAATCCATATTATGTGTATATATAGCAGTGGGGGGAGGGGGAGAGCAGAAGTCAGGACTATGGAATGTACATCATAGAGTATATAGTGCAGGGGTCAGGAGTATGTAATGTACAACAGAGTATATAGTGCAGGGGTCAGGAGTATGTAATGTACAACATAGAGTATATAGTGCATGGGTCAGGAGGATGTAATGTACAACATGGAGTATATAGTGCAGGGGTCAGGAGGATGTAATGTACAACATAGAGTATATAGTGCAGGGGTCAGGAGAATGTAATGTACAACATAGAGTATATAGTGCAGGGGTCAGGAGTATGTAATGTACAGCATAGAGTATATAGTGCAGGGGTCAGGAGTATGTAATGTACAGCATAGAGTATATAGTGCAAGGGTCAGGAGTATGTAATGTACAGCATAGAGTATATAGTGCAGGGGTCAGGAGTATGTAATGTACAACATGGAGTATATAGTGCAGGGGTCAGGAGTATGTAATGTACAACATAGAGTATATAGTGCAGGGGTCAGGGGGATGTAATGTACAACATAGAGTATATAGTGCATGGGTCAGGAGGATGTAATGTACAACATGGAGTATATAGTGCAGGGGTCAGGAGGATGTAATGTACAACATAGAGTATATAGTGCAGGGGTCAGGAGAATGTAATGTACAGCATAGAGTATATAGTGCAGGGGTCAGGAGTATGTAATGTACAGCATAGAGTATATAGTGCAAGGGTCAGGAGTATGTAATGTACAACATAGAGTATATAGTGCAGGGGTCAGGAGTATGTAATGTACAACAGAGTATATAGTGCAGGGGTCAGGAGTATGTAATGTACAACATAGAGTATATAGTGCATGGGTCAGGAGGATGTAATGTACAACATGGAGTATATAGTGCAGGGGTCAGGAGGATGTAATGTACAACATAGAGTATATAGTGCAGGGGTCAGGAGAATGTAATGTACAGCATAGAGTATATAGTGCAGGGGTCAGGAGTATGTAATGTACAGCATAGAGTATATAGTGCAAGGGTCAGGAGTATGTAATGTACAGCATAGAGTATATAGTGCAGGGGTCAGGAGTATGTAATGTACAACATGGAGTATATAGTGCAGGGGTCAGGAGTATGTAATGTACAACATAGAGTATATAGTGCAGGGGTCAGGAGTATGTAATGTACAACATAGAGTATATAGTGCAGGGGTCAGGGGGATGTAATGTACAACACAGAGTATATAGTGTAGGGGTCAGGAGTATGGAATGTACAACAGAGTATATAGTGCAGGGGTCAGGAGTATGGAATGTACAACAGAGTATATAGTGCAGGGGTCAGGAGTATGTAATGTACAACATAGAGTATATAGTGCAGGGGTCAGGAGTATGGAATGTACAACATAGAGTATATAGTGCAGGGGTCAGGAGTATGGAATGTACAATATAAATTATACAGTATAAGGGTCAGGACTCATAATATTGTATTCAGTAATCAGTGGAAGATTAAATGTTTACTGTAGACAAGTTGCAGAGATCCCACACCGCTGCCTCCCATCTCCTGAGTCTGCACTCAGTGACTTGGGTCTGAGACACTACAGACATATCCCTCCACCCGGCACAGCCAGCAGAACACAGAGCAAGGAACCCTGGGAGAAATGTACTGTCAGAGATCTTACTAGATCTGGACATGAGGAAGGACACCCAAGACACACACCCCAGGTGCCTAGGTCTAGTATCGCTTGTGCTGAAAAACATTTTTCTGCCAGCTGAACCCCAGAACCTCCATAAATCCAGTCTAGATACATAAATTGTGTCTGCAGCACAGAGAAGGAAGATTATCCGAGAGAAATCCAGGAATACAGGACAGGGAACACAGCTCAGGAAAGTGACCAGGGGATTACAGGCTGATATCACCCAGTCCCCGCCCTACTCTGGACCAATCAGTGAGCAGTATGGGTGGAGGAATGGATTTAGTGTTCATGACCCACCTGTGCTGATCTCTGTAGGAGTGTCCTCCTCTATAAATGTCCCCGTTATTCCATCCTCCTCCATAGACTGCTGATCATCCCTCACATACGCCTCTTCTTCTTCTGCTTTCACCTCAAATTCTATATCGATTGGATCTCCACTCTAAATCAAGGAAATGAGAGAAAATATCATCTGTAAAATGTAAGATTTATGATTGTGACATCACACACAAAATCCATTGTCTCCACAAGTCCATGTTCTAGATGCTCCATCCCACCAACCTTGCAATGGGGAGGGATGGTGTGACCTTCCTGTGTGGAATCCCGGGAATACAGAGGACGGGGACATCTCTCTGGTGGGTTCCCATGACTGGATCCATCTGTAGGAAACACACACACTGACTGAATCCATTGTTTCTATGTGTTTATCAGATGATGGGGGATCTAGGTGGATCCTCCGTACTGCTCTCTCCTTTACAATAAAGTCTCCTCTTACCCGGTGATGTGAGGGGCGGCTGATTGTCCATCATGACGTCCTTGTAGAGATCCTTGTGTCCTTCTAAATACTCCCACTCCTCCATGGAGAAATAGACAGTGACACCCTGACACCTTATAGGAACCTGACACACACAATGATACAGTCACCATCCAGACACATCCCTTGTCTGTTACTGGAGAATGTCCCAGAATTCCCGGCACCGCTCACCTCTCCTGTCAGCAGCTCCATCATCTTCTTGGTGACTTCTAGAATCTTCCGTGTCTTCTGTCTTGTAGGGATCAGGGATGGAGGTGGGGGGATGGTGATGGGATTCTGGATTCTCGAGGATCTTGTGGTCATACGATGAGATCTCCTTCTGGTGTCATTGTCGGTAGATTTCTTCATGACTCCTGTACAGTTCTGTGTGATACAAAGATAAATCTCACTCTCCCATAATCCCTCACTTCTATGGTCAGCTCTAGATTTATTCTCCAGGGATTGGCCACAATGTGCCGACTCAGCAAAGGACAGACATCTCCATCCAATGATATGATGACAATGGGGTCAGATTTATAGCTCCTTCTAGAAGTCATATAATAGAGTCACTAATGGTTTACTAGTAAGGCTCACTGACCCACCAGGAAATGTCACCCATGGATTTAGTGGTCAGTGGGCGTGGCATGCTGGTAATCATGGGTCTCTCTGATTGGACGAAAGCTGAGATTGTTCTCTTCTATAACCAATGCCGCCATCTTGTGCTATAACCAAATCTCATAGAGTCCGGACACTTTATGTATTCATAGTACTTGTGTGGATGTTGTTATTGATTACAGATCATCAGAAGACTTCAAGTGACTCTGAATACCCCCCAGTGTACAGCCCAGTCAGATTTAACCCCTTCATTACACTCACCTCTCCAGTCAGCAGGCTGAGGATCTCCAGGGTGAGCTTCAATATCGTCTCATTCCGGGGAAATTCCTTCCTTACAATCTTCACAAAACCCAAAGTCTGCTGATTGTCCATCATGACGTCCTTGTAGAGATCCTTGTGTCCTTCTAAATACTCCCACTCCTCCATGGAGAAATAGACAGTGACACCCTGACACCTTATAGGAACCTGACACACACAATGATACAGTCACCATCCAGACACATCCCTTGTCTGTTACTGGAGAATGTCCCAGAATTCCTGGCACCGCTCACCTCTCCTGTCAGCTGATGGACCATCATGGTGGTCAGTTCCAGAATCTTCTGCTCTTTCTCCCTCTCAGGTATCAGAGAATGAGATGGAGGCACCATGGTGAGGCTCTGGGTTCTGCTCCATCCTCCTGAGATTGGCTCCCCACTAGACTTCTTCTTTACAACATAATCCTACAGATCAGGAGAAAAATAAAACAATATCAACCACCTGACATCATCTAAATGTGTGCAAAAATAAAATGGTCTATTGACCAGAATAGACAAGAGTGATGTCATGTGAACTCCCAGAATCCTCCTCACCTCTCCGGTCAGGTCTGTGTTTTATTAATAGAGATGACAGTGATGTCATGTGACCTCCCAGAATCCACCTCACCTCTCCGGTCAGGTCTGTGTTTTATTAATAGAGATGAGAGTGATGTCATGTGACCTCCCAGAATCCTCCTCACCTCTCCGATCAGGTCTGTGTGTTATTAATAGAGATGAGAGTGATGTCATGTGACCTCCCAGAATCCTCCTCACCTCTCCGGTCAGGTCTGTGTGTTATTAATAGAGATGAGAGTGATGTCATGTGACCTCGCAGAATCCTCCTCACCTCTCCGGTCAGCAGGTAGATGATCTCCAGGGTGAGGTTTAGTATCTTCTCAGTCATGTGACTCCGGTCCTCCTCCATCCTCATTGGTGCCATCATGTGATCTATACAGGTCTCCTTGTAGACGGATAACTTTGGGAAATGAAAGTAAGAATGATTTGGATGGTATTGGTCACACAATAATAGGATGTGGATGTGAGGGGGGAATAGGAGGGTTGCTGGACATTGAAGAACTACTCCCCCCATGGGAAGACATTTTGTTTGGACTGTTTAGTGTTTACTACAATTTTGGGGTCCGGGGCCCCTTTTCTCTGTTGGGTTTGTTTGGTCTCTGAACTGGTTTTGATGAGTTTTAGATCTGCAGACAAGGAATGATAAATCTGATCCTTCCTATGACTAGTTTGCTCTGAGGCAGTGCTGTGAGGTCAATGTCGGCTCATCATGCAGGGATGGTCACTTTACATCACCCGACGCCCGGGATATGTAGTTCTGGGGGCCGGGCAAGTATTGTGTTTAATCTTTATCCCTGCTGAGGGCAAGCCGCAGGGCTCTCCTTTCAGGTGCCAGCCTCTGACACCCCGTGTGTGTGAACCTCTCCTGTACTTACTATGCTTCCCCGGCTCTGCTTGCCCATCTGTGGGCCCGGGTCAGCGGGTGCCGGAGGGTAGAGGGGACGGAGGAGAGCGGACACATTCACTCCCTTCTTGTCCTGACCCAGAAGTGATGTTATGACAGATTTCCCGACCATTGAGGCCGGCAAAGAATGTAATGCGGTGCGATGTGCTCTACATTACATCCAATGGAGTACAGGGGAACATTGGGGGTCTTTTAGACCCTGGATGTCTCAATAAAGAGAACCTGTCATCAAAAGTCATCACATAGAGGACTTTGTCCCATTAAGTAAAAATGCTTTTTTTTAATTGTAAAGAATTAAAGTTACACCCAAGTACATAACTCCTACCCCCCACCCCCACATATATGCACACCCAAACGTAAGAGCACACGCTGGAGCGCCTACACGTGATAACATTGATTGTGATACACGTTACATATCACCGGTCACACCAGAATGAGAGGATAATTCTAGGAGCAGACCTCCTCCGTACTCTATACTGATGACCTAGAAGGGGCTATAAATGTGTCCCCTATAGATAATACCGGGACTAAAGGTTGTCACCATTTCAGCACACACAACTTAAGGTTTGACATGTTGGATATCTATTTACTCGCTGCAACCTCGGCTTTTATATTTTTACACATAAATGGGTCATTTATTGCTTTTTGTGCCCTGAAATCAGCTTAAGTGTATTTTTTTAATGAAATTTGGCATTTCCTAGACTTTGTGATAATATTTTGTGACGTAAAAATTAGAACTGCCGCTATTTTATTCTCTAAAGTCTCTACTTTCAGAAAATCGATATTTTGGGGGTTTTATGTCATCTTCAGGCCTAAAATGATTTTCTAAACGTGTGCAAAAAATGGCTCTGGGCGTGAAAGGGAGAAAGGATAAGCCGGACACTCCCCTTTTCTGAGGAGCAGCCAATCAGTTCTCATTACACTGCAAGGTCTCTCCCCTCCCTGCTAGTCCCCGGGTGCAGTGCTGGAGACAGGCGGGGGAGGGGAGGAGGAGATAAACAGAACAATGTTACACATATTACACATTTAAATTGCTATAAAACTCTTTTAATTTTTTTAAAGCCCCCAACATTCCTAAAAGATCCTCAGATTTATATATATTGTTGTAAATAGGAAATAACATCTTATTACCTCCTCTGCTGCCACTTCCACCAACGTCTCCTCTATACTTCTTCCCACGTCACCTCTGATCTGGAACTTCCTGTCTGTACCTGACATCACTTCCTGTCTGTGCCTGACATCACTTCCTGTCTGTGCCTGACATCACTTCCTGTCTGTACCTGACATCACTTCCTGTCTGTCTTCCATAGAGACTTCCTATCTGCATAGAAGTTAGATCCCCACCTTGTGGAGCTCAGAGGAACTGCAGCCCCGAGATCCATCCCATAATCCCCCTTCCTGTATAATATGTACCTTACAGGGATACTACGGGAGATGAAACATTACTGAATAAAGGAAGAAGAAATAAATGTAACTCTTATGTAACCAACTGTTCAACAAACATCTCTTATTACATATAGAAAAGTCTTACAAACACAGAACACAAAATACAAATGTATAGCTAATGAGAGCGATCCCGCCAAACCTGATCCTTCTGGGGGGGACAATGCAAAAATATATATCAATCCACTCATAATGACATCATCTTCTGGGAGTGTCTGCACATCCATCCATTTCATACACATTTCATTGTCTCAGCAGATCTCCTGCAGCCTATTAGCTCCCATTTCCCTTTCTATGTCTCGGCAGATCCCCTGCAGCCTATTAGCTCCCATTTCCCTCTCTATGTCTCAGCAGATCTCCTGCAGCCTATTAGCGCCCATTTCCCTCTCTATGTCTCAGCGAATCTCCTGCAGCCTATTAGCACCCATTTCCCTCTCTATATCTCAGCAGATCTCCTGCAGCCTATTAGCTCCCATTTCCATCTCTATGTCACATATTACAACAAGCAGTCACAAAGGTAAATGTAAAATAAAAGCAGAGAGGGAGAGAAGGCTGATAAAGCAGCTCATCGATGAGAGGTACATAAGAACATACAATGTCAATACAAAACAGTGACATGGCCATCAATCACAAACGATCGGAGCAGACAGATCGGTGTCATAGGTGTCCCGTGGGTCCTGAACTGCCTCCAGCACAGGGACAGTAGCAGGGTGTAAAGCAGGTAGGTACTCCAACTTTCTCATTTCTGCTCTGACCTTCATCAGTGCCGGTAACATGGGGGACATAGAAGACAGCCAATGCATGGGAATGGTTCTCCTGGCTGCCCTCATGTAGGTGGAAAGTTTCCGTTCATATTTAGAGAGACCCTAAAAAGGTAGACCCAACAGAAAGTAAATGGGCTCAAAAGGGACAGGAGCCCGCAGAAGTCACCACAATGGGTTAAGGACCTCCCCCAAAAGGGCGCAATGGACCGGCAATCCCAAAAAATGTGGAAAAGAGTGTCAGTTTCCGTCCCACAACACCTGCAAATAGAAGAAACATTTGGATTACGATCATGGAGAACCTCAGGGGTCCGATACCAAAACATGGGGGTCTTAGAAGGATTTTCTGTATACATTACACACACAGAAGATTTAGAAGAGGCCTCCCAAATCCTACTCCATTGATCCAACCCAATATCACATTGAAGGAAACGGGACCATTTACACATATAAAGGGGAGAACCAATAGAAAAAGGGCGACATCTACAAGCAATGTATACGTAGCGGAAATGATGTCCCGGTGGTGTGGGCCTTGGATGCAGATATGCTCTAAAGGGGTAGGTTGTTCAAGAGTCAGAGAAGAGGCTTTGGAGGCAAAAATGTGTTGTATCTGTAGATAAAATACTGATGGGGTGGAATGCGAGCAGCTTTTTGAATGTCGGGAGAATTTAAGGTTGTGAATTACGGGATTGACCAAATGTCACAATTGGAATAGATAAGCCTCAGCCCAAGGATGGACTCGACCAATGGCCAGACCATCTGGGAGACTTGGATTAAAAATGATGTTGGTCAAGGGGGAACACTTAGAGCCTAGGATGAATCTAACCCTACACCTCCTCCATATAGACAACATAAACTGCATGGGTCCTAATATGAGAGGAGAGGTAGTGCGGGCTGTGACACAATAAGTCCCCCTCATTCCCTCTTTACACCAAGTCATGGCCAGACGTGCACGCCTAGGTTAGCAAGTCGCTGTGGGCGTGTGCATGTGGGTGGGATCCGTGACAACCTCTGATGACTCCTCTGTCATCCAATAAAGCTGATGGAACTCTGATGTCTTCCTTGTCCTACGATGAAGCTGATGGACCTCTGATGTCTGCCTATCCTCTGATGAAGTTGATGGACCTCTGATGACTCCCCTGTCCTCCAATAAAGCTGATGGAACTCTGATGTCTCCCTAGTCCTACGATGAAGCTGATGGACCTCTGATGTCTCCCCTGTCCTCTGATGAAGCTGATAGACCTCTGATTTCTCCTCTGTCCTCTGATAAAGCTAATGGAACTCTGATGTCTCCCCTGTCTCTAATGAAGCTGATGGACCTCTGATGTCTGCCTATCCTCTGATGAAGCTGATGGAACTCTGATGTCTCCCTTGTCCTACGATGAAGCTGATGGACCTCTGACTTCTCCTCTGTCCTCTGATAAAGCTAATGGAACTCTGATGTCTCCCCTGTCTCTAATGAAGCTGATGGACCTCTGATGTCTCCTCTGTCCTCTGATGAAGCTAATGGACCTCTGATGTCTCCCATCTCCAATGAGGCTAATGGACCTCTGATGTATGCCTATCCTACGATGAAGCTGATGGACCTCTGATGTCTCCCCTGTCCTCTGATGAAGCTGATAGACCTCTGATTTCTCCTCTGTCCTCTGATAAAGCTAATGGAACTCTGATGTCTCCCCTGTCTCTAATGAAGCTGATGGACCTCTGATGTCTGCCTATCCTCTGATGAAGCTGATGGAACTCTGATGTCTCCCTAGTCCTACGATGAAGCTGATGGACCTCTGACTTCTCCTCTGTCCTCTGATAAAGCTAATGGAACTCTGATGTCTCCCCTGTCTCTAATGAAGCTGATGGACCTCTGATGTCTCCTCTGTCCTCTGATGAAGCTAATGGACCTCTGATGTCTCCCATCTCCAATGAGGCTAATGGACCTCTGATGTCTCCCCATTCTCAGATGAAGCTGATGGACCTCTGATGTCTCTCCTGTCATATGATGGACCTCTGACGTCTCCCCATCCTCTGATATCCACCAGTCAATGTTCACTGAAGGAAGGGGGATCCAGGAGTGAACATTCACTGAAAGAAGGGGAGATCCAGGAGCGAATGCTCACTCCAGGAGGGAGAAATCCAGGAGTTAATGTTCACCATGGGAAGTGGAAATCCAGGAGTAAATGTTCAATGAAGGAAGTGGGATTCCAGGAGAGAATGTTCACTAATCTCCCACCCCTCTAACTGGCATCACCCCCTGTGTCAATCCTAGGTGTGCTAATGGGCCCATGGCATAGGTGTGTGGGGGGACCTACCTTTACCAGGGTGTGTGGGGAAAACCCCCATTGCTGGGCTATGCAGGGGGACCTACCATTACTTATGTGTATGGAGGAATCCATCATAACCTGGGTGTGTGCGAGAGGGCTCACCATTACCAGGGTGTGTACACGGGGGGGCACCATTGCTGGGGTGTGTGGGGGAACCCACCATTACAATGGAGTTCGGGGGAGCCAACCATTACTGGGGTATATGGGGGACCCACCATTTGTTAATAAGATAACACCGTGTTATCATTAGTTCATTTTGAAGTGGAGTTCCCCTTCATCTTCATTCTTCTCCTAATGCTGGATGAGGGTCTGGTATGGATATTAAAGGGGAACCCCACACTTATTTAGTTTTGAAGCAGAGTTTTCCTTTATATTGTTAGACCTCACAGTTGAGCTGAACTTTTACTGCCCCCTATATCTGCAGAGGCAGTGGGCAGTGTCTACACATATCCCAGTAGTGATGGTTGTCTTCGCAGTCACAGCAGGAATTATCCCCAAGATGTCACTTTTGATGGGTGTAGCTCCTGCTGAATGTGACCCATTGAAGTGAATGAGGCTGTTCTTTGACCCCAACAAGTGGACTCAATGCATGTGACTCACAAACTGCACCAAAAACACAAGGCAGGTGCATTTTTGAAGTGGTTTGCCATGTTTTCCATTGATTTCAATGGGGAGGTGCATTTTTTGTGTGGCTTTTTTTTTACCACACCAAACCTGCACTAAAAATGTGACAAACAGGACTTTGAAAAATGCAGCGGCCCCGCATCGGCTGAGTGTAAATAGGAATCTGGGAGGGAAATGTAATTTGTTGGCAATTTAAAACTCTTCTCTAGATCTGTAAATGTCAGGGACGTGCGATGATTGACACCCCCTTACCCAGGTAATGGGGACCTGTAATCTGACAGATTCACACAGGAATTGTTCATTGCTGAAGGAGCCCCGAGAAACCTTTGGAGGACCCCTGGCTGAGAAAGGCTGGACTAGGTAGTCATATATTTCTGTCCCCCTTGGTGGGAGTGGAGGTGACCCCTCTATCAGTGTAGCGATCCCCCCAAAGGGGGTAAGTTTGTTCACTCCAGCACTCTGCCTCCCAACCCCAAGAACTGTCTCAGCCCCAACTGACACCCCTGACAATAGTGAAGTACAAGGACCAATGAAAAGCACACACGGTATAATAAACACAGAGATCAGCTTTACTGTAAGACCTCTATGGGAAGTAATAAACATGAACAACAGGTATACGTTCGGTGAATCCAGAGAACAGCAAATCCTGAGACCGGAAGCAATATAACTCACTTTTACACTCAGGCTGCTTTCAGGGGATTCCAACCGTGAATAACCCCAAGAGCAGAGGAAACACTTACATGGCGCCCTCAAAGTGGGTCTAAACCCCTTTACATAAACTCAGCTCTATGATGTCCAAGCAGGAGGAGAGCAGAAGGATGACTCTCTGTGGTGTCAGACTTCTCCCTTCTAACCCCCGACACCACAAGCCCAATAGGCAAACACTGCGCCCAACTGATGCTTCATAGCTACTGTCCAAGGTAGAGCTATTCCCTCCCACACCATGCAATATAGAGGCCTGAATACGCATGCGCGTGCCCGTATGGCACCAGTAACTTCAGTCTCTTGGTAACAGGATGAATGTTGGGGTCTTCAGCGAGACACTTTCATTGGTGCACTTACACTCCTATGGTAAAGTATCATTGTAATCCCGTGGCAGGATTTGTATAGCAAAGCAAACACTGTGTCTGTATAGCAGGACCATCTACACAACCCAGTGCCTGGTGAGTATGGGAGAAGTGTCATGTCTCTGTGTGCCGTGTTCCTGTCATCTGCCAGGGGGCAAAATCCCTCTCACCAGATCCTGGGACTAAGGCCCAAACCATGGTCCTGGAAATGAGCGGCTCCTGTGGTCACCTCACGATGAGCCCTTCACACTGTCGGTGTAGGCACTGTACTGTAGGCCACATCTCTCAGGTTGGATGTTCCCTGACTGATGCAGATACCTAAACATGGAGTGAACTGACCCTGAGCACTTCTCTGCCAGGTCCAGACTGTCTCCTGCCACATGCAGACTGCCTCCCCTCAGGAAAAACAAGATGGAGTCCTTCACTCTGCTCTCACTAAGCATGCTGGTCTCTGTAGTTCCATCCCTCATATCAGCCTATCAGGCCATTTCTGTTAAAGACTGCATATTCCACAATGCTTTGCAGCTGCACCTCCTGCTTGAGAAAGTCCCTGTCATTGGCTCCTTTAATACCTCTTCTGATTGGCTCTCTCTGTATTACAGTCTGAGAGGAGAAGGGAGGGGCTGAAATCCCTGACTGCCTTGTGTGTATCCAGTGCAAGTGTCAGATTTCACAGGAGATGCCAGTCAGCAGGTTACAGCAGTCACAGATAGGAGTCATTTCCTCCCCTACACAAGGATCTACAGTCCATACACACCCAGCACAAGGCCGGGGTCACACTACCAGACGCTTCTCGGGGCTGCAGTTCCTCTGAGCTCCACAAGGTGGGCATCTCACTTCTACCCAGACAGGAAGTCTCTATGGAAGACAGGAAGTGATGTCAGGTACAGACAGGAAGTAATGTCAGGTACAGACAGGAAGTGATGTCAGGTACAGACAGGAAGTAGAGAGGAGACGTGGCTGGAAGTGGCAGCAGAGGAGGTAATAAGATGTTATGTTCTATTTACACCCAGTAACCCCCCGTCATGTCTGTCCTCTTCCTCCATGGTCACGTCCGTCCTCTTCCTCCATGGTCACGTCCGTCCTCTTCCTCCATAGTCATGTCCGTCCTCTTCCTCCATAGTCATGTCTGTCCTCTTCCTCCAAACTCATGTCCGTCCTCTTCCTCCATGGTCACGTCCGTCCTCTTCCTCCATAGTCACGTCCGTCCTCTTCCTCCATAGTCACGTCCGTCCTCTTCCTCCATAGTCAGGTCCGTCCTCTTCCTCCATAGTCACGTCCGTCCTCTTCCTCCATCATCATGTCCGTCCTCTTCCTCCATAGTCACATCCGTCCTCTTCCTCCATAGTCAGGTCCGTCCTCTTCCTCCATAGTCACTGTGACGTCTTTTATCTCCAGCAGATGATGATACACACATATATAGTGTGGGAACCCAGATTAACCCCTTCAGGGGCAGAACATTCCCCCACTTCCGGGGCCGGAACATTCTCCTCATTGTGGAGCTGTGTCACCTTTCCCACCAATCACTTTCTTACCTCATCAGTCTATATCAAAGGATTATACCACTTTTATAAGTGGTGGGGGATGGAGAATCCTATGACATCACACTGACCTCACAGCCCCTCCTCCCAATGTCCCTCCATCCAAAGTCAGAGAATCATATGACATCACACTGACCTCACAGCTCCTCCCCCAATGTCCCTCCATCCAGAGTCGGAGAATCCTATGACATCACACTGACCTCACGGCCCCTCCTCCCAATGTCCCTCCATCCAGAGTCAGAGAATCCTTTGACATCACACTGACCTCACAGCCCCTCCTCCCAATGTCCCTCCATCCAGAGTCAGAGAATCCTATGACATCACAATGACCTCACAGCTCCTCTTCCCAATGTCCTTCCATCCAGAGTCAGAGGATCCTATGACATCACACAGTCCTCACAGCTCCTCCTCCCAATGTCCCTCCATCCAGAGTCAGAGAATCCTATGACATCACACTGACCTCACAGCCCCTCCTCTCAATGTCCCTCCATCCAGAGTCAGAGAATCCTATGACCTCACACTGACCTCACAGCTCCTCCTCCCAATGTCCCTCCATCCAGAGTCAGAGAATCCTATGACCTCACACTGACCTCACAGCTCCTCCTCCCAATGTCCCTCCATCCAGAGTCAGAGAATAAAATGACATCACAGCTCCTCCTCGCAATGTCCCTTCATTTGGCTCCTTTCTTTTTATTCTATGGTGTTAGGATGTGGGATGTGGCATCCTCATAAGCAAAAAAACTGTTGGTCCTGCGTTGTATGTAATGACATCAGAATGCTGCAACAAGCCTATACCCTGCGTAGTGTGGGGGTCCTGTGGGGGGGAATTATACCTCAGCCTGAAGAGGGGCTTTAATAAAATGGAGACCTGAATGGAGAGGTGAGGAGGATTCTGGGAATATCATTTGATGTGACTCTTTGTGTTCAGATGTAGAGTTTTCCTCCTGTGAAGTCTGGAGATCATATGACATCACATTGCCTCCACCTCCCTCCCTGATAGAAGAGAGAAAGAAGAAGATTCTAGAAGTCACCAGAGAGATCACTGAGCTGCTGACAGGAGAGGTGAGCGGTGCCGGGAATTCTGGGACATTCTCCAGTAACAGACAAGGGATGTGTCTGGATGGTGACTGTATCATTGTGTGTGTCAGGTTCCTATAAGGTGTCAGGGTGTCACTGTCTATTTCTCCATGGAGGAGTGGGAGTATTTAGAAGGACACAAGGATCTCTACAAGGACGTCATGATGGACAATCAGCCGCCCCTCACATCACCGGGTAAGAGGAGACTTTATTGTAAAGGAGAGAGCAGTACGGAGGATCCACCTAGATCCCCCATCATCTGATAAACACATAGAAACAATGGATTCAGTCAGTGTGTGTGTTTCCTACAGATGGATCCAGTCATGGGAACCCACCAGAGAGATGTCCCCGTCCTCTGTATTCCCGGGATTCCACACAGGAAGGTCACACCATCCCTCACCATCATCAGGTAGATGATGACAATTATTGGTAGTTGTGATTTATACACAGCATGTTTGTTACAATGAATGTTTTATTATATCTTTCAGAGTGGAATCCTCGGGGATGATAATATTGATGGTAAAGAAGAGTATAAAGAGGAGGATGAGGAGTATGGAGTGATGGAGGAGTTTTCAGAAGGACACAAGGATATGATGGAGCCACCTAATACCAGGAACCCACCAGAGAGATGTCCCCGTCCTCTGTATTCCCGGGATTTCACACAGGAAGGTCACACCATCCCTCACCATCATCAGGTAGATGAGGAACAATCACTGATAGTATCATTAGGATCTGTACATTATCTGCATTGTTACCATTGATGGGTTTTGTATTATGCATTCAGAGTGGAATCCTCGGGGATGAGAATATTGTTGTTAAAGAAGAGTATAAAGAGGAGGATGAGGAGTATGGAGTGATGGAGGAGTCAGAGTTTTCTAAAAAACACAAAGATCTGTACCTGGACCTCATGGAGTCATCCAGCTACAGAAGCCGACCAGAGAGATGTCCCCGTCCTTTGTATTCCCGGGATTCCACACAGGAAGGTCACACCATCCCTCACCATCATCAGGTAGATGATTGACAATTATTGGTAGTTGTGATTTATACACAGCATGATTGTTACAATGAATGTTTTATTATATCTTTCAGAGTGGAAACCTCGGGGATGATAATATTGATGTTAAAGAAGAGTATAAAGAGGAGGATGAGGAGTATGGAGTGATGGAGGAGTTTTCAGAAGGACACAAGGATATCATGGAGCCACCTGTAGCAATTGTACGTACAGAGATGGACGCGGTCATCCATCTTGCAAAAGATCTTACATCTTGTATCATTCTCTTTCCCTCCAATCCCCCTCCCTCAGGAATGTGGTATGTATGTATGCTGAGATCACAAGGCTTCAGGCACAGCTGGATATCTTCATGGTTATAAACCCCAATTAGCCTGGGCCCAGTATGTCTGTGAGACTCTTGCTTGGAGAGGATCATAATGCTATAAACCAGTCCTTCACTGGACATGAAAGACATTCCGAGATAGCCGTAAAAAATACATCCCATTTAAACCCACTTTTCCATATAATTTCATATCTTAAGATAGGAAATACTTACAATGAAACAAAGCATATATTCCGAAAGGTCACTTTAATACAAGTCACCTGATACCTTACACCCCTAGTTAAAGTCTACAGGAGTGTAGAAAGCCATATAGTTCTATTTGAAATAGTAAGATATTGTCAGGCACCGCACGGCAGAATCTCTAGTGAACCAATAATGGGATTCCCCAGGACGTGGAGTCTAAGTCCTAGTCTTCCTTTTCACCAGAGCCCCTGATGGTGGGGATGGACTTGGTGCAAGACTGAAACCTGATCGCGACCCTGAGTGTACCCAACTGTGGTAGAGGGGTCAAGCCAAGGGTACGTGCCAGGGGTGAGCCTGATGTGAAGAGGCTGACAAGTCCAGGTCCCGAGCAGGATGGATGGATGACAGTCAGGAATGAGCGTAGTCAGACTAGCCGGGTTGGTAACGGTGGGGGCAGGTAGGTACTAAGCAGTAGACAGAGAGCAGCCGGGTCACGAGCCAAGGTTCAGCAACAGGAGGTCCAATAGTAATATAGCAACAGGCAGGAGCGTAGTCAGGGACAAGCCGGGGTCAGAGCAGGAGAAGGTCAACACAAATCAGGACAAGCAGGATCGGCAACAGGAACACACTTCAGAACATGGGTACAGGACCTAGACCTTGCAGCAACCTAGTCACCGCCTGGCTCGTTTAAATAGTGCGCCCTGCACCGTCATTGATGCCAGGCACGTGCCCAAGTGCGCATGCGTGGCTGCAATTGCTGACGCCCAGGTCCTATTGCCTGCACATTAGTGCGCCTAGGCAATCTGTGCATGCGCAGACCTGTGCGCCGCGGCGAGACCCGCAGTCCCTGACAGATATTGCATATTTGATGTCTGGACGTTCAGGATATCATTCTGCATATTAATCTACTAGTGGCTAGGCTGCTACATGTACCTAGGGAAGGTTATTGACCATGGTATAACTTGGGAGGGATTTGGTCATAGCCTGAGCTCCCTGCCTAAACACCCCTCCCCAAATGAGGCGATTGGTTCTCTGCTGTAAGGAGACACCCTGCTGGGTTTCTAGAAAAGAGGTTGTCAGGCTTGGAGCAGAAAGTTGAAGAAATCTCCCTTTTTAACATCGTGAACCAACTTGGAAGAAAAGGCACCCTTTTGTTCAGGACACTTGATCTGCTTAAACCAAGGCTGACGGCAAGTATTCTACCTCTCTATACTTCTTTCTGTTATCTCTCTGCTGTGCTATTGCTCTCTGTATTTATATATATATATATATATATATATATATATATATATAGGCTACATCTTTTTCTGTAAATACTGTTATTGCACCCTTTTGACCTTTTTAGTAGTAAACCCCTTTGTTGATCTGCTTAGACCAAGGCTGACGGCAAGTATTCTACCTCTAAACTTCTTTCTGTTATCTCTCTTCTGTGTTATTGCTCTCTGTATTTATATTGGCTACATCTTTTTCTGTAAATATTTTTATTGCACCATTTTGACCTTTTTAGTAATAAATCCTATTATCTGAAAAGTGTTGAACTGTTTCCAAAGCTCTTTAATGCAAACTAAGAATCTCTGTCAGGGCTCCCGGTAAGACCAGAGATGTGTGAACTGACACAGGGAAACGCAGGCTCAAGTATGGTGTAAACAATATAATTTATTAAGGGTTATACACAAATATAAACGCAAAATATAACAAAACCAAACCTCCAACTGATAACGGAATGTACACAGACAAGAGCAGTCAGGGCTGGTGAGGTGGAGTGGTCAGGCAGGCTGGGTCAGAAACCATCGGGCAGACAAGACACATAGGAGCAGGCAGAGCGTAGACAGACGGGCCGGGTTAGGAACAATCATGCAGGCAAGGTACCAAAGGAGCAGGCTGGAGAGTGGTCAGGAATAGCCGGGGTCAGGACAGGCAGAGTTCATTCAGAGTCAGGATCAAAGCAGAATCAGGAATCAGGCAGGAAGCAGACAGGATGCAGGTACAGGGGCTCATGGGAAACATACACCAAGGCACTGACTGCAGGTCTGGCCATTCCTTAAATACACCTCCTGCAATCAGCCTCTGGTTGCTGAGAGCACCCGCTGGCCAGCCCTGGTACTGCAGCCCACACGGCAGATGAGTCCCACCACTAATGGCGAGTCCATTCCTGACAATCTCTGTCTCTGAAGAGCTCTACTGTGTGTTTTTAAACTTCTATATACATCTGCCTGCGGTGACAGTGTGTATACAGACGATTATTCAAACATCATAGTGTTATTGCTAATATTGGCGAGTTTCCTCTTTCTCTGTATAAAAAAGTGGTGGTGGCAGTGTGAAGGGTTAATTGCGTAATTAACCTGACCCAGTAACAATCGCTCTCAGGCTGAAGGTACATAGATTGTGGTCCATTAGCTAGAAAATCTTTGTGCAGGGTGCAGCTGGGCGTGGCATTGTTACGCACGTGGCAGCGCAGTTTTAGATTGGCTAGTCCTTCGCTCACAAGTTGGTGAGAAGGGCTGGGGTTCTGACGCCGCGACTGTCACATATTGGCTGGCAGCATACGTGGGATAGTTTGCAGTAGAGCTTCAGTGCATTGTTATGAATTGGCTCTGCACTGAAGGATTGTAACCTTTGTGGAAACAGTCCTAAGAGACAAGCGGTGCATATTTTATATACAGTGGGGATCGAAAGTTTGGGCACCCCAGCTAAAAATTTGTATTAATGTGCATAAAGAAGCCAAGGAAAGATGGAAAAATCTCCAAAAGGCATCAAATTACAGATTAGACATTCTTATAATATGTCAACAAAAGTTAGATTTTATTTCCATCATTTACACTTTCAAAATAACAGAAAACAAAAAAATGGCGTCTGCAAAAGTTTGGGCACCCTGCAGAATTTATAGCATGCACTGCCCCCTTTGCTGAGACCTGCCAGTGTCATGGATTGTTCTCAATCATGGTCTGGGAAGACCAGGTGATGTCAATCTCAAAGGTTTTAAATGCCCAGACTCATCTGAGCTTGCCCCAACAATCAGCACCATGGGATCTTCTAAGCAGTTGTCTAGAAAACTGAAACTGAAAATAGTTGACGCTCACAAAGCTGGAGAAGGCTATAAGAAGATAGCAAAGCTTTTTCAAATGTCAATATCCTCTGTTCGGAATGTAATTAGGAAATGGCAGTCATCAGGAACAGTGGAAGTTAAAGCAAGTTCTGGAAGACCAAAAAAAATATCAGACAGAACAGCTCGCAGGATTGTGAGAAAAACAATTCAAAACCCACGTTTGACTGCACGATCCCTCCAGAAAGATCTGGCAGACACTGGAGTTGTGGTACACTATTCCACTATAAAGAGATACTTGTACAAATATGGTCTTCATGGAAGAGTCATCAGAAGAAAACCTCTTCTACGTCCTCACCACAAAAATCATCGTTTGAACTTTGCAAATGAACATATAGACAAGCCTGATGCATTTTGGAAACAAGTTCTGTGGACCGATGAGGTTAAAATTGAACTTTTTGGCCGGAATGAGCAAAGGTACGTTTGGAGAAGAAGGGGCACAGAATTTAATGAAAAGAACCTCTGTCCAACTGTTAAGCATGGGGTTGGATCAATCATGCTTTGGGGTTGTGTTGCAGCCAGTGGCACAGGGAACATCTCACGAGTAGAAGGAAAAATGGATTCAATAAAATTTCAGCAAATTTTGGATGGTAACTTGATGCCATCTGTGAAAAAGCTGAAGTTAAAGAGAGGATGGCTTCTACAAATGGATAATGATCCTAAACACACCTCAAAATCCACGGGGATTACATCAAGAGGCGTAAACTGAAGGTTTTGCCATGGCCTTCACAATCTCCTGACCTCAACATAATTGAAAATCTATGGATAGACCTTAAAAGAGCAGTGCGTGACAGACAGCCCAGAAATCTCAAAGAACTGGAAGACTTTTGTAAGGAAGAATGGGCAAAGATACCTCAAACAAGAATTGAAAGACTCTTGGCTGGCTACAAAAAGCGTTTACAAGCTGTGATACTTGCCAAAGATATTAACTCTGCAGGGTGCCCAAACTTTTGCAGACGCCATTTTTTTCTGTTATTTTGAAAGTGTAAATGATGGAAATAAAATCTAACTTTTGTTGACATATTATAAGAATGTCTAATCTGTAATTTGATGCCTTTTGGAGATTTTTCCATCTTTCCTTGGCTTCTTTATGCACATTAATACAAATTTTTAGCTGGGGTGCCCAAATGTTCGATCCCCACTGTATATATAGAGAGACATATAGCAACAGCTCCTTCCTTTTTTTGCTTTCTATTCTACCTTTGCTTGCAATTATGCCTGGTGTAGCAGAATACAGGAAAATGAGCAAAAGTGCTTTAAGTACTGAATGTGCGTCACGAGGAATTGATTTTGGTGGCAAAACTCGTGAACATTTGATTCGTGGCCTACTGGAGCATGATATCCGAGCAGACCAGAACTCGGGGAACTTGAAGACGAAGGGGTTCCCACCACCTCTGATCCCAGTGGATCAGATATGGCCTCGCAGGATGGGCATACAGAGACTGACACTGGAGTATCACTGAATGTTATCTTCACACCACAGCCTGAGCAAGCCAGCACCGGAGTGCCTGTAACCAGCAGAAACTCTCCTCAGATGCAGGAAGCCATGGAATGCATCATGGGGACAGATCCTATGGCATACTTGCAGTTCCTTGAACACCAGGCAGCAGCTGAGAGAAAGGAATGCCAGGCTGAGAGAGAGGAACGCCAAGCTGAGAGAGAGGCAGTGCAGAGGGAAGCTGATTGCCAGCACGAACTGGAGATGGCTAGGCTCCAGCAGCAGTGACAGGTTCAGAACCTCGGGTCCCTAGAGCACAGGGACGCCTCTCTGGCCATGGGCACAGCAGCCAAGTTTCCAGTGATGGAAAAAGATGTTGCATTGACATGTATTTACTGTCATTTGAAAAAACTTGCTGTCAGTACCATCTGCCCCAAGCACAATGGGCTCGTTACCCAACACCAGGGCTATGAGGCAAGGCCCTGGATGTGTTTGTTGAATTGCCAGAGGGGCAGGATGACAATTATGAAGCTCTAAAAGAAGCCATCATCCAGAAGTACCGGCTGACCCCGGAAGTGTACCGCAAGTGGTTTAGGTCCTTGCAAAAGGGACCTGGGGACTCTTACACGGATGTGTTAAGTTACTTACGCACCACATTCCAGCAGTGGGCCAGAGGACTGAAATCTGACTCCTACGAGTCTCTGGAGGATCTAATGATACGAGATCAGCTACTGCATATCTGCCCGGCAGACGTCAGACAGTTTGTATTGGAGAGAGAACCCGCATCTGCCAAAGCTTCAGCCGATCTGGCCAGATAGATTTTACACCTGTGGGAAACCCGGACATCTCAGGACACAGTGTCCTGAGATGAAGAAGATGATATCACCGAGCCAACTGGCCCACAACTCTTCATCCATGCTGTTTGTCAGTGATAAACCTCGGGGAACCAGCACCAACCTACAGCCAGTCATAGTCAGCAACCGGACCGTAACTGGTTTCCATGACACTGGAGCTGAAGTCACCTTAGTCCGACCAGAGGTGATAGAGGACAAGGACATCATCCCAGAGAAGTTCCTTAACTTCACCGGAGTGGGGGGAACCCGTTCCCGCATACCCCATGCCTATGTGTTCATCGATTGGGGTGCAGGAAGGGGGATGAAGGAGGTGAGAGTCTATGATGAAATCCCCACAGCCATCCTATTGGGTGCTGATCTAGGCACTCTTATCTCCTACTATGCACTTGCTAAGAACACCCCAGATGCCCCCCTGGAACTCTCTGGACATACCAAGGTACTGTGTGCAGATGTTGGGGTAATATCTGGGCAACCTATGGATGGACAGAGGGAGGAGGTGGGGACTGGAGTGTGGTTGCAGAGTTCTCCATCACCTGGAGAAGGAGAGGAAATCCCTTTGCATGGGGAGGTAATGAACTCCTGTGTCATTATTGTTACAAACGTAACTGTTGATAATGATGATGATATTAATGATGCATTACCAATATTAGTGGTCACCCGCAGGGCTGCAAGGGTGGCTGAGGCACAGGCTGTGGTCTCAGAACAGCAGGAGGATGTCTCTGACCCCTCCCCTTGTTTTGACCCAGTGGACTCTGTCTCCATTGAGTCTCAGCAGCTGTCATTGTTTCCTACAGGACCGCTGGCTGAGACTTGTAGTTCCACCTTTGAGGCTGCACTGCAGACAGATCAGACTCTAGAGCAGCTCAGAAGTCTGGCTAATCGCCCCCCTGCAGAGAATGACAAACAAAAGGTTTACTGGGACCAAAGAAAGCTGTATAAGGAGGGCTTGCCCACCGAGAGAAGTGGGTCTGACATTGGTAGGAGACAGCTTGTTGTGCTTAATCCATTTAGGGGACAGCTGCTGAAAGTGGCTCATGAAATTCCCTTAGCAGGGCACCTGGGGATCACTAAGACCAGAGCCCGATTAGTTCACAATTTTTACCTACCATGCTCAATGACATAGCTGACTACTGTCGGTCCTGTGTTACCTGCCAGCAAGTTAGGAAGGCAGCAGATGTACACAGGGCCCCATTACTACCTCTGCCTGTGATTGATGAACCTTTTAAGAGGGTGGCAGTAGACATCGTTGGGCCTCTAGCCATCCCTAGCAGCTCAGGCAAACGTTATATCCTAACAGTGGTTGACTATGCCACCTGGTATCCCGAAGCCGTGGCTCTCTCCTCCCTCCGGGTGGACAAGGTTGTAGACGCTCTGCTGGGGATTTTCACCAGAGTGGGATTTCCGGAAGAGCTCATTAGCGATCAAGTGCCCCAGTTTGTGTCAGACCTGATGCAAGCTCTCTGTCAGAAGATACAGATGATGCATATCATGGGCAGTCCTTAGCACCCACAAACAAATGGCTTGTGCGAGCGTTTCAATGACACCTTGAAACAAATGTTGTGCACCTTTGTGGACTGCGAACAATATCTGCCTCATCTGCTATTCGCTTACAGAGAGGTGCCTCAGGAGTCCACAGGGTTTTCACCCTTTGAACTTCTGTATGGGCGGAGGGTGAGAGGGCCTGTGGACCGCGAGACCTGGAAGGGCAAAATTGTTCACCCAGAGGTCTCTGTGGTGGATTATGTGTTAAGATTCAGGGATAAAATATAGACGCTGGTGGGATGGTATGGGAAAATAAGGCCCAGGCCCAGACCAGGCAGAATCATTGGTATGACCATAATGCCAGGGAGCGGACATACAACATTGGTCAGTAGGTGTATGTTCTGCTTCCCTTGCGGCAGAACAAACTTAAGACTGCCTGGGAAGGTCCGTACACCATCACCCAGTGCCTGAACAATGTTACCTACTTGGTCAGGTTGGGGAAAGGGAGCAGACTGCAGAAGGTTTTCCATGTTAACATGATCAAAGCCCTCCATGAGCGTACGGCCTATGTCATGCCAGTCTGGGATGGTATGGGAAAATAAGGCCCAGGCCCAGACCAGGCAGAATCGTTGGTATGACCGTAATTCCAGGGAGCGGACATACAACATTGGTCAGTAGGTGTATGTTCTGCTTCCCTTGCGGCTGAACAAACTTAAGACTGCCTGGGAAGGTCCGTACACCATCACCCAGTGCCTGAACAATGTTACCTACTTGGTCAGGTTGGGGAAAGGGAGCGGACTGCAGAAGGTTTTCCATGTTAACATGATCAAAGCCCTCCATGAGCGTACGGCTTATGTCATGCCAGTCTGCAGCCAACTGGAACCCGAGGAGGCTGACCCCCTCCTAGACCTGCTATCTGACACCGGGGAAGTGCATTCATCCCTCCCGATCAACCCCCTCCTTACCCCCACTCAGGTACCTGGGCTGGAGAGAGTGCTGGCAGTATATGGGGGTAGGTTTATTGGGAAGCCTGGAAGAACACACCTCGCTGTCCATAAATTAGACACAGGGGCTCATCCCCCTATTAAACAATCAGCCTATCACATCTCTTTGGAGGTGCTGGCTGATATGAAAAAGGAGGTTGAGGAAATGCTGCAGTTGGGGGTGATTCAGAAGTCCCACAGTGCCTGGGAATCTCCTGTAGTCCTGGTCCCCAAAAAGGATCAGATGACCAGGTTCTGTATGGACTACCATAAATTGAACACCATCACCACTGCAGATGCCTACCCCATGCCCCGGATAGATGAATTGTTGGATAGGGTGGCGGCTGCCCACTATATCACAATCATGGATCTGAGCAGGGGGTACTGGCAAATTCCTCTGGCGCTTGAGGCTCAGGAAAAGTCTGCCTTCATCACCCCATTTGGCTTGTTCAAATTCACTGTCATGCACTTTGGGATGAAGAACATCCCAGCTACCTTATTTATTTATTTATTATTTATCGAGTTTATATAGCGCCAAAGGGTTTGCTCAGCGCTGTACAATAGAGGGGGGGACAATACATGAAACAGAACAGTAACATCAAACAGCACACGAGGGGTTAGAGGGCCCTACTCTTTCGAGCGTACAATCTAGGAGGGAGGGGGTAGAGGCACAGGAGGAAACGGCTGTGGGGGATGGAGTGGTAGGAGGAGGGAAGGGCAGCGGCTGTTAGGTGAGGGTGGGGTAGGCTTCCCTGAAGAGGTGGGTTTTCAGGGAGCGCCTGAAGGTGAGGAGGGAAGGTGACAGTCTGATGGATTGGGGTAGTGAGTTCCAGAGGATGGGGGAGGACCTGGAGAAGTCTTGCAGTCGTGCGTGGGAGGAGGAGACCAGGGAGCAAGATAGAAGGAGGTCCTGTGAAGAACGAAGGGTACGGGTAGGGTGGTACTTGGGAATCAGGTCGGTGAGGTAGTTAGGGGCAGTGTTGTGAATGGCCTTATAGGTCAGGGTGAGCAATTTAAATTTAATGCGTTGGGCAATGGGGAGCCAGTGGAGGGAGAGGCAGAGGGGGGTGGCAGAGGTGGAGCGGCTGGTGAGGTGGATGAGTCTGGCCGCTGAGTTCAGGATGGTCTGAAGCGGGGAGAGCCTGCACTGGGGTAGGCCGGTGAGGAGGGAGTTGCAGTAGTCCAGGCGTGAGATAATCAGGGAGTGTACTAGTAGTTTAGTGGTGTCTGGAAGTAGTTTAGTGGTAAGGAAGGAGCGTATCTTGGCGATATTGCGGAGGTGGAGTCTGCATGTGTTTGTGAGAGATTTGATATGAGGTTGAAAGGAAAGGTTTGAGTCCAGAATGACGCCAAGGACTTTGGCTTGCTGGGCGGGATTGATGGTGGTGTTGTTGGTAGTGATGGAAAGGATGGGGGGGGGGGCGCGGGCTGGGGGGAAGATGAGAAGCTCGGTTTTGGAGAGGTTGAGTTTGAGGAAATGGAGCGACATCCAGTCAGAGATGTCGTTTAGGAGGTGAGTGATGCGGGCGGAGAATGTGGGGGTGAGGTGAGGGGTGGATAGGTAGATTTGAGTATCATCGGCATAGAGGTGGTAATTGAAGCCGTGGGAGTGTATGAGTTTGCCAAGGGAGGAGGTGTAGATGGAGAAGAGAAGGGGTCCAAGGACAGAGCCCTGGGGGACCCCAACAGAGAGGGGGAGTGAGGAGGAGGTGGCACCGTTGTAGGAAACGCTGAAGGAGCGTTGGGATAGATAGGACGAGAACCAGGAGAGAGCGGTGTCTCTGATGCCAAGGGAGAGTAGTTTATTAAGGAGGAGGGGGTGGTCGACTGTGTCAAAGGCCAAAGAGCCTATGGTCGACCTTCCAAAGAGTCCTGCATGATTTGCTGGAGGGGCTGGAACCCTTTGCAGTAGCCTACCTGGACAACATCGCCATGTTTAGCCCCACCTGGGAAGAACATCTGGTGCATCTGTCAGGTTCTGGACAAACTGACAGCCGCCAATCTGACTGTCAAACCCAGTAAGTGTCAGATATGCATGAAGGATGTCCAGTATTTGGGACACCAGGTAGGAGGAGGAACCCTGAGGCCTGAAACAGGGAAGGTGGAGGCCATCCTGGCCTTGCCTACCCCACAAACCAAGAAACTGGTCATGTCATTCCTGGGGACAGCCGGTTACTATAGGAAGTTTGTATGTAACCATAGTAGCCTGGCAAAACCTTTGACTGACCTAACCAAGAAGAAACTACCCAAGGTGGTGTATTGGACACCCGATTGTGAGAAGGCTTTCAGGCCTTGAAGGAGGCGCTGGCCAGTGCCCCTGTGCTACAGGCTCCAGACTTCACCCGTCGTTTCCTAGTGCAGACGGATGCCTCTGCATATGGATTGGGTGCAGTCCTGAGCCAGGTGGATGGTGGAGGAGAGGAACATCCCATCCTCTACTTGAGCCGGAAGCTGCTTCCCAGGGAGGTAGAATACTCCACGATTGAAAAAAGAGTGTCTTGCGATTGTGTGGGCTCTCCAGAAGTTGCAAATGTACTTTTATGGGCGGCACTTCACAGTAATCACCAATTACAATCCTCTGAGCTGGTTAAATCGTGTTGCTGGGGAGAATGCCAAACTACTTCGGTGGAGCTTAATTCTTCAGCAATGCGATTTCACCATACAGAATAAGAAGGGCAGCACCCATGGCAATGCTGATGGGTTATTGAGGCAGGTTGAGCCGGTAGAAGTGGGTTGCGTCAAGAGGGAAATTGAAATTCCCTCCCATGCAACCACATGAGAGGGAGGTGTAGCAATTGTACGTACAGAGATGGACGCGGTCATCCATCTTGCTAAAGATCCTTCATCTTGTATCATTCTCTCTCCCTCCAATCCCCCTCCCTCAGGAATGTGGTCTGTATGTATGCTGAGATCACAAGGCATCAGGCACAGCTGGATAGCTTCATGACTTTAAACCCCAATTAGCCTTGGCCCAGTATGTCTGTGAGACTCTTGCTTGGAGAGGATCGTAAAGCTATAAACCAGTCCTTCACTGGACATGAAAGACATTCCGAGATAGCCGTAAAACATACATCCCATTTAAACCCACTTTTCCATATAATTTCAAATCTTAAGATAGGAAATACAATGAAACCAAGAATATATTCCAAGAGGTCACTTTAATACAAGTCACCTGATACCTTACACCCCTAGTTAAAGTCTACAGGAGAGTAGAAAGCCATATAGTTCTAGCTGAAATAGTAAGATATGGCATATTTGATGTCTGGATGTTCAGGATATCATTCTGCATATTAATCTACTAGTGGCTAGGCTGCTACATGTACCTAGGGAAGGTTATTGACCATGGTATAACTTGGGTGGGATTTGGTCATAGCCTGAGCTCCCCGCCTAAACACCCCTCCCCAAATGAGGTGATTGGTTCTCTGCTTTAAGGAGACACCCTGCTGAGTTCCTAGAAAAGAGGTTGTCAGGCTTGGAGCAGAAAGTTGAAGAATTCTCCCTTTTTAACATCAGGAATCAACTTGGGAGAAAAGGCACCCTTTTGTTCAGGACACTTGATCTGCTTAAACCAAGGCTGACGGCAAGTATTCTACCTCTCTAAACTTCTTTCTGTTATCTCTCTGCTGTGTTATTGCTCTCTGTATTTATACAGTTGTGTTCAAAATAATCGCAGTGTGTTGAAAAAAAGTGAATAAAGCTCAAAATCCTTCTAATAGCTTTTATTTCCATCCACACAAATGCATTGGGAACACGACACATTCTATTCCAAATCAAAACATGAAGAAAAATATACCAAATTTGTGTTGTTCCTCTACAAAAATTGAAGAAAAGTGAATATTAGACGGTTCAAAAAAATGGCAGTGTTTGTATTCTTCTTTACAAACTCAAACATTCACTATATAAACTGAGAAATGTTTGAATAATTTGCTTTCCATTGAATCACTTAATAAATGTATTTGGTTGTATAAGCACTGTTTCTGAGAACTGCTGTACATCTGTGTTGCATGGAGTCACCCAACTTCTGGCCCCTGTGATCAGGTATTCCAGCCCAGGATGATTGGACCACATTCCACAGTTCTTCTCTATTTCTTGGTTTGCCTCAGAAACACCATTTTTGATGTCACCCCACAAGTTTTCTATTGGATGAAGATCCGGGGATCGGGCTGGCCACTCCATAACGTCCATCTTGTTGGTCTGGAACCAAGATGTTGTACGTTTACTGGTGTGTTTGGGGTCGTTGTCTTGTTGGAACACCCATTTCAAGGGCATTTCCTCTTCAGCATAAGGCAGCATGACCTCTTCAAGTATTCTGATGTATTCAAACTGATCCATGATCCCTGGTATGCGATAAATAGGCCCAACACCGTAGTATGAGAAACATCCCCATATCATGATGCTTGCACCACCATGCTTCATGGTCTTCACAGTGTTCTGTGGCTTGGATTCAGTGTTTGGGGGTCGTCTGACAAACTGTCTCTGCCCACTAGACCCAAAAAGAACAATCTTACTGTCATCAGTCCACAAAATGTTGCCCCATTTCTCTTTAGGCCAGTCAATGTGCTCTTTGGCAGATTGTAACCTCTTCAGCATGTCTTTTTTCCAACAGTGGGACTTTGCGGGGACTTCTTGCAGATAGCTTGGCTTCACATCGGCGTCTTCTAATTGTAACAGTCCTCACAGGGAACGTCACACCTTCTTTCATCTTCCTGGAGCTGATTGTTGGCTGAGTCCGCGCCATTTTGGCTATTCTATCCATTCCAATGGTAGTTTTTTGCTTTCTTCCACGTCTTTCAGGTTTTGGTTGCCATTTTAAAGCATTTGCGATCATTTTAGCTGAGCAGCCGATCATTTTCTGCACTTCTTTATATGTTTTCCCCTCTCCAATCAACTTTTTAATCAAGGCACGCTGTTCTTCTGAACAATGTCTAAAAACGACCCATTTTCCTCAGAATTTCAGAGAGAAATGCACTGTAACCAGCATGTACAACATTTGCTGCCTTCCTTCCTTAAATAAGGGCAATAATTGCCACCTGTTTTTCAAAGAATGAATGACCTCACTAATAGAACTCCACACTGCTATTATTTTGAACACGCCCCTCAATGAGTGATTCAATGACACAGAATCAGCAGCATGCATGTCATGACTGTTGGGTCTGTTGGATTTCTATGACTCTACTACACCTGCTAGGAAATTATTTGCCATAAAGAAATATCATTTCTACCAAAAACAGTGATTGATCCGGTTAGTGATGTCTGACTACTATTATTTTGAACACAACTGTATATATACTGTATATTGGCTACATCTTTTTCTGTAAATATTTTTATTGCACCATTTTGAACTTTTTAGTAATAAATCCTATTATCTGAAAAGTGTTGAACTGTTTCTAAAGCTCTTTAATGCAAACTAAGAATCCCTGTCTCTGAAGAGCGCTACTGTGTGTTTTTAAACTTCTATATACATCTGCCTGCAGTGACAGTGTGTATACAGATGATTATTCAAACATCATAGTGTTATTGCTAATATTGGCGAGTTTCCTTCTCAGTACAAAAAGGTGGTGGTGGCAGTGAGAAGGGTTAATTGCATAATTAACCTGACCCAGTAACAATCGCTCTCAGGCTGAAGGTACATAGATTGTGGTCCATTAGCTGGAAAATCTTTGTGCAGGGTGCAGCTGAGTGTGGCATTGTTAAGGACATGACAGCGCGGTTTTAGATTGGCTAGTCCTTTGGTCATGAGTTGGTGAGAAGGGCTGGGGGTCTGACGCCATGACCGTCACACCACCTAATACCAGGAACCCACCATAGAGATGTCCCCATCCTCTGTATTCCCAGGATTCCACACAGGAAGGTCACACCATCACTCACTATTACAAGGTTGGAAGGGCACAAAATCTAGAACATGGACTTCTAAAGATGATGTATGGATTTTCTATATGACCTTACATTTTACAGATGATATTTTCTCTCATTTCCTTGATTTAGAGTGGAGATCCAATCGATATAGAATTTGAGGTGAAAGCAGAAGAAGAAGAGGGCGTATGTGAGGGATGATCAGCAGTCTATGGAGGAGGATGGAATAACGGGGACATTTATAGAGGAGGACACTCCTACAGAGATCAGCACAGGTGGGTCATGAACACTAAATCCATTCCTCCACCCATACTGCTCACTGATTGGTCCAGAGTAGGGCGGGGACTGGGTGATATCAGCCTGTAATCCCCTGGTCACTTTCCTGAGCTGTGTTCCCCGTCCTGTATTCCTGGATTTCTCTCGGATAATCTTCCTTCTCTGTGCTGCAGACACAATTTATGTCTCTAGACTGGATTTATGGAGGTTCTGGGGTTCAGCTGGCAGGAAAATGTTCATTTTTACTCTAAGCATTGCATAATGTAGGCACCCAGGACATGTGACTGGGGTCTCCTGCCTTGTGCCTGACTCCTCCAGGGGACCTTCTCTGTTATCTGCTGGCTGTGCCGGGTGGAGGGATATGTCTGTAGTGTCTCAGACCCAAGTCACTGAGTGCAGTCTCAGGAGATGGGAGGCATCTCCTGTATTCCTGGATTTCTCTCAGATAATCTTCCTTCTCTGTGCTGCAGACACAATTTATGTATCTAGACTGGATTTATGGAGCTTCTGGGGTTCAGCTGAAAGTAAAATGTAGATTTTCAGCATAGGTGATACTCGAACTAGGCTCCTGGGGTTGTGTGCTTTTGATCTTTTGCACAATGTCCAAGTCTAGTAAGATCTCTGACAGAACATTTCTCCCAGGGTTCCTTGCTCTGTGGTCTGCTGGCTGTGCCGGGTGGAGGGATATGTCTGTATAGTCTCAGACCCAAGTCACTGAGTGCAGTCTCAGGAGATGGGAGGCAGCGGTGTGGGATCTCTGCAACTTGTCTACAGGAAACATTTAAGCTTCCACTGATTACTGAATACCAATATTATGATTCCTGACCCTTATACTGTATATGTTGTACATTATATCATTCTGATCCTTTATACTCCTAACATTTAACTCCCTTAATAAGTTGTACATTACATTGGCTTTACTTCTTTTGCTCCCATTTCCTACCAGCTGGACATGGAGCCAATTACCCAATGATGGTGGTCTTCAGGATCAGTCCAGTCTTCATCTTGGTTGTTCTCCCCAAATCCTCACTCTCTGACCTCTGGTTGGGCTCAGCCCCGCTGCTCTACATGACTAAATCATGGACTAAATAAGGAAGAGCGGTACTTCTTGTTTTGGGAAGAGGGCAATGAGTGATAGAGGGGGTGGGGCCCCTCGTCCTATAATCCCCTCATCACTGTCCCTCTTATAAAAGACAGTTCTGGTTGTTTCCTCACTCTCTGACTAAGGTCCATGATTAAAGAAATGACCTGGTAGGAGATCAGAGGAGCCATTTCCTAGTTCACTTGAGGGTGGAATTGTGCACTCCTCAGAGACCAAGCTGCCTTATGTGGGCGGAGTCCTGGTTTGGGGAAACCAATCAGCTCCTGTCTAGTAATCCTCTTTGTCTTTGTATTTTAGTCCATGGCCGGGAGATGAGGAAAACCTCCGAGGATTGTCTCACTTTGTCTCCAGACTGGAAAGTAGAAGATGAGGACATCACACAGTATAGTCCAGGAGAAAACCCGGCTCCCTCCAATGTCCATCCGGCACCACCCAGTGTAGATGGACCATCGGATTCCTCGTATCCTGAGGAACCTCAGACTGTGCGGGACCGGGCCGGCCTTCCAACAGGGAAGAGCTTCTCCTGTACTGAGTGCGGGAAATGCTTTTCAGAGAAGTCCAGTCTTCATAAACATCAGAGATCTCACACGGGGGAAAAGCCGTATTCCTGTCCTGAGTGTGGAAAATGTTTTTCACAGATGTCCGATCTTTACAGACATCAGAGATCTCACACGGGTGAGAAGCCATATTCCTGTCCTGAGTGTGGGAAATGTTTTTCACAGAAATCCAGTCTTCACACACATCAGAGATCTCACACGGGGGAGAAGCCGTATTCCTGTCCTGAGTGCGGGAAATGCTTTTCAGAGAAGTCCAGTCTTCATAAACATCAGAGATCTCACACGGGGGAGAAGCCGTATTCCTGTCCTGAGTGTGGAAAATGTTTTTCACAGATGTCCGATCTTTACAGACATCAGAGAGCTCACAGGGGAGAGAAGCCATATTCCTGTCTGGAGTGCGGGAAATGTTTTTCACAGGCTTTCAATTTTTACAGACATCAGAGGTCTCACACGTGGGAGAAGACACTTTCCTGTCCTGAGTGCGGGAAATGTTTTTCAACGGAGTCCCATCTTTACAGACACCAGAAATCTCACACGGGGGAGCAGCCGTATCCCTGTTCCGATTGTGGGAAATGTTTTTCAGACAAATCCAGTCTTCATACACATCAGAGATCTCATACAGGGGAGAAGCCGTATTCTTGTCCTGAGTGCTGGAAATGTTTTTCACAGAAGTCACATCTTAACACACATCAGAAATCTCACACGGGGGAAAAGCCATATCCCTGTTCTGAGTGCGGGAAATGTTTTTCACAGAAGTCCCATCTTAACACACATCAGAGATCTCACACGGGGGAAAAGCCGTATTTCTGTCCTGAATGTGGGAAATGTTTTTCAGAGAAGTCCTATCTTCATAAACATGAGAAATATCACAAGGGGGAGAAGCCATATTCTTGTCCTGAGTGTGGGAAATGTTTTTCATGGAAGTCCAGTCTTCATAAACATCAAAGATCTCACACAGGAGAGAAGCCAGTTTCCTGTCCTGAGTGAGGGAAATGTTCCTCATGGAAGTCCTGTCTTCCTGTACATCAGGGGTCCCACACAACCCTGGAGGTGTATTAGTGCCTTGAGTGCGGGAAATGTCTTCTAGATTAATGTTGCTGGACATCCCAGCTCTCATGTGGGTAAGAAGCAGACCCTGATATACACCTCAGATATACTCCATGGCTGATCTTCATCATGGAAGGAACAGTTGATAAGGAGATCAGAGGCCCCCAAAGACATGGATGAAGTGTGGGACCGGTTCGGCCATTGATAGCAGGAGAAGAATAAAAATGGAGTCCTGACCTAGAGCACTGGGCTGACTTTTCATTGGTGTACAACCTATATGCTAGAGATGGTTTGCACCTGAATGGAAGGGGGTCTGCTGCGCTGGGGGAGGGGTTTATGGGAAGTCTGGAGGAATATATAAACTAGGATGGAGGGGGGAGGGAGAATTCCATTATAACGGGGTAGACAGATCAGACAGGTCAGTACTTATTGGGGGTGGAATGGGGGGAGGGCTATGGCAGATGGTAAGAAGGTTCCCATGTTACAACCAGTGGAATTGGTACCATTTGTATGAAAATAAAAAATACACAAAATCCGTGTGAACAAGGTGTCAGTGAATGGACAAGGTGTCAGTGAATGAAAGTGTTTGTTCCTAGGATTGAATTGGTATTGCTGAATCTTGGCTTCATTCCTCACATGACTGGGCCATTCATATTCCTGGCTAGGTTCTCTTTCGGAGAGACGGGGAAATAGGAAAGGGGGTGGAGTCTGTCTGGAATAGGAAAGGGGGTGGAGTCTGTCTCTATGTGAGAAGTGATCTCAGAGCGAGTGTGAAAGAGGACCTAGTTGATGGAGAGTGTGATGAGGCTGAAGTATTAGGGGTGGAACTGCACATGGGGGGCGGTACTACAAAGGTCATCATTGGAGTTTGTTATAGGCCTCCCAGTGTTAATGAGGTGGAGACTCAGCTCCTCCCACAGATGGAAAGAACTTCAAGGGCTGGGACAGTGATAATAATGGGGGATGGTAACTACCCGGAAAGTGACTGGAGTAATGGTACTGCAGAAACAGTTAAAGGGCAAAAATCTATAAACCTACTACAGGACAGTTTTATGGTCCAGTTCATAGAGGCCCCAACTAGGAATGATGCTCTGCTGGACCTGGTCATCTCCAACCATGCAGAGCTTATTACGAATGTCCATATAAAAGAACATTTTGGGTAGCAGTGACCATAACATGATTTCATTTATTGTTAGCTGTAAACAGCAAGGACATACGGGAAAAATAAAAATGCTCAATTTTAAGAGAGCTAATTTTCCAAGGCTGAGAGCTGCTCTCCAGGACTTAGACTGGGAGGGAATATTGGCATCGATGAACACAACACAGAAATGGGAGTTCTTCAAAAAGACTGTATGTGACCACACTGCAAAATATACTCCCATGGGCAACAAGTATAAAAGGCTACAAATCCAACCTATGTGGCTTACGGCCAAAGTTACAAAAGCGATAGATAATAAGAAAAGAGCTTTTATTAAATATAACAATTAAGGAACGCGATCATCGTTTACACATTACAGAGAATAGAACAGAAGATGCAAAAAGGAAATAAAGGCACAAAAACTGAAAACAAACGACAGAAAGATATCAGGACGACCCCAAAACATTCCTCCAATCTATGAATAGTAGAAAGGTCCGGTCCCAGCATGTAGGCCCTTTACAGAACCATCTAGAGGGGGGGGGACAAAGAGAAGGACAATGTATGAAATCCCTTCTTCAGCTCTGTGTATACAAAGGAGCATGGGGGGGCTCTTGTCCATAATGGGGGGTGGTACTGACACCCCCAGATGATCCACATTGGCTCACAATTGATATGATGCAGAAATATTTGTACAGAATAAAGGTGAATAAAGCCCCTGGACCGGATGGCAGACACCCACGGGGCCTTACAGAATTCAGCTCTGTCATCTCACAGCCATTGTTTCTCATTGTTAGGGACTCTTTAATGACTGGCATAGTACCACTGGATTGGTGTAAGGCCAATGTGGGGCCAATATTTATAAAGGGGACAAAATCTTTCCCAAGTAATTATAGACCTGTTAGTGGAACTTCTATAGTTGGGAAGATACTGGAGAGTTTAACCCCTCCCCCTCCTGAGGATTTACCCCCCTTCCTGACCACGCCTCTTTTTGCTTTTGGTGCTGCACTAGTTCAACTGATAATTGCGCGGTCATGCAATGCTGCACCCAAATGAAATTTATGTCCTTTTTTTCACACAAATAGAGCTTTCTTTCGGAGGTATTTGATCACCTGTGCGCTTTTTATTTTTTGCGCTATAAACATAAAAAGACAAAAAATTTTGAAAAAACAATATTTTTTTACTTTTGGCTATAAAAAATATATAGTAAACTCAAAGTTAGTTATAAATTTAGGCCAAAATGTATTCTGCTCCATGTTTTTGGTAACAAAATCCCAATAAGTGTATATTGATTGGTTTGTGTGATAGTTATAGCGTCTACAAACTATGGGAGAGATAATGGAATTTACACCATTGTTTACTATACAGCACTGCACTAGTGTTACTGACAATTGCGCGGTCATGCAATACGGTACATAAATGAACATGTAACTAAACTCTTCTTTAAACACAGATGAATCTATCCTAATATACAATAAAATAAAAAAATAAATTGTAAAATAAAATAAAAATTCCCAAAAATTATATATCAAACTAAATGTCCCAAAAAATAAATGTCCAAAATGTCTCTGTAAAGATGTCTTTCCAAATTCCAGAGCAAACTCGTATCATCTTTAATCATCCAGTATGGAAATTCCAAAATTCTTCATGAACCTCAAAAAAATAAACTTCTGATAGTGTAATACCTTTATACTGAACATACATGTAAAATAGTGAAAGAACCGTGTATCATGCCAACTGCATACCGTGAGCTCACACGTGAAGAAACAATTCCTCTACCAATATATCAATCTCTGAATATGTAAATACACTCGTGACAAGAATCAGAAGAGTGACCATTCCAAGTCCAAACGATGAAACGTGATCACCTCCAAATAGTGAGAATGGAGAATAACCCAAATCTCTAATAGTGAGCTCTACAAACTCAATAATAGTGAACAATAAAGTGCTCTCCTCCAACTGGTGCAACAATGGATCATTCCCCTCTGGAAATAAATCCCAGGCTTTCAGGGGATAGTCGCACTCTCCAGGCTTCCTAATGTTCCTGTTGGCACTCTTCCATATTCCTCATCAGGTGAGATAGGAGACAATCAGCGCTATATAGTAACATAAGTCAATATTTATTGAATATCTTACATTACAATTGAAGAATATCAGCTTCCAGCATTCAGAACAGCTCAGGTGTAGTCCTATGTATAGAGAACCGCATGTTCCCACTTCCAAAATGGCCACCACCACACTTCCGGTTTTGCATGAGTTCTTCAGACGTTACGTGTCCTGGCGCGTTTCATCACTTCCTGGACTTTTTCACAAGGAATCAAGATGTCTGAGAGGTGGTTCCTTATATTCTGTCCCACATCAAGGGCAGGAAATCGAATCCGCCATCTTACTATATGGAAAAATGGTGGCATGTATATCTTTATTCCCATTCCCTATACGAGCACTGCAATCCCTATACGAGCACTGCAATCCCTATATGAACACTGCAATCCCTGTACAAACACTGCAATCCTTATACGAGCACTGCAATCCCTATACGAACACTGCAATCCCTATACGAGTACTGCAATCCCTATACGTACACTGCAATCCCTATACGAGAACTGCAATCTCTATACAAGCACTACAATCGCTATACAAACACTGCAATCCCTATACGAGAACTGCAATCCCTATACAAACACTGCAATCCCTATACGAACACTGCAATCCCTGTACACACACTGCAATCCCTATACGAACACTGCAATCCCTATACAAGCACTGCAATCCCTATACGAACACTGCAATCTCTATACGAGCACTGCAATCCCTGTACGAGCACTGCAATCCCTGTACGAACACTGCAATCCCTATACGAACACTGCAATCCCTGTACGAGCACTGCAATCCCTGTACAAACACTGCAATCCCTATACGAGCACTGCAATCCCTATACAAACACTGCAATCCCTATACGAACACTGCAATCCCTATACGAACACTGCAATCCCTATACGAGAACTGCAATCCCTATACGAACACTGCAATCCCTATACGAACACTGCAATCACACAGCATCTATACTAGAAACATATAACTGTGTACCTATACTGTAACATAAACTCCATCTTAATGACCCCCCCACTCCCCCTAACAGGTACACGCCCCCATACCTGATCTAAATCCCCATGTAATTAAAATGCTAAAAAGGATCAACATATACTGTGAATCCAACTAAATAGCAGCAATGTATATACACCCTTCTTATATAATATATAAATATATAACAGACCGATATTCAATACAATGACAATCTTATACCCCCTATGGTAATGACTCCCTCTACTGGTCAATCTGTGCATTCCCAGATCAATACATTCTACATCTACTCACACACAGACTACACCTGATCCATATCCCCCAAACTATCTCATAAAAAGTATGATAAATATGATATATAATAAATTAAATATAACATAAATAAAATCAACCCCTAAAAAACACTAACAGTTAATATAAAATCTACCAAATACACAAAAGTTTTCACTATTTTACATGTATGTTCAGTATAAAGGTAATACACTATCAGAAGTTTATTTTTTTGAGGTTCACAAAGAATTTTGGAATTTCCATACTGGATGATTAAAGATGATACGAGTTTGCTTTGGAATTTGGAAAGACATCTTTACAGAGACATTTTGGACATTTATTTTTTGGGACATTTAGTTTGATATATAATAATATTGTTTGGAATTTTTATTTTATTTTACAATTTATTTTATTTATTTTATTGTAAATTGTATTTATGTATTATTTTATTGTATATTGGGATAGATTCATCTATGTTTAAAGAAGAGTTTAGTTACATGTACACATACTTTCAAGGGTGAAAGTTTACTTTTCTTTTGGGTATAGTAGATATTTTTGTAGGTGATAGGGTGCGGA
The DNA here is from genome assembly GCF_062004578.1 of Staurois parvus. Taxonomy (NCBI): domain Eukaryota; kingdom Metazoa; phylum Chordata; class Amphibia; order Anura; family Ranidae; genus Staurois; species Staurois parvus. Next base: position 1,350,983 of record NW_028318516.1, read on the forward strand.
ATTCTGTTTATTGATTATTGTGTAAGTAAATGAAATTTGCATCCTTTTTTTCACACAAATAATTTTCCTTTAGTGGTCATTGATCGCCTGTGCACTTCTTATTTTTCACGCTATAAACAAAAAAAGACTGAAAATTTTTAATAAAAACAATATTTTCTCATTTATGTCATAAAAGATATCAAAAAACTCAAATTTCATCATAAATTTAGGCCAAAATGTATTCTGCTCCATGTTTTTGTTCTAAAAATTTCCAATAAGTGTATATTGATTGCTTTGTGATAGTTATAGCGTCTACAAACTATGGGAGAGATCATGGAATTTACACAGCTTTTACTTTCTGACTGCCCATCACATTTCTTGAGGTGCTAAAATACCAGGACAGTACAAACACCCCCAAATGACCCCTTTTCAGAAAGTAGACACCCTAAGCTATCTGCTGAGAGGCATATTGAGTCCATGGAAGATTTTTTTTTTTCCACAAGTTTTTGGAAAATTAAAAAAACATTTTTTTTTTTTTACACAAAGTTGTCACTTAAATTGTATATTTGTCACACAAGCCATGGGTATATGTGGAATTACACCCCAAATTACATTCTGCTACTTCTACTGAGTATGGGGATACCGCATGTGTGAGACTTTTTGGGAGCCTAGTCACATACAGGATCCTGAAATCCAATGACTGCTTTGAAATCCCGAAGGTGCGTAACTTCCTCATTTCACTTCCTCACTATCAGTTTCAAAGGCCCTGAAATGTCAGGATAGCACCCCGCCAAATGACCCCTTTCTGGAAAGTAGACACCCCAAGGAATTTCAAAATAGGTATGGTGAGTATTTTGCAGATCTCATTTTTTCCTACAAGGTTTTGAAATATAAAAAAAGAAAAGCAAAAATATGTTTTTTTATTCATTTTCCAAAAACTTGTGGCAACAAATGAGATCTGCAAAATACTTACCATGCTTATTATCAAATTCCTTGGGGTGTCTACTTTCCAAAAAGGGGTCATTTGGGGGATTTGGTGCTATCCTGGCATTCCAGGGCCTCCAGAACTGCGATAGGTAGTTGTTATAGAGTCATTGTACAAATCCTGTGACCCGACTTGTATCCGGGAATATTGCATGGCCTTCTACTTCCTGCTTCCTGTTCTATGCTGACCTGGATGCAGTTCTGTTGTACAACATGATTCCTCACACCAGCAGCTTGTGTTGTCTTCATTCCTGTACATGAAACATGGTGTCAGAAGTGACTGGAATCAGGACTGAGCCTCTTGTTTGGAGCGCAGCAGCTTTGGGAAACACAGGTTTGTGAACTACAGCCTGAGACTGAGGATTGTCTGAGATTTGATAGCTCAGAGGCTTCCTGACAATATGGCTGCCATGAATGGCATACCTCCCCCAGAGGGGATGACAATGAGTGGGGATTGGAGCAGCAATTGGGAATCTTTCAGAGCTGAATGTGAAGATTATTGTCTGGCTACAGGCTGGAATGAGAAATGTGCAGGAGTGCCGGCAGCAACTCTGAGAAGAGTCATGGGCAGTGAATGCAGGCATGTGTATAAACACAATGTGACCCTCACAGCAGATCAGCAACACAATGTTACAGCCATTGTAAATGTACTGGAAGATGATCTCATACCTGCTACAAATGTCATTTATGAAAGGGATGTGTTTGGATGCTGCAAACAAGAAGAGGGAGAATCTTTGGATCACTTTGTTACACACTGGAGAGAAAAGGCAGCAACTTGTGAATATGGCACTCAGAGACGAATTGATAAGGGACACAATTGTTGTTGGTATAGGTAGCGAGAGAGCACACGCAGGCGCCTCCTAAGAGAACATGAGTTCACTCTACACACAGCCATTGAGACGTGCCGTACAGCAGAGCTCACTGACAGACGTCTGAAAGTTATGGAACAGGACAGACAACAGACCGACAGCATAAACATTGCAATGCAGCATGGCAACAGGAACAAACTTCAGCAACGCCGCCTGATGAGCACAAATACTGCCAACCCTACAGCTTGCAAATACTGTGGGACTGTGCATGAAAGAATTAAAGAGCCGTGTCCAGCTTATGGGAAGTCTTGGAAGTCTTGTGGAAGAACAAACCATTTTGCTAACGTTTGTTTGTCAAGTAAACGATGGCCATCAATAGGCAAATTACACAACGTGGAGAACACATCCACATATGAGGAAGAGACACACACCACTGAAGTTATATACAGCAGTGAATTGATGGGCGCTGTGCAATCCAGAGGAAAGAAATGGTTTGTCACTTTACATGTCAATAATAAGCCCCAATCCTGTCACCTCCATTCAGGAACAACGTGGGATGTAATGTGCTTCAGAGACAAAATGGTGTCAGCACCAGAAGCACGTCTACTGCCAAGTGACACCAGGTTAAAGTTATACTCCGGTGCGATGATGAAATCTCTAGGGCTCTTCAAGACAGAATGTGCCATACGTGGACTAACACACAAGCTGGAGTGTGAAATTGTGGAAGCCTGCCAAAAGCCACTGTTGTCTGGTTCAACCTGTGAGCGTCTAGGGCTGAGACGTTTCTCCATCCCTGCAGAGCTTAATGTGATGGACAATCTATCCAAGGGGCCCTTGACCAAACAACTGCTGATAAAGGAATATAGTGATGTGTTCACTGGGCCAGTAGAATCTGTACCAGGGGAAGTTCATTTCCATCTTGATGTGAGTGTCCCTCCAGTCTAATGTGCACCACGCAATGTGCCGGTGGCATTAAAACAGGCAGTTAAGGCACAGCTTGACCAGTATGAGGCCAATGGACACTTGGCACCAGTGACTGACCCAACTGGCTGGATAAGTAACATGGTGATTGTAAGGAAGCCAAATAAGCTACGAATATGCATAGATCCCAAACTCTTAAATATGGCACTGAGACGATCTCACTACATCATGCCAACTCTCGAGTATGTTTTGTACAAGCTGCCTAAGGCACGTCTGTTCACGCTTGTTGATGCCCGGGATGCATTTTTACAGTGTAAGTTGGATGATGCAAGTAGTTACATGACAACCTTCTGGACTCCATGGGGCAGGAAAAGATGGCGCAAACTGCGTTTTGGAGTATCAGTTGCACCAGAGGTGTATCAACGTAAACAACATGAACTATTGGCTGGACTCGGTGGTATTGAACCAATAGCTGATGACATCCTTGTGGTTGGCTGTGGGGATACAGATGAGGAAGCAGAGCAAGATCATGATGGCAAACTGCTGGAACTGATGAATCGTTGTAGGCAGGTAAAATTGAGACTTAGCATGAAAAAACTGCAATTCAAGGTCAAAGAAGTCCGCTTTCATGGACACATTCTAATCTGGGAGGGTTTGAAGGCTGACCCAGAAAAAATCAGAGCCATACTGGATATGCCACAGCCAGCAAATGTGAAATCCCTGCAACGCTTCATTGGATTTGTTACCTACCTAGCAAAATTCCTACCACACCTCTCAGAGGTCTGCGAGCCATTGAGAAGGCTTCTGGACAAGGACGCTGTTTGGCATTGGCTTCCTAAGCATGATAATGCAGTGCAGGACATCAAACGCTTGATCACAGACACACCTGTCCTGAAGTACTATGACGTTACAAAACCTGTAACTATTCAAAGTGATGCCAGCAAAACTGGACTTGGGTGTGGTCTATTGCAAGCTGGCCAGCCTATCGCTTTTGCTTCAAGAGCACTGACTCTACCGAACAAAACTACGCACAAATAGAAGAGAAATGTCTGAGTATAGTGTTTGCCTGCCAGCGCTTTCACCACTACCTCTATGGGCACGACGAGATCACGGCAGAAACTCACCATAAACCTCTGATTTCTATTTTCCAGAAACCACTTTTGTGTGCAGCCAAACGTCTACAGAGCATGTTGTCACATTACAAAACTATTGCCTAAATGTTGTCTGTAAACCTGGTCCTGAAATGTACATTAGTGACACTCTTAGCAGAGCTACAGCAGCAGGTGGTACACCTGAGTATGCACAACACACAGTTTGCAATGTTCAGCGGGACTTGGAGGTCCTGTCACAGATTAATCATTCAGACTATTAAACGTCACGGACCAACGATTGCTTCAGATAAAACAGCACACTGAAACCGATGAGAGTCTGCAGGCTCTTAAATATGTTGTTCTGAATGGTTGGCCTGATTCCAAGTTGGAAGCCCCATTACTTGTGAGAGAATATTGGACTTTCAGAGATGAAATCGCCATTCAAGATGGTATATTGTACAAGGGGCCAAGGGTCATCATTCCTAAATCTTTAAGATGGGAGATGCTGACTCGTATTCATGCCAGTCACATTGGTGGAGAAGCATGCTATAGGCAAGCACGTGATACCCTATACTGGCCCAACATGCAGAATGAGATTAGAGACTTTGTTAGCTGTTGCTCGGCATGCAATGAATATGCGCAGGCACAACAGAAAGAACCTATGATGTCACATGTGCTGCCCACCCGGCCTTGGCAAATTGAAAGCGTGGACTTACTGAATTATGCTGGGCAGGATTTTCTACTAATTGTTGATCACTATTCCGACTTTTGGGAGATTGAGCTACTTCCTAACCTGTCTGCTGATACTACCATCAAGCGTTGTAAAGCACAGTTTGCACGTTATGGCCAGCCGGATAGAGTCATCTTGGATAATGGACCTCAATTTGCATGTGAGCAATTCAGACGTTTCTCTACAGATTGGGGATTTGATCATGTTACCTCATCCCCGAGGCACCCGCAAGCAAATGGCAAAGCGGAATCGGCTGTCAAGATAGTGAAGAATCTTTGTAAGAAGGCCAAGTTTGATGGTACTGATCCGTGGAAGGCCATTCTACATAGGAGGAACACCCCATCTGAAGGCATGGACAGCAGTCCTGCACAGCGCTTGATGTCTAGGAGACTGAAGACTTCATTGCCTGTGGCCAACATATTACTTGATCCTTGTGTGGTTACAGGTGTCCCGGCGAAATTGCAGCGGAGGAAACAGATTGCCAAACTGTCATCCGATGTGTCTGCTAAAGACTTACCTGAACTAAGCATTGGAGAGCCAATCCGTATGAAGCCGCTTCCAGGTGACAGGACCGGTCGCTGGAGACTGGGTTCCTGTGTTCAGGGGGTTGGTCCTCGATCATATCTTGAGGATGTAGAAGGCAGTCTTTACCACCTCAATCGAGTGGACCTGCGAAGGGCAGAACGATTCACCGCACAATCCTATGAGCATCCTGCACGTGATCCTCCTGAGGTGCTCAATGCCCCGAGTCCTACTGGACCATATACTCAAAGCAGAGAGAACTCTGCTGTCATATCGGGATACAATGAGGATGACATAATGCAGCCACATATCCCAACAAGTTCTTCTCTGCCAAACACACCAGCCAGGAAAGAGGGTCACTCCTTATCAACACCTTCTGGAGCTGAACGGATTTCCCCAGGAAAATCCCTGTGGCCTTGCGTAGTGGTCGAGTTTCCAGACCACCAGATAGACTCAATCTGTAGTGTATCTACCAGTCACACAGCATGCCATGCTCAAGACTGTTCAGGATCTGGTTTAGTTTCATTGTTTACAAGGTTTGAATGGAATGTAAAAAAAGGGAGATGTTATAGAGTCATTGTACAAATCCTGTGACCCGACTTGTATCCGGGAATATTGCATCTCCTTAGACTTCCTATTTCATGTTCTATGCTGACCTGGATGCAGTTCTGTTGTACAACATGATTCCTCACACCAGCAGCTTGTGTTGTCTGCATTCCTGTACATGAAACAGTAGTCAGGAAGGGTAATGAGGAAATAAAGCCCTTTAAAAGCCTGAAGGTGCTTATTGGATTTTGGGGTCCTGTACTTGGCTGGACTGCCAAAACGTCTCTCACATGTGGTACCCCCATACTCGGGAGAAGTAGCAGAATGTAATTTGGGGAGTAATTCCACGTATACCCATGGCTTGTGTGAGCAATAAATCATTTATGTGACAATTTTGTGTAAAAAAAAAAAAAAAGGTAATTTTCCAAAAACTTGTGGTAAAAAAATAATTTCTTCTATTGATTTAACATGCTTCTCAGCAAATAGTTTGGGGTGTCTACTTTCCAAAAAGGGGTCATTTTGGGGGGTGGGGGCATTTTATGCCCAGCATTAGAAATTTTTGCCACACATCACTCACTCTTCTAACCACCTGAAGACCAAGCCGTTTCTGACACTTTTTGTTCACCTGAAAAAAAATCAGTCTTTTTTGCTAAGAAATTGTAGCAGCGATTTTTCAAAGCAATTTTTAAAAAAAAAATACACTTTTTTACTTTTAATGCACAAAAACACAATATGTTGGCCAATTATTTGGTAAGGTATAAAAGATACTGGTGTGCCGAGTAAATAGATACCAAACATGACATGCTTTCAAACTGCGCATGCCCCGTGCAATGGCGACAAACTGCATACATTTTTAATATCCATAGGTAAGGTTTTAAAGCCTTTACAAGCTACCATTTTAGATTTACAGAGGAGGTCTAGTGTTAGAATTACTGCCCTTCATCTGACGTTCGTGGTGATACCTCACATGAATGGTGCAACCGTTCTCTCCATACTGGCACAGGGTCAATGCTCATGAACGCAGAAACGCGCGTGCACGGGGGGCAAGGGTACTTTTTTTTAAAGTTATTTTGATTTTTTTATTATTTTTACACTGTCCCCTTCATTTTATTTTTTTTATCACTTTTAATGCTATCACAGGGAATGTAAATATCCCCGATAACCTCAATGGGCATTGTCATAGATTCTTTTTTGAGAAATCTGGGGTCTATCAGATTAGATATCTCCTCTGCCCTTACATTATCTAATCAAACCAAGATCGGTGTGATCAGATGCTTTCCCAATTTACAAATGGCGCTGTTTATATCCTGCGAAACTGAAGTGATGAAATGCTTGTAGCTTCTGATTTCCTAGACTATAGAGATGATTGGCACCATTTTGGTCTCCAATCAGCTCTATGGTCAGCTGGCAGAAACACCGGCTGCATTCTCAGGTTCCCCCGATGGCATGGGACTGCATGAGAAGGCCGTGGAAGGCAGCGGGGGAGGGGGACATCATCTCCCGCTGCTTATAAAAGCAATCCTGCAGATAATTAGCCACTAGGATTGCTTTTACATGAAAGTCGATCGCCAGCTGAAAAAAATGATACCAGGATGATGCCTGCAGCTTTAGGCATCCTCCTGGTATAACCATTCAAAGTCCAGTGATGTACCAATACTGCAGAAAATCGTCCTCAGTAGGAAGCAGGAATGAACAGGTTAAAGCATCAAACAATGATAATGCCTGTAATGTCCCGATAAACAAGAGAGCACAAATGAAGCCAAGTGTCTGTATGTCTGAGAAGGATTGAACCTGTCCTATGCCAAAAGGTAAGGGGGGGCAGAATGTTTGTGTTTCTGTATTACAGCCCACAGAATCCTCCACAATGAAAACGTGACAAGCCGTCCAAGGAGCTTCCATGTGAAGAAGAAGGGGGGGTCAGCGGATGAGACAAAGCATAAAGACACCTTCACTTCTCACCCAAGGTACCTCTGCCTATTACAGGACATTGACAAAAGGTATTCCATTGAAGTGGAATGACATCATCATTTACCAAAGATCATGGCTTTATTAGACACGGGGAGCCAAGCAACTATTAGAACTCAGAAAGATTTCCAACAAATCCAAGACTTCTCTTCAGGGAAATATAAAGGTGAAAAGTTTCCCAGCAAAACCTGTGAGTGTATCCGGTACAGCCATGAAGGTATCAGGTACGGCTTGGCTACATTTCATAGTGGGAAATAAAAGAATCTGCCATCCCACACTGCTAGTTGGTTTGCCCTATGACCCCTAATTATTGCTATAGATCTCCTTCAGAGATGAAACCCTGTCATTGATTTTATCAGTGAGGTTATATGGTCACAGGTCAATGTGCCAATTAATTATGAGCACTCCCAATCCTATCACAATCCGTGTAACTGCCACGTGATGGAGGAAAGACCGGACTCTATTGAGGTCCATTTCAGGAACAGCCAAATTCCAGATGTTTCCTTCTTACAGGCAACACCTACCTCCACCTTATGTGGACAGGAGGAGAACACCATATGTGTGTCCCCTGAAAGAGTCAGAGATGTCTGCCTGGAAGGGGACGTTCTATTCACCTCCATAGAGAAGATACTGACTCTACTGGGTTCAGTAATCATACACAATTCCTAGCAAGGATTGGAAAGGTGAATGAGGATGTGTTCTTTCCCTTCAAAGTCAATGACCTGGGAAGAACTAAAAAGGCTAAACTGGCTTTACGCCGGGAAATAGTTACATTAGTAGAGATCTACTAAAACAAATGTCTAATCCTAAAGTAGTCAGGTATCCCAACCCTCAGGATAACTGGATCCATGATCTGGATAATGACTCCAAAAGTCATAATATTATTGCCAAATGCATGTTATCCATTTCAGTTGGGGGTAAAACGGCCAATCATTTATTCCTGGTAATCAATGAGCCCCGGTATCAGATTTACATTGGCAATGATCTAGTGCATCGCTTTGCCATACACACGGATCTGATAAATTCCACATTGTGGACCAGATTAAAGGGGATCTATGTAAATTATAGATGAACATGAAGCCCTTAAATCATCCCAGATAGTGCCATATGCAGGAAACATATTAGTACCACATGATGTACCTATACAGGTACAAAAAGGACAAAAAGAATCCTGATGTATTTATGTCTCTCAAATAAGATGCAACAATCAGAAATTTTGGTAAATCCTACACCAATGGTGAATATCCAGCCATTGAAAACCCAAATAATTATTAATAATGGAGCCCCAAATGAAATCTCTTTGCCCCAAAACATTATAGTTGGTTTGGCTTTAGATTTAGCGCTGGATTGTGCCCAAGGTTATTGGACAGTCAGGATAAGTCCTGGAGACCAATGCAGACTGGCCTTCACCTTGGATAAAGAACAATATACCTGGACCCGTATGTCTTTAGGTTACATAAACTCAGGCCATGAATTTGCTGGTTTTACATAAGGCCATGCCTGATGCTGCAGAGAGAGGAAATGTAACATATGTGGATGATATTTTACTGAAAAGTACTTCTGTTGAAAAGCATATCCAAAACATGAGACGGGCTAAATCAGCTGAGAGAGGCAGGTGTTACAATGTCATTACAGAAAGCCCAATGGTGCCGTACCAGTGACCTCTGAAGGCCTAAATCCACAAAAGAAGAAAGTGGAGGCCGTGATGAAGTGTAGGCAGGACAGGACAGACAAAGAAGATGGTAAACACACAAAGCTTTATTGAACTAAGGAAGGCACTCAATCAGGGCAGGAAGGTAGCGTCCAGGTACCCAAAAAGGGGAAGAGAGGGGAGGAGCCCAAAATAATTGTAATACAGCCCACGATAGGGTACTTTGGGTAGCGATGGCCCAAACACTCAGGAGGGCAGTCCAGGTAGCTATAATCTGGGCATGCAATGGGGCAGTTCAGGCAAGGGTAATCCGAGCCCACAATAAGGACAGTTTGGGCAAGGGTAAGTTGGGCACACAATAGGGGCAGTTCATGGCACTCCGCAACATGCAGCTTCTACGGACACTCACAGTAAGTTGTTTGCAGACACTCAGCAGCAGGTGGCTTCTAGGGACACTCACAGTAAGCAGCTTGCAGACATTCAGAAGCAGGTGGCTTCTAGGAACACTCATGGTAGCAGGCTTATGGGGACTCAATGGTGTCTTGGCTGTGGAGTCTGACCTCAGCACAGCTCCCACACAGCTCTCTAGGGACAACAGCAGGCTCACAGGGATTCAGAGGGGTCTTGGCTGTTGGGTTTGACCTCAGCTCAGCCCTCACACAGCCCTCTAGGGACAACAGCGATCAGCGGAAACTCAGCATCTAGGGAGGGTAATGGAGGGGCTCTCAGACAGTCCCGGTAGGGAGAAATAAGGGGGGGAGTTCACGGACAGTCCAGGCAGGGGAAACGGGGGTATGGACACTCACAGTTCTGGCAGGGGTTCTTTCTGGCTCCCAGCGGTCATCAACAGGCAACGACAACCCTCAGTACATGGCAGGTAATCCACAAAACACACAGCAGCAATGGGTAATCCTGGCCCCAGAGTATTAGGCAGCGTATTGTGGGGCCCACAGCAGATATTTCTGGTGCATGGCAGCAGTGGGTAGTCCTGGCCCCAGAGTATTAGGCAGAGTTGCAGTGGGTACCGACTGTGGGGGTTTGGCCACAGCTCAGACCCCTCACAGCACCCTGTCCTGAGTGGAGGATGAACACACACCCACCTGGGTCCTGCGCCGGCCTTCTTAAGCGAGTGCAAGACACTTCCTGGTTGCTCTGGCAACGGCCGGTCCAGCGTTGGGTTGCTGGGGCAACGAGGCATGCCCCTTACTCTGGCCGCACTTTCAGGAGTGCAACATTTGTCTCCGGTGGGTGGAGAGCTCGGGAAGCCTCGTGCCCATGCTGCGCCCACCGGGGGGCATGTGGAGACAGGTCGGCAGTACTGCGCTGTAACACCCGGCGGGTGGTCACTTTCCCCCCATCCTGCGCAGCCTTTCTTTAAAGGGTACATCAGGATGTGAAGAGATGACAAGAGGCGGGGGGAGAGGTGCCACTTCTCATCCTATGCAGAGAGTGAGGGGACACAGGGGAGACACAGGCACCGGGGGGGGGGGGGGTGGCAGAAGAGGAGCAGGCACTCCGTGACAGATGTGATGAAGTGTAAAACACCTCCCAACATCAGTGACGTGAGATCACTTGTGGGTGTGATGAATTACTCACGTACGTTTATTGATGACTAGGCAGAAATCAGGAAACCTTTATTGACATTACTAAAGAAGAATATACCATGGACATGGGGGGGGCTCAGGAGCGAGCCATGAATGAGCTGACAAGGAAACTCACCCAAGCCCCGTGCCTGGCTTATCCAGAAGGAGGAAAACCCTTCTATCTGGGAACTGGATTCACAAACCTCAGTATCAATGCTGTACTGGATCAAATACAAGACAATCTGAACAAATCATTGCCTATGCCAGTAATTCCCTGTCACCTGTACACATCACATCCAATGACTGTGAGAAAGCATTACTAGCCCCAGTCTGGGCCCTTCAAAACTGTAAAAGTTACATTCAGGGTGAGGAAATAATAATATAACTGAACATCAATGTTTTTTGGCATCTAAATAAGCACTTCTTCGTTTTTTCTTAATGCACTACTTCTCTAAGCTCTCTTTTAATAAGATGCTGGAGATAAAAAATGCAAAATGTTTACTATTGTTATTTATTTTATTCAATGTTTTTTGGCCATCAAAAGAGGCACTTTTTCTTTTTTCTTAATGCCGCACTTCTCTAAGGTCTCTGCTGGAGATAAAAAATACAACATGTTTACAGTAATTATTATTCCATGTTTTTGGCATCAAAATAAGCACTTTTTCTTATGTTATACTTCTGTAAACTAAACTTACATCCTTTAAAAGAGACTTTACTGCAGTTACTAAAGATGCAGGAGATAAACAAAAAAATACAAAATGTTCACTGCAGGTTTAAACCTGTAAAACTTGATATTTTGATTGCACCCGATTGATATTAAGCTATTGCTGTGATGTTTAAATTGACATAATAAAGTTATAATTGCAGTTTTTTTATATTTTGGACTCTTTATTCTAAAGAAAAATGTAATTTTATAAGCTTTAAGGGGGTGTGGTTGGGGGCAGGGCTAGGGACAGGGTTGGGGGATGGGCTGGGGGTGGGGTTGGAGGTGGACCTGGGCAAGGTTGGGTGGGGCAACTGGTGGAGAGTAAGGTTTGTGCCTGGCTAGTAGGTCTAGACTCAAAATGGTTTATCCGGATGTATACAGTATATATATGACAAGGTAGACTACTTCATGTAACATTACATCTTCATCTCAGATTGTAAGCGGATTGGATTGGCCTGTGTATGGGATTCCAGATCAAGTCATGGCAAGGTACACGTTGAGCGTTGAATATCTGGGTGTAGAGAGATCACGGGGGGGATTTGTATATCTGTTGTCACATGTTGCTGAGTTACTGATTTCTTACACGACATTTCCAGACAGTTGGATGTAATTCATTAATATTTGGAAGTAATTGCTGGCTTGTATTTCTCCCCATTATTGTGGATTAGATCATTGTACTGTTATCTTGTATTGTTTATTATTTATCATCACCTATTAGATTTCATCCCCATTTTGTACTGATTTATATTATTAATAAATGTATATTTTTGCACATTATTGTGTTTTATTTCATCTTCCAATTATCACAAATACAGAACTGGGATGTCAGTTACTTTGTGAGAATTAGTAGGGAATCTCCTTCATTCCAGATCCCGCCTGTTTCCATGAATTGTATACGGATTATTTCCTCACAGATAAAGTTCTGACAATTTGTACCGTTCTGGTGTTTTTGATCCTCAGAAATGAGATCTGCCGTCATCAGACATGATGGATTTTCAGACATCTATCCCATAGTTTGTAGACTCTATAACTCTCCTACACACTGAATCATAGACACTGATTGGGGTTATTGTACCCAAGAAATGGCGCAGAATACACCTTTGTCTACATTTATAAGGAAAGACCATTTATTTGTAACAACAAGAAACAAAAAAAATGGTAAAAAGTGGTGTTTAAATATCACCAAAATAAATATCTATTTGTGTGAAAAAATTACAAAAATATGATTTGGGTACAATGTTGCATGACTGTGTAATTGTCATTCAAAGTCTGAGAGTGCTGATAGTTACCAGTCGGCCTGGGCAGGAAGGGGGGGAAGTGTCCGGTATACAGGAGGTAGAACCATTTTTTTTTAAAAAGACCTCCAAGTGTTTGTGAAATCTCCCACCACAAAATGTACTCAGCCAATCACAGGGCAGGACTCCATTTTTATTCTTCTCCTGCTATCAATGGCCAACCCGATCCTACACTTCATCCATGTCTTTTGGGGCCTCTGATCTCCTTATGGACTGTTTGTTCCATGATGAAGATCAGCCATGGAGTATATCTGAGGTGTATATCAGGGTGTGCTTCTTCCCCACATGAGAGCTGGGATGTCCAGCAACATTCATCTAGAAGACATTTCCCACACTCAAGGCACTAATACACCTCCAGGGTTGTGTGGGGCCCCTGATGTACAGGAAGACAGGACTTCAGTGAGGAACATTTCCCTCACTCAGGACAGGAAAGTGGCTTCTCTCCCGTGTGAGATCTTTGATGTTTATGAAGACTGGACGTCTGTGAAAAACATTTCCCACACTCAGGACAGCAGTACGGCTTCTCCCCTGTGTGAGATCGCTGATGTGTGTAAAGATTGGAAGACTTTGTAAAACATTTCCCGCACTCAGGACAGGAATACGGCTTCTCCCCCGTGTGAGATCTCTGATGCTTGTTAAGATTGAACTTATCTGAAAAACACTTTCCACACTCAGGACAGGAATATGGCTTCTCCCCAGTGTGAGATCTCTGATGTGTGCAAAGACTGGACTTCTGTGAAAAACTTTTCCCACACTCAGGACAGGAATGCAGCTTCTCTCCCGTGTGAGATCTCTGATGTGTGTAAAGACGGGTCTTCCTTGAAAAACATTTCCCGCACTCAGGACAGGAATACGGCTTCTCCCCCGTGTGAGATCTTTTATGCACATTAAGTTTGGATTTAGAACAGAAACCCTTCCCACACTCAGTACAGGAGAACCTCTTCCCTGTTGGAAGGCCGGCCCGGTCCCGCACAGTCTGAGGTTCCTCAGGATACGAGGAATCCGATGGTCCATCTACACTGGGTGGTGCCGGATGGACATTGGAGGGAGCCGGGTTTTCTCCTGGACTATACTGTGTGATGTCCTCATCTTCTACTTTCCAGTCTGGAGACAAAGTGAGACAATCCTCGGAGGTTTTCCTCATCTCCCGGCCATGGACTAAAATACAAAGACAAAGAGGATTACTAGACAGGAGCTGATTGGTTCCCCCAAACCAGGACTCCGCCCACATCAGGCAGCTTGGTCTCTGAGGAGCTTACAATTCCACCCTCAAGGGAACTAGGAAATGGCTCCTCTGATCTCCTACCAGGTCATTTCTTTATTCATGGACCTTAGTCAGAGAGTGAGGAAACAACCAGAACTGTCTTTTATAGGAGGGACAGTGATGAGGGGATTATAGGACGAGGGTCCCCACCCCCTCTATCACTCATCATGACAGAGGCATGCCTGTGTTAGCAACATCACAGGAACATATGCCCAGCAATCATCTTTACAGTCATGGATTTTCTCCTGTTGCCCCTTTACTACACTTTCCAGTTCGGAACATTTTTCTTGGTAGGCTATAGCGGCCTCCATGTTTGGATCAGATTTTTCTGTGCTGGTCAGAGCTCAGGCTCAGAGACCAGTATTTATAGAAGAAGACCAACCAACAGGATAGGTATACAGGCAGGTCACCATGACAGATGACGTAGGCTCACCCGAGGTGCGGGGTTCAAGCACTAACCAGTATCACCAGAGCTCCAGATGGTGGGTATGGGTTTTGCTGCGTGTTAGTACCAGGTCACAGTAGTAGTAAATAAACAAGCCAAGGGTCAGTAACAAGTGGTTCCAGGTCAGTAGTGAAGGTACAGAAGGTAGCAGGAGAGACAAGGGCAAGATATTGGATGGAGAAGGAACAATAATCTGCCAACCAGGAAGTGCAGAGACATGGCTTAAATCAGGAAGTTCATGGGAGGAGCAAAGAGTTCAAGGCTCAGCAGAAAACAAAGCAATGGATTAAGCAAAGTGCCGTCCATTATATCAGGTAGCTCAGTGCGAAGAGTTACTACCAGACACAGTACAGGTCCTGGGTTCAAGTCTAGGCTCTGACAGGTGTCTACGTTGAGCAGAGGCAATGAATTAATATTTAGCTTCCAGCTGAACCCCAGAATCTCCATAAATCCAGTCTAGATACATAAATTGTGTCTGCAGCACAGAGAAGGAAGATTATCCGAGAGAAATCCAGGAATACAGGACGGGGAACACAGCTCAGGAAAGTGACCAGGGGATTACAGGCTGATATCACCCAGTCCCCGCCCTACTCTGGACCAATCAGTGAGCAGTATGGGTGGAGGAATGGATTTAGTGTTCATGACCCACCTGTGCTGATCTCTGTAGGAGTGTCCTCCTCTATAAATGTCCCCGTTATTCCATCCTCCTCCATAGACTGCTGATCATCCCTCACATACGCCTCTTCTTCTTCTGATTTCACCTCAACTTTTATATACATCAGATCTTCACTCTAAACCAAGAGAATGAGAAATTTCACCAAATATATAAATATAAGATTACATGAAAAATCCCCACATCATCTCCACAAGTCCATGTTCTAGATGCTCCATCCCACCAACCTTGTAATGGTGAGGGATGGTGTGATCTTCCTGTGTGGAATCCCGGGAATACAGAGGACGGGGACATCTCTCTGGTGGGTTCCTGGTATTAGGTGGCTCCATCATATCCTTGTGTCCTTCTGAAAACTCCTCCATCACTCCATACTCCTCATCCTCCTCTTTATACTCTTCTTTAACATCAATATTATCATCCCCGAGGATTCCACTCTGAATATATAATAAAATGACATCAATGGTAACAATGCAGATAATGTACAGATCCTAATGATACTATCAGTGATTGGAGAATGTCCCAGAATTCCCGGCACCGCTCACCTCTCCTGTCAGCAGCTCCATCATCTTCTTGGTGACTTCTAGAATCTTCTGCATGTTGTGTATCTCAGGGTTTAGGGAGTCACATGGAGGCACTGTGATGGTCATATGATCACCTGACTTCAGAAGAGGAAATCTCTGTATTGAGGAACCAATAGAAATATCATGTTAGAATCCCAGAATCCTCCTCACCTCTCCGCTCAGGTCTGTGTTTTATTAATAGAGATGAGAGTGATGTCATGTGACCTCCCAGAATCCTCCTCACCTCTCCGGTCAGGGTTGTGTTTTATTAATAGAGATGAGAGTGATGTCATGTGACCTCCCAGAATCCTCCTCACCTCTCCGGTCAGGTCTGTGTTTAATATTAGAGATGAGAGTGATGTCATGTGACCTCCCAGAATCCTCCACATCTCTCCGGTCAGGTCCGTGTTTTATTAATAGAGATGAGAGTGATGTCATGTGACCTCCCAGAATCCTCCCCACTTCTCAGGTCAGGTCCGTGTTTTATTAATAGAGATGAGAGTGATGTCATGTGACCTCCCAGAATCCTCCTCACCTCTCCGGTCAGGTCCATGTTTTATTAATAGAGATGAGAGTGATGTCATGTGACCTCCCAGAATCCTCCTCACCTCTCCAGTCAGCAGGTAGATGATCTCCAGGGTGAAGTTTAGTATCTTCTCAGTCATGTGACTCCGGTCCTCCTCCATCCTCATTGGTGCCATCATGTGATCTATACAGGTCTCCTTGTAGACGGATAACTTTGGGAAATGAAAGTAAGAATGATTTGGATGGTATTGGTCACACAATAATAGGATGTGGATGTGAGGGGGGAATAGGAGGGTTGATGGACATTGAAGAACTACTCCCCCCATGGGAACACGTTTAGTCTGGACTGTTTAGTGTTTACTAAATCTTCAAGGTCCCGGGACCCTCTTGACCTGCTGCATCAGAAATCCCCTTTTCTCTGTTGGGTTTGTTTGGTCTCTGAACTGGTTTTGATGAGTTTTAGATCTGCAGACAAGGAATGATAAATACGATCCTTCCTATGACCTGTTTGCTCTGAGGCAGTGCAGTGAGAATGTTGAATTGCTGATTTTTGGCTGGAGTTGCTGGATAATCAGGATAATTGGCAGAACTCCAGCTGCAAGGCTCCAATCTCCAGCAGCCTGCTGACTGACAGGAGTGATGTCACTGTCACTCTCTTCAGTAAGAGAAGGGATTGGGTAGCAGGAGGATGCTACTGGTGGAGTAGAGAGCTGTGGGGGAGGAGTCTGTTCTCATCTCTTCTATGTGTGGGTAGGAGGAGGACAGCAGGGGGAAGGGTTTGATCTCTTAGTTGCCAAGTATTCTGACATTTCCAGGACATTGTACAGAGGGGCAGTGGATTTTTGAGGTTCTGAATTCTAGTACCGGGCACTGCCAGATTCTGTGTCATGGGAAGGTATTGGACTGTCCGCCCATTAAGCATTAACCTCTTGCCGTCCACCTGCTGTTTATAAACGGCAGGGCGGTGGCAGTCCAGGGTCGGGTTGCCGTTCATAAACGGCACCCGCCTTTTCTAGCTGTGCGCGCTCCCTGGGAGCGCGCGCCATCGCGATCCGGTGCCCGCTGTGTCCTCCGGACACAGTGAAACACCGATCGTCGGACGGGACCTCTGTACGAGGTTCTGATCATGTGATCACTGATTGGCGAATCAGTGATCACATGCAAAGTAGTAAGGAAGATGTCACTTGTGACATCATTGCTTACTATGTGTGAAATCTGTGAATGATCACAGAGGTCACATGGTACAGGGCTATTCACAACAGGCTTGTACCATGTGACAAGCTGTGACCACTCACAGCTCACTCAGTAATTCTCAATGACTGCAAGAATGCAGACAGGGAGAAAGAGAAATGATTGCTTTTACATCCTATATGGGTGTAAAAGCAATCAGTGTAAAAAAAAAAAAAAAAAATCTTCATCACCCTCCACAAGTAGTACAGTGTCACCATGGTGACAGTGTACTGCTAGGGTGACAGTATGTAAAAATAAAATAAAAATAAAAAATAATAATATAAAAAAATAAAATAAAATGTAAAAAAAAATGTTTAAAAATTATAATTTTTGGTTATAAACTAATTTGGATTTTTTTTTTTACTAAAAAAATAACGGAATAAATTTTGGCTAAGATTTATGATGAAATATTATTTATTTGCAAAATTTTATTTAAAAAAACACTTTTTTTCAAAATTTTTGAACTTTTTCATTTACATAGTAAAAAAAATAAAAATCCCAGCGGTGAATAAATACCACCAAAATAAAGCTTTATCTGTCTCAAAAAAATGGTAAAAAATTCATATGGGTACAGTGTTGCATGACCGCGCAATTGTCATTCAAAGTGTGATAGCGCTGAAAGCTAAAAATTGCCCTGGACAGGAAGGGGTAAAAGTGTCCGGACAGGAAGTGGTTAATGCTATGCAAACAGACCTCCCCAAGGACCAAGTGTCCTTCTTTGTTCTATTTTGTGTCTTGCTATATATTTGTTGACCAGTGAGATGGTGAGGTGAAGAATCCCTACATGTGCTGGCAGGAGTTCTTTAAGGAGGTCAGAAAAGTAAGTGAAGGTGGGGTGGGAGGACCATCAGAGACCAAGAGTTCCTATGAGCCCTAAAGCCCCCTCTTACCTCAGAGCCTTGCAGCCTGAATACCTCCTCAGAGACCCCTCAGTCCTCTACTTCCCTCAGTATTTCCCTCCCTCTGACACCAATGATGGAACATATTCTTCATGGCCGGCTGGGGAATGTTTTCTTCCTCCTGAGCAGCAATGTAAGGGGCTCTATGCTCCATACTCCTGACCCCGGCACTCCATCATTGTGTTGGCTGCATAGTGTAATGATTGCCCATTGGCTGCCTGTGTAGTGTCATCATTGCCCTTTGTAGGCCATGTATGGTCAGGATGGTCCTTGTCTTGTCTATTTATTGTCAGTGCTGTTTGTTTAGAGGACCATATTACTAGAATTTATCTCCACAATGAGGGGAATGTTCTGCCCCTGAAGGGGTTCATCTGGGTTCCCACACTATATATATGTGTATCATCATCTGCTGGAGATAAAAGACATCACAGTGACTATGGAGGAAGAGGACGGACATGACTATGGAGGAAGAGGACGGACGTGACTATGGAGGAAGAGATAGGACGTGACTATGGAGGAAGAGGACGGACGTGACTATGGAGGAAGAGGACGAACAGGACTATGGAGGAAGAGGACGGACGTGACTATGGAGGAAGAGGACGGACGTGACTATGGAGGAAGAGGACGGACGTGACTATGGAGGAAGAGGAAGGACGTGACTATGGAGGAAGAGGACGGACGTGACTATGGAGGAAGAGGACGGACGTGACTATGGAGGAAGAGGACGGACGTGACTATGGAGGAAGAGAAAGGACGTGACTATGGAGGAAGAGGACGGACGTGACTATGGAGGAAGAGGACGGACGTGACTATGGAGGAAGAGGACGGACGTGACTATGGAGGAAGAGGACGGACGTGACTATGGAGGAAGAGGACGGACATGACAGGGGTTACTGGGTGTAAATAGAAAATAATGTCTTATTACCTCCTCTGCTGCCACTTCTGGTAACGTCTCTTCTCTACTTCAAAACCACTTGGAACTTCCTGCCTGACATCACTTCCTGTCTGTACCTGACATCACTTCCTGCCTGTACATGACATCATTTCCTGTCTGTCTTCCATAGAAACTTCCTGTCTGGGTAGAAGTGAGATCCCCACCTTGAGGAGCTCAGAGGAACTGCAACCCCAAGAAACATCTGTAAGGCTCTGTTCACACCTTTTTAGTTTGCTTTTTGTTCTTTTCGCAGTTCATTTTGCATTTTTTATGTGTTTTTGATATGTTTGTAAGGGAGAATGTCACCAGCACACCGAGGATCACCAATATGGGTCCAAAGGTTTTAATGAACGATCACATAGTTACTGCAAGGCAATGTTTTGGAGTCTCGCAGGACCCCTTCATCAGGCATGTGACAAAGGGTCCTGCGAGTCTCCGAAACATTGCCTTGCTGTAACTATGTGATCATTCAGTAAAACTTTTGGCCCCATATTGGTGATCCTCGGTGTGCTGGTGACATTTTCCCTCACTGATTCTGTTCGGTTCAGATCGACGGTCGCTGCAGCACCCACTTATACAAACCGCCATTTTTAATGCAGGAACGTTTGGATTGTACACTTGTATTTTGATACGTTTGTGATACCTTTGTGGCACATTTCGTGTTTTGTTCAGTTTTATTTTTTTTTCCAAAGTCATTTTTTTTTGCTGGGCACAATAAAAATGCAAAAATGCACAACCATGCATTTCAGCAAATTCTCCATAGAACTCGGTTGTATCAAAAATGCTGACCCTTTCCAAAAACATAGCAGTTGAAAAAAGCCTAGATGTGAACATGTCCCATAGGAAACCATATTTAATGGACTGGAGTGTGTTTCTGAAAACAAAAAGTACTAAAAAACACATTGGTGTGAACAGCCTGAATAATCACTCCTGTAAAATATCTGCCTTACACGGCTACCAGGGAAACTCAAATATAACACACAATAAGAGAAAATATAATTCTAGCTCTTATGTAGCCAATGATTTAACAAAGATATTTTATTACATATAGAAAATACATTAAAACAGATTCCCTCTGAAATCAATCTTTTTGGTGAAGAAAATGTAAAATGATTCTTTAAAGCAGGGCTTGAAAAAGCAGCTCGCCCGCTCGTCAAATACGAAGAGAAATCCTTGTGTGGCGAGCACAGATGGAGCTCCAAGCCTCATTGTGAAGCCGAGTTCCAGTTTCCAACTTCCGGTTTCCGACTTCCGGCTTCTTCTTTGGCACCGTCATTACACTGGCAGTGCCGCTGAGGGGACAGGTGCAGGAGAGGTCTGCTCTCCTCCGCTGGGAGGAGACACCCTCACTCCACTGCCGCGGGGGGTCTCGAGGAGAGGTGAGAGGTCCGCTCTCCCCCGCTGTGGGGGACACGAGGAGAGGCCCGCTCTCCACCACCTTGGGGGAAACGAGGCCCGCTCTCCACTGCCTTAGGGGACACAAGGCCCGCTCTCCACCGCCTTGGGGGACTTGAGGTCCGCTCTCCACTGCCTTGGGGGACATGAGGCCCGCTCTCCACTGCCTTGGGGGGACACAAGGCCCGCTCTCCACCGCCTTGGGGGACATGAGGCCCACTCTCTACCACCTTGGGGGACACAAGGCCCGCTCTCCACTGCCTTGGGGGACATGAGGCCCACTCTCTACCACCTTGGGGGACACGAGGCCCGCTCTACACCACCTTGGGGGACACAAGGCCCACTCTCCACTGCCTTGGGGGACATGAGGCCCACTCTCTACCACCTTGGGGGACACGAGGCCCGCTCTACACCACCTTGGGGGACATGGAGCCCGCTCTACACCGCCTAGGGGCACATGGAGCATGCTCTACATCGCCTTGGGCACACGAGGCCCGCTCTACACTGCCTTGGGGGACATGAGGCCTGCTCTACACTGCCTTGGGGGACATGAGGCCTGCTCTATATTGCCTTGGGGGACACGAGGAGAGGCCCGCTCTACACCAGCGTGGGAGACACTTGAAGGAGAGACCCACCAACACTGCACATCACTACACCCACCAGCTTAAGGTAAATTACATTAACTAAATTTACATCTTTTAAAAGAGACTTTAGTTACTAAAGATGCAGGAGATAAACAAAAAAATACAAAATGTTCACTGCAGGTTTAAAGCTGTAAAACTTGATATTTTGATTGCACCCCATTGCTATTAAGCTATTGCTGTGATGTTTAAATTGACATAAAGTTATGTTATAATTGCAGTTTTTTATATTTTGGACTATTTATTCTAAAGAAAAATGTAATTTCATAAGCTTTAAGGGGGTGTGGTTGGGGGCAGGGCTAGGGGCAGGGTTGGGGGCAGGGCTGGGGGTGGGGTTGGAGACAGACCTGGGCAAGGTGGGGTGGGGCAAATGGTGGAGAGTAAGGTTTTTGCCTGGCAAGTAGGTCTAGACTCAAAATTTAAAGCCCTGCTTTAAAGTATAAAAATATATATCAATCCTCTCATAATGAAAATGTTAAACAAAGTACAGGGATAGAACAATCCTCAGAAGGGAACATGTAGAATGACAGGAAAGGCTCCTGACTGGTGAGATCCTCCAAACATAATGATGACATCCATGAACTGGAGCGAGCTCGTTGGGGTGATAAAGCCAATCTGGAAACACTGTGTAGACGTTCTCCAAGAACTCAGCACACTCCAGGTGTGGAGAAAGTCTCCAGGTGGGTTTAGCCTGTCATTTATCATAGATACAAACACACTGTAACCGGGATGGATCACTATGCCATTTGCTCTCTTTTTTAGTCTGCTGGCATAGCTGTGTCCAAATTCAATAGATCTGTACCTATGATCCGCTGTGCTTTATTTCTCCTCCCGAGACCGACACTTCCTATCCTCCATCCTACAGCCATCATACTACACTGCAGTGTGGATGGGAAGAATACTCTCCATGGTGCAATGATAGAAACTGACCAGAATTCCTGGAGACCATAACACCAATCATATGAATGTGGAACTCTTTGGCGTAATCCTCTTTGGACATACTGCAAAATGTTCTGCAATGTCTTCTCTTCTCACCTTGGAACTCCTATCTGAAGATATCCACCTGTAAACTTGTACACAAAGGGCATTTACTCTGTCAAAGATCTGCTGAACAACACTTACATAAGAACGTTTCAGGATCCCAGCCTCACTTATTTTCTGGACCAGAAAGACTTCTACAAATTCCTCAGAATTAGACATATGCTACCTCACCTGCACTGGTGTGAGAACACTCAGCCCATGGGCCTCATAACACTCTTCAACAGCTCTACACCTTCCAGCTCCCATCTCTCTACCTTCTACCACCTACTCCAAAAACAAACTCATACAACCAAACTCCCAACCATGGGATTCTGGAACTCTAATTCTCTATCTTTTGAAAAAAAAAACAATATTTTCTCATTTCTGTTATAAAAAATATCCAATTAAGTCAAATTTCATCATAAATTTAGGTCAAAATGTATTTTGCTATATGTCTTTGTTAAAAAAAAAAATCCAAATAATTGCATATTAATTAGTTTATGTGAAAGTTATAGAACTACAAACTATGGGAGAGATAATGGAATTTACACAGCTTTTACTTTCTGACTGCTCATCACATTTCTTGAGGTGCTAAAATACCAGGATAGTACAAACACCCCCAAATGACCCCTTTTCAGAAAGAAGACACCCTAAGATATCTGCTGAGAGGCATGTTGAGTCCATGGAAGATTTTTTTTTTTTCATTTTTTTTTTCTCTTACACAAAATTGTCACTTAAGTGATATATTTCTCACACAAGCCATGGGTATATGTGGAATTACACCCCAAAATACATTCTGCTACTTCTACCAAGTATGGGGATACCACATGTCAGACTTTTTGGGAGCCTAGCCACATACAGGAGTCTGAAATCCAATGACCACTTTGAAAGCCTGAAAGTGCATAACTTCCTCATTTCACTTCCTCACTACCTATCACAGTTTCGGAGGCCCTGAAATACCAGGATAGCACCAACCCTGACCCCATATCTGGCACGCTTGCTGGGGAAAAATTGTTTGAATGCAAGGTGGCCATAAAAATTAATGATGGACTCATCAACGCAGATTTTTTGCTGGGGAGTATACACATCTGCACATTTTTGGTTGAGGTGATTTATGAAGGGCCTAATTTTGTGGAGTCAGTAAAATTCAGGGTCACCCTGAGGAGATGTCGTTGAAGTGCATAAAATGCAATATCTTCTCATATCTATGCCTGGCCATGGCAGCAGAGAACACGGCAGATGGTGAATCGGGTCTGTGGACCAATACAACCGCAATTCAATTTTCTTAGTAATACTCATGTTGAGGGTTAGGCCCAAAAAAACCTTAAATTTGGAAAACGTATTAGGTTTCCATGCGAATGGTCTGGTAAGGTTTGAACTTGGGTTGGTGGCGATAAACTGATTTATACATTGATTTAATCCACAATTAATGCATACAGATCTTCCATGAAAAACCGCTTCAAAAAATCAAGGGGAGTATTTAAATTGGCTGTTTCCACCTGAATTCCGGGTTGGGTGGTGAATGGGGGAAGTATGGGAGCTGCAGAACTTGTGGGCTGCCAATTGGGATTTAAAAGCACATCCAGAAGGATACTAGGGGCTCTACGGGCCTGTGTGCAAATTCTTGGTGGTTATGGGACAATACTTGTGCTTGCCACCGCACCCGCTTGTACGGCACTTTTGGGACTTGCCATGTCACCAAGTGATACCGCAGTGCTGGTATGTATAAGACCAGGATGTACTAGACCGCTGGTGCTCACCAGTTCACCAAAAGGTAGTGCGGCACTAGTACTGGCACTCTGCTGCATATGAGTCATCATGCAGTTGTACCACCTCAACCTGGGAATGGGGTCAGGTACACCTGACCTTAGCAGGGACCTCTTCCTCATCGTCTGAGCTATCTGCTAGGGTGCTGCTGCTGTCTGCAGGTTTGTATTCTGAGGCTGATTGTATCAGTGAATCTTCCTCTTCGCTCTCACCTGACATGCTCAGAATCCTGGAGGCCTCTTCACTACTGTACCTTTTATTGGACATTTTGGCCACTAAATGTATAGGTACCTAGTGCGACTCACGGGAAAAAGAGCACCTGGCTGTAAAGGACTTTTTGATTTTGCAAACACTGCGGTTTTGTGTGCAATGTATCAAGTGACACTGACCTACTGACACTGCACTTGCTGGGGGAGAAGGGGGGGTAAGCGTAGGGGCTAAATGCAGGTGCTGGCAGGTGTGTGAACGCTGGTATAGTGCTGATCTAATCAAAGATATTGATCCGCTCAGACACTATACTAGCAATGGAGGTTTATTGTATATGAGCGTCTTTCTGGCAATTAAGGGGTTAAATGTGATGACTGGTGTAGTGACGGGCAATCTGACGCCATCTGGGAGGGACGCTAATTGACGCTAATGCTATCTGAAGTCGCCGGAGACACTAACACAGCGATCAGCAAAAAATCTGTACACTGTACTAATGACACTGGTGACAGGGCAGTGAAGGGGTTAACTGGGGGGTGATCAAGGGGTTAAATGTGTCCTAAATGTGATTTTACTGTGTGTAGTGCGTGGATTTGCTTTCTTCTCTCTCTGGGATGGAATGTGCTCAGAGAGAGAAGATTTCATCATTTCCTGTACCTGTGTAATGTAAACACAGGTACAGGAAGATCTATGATAGGGCAGGGATCGATCATCAGATCCGAACATCACTGGCCTGAACATGATGATTGATCGGTCAGGAACTGAATCACGGCAATGTCAGGTTGGTGCATGCACACACGTCCCCGGTCACCGCGGGAGCATGAACCAAATATATACACATGATTTTGTGCAGGGAGTCCGCCCTGTAGAAGTATTTCTGCTATGGGGGGACTTAAAGCAATTAAGGAAAGTGCGGTGCTGTATTTCTATTGACATTTTTGCACATTTATATGAGTATGTTCAGGTGTGGGCAGAGTTGTTTCAGTTGAATTCACTGTTAGGTTGGTTTATTGATTGTTTATCACCTTTTTTAGCTGCTTGTGGGAATACTTTGTATTATTTGTGCTCCTCTTCACTAGTGTACCTTTCCAGTTCCTGTGTTTATAAATATGGACACAGAATGATCTCTGATTCTGTACAGGTGATCAGCAGGTCCAGGTGATCAATAGGTACAGGCCAGAAATCATTGGCTGGACCTGATAATTGGCTTGTGTTGTACTGAATGACAGCACAGTCAGGGCGGTGGGCTCACACGTGTACATGTACTGTATGTGATCTGGAGAAGCGGGACTGCCCTGCCGCAGTATAAGTGTGGTGGTCGGTCCTGAACTGGGTAAAGTCAGATTGTTTGCCGATGATCTTTTACTTACTTTGGTCCAACCCAACACCTCCCTGCCAGTCCTATTCTCTGTACTCCATACATTTCCCTTTCCAATGCAGCAGTCACCTCTGTAAAACAGAATGATGGTTTCCTTGGCCCACCTCCTACCTGGATTATTTGGGCATTCATCTCCCTCGCTCGTACAACACACTCCATGAGGCCAACTACATCCCCACTTTCAAATACTTGAGAGTCCTACTTCTGTCCTGGACTCATCTTCACCTCTCCTGGATACGGAGGATCAGTTCTGGGCCATAGAGGGCAGGAGGGGTTGTTTTGTGTTTACACCGGCAGTACCATTACTCCAGTCACTTTCCAGGTCATTACCATCCCCCATTATTATCACTGTCCCAGCCCTTTCCATCTGTGGGAGGAGCTGCGTCTCCACCTCCTCATTAACACTGGGAGGCCTATAACAAACTCCAATGATGACCTTTGTAGTACTGCCCCCCCATGTGCAGTTCCACCCATAATACTTCAGCCTCATCACACTCTCCGTCAACTAGGTCCTCTTTCACACTCGCTCTGAGATCACTTCTCACATAGAGACAGACACCACCACCTTTCCTATTCCCCTGTCTCTCCGAAAGAGAACCTAGCCAGGAATATGAATGGCCCAGTCATGTGAGGAATGAAGCCAAGATTCAGCAATACCAATTCAATCCTAGTTCTCTTCATGCACCAAACCTTCCAACTCACCTATTGTGCTGGGCACACTTCTGGTATTGGGGAACAAACACTTTCATTCACTGACACCTTGTTCATTCACTGACACCTTGTCCATTCACTGACACCTTGTCCATTCACCGACACCTTGTTCATTCACCGACACCTTGTTCACATGGATTTTCTGTAATTGTTTTACTTTAATACAAATGGTACCAATTCCACTGGTTGTAACATGGGAACCTTCTTATCTGCCATAGCCCTCCCCTCATCTTTCCCCATTCCACCCCCAATAAGAACTGACCCCGGTCTGATCTGTCTACCCCGTTATAATCACTGATGTACAGGAAGACAGGACTTCAGTGAGGAACATTTCCCTCACTCAGGACAGGAATACGGCTTCTCCCCCGTGTGAGATCTCTGATGTCTGCAAAGACTGGACTTCACTGAAAAACATTTCCCACACTCAGGACAGGAATATGGCTTCTCCCCTGTGTGAGATCTTTGATGTGTGTAAAGATGGGACTTCTGTGAATAAAATTTCCCACACTCAGGACAGGAATACGGCTTCTCCCCCATGTGAGATCTCTGATGTCTGTAAAGATGGGACTTCTGTGAATAAAATTTCCCACACTCAGGACAGGAATACGGCTTCTCCCCTGTATGATATCTCTGATGTGTGTGAAGACTGGACTTGTCTGAAAAACATTTCCCGCACTCAGAACAGGAATACGGCTTCTCCCCTGTGTGAGATCTCTGATGTGTGTAAAGATTGGATTTCTGTGAAAAACATTTCCCACACTGAGGACAGGAATACAGCTTCTCCCCTGTGTGAGATATCTGATGTCTGTAAAGACTGGACTTCTGTGAAAAACATTTCCCGCACTCAGGACAGGAATAAGGCTTCTCCCCCATGTGAGATCTCTGATGGCTGCAAAGACTTGACTTCAGTGAAAAACATTTCCCGCACTCAGGACAAGAATACGGTTTCTCCCCTGTGTGAGATCTCTGATGCCTGTGAAGATGGGACTTCTGTGAATAACATTTCCCGCACTCAGGACAGGAGAACCTCTTCCCTGTTGGAAGGCCGGCCCGGTCCCGCACAGTCTGAGGTTCCTCAGGATACGAGGAATCCGATGGTCCATCTACACTGGGTGGTGCCGGATGGACATTGGAGGGAGCCGGGTTTTCTCCTGGACTATACTGTGTGATGTCCTCATCTTCTACTTTCCAGTCTGGAGACAAAGTGAGACAATCCTCGGAGGTTTTCCTCATCTCCCGGCCATGGACTAAAATACAAAGACAAAGAGGATTACTAGACAGGAGCTGATTGGTTCCCCCAAAGCAGGACTCCGCCCACATCAGGCAGCTTGGTCTCTGAGGAGCTTACAATTCCACCCTCAAGGGAACTAGGAAATGGCTCCTCTGATCTCCTACCAGGTCATTTCTTTATTCATGGACCTTAGTCAGAGAGTGAGGAAACAACCAGAACTGTCTTTTATAGGAGGGACAGTGATGAGGGGATTATAGGACGAGGGTCCCCACCCCCTCTATCACTCATCGCCATCTTCCCAACACAAGAAGTACTGCACTTCCTTATTTAGTCCATGATTTAGTCATGAAGAACAGCGGGGCTGAGCCCCACCAGAGGTCAGAGAGTGAGGATGGGGGGAGAACAACCAAGATGAAGACTGGACTGATCCTGAAGACCACCATCATTGGGGTATTGACTCCTCCCTCATTATCACTTTCTGTTTAAGGGTCCAAAGTTGGAGGATGTTATCACATTATTATCACCATGTAAAAGTCTGTGCTCCAATCACATCATCCGATATAAAATGTCCAGCTGGGAGGAAATGGGTGTAACAAAAGAGAATCCATATTATGTGTATATATAGCAGTGGGGGGAGGGGGGAGAGCAGAAGTCAGGAGTATGGAATGTACAACATAGAGTATATAGTGCAGGGGTCAGGAGGATGTAATGTACAACATAGAGTATATAGTGCAGGGGTCAGGAGTATGTAATGTACAACAGAGTATATAGTGCAGGGGTCAGGAGTATGTAATGTACAACATAGAGTATATAGTGCAGGGGTCAGGAGTATGTAATGTACAACATAGCGTATATAGTGCAGGGGTCAGGACTATGGAATGTACAACAGAGTATATAGTGCAGGGGTCAGGAGTATGTAATGTACAACATAGAGTATATAGTGCAGGGGTCAGGTGTATGTAATGTACAACAGAGTATATAGTGCAGGGGTCAGGAGTATGTAATGTACTATATAGAGTATATAGTGCAGGGGTCAGGAGTATGTAATGTACAACATGGAGTATATAGTGCAGGGGTCAGGAGTATGTAATGTACAACATAGAGTATATAGTGCAGGGATCAGGAGTACGTAATGTACAACATAGAGTATATAGTTCAGGGGTCAGGAGTATATAATGTACAACATAGAGTATATAGTGCAAGAGTCAGGAGTATGTAATGTACAACATAGAGTATATAGTGCAGGGGTCAGGAGTATGTAATGTACAACATAGAGTATATAGTGCAGGGGTCAGGAGTATGTAATGTACAACATAGAGTATATAGTGCAGGGGTCAGGAGTATTTCTCAGATTGGGGGGGCATAGTCACAAATGTGGTGCTGCTTTTGCGTGAGTGTTGTTTTTGAAGGAGTGCTAAGACGCAGTTGAACACAGCAGTCTAATCATACCTTCCCTGCTTTTCACAGGTAAATGCTGCTATCTGCTCTCCACTATAAACTACAACAGCACATTGACTCCTTTTAATTTCAGAACAAATAGTGTATATATATATATATATATCTGTCTGTGTTGATTAGTTCTCACCTCTTGTTGCACCTTTTTTAATGACTGTGGCCTGTGTCTGGTCTGTTTGAGAATCATCCCCCCCATTCATGTGATTCTTATCAGTTCCTAACTGGGGCGGAGATGAGTGCTCATTTGGCCATCTCCTTATAAATTTAGATCAGCTCATGGGGGTGGTCACAGATGGGGCGCATAGTCACAGATGGGGTGCTGCTTTTGCATGAGTGCTGTTTTGATGGAGTGCGGAGACACAGTTGAACACAGCAGTTGAACTAAAGCAGGAGAACTCAAGCAGCAGGAAGATACAACAAGAAACTCTCCTGCATGCTGGACAGACTGCAAGCAAACACCCCGGGAAACATCTCCTACAAGTCCGAGTCCTGTGTGGGAAAGGGTTAATCTCTAATACCTCTCTAAAATCTATTTCAATAATTCTGAAAAATACTAACATCTCACAGATAGAGAACGTTGATGAAATCAATACGGAGTATTTACTCGGCTACTGTTTATACAAATTCTAATATGTCATGTCAACCTGCCCGAAATGTGTCATATCACGCCAGCTACAGATATTGGACTTTGATTTCTGCACAACACAGTATTTTTATATAATAATACTTATTAGGATGAGATCATGTTATGAAATACGTTTAGCTAATGATGTTCTGATTGGTTGAATCGATATTGGTTGTAATAATCTGATTGGATGGAGAGACATCCTCCCTCCATAATTGTATTTAAATCCTTCTTTTGCTACCAATAAATGAGCATACTTAGAACCAACCTACTCCTGTGGTCTGTCATTGTATGGTCCCAGAATTCCGAAGGGTCCTCCAGATCATCCCAGGGGCCAAATTAACCCCTTCCCAGCAAGTCCCACTCCGTGTACCTTTTATTATGTCCCCTCTACTCCTTTTCATATTACTTTCCTGCGTTCCCAAAATCTAACATCTCTACCCCTCTGCTCCACCCCAAAACCTGTACATCTCCCCCTCACTGCTACCATCTCCCTACTACTGCTCTCATCACCTCCTGCTGATACTTTACTCCCCTGCTGACCCAAACACCAGGACTGGAAGGCATGTGCGCTCATGTACATCCCGCTCCCATCTTACTTTCTGCACCCTCCTTCTCCTAACCTCTGGGGATATCTCCCCAAACCCTGGTCCTCCACTATCTCACCACCACACCAGGCACCCTCCTTCTCCTAACCTCTGGGGATATCTCCCCAAACCCTGGTCCTCCACTATCTCACCCCCACATCAGGCACCCTCTTTCCTCCAGGAATAGCTGCAATCCCCTCAATTTAATATTTGCCCCCGTGCTCCCAAAAACCACCCTCCCTTTTTCATGTGTGCTCTGGAATGCCCGCTCTGTCTGTAATAATCTCACCTCTGTCCATGACCTTTTTGTCTCCCGCTCCCTTAACCTAGTAGCAATTACAGAAACCTGACTCCAAGCAGCAGATTCTGCTTCCACCGCAGCACTTCCCTATGGAGGCCTCCTCTGGACCCACTCACCCAGACCCAGTGGCCGGAAAGGTGGTGGAGTTGGTTTGCTTCTATCCCCACTGAGCACCTTTCAAGTCCTCCCTAACCCTCCCTCTCTATCCTTCTCTTGTTCCCAGACTCACTGCATCCGGCTGTTTTCTCCCATTTCTCTGAGGATTGCAGTGATCTATCGGCCTCCTGGACCCGTGTCCCGCTTTCTTGATGATTTCTCCGCCTGGCTACCCTACTTTCTCTCCTCTGAACTACCCGCTATCATTCTTGGAGATTTTACCATCCCCATTAATGTCAACAACCCGGCTACATCCCAACTCTTCAACATAACCTCATCTTTTGCATTAGCACAATGTATACCGTCCTCCACTCACTCTGATGGGAATACATTACACCTTGTTTTCTCCCATCTTTGCACTCCCTACAACCTCACAAACACCCCCTTTCCTCTCTCTGATCACAATCTCATCACCTTCACAGTCTCCTCGTCTTCAAACACCTATCCCTTCAAGCAGCCAACAATTACCCGCAGAAACCTTCACAACTTGAACCCGGCTCCTTTCCACTCTGCAACTGACCAACTCTATGACAGAATCTCTCCCCTGTCCTGCCCTGACCTGGCCACTGCTGTCTACAACAGTTCACTGTCATCCACACTGGACTCACTTGTTCCTCTAACAACACGAAGCCTCAGGCCCCAACCATTACATCCGTGGCAGACTGACCACACCAGAAATCTTAGGAGACATAGTCGTGCGTTGGAGTGACTGTGGCGTAAAACCAAATCTCAGCAAGCATTCACCCGATATAAATCTGCTTTCTTCACATACAATTCCTCCCTCCATGCTGACAAACAAGACGACTTTGTCCCTCTCATCAATACCTTGTCATCCAGTCCTCATCGTCTCTTCTCTACTTTTAACTCTCTACTTTCTCCACCTCCACCCAGTACCTCACTTACTGCTCACAAGATGGCAAATCATTTCAAAAACAAGATTGATACAATTTGTAGGGGCATCACCACTGCACAGACATCCATCCCACTTAGCATACCTTATACTAAACCTCCCTCAACACTTTCCTCTTCTGACCTCGCTACTACTGAAGAGGTCACTAAGATGTTCTCAGAAGTAATGTACAAAATAGAGTATATAGTGCAGGGGTCAGGAGTGTTTTATGCACAACAGAGGGTATAATGCAGGGGTCAGGAGTATGTAATGTACAACATGGAGTATACAGTGCATGGGTCAGGAGTATGTAATGTACATCAGAGGATATAGTACAGGGGTCAGGAGTATGTAATGTACATCAGAGGATATAGTGCAGGGGTCAGGAGTATGTAATGTACAGCATAGAGTATATAGTGCAGGGGTCAGGAGTATGTAATGTACAACATAGAGTATATAGTGCAGGGGTCAGGAGTATGTAATGTACAACATAGAGTATATATAGTGCAGGGGTCAGGAGTATGTAATGTACAACATAGAGTATATAGTGCAGGGGACATAATATAGGTATTCAGCAATCAGTGGAAGCTTAAAGGTTTACTGTAGACAAGTTGCAGAGATCCCACACCGCTGCCTCCCATCTCCTGAGACTGCACTCAGTGACTTGGGTCTGAGACACTACAGACATATCCCTCCACCCGGCACAGCCAGCAGATAACAGAGCAAGGTACCCTGGGAGAATTGTTCTGTCAGAGATCTTACTAGACCCGGGCATGGGGCAGAATACCAAAAGCACACATCCCAGGTGTCTAGGTCAAGTAATGTCTATGGTGAAAATGAACATTTTGCTGCCAGTTCAGCCTCAGAACCTCCATAAATCCAGTCTAGATACATAAATTGTGTCTGCAGCACAGAGAAGGAAGATTATCCGAGAGAAATCCAGGAATACAGGACGGGGAACACAGCTCAGGAAAGTGACCAGGGGATTACAGGCTGATATCACCCAGTCCCCGCCCTACTCTGGACCAATCAGTGAGCAGTATGGGTGGAGGAATGGATTTAGTGTTCATGACCCACCTGTGCTGATCTCTGTAGGAGTGTCCTCCTCTATAAATGTCCCCGTTATTCCATCCTCCTCCATAGACTGCTGATCATCCCTCACATACGCCTCTTCTTCTTCTGCTTTACCCTCACATTTGATATTGATTGGATCTCCACTCTAAATCAAGAAAATGAGAGAAAATATCATCTGTAAAATATAAGGTCACATAAAAGAACTCCACACATCATCTTTACAAGTCCATATTCTAGATACTCCATCCCACCAACCTTGCAATGGTGAGGGATGGTGTGACCTTCCTGTGTGGCATCCTGGGAATACAGAGGACGGGGACATCTCTCTGGTGGGTTCCTGGTATTAGGTGGCTCCATCATCTCCTTGTGTCCTCCTGAAAACTCCTCCATCACTCCATACTCCTCATCCTCCTCTTTATACTCTTCTTTAACATCAATATTATCATCCCCGAGGATTCCACTCTGAAAGATATAATAAAACATTCATTGTCACAAACATGCTGTGTATAAATCACAACTACCAATAAATGTTCCTCATCTACCTGATGATGGTGAGGGATGGTGTGACCTTCCTGTGTGGAATCCCGGGAATACAGAGGACGGGGACATGTCTCTGGTGGGTTCCCATGACTGGATCCATCTGTAGGAAACACACACACTGACTGAATCCATTGTTTCTATGTGTTTATCAGATGATGGGGGATCTAGGTGGATCCTCCGTACTGCTCTCTCCTTTACAATAAAGTCTCCTCTTACCCGGTGATGTGAGGGGCGGCTGATTGTCCATCATGACGTCCTTGTAGAGATCCTTGTGTCCTTCTAAATACTCCCACTCCTCCATGGAGAAATAGACAGTGACACCCTGACACCTTATAGGAACCTGACACACACAATGATACAGTCACCATCCAGACACATCCCTTGTCTGTTACTGGAGAATGTCCCAGAATTCCCGGCACCGCTCACCTCTCCTGTCAGCAGCTCAGTGATCTCTCTGGTGACTTCTAGAATCTTCTTCTTCTTTCTCTCTTCTATCAGGGAGGGAGGTGGAGGCAATGTGATGTCATATGATCTCCAGACTTCACAGGAGGAAAACTCTACATCTGAACACAAATAGTCACATCAAATGATATTCCCAGAATCCTCCTCACCTCTCCATTCAGGTCTCCATTTTATTAAAGCCCCACTTCAGGCTGAGGTATAATTCCCCCCCACAGGACCCCCACACTACGCAGGGTATAGGCTTGTTGCAGCATTCTGATGTCATTACATACAACGCAGGACCAACAGTCCCACTTTACATGTGAGGATACCAAGGGGCCCCCACATCCTAAGAGCATCAGAAAAAAGTGAGATCCCCACCTTGTGGAGCTCAGAGGAACTTCAGCCCCGAGAAGCGTCTTGTAGTGTGGCCCCGGCCTGGTGCTGGGTGTGTATGGACTGTAGATCCTTGTGTAGGGAGGAAATGACTCCTATCTGTGACTGCTGTAACCTGCTGACTGGCATCTCCTGTGAAATCTGACACTTGCACTGGATACACACAAGGCAGTCAGGGATTTCAGCCCCTCCCTTCTCCTTTCAGACCTTAATACAGAGAGAGCCAATCAGAAGAGGTATTGAAGGAGCCAATGACAGGGACTTTCTCAAGCAGGAGGTGCAGCTGCAAAGCATTGTGGGATATACAGTCCTGAACAGAAATTACCTGATAATCTGATATGAGGGATGGAACTACAGAGACCAGCATGCTTAGTGAGAGCAGAGTGAAGGACTCCATCTTGTTTTTCCTGACGGGAGGCAGTCTGCATGTGGCAGGAGACAGTCTGGACCTGGCAGAGAAGTGCTCAGGGTCAGTTCACTCCATGTTTAGGTATCTGCATCAGTCAGGGAACATCCAACCTGAGAGATGTGGCCTACAGTACAGTGCCTACACCGACAGTGTGAAGGGCTCATCGTGAGGTGACCACAGGAGCCGGTCATTTCCAGGACCATGGTTTGGGTCTTAGTCCCAGGATCTGGTGAGAGGGATTTTGCCCCCTGGCAGATGACAGGAACACGGCACACAGAGACATGACACTTCTCCCATACTCACCAGGCACTGGGTTGTGTAGATGGTCCTGCTATACAGACACAGTGTTTGCTTTGCTATACAAATCCTGCCACGGGATTACAATGATACTTTACCATAGGAGTGTAAGTGCACCAATGAAAGTGTCTCGCTGAAGACCCCAACATTCATCCTGTTACCAAGAGACTGAAGTTACTGGTGCCATACGGGCACGCGCATGCGTATTCAGGCCTCTATATTGCATGGTGTGGGAGGGAATAGCTCTACCTTGGAAAGTAGCTATGAAGCATCAGTTGGGCGCAGTGTTTGCCTATTGGGCTTGTGGTGTCGGGGGTTAGAGGGGAGAAGTCTGACACCACAGAGAGTCATCCTTCTGCTCTCCTCCTGCTTGGACATCATAGAGCTGAGTTTATGTAAAGGGGTTTAGACCCACTTTGAGGGCGCCATGTAAGTGTTTCCTCTCTTCTTGGGGTTATTCACGGTTGGAATCCCCTGAAAGCAGCCTGAGTGTAAAAGTGAGTTATATTGCTTCCGGTCTCAGGATTTGCTGTTACATTACATTACATGGAGTTTATTTAAAGGGTTTGCTCAGCACTGTACAATAGAGGGGGGGACAATATATGAAACATTACAGCACCTACAAACAGCACACGAGGGGTTAGAGGACCCTACTCTTTCAAGCTTACAATCTAGGAGGGAGGGGGGAGTGGTACAGGAGGAAGTGGCTGTGGGGGATGGAGTGGTAGGAGGAATGAAGGAGAGCAGCAGTTAGGTGAGGGTGGGGTAGGCTTCCCTGAAGAGGTGGGTTTTCAGGGAGCGCCTGAAGGTGAGGAGGGAAGATGACAGTCTGATGGATTAGGGTAGTGAGTTCCAGAGGATGGGGGAGGACCTGGAGAAGTCTTGCAGTCGTGTGTGGGAGGAGGAGACCAGGGGGCAAGATAGGAGGTCCTGTAAAGAGCGAAGGGTACGGGTAGGGTGGTACTTGGGAATCAGGTCGGTGAGGTAGTTAGGGGCAGTGTTGTGAATGGCCTTATAGGTCAGAGTGAGTAGTTTGAATTTGATGCGTTGGGCGATAGGGAGCCAGTGGATGGAGAGGCAGAGGGGGGTGGCAGAGGTGGAGCGGTTGGTGAGGTGGATGAGTCTGGCCGCTGAGTTCAGGATGGTCTGGAGCGGGGAGAGCCTGCACTGGGGTAGGCCGGTGAGGAGGGAGTGGCAGTAGTCAAGGCGTGAGATAATCAGGGAGTGTACGAGTAGTTTAGTGGTGTCTGGGGTAAGGAACGTACGTATTTTGGCAATATTGCGGAGGTGGAGCCTGCATGTGTTTGTAAGTGATTTGACATGAGGTTGGAAGGAGAGGTTAGAGTCCAGAATGACTCCAAGGACTTTGGCTTGAGGGGCGGGATTGATGGTGGTGATGTTAGTAGTGATGGATAGGATGGGGGGGGGGGGCGCGGGCAGGAGGGAAGACGAGAAGCTCGGTTTTGGAGAGGTTGAGCTTGAGGAAATGGAGCGACATCCAGTAAGAGATGTCGTTTAGGAGGTGAGTGATGCGGGCGGAGAAAGTGGAGGTGAGGTGGGGGGTGGAGAGGTAAATTTGAGTGTCATCAGCGTAGAGGTGGTAGTTGAAGCCGTGGGAGTGTATGAGTTTGCCAAGGGAGGAGGTGTAGATGGAGAAGAGAAGGGGTCCAAGGACAGAGCCCTGGGGGACCCCAACAGAGAGGGGGAGGGAAGGGGAGGTGGCACCATTGTAGGAAATGCTGAAGGAGCGTCGGGATAGGTAAGAGGAGAACCAGGAGAGAGTGGTGTCTCTGATGCCAAGGGAGAGTAGTTTATTAAGGAGGAGGGGGTGGTCAACTGTGTCGAAGGCCGCGGAGAGGTCCAGGAGGAGGAGGAAAGAGTAGTCAGCTTTGGCGGTTAGTAGGTCGTTGGTGATTTTGAGGAGGGCGGTTTCGGTGGAGTGTAGGGGACGGAAGCCGGACTGTAGTGGATCAAGGAGGTTGTTGTCAGTTAGGTGGGCGCTTAGGCGGTCGTAGACTAAGCGCTCCAGGAGTTTGGAAGTGAGTGGCAGCAGGGAGATGAGTCTGAGGTTGTTTGGGTCAGAGGGGTCCAGGGAGGGCTTTTTGAGTATGGGGGTGATGTGCGCATGCTTTAGGGGGGAGGGGAATACGCCGGTAGAGAGGGAGAGATTGAAGATGTGGGTGAGGGAGCAGATGAGGGAAGAGGGGGATGACTGGAGGAGTCGAGAGGGGATAGGGTCCAGGGGGCAGGTAGTGAGGCGGGCTTCTGAGAAGACCCTGGTGACTTCCTCAGTGGTAGCGGGGCTGAAGGAGTGCAGAGCTGGGGGGGTTACGGTAAGCGGGGTCTTGGGTGTGGAGGGGGGCAGTGCGGTTGCGAGGTCAGAGGAGGGAAGAGATGAGGGGGAGATAGGGGGGGGAGGCTAGGTGGGGAGGTAGATTGCGAGTTGCATCAATCTTGTTGTGGAAATGAGTGGCAATTTCGTGGGCAGTGAGTGAGGTACTGAGTGGAGGAGGGGGGGGGAGAGAGTAGGGAGTTGAAGGTGAAGAAGAGTCGACGAGGGCAGGAGGAGAGGGTGTTGATCAGGTTTACGAAGTAAGCCTGCTTGGCAGCGTGGAGGGAGGAGGTGTAAGTGAGGAAGGCAGATTTGTAGAGGGAGAATGAACGGGGGGACCTGGTTTTGCGCCATAGTCTCTCCAGCGCGCAACTGCGACGTTTGAGGCATTTAGTGTGGTCGTTCTGCCATGGTTGGAGCGGTCTGGGTTTGATGTAGCGTGTGGTTAGGGGTGCCAGAGAGTCTAGGGTAGCTGATAGTGAGTCGTTGTACGTGTTAGTGGCTAGGTCAGGACATGACAGTGGAAGGATGCTGTCGTGTAGGTGGTCGGCAGCTGAGTGGAGGGGGGTCGGGTTCAGGTTGCGGCTGGTGATGGTTTGGCGCTCTGGGGGGGGGGAGTTAGGGGAAGGGGAGATGGAGAACGTGAGGAGGTGGTGGTCGGAGAGAGGGAAGGGGGTGTTAGAGAACTGGTTGAGGGTACAGAGGTGGGAGAAGACGAGGTCCAGGGTGTTCCCAATAATGTGGGTGGAGGATTGAGTGTGCTGTGTGAGCGCGAAGGAGGAGGTTAGGTGGAGGAGTTGGGAAGTAGCCGGGCTGTTGTCGTTGATGGGGATATTGAAGTCCCCAAGGATGATGGTTGGTAGCTCAGAGGAGAGGAAGAAGGGAAGCCAGGCGGCGAAGTCAACCAGGAAGCGGGGTATGGATCCGGGAGGCCTGTAGATCACTGCGATCCTTAGGGGGTGGGGGTGAAGAGCCGGATGCAGTGAGCCTCGAAGGAGGAGAAGGTTAGGGAGGGAGGGTTAGGGAGGACCTGGAAGGTGCTCAGCGGTGATAGGAGCAGGCCGACCCCACCACCTTTGTGACTGCTCAGTCTTGGTGAATGGGACCAGACGAGACCTCCATAGGAGAGTGCAGCAGGGGAGGTAGTGTCAGTGGCCTGTACCCAGGTTTCGGTGATGGCTAGGAGGTTAAGGGAGATAAAGAGGTCATGGATGGCAGTAAGTTTGTTGCAGACCGAGCGGGCGTTCAGGAGTGACACCGAGAGAGGGGGGATGGATGCGGGGAGAAGGGGCACAGGTATGAGGTTGAGGGGGTTACGGCAACTGGTGGGAGCAGGGGCGTTCCTAGAGGAGGGGTGAGGTGGCGAGGGTCCAGGGTTCGGGGAGATGTCCCCAGCGGATAGGAGAAGGAGAAGGGTGAGGAAGGTGGCATGGGGATGGGAAGTGCAGGAGCGTGTGGGTCTGATAGTGGTGGCATGTGGGTCGACGGGGGAGTGGAGTAGCAGGAGGAGGTGGTGAGTGCCGTAGTGGGGAGAGGGGAGAAGTGAAGGGGCAATGTAGAGTTGTTTTGGGGGGGTAGGCGGGTAGAGGGAGGTGATTTTTGGGATGGTGGAGAGGAAAACGAGGAGGAGGAGTGCAGGAGGCATGTTGGGGTGGGTGGAGTGACGGTTGGGTCAGGGGAGGTGAAGGGATACAGGTCAGGGCAAGGTGGTGTGGGGAATCTGTATCACCGTGGGAGAGTCATTTGAGTCCTTCTGTAGGGGTAGAGTGAGGGTGGAGGGCGGCAGCTGGTTGGCAGCAGTCTGTGGGTGCAGTAAGCTGGCGACCGTGGGTGCTGTGGCATGTCTTCAGTGGGTACGGTGGTTCGGCTAGCAGAGGGGTCGTAGGGTGCGATGGCTGGGGGTGTTGGTAGGCACGGCGACTGGTGATGCTGACGGCTCGGTGACTGGGGTTGTTGAGGCCAGGCGTCGGGTGCTGAGGGCTCGGCGTCGTGAGGCGCTGAAGGTGTTGAAGGGCGCAGCGTCAGGAGGTGTTGAAGGATCGTTGTCAGAGTCGAGCGGGGCATTGCGGTAGCGATCATTGGCCCTGCGTGGTTTGTGCTCAACCGTGATTTGTTGCGGCCGGTAGGAGAGACCGCGGCTTCAAGGGTCGTGGTGGGCATCGCCAGAGGGAATAGCGTGCCGGAAAGCAGGGTGCTGGGCAAGCGGTCCCTGGTGGGGTGGCTGGCTGGTAGTCCCAGGTGGGGTGGTGGGCAGGGGATCCCCGGTGGGATGGTGGCCGTGCTATCCCTGGTGGGGTAGTAGCGATCCCTGGAGGGATAGTGGCTTAGGGTCCCTGGTGGTTTGGGGTTTCTGGTGGATGGTGGGATCCCTGAGTGAGTCCCTGGAGGCTGGCGGTGTGATGGTGGTTTGGCTCCCTGGTGGGTAGTGGGCGCCCCTGGTGTAGTACCTGGCGTCCTGGAGCGTCGGGGTGGAGGTGGATCCCTCCTAGGTTAGCAGGACCGTTGGTGGTGGTGGTGGTAGCTTCCCGGAGGAGCGGAGGCGTCCCGCCGCGGCCGCAATTCCCGACGCGATTCCAGCCACGGCTGGCAGGAAACACCGCGGCTTCGGGTGCCGTGGTAGGCCTCAGGCCGCTTCGAACCGCCGGAGCTCCGCTGGAGGGACGGAGTGACTGTGGGTGTTGGTGGGGACCTCGGCAGCAGGCACATGGGCCCGGATGGCAGCGGTAGGGGCGCCGAAGCTGACCATCCAGTGGCTGCTCCGGGCGATCTGGTACCCGGAGGTCGGGGATGGACCCAGAGTCGGTGAGGGGGGCCCTGGGGAGGCTGGCTGATCGTCGGGGACCGAGGGACGGAGCGACAGCAGTCCGGGCTGATGTCCGGCGATCCTGGTCGGCCGCGCCAAAAATCGAGGCCGCGGCTTCAGGTGCCGGGTAGGCCGCAAGTCCCGGAGCTCCGGGAGAAAGGTCCAGTGGCCTCCCTGGCTGGCGAACAGGGACCGGAGGGTCGTGGGGCCCCCGTCAGGGTCCGCTGCCACCCAGATGGCAGCGGATTTGGGCCGGGGGAGCAGGAGCTCGCCGGACGTCTGAGCGACGTTGCTGTTCTCTTGATTCACCGAACGTATACCTGTTGTTCATGTTTATTACTTCCCATAGAGGTCTTACAGTAAAGCTGATCTCTGTGTTTATTATACCGTGTGTGCTTTTCATTGGTCCTTGTACTTCACTATTGTCAGGGGTGTCAGTTGGGGCTGAGACAGTTCTTGGGGTTGGGAGGCAGAGTGGTGGAATGAACAAACTTAAGCAGCCCCTTCGGGGGGATCGCTACACTTATAGAGGGGTCACCTCCACTCCCACCAAGGGGGACAGAAATATATGACTGCCTAGTCCAGCCTTCCTCAGCCAGGGGTCCTCCAAGGGTTCTCGGGGCTCCTTCAGCAATGAACAATTCCTGTGTGAATCTGTTAAATTACCAGTCCCCATTATCTGGGTAAGGGGGTGTCAATCATCGCACGTCCCTGACATTTACAAATCTAGAGAAGAGTTTTAAATTGCCAACAAATTACATTTCCCTCCCAGATTCCTTTTTACACTCAGCCGATGCGGGGCCGCTGCATTTTTCAAAGTCCTGCTTGTCACATTTTTAGTGCAGGTTTGGTGTGGTAAAAAAAAAAGCCACACAAAAAATGCACCTCCCCATTGAAATCAATGGAAAACATGGCAAACCACATAAAAAATGCACCCGCCTTGTGTTTTTGGTGCAGTTTGTGAGTCACATGCATTGCCTGCACTTGTTGGGGTCAAAGAACAGCCTCATTCACTTCAATGGGTCACATTCAGCAGGAGATACACCCATCAAAAGTGACATCTTGGGGATAATTCCTGCTGTGACTGCGAAGACAACCATCACTACTGGGATATGTGTAGACACTGCCCACTGCCTCTGCAGATATAGGGGCAGTAAAAGTTCAGCTCAACTGTGAGGTCTAACAATATAAAGGAAAACTCTGCTTCAGAACTAAACAAGTGTGGGCTTCCCCTTTAATATTCATACCAGACCCTCATCCAACATTAGGAGAAGTATGAAGATGAAGGGGAACTCCACTTTAAAAATGAACTAATGATAACACGGTGTTATCTTATTGACAAATGGTGGGTCCCCCATTTACCCCAGTAATGGTTGGCTCCCCCGAACTCCATTGTAATGGTGGGTTCCCCCACACACCCCAGCAATGGTGCCCCCCCACGCACACACCCTGGTAATGGTGAGCCCTTCCGCACACTCCCAGGTTATGGTGGATTCCTCCATACATATAAGTAATGGTAGGTCCCCCTGCATAGCCCAGCAATGGGGGTTTTCCCCACACACCCTGGTAAAGGTAGGTCCCCCCACACACCCCTGCCATGGGCCCATTAGCACACCTAGGATTGACACAGGGGGTGATGCCAGTTAGAGGGGTGGGAGATTAGTGAACATTCTCTCCTGGATCCCCCCTTCCTTCATTGAACATTTACTCCTGGATTTCCACTTCCCATGGTAAACGTTCACTCCTGGATTTCTCCCTCCTGGAGTGAGCATTCGTTCATGGATCTCCCCTTCCTTCAGTGAATATTCACTCCTGGATCTCCCCTTCCTTCAGTGAATGTTCACTCCTGGATCCCCCTTCCTTCAGTGAACATTGACTGGTGGATATCAGAGGATGGGGAGACATCAGAGGTCCATCAGATTCATCAGATGACAGGAGAGACATTAGAGGTCTATCAGCTTCATCTGAGAATGGGGAGACATCAAAATGTCCATCAGCTTCATTGTAGAACAAGGGAGACATCAGAGGTCCATCAGCTTTATCAGAGGACAGGGGAGTCATCAGAGGTCCATCAGCTTTATCAGAGGACAGGGGAGTCATCAGAGGTCCATCAGCTTCATCAGAGGACAGGGGAGTCATCAGAGGCCCATCAGCTTTATCAGAGGACAGGGGAGTCATCAGAGGTCCATCAGCTTCATCAGAGGACAGGGGAGTCATCAGAGGTCCATCAGCTTCATCAGAGGACAGGGGAGTCATCAGAGGTCCATCAGCTTTATCAGAGGACAGGGGAGTCATCAGAGGTCCATCAGCTTTATCAGAGGACAGGGGAGACATCAGAGGTCCATCAGATTCATCAGATGACAGGAGAGACATCAGAAGTCCATCAGCTTCATCTGAGAATGGGGAGACATCAAAATGTCCATCAGCTTCATTGTAGAACAAGGGAGACATCAGAGGTCCATCAGCTTTATCAGAGGACAGGGGAGTCATCAGAGGTCCATCAGCTTTATCAGAGGACAGGGGAGTCATCAGAGGTCCATCAGCTTCATCAGAGGACAGGGGAGTCATCAGAGGCCCATCAGCTTTATCAGAGGACAGGGGAGTCATCAGAGGTCCATCAGCTTCATCAGAGGACAGGGGAGTCATCAGAGGTCCATCAGCTTCATCAGAGGACAGGG
Organism: Staurois parvus; assembly: GCF_062004578.1. Lineage (NCBI taxonomy): Eukaryota > Metazoa > Chordata > Amphibia > Anura > Ranidae > Staurois > Staurois parvus. Next base: position 1,393,625 of record NW_028318516.1, read on the forward strand.
GAGTCATCAGAGGTCCATCAGCTTTATCAGAGGACAGGGGAGTCATCAGAGGTCCATCAGCTTTATCAGAGGACAGGGGAGACATCAGAGGTCCATCAGCTTTATCAGAGGACAGGGGAGTCATCAGAGGTCCATCAGCTTCATCAGAGGATAGGCACACATCAGAGGTCCATCAGCCTCATTGGAGATGAGAGACATCAGAGGTCCATTAGCTTCATCAGAGGACAGAGGAGAAATCAAAGGTCTATCAGCTTCATCAGAGGACAGGGGAGACATCAGAGGTCCATCAGCCTCAATGGAGACAGGGGAGACATCAGAGGTCCATCAGCTTCATCGTAGGACAAGGGAGACATCAGAGTTCCATCAGCTTTATTGGAGGACTGGGGAGACATCAGAGGTCCATCAGCTTCATCATAGGACAAGGAAGACATCTGAGGTCCATCAGCTTTATTGGATGACAGAGGAGTCATCAGAGGTTGTCACGGATCCCACCCACATGCACACGCCCACAGCGACTAGCTAACCGAGGCGTGCATGTCTGGCCATGACTTGGTGTAAAGAGGGAATGAGGGGGACTTATTTTGTCACAGCCCGCACTACCTCTCCTCTCATATTAGGACCCATGCAGTTTATGTTGTCTATATGGAGGAGGTGTAGGGTTAGATTCATCCTAGGCTCTAAGTGTTCCCCCTTGACCAACATCATTTTTAATCCACGTCTCCCAGATAGTCTGGCCATTGGTCGAGTCCATCCTTGGGCTGAGGCTAATCTATTCCAATTGTGACATTTGGTCAATCCCGTAATTCACAACCTTAAATCCTTCCCTGACATTCAAAAAGCTGCTCGCATTCCACCCCATCAGTATTTTGTTTATCTACAGATACAACACATTTTTGCCTCCAAAGCCTCTTCTCTGACTCTTGAACAACCTACCCCTTTAGATCATATCTGCATCCAAGGCCCACACCACCGGGACATCATTTCCGCTACGTATACATTGCATGTAGATGTCGCCCTTTTTCTATTGGTTCTCCCCTTTATATGTGTAAATGGTCCCGTTTCCTTCAATGTGATATTGGGTTGGATCAATGGAATAGGATTTGGGAGGCCTCTTCTAAATCTTCTATGTGTGTAATGTGTACAGAAAATCCTTCTAAGACCCCCATGTTTTGGTATCGGACCCCTGAGGTTCTCCATGATCGTAACCTGAATGTTTCTTCTGTTTGCTGGTGTTGTGGGACGGAAACTGACACTCTTTTCCACATTTATTGGGATTGCCGGTCCATTGCACCCTTTTGGAGGAGGTCCTTACCCCATTGTGGTTACTTTTCCTGGCTCCTGTCCCTTTTGAGCCCATTTACTTCCTGTTGGGTCTACCTTTTTGGGTCTCTCTAAATGTGCGAGGAAACTTTCCACCTACGTTCTGAGGGCAGCCAGGAGAACCATTCCCATGCATTGGCTGTCTTCTATGTCCCCCATGTTACCGGCACTGATGAAGGTCAGAGCAGAAATGAGAAAGTTGGAGTACCTACCTGCTTTACACCCTGCTACTGTCCCTGTGCTGGAGGCAGTTCAGGACCCACGGGACACCTATGACACCGATCTGTCTGCTCCGATCGTTTGTGATTGATGGCCATGTCACTGTTTTGTATTGACATTGTATGTTCTTATGTACCTCTCATCGATGAGCTGCTTTATCAGCCTTCTCTCCCTCTCTGCTTTTATTTACATTTACCTTTGTGGCTGCTTGTTGTAATGTGTGACATAGAGATGGAAATGGGTGCTAATAGGCTGCAGGAGATCCGCTGAGACATAGAGAGGGAAATGGGAGCTAATAGGCTGCAGGAGATCCGCTGAGACATAGAGAGGGAAATGGGAGCTAATAGGCTGCAGGAGATCTGCTGAGACGTAGAGAGGGAAATGGGTGCCAATAGGCTGCAGGAGATCCGCTGAGACGTAGAGAGGGAAATGGGAGCCAATAGGCTGCAGGAGATCCGCTGAGCCGTAGAGAGGGAAATGGGTGCCAATAGGCTGCAGGAGATCCGCTGAGACGTAGAGGGGGAAATGGGAGCCAATAGGCTGCAGGAGATCCGCTGAGACGTAGAGAGGGAAATGGGTGCTAATAGGCTGCAGGAGATCCGCTGAGACGTAGAGAGGGAAATGGGAGCTAATAGGCTGCAGGAGATCCGCTGAGACATAGAGAGGGAAATGAGTGCTAATAGGCTGCAGGAGATCTGCTGAGACATAGAGAGGGAAATGGGAGCTAATAGGCTGCAGGAGATCCGCTGAGACATAGAGAGGGAAATGGGTGCTAAGAGACTGCAGGAGATCTGCTGAGACAATGAAATGTGTATGAAATGGATGGATGTGCAGACACTCCCAGAAGATGATGTCATTATGAGTGGATTGATATATATTTTTGCATTGTCCCCCCCAGAAGGATCAGGTTTGGCGGGATCGCTCTCATTAGCTATACATTTGTATTTTGTGTTCTGTGTTTGTAAGACTTTTCTATATGTAATAAGAGATGTTTGTTGAACAGTTGGTTACATAAGAGTTACATTTATTTCTTCTTCCTTTATTCAGTAATGTTTCATCTCCCGTAGTATCCCTGTAAGGTACATATTATACAGGAAGGGGGATTATGGGATGGATCTCGGGGCTGCAGTTCCTCTGAACTCCACAAGGTGCTGATCTCACCTATACTCACACAGGAAGTCTCTATGGAATGCAGACAGGAAGTGATGTCAGGTACAGACAGGAAGTGATGTCAGGTACAGACAGGAAGTGATGTCAGGTACAGACAGGAAGTTCCAGATGAGAGGTGAGGCGGGAAGAAGTATAGAGGAGACGTTGGTGGAAGTGGCAGCAGAGGAGGTAATAAGATGTTATTTCCTATTTACAACAAATGTATATAAATCTGAGACTCTTTTAGGAATGTTGGGGGCTTTAAAAAATGAAAGGGGCTTTATAGCAACTTAAATGTGTAACATTGCGCTGTTTATCTCCTCCTCCCCTCCCCCACCTGTCTCCAGCACCGCACCCGGGGACTAGCAGGGAGGGGAGACTCCTTGCAGTGTAATGAGAACCAATTGGCTGCTCCTCAGGAAAGGGGAGTATCCTGCTTATCCTTTCACTCCCAGAGCCTTTTTTGCACATTTAAAAAATCATTTTATCCTGAAGATGACACAAAACCCCCAAAATATAGATTTTCTGAAAGTAGAGACTTTAGAGAATAAAATAGCGGCAGTTCTAATTTTTTATGTCACAAAATATTATCACAAAGTCTAGGAAATGCCAAATTTCATTAAAAAATACACTTAAGCTGATTTCAGGGCACAAAAAGCAATAAATGACGCATTTATGTGTAAAAATATAAAAGCCGAGGTTGCAGCGAGTAAATAGATATCCAACATGTCAAACCTTAAGTTGTGTGTGCTGAAATGGTGACAACCTTTAGTCCCGGTATTATCTATAGGGGACACATTTATAGCCCCTTCTAGGTCATCAGTATAGAGTACGGAGGAGGTCTGCTCCTAGAATTATCCTCTCATTCTGGTGTGACCGGCGATATGTAACGTGTATCACAATCAATGTTATCACGTGTAGGCGCTCCAGCGTGTGCTCTTATGTTTGGGCGTGCATATATGTGGGGGAGGGGAGCCTGAAAATTTTTCAAAGGGAGGAGTTATGTACTTCGGTGTAACTTTAATTCTTTACAATGAAAAAAAAAAACATTTTTACTTAATGGGACAAAGTCCTCTATGAGATGACTTTTGATGACAGGTTCTCTTTATTGAGACATCCAGGGTCTAAAAGACCCCCAATGTCTCCCCTGTACTCCATTGGATGTAATGTAGAGCACATCGCATCGCATTACATTCTTTGCCGGCCTCGATGGTCAGGAAATCTGTCATAACGTCACTTCTGGGTCAGGACAAGAAGGCAGTGAACATGTCCGCTCTCCTCCGTCCCCTCTACCCTCCGACACCCGCTGACCCGGGCCCACAGATGGGCAAGCAGAGCCGGGGAAGCATAGTAGGTACAGGAGAGGTTCACACACACGGGGTGGCAGAGGCTGGCACCTGAAAGGAGAGCCCTGCGGCTTGCCCACAGCGGAGATAAAGGTTAAAAACAATACTTGCCCGGCCCCCAGAACTACATGTCCCGGGCGTCGGGTGATGTAAAGTGACCATCCCTGCATGATGAGCCGACATTGACCTCACAGCACTGCCTCAGAGCAAACTAGTCATAGGAAGGATCAGATTTATCATTCCTTGTCTGCAGATCTAATACTCATCAAAACCAGTTCAGAGACCAAACAAACCCAACAGAGAAAAGGGGCCCCGGACCCCAAAATTGTAGTAAACACTAAACAGTCCAAACAAAATGTCTTCCCATGGGGGGAGTAGTCCTTCAATGTCCAGCAACCCTCCTATTCCCCCCTCACATTCACATCCTATTATTGTGTGACCAATACCATCCAAATCATTCTTACTTTCATTTCCCAAAGTTATCCGTCTACAAGGAGACCTGTATAGATCACATGATGGCACCAATGAGGATGGAGGAGGACCGGAGTCACATGACTGAGAAGATACTAAACCTCACCCTGGAGATCATCTACCTGCTGACCGGAGAGGTGAGGAGGATTCTGGGAGGTCACATGACATCACTCTTATCTCTATTAATAAAACACAGACCTGACCAGAGAGGTGAGGATGATTCTGGGAGGTCACATGACATCACTCTCATCTCTATTAATAATACACAGACCTGACCGGAGAGGTGAGGAGGATTCTGGGAGGTCACATGACATCACTCTCATCTCTATTAATAACACAGACCTGACCGGAGAGGTGAGGAGGATTCTGGGAGGTCACATGACATGGCTCTCATCTCTTAATAAAACACAGACCTGACCGGAGAGGTGAGGAGGATTCTGGGAGGTCACATGACATCACACAGACCTGACCGGAAAGGTGAGGAGGATTCTGGGATTCTAACATGATATTCCTATTGGTTCCTCAATACAGAGATTTCCTCCTCTGAAGTCAGGTGATCATATGACCATCACAGTGCCTCCATGTGACTCCCTAAACCCTGAGAGACACAACATGCAGAAGATTCTAGAAGTCACCAAGAAGATGATGGAGCTGCTGACAGGAGAGGTGAGCGGTGCCGGGAATTCTGGGACATTCTCCAGTAACAGACAAGGGATGTGTCTGGATGGTGACTGTATCATTGTGTGTGTCAGGTTCCTATAAGGTGTCAGGGTGTCACTGTCTATTTCTCCATGGAGGAGTGGGAGTATTTAGAAGGACACAAGGATCTCTACAAGGACGTCATGATGGACAATCAGCCGCCCCTCACATCACCGGGTAAGAGGAGACTTTATTGTAAAGGAGAGAGCAGTACGGAGGATCCACCTAGATCCCCCATCATCTGATAAACACATAGAAACAATAGATTAAGTCAGTGTGTGTGTTTCCTACAGATGGATCCAGTCATGGGAACCCACCAGAGAGATGTCCCCGTCCTCTGTATTCCCGGGATTCCACACAGGAAGGTCACACCATCCCTCACCATCATCAGGTAGATGAGGAACAATCACTGATAGTATCATTAGGATCTGTACATTACCTGCATTGTTACCATTGATGTCATTTTTATTATATATTCAGAGTGGAAACCTGAGAGATCCTAAAGTTGAAGTTAAAGAAGAGATAAAAGAGGAGGAGGATGAGGATGGGGGGATGGAGGAGTCAGAGCTTCTAAAAGAACACAAAGATCTGTACCAGAACACCATGGTGGAGTCATCCAGCTACAGGAACCCACCAGAGAGATGTCCCCATCCTCTGTATTCCTGGGATTCCACACAGGAAGGTCACACCATCCCTCACCATCATCAGGTAGATGATGACAATTATTGGTAGTTGTGATTTATACACAGCATGTTTGTTACAATGAATGTTTTATTATATCTTTCAGAGTGGAATCCTCGGGGATGAGAATATTGATGTTAAAGAAGAGTATAAAGAGGAGGATGAGGAGTATGGAGTGATGGAGGAGTTTTCAGAAGGACACAAGGATATGATGGAGCCACCTAATACCAGGAACCCACCAGAGAGATGTCCCCGTCCTCTGTATTCCCGGGATTCCACACAGGAAGGTCACACCATCCCTCACTGTTACAAGGTTGGTGGGCTGGAGGATCTAGAACATGAACTCATGAAGACCATGTGTGGATTTTGTGTGTGATGTCACAATCATAAATCTTATATTTTACAGATGATATTTTCTCTCATTTCCTTGATTTAGAGTGGAGATCCAATCGATATAGAATTTGAGGTGAAAGCAGAAGAAGAAGAGGCGTATGTGAGGGATGATCAGCAGTCTATGGAGGAGGATGGAATAACGGGGACATTTATAGAGGAGGACACTCCTACAGAGATCAGCACAGGTGGGTCATGAACACTAAATCCATTCCTCCACCCATACTGCTCACTGATTGGTCCAGAGTAGGGCGGGGACTGGGTGATATCAGCCTGTAATCCCCTGGTCACTTTCCTGAGCTGTGTTCCCCGTCCTGTATTCCTGGATTTCTCTCGGATAATCTTCCTTCTCTGTGCTGCAGACACAATTTATGTATCTAGACTGGATTTATGGAGGTTCTGGGGTTCAGCTGGCAGAAAAATGTTCATTTTCACCATAATTGTTACTAGACCTAGGCACCTGGGGTATGAGTCTTGTATCTGCTTCCCCATTAGTGGGTCTAGCAAGTTTACTGAGAGAGCAATGTCCCAGGGTTCCTTGCTCTGTGGTCTGCTGGCTGTGCCGGGTGGAGGGATATGACTGTATAGTCTCAGACCCAAGTCACTGAGTGCAGTCTGACCCTTACACTGTATAATTTATATTGTACATTACATACTCCTGACCCCTGCACTATATACTCTATGTTGTACATTACATACTCCTGACCCCTGCACTATATACTCTATGTTGTACATTACATACTCCTGACCCCTGCACTATATACTCTATGTTGTACATTACATACTCCTGACCCCTGCACTATATACTCTATGTTGTACATTACATAGTCCTGACTTTTGCTCTCCCCCCTCCCCCCACTGCTATATATACACATATGGATTCTCTTTTGTTCCCCCCATTTCCTCCCAGCTGGACATTTTATATCGGATGATGTGATTGGAGCACAGACTTTTACATGGTGATAATAATGTGATAACGTCCTCCAACTTTGGACCCTTAAACAGAAAGTGATAATGAGGGAGGAGTCAATACCCCAATGATGGTGGTCTTCAGGATCAGTCCAGTCTTCATCTTGGTTGTACTCCCCCCATCCTCACTCTCTGACCTCTGGTGGAGCTCAGCCCTGCTGTTCTTCATGACTAAATCATGGACTAAATAAGAAAGTGCAGTACTTCTTGTGTTGGGAAGATGGTGATGAGTGATAGAGGGGGTGGGGACCCTCGTCCTATAATCCCCTCATCACTGTCCCTCCTATAAAAGACAGTTCTGGTTGTTTCCTCACTCTCTGACTAAGGTCCATGAATAAAGAAATGACCTGGTAGGAGATCAGAGGAGCCATTTCCTTGTTCCCGTGAGGGTGGAATTGTAAGCACCCCAGAGACCAAGCTGCCTGATGTGGGCGGAGTCCTGGTTTGGGGGAACCAATCAGCTCCTGTCTAGTAATCCTGTTTGTCTTTATATTTTAGTCCATGGCCGGGAGATGAGGAAAACCTCCGAGGATTGTCTCACTTTGTCTCCAGACTGGAAAGTAGAAGATGAGGACATCACACAGTATAGTCCAGGAGAAAACCCGGCTCCCTGCAATGTCCATCTGGCACCACCCAGTGTAGATGGACCATCGGATTCCTCATATCCTGAGGAACCTCAGACTGGCCTTCCAACAGGGAAGAGCTTTCCCTGTACTGAGTGCGGGAAGGTTTTTCATCATAAATTCTTTGTTATTAGGCATCAAAGGTCTCACACGGGGGAAAAACCATATTCCTGTCCTGAGTGCGGGAAAAGTTTTTCTCAAAAGTCCCATCTTGTCAGACATCAGAGATCTCACACTGGGGAGAAGCCACTTTCCTGTTCTGTGTGCGGGAAATGTTTTTCACAGAAGTCCAGTCTGCACAAACATCAGAGATATCACACGGGGGAGAAGCCGTATTCCTGTCCTGAGTGCGGAAAGTGTTTTTCAGAGAAGTTCAATCTTTACAGGCATCAGAGATCTCATACAGGGGAGAAGCCATATTCCTGTCCTGAGTGTGGGAAATGTTTTCATTCTAAATTCCTTGTTAATCGACATAAAAAGACTCACACAAGGGAGAAGCCATATTCCTGTCCTGAGTGCGGGAAATGTTTTTCAGTGAAGTCCTATCTTTACAAACACCAGAAATCTCACACGGGGGAGAAGCTGTATTCCTGTCCTGAGTGTGGGAAATGTTTTCATTCTAAATTCCTTGTTAATCGACATAAAAAGACTCACACAAGGGAGAAGCCATATTCCTGTCCTGAGTGCGGGAAATGTTTTTCACAGAAGTCCAATCTTTACAGCCATCAGAGATCTCACACAGAAGAACCTCAGACTCTGCAGAACCAGGCCGGCCTTCCAACAGAGAAGAGGTTCCCCTGTAATGAGTGCGGGAAGGGTTCCCGGTGTAAATCAGAGCTTAATGCGCATAAAAGATTTCACACGGGGTGAAGCTGTATTCCTGTCCTGAGTGCGGGAAATGTTTTTCAAGGAAGCCCAATCTTCACAGCCATCAGAGATCTCACACAGGTGAGAAGCCGTATTCTTGTTCTGAGTGCGGGAAATATTTTTCAAGGAAGTCCTATCTTTACAAACATCAGAGATATCACACGGGGGAGAAGCCACATTCCTGTCTTGAGTGCGGGAAATGTTTTTCACAGAAGTCCAATCTTTACAAGCATCAGAGATCTCACACAGGGGAAAAGCCATATTCTTGTTCTGAGTGCGGGAAATATTTTACAAGGAAGTCCAGTCTTTACAAGCATCAGAGATCTCATACAGGGGAGAAACCATATGCTTGTCCTGAGAGTGGGAAATGTTTTTCAGTGAAGTCCCATCTTTATACACATCAGAGATCCCACACAGGGGAACAGACATATTCCTGTTTTGAGTGCGGGAAATGTTTTTCACAGCAGTCCCATCTTTCCAGACATCAGAGATCCCACACAGGAGAGAAGCCACTTTCCTGTCCTGAGTGAGGGAAATGTTCCTCACTGAAGTCCTGTCTTCCTGTATATCAGGGGTCCCACACAACCCTCGAGGTGTATTAGTGCCTTGAGTGCGGGAAATGTCTTCTAGATGAATGTTGCTGGACATCCCAGCTCTCGTGGGGAAGAAGCACACCTTGATATACACCTCAGATATACTCCATGGCTGATCTTCATCATGGAAGAAACAGTTCATTAGGAGATCAGAGGTCCCCAAAGACATGGATGAAGTGTGGGACCGGGTTGGCCATTGATGGTAGAAGAAGAATAAAAATGGAGTCCTGCCCTGTGATTGGCTGAGTCTATAAATTGTTGAATGAATGGACCGTCATTCACCCAGACGTGACCAGTTTGGTCCATACTTGAAGGAGAAGTTCCCCTTTTCGGGCAGAATTTCCCTCCCATAATACACAGAAGCGTTCTCTGATGCCGTCTCTGGCCCGGCCGTCCAGATGGGCTTTCCTCTCCCCTCATCCACAGGACCATCACTTGTCTGTCAGTTTATTGGAACAGATTTTCAGATTGCACATTTCCTGTCCATGATATCTCAGCATTCACTTCCTGTAGGCCACTTCCCAGAAGTCTTCATTTCCTTGTTGCATCACAGAAAGGGGTGTGACAGGGCGTGTTCACCACTCTGGACCACACCTCCTTCATTATAATACCTTCCTATACAATCTGATTGGACAATCTCCTTTAGATCTCCCACCAGGTATGTAGTACAGGGGCAGACAAAGTCCAGGGCAATGAAATGTGTGTACCCCATTATAAATGTGCAAAGAAAACAAATAAAAAATGGCAAACGCATGTAAACGCATAAAACACAGAGAGTGATAAAAGTGATGATATAACTGTTGAGAAAACAAATAATAGGAAAAATGCAGCCCAACTAAATGTGTAGAACTTCCTATAAATGTGCAAAGAAAACAAGAAAATCACAAACTGGCAAACGCATAAAACACAATGAGTGATAAAAGTGGATAAAGTGCAATAAACCCCGACTTCCCTTGTCCATACAGAGCTTCATAATCCATCGTTCCCCTTTAAACGTCATAAATACTATAAACGCATGTAAACGCATACACATAAAACTAATAGAAACAAACACAGAATCCATAAAAGTCCCGAATTATCTAGTGAGAGATTTCTGTCTTCCAAGTATTGTGTTCTGTGACATGCACACGCCATGAATGCTCAATACATAGTTGCTGACGTGCCCCACGCACGGTGCGTTTCAGGCCCCATTCACACCCAGAGTAGAGGGAACGCAGGTTTTTTGACACACGTAGGGCGGCCCATTAATTGCAATGGGCTGTGCTACATGGCAGAGTAGCTCATGGGACATTTTGGCGGGGTGCGTGTTGAATATTTTTTACTGCGTGTGTAGTGATGTGATCATTTTTTTGCCCATTTTCCAGTGTATACTTCTGTTATGCAGTGTTTGTTTTGCCCTTTTCCAATATGGCTCCTATGCTCTCTGTGCACTGAGGATGAGGTCATCAGAGAGAGCACTTGTGGAAGAGAGAGGTGTGGATTTCCTGCAGAGAGAGCTCAGACTGTCAGTGTTGCAGCCTCCCCTCACTGAGACATGCAGAAAACACTGTTAATGCTTTACTGTTCCTGTGTGGAAGATACTTTATGTTGGATGGTCACTGAATGTGATTTCTCCAATACATGGACTGTCATATACAATGCTGTGTGGATTACTGTCTATGTGGATGATACATTTCTCAGTTGGGATTTCACTTGTTATCCAAAAGCCCCAATTGAGTGGAGGAGCTAGTGCTTGTTAGAGATCTTGTCCTGATCACACAGATTATAAGGACTCTGTTCCTGAATTTTATACAGGTGGGGCCATCATACCCCAGTAGCAGCAAGGATTGTACAAAGAGCGCTACACGTGTTTTGCTGGATTTGTTACTCGTTTTTTAATGTGGTAAAATATGTTCTTGTTTCTGTGTTGCGTGTGCCGTTACCAATTAATGACACTGAAAGGACAAATAGGTCACTTTAGGTGTATAAAGGGGCCATACACTATACCATCTGATTGTACAATCTTCTTTAGATTTACCAAAACAATATAATAGGAGGACCTTCTATCCGATCAGGCTGGCCCTTGCACTACATCAGGGGTGTCCTGGGGGCTGCATGTGGCCCCAGGGAATTTAGCATGCAGCCTGAGCCCATCTGGGGTAGCCAGGCAATAAACATGGGGAGAGTTCCCAGGGATGCTGTGAAGAAAACATTGATGGGTGAAAGGGGTGTACCAATGAGGTCAGTGCAGGATTTGTGTCCTAATGAGATCAGCTGGTAATCTACTTCCTGGTCTTACTGGATCCTCCGTCCTCTGTCTACATTCCAGGAAGTGAAAACGATTTCTAAGACATTGACCAAAGACTAAGGTAAGGCCTTGTTCTCCAGACCAGAGACATCTTGTATATTTGTGCAGTGAGGCACATGAATGGTGTATTGGTGCAGAGGGGGGGATGGATTCTAGAAACAAAGGTGACCTTAGCCTGTAACTTCATGCTGCTCGTTGGCTCCATATAGTGGCTATAATGTTGTATTGCACTATTTTTACTGATGGGTTCATTTCAGAAGAAATACTGTATGATGGTCACTAGATGGCGCTGACAATCAGAGGAAATCACTGTGTTACTTGAACTATGGCTCATATTTCATGGCTGAGTGAATGTTTGTCACAATCATCCAGTGAATTTCCTATGTATAGACCCCTTAGTGTCCTTGGTGAGGATGGCTTCATACTAATACCTGAGCTCATACTCCCACACTTGTGACTACAGGAGACATTGAAGGAAAGAAAGTTCTCTAAACCAACAATATTAATCCTGAATTAAAATATGACATTGGACCATCAGAACCAGCGCTGTCCAAATGCAGTATCTTCCATTTTATATCTTTCAACCCGCTTAGCAAATATCCTAACAATATTTCACTTCCCCCATTCACACAGAAGGGATGTTTCTGCACTTTCCCCAGGATAATCGCTACGCAGTCATTTATGGATCCATGGCAGGAGATGTTTCTATGAAGACGGGAAGTATGGAGCAGAGAAATGAAGAGACCTCCCAGCAATGTTATTACCAGGCTGCAGCTAGGGGGAGCTGTAATGTCACCCCAGCAGAGTGATCCCATCTAGCCCACATTAACCCTCTCACTGCCAGAGCTTTTTCTGCATGATTTTGCACACATGGGAAAATGCAGATTTGGGTCCTGAAGATGAGATAAACCCCCAAACATCTATTCTGTGACATCAGAGGCCCTGGAGAATAAAATGGTGGTAGTTCCAGTTTTGTATTCCACATTGTAATGGAACCAGACCCCGACTGCAGTAGGCAATTTTCGTTAGACTCCTGCTTCCCTGTCCGAACACCATCCATGGACCCCACCGCTGACCATACAGGAAATAGCACCAGACTCTTCTTAAGAAAGGAAGTGGACGGCTTTATTTTAACACAAACACAAGATATATACTCAGGGCTGGGAAATACAACCAGGAACAGGAAACACATCAGCAGGCCGACCCATCAGGGGGAAGGGCTGCAGGAAAACACCCCCCACCAAACCAAGACACACAATAGAACAATGGGATGCAGCACTTGGCAGTGAACAATGGACAACCCCCACACCAATACACAAACATTACATCCCATAATAGTTTGCTAGAACACTGGGATGCAGCTTCATGGCAGAGAACAATGAACAATCCCCACACCAATATTAGACCATTTCACCCTGTACCCCTATCAGGCACAGGGTTCCTTACACATAAGAGGAATATGGGGAGCTGATACAGGGGTCCCCCCACCCCCAAAAGTCACTCCCGTCACACCCATGATTAAGCTCAATGATTTATCAAGATTAAATTTCAGTAAATAAATACACTAAATGTAATATTAGAGCACACAAACGCAAGATTTTACTCATTTTTTGTGGGGTAAAATATGAGGTTGTGCCGACTCAATAGACACCCAACATGCCCATCCTTGGAATGGTGTGTGCTGATGAAATGATGGAAAATGTTGGTGCCCTAAAACCCCCCCGAGGTGATCATTAACCCTTGTGCTGCCATGGATGGGTGTTGTACTGACCTATAGAACTGCTTCCAGCTGGCCAGGTCAGTATGACGTATGTCCATGGCTTTCCCCTTCTGCTATAACCTCATGGTCTCCTGAGCTTCCCTCCACTCCACAGACCCTCTGCCTGTCCTCTAGGATGGTTCCCTGCACCTCTAACATCCCCCGTCCGCACCGATCCCCCCACGCAGCACCCATTGCTCGCCCACAGCACAGATCTACCTTTAGCTTCCCTGCTGCTGGCCTATTATCCTCTCCCTTCCCACCAGCTTCAGCTACTGCAGGGGAGCTACGGGGAATCAAAATGTCTAAATATTTCCCCCTGCCGTTCAGACTCCCCCCTTGTCCTTAGACCTCTTACTGATCCCCTGAAGAACCTTCCCTGCAGTGCTGCTGGACGGCTTCCCCTCTACCCCCGCCCATGGCTGTAGCTGCTGCTGGAGTGGAAGATCAGTGTGGTTTTCAGGATGGAGAGTGGGGGTGGGCATGTCATGTTTACCAGCCCCTTCCTGAATGAACACAATGAGTGATCAGTACCAATCCCTCATGTGGTCATTCATCACTGAAGCATAGTAAAGAGTGTTTTCTGTGCTTTAGTTTCATGAATGAATAGAAGCTTCTGTACAGTAGACTCCTATTTATTCATCTACAGTGCAGCTGAGGTTGCATTGAGGACTCTGAGGATTTCTTTAGTCCTCTGATATCTAACCACCCCCCTCCCCCACAAAAAAATAAATACAATAAAGTTATAAAAACAATTAAAATAATAAAAAAGTGGGGCCTCATCCTTACAGAGCACATCACAGCATAGACCCATGTCAGGCCTTGTTCACCCGCATGTGTATACAGCGGTGCTCTGTGTATCCCTGTACAAGCAGTCCCATTGATGCCAATTGGCACGCAGCGGCTGCACACACACAGCTGCTGATCTCAATCTGACATCCATATGGATGCATGTCCCAGAAGTCACACTGTCTGCATTCAGGGCTGTGCACCCTCATGGATGTCAGGGTGGGGGCAGCAGCTGTGTCCTCCATGCAGCCACTGAATCCCCAATGACACCAATGGGACCGCACAGCACGTGTCCATCACCGTGTGGGGAACCGAGGCCTGGCAGGGCGTACACTATAGGATTTCCTGTGTGAACGAGGCCTTAGTAGGACTATAGCAGGAATGTTGTACGTTGTGTTGTGTTTATGTCTCTAATAATGATTTTAGTGTATTTTTTATAAAAATAGAGATTGGATAAATGTTTGCCCAACTATTGCGGGTCTAATATATCTGTAGCACTTTTTATTATTCCACTGGTTCTATGCTTCCAGAAAATGTCTGGTTTGGGGGTCATTTACAAATTCTGGAAATATTAAGTGAAAAATTATAACCTTCAGATTTTTAGACTAAATTGCACATTTACAGTTTTGTAAATATTTGATTTTCACCATTTCCCAAAAAGGCGCAATCTAAAATGTACAAATATTTCTTATTGATTACCGCAGTTCAGTTTTAGATTTAGTGGGAAGTTAGCGGGAATTTTGTGAGTTTTGTTGTTTGTCTCGGCTAACAATGACTTTTATGTATTTTTTTAGTGAAAATATATATATATTTTTATTAACATTTGCACAAATATCACGGGACCTGAAAAATCACTAGCACCTTCTTTTATTCTACTGGTCCTAAGCTGTCATAAAATGTACAGTTTGGGGGGTCCCCTTCTTTTTATTCTACCTGCCTTATGCTTTCAGAAAATGTACGATTTAGGGGGGGTCACCTTTTTATTCTCCCACTTCTATGCTTTCAGAAAATGTACGATTTAGGGGGGGTCACCTTTTTATTCTCCCGCTTCTATGCCTTCAGAAAATGTACAGTTTGGGGGGGAGGTCACTTTCTTTTTATTCTGCCGGTACTATGCTTTCATAAAATGTAGTTTGTGGGGGGGGCAAATTCTCTTCATTCTACCAATCCTATGCTTTCAGAAAATGTGTGATTTGGGGTGTCACCTTCTTTTCATTCTGCCCGTCCCATGCTTTCATAAAATGTACGGTTTTATACATTTTGGAAACTGTAAGTGAAAAATTATAATTTTTAGACAAAATTGCTCTTTGACAGTTTTGTGTAGATTTGATTTTCTCAATTTTCAAGGCTGTTTGTAAAAAATAAAAAAATGGAAACATTTCAAAAATGGTCTGACCACCTGAGTTTAACCGCCTCCTGCCCACCGTACAGAGAAATGAGGGATGGGCGGGAGCTCTCTTGTTCTGGGAGGACATATGACATCCTCCCACTCTATCTGCACATGCACACCCCCGGGGACACAGTGGATCACTGATCATAGTAAACAGCCAATGATGTAGGCTCTACCATGTGATCAGCTGTGTCCAATCACACCTGATCACATGTAAACAGGAAATGCTGCTATCGGCAGTCCTCTCCTCTACACTTTTAATCAGGGCAATGATCATCAGTGCAGCTCCATCAGTGCTGCCTTTCAGTGCCCACCTTTGCCTCCAATCACTGTACATCAATGCCAAATATCAATGCCCATCAGAGCAGCCTTTCAGTGCCCACTAGTGATGCCTGTCAATGTCCATCAGTGCCTCCTCATCAGTGCAGTCTATCAGTACCGATCAGTGCTGCCTATCACTGCTGCCTATCAGTGCCCATCAGTGCTGCCTTTCAGTGCCCATCAGTGCTGCCTTTCAGTGCCCATAAATGCCTCCTCATATGTGCAATCTATCAGTACCCATCAGTGCTGCCTATCAGTGCCAGTTGGTGCTGCCTATCAGTGCCACCTATCACTGCCAGTCAGTGTCACCTAGCGGTGCCCATCAGTGCTACCTTTCAGTGCCCATCAATGATGCCTGTCAGTACCCATCAGTGTCACCTATCAGTACCATCTATCAGTGCAGCCTCATAAGCACACATCAGTGAAGGAGAAAAATGACTTATTTACATTTTATAACAGAAACTTTTTTCAAAATTGTGTCATTTTTTAGTTTGTTTAGCAAAAAATAAAAGCCCCCCGGTGGTGATTAAATACCACCAAAAGAAAAGAAAAGAAAGCTCTATCTGTCTCAAAAATGATTAAAAGTTGGTGTCATTCAAAGTGTGAGAGCGCTGAAAGCTGAAAACTGGCCTGAGCAGGAAGGGGGTGACAGTGCACGGTAGGCAAGGGGTTAAAAGGGGATCTCAGGGCCCGGCAGAGAAAGGGTTAATGCACAGGTTGGATCTGATCTGCGCAGCCAGCGGTTCTGGTACTAGAATGAATGGGGGAGGGGGGTGACATCCCTGACATGTTCCATAACAAATCAGAAAGCAGGAAGACTGGACTCCATGGCATTGACTCATCACAGATGGGGGTTGTATAGAGCCATGACCCATTTCAGGAAGACATCACCTAGACCCCAGTGAGTTAGGGTGGGGGGTAGATAGGACCATGATGGTGTCTCATCTGCTTTGTACATATCCAAAGAAAGCAGCATCTGTTCTGATCTCTGATGGACTCGATGGTTGAGGAGGATTGTGTGTCAGACATTGTCGGCTGCTTGTCTATAGGGAACAAAGCCCACTTAGACTTTATAAATGAGGAGATTTGGGGATAAATTCAGCCATTTAGATAGAAATTGGATGAGGATTTAGACATCGACATTTAGGAAAGAGATGGGATGGAGATGAGTCCAGGACGGGGTGTCCTTATCAGGTTTGATCATCTTTACTCCCCCCAGGATGAAGGGATTGGGGTTCATGGGCAGTTTTTTGGGGATCAGTTTGGGGCCAACATTGAGGTCTGTTCTGTTTCCTCCAACTCTGCGCTGATGTTATCTCTTTTATAGATTTTATATTTTAGATGAAAACAGAGCCTCAGTCATTCCATAACAAACCTTCTAGTAGCAACAGATCCATGAGGCCAACAATTTCCTGAGAAGAATATGCAGCAACATTGCCACTGGAAGGTGGAAGGAATGAACAGAATCCACACGTTCCTACTAGACTCAAGCTGAGATGATACAAAGAGATCTTCACGTGTGACATTGTTACAGAAGAGCAGTCAGAAAAATGGGATTATAAAGAGCTGACACTCAGAAAGTCAAATCATACATATGAATATATATATATATAGCTCAAAAAAATGAAAGGAAGACTTTTTAATCAGAGTCGACCACCAAGCCAATGAACCTCCTGGGATATTGATCTGGTCAGGTAAGTAGCAGAGGGGGTTGTTCATCAGTTTCAGCTGCTTTGGTGTTAATAAAGAGAACAACAGGTACACTAGATGGGCAAAAATGAGACGACCCCCAAAACAGACATGGTTTTACAGGTGGAGGCTGTCACAATCATGCACACAGAGATGGGCGCGGTCATCCATTCTGCTCCAAACAACTACATTTTGGTATTTCTCTTAAACTCCCAAATCAGTCTCTCTCCTTCGATTTCCCCCCTCCCTCAGGAACGCGTTCAACGTACCTTGCTAAGGGGCTGTCTATACAATCCTCTTGCCAAATAAGGCTTGGCTTGTCCATCGTGGGAAGAGGTTTTGTGTAGGAAAAAGACGCAGTTAGTTCTTGTGAGGAGTCAGACAAGTGAGGACCGTTCAATATAACATCTATCGGAGAGAAAGCAAAGGAGAATCTCACGGCAACAACGAAACCCAATGAGAGACCAGAAACCCCTTTTTTAGCTCATCAGACTTGAAACTGCTAACCCCAGACATTTATTTGGCAAGTACTTACCTAAACTTCTTTCTGTTATCTGCTATGCTGTATTGCTCTGTGTATATATATATATGATACATCTTCTTCCTAAACTTCTTTCTGTTATCTGTTTGCTGTGCTGTATTGCTCTGTATATTTATATATATATATATGTTACATCTTCTTCCTGTAAATATTTCTACTGCACCCTTTTGACCTTTTAGTAATAAATCTTACTTTCTGAAAGTGTTGAATTGTTTCTATAGCTCTTAATTGCAATTTACGAGTCCCTGCTGTGGGCAGCACAGTGGCTTAGTGGTTAGCACGTCTGCCTTGCAGTAAATGGGTCATGGGTTCGATTCCTGACCATGGCACCTCCTGCATGGAGTTTGCATGTTCTCCCTGTGCTTGCGTGGGTTTACTCCGGTTTCCTCCCACACTCCAAAGGCATGCTGGTAGGTTAATTGGATCCTGTCTAAATTGACCGTATTATGTGTATGTATGAATGTAAGTTAGGGACCTTAGATTGTACACCCCTTGAGGGTTAGGGACTGATGTGAATGTTCAATATAGGTATATATGTTGAAAGCATTGTGTAAATTGACAGCGCTATATAAGTACCTGAAATAAATAAATGAGTGTTTAACCCTCTGTATAACCGGTCTGTAGAGATAGCGGTATACTGTCAATTAACCAATCATCCTAGTGTATTGCTGAGTTTCCTCTTTCTCTGTATAAAAAGGAGGTGGTGGCAGTGTGAAGGGTTCATTGCATAATTAACCTGACCCAGTAACAATCGCATTCAGGCTGCCGGTACGTTGATCTGTGGTCCATTAGTTTGAAAATCGTTGTGCTGGGTGTGGCATTGTTACGCACGTGACAGCATGGTTTTAGATTGGCTAGTCCTTCGGTCACGAGTTTGGTGAGAGGGGTTGGGGTCTGACGCCATGCTCATCACAGAGGCCACTGACATTTTTTCCCTAATCATCTTTTCTGACTGTTCTTCACTAGTTTTGCATTTGGCTAGGGTCTGTGTCACTACTGGTATCATGAGGCCATACCTGGACCCTACAGAGGTTGCACAGGCAGTCCACCTCCTCCAGGATGGCACATCAATACGTGTCATTGCCAGAAGGTTTGCTGTGTCTCCCAGCACAGTCTCAAGAGCATGGAGGAGATTCCAGGAGACCATCAGTTTCTGTTGGAGAGCTGGACAGGGCCATAGAAGGTCCTTAACCCATCAGCAGGACCGGTATCTGCTCATTTGTGCAAGGAGAAACAGCACTGCCAGAGCCCTATAAAATGACCTCCAGCAGGCCACTGATGGGAATGTCTTTGACCAAACAATCAGAAACAGACTTCATGAGGGTGGACTGAGGGCCCGACATCCTCTAGTGGGTCCCATGCTCCCTGCTCAGCACCATAGAGCAGGATTGGCATTTGCCATTGAACACTAGAATTGGCAGGTCCACCAGTGGCACCCTGTGCTTTTCACAGATGAGAGCAGGCTCACCATAAGCACATGTGACAGATGTGAAAGGGTCTGGAGAAGCCGTGGAGAATGTTATGCTGCCTGTAACATTGTTCAGCATGACTGTTTTGGTGGTGGGTCAGTGATGGTCTGGGGAGGCATATCCATGGAGGAACATACAGACCTCTACAGGCTAGACAATGGCACCCTGAATGCTATTAGGCCATTGTCAGACCCTATTTTCCACCTGGTGCAGTGGGTCCTGTTTTCCTCCTGGTGCATCACAATGTCTGGCCTCTTGTGGGGAGAGTATGCAGGCAGTTCCTGGAGGATGAAGGAATTGATACCATTGAATGGCCACCAAACCTAAATCCAATAGAACACCTCTGGGATGTCATGTTTTGGTCCGTCCAACTCTGCCAGGTTGCACCTCAGACTGTCCAGGAGCTCAGTGGTTCCCTGGTCCAGATCTCAGAGGAAATCCCCCAGGACACCATCGGTCGTCTCATTAGGAGCCTCCCCCGACATTGTCACTCAGGCATGCATACAAGTACATGGGGGCCATACAAACTACTGAGTATCATTCTGAGTTGCTGCAATTAAATTTCAGCACAATGGACTCGCCTGCTGCATCACTTTTTCACTTTGATTTTCATGGTGTCTGAATTCAGTCCTCTGTAGAGCAATCATTTTCATTTCTTCAAACAATGGGGCGTCCTTACATTGCCCTGTCCATATCACTATACATATTCAGCAAGAGAGTTTTCCCCATTGAGATCTGATGGGTTTTCAAAGTGTTCCTCTCATTTTTTGATCAGTATATATATATATATATAAATATATATATATATATATATATAAAACGTTTTCCATCATCTCAGTGGCACGCCCCATTGTAGGGCTGGACATGTTGGGTATCTATTGACTTGGCACAACCTCATCTTTTATATTTTACTAACAAATTGGTAAAATAATGTATTTGTGATCTCAAAAATTCAAAACTATCACCATTGTATTCTCCAGGGCCTCTGATTTCATGATATATAAGTTTGGGGGTTTAACTAATCTTCAGGCCCAAAGTCTGCGGTTTAATATGTACGCAAAAGAAAAATGCAGAAACAGCTCTGGCAGTGAGAGGGTTAATGTGGGCTAGATGGGATCCCTCTTCTGGGGTCACACTGTACACATTAGAGCGCCCCCTAGCTGCAGCCTGGTAATAACATTGCTGGGAGGTCTTTTCACTGCTACATACTTCCCACCTTTATAGAAACATATTCTGCAGCACAGTGGCTCAGTGGTTTGCACTTCCTCCTAGCAGCACTAATGTCATTGATGCTGCTATCCCAACCACTTCCCTACCTGCCTGGAGTTTGCATGTTCTCCTTGTGCCTGCGTGGGTTTCCTCTGGGTACTCCGGTTTCCTCCCACACTCCAAAGACATGCTGGAAGGTAATTGGCTCCTGTCTATATTGGCCCCAGTATGTATATGTATGAATTTTAGGGACCTTAGGCTGTAGGCTCCTCGGGGGCGGGGACTGATGGGTAATATGTAAATTGATGTCCCTATATAAGTAGCTGTAATCATCTAGGAGTCTGTTCATAAAACAATTGCACAGCAATACACCCGGTGAATGTGCCTGTCATTCCCTCTGTGTGAATGGGATGGGGGGAGTAGAGGGACTAGGCTCTGTGCTGGGCGGGGTGAATGGTTTCCATGGATATAAAATGGAGAATACCACATTTGGCAATAAGATGGTTCTAGTTTCTATGATACTTAGCGCCATCTAAAGGCCAAAAAAGTATGTCATTTATTTATTGACTTTGTAAAATCATCCTTGCCCCTAGGTGGATGCTGCACCCATCCCCCGCCGGATCCAAGTGTGAGGACTCAGCGATCATGTGATTGCTGACCATGAGTTCTCACAGCCGTTCTGAGCAGAGAGTGGTGACTGTCAGTCACCGCTCTCTGCCCTGCCCCCCCCCCCACACTCACTGGGCTGTGGAGGGGGAGGGTGCGGCTGGTCCAGACTCTGATGTCGGGATCTTTCCCCAGCCTGGACCGGCTGAGTGACGTCAGCTGACAGCGGGCTTCACCTGAAAATGGGTCACAGGAGTTCAGAATGAACTGCACTCCTCTGATCCACAGGAGAAGTACAGACAAAAGAGCTTTGCCTGAACTTCTCCTTCAAAGAATATGTTCCTCCAACATGTCCTTTTCCTGATCTGTGCCGGCTGTCCCATGTCCTGGTATGAAGACATCTCCTCTTCTCTCTGTATTACTTCCTTTGTGTGAGATCCCCGGAGATCCTGCCAGTCCCTCTGATTTCCTATTAAAAACTGACCACACTAGGCATGAGAGCTCAGCATGGTCAGTGCTGTAGCTGTGCTGGGAGCTCAGTCTGCTCTCCTCCAATCATCAGACTTGTCTTGACATCTTCCCTCCCTGCACAGGCATTCACTGGGAAGACCAGTGAACTGAAGACAAGTGATCACATGAACAGTAGTAAGGAAGACGTCACTTCCTGATATCATTGCTTACTACTAGTGAAATCTGTGACTGATCACCGAGGTCACATGTTACAGGGCTATTCCCAACAGACTTTTACCATGTGACAAGCTGTGACCAATCACAGCTCTCACATTATTTTTCAATGGCTGCAGGAATGCAGCCGGAGAGAAGGAGAAATTATTGATTTTACAGCCTTTATGGGTGTAAAAAAACATAAATAATAATATAAAAAAATAAAAATTTAATTTTTTTTTTGAAAAATTATAATTTTTGGTTATCCACTAATTTGTTTTTTTTTTTACTAAAAAGATATCTGAATACATTTTGGCCAATATTTATGAAGAAAGATTATTTATTTGCAACATTTTATAAGAGAAACACTTTTTTACAAAGTTTTTGGACATTTTCATTTATATAGCAAAAAAAAAAAAAAATTCCAGCAGTGAATAAATACCACCAAAATAAAGATTTATAGGTCTCAGAGTGCGGGAGTGTGACCTCAGAGTGCGGGAGTGTGACCTCAGGGTGCGGGAGTGTGACCTCAGAGTGCCGGAGTGTGACATCAGGGTGCAGGAGTGTGACATCAGGGTGCGGGAGTGTGACCTCAGAGTGAGGGAGTGTGACATCAGGGTGCAGGAGTGTGACATCAGGGTGCAGGAGTGTGACCTGAGTGCGGGAGTGTGACCTCAGAGTGAGGGAGTGTGACATCAGGGTGCAGGAGTGTGACCTCAGAGTGCGGGAGTGTGACCTCAGGGTGCGGGAGTGTGACCTCAGGGTGATGGAGTGTGACCTCAGAGTGCGGAAGTGTGACCTCAGAGTGCGGGAGTGTGACCTCAGAGTGCGGGAGTGTGACCTCAGGGTGCGGGAGTGTGACCTCAGGGTGCGGGAGTGTGACATCAGAGTGTGGGAGTGTGACCTCAGAGTGCGGGAGTGTGACCTCAGAGTGTGGGAGTGTGACCTCAGGGTGCGGGAGTGTGACCTCACAGTGCGGGAGTGTGACCTCAGAGTGCGGGAGTGTGACCTCAGGGTGCGGGAGTGTGACCTCAGGGTGCGGGAGTGTGACCTCAGGGTGCAGGAGTTTGACCTCAAGTAACACAGAGATTTCCTATGATCGCCGGCTCCATCTAGTGGCCACAATGAGATGATTTTTCTGAAATATCTCCATCAGTAAAACTAGCCTAATATGATATTATGGCCACTAGATGGAGCCAATGATCATAAGAAATAAAATACAGCCAAAACTCCTCCCAGCTGGAGAATGCCGGTCACATCCGTTCAACATTGTTCTCCATAGACCTCCAAGTGTTTGTGAAATCTCCCACCACAAAATATACTCAGCCAATCACAGGGCAGGACTCCATTTTTATTCTTCTCCTGCTATCAATGGTCAACCCGGTCCCACGCTTCATCCATGTCTTTGGGGGCCTCTGATCTCCTTATGAACTGTTTCTTCCATGATGAAGATCAGCCATGGAGTATATCTGAGGTGTATATCAGGGTGTGCTTCTTCTCCACATGAGAGCTGGGATGTCCAGCAACATTCATCTAGAAGACATTTCCCGCACTCAAGGCACTAATACACCTCCAGGGTTGTGTGGGACCCGATGTACAAGAAGACAGGACTTCAGTGAGGAACATTTCCTTCAATCAGGACAGAAAAATGGCTTGTCCCCCGTGTGAGATCTCTGATGTTTGTGCAGACTGGACTTCTCTGAAAAACATTTCCCACACTCAGGACAGGAAAACGGCTTCTCCCCCGTGTGAGATCTTTGATGTCTGACAAGTTTTGATTTTTCTATAAAACATTTCCCACACTCAGAACAGGAATACAGCTTCTCCCCAGTGTGAGATCTCTGATGTGTGTAAAGATTTGATGACTTTGAAAAACATTTCCCACACTCAGGACAGGAATACGGTTTCTCCCCTGTGTGAAATCTTTGATGTTTGTGTAGAATGGACTTCTCTGAAAAACATTTCCCACACTCAGGACAGGAATATGGCTTCTCCCCTGTGTGAGTTCTCTGATGTTTGTACAAACTGGAATGCTCTGAAAAACATTTCCCGCACTCAGGACAGGAATATGGCTTCTCCCCTGTGTGAGATCTCTTATGTTTGTGCAGACTGGAATTCTGTGAAAAACATTTCCCACACTCAGGACAAGAATATGGCTTCTCCCCTGTGTGAGATCTCTGATGTGTGTAAAGACTGTACTTCTCTGAAAAACATTTCCCGCACTCAGGGCAGGAATATGGCTTCTCTCCCGTGTGAGATCTCTGATGTCTGAAAAGATGGAACTTTGATAAATAACATTTCCCACACTCAGGGCAGGAAAACGGCTTCTCCCCCGTGTGAGATCTCTGATGTGCGTGAAGACTAGCTTTGTCTAAAAAACATTTTCCACACTCAGGACAGGAATACGGCTTCTCAGCTGTGTGACATCTTCGATGTGTGTAAAGATTTGACTTACTAGAAAAAGATTTCCCGCACTCAGGACAGGAATACGGCTTTTCCCCCGTATGAGATCTCTGATGTCTGTAAAGATTGGACATCACTGAAAAACATTTCCCGCACTCAGGACAGGAATGTGGCTTCTCTCCTGTGTGAGATCTTTTATGCACATTAAGATAGGATTTAGAACGGAATCCTTTCCCGCACTCAGTACAGGAGAAGTTCTTCCCTGTTGGAAGGCCGGCCCGGTCCCGCACAGTCTGAGGTTCCTCCGGATACGAGGAATCCGATGGTCCATCTACACTGGGTGGTGCCGGATGGACATTGGAGGGAGCCGGGTTTTCTCCTGGACTATACTGTGTGATGTCCTCATCTTCTACTTTCCAGTCTGGAGACAAAGTGAGACAATCCTCGGAGGTTTTCCTCATCTCCCGGCCATGGACTAAAATACAAAGACAAAGAGGATTACTAGACAGGAGCTGATTGGTTCCCCCAAACCAGGACTCCGCCCACATCAGGCAGCTTGGTCTCCAAGGAGCTTACAATTCCACCCTCAAGGGAACTAGGAAATGGCTCCTCTGATCTCCTACCAGGTCATTTCTTTATTCATGGACCTTAGTCAGAGAGTGAGGAAACAACCAGAACTGTCTTTTATAGGAGGGACAGTGATGAGGGGATTATAGGACGAGGGTCCCCTTCCCCTCTATCACTCATCGCCATCTTCCCAACACAAGAAGTACTGCACTTCCTTATTTAGTCCATGATTTGGTCATGAAGAACAGCGGGGCTGAGCCCCACCAGAGGTCAGAGAGTGAGGAAGGGGGTAGAACAACCAAGATGAAGACTGGACTGATCCTGAAGACCACCATCATTGGGGTATTGACTCCTCCCTCATTATCACTTTCTGTTTAAGGGTCCAAAGTTGGAGGATGTTATCACATTATTATCACCATGTAAAAGTCTGTGCTCCAATCACATCATCCGATATAAAATGTCCAGCTGGGAGGAAATGGGGGAACAAAAGAGAATCCATATTATGTGTATATATAGCAGTGGGGGGAGGGGGGGAGCAGAAGTCAGGAGTATGGAATGTACAAGATAGAGTATATAGTGCAGGGGTCAGGAGTATGTAATGTACAACATAGAGTATATAGTGCAGGGGTCAGGAGTATGTAATGTACAACATAGAGTATATAGTGCAGGGGTCAGGAGTATATAATGTACAACATAAAGTATATAGTGCAGGGGTCAGGAGTATGTAATGTACAACAGAGTATATAGTGCAGGGGTCAGGAGTATGTAATGTACAACATAGAGTATATAGTGCAGGGGTCAGGAGTATGTAATGTACAACATAGAGTATATAGTGCAGGGGTCAGGAGTATGTAATGTACAACATAGAGTATATAGTGTGGGGGTCAGGAGGATGTAATGTACAATATAAATTATACAGTATAAGGGTCAGGACTCATAATATTGATATTCAGCAATCAGTGGAAGATTAAATGTTTACTGTAGACAAGTTGCAGAGATCCCACACTGCTGCCTCCCATCTCCTGAGACTGCACTCAGTGACTTGGGTCTGAGACTATACAGACATATCCCTCCACCCGGAACAGGTGACAAATACTTGGAGAATTGCTATTTCACCTCCATGAGGCCGAAGATCAAAAGAACATGTCCAGGTGCCTAGGTCTAGTAACACTTATGATGTAATGAACATTTTTCTGCCAGCTGAACCCCAGAACCTCCATAAATCCAGTCTAGAGACATAAATTGTGTCTGCAGCACAGAGAAGGAAGATTATCCGAGAGAAATCCAGGAATACAGGACGGGGAACACAGCTCAGGAAAGTGACCAGGGGATTACAGGCTGATATCACCCAGTCCCCGCCCTACTCTGGACCAATCAGTGAGCAGTATGGGTGGAGGAATGGATTTAGTGTTCATGACCCACCTGTGCTGATCTCTGTAGGAGTGTCCTCCTCTATAAATGTCCCCGTTATTCCATCCTCCTCCATAGACTGCTGATCATCCCTCACATACGCCTCTTCTTCTTCTGCTTTCACCTCAAATTCTATATCGATTGGATCTCCACTCTAAATCAAGAAAATGAGAGAAAATATCATCTGTAAAATGTAAGATTTATGATTGTGACATCACACACACAATCCACACATTGTCTCCCTTCACAGAAGCAGATCACATGTGATATGTGGGTACATTTCCCCTAAATACCGCATGCCATCCTGAAACTGTCCATTTCCTATCCCGTGTTGCGGTATTGACCACAAACACTGAACACGCTCAGTAAATACCGCATGAACAGGCGTTACATTCACAGAAGGAAATAAAGAATGAAATGCATGCGGTCATTAATTAGTGGTGGAGACATGCGGCATTCAGGAAATGTGTACTGCTTGGTAAAGAGTGGGCGGCCGCTGGCATCCTTAACAACCAGTAAACAACATGGTTGTTAGGGAGCGAGCGGCCGCCGCATCCAAACCAACCGATAAATCTGAAAAAAGAATTACTGGAAAGGAAAAATTAAGAAAATGTTGTGGGGTCCCCCCTTTGGGGGGTCTAGTATGGATTTTGAGGGGGACCCCTTGCCAAAATGAAAGAAATACATACCAGACCCCTATCTGAGCATGCAGCTCGGCAGGTCAGTAAACAGGGGGATGAGAAAGACACCCCCCCTCCTGAAACATACCAGGCCACGTGCCCTTAACATGGAGTGGATGCTCTGGGGCAGGGGGGCTTTGCTCCCCAGAGCACCTTGTCCATGTTGATGGGGACAAGGGACTCTTCCCTACAACTCAGGCTAGTGGCTGTGGGGGTTTGCAGGCAGAGGACTTACAAAATGTAACAAGGGGGCCCTCAGATCCCTCACCCCATGTGAATGAGTATGGGGTACATGGTACCCCTAATTAGTCACCACAAAAAAGTATTCTGTTATATAGACAGCAGGCAGTATTTGACAAGTCCTTTATTAAAAAAGCAAAACTAAATCAAAATGTTCCCCCGGTGTAGATCCATCATCAATCACGATGCTCGCTGTCACCGCTGACTCGGAAAGAAAAGCTCCGCTCCCAATGAAGACTCCCCTCTGTCTGACAGCTCTGCTGCCTCCTGCCACTAAATATACTAAGGGACGGTGCCACTTGGTGATGTCACTGACCGGGGCATGTTGTATTGGTGATGTCACTGACCGGGGCATGTTGTATTGGTGATGTCACAAGAGGGCAAGGCCACCCAGTGATGTCACAGGGTGGTAGCGCTCCTTGGTTTATTTAGAAGTGGGAGGTGGCGGAGCTGTCAGACGGCAGGAGGGGAGCTTTGTTTTTTCTTCGAGTCAATAATGACAGCGAGTATTGTGATTGGATCATTGATGGATCTACATCAGGGGGATATTGTTCTTTATTTGTGTTTTGCCAAAAATGACTTCGAGTTTTTTTACACTACACTTTTTTTGGTGAATGAATAGCGGTGCTATATACAGGTGTAACTCGAAAAATGAGAATATGGTGCAAAAGTTCATTTATTTCAGTGCAGCAACTTAAAAGGTGACACTAATATATGAGACTCATTCCATGCAAAGCAAGATAGTTCAAGCCGTGATTTGTCATCATTGTGATGATTATGGCTTACAGCTCATGAAAACCCCAAATCCACCATCTCAGAAAATGAGAATATTCCATGCAATCAATAAAACACGGATTGTACATAGAACAATATCGGACCTCTGAAAAGTAGAAGCTGCATATGTACTCAGTACTTGGTTTGGGCCCCTTTTGCAGCAATTACTGCCTCAATGCGGCGTGGCATGGAAGCTATCAGCCTGTGGCACTGCTGAGGTGTTATGGAAGACCAGGATGCTTCAATAGCGGCCTTCAGCTCTTCTGCATTGTTCGGTCTCATGTCTCTCATCTTTGTCTTGGCAATGCCTCATAGATTCTCTATGGGGTTAAGGTCAGGCGAGTTTGCTGGCGAATCAAGCACAGTAACCAGGTTTTGGTGCTTTTGGCAGTGTGGGCGGTGCCAAGTCCTGCTGGAAAATGAAGTCAGCATCCCCATAAAGCTCGTCTGCGGAAGGAAGCATGAAGTGCTCCAAAATCTCCTGGTAGACGGCTGCGTTGACCCTGGACTTAATGAAGCACAGTGGGCCAACATCAGCAGATGACATGGCTCCCCAAATCAACACAGACTGTGGAAACTTCACACTGGACTTCAAGCATCTTGCAGTGTGTGCCTCTCCATTCTTCCTCCATACTCGGGGTCCTTGGGCCTCTCCATTCTTCCTCCATAATCGGGGTCCTTGGGCCTCTCCATTCTTCCTCCATACTCAGGGTCCTTGGGCCTCTCCATTCTTCCTCCATAATCGGGGTCCTTGGGCCTCTCCATTCTTCCTCCATAATCGGGGTCCTTGGGCCTCTCCATTCTTCCTCCATACTCGGGGTCCTTGGGCCTGTCCATTCTTCCTCCATACTCAGGGTCCTTGGGCCTCTCCATTCTTCCTCCATACTCGGGGTCCTTGGGCCTCTCCATTCTTCCTCCATAATCGGGGTCCTCGGGCCTCTCCATTCTTCCTCCATACTCAGGGTCCTTGGGCCTCTCCATTCTTCCTCCATAATCGGGGTCCTTGGGCCTCTCCATTCTTCCTCCATAATCGGGGTCCTTGGGCCTCTCCATTCTTCCTCCATACTCGGGGTCCTTGGGCCTGTCCATTCTTCCTCCATACTCAGGGTCCTTGGGCCTCTCCATTCTTCCTCCATACTCGGGGCCCTTGGGCCTCTCCATTCTTCCTCCATAATCGGGGTCCTTGGGCCTCTCCATTCTTCCTCCATACTCGGGGTCCTTGGGCCTCTCCATTCTTCCTCCATACTCGGGGTCCTTGGGCCTCTCTATTCTTCCTCTATACTCGGGGTCCTTGGGCCTCTCCATTCTTCCTCCATACTCTGGGTCCTTGTGCCTCTCCATTCTTCCTCCATACTCGGCATCCTTGGTTTCCAAATGAGATGCAGAAGTTGCTCTCATCAGAAAAGAGGACTTTGGACCACTGAGCAGCAGACCAGGCCTGTTTTTCTTTAGCCCAGATAAGACGCTTCTGACGTTGTTTGTTGTTCAGGAGCAGCTTGACAAGAGGAATACGACATTTGAAGCCCATGTCCAGGATCCGTCTGTGTGTGGTGGCTCTTGATACACTGACTCCAGCTTCAGTCCACTCCTTGTGAAAGTCCCCAACACTTTTGAATGGCCTTTTCCTGACAATCCTCTCCAGGCTGCAGACATCCCTGCTGCTTGTGCACCTTTTTCTTCCACACTTTTCCCTTCCACATAACTTTCTATTATTGTGCTTTGATACAGCACTTTGGGAACATCCAACTTCTTCTGCAATTCCCTTTTGAGGCTTTCCCTCCTTATGGAGGGTGTCAATGATGATGTCAGGTCAGCAGTCTTTCCCATGATTGTGATTCCTACTGAACCAGACTGAGAGACCATTTAAAGGCTCAGGAACCCTTTGCAGGTGTTATGGCTGAATGAGCTGATTAGAGTGGGACACTTTGAGCCGAGAATATTCCACCTTTTCACAATATTCTCATTTTCTGAGATTGTGGATTTGGGGTTTTCATGAGCTGTAAGCCATAATCATCACAATGATGACAAATCACGGCTTGAACTATCTTGCTTTGCATGGAATGAGTCTCATATATTAGTTTCACCTTTTAAGTTGCTGCACTGAAATAAATGAACTTTTGCACCAGATTCTCATTTTTGTCAGAAAGAGATGCTTAGTGAGTGCTATCCCAAAAAAGGTTAATTATACAAGCTGCTGAAACACCAAGAACAAAGGTAACCAAAAAACCTCCAGAAATGTATGAGTCAGGAATATGCAGGTGCAGCGCTCAGAAATAATAAACACTTATAATATACACATCCTCTCATTATATTAACAAGTGCAAGAAAGTGATATCACCGTATGGTGATTAATAGTGGTTAAATAGTCCCAAAATGAATAAAATAAAATAAGATACAATAAAAATAAGATAAAATCGTGCGGATCTTAAACGATCACGATGACAAGTGCGTGGATATCCTTACAGTAAGCCCTTGTACCCTATGACTACGTGCTTTGCACGAAACGTGCCATCCTGAACATATGGTCAGTACTTTTATCTTATTACTTTTGTAACATTACTGATTGGAATAAAGGTACTTTACGCAGTATCACGCTATGTGGTCTCTTATTGGGCTCTCCGTGTGAGTGCCTTCATCCGCAGTGCCCATTCTGACAAGAGATGACCCATGATGGTGATACACAGTAATGGATCGTGGTATCTCTATACCAAGATGACCAGAGGGTTATCCGATGTGTGACCTGACCTGGGAACAGATGATCTACATACCTGTCTGGAGACACATGATTACTCATTGCGTATTTTAAACGCACTTCTGGTGAGTGCGCATTTCATTCATTTGAAGTACACCATCTGTCACTCCCAGATCAGGATATCCACGCACTTGTCATCGTGATCGTTTAAGATCCGCACGATTTTATCTTATTAATATTGGGAATATTGAACCACTATTAATCACCATACGGTGATATCACTTTCTTGCACTTGTTAATATAATAAGAGGATGTGTATATTATAAGTGTTTATTACTAATGAGCGCTGCACCTGCATATTCCTGACTCATATTCTAATTTTTGTGAGTTTCACCTGTACTCTATACTCATTCACATTGTTGGGGGGGGCGGGATCTGGGGGCCTCCTTGTTAAAGGTGGCTTCCAGATTCCAATAAGCCCCCCCACCCACAGCCCCCCACAACCACTGCCCAGGGTTGTGGGAAAGGGACCCTTGTCCCCATCGACACGGGGATAAGGTGCTTTTGAGGTGGCAGAGCGCCCCTGCCCTGAAGCACCCACCCCATGTTGAGGATATGTGGCCTGGTATGGTTCAGGAGGAAGGTGGGCACTCACTAAGGGTCTGGTATTGATTTTGAAGGGTAACCCATGCCTTTTTTTTTTATTATTTTGGCATCGGGGTTCTCATCAAAATCCATACCAGACCTGTCACAGCTGTCAGCGGGGAACTTGGTGGCCGTCCGCTCCTTGTTTACTGGTTGTTGGGGACACTGGCGGCTGCCCTCTCCTTAACAACAAGCTATTTACAAGTGTTGCTATGGACACCAGTGGTAAATTACCCGCAGGATTCACTACTAAAAAACAGAATGCAGCATCTTACTACATACTGGGATACGGGAAGATACCGCTTTGTGATTGGAGCCCATAGTCTCTACAAGTCCATGTTCTAGATTCTCCATCCAACCAACCTTGTAACAGTGAGGGATGGTGTGACCTTCCTGTGTGGAATCCTGGGAATACAGAGGACGGGGACATCTCTCTGGTGGGTTCCTGGTATTAGGTGGCTCCATCATATCCTTGTGTCCTTCTGAAAACTCCTCCATCACTCCATACTCCTCATCCTCCTCTTTATACTCTTCTTTAACATCAATATTATCATCCCCGAGGATTCCACTCTGAAAGATATAATAAAACATTCATTGTAACAAACATGCTGTGTATAAATCACAACTACCAATAATTGTCATCATCTACCTGATGATGGTGAGGGATGGTGTGACCTTCCTGTGTGGAATCCCGGGAATACAGAGGACGGGGACATCTCTCTGGTGGGTTCCCATGACTGGATCCATCTGTAGGAAACACACACACTGACTGAATCCATTGTTTCTATGTGTTTATCAGATGATGGGGGATCTAGGTGGATCCTCCGTACTGCTCTCTCCTTTACAATAAAGTCTCCTCTTACCCGGTGATGTGAGGGGCGGCTGATTGTCCATCATGACGTCCTTGTAGAGATCCTTGTGTCCTTCTAAATACTCCCACTCCTCCATGGAGAAATAGACAGTGACACCCTGACACCTTATAGGAACCTGACACACACAATGATACAGTCACCATCCAGACACATCCCTTGTCTGTTACTGGAGAATGTCCCAGAATTCCCGGCACCGCTCACCTCTCCTGTCAGCAGCTCCATCATCTTCTTGGTGACTTCTAGAATCTTCTGCATGTTGTGTCTCTCAGGGTTTAGGGAGTCACATGGAGGCACTGTGATGGTCATATGATCACCTGACTTCAGAAGAGGAAATCTCTGTATTGAGGAACCAATAGGAATATCATGTTAGAATCCCAGAATCCTCCTCACCTCTCCGGTCAGGTTTGTGTTTTATTAATAGAGATGAGTGATGTCATGTGACCTCCCAGAATCCTCCTCACCTCTCCGGTCAGGTCTGTGTTTTAATAATAGAGATGAGAGTGATGTCATGTGACCTCCCAGAATCCTCCTCACCTCTCCGGTCAGGTCTGTGTTTTATTAATAGAGATAAGAGTGACGTCATGTGACCTCCCAGAATCCTCCTCACCTCTTTGGTCAGGTCCGTGTATTATTAATATAGATGGGTGATGTCATGTGACCTCCCAGAATCCTCCTCACCTCTCCGGTCAGCAGGTAGATGATCTCCAGGGTGAGGTTTAGTATCTTCTCAGTCATGTGACTCCGGTCCTCCTCCATCCTCATTGGTGCCATCATGTGATCTATACAGGTCTCCTTGTAGACGGATAACTTTGGGAAATGAAAGTAAGAATGATTTGGATGGTATTGGTCACACAATAATAGGATGTGGATGTGAGGGGGGAATAGGAGGGTTGCTGGACATTTAAGGACTACTACCCCCATGGGAAGATATTTAATCTGGACTGTTTAGGGTTTACAAAATTTTCAAGGTCCCGGGACCCTCTTGACCTGCTGCATCAGAAATCCCCTTTTCTCTGTTGGGTTTGTTTGGTCTCTGAACTGGTTTTGATGAGTATTAGATCTGCAGACAAGGAATGATAAATATGATCCTTCCTATGACTTGTTTGCTCTGAGGCCGTGCTGTGAGGTCAATGTCGGCTCATCATGAGGTCCAGGAAGGGGAACTTTCTGGCTGGAATTGCTGGATAATCAGGATAATTGGCAGAACTCCAGCTGCAAGGCTCTAATCTCCAGCAGCCTGCTTACTGACAGGAGTGATGTCACTGTCACTCTCTGCAATAAGAGAAGAGATTGGATTGGGTAGCAGGAGGATGGTGCTAGTGGAGTAGAGAGCTGTGGGGGAGGAGTCTGTTCTCATCTCTTCTATGTGTGGGTAGGAGGAGGACAGCAGGGGGAAGGGTTTGATCTCTTAGTTGTCAAGTATTATGAAATTTCCAGGACATTGTACAGAGGGGCAGTGGCTTTCTCTGGCTCTGAATTCCAGTACCGGGCACTGCCAGATTCTGTGGTATGGGAAGGTATTGGACTGTCCGCCCATTAAGCATTAATACTATGCAAACAGACCTCCCCAAGGACCAAGTGTCCTTCTTTGTTCTATTTTGTGTCTTGCAATATATTTCTTGACCAGTGAGATGGAGAGGTGAAGACTTCCTACACGTGCTGGCAGGAGTTCTTTAAGGAGGTCAGAAAAGTAAGTGAAGGTGGGGTGGGAGGACCATCAGAGACCAAGAGTTCCTATGAGCCCTAAAGCCCCCTCTTACCTCAGAGCCTTGCAGCCTGAATACCCCCTCAGAGGCCCCCACAGCCCTTCAGCCCCACTAACCTCTCAGAGTTGTTCAGCCCCAATACTTCCTAACGGGCTACCAAAGTTCTTCAGTTACTCCTCCACCTCAGAGGTCCCAGAGTCCTTCAGATGCAGGAAACTCTCAGAGGTCCCAGAGTCCTTCAGATGCAGCAACCTTCACAGGATCCAGAGTTGTTTAGTCCCACTACCTCCTCAGAGACCCCTCAGCTCCTCTACTTCCCTCAGACCCCTCAGTATTTCCCTCCCTCTGACACCAATGATGGAACATATTCTTCATGGCCGGCTGGGGAATGTTTCCTTCCTCCTGAGCAGCAATGTAAGGGGCTCTATGCTCCATACTCCTGACCCCGGCACTCCATCATTGTGTTGGCTGCATAGTGTAATGATTGCCCATTGGCTGCCTGTGTAGTGTCATCATTGCCCTTTGTAGGCCATGTATGGTCAGGATGGTCCTTGTCTTGTCTATTTATTGTCAGTGCTGTTTGTTTAGAGGACCATATTACTAGAATTTATCTCCACAATGAGGAGAATGTTCCGGCCCCGGAAGTGGGGGAATGTTCTGCCCCTGAAGGGGTTCATCTGGGTTCCCACACTATATATGTGTGTATCATCATCTGCTGGGGATAAAAGACGTCACAGTGACTACGGAGGAAGAGAACGGACATGACTATGGAGGAAGAGGACGGACATGACTATGGAGGAAGAGGAGGGACGTGACTATGGAGGAAGAGGACGGACGTGACTATGGAGGAAGAGGACAGACATGACTATGGAGGAAGAGGACGGACGTGACTATGGAGGAAGAGGACGGACGTGACTATGGAGGAAGAGGACGTAGATGACTATGGAGGAAGAGGACGGACGTGACTATGGAGGAAGAGGATGGACATGACGGGGGGGTTACTGGGTGTAAATAGGAAATAACATCTTATTACCTCCTCTGCTGCTACTTCTGGTAACGTCTATTTTATACTTCAAAACCACCTGGAACATCCTGTCTGACATCACTTCCTGTCTGTACCTGACATCACTTCCTGTCTGTCTTCCATAGAGAAGTCCTGCCTGGGAAGAAGTGAGATCACCACCTTCTGGAACTCAGAGGAACTGCAGCCCCGAGAAACATCTGTAAGGCTCTGTTCACAGCTTTGTAGTTTGCTTTTTGCAGTGCTTTTCGCAGTTCATTTTGCATTTTTGCTATGTTTGTAAGGGAGAATGTCACCAGCACACCGAGGATCACCAATACGGGGCCAAAAGTTTTAATGAACGATCACATAGTTACAGCAAGGCAATGTATCGGAGTCTCGCAGGACCCCTTCATCAGACATGTGACGGAGGAGTCATGCGAGTCTCTGAAACATTGCCTTGCTGTAACTATGTGATCGTTCAGTAAAACGTTTGGCCCCATATTGGTGATCCTCGGTGTGCTGGTGACATTCTCCCTCGCTGATTCTGTTTGGTTCCAGCCGACGGTCGCTGCAGCACCCACTTATACACACAGCCATTTGTAACATAGGAACGTGTGCGTTTGGATTGTACACTTGCATGTTGATACGTTTGTGATGCGTTTTTACTGTGTTTTGCGTTTTGTTCAGCTTTTTTTTTTCTTTTTCAAAGTGGAATTTTGTTTTTGCTGGGCAGAATAAAAATGCAAAAACACACTACCATACATTTCAGCAGATTCTCCATTGAACTCTATTATAGCAAAATGCTGCTTTTTGCTTTTAAAAAAGTCCTGGGCCCTTTCCAAAAACACAACTCAAAAAAGCCTAAATGTGAACGTGTCCCATAGGAAGCCATGTTAAGTTGTTGTGTGTTTCTGAAAATAAAAAGTACTAACATACACGCTGGTGAGAATGGAGCCTGAATAATCATTCCTGTAAAATATCTGCCTTACACGGCTACCAGGGAAATTCATATATAACACAAGATAAGGAAGAACAAATCATTCTAGCTCTTATGGAACCAACACTTTAACAAAGATATTTTATTACATATAGAAGACAAATTAAAACAGATTCCCTCTGAAATCAAATTTTTGGTGAAGAAAATGTAAAAATACTCTTTAATGCATAAAAATATCTATCAATCCACTGATAATGAAGATGTTAGACATAAATGACAAGGATGTAATGGTCACAGAGGAATGGTGGTGGAGATCTCTCACAGTAAGAACACTTCCTTGAATGGTTCTATAAATAAAGAATGAATCCTGGAGGGAATAAAGCTGTAAAGCAATAAATAATATATAAACTGGGCCATCCACTTCATCCATAAAGACATTGTGATTGAAGATCTTCTAGATCACATAGAAGGAGGACTCATCCATGATTTCATACATTTGTTTGGAAGGATAGAACAATCCTCAGAAGGGAACATGTAGGATGACAGGAAAGGCTCCTGACTGGTGAGATCCTCCAAACATAATGATGACATCCATGAACTGGAGCGAGCTCGTTGGGGTGATAAAGCCAATCTGGAAACACTGTGTAGACGTTCTCCAAGAACTCAGCACACTCCAGGTGTGGAGAAAGTCTCCAGGTGGGTTTAGCCTGTCATTTATCATAGATACAAACACACTGTAACCGGGATGGATCACTATGCCATTTGCTTTCTTTTTTAGTCTGCTGGCATAGCTGTGTCCAAATTCGATAGATCTGTACCTATGATCCGCTGTGCTTTATTTCTCCTCCTGAGACCGACACTTCCTATCCTCCATCCTACAGCCATCATACTACACTGCAGTGTGGATGGGAAGAATACTCTCCATGGTGCAATGATAGAAATGGACCAGAATTCCTGGACACCAAAACACCAATCATATGAATGTGGAACTCTTTGGTGTAATCCTCTTTGGACATACTGCAAAAAGTTCTGCAATGCCTTCTCTTCTCACCTTGGAACTCCTATCTGAAGATATCCACCTGTAAACTTGTACACAAAGGGTATTTGCTCTGTCAAAGATCTGCTGAACAACACTTACATAAGAACGTTTCAGGATCCCAGCCTCACTTATTTTCCGGACCAGAAAGACTTCTACAAATTCCTCAGAATTAGACATATGCTACCTCACCTGCACTGGTGTGAGAACACTCAGCCCATGGGCCTCATAACACTCTTCAACAGCTCTACACTGTCCAGCTCCCATCTCTCTACCTTCTACCACCTACTCCAAAAACAAACTCATACAACCAAACTCCCAACGATGGGATTCTGGAAAATCGGAACGCTAATTCTCTATTTGTGAAAAAAAAAACAATAATTTCTTATTTCTGTTATAAAAAATATCCAAGAAACTCAAATTTTGTCAGAAATTTAGGCTAACATGTTTTTTGCTATATGTCTTTGGTAAAAGAAAAATCCCAATAACTGCATAATAATTGCTTTGTGTGAAAGTTATATCATCTACAAACTATGGGATAGATAATGGAATTTACACAGCTTATACTTTCTGACTGCCATCACATTTCTTGAGGTGCTAAAATACCAGGATAGTACAAACACACCCAAATGAGCCCTTTTTGGAAAGAAGACACCCTAAGATATCTGCTGAGAGGCATGTTGAGTCCATGAAAGATTTATTTTTTTCCACAAGTTTTTTTTTGTACACAAAATTGTCACTTAAATGACATATTGCTCACACAAGCCATGGGTATATGTGGAATTACACCCCAAAATACATTCTGCTACTTCTACCAAGTATGGGGGTACCACATGTGAGAGACTTTTTGGGAGCCTAGCTACATACAGGGGTATGAAATCCAATGACCACTTTGAAAGGTGCATAACTTCCTCATTTCACTTCCTCACTACCTATCACAGTTTTGGATGCCCTGAAATACCAGGATAGCACCAACCCCCCTCCCCAAATCACAGTTCTGATATACATATCTGGCCAGCTTATTGGGGAAAAATAGTTTGAATGCAAGGTGGCCTAAAAATTAATGAGGGACTCATCAACGCAGATTTTTTTGGTGGGGAGTATAGACATCTGCACATTTTTGGTTAAGTTGATTTACAAGGGGACAAATTTTGTGGAGCCGGTCAAATTCGTCAACCCGAGGATGACAGATTGTATTGTCATTGAAATGCATAAACACATTATACTCTCATATCTATGCCTGGCCATGACAGCAGAGAACACGGCATATGATGAATCAGGTCTGTGGACCAATACAACTGCAGTTCATTTTTCTTAGTAATGCCCATGTTGAGGGTTAGGCCCAAAAAAACCTTAAATTCAGAAAGCATAATAGGTTTCCATGCGAACAGTCTGGCAAGGATTGAATTTGGGTTGGTGGTGATAAACTGTTGTGCATATAAAATGCTTTTATCCGCAATCAATTCATACAGATCTTCCGTGAAAAACAGCTCCAAAAAATCAAGGGGAGGAGTTAAATTTGCTGTGTCCACCTGAATTCTGGGTTGGGCAGTGAATGGTGGAAGTACGGGTGCTGCAGAATTTGTGGGCTGCCAATCGGCAAGCATACCCAGAAGGATACTAGGGGCTCTATGGGCCTGTGTGTGAAGTTTTGGTGGCTTCGGGACACTACTTGTACTCACCACTGCACCAGCTTGTACTGCACTTATGGGACTCACCATGTCACCAAGTGATACTGCATTGCTGGTATGTGAAAGACCAGGATGTACTAGGCCGCTGGTGATCGCCATTCATGCGGCACTCTGCTGCATATGAGAGTCATCATGCGATTGTAACACCTCATCACCCTGGGAATGGGGTCGGGTACGCCTGACCTTAGCAGGGACCTCTTCTCCATCATCTGAGCGATCTGTCAGGGTACCACTGTTGTCTACAGGTTCATATTCTGTGGCTGATTGTGTCAGTGAGTCTTCCCCTTCACTCTCATCTGATATGCTCAGAATCCTGTAGGCCTCTTCACTGGAGTACCTTTCGCTGGACACTAAATATATAGGTACCTAGTGTGATTCATAGGAAAAAGAGTGCCTGGCTGGCAGGGACTGCTTGAACCACTCAAAAAAATGTACTTGCAAGTGCTAGCAGAGATCAGGCCTGATTCTGTGAACACTGCGATTTTGTGTGCAATGTATCCTGTGACAGTGACCTACTGACACTGCACTTGCTGGGGGAGAAGGGGGGGGAAGCGTAGGGGCTAAAAACAGGTTCTGGCAGGTGCCGGGGCTGATCCCGCTAACGCTGCATTTTTGGGGACGCTATACTAATGTGAACGCTGGCATATTTCTGATCTGATCAAAGATATTGATCCGCTCAGACACTATACTAGCAATGGAGGTTTATTGTGTATGAGCGTGTTCCTGGCAATCAAGGGGTTAAATGCGATGACTGGTGTACTGACGGGCAATCTGATGCTATCTGGGAGGGATGCTAACTGACACTAATGCTATCTGAAGTCGCTGGTGACACTAATACAGTAATCAGCAAAAAATCTGTACAATGTACTAATGACACTGGTGACAGGGCAGTGAAGGGGTTAACTGGGGGGTGATCAAGGGGTTAAATGTGTCCTAAATGTGGTTTTACTGTGTGTGTAGTGCTTTTACTCACATGGATCTGCTTTCTTACCTCTCTGGGACAGAATATGCTCAGAGAGAGAAGATGTCATCATTTCCTGTACCTGTGTAATGGAAACACATCTACAGGAAGATCTCTGATAGAGCAGGGATCGATCATCAGATCCGAACATCACTGGCCTGAACATGATGATTGATCGGTCAGGAACTGAATCACGGCAACGGCAGGTTGGTGTGTGCACATGTGCCCCCCTGGCAACTGCGGGAGCGCAAATCACATACATATATATACATATACACATGATTTTGTGCAGGGAGTCCGCCCTGTAGAAGTATTTCTATTATAGGGCGGACTTAAAGTGGTTAAGGAAAGTGCGGCGCTGTATTTCTATTTATTGACATTTTTGCACATTTATATGAGTATGTTCAGGTGTGGGCAGCGTTTTTTCAGTTGAATTCACTGTTAAGTTGGTTTTTGATTATTGATCACCTTTTTTAGCTGCTTGTGGGAATACTTTGTATTATTTGTGCTCCTCTTCACTAGTGTACCTTTCCAGTTCCTGTGTTTATAAATATGGACACAGAATGATCTCTGATTCTGTACAGGTGATCAGCAGGTCCAGGTGATCAGCAGGTCCAGGTCAGAAATCATTGGCCTGGACCTGATAATCGGCTTGTGATGTACTGAGTGACAGCACAGTCAGGGTGGTGGGCTCACACGTGTACATGTACTGTATGTGATCTGGAACAGAGGGGCTGCCCTGCCGCAGTATAAGTGTGGTGGTCGGTCCTGAACTGGGTAAAGTCAGATTGTTTGCCGATGATCTTTTACTTACTTTGGTCCAACCCAACACCTCCCTGCCAGTCCTATTCTCTGTACTCCATACATTTCCCTTTCCTCTGTAAAACAGAATGATAGTTTCCTTGGCCCACCTCCTACCTGGATTATTTGGGCATTCATCTCCCTCGCTCGTACAACACAGTCCATGAGGCCAACTACATCCCCACTTTCAGATACTTGAGAGTCCTACTTCTGTCCTGGACTCATCTTCACCTCTCCTGGATAGGGAGGATCAGTGATGGAAAATTGGCAATTTTACCAAAACTCCTTTACTTGTTCTGTACTCTTCCCCATCCCCACCCCCATCAATCCCCATCTCCTCCT
Organism: Staurois parvus; assembly: GCF_062004578.1. NCBI lineage: Eukaryota > Metazoa > Chordata > Amphibia > Anura > Ranidae > Staurois > Staurois parvus. The sequence goes on from NW_028318516.1 coordinate 1,434,435, forward strand.
GTATTCTGAAATCTTTTTAAAATCAGGTCTTGTGATTCCACTGAGCAGACAAAGGGCCACGAATCCCAAGACATACTATGTTTATACATAAGGAACAAGGAGGTTTGGGTGTTCCAAATGTTACTAAATATTTCTTGGTGCCCAGATTGCCCCACTAACCCCCCTTTACACCACAATACATGGCTCCTTATGGGCTGACTTAGAAGCATTGCTCTGTTCTCAAACTTCTCACCATTCACTCCCATGGAGTCCTCCTAAATCCAGACCTACGTCTATCAGCCTCTTGATGGGTCATACACTCTGCACCAGGAACTCTAATAAATATTCCAGCAACTTCATATCACCTCACTTGCCTCTCTGTCCTCTTTTGGGTGATCCTAAAACGGTTACAAACGTTCCTAATCTGCGCTCTCCCCGGAACCCTCGGTACATCTTAATGCATTTGCAGCCCCCAGGCCTCACAAGTTCCCAATATAAATTGTCACACATTTCATACCCTGGACTTTGTCTGCCCTTGTACTACATAGCTGGGGGGAGATCTAGAGGAGATTGTCCAATCAGATTGTATAAGAAGGTATTATAATGAGGGAGGTGTGGTCCAGAGCGGTGAACACGCCCTGTCACACGCCCTTCTGTGATGCCACAAGGAAGTGAAGCTTCTGGGAAGTGGCCTACAGGAAGTGAATGCTGAGATATCATGGACAGGAAATGATGCAATCTGAAAATCCGTTCCAACGTTCCAATAAACTGACAGACAAGTGATGGTCCTGTGGATGAGGGGAGAGGAAAGCCCATCGGGACGGCCGGACCAGAGACGGCATCAGAGAACGCTTCTGTGTATTATGGGAAGGGAAATTCTGCCCGAAAAGGGGAACTTCTCCTTTAAGTATGGACCAAACTGGTCACGTCTGGGTGAATGACGGTCCATTCATTCAACAATTTATAGACTCAGCCAATCACAGGGCAGGACTCCATTGTTATTCTTCTCCTGCCAGCAATGGCCAACCCGGTCCCACACTTCATCCATGTCTTTGGGGACCTCTGATCTCCTAATGAACTGTTTCTTCCATGATGAAGATCAGCCATGGAGTATATCTGAGGTGTATATCAGGGTGTGCTTCTTCCCCACATGAGAGCTGGGATGTCCAGCAACATTCATCTAGAAGAAATTTCCCGCACTCAAGGCACTAATACACCTCCAGGGTTGTGTGGGACCCCTGATGTACAGGAAGACAGGACTTCAGTGAGGAACATTTCACTCACTCAGGACAGGAAAGTGGCTTCTCCCCCATGTGAGATTTCTTATGCCTGGAAAGATTGAAGCTCCTTGAAAAACATTTCCCAAACAGAGAATAGGAATACGGCTTCTCCCCCGTGTGAGATCTCTGATGTGTAACAAGTGTTGATTTATATATGAAACATTTCCTGCACACAGAACAGGAATACAGCTTTTCCCCGTGTGAGATCTCTGATGTGTGTACAGATCAGACTTCTGTGAAAAACATTTCCCACACTGAGAACAGGAAAGTGGCTACTCCCCCGTGTGAGATCTCTGATGTTTAGAAAGACTGGACTTCTCTGAAAAACATTTCCCGCACTCAGGACAGGAATACGGCTTATCCCCCATGTGAGATCTCTGATGTTTGTAAAGACTAGACTTGTCTGAAAAACATTTCCCGCACTCAGGACAGGAATACGGCTTCTCCCCTGTGTGAGATCTCTGATGTACATAAAGATTAGACTTCTGTGTAAAGCATTTCCCGCACTCAGGACAGGAAAATGGCTTTTCACCCGTGTGAGATCTCTGATGTCTGGAAAGAATGGACTTGCTTGAAAAGCATTTCCAGCACTGAGAACAGGAATACGGCTTCTCCCCCGTGTGAGATCTCTGATGTCTGTAAAGACTGGATTTTTGTGAAAAACATTTCCCACACTCAGGACAGGAATATGCCTTTTCCCCCGTGTGAGATCTCTGATGTGTGTAAAGACTGGACTTCTGTGAAAAACATTTCCCACACTCAGGACAGGAATGTGGCTTCTCCTCCGTGTGAGATCTTTTATGCACATTAAGATGGGATTTAGAACTGAAACATTTCCTGCACCCAGGACAGGAATAAGGCTTCTCCCCTGTGTGAGATCTTTTATGCACATTAAGATGGTATGTAGAATGGAAACATTTCCCGCACTCAGTGCAGGAGAAGCTCTTCCCTGTTGGAAGGCCGGCCCGGTCCCGCACAGTCTGAGCTTCCTCAGGATACGAGGAATCCGATGGTCCATCTACACTGGGTGGTGCCGGATGGACATTGGAGGAAGCCGGGTTTTCTCCTGGACTATACTGTGTGATGTCCTCATCTTCTACTTTCCAGTCTGGAGACAAAGTGAGACAATCCTCGGAGGTTTTCCTCATCTCCCGGCCATGGACTAAAATACAAAGACAAAGAGGATTACTAGACAGGAGCTGATTGGTTCCCCCAAACCAGGACTCCGCCCACATCAGGCAGCTTGGTCTCTGAGGAGCTTACAATTCCACCCTCAAGGGAACTAGGAAATGGCTCCTCTGATCTCCTACCAGGTCATTTCTTTATTCATGGACCTTAGTCAGAGAGTGAGGAAACAACTAGAACTGATACATAAATTGTGTCTGCAGCACAGAGAAGGAAGATTATCCGAGAGAAATCCAGGAATACAGGACGGGGAACACAGCTCAGGAAAGTGACCAGGGGATTACAGGCTGATATCACCCAGTCCCCGCCCTACTCTGGACCAATCAGTGAGCAGTATGGGTGGAGGAATGGATTTAGTGTTCATGACCCACCTGTGCTGATCTCTGTAGGAGTGTCCTCCTCTATAAATGTCCCCGTTATTCCATCCTCCTCCATAGACTGCTGATCATCCCTCACATACGCCTCTTCTTCTTCTGCTTTCACCTCAAATTCTATATCGATTGGATCTCCACTCTAAATCAAGGAAATGAGAGAAAATATCATCTGTAAAATATAAGGTCACATAAAAAATCCACATATGACCTCTGTGAGTTGGTAACAATGCAGATAATGTACAGATCCTAATGATACTATCAGTGATTGTTCCTCATCTACCTGATGATGGTGAGGGATGGTGTGACCTTCCTGTGTGGAATCCCGGGAATACAGAGGACGGGGACATCTCTCTGGTGGGTTCCCATGACTGGATCCATCTGTAGGAAACACACACACTGACTGAATCCATTGTTTCTATGTGTTTATCAGATGATGGGGGATCTAGGTGGATCCTCCGTACTGCTCTCTCCTTTACAATAAAGTCTCCTCTTACCCGGTGATGTGAGGGGCGGCTGATTGTCCATCATGACGTCCTTGTAGAGATCCTTGTGTCCTTCTAAATACTCCCACTCCTCCATGGAGAAATAGACAGTGACACCCTGACACCTTATAGGAACCTGACACACACAATGATACAGTCACCATCCAGACACATCCCTTGTCTGTTACTGGAGAATGTCCCAGAATTCCCGGCACCGCTCACCTCTCCTGTCAGCAGCTCCATCATCTTCTTGGTGACTTCTAGAATCTTCTGCATGTTGTGTCTCTCAGGGTTTAGGGAGTCACATGGAGGCACTGTGATGGTCATATGATCACCTGACTTCAGAAGAGGAAATCTCTGAGGAACCAATAGGAATATCATGTTAGACTCCCAGAATCCTCCTCACCTCTCCGGTCAGGTCTGTGTTTTATTATTAGAGATAAGAGTGATGTCATGTGACCTCCCAGAATCCTCCTCACCTCTCCGGTCAGGTTTGTGTTTTATTAATAGAGATAACAGTGATGTCATGTGACCTCCCAGAATCCTCCTCACCTCTTCGGTCAGGTCTGTGTTTCATTAATCGAGATAAGAGTGATGTCATGTGACCTCCCAGAATCCTCCTCACCTCTCCGGTCAGGTCTGTGTTTTATTAATAGAGATAAGAGTGATGTCATGTGATCTCCCAGAATCCTCCTCAAATCTCCGGTCAGGTCTGTGTTTTATTAATAGAGATAAGAGTGATGTCATGTGACCTCCCAGAATCCTCCTCACCTCTCCGGTCAGGTCTGTGTTTTATTAATAGAGATGAGAGTGATGTCATGTGACCTCCCAGAATCCTCCTCACCTCTCCGATCAGGTCTGTGTTTTATTAATAGAGATAAGAGTGATGTCATGTGACCTCCCAGAATCCTCCTCACCTCTCCGGTCAGCAGGTAGATGATCTCCAGGGTGAGGTTTAGTATCTTCTCAGTCATGTGACTCCGGTCCTCCTCCATCCTCATTGGTGCCATCATGTGATCTATACAGGTCTCCTTGTAGACGGATAACTTTGGGAAATGAAAGTAAGAATGATTTGGATGGTATTGGTCACACAATAATAGGATGTGGATGTGAGGGGGGAATAGGAGGGTTGCTGGACAACCACTTGTTTCATTTTGGATAGAGTAAGGGAGGGTTATAACCTCTGTCAGTTGTTTTTGCGATCTGTGTCCCATTGGGGAGATTTCCCTTCACTTCCTGTCCCATAGCCAAAACAAGTGAGAGGAAATCCCCACCAAAAGTGAGGGAATTCTGGTGTCACCAGAACTAGTTTCCTCATTGGACGATATACCCTCTATTAGTGTTCTGATGTCAACCCAAAATTTGGGGCTCTCTTTCACTCTTGGTTATAATGGTCACCGGGACAAATGGGGGCACAAACCGCAATAAAAACTGACAGATGCTCTAATTCCTCTCTACTCCAAAACTACAAAAAAAAAGTTTTACCTTTAGTTATACCTTAGGAACTACCGTCCCCCACGGGAACACGTTTACTTTAGATTGTTTAGTGTTTACACCCCAGAACTCTCTTGGTCTGCTGGATCAGAAATCCCCTTTTCTCTGTTGGGTTTGTTTGGTCTCTGAACTGGTTTTGATGAGTTTTAGATCTGCAGACAAGGGATGATAAATGGTTACATAGTCGGTAAGGTTGACTAAAGACACCCGTCCCTCCAGTTCAGCCGCAGTGCGTGTATCTGCGTGTCTATGGCACCATCCTCTTCCATATCCCTTTACATTGTGTTCCCTAAGAAACACATCTAAAAGGTTTGTGAATGTATCTACACTCCCGCTGACACTCCAACTGTGGAAGGGAGTTCCACATCCTTACCTTTCTACCTATAAAGAACCTGACACACAGTTTAACCACTTTACCACCAGAAGGTATTACCCCTTCATGACCAGGCCATTTTTTTCCTGTTCAGCACTGCACTACTTTAACTGGAAATTGCTTGGTCATGCAACACTGAACCCAAATGCAATTTATATCATTTTTTCACACAAATGAAGCTTTACTTTGGTGGTATTTGATCACCACTGGGGGTTTTTATATTATGTGACACACTGCATTGTTACTAATTGCAGATTGTTAAATGGCCACAAGATGGCTGTGCTCTGCAGTTCAGCTGACACAGGAAATTGTACAGCAACACTGAGAATGTTGGGACTAGTATGCTGCAAGCAGGATTTCTTCCTTCAGTTCAGCTGACAACTAGAGATCCCAATTAAGTGAGTAAAGGGGCTGGAGCGTATAAAAGGGAGGAGAGGAGAGGCAGGGTGCGTGTGAGAACAGAGTGCTGATCCAATGCTGATCCAGGAGGTCTCAGGCTGGATTAGATTGAATTGGAGGACGGAGAAGGGAATTTCCAGATTGTTGATTGTACAGAGAGGCAGGATAGTTGATCCTGCATGTAGGTGGATCGTGCCATTGCCATTGGCACCGCTATCTCCATGGGAAGACAGCCAGAAAAGGGGCCCCCCAGCAACAAGGACATCATTTCACACCACTACTTTGAAGGACTGGTGAGAGAGTTCCTAACCCACACCACACCACCATGTGATACAGGTTCCATAGTTGTTGCCGGTTACTAAGTCCAGGATTCTTACAATACAGACGGCCACATAGAGACAGTCTCTGTAGCCCAATCAGTGCTGTGGCCTATCTACACCAGAAGCCCATTGAAGTATCACACACAGTATATCAGCCCTAATAGATTCTGCTTGCCTGATTGGCAGGAACTGGAAAAAAGTAAAATCATATTACCTCCGGCCTGTTCTACACAAAGTTCCACTAGGACACTGGGGCTTGTCAATCCACCAAAAGGTAGTGCAGTGTTAGTACTGTCACTGTGCTGCATATGAGAATAATCCTGCATTTCTAGCACCTCAGCAACCTGGGAATGGGGTTGGGTGTGCCTGATCTTAGCAGGGACCTCTTCACCATCATCTGAGATACCTGCTGGGGTGTCACTGCTCTCTACAGGTTCATAATCTGAGCCTGATTCTGATAGTGAGGCTTCCCCTTCACTCCCATCTGTCATGTTGGGAATCCTGTACGCCTCCCTAGGGAACCTTTTTTTGGACACTAAATTTACAGGTACTTAGTGGTGACTATGGGAAAAAGAGCTCCTGGATAGCAATCAGGGACTGCTTGTGTGCTAGAAATAAAATGACCTGCTAGTGGTAGGAGAGATCAGGCTCAGATGTTGCTGACTCTGGTTTTGCAGACAATGTATCAGAGATGGCAGTGATCTGAAAAATTATACTGACATTGCATTTGTTGGGGGGGCTAAACGCAAGTGGTGGCAGTGATCGGGGCTGATCCTACTAACACTGCATTTATGGGGACACCATTCCATCGGGGATACTAGTATAGTTCTGACCGTGACCAGGATACTGGTCCAGAGAAACACTATACTAGTGATCAGCGATTTATAGTGTGACTGATAATGTGGCAGCCAATCAGAGACTAGCAGTAACTGACACTGACTGGGGGGGACACTAACTGATGTCACTAGTGACACTAATACAGAGATCTGTGATAATACTGTACACTGTCACTGTACTAATGACTCTGTCTGGGTGATGGGTGATCAGGAAGGCAATCAAGGGGTTCACTGTGTGCCTAACAAGTGTATGTGTGCTGATTGTACTCCCAGACTGGATGGATTTTCTTCCTGATCTCAGCTCTGAATGGTAAGTGAGATCAGGGAGAAGAAGCAGCCAGATCTTCATGTGTGATCACTAACACCCTGATCTCTGTGTTGTGGTTGTCCACAGTTATCAACAGGTTCACAGCCACAATCATTGGTTGCAAGCCTGACAACAAACTCATGCTGTGTCCAACCACAGTGTGAGCAGCAAGGGGGGGCGTGCTCTCCTGTAAACCAGGAAGTTGCTGGCAGGCAAATGGTTAAACACTTTTCCCTTTGTAAGTGTCAGCGCTGCTGCAGCCCTTTCTGTACATCACAGAGATGTCCCTTCACAGGGGGATTAGGACACCTCCAGGATTAGGACACTCCCAGGATTAGGAAACCCCCCAGGATTAGGACAACCCCCCCAGGATTAGGACACCTCCCAGGATTAGGACGTCCTTTAGGATTAGGACATCCACCAGGGTTAGGATACTCCCCTGGATGAAGACAACCCCCCAGGAATAGGACAACCCCCAATATTAGGACACCCCCATTATTAGGAAACCCCCCAAGATTAGGAAACTCCCCAAAAATGTCATTTAACTGCCTCCTGTCTGCCATATAAGGTAATGACAAGTGCAAGGCGGTTCTCTTGTTCTGGGAGGATGTCATATGACGTCATCTCACTCTAACCATGCGTGTGCGGCTCCGGGAGTGCGCAGCACGGCGATCAGCGGTGTGCTGTGTCCCTGGGACATAGCGGATCACCGATCAATGGAAAGAGCCAAAGATATGATTGAAGAGCCAAAGAGCGATCAGCTATGATTGTGTCCAATCATAGCTGATCGCATGTAAACACGGAAATGCCGGTTATTGGCATTTCTTTCCTCTCGGGCTGTCACGCTGACAGAGGAGAGGAGAACCGGTAATCAGCATTCCTCAGAGGGAACATGTACACTGATCATCAGAGCACTGATGATCAGTGTGCCCTAATGAACAGTGTAGCCCCAGCAGTGCCACCTGTCAGTGTCCATCAGTGCCACCTGCCAGTGACCATCAGTGCACATCAATGCCACATATTAGTGCTCATCTGAGCTGCCTTTCAGTGTCACCTACCAGTGCCAGTCAGTGCCGCATATCAGTGCAAGTCAGTGCCGCCTATCAGCGCCCATCAGTGGTGCCTATCCATGCCGCCTATCAGTGTTATATATGAGTGCTGCCTTTCAGTGCCCATCAGTGACGCCTGTCAATGCCCATCAGTGACGCCTGTCAGTGCCTCCACATCAGTGCCCATCAGTGCAGCCTCTCAGTGCCCATCGCTGCAGCCTCATTAGCGCACATCAGTACAGGAGATAAATCACTTATTTACAAAATTTTAGAGCAAAAACTAAAAAAAAAACATTTTGTCCTCAAAATTTTCAGTGGTTTTTGGTTTGTTTAGCAAAAAATAAAAAACTTAGAGGTGATTAAATACCACCAAAAGAAAGCTCTATCTGTCACAAAAAAATGATAAAATTGTCATATGGGTACAGCGTTGCATGACCGCATAATTGTCATTCAAAGTGTGACAGCGCTGAAAGCTGAAAATCAGCCTGGGCAGGAAGGGGGGGTGACAGTGCCCGGGAGGGGAGGGGTTATAGGTGTTGGACATTTATAATGTTTCACTTTAACCATTTAGAACCTCCCTGCTCCCGGCCAACTGGATTCCTGCATTGTACATGTCCCTCAGGGTGATTGTCTGACACCCCCTTGTCTATTAGCCCAACTATTGTGCATTGGCTGCCATTGACTTCAGGAAGGATTGAGTTCAGCCAGTTCACTGAGCAACACTGGAACCGAACCCAGGAGAGCTCAGCTCACTCCTATGAGAAGACCACGTGACAATGGAGGAAGAGGACGGACGTGACAATGGAGGAAAAGGACGGACGTGACAATGGAGGAAAAGGACGGACGTGACTATGGAGGAAGAGGACGGACGTGCCTATGGAGGAAGAGGACGGACGTGCCTATGGAGGAAGAGGACGGACGTGCCTATGGAGGAAGAGGACGGACGTGACTATGGAGGAAGAGGACGGGCGTGACTATGGAGGAAGAGGACGGACGTGCCTATGGAGGAAGAGGACGGACATGATGGGGGGTTACTGGGTATAAATAGAACATAACATCTTATTACCTCCTCCACTGCAACTTCCGCCAATGTCTCCTTTGTTCCTGTCTGTACCTGACATCACTTCCTGTCTGTGCCTGACATCACTTCCTGTCTGTGCCTGACATCACTTCCTGTCTTCTATAGAGACTTCCTGTGTGGGTAGAAGTGAGATCCCCACCTTGTGGAGCTCAGAGGAACTGCAGCCCCGAGAAGCGTCTGGTAGTGTGACCCCGGCCTTGTGCTGGGTGTGTATGGACTGTAGATCCTTATAGAGGGGTCACCTCCACTCCCACCAAGGGGGACAGAAATATATGACTCCTCGGGGGAGGGGTTTTGGCTCCTTTGATTTTGCAGTAACATTGATGGCAGATTTAGTCCTGTAGAACATCTGGTATATGGATACAAAGCCCCCCAGCTGGGAGTAAAGGGTGGAAATGGCTGGTGACCCCCAGATTTGGGCAATGATGTCATCACTATAAATGGATAAAACCCGCGCTATGTGTAACAACTCCAAACCTACAAAAACCTTCTAGCGGACTGCTGCTGTAACAAAGGGAAGGATTCCCTGTCATCTAGAAGAGCATTATGTGTCACAGCGCTGTCCTATTGTGTGTGCACAGAAATCATCACAAATACACTACAAATATGTGGAGACATTCAGAGATAAAGAGCTCGGGGCTCCAAATCCTATTCTCTGCACATCCACTGCTTCCACTTTACACCCACTTCAATGGTCTTATGGGGTTTATCAATAAATGAAGGAAACTGAACCGTGTGCAAATCCATCCACAACATAAAGTGCTTTGTGCTCAAGATGCTGCTCCCTGCAGATCCACTGCTTCCACTTTACACCCACTTCATTCATCTCATCAGATTTGCTGCTATAGGAAATCATCTCAAATCCTGTGCAAATCCATGGAGACAGACAATATTGTGTGCTCAGTATAGTGTTCTCTGCAAGTCCACCGCTTCCACTTTGCATCTACTTCAATCACTCTCCACCCTTTACTCTGGGCTGGGGGGCTTTGTATCCATATACCAGATGTTCTACAGGACTATATCTGCAATCAATGTTACTGCAAAATCAAAGGAGCCGAAACCCCTCCCCCAAGCAGTCATATATTTCTGTCCCCCTTGGTGGGAGTGGAGGTGACCCCTCTATAAGGATCTACAGTCCATACACACCCAGCACAAGGCCGGGGTCACACTACCAGACGCTTCTCGGGGCTGCAGTTCCTCTGAGCTCCACAAGGTGGGGATCTCACTTCTACCCAGACAGGAAGTCTCTATGGAAGACAGGAAGTGATGTCAGGTACAGACAGGACATTTTAGAGGAGAGGTAAATCAGGAGGAAGCAGAGAGTTGACATTCCTGGATCTGGCAGCAGAGGAGGTAATACGTAGATGAACCCCTTCAGGGGGAGGAGTTGATGATAATATATTTGCCCCCAAAGCTGGCCTACATGGTTCAGTTTTATCGTTCAGCCAGCGGGATGACCATAAAAATTGAAGCGATTCCCCCATCCACACATTGGAGGTGGATGGGGGAATCCTCCCCGCTGCACTCTTGTATTCTGACAATGGGGGGACTCCTCCGCTCTCAGAATACACAGATCAGCACTGAAGCTATTGGCTGCAGCCGCTGGGGGAGTGGCTTTTATCCGGCAGTGGCCACACATGGATGGAAATGTGAGCGATCCCTGCTGAACCAGCTGAATTTCCATGGATCTATGGTCACCTTCAGTGACTTCCTCCCCTCCCCCTCATCTCCTTCATGATGGAAGTCATGCTGAGATCATCTCCCATTGGCTGAGCAATATTCTCATTTGTCTCTCAGCTCCTTCTTGCTATTCCTCGTCCTGCCTGTTGTTTCCTTGGATTGATTTTCTGTGTAGTGACCCCGGCTTGGTCTCTTGGATGCGCTCGTCTGTTGCTTGCCCTGACCTTTCTCCTGATTCCTGGATCTCCTCCTCATCTCTCCTCCATATCCTCTTACACCGCTTTTCTCCACACCTGCAGTGACCCTGGGGGGAGGAAACTTGGCACCAGCACGCCGCCAAATCCATCCCCACCATTAGGGGCTCTGGAGACAATTGTCTGCTATTTACACTCCGTTCCTCCGCACGTCACCTGATCACATGACAGCTTACTGCCACAGATTCCGGACAGATTTCTGGATGGTAAAGGTCAAAGTTCACTCTTCAGTTTAGGAGAGGTAGGACGCACCCAGGAACAAGGATTTGGTTTGCATGGGAGCCTCATATAGAGGACCCCTCAAATCTCCCCATCCAAATGTCCCTCCATCCAGAGTCTATATGTCCTATGACATCACACTGACCTCACAGCTCCTCCTCCCAATGTCCCTCCATCCAGAGTCAGAGAATTCTATGACATCACACTGACCTCACAGCTCCTCCTCCCAATGTCCCTCCATCCAGAGTCAGAATCCTATGACATCACACTGACCTCACAGCTCCTCCTCCCAATGTCCCTCCATCCGGAGTCAGAGAATCCTATGACATCACACTGACCTCACAGCTTCTCCTCCCAATGTCCCTCCATCCAGAGTCAGAGAATCCTATGACATCACACTGACCTCACAGCTTCTCCTCCCAATGTCCCTCCATCCAGAGTCAGAGAATCCTATGACATCACACTGACCTCACAGCTTCTCCTCCCAATGTCCCTCCATCCAGAGTCAGAGAATCCTATGACATCACACTGACCTCACAGCTCCTCCTCCCAATGTCCCTCCATCCAGAGTCAGAGAATCCTATGACATCACACTGACCTCAAAGCTCCTCCTCCCAATGTCCCTCCATCTGACATTTTCCTGATGCTCTTAGGATGTGGGGCCCCTTGGTATCCTCACATGTAAAGTGGGACTGTTGGTCCTGCGTTGTATGTAATGACATCAGAATGCTGCAACAAGCCTATACCCTGCGTAGTGTGGGGGTCCTGTGGGGGGAATTATACCTCAGCCTGAAGTGGGGCTTTAATAAAATGGAGACCTGAATGGAGAGGTGAGGAGGATTCTGGGAATATCATTTGATGTGACTATTTGTGTTCAGATGTAGAGTTTTCCTCCTGTGAAGTCTGGAGATCATATGACATCACATTGCCTCCACCTCCCTCCCTGATAGAAGAGAGAAAGAAGAAGAAGATTCTAGAAGTCACCAGAGAGATCACTGAGCTGCTGACAGGAGAGGTGAGCGGTGCCGGGAATTCTGGGACATTCTCCAGTAACAGACAAGGGATGTGTCTGGATGGTGACTGTATCATTGTGTGTGTCAGGTTCCTATAAGGTGTCAGGGTGTCACTGTCTATTTCTCCATGGAGGAGTGGGAGTATTTAGAAGGACACAAGGATCTCTACAAGGACGTCATGATGGACAATCAGCCGCCCCTCACATCACCGGGTAAGAGGAGACTTTATTGTAAAGGAGAGAGCAGTACGGAGGATCCACCTAGATCCCCCATCATCTGATAAACACATAGAAACAATGGATTCAGTCAGTGTGTGTGTTTCCTACAGATGGATCCAGTCATGGGAACCCACCAGAGAGATGTCCCCGTCCTCTGTATTCCCGGGATTCCACACAGGAAGGTCACACCATCCCTCACCATCATCAGGTAGATGATGACAATTATTGGTAGTTGTGATTTATACACAGCATGTTTGTTACAATGAATGTTTTATTATATCTTTCAGAGTGGAATCCTCGGGGATGAGAATATTGATGTTAAAGAAGAGTATAAAGAGGAGGATGAGGAGTATGGAGTGATGGAGGAGTTTTCAGAAGGACACAAGGATATGATGGAGCCACCTAATACCAGGAACCCACCAGAGAGATGTCCCCGTCCTCTGTATTCCCGGGATTCCACACAGGAAGGTCACACCATCCCTTACCATTACAAGGTTGGTGGGATGAAGCATCTAGAGCATGGATTCATAGAGACAATGTGTGGATTTTTTATGTGATGTAACAATATTAAAGCTTATGTCTTACAGATGATATTTTCTCTTGGTTTAGGTTGAAGATCTGATAGATATAAAAGTTGAGGGTAAAGCAGAAGAAGAAGAGGCGTATGTGAGGGATGATCAGCAGTCTATGGAGGAGGATGGAATAACGGGGACATTTATAGAGGAGGACACTCCTACAGAGATCAGCACAGGTGGGTCATGAACACTAAATCCATTCCTCCACCCATACTGCTCACTGATTGGTCCAGAGTAGGGCGGGGACTGGGTGATATCAGCCTGTAATCCCCTGGTCACTTTCCTGAGCTGTGTTCCCCGTCCTGTATTCCTGGATTTCTCTCGGATAATCTTCCTTCTCTGTGCTGCAGACACAATTTATGTATCTAGACTGGATTTATGGAGGTTCTGGGGTTCAGCTGGCAGCAAAATTTTCATTTTCACAATAGACATTACTAGACCTAAGCACCGGGGGCATGTGATTTGGGTCTTCTGTCCCATGACCGGGTCTAGCAAGATCTCTGACAGAACAATTCTCCCAGAGATACTTACTCTGAGTGCAGTCTCAGGAGATGGGAGGCAGCGGTGTGAGATCTCTGCAACTTGTCTCGTGTAGACATTTAATCTTCCACTGATTACTGGATACCAATATTATGAGTCCTGACCCTTATACTATAACATTTATATTGTATATTACATATTGCTGACCCCCACACTATGTACTTCTTGTGTTGGGAAGATGGCGATGAGTGATAGAGGGGGTGGGGACCCTCGTCCTATAATCCCCTCATCACTGTCCCTCCTATAAAAGACAGTTCTGGTTGTTTCCTCACTCTCTGACTAAGGTCCATGAATAAAGAAATGACCTGGTAGGAGATCAGAGGAGCCATTTCCTAGTTCCCTTGAGGGTGGAATTGTAAGCTCCTCAGAGCCCAAGCTGCCTGATATGGGCGGAGTCCTGGTTTGGGGAACCAATCAGCTCCTGTCTAGTAACCCTCTTTGTCTTTGTATTTTAGTCCATGGCCGGGAGATGAGGAAAACCTCCGAGGATTGTCTCACTTTGTCTCCAGACTGGAAGGTAGAAGATGAGGACATCACACAGTATAGTCCAGGAGAAAACCCGGCTCCCTCCAATGTCCATCCGGCACCACCCAGTGTAGATGGACCATCGGATTCCTCGTATCCTGAGGAACCTCAGACTGTGCGGGACCGGGCCGGCCTTCCAACAGGGAAGAACTTCTCCTGTACTGAGTGTGGGAAATGTTTTTCAGTGAAGTTCAGTCTTTCCAGACATCAGAGATCACACACGGGGGAGAAGCCGTATTCCTGTCCTGAGTGTGGGAAATGTTTTTCATTGAAGTCCCATCTTTCCACACATCAGAGATCTCACACGGGGGTGATGCCATATTCCTGTTCTGAGTGTGGAAAATGTTTTTCACAAATATCCAATCTTTATAAACATCAGAGGTCTCATTTTGGGGAGAAGCCATATTTCTGCCCTGAGTGCGGGAAATGTTTTTCAGTGAAGTCCAGTCTTTCCAGACATCAGAGATCACACACGGGGGAGAAGCCGTATTCCTGTCTTGAGTGCGGGAAATGTTTTTCACGGAAGTCCCATCTCTCCATACATCAGAGATCTCACACGGGGGTGATGCCATATTCCTGTTCTGAGTGTGGAAAATGTTTTTCACAGATATCCAATCTTCACATACATCAGAGATCACACACGGGGGAAAAGCCATATTCCTGTCCTGAGTGTGGGAAAAGTTTTTCACATAGATCCAATCTTTACACACATCAGAGATCTCACAATTGGGAAAAGCCACTTTCCTCTCCTGAGTGAGGGAAATGTTCCTCACTGAAATCCTGTCTTCCTGTACATCAGGGGTCCCACACAACGCTGGAGGTGTATTAGTGCCTTGAGTGCGGGAAATGTCTTCTAGATGAATGTTGCTGGACATCCCAGCTCTCATGTGGGGAAGAAGCACACCCTGATATACACCTCAGATATACTCCATGGCTGATCTTCATCATGGAAGAAACAGTTCATAAGGAGATCAGAGGTCCCCAAAGACACGGATGAAGTGTGGGACCGGGTTGGCTATTGATGGAAGGAGAAAAATAAAAATGGAGTCCTTCCCTGTGATTGGCTGAGTACATTTTGTGGTGGGAGATTTCACAAACACTTAGAGGTCTGTTTAAAAATAAATAGTTCTTCCTCCTGTATACTGGACACGTCCCCCCCTTCCTGCCCAGGCCGACTGGTAACTATCAGCGCTCTCACACTTTGAATGGCAATTACACAGTCATGCAACATTATACCCAAATTATATTTTTATCATTTTTTTCACACAAATAGATATTTATTTTGGTGATATTTAAACACCACTTTTTACCATTTTTCTTGTTTCTTGTTTTTACAAATAAATAGTCTTTCCTTATAAATGTAGACAAAGGTGTATTCTGCGCCATTTCTTGGGTACAATAACCCCAATCAGTGTCTATGATTCAGTGTGTAGGAGAGTTATAGAGTCTACAAACTATGGGATAGATGTCTGAAAATCCATCATGTCTGATGACGGCAGATCTCATTTCTGAGGATCAAAAACACCAGAACGGTACAAATTGTCAGAACTTTATCTGTGAGGAAATAATCCGTATACAATTCATGGAAACAGGCGGGATCTGGAATGAAGGAGATTCCCTACTAATTCTCACAAAGTAACCGACATCCCAGTTCTGTATTTGTGATAATTGGAAGACAAAATAAAAAGCAATAATGTGCAAAAATATATATTTATTAATAATATAAATCAGTACAAAATGGGGATGAAATCTAATAGGTGATGATAAATAATAAACAATACAAGATAACAGTACAATGATCTAATCCACAATAATGGGGAGAAATACAAGCCGGCAATTACTTCCAAATATTAATGAATTACATCCAACTGTGTACCTTGGCATGAATTGAAAGACATGGATGAAGTGTGGGACCGGGTTGGCCATTGATGGCAGGAGAAGAATAAAAATGGAGTCCTGACCTAGAGCACTGGGCTGACTTCTCATTGGGGTGCAACCTATATGCTAGAGATGGTTTGCACCTAAATGGAAGGGGGTCTGCTGTGCTGGGGGAGGGGTTAATAGGAAGGCTGGAGGAGTATATAAACTAGGATGGAGGGGGAGAGAGAATTTGATTATAACGGGGTAGACAGATCAGACAGGGGTCAGTACTTATTGGGGGGTGGAATGGGGAAAGATGGGGGGAGGACTATGGCAGATGGAAAGACAGTTCCCCTGTTACAAACAACCAGTGGAATTGGTACCATTTGTATGAAAATAAAAAATACACAAAATCCGTGTGAACAAGGTGTCAGTGAATGGACAAGGTGTTGGTGAATGGACAAGGTGTCAGTGAATGAACAAGGTGGCAGTGAATGAACAAGGTGTCGGTGAATGAAGTGTTTGTTCACCAATGCCAGAAGTGTGCCCAGCACAATAGGTGAGTTGGAAGGTTTGGTGCATGAAGAGAACTAGGATTGAATTGGTATTGCTGAATCTTGGCTTCATTCCCCACATGACTGGGCCATTCATATTCCTGGCTAGGTTCTCTTTCGGAGAGACGGGGAAATAGGAAAGGTGGTGGTGTCTGTCTCTATGTGAGAAGTGATCTCTGAGCGAGTGTGAAAGAGGACCTAGTTGATGGAGAGTGTGATGAGGCTGAAGTATTATGGGTGGAACTGCACATGGGGGGAGGTACTACAAAGGTCATCATTGGAGTTTGTTATAGGCCTCCCAGTGTTAATGAGGAGGTGGAGACTCAGCTCCTCCCACAGATGGAAAGGGCTGGGACAGTGATAATATTGGGGGATGGTAACTACCCGGAAAGTGACTGGAGTAATGGTTCTGCAGGAACAGTTAAAAATCAAAAGTATTTAAACCTACTACAGGACTTTTTTATGGTGCAGTTCATAGAGGCCCCAGCTAGGAATGATGCTCTGCTGGACCTGGTCATCTCCAACCATGCAGAGCTTATTACGAATGTCCATATAAAAGAACATCTGGGTATCCGTGACCATAACATGATTTCATTTATTGTTAGCTGTAAGCAGCGAGCACATATGGGAAAAATAAAAACGCTCAACTTTAAGAGAGCTAATTTTCCAGTGCTGAGAGCTGCTCTCCAAGCCTTAGACTGGGAGGGAATATTGGCATCGATGAACACAACACAGAAATGAGAGTTCTTCATAAAGACTGTATGTGACCACACTGCAAAATATATTCCCATGGGCAACAAGTATAAAAGGCTACAAATCCAACCTATGTGGCTTACGGCCAAAGTTACAAAAGCGATAGATAATAAGAAAAGAGCTTTTATTAAATATAACAATGAAGGAACGCGATCATCGTTTACACATTACAAAGAATAGAACAGAAGATGCAAAAAGGAAATAAAGGAGCAAAAACTGAAAACAAACAACAGAAAGATATCAGGACGACCCCAAAACATTCCTCCAATATATGAATAGTAGAAAGGTCCGGTCCCAGCATGTAGGCCCTTTACAGAACCATCTAGAGGGGGTGACTGGGGACAAAGAGAAGGACAATGTATGAAATCCCTTCTTCAGCTCTGTATACAAAGGAATATGGGGGGCTCTTGTCCATAATGGGGGGTGGTACTGACACCCCCCAGATGATCCACATTGGCTCACAATTGATATGATCCAGAAATATTTGTACAGAATAAAGGTGAATAAAGCCCGTGGACCGGATGGCAGACACCCACGGGGCCTTAAAGAATTCAGCTCTGTCATCTCACAGCCATTGTTTCTCATTGTTAGGGACTCTTTAATGACTGGCATAGTACCACTGGATTGGTGTAAGGCCAATGTGGGGCCAATATTTATAAAGGGGACAAAATCTTTCCCCAGTAATTATAGAGCTGTTAGTAGAACTTCTATAGTTGGGAAGATACTGGAGAGTTTAATAAAAGACCACAGAGAGGAGTTCTTGCTGGAAACAAATATTTTAAGCAACAGACAACATGGATTCATCAAAGACAGAAGTTGTCACACAAATTTGATTTCTTTTTATGAGGAGGTGAGCAAAACTTTGCACAGAGGAGTAGCTGTGGTATACGTGGACAGAGGGGTGGCGGTGGATGTGGTATACTTGGACAGAGGGGTGGTGGTGGACGTGGTATACTTGGACAGAAGGGTGGTGGTGGACGTGGTATACTTGGACAGAGGGGTGGTCAGTGGACGTGGTATACTTGGACAGAGGGGTGGTCAGTGGACGTGGTATACTTGGACAGAGGGGTGGTCAGTGGACGTGGTATACTTGGACAGAGGGGAGGCTGTGGATGTGGTATACTTGGACAGAGGGGTGGTGGTGGACGTGGTATACTTGGACAGAGGGGTGGCGGTGGACCTGGTATACTTGGACAGAGGGGAGGTGGTGGACGTGGTATACTTGGACAGAGGGGTGGTGGTGGACGTGGTATACTTGGACAGAGGGGTGGCGGTGGACGTGGTATACTTGGACAGAGGGGTGGCGGTGGACGTGGTATACTTGGACAGAGGGGTGGCGGTGGACGTGGTACACTTGGACAGAGGGGTGGTGGTGGACGTGGTATACTTGGACAGAGGGGTGGCGGTGGACGTGGTATACTTGGACAGAGGGGTGGCGGTGGACGTGGTATACTTGGATTTTGCAAAAGCAATGACACAGTTCCCCACACAGCTAATGTGTAAGGTAAAGTCTATGGGCTGGAAAAATCTGAATGTAAATGGATAGAAAACTGGCTAACAGATTGAATTCAGAGAGTAGTGGTTAATGATTCATACTCTGAATGATCTGGAGGTGTCAGTGGTGTACCCCAAGGTTCAGTGTTATTAGTGGGTACCCCAGGGTTCATATCAGAGGGGTACCCCAAGGTTCAGTGTTATTAGTGGGGTAACCCAAGGTTCAGTGTTATTAGTGGGATACCCTAAAGTTCAGTGTTATTAGTGGGGTACCCCAAAGTTCAGTGTTATTAGTGGGGTTCCCCAAGGTTCAGTGTTATTAGTGGGGTACCCCAAGGCTCAGTGTTATAAGTGGGGTACCCCAAGGTTCAGTGTCAGTGGGGTACCCCAAAGTTCAGTGTTATTAGTGGTGTACCCCAAGGTTCAGTGTTAGTGGGGTACCCCAAGGTTCAGTGTTATTAGTGGTGTACCGCAGGGTTTAGTGTTAGTGGGGTACCCCAGGGTTCAGTGTTATTAGATGGGTACCCCAAGTGTCAGTGTTATTAGTGGGGTACCCCAAGTGTCAGTGTTATTAGTGGGGTTCCCCAAGGTTCAGTGTTATTAGTGGTGTACCCCAGGGTTTAGTGTTAGTAGTGGGGTACCCCAGGGTTCAGTGTTATTAGATGGGTACCCCAAGTTTCAGTGTTATTAGTGGGGTACCCCAAGGTTCAGTGTTATTAGTGGGGTACCCCAAGGTTCAGTGTAATTAGTGGGGTACCCCAAGGTTCAGTGTTGAGACCCTTACTTATTAATATATATAAACAATATGGGGTGTGAGATTATAAACCCCATTCCAGTCTTTGCAGATGACACCAAGCTGTGCCGGGGAATAACGTCCTTACAGGATGTCTCCAACTTACAAGCCGACCTCAATGCTCTGTGTAATGAGATGCTGTAACCTGAGTCCTCTACATATAGTGGGGACCCCCCATTGTTGGACACCATTTTTGGATGTTCTTATCAGTAATCCATCTCTAATACTGAATTGAGATTTGGATGTCACTAATAATTGGTAGTCTTCTTTTTGGGCGTAGTCTTCCTCCAATATAGGGTGTTACAGGGTCTTCTATGTGTTTATTATTATTATACAGGATTTATGGCACCAACAGTCTGCGCAGCGCTGTACAATATAAGGGGGGCGGTACAATTACAATACATTTCAGTACAGAAGGAATAGGAGGGCCCGGCCCGTGGAGTTTACAATCTGAAGGAAGAGGGAGGGGATACAAAAGGTGATGGCTGCGGGGGATGATCTGGTGGAGGTGATTCAAGTACAGTTCTTAGGTGGGGGTGGGGTAGGTTTTCCTGAAGAAGTGAGTTTTCAAAGATCGCCTAAAGGCAGACAGGGTGGGGGCTGACCGGACATGCTGTGGTAGGGATTTCCAGAGGATGGGAGAGGCTCAGGAGAAGTCCTGGAGGTGAGTATGGGAGGAGGTGATGGGGGAGCTAGAGAGGAAGATATCTTGGGAGGAGCAGAGCAGGCGATATGGACGATATCTGCAGATGAGGTTGGTGATGTAGCCGGGGCAGTGTTGTGGATGGCTTTGTAAGTTGTGGTTAGTATTTTGAATCTTATATGTTGGGTTAGTGGAAGTCAGTGAAGGGATTGGCAGAGAGGGGCAGCAGTCACTGATTGGTTGGTAAAGTGTATGAGTCTAGTATGAGTCAAGTTTTGAAGGGCCCAGACTGGGGCTAGTAATGCTTTCTCACAGTCATTGGATTTGTACAGGTGACGGAATTACTGGCATAGGCAATTATTTGTTCAGATTGTCTTGTATTTGATCCAGTACAGCATTGATACTGAGGTTTGTGAATCCAGTTTCCAGATAGAAGGGTTTTCCTCCTTCTGGATAAGCCAGGCACGGGGCTTGGGTGAGTTTCCTTGTCAGCTCATTCATGGCTCGCTCCTGAGCCCCCCCCATGTCCATGGTATATTCTTCTTTAGTAATGTCAATAAAGGTTTCCTGATTTCTGCCTAGTCATCAATAAACGTTCGTGAGTAATTCATCACACCCACAAATGATCTCACGTCACTGATGTTGGGAGGTGTTTTACACTTCATCACGGCCTCCACTTTCTTCTTTTGTGGATTTAGGCCTTCAGAGGTCACTTCATGTCCAAGGAAGGTGACTTTGGTACGGCACCATCGGGCTTTCTGTGATGACATTGTAACACCTGCCTCTCTCAGCTGATTTAGCCCGTCTCATGTTTTGGATATGCGTTTCAACAGAAGTACTTTTCAGTAAAATATCATCCACATATGTTACATTTCCTCTCTCTGCAGCATCAGGCATGGCCTTATGTAAGAACCAGCAAATTCATGGCCTGAGTTTATGTAACCTAAAGACATACGGGTCCAGGGATATTGTTCTTTATCCAAGGTGAAGGCCAGTCTGCATTGGTCTCCAGGACTTATCCTGACTGTCCAATAACCTTGGGCACAATCCAGCGCAGTAAAGATCTTGGCTCCCTGCATCTGTACCAAGCATTGGTCAATATATGGGACGGGTCAGCCGGACATATATACACATTTGTTGAGCTGTGTGAAGTCGGCACACAGACACCATTGACCATTTGGTTTAAGGATCCCTAAGACAGGATTATTATAAGAACTGTGCACCGGTCTTATCATACCTCTCTGTAAGGTTCCTTATGATTTCTGACAACGAATCGTAACACGCTAGAGGAAGTCCATATTGCTTGATATAGACGGGAGGTACATCAGGATCAGTCTGGATCCCGGCTATGTGAATGTCTGTAACACCAGTCATAAGAATCTTTACAAACATATCCTGGAATCCCATAAGGACTTCATTTAGCCGTTGGTGCTCTGGGTCATTAGATCATCCATCAGCGAAGGATATTTACATTTTCATCGTCTTCCTCAAGCCTGTCAGTGAGGTCATGATATTCCTTTGTTCATTAAGAGGAGGATTAAATATAAGAGAGGATTCCTCCACCTTACAAGTACCTATCTCAGAATGGAAAGCAGACATTGAGCGAATGGTGAACAATCCTTCAGGAGAAGAATGAAACGTTTGCTCAGATATCTGTTCCTCGGTAAGGAATTGTTCAGGAATAAGGCCAATACTTGTATTATGAACCCCAAAGGTGCAAGAATAGGAATCTAAAGCCAAACCAATTATAGTGTTTTTGGACAAAGAGATTTCATTTGGGGCTCCATTATTAATAATTATTTGGGTTTTCAGTGGCTGGATATTCACCATTGGTGTAGGATTTACCAAAATTCCTGATTGTTGCATCTTATTTGAGAGACATATAAATGCATCAGGATTCTTTTTGTCCTTTTTGTACCTGTATAGGTACATCATGTGGTACTAATATGTTTCCTGCATATGGCACTATCTGGGATGATTTAAGGGCTTCATGTTCATCTATAAATGTACGTAGATCCCCTTTAATCTGGTCCACAATGTGGAATTTATCAGATCCGTGTGTATGGCAAAGTGATGCACTAGATCATTGCCAATGTAAATCTGATACCGGGGCTCATTGATTACCAGGAATAAATGATTGGCCGTTTCACCCCCAACTGAAATGGTTAACATGCATTTGGCAATAATATTCTGACTTTTGGAGTCATTATCCAGATCATGGATCCAGTTATCCTGAGGGTTGGGATACCTGACTACTTTAGGATTAGACATTTGTTTTAGTAGATCTCTACTAATGTAACTATTTCCCGGTGTAAAGCCAGTTTAGACTTTTTAGTTCTTCCCAGGTCATTGACTTTGAAGGGAAAGAACACATCCTCATTCACCTTTCCAATCCTTGCTAGGAATTGTGTATGATTACTGATCCCAGTAGAGTCAGTATCTTCTCTATGGAGGTGAATAGACATCTCTGACTCTTTCAGGGGACACACATATGGTGTTCTCCTCCTGTCCACATAAGGTGGAGGTAGGTGTTGCCTGTAAGAAGGAAACATCTGGAATTTGGCTGTTCCTGAAATGGACCTCAATAGAGTCTGGTCTTTCCTCCATCACGTGGCAGTTACACGGATTGTGATAGGATTGGGAGTGCTCATAATTAATTGGCACATTGACCTGTGACCATATAACCTCACTGATAAAATCAATGACAGGGTTTCATCTCTGAAGGAGATCTATAGCAATAATTAGGGGTCATAGGGCAAACCAACTAGCAGTGTGGGATGGCAGATTCTTTTATTTCCCACTATGAAATGTAGCCAAGCCGTACCTGATACCTTCATGGCTGTACCGGATACACTCACAGGTTTTGCTGGGAAACTTTTCACCTTTATATTTCCCTGAAGAGAAGTCTTGGATTTGTTGGAAATCTTTCTGAGTTCTAATAGTTGCTTGGCTCCCCGTGTCTAATAAAGCCATGATCTTTGGTAAATGATGATGTCATTCCACTTCAATGGAATACCTTTTGTCAATGTCCTGTAATGGGCAGAGGTACCTTGGGTGAGAAGTGAAGGTGTCTTTATGCTTTGTCTCATCCGCTGACCCCCCCTTCTTCTTCACATGGAAGCTCCTTGGACGGCTTGTCACGTTTTCATTGTGGAGGATTCTGTGGGCTGTAATACAGAAACACAAACATTCTGCCCCCCCCTTACCTTTTGGCATAGGACAGGTTCAATCCTTCTCAGACATACAGACACTTGGCTTCATTTGTGCTCTCTTGTTTATCGGGACATTACAGGCATTATCATTGTTCGATGCTTTAACCTGTTCATTCCTGCTTCCTACTGAGGACGATTTTCTGCAGGATTGGGATTCCCGAAAAATGGATTCTTAGTGTTAGCAGTGAAGAAATTGGTTATTTCCCCATTTGTTCTGCTAATACACTGAACTGACCTGCATCTGCTCCAGGCTTCATACAGATTACTTCTACTTTTCCAATGGACTTTTGGGTTTGGAGTTTTGGAATTGGATGTCTGGGATCTGACAGAACGTTCTGTTTCAGAACCAGATTGGACCTTTTTCTGGTTGGACCTGTAATTCCGGTAATAACCTCCCTGATTTCTCCTGTCACTTAGTAAATTGCTGCTTTTTGTCTGAGTTGTCAGTCACGGGGACCTTCTTGAAATCCAGATTGGGTTTAGACTTCTTCTGACTGAGAGGTCTGGAGCTTCAACAACTTCAGCATAACTCCTTCTTGGGGATTCAAACTTTCTGGGATCCTTTTTAATCTGAGTCTCAGCTATGTTTTCTGTGGGCTTTGTAAATCTCCTGCCCTGAGACTCTTCCCCATGCTGTAATCCAGCGTAGAGGGCGGTCCTCTCTGTCAGTAGCCAATCCAGAGTTTTTCTGGGATTGTAATCTCGGGCCAAAATCATTTCTTTTTTATTTGGGAAAGCATCATAAAACAATTGGACACATTCAGGGCTGTCATAATCAGGATCTTTTTCAGCCAGGCTGTAGGCATTCTTGAGAACGGACAAAAACTCTCGGGGACTTTGATTTGGCCGACATTTTAAAGTCAAAATGTCTCTTTTATCAGCAGTAGCTGAGCGGTAGGGACCAAATTCTGCTTTTATTTCTGATACCACTTCAGACCATCTTATTACACCCGTGTCTCTGAGGAAGGTAAAGAAATTCCTGTGCTTTGGCTGAGACACCCATGGGACAAATTCAGTTTTCTGTTTGTCAGAATTCAAACTTCGGGTCATCATCGCCTCCTCGTAGGTTTCTGTGTGATCAATTATAGAAGGGATCCTTTCTTAGTAAAGAGACCCACAGTTTCTGTTAGGAATGGTATCACTTTGGTGGTATCATACACAGGCCTCTGGGATTTTCTCTCACTTTTGGGGTGTTTATTAAGAGATGGGTCTTAATTTAGGAAGATTGTGTTCCGTACTGGAAGGCATTTCATCCTCATCTGGGGGGTCACTGTAGTTACTCTCAGATTCTGAATCCTCTGACTTTAATGGGATTACAATTTTAGGGCTCATAGAATGGTCTGGGTGTGAGCTGCTAAAGGGTTCAATGACATTTGTAGTCTGCCAAGTAGAAGGTTTAACCCTTGTACTGCTGGCTTTTAGCTCCTGTGTCTCCGGTACCAATTGCTGATATGTGCGGTTCTGGACATCTACCTCATGCTGGAGATGGGTATTCGCAATGCTCAGCTTTTCACATTTTCATTTCTAAAGTTGATTTTATCCCTTTACAATCAGACAACTCCTCAGAGATCTGATCTAGATTCTTAACCATCTCCCATCCGGCCGTTGTATATAAACGGCCGGATGGTGGCAGTGTCATGTTTCACATGACTGTCATATGCCTTTAAGTGTTTTCTATATTTTTTCTCTGCTCCTCCTTTTCCTTTGGTTTAGTTAATGTTGTATAGATAGCCCTCCCCCTTTCCCAGGATTGCATTGCAGCTCTAGCCTCATGTCATGAAGCAGGAAACATTATGATCTTTTGACCTATTGAATGTTCATTGTGTAAAATTCTCTCAGTTTATGGAATAAACTTCACAGGATCTACAAGATGTCTTATTGATTGAGTCACTGACTGTGGTATCCAACTGAGGTTGAAGTTATAGCTATCTCATCACAACTGTAAGTTACAGAGATCACACTATCAGTGCTTAGATTGGAGAGACAGAACAGGCAGTGCAGGGGCAGGTGGCCATTTATAAACAGACTCCCCACCCCCTGCTTGTGCACGCTCCCTGGGAGCAACGCGATCCGGTGCCCGCTGTGTCCTCCAGACACAGTGGAACACCGATCGTCGTACGGGACCCCTGTGTGAGGTCCCAATCATGTGATCACTGATTGGCCAATCAGTGATCACATGCAGAGTACTAAGCAAGATGTCACTTCTGACATCATTGCTTACTATGTGTGAAATCTGTGAATGATCACAGAGGTCACATAGTACAGGGCTATTCACAACAGCCTTGTACCATGTGACGACCTGTGACCAATCACAGCTTACACAGTATTTATCAATGGCTGCAAGAATGCAGCCAGAGTGAATGAGAAATTATTGCTTTTACAGCCTTTATGGGTGTAAAATAATCAGTGTAAAAAAAAAATCTTCATCACCCCCCACAAGTAGTACAGTGTCACCATGGTGACACTGTACTGCTAGGGTGACAGTATGTTAAAAAAACATAAATAATAATCTAAAAAACATTTTTTTAAAAATTATAATTTTTGGTTATACACTAATTTGGGCTTTTTCTACTAAAAAGATAACGGAATACATTTTACAATATTATGAAATATTATTTATTTGCAAAATTGTATAAGAAAAAAACTTTTTTCAAAATTTTGGGACTTTTTAATTTATATAGCAAAAAAAAAAAAATCCCAGCAGTGAATAAATACCATCAAAATAAAGCTTTATCTGTCTCAAAAAAATTCATATGGGTACAGTGTTGCATGACCGCGCAATTGTCATTTAAAGTGTAACAGTGCTGAAAGCTGAAAACTGGCCTGGACAGGAAGGGGGGGGGGGGGGGGGAGTGTCCGGACTGGAAGTGGTTAAAGAAGCGATCAATTCTTTATTTTGCAAATAATTTTTCTTAAAATTGAACATTTTATCTGACAATTGTTCCATCTCAGCAGAAATGTTTGTAGATTGAGTTTCTATCTCATGGAGTTTTCTCTGTAAGTGTTTAACATTCTCAGCCTCTGGCCTGATATCCAATTTTACTTTATTTAATTGTTCTGCCAATTCAAAAATGACATCAAGAAATTTTGGCCGAGATTTATGCAGCCGTGTTTCTTTTTCTTTCTTTGTTTTATCCTCAGCTATTATATACAGATAGCCAGCAACACGTGAATCATCAGAGCAGATATCATTTGTATACCCTGGAATCCTACTCCACATTTCAGTTACCCAATCATTCATATCCTGCTTAATGTCCAACTTATCTTTCACAAAAGACATCCCCTGAAATGTCACCAATTCTCTGACATCTCTGACTCAGAATAGCTTCAGATTCGGCACCAGAATGGCTCCATCTACTAGGAACACTTCTCACATCACACATTTTCTGTATCTGTAACTGACAACAGCGCTTTCAGAACCAAGAAAATGACAATAAAATATCTATACTTGCACCATTATATTTTTCTATCTGTTTCAAATGTAGGCAAATCTCAGCGGGATCTCTGAAATATGTCAGAACTTTATCTGTGAGGAAATAATCCGTATACAATTCATGGAAACAGGCGGGATCTGGAATGAAGGAGATTCCCTACTAATTCTCACAAAGTAACCGACATCCCAGTTCTGTATTTGTGATAATTGGAAGACAAAATAAAACACAATAATGTGCAAAAATATATATTTATTAATAATATAAATCAGTACAAAATGGGGATGAAATATAATAGGTGATGATAAATAATAAACAATACAAGATAACAGTACAATGATCTAATCCACAATAATGGGGAGAAATACAAGCCAGCAATTACTGCCAAATATTAATGAATTACATCCAACTGTCTGGAAATGTCGTGTAAGAAATCAGTAACTCAGCAACATGTGACAACAGATATACAAATCCCCCCGTGATCTCTCTACACCCAGATATTCAACGCTCAACGTGTACCTTGCCATGACTTGATCTGGAATCCCATACACAGGCCAATCCAATCCGCTTACAATCTGAGATGAAGATGTAATGTTACATGAAGTAGTCTACCTTGTCATATATATACTGTATACATCCGGATAAACCATTGACTAGAAGCCAGAATCAGCTTCAGGGATATGTAAAATCAATCTTCCCCAGAGGAGGGAAATGATAATAATTTATACTGCAGGTAAAATGACGTCACATCCCCTCCTGTGCTCACCAGAACCGTTATCGGACTAAACAATGTATCTGGAGATATAAGGGGAGTACAAGTTATCTGAGGAAAATGAAAGTTCTAGTTCCCAATATGGACTGTATGGTGTCAGTGATGTCAGCTTTCAGTGCGCTCACTTCAGGGGGTGTCTGTGTCCGTCTGTTGTCCCTTGTCTCCTGTCTTGTGAGGTCTCTTTGGTGATGTGGTCTCCTCTCTGTCCGTCTCTTACTTTTATCCCCCACATAAACCTAGGCGGGCAAAGCTTATCTTCACCTAAAAGTGACCTCAGACTAGGTGTCATTTCTCTATGTAAAGATTTCAATGACCTGAAGGGGGCAGTATAGGATTGGGAAGGATTTGGGTCTTCTGGAACATGACAAGGGTTGACCTTTAACCTTGACTAGTAAGGACATCACTACATTACCAGATAACTGCTTTTCTGACGGGTTGGTTTCAGACAAACTTGTACCAACGTCACTGCAAATAATGTATTAAGTGATTCTGGAGAAGAGAAATCTACCTATACATCCTACAAAAAGATGAGGTCATTATACTGAGACTTCTTATCTCACGTCTTCTGTAACATAACAACGTTGTCATACAATGAACTCAAACTGATACTTTATCATGTTAGAAATAGAATATTATTATTATTATTTTATTATTATTATTATTATTATTATTATACAGGATTTATATAGAGCCAACAGCGCTTTACAATATAATGGGAGACAATACAGCAACAATATAGTTCAATACAGGAGGGATAGGAGGGCCCTGATCCTGGGAGCTTACAATCTAGGAGGAAGAGGCTGGTGGTACAAAAGGTAGTAACTGTGGGGGATGGACTGGTAGGAGGAGTAGAAGATTCCAGTATTAGCTAAAGGCAGGATAGGCTTCCCTGAAGAGATAGGTTTTCAGAGATTGCCTAAAAGTGAGCAGAGTAGGCGATAGTCTGATAAATTGGGGTAGAGAGTTCCAGAGGATGGGGGAAGCTCTGGAGAAGTCCTGGAGATAAGCATGGGAGGAGGAGACAATGGAGCTAGAGAGCAGGAGGTCATTTGAGGAGCGGAGAGGATGGTTTGTGTGATATTTGAAGACAAGATTGGGGATGTAATTTGGGGCAGAGTTATAAATGACTTTATATGTTATTGTTAATGTTTTTAAGTTTATCCATTGGGCAATGGGAAGCCAGTGGAGGGATTGGCAGAGAGGGGTGGAGGACACTGAGTGGAGGCCAGTGGAGGGATTGGCAGAGAGGGGTGGAGGACACTGAATGGAGGCCAGTGGAGGGATTGGCAGAGAGGGGTGGAGGACGTTGAGTGGTGGCCAGTGGAGGGATTGGCAGAGAGGGGTGGAAGACACTGAATGGAGGCCAGTGGAGGGATTGGCAGAGAGGGGTGGAGGACACTGAGTGGAGGCCAATGGAGGGATTGGCAGAGAGGGGTGGAGGACACTGAGTGAGGGCCAGTGGAGGGATTGGCAGAGAGGGGTGGAGGACACTGAGTGAGGGCCAGTGGAGGGATTGGCAGAGAGGGGTGGAGGACACTGAGTGAGGGCCAGTGGAGGGATTGGCAGAGAGGGGTGGAGGACACTTAGTGGGGGCCAGTGGAGGGATTGGCAGAGAGGGATACCAGACTCTGAACAGTTGGTAAGGTGGATGAGCCTGGCAGCAGCATTCATGATGGACTGGAGGGGGGATAGCCTATGTAAAGGTAAGCCAATGAGGAGGGAGTTGCAGTAATCGAGTCGAGAAATTACCAGGGAGTGAATAAGGAGCTTTGTTGTATCATTGGCTAAGAAAGGGCATATTCTGGAGATGTGGCAGAGGTTGAGGCGGCATGATTGGACAGGGATTAGATGTAGGCCTGAAAGGATAGTTCAAAATCCAGGGTTACCCCTAGCACCTTGGCATGCAAGGATGGGTTGATAGTGGTGCTATTGATCCTGACTGAGAAATCAGGAGAAGAGGCAAGTTGCGGAGGAAATATTATGAGTTCAGTTTTGGATAGATTGAGTTTTAGGAAGTGGAGTGACATCCAGTCTGACCCAAGGAAGAAGTGTAGATTGAGAGTAGAAGAGGTCTAAGGACAGAACCTTGGGGGACTCCGACAATAAGAGGAGTAGGAGAGGAGGAAGTAGAGTTGTACATGACACTGAAGGTGCTGTGAGATAGGTAAGATTCAAACCAATGGAGAGTATAGTCACGGAGACCAAGTAAATAGAGTTTTTTGAGGAGGAGGGGGTGGTCAACTGCAGCAGAGAGTACAAGTACGGAATAGTGACCATTGGTTTCAGCAGTAAGTCGTTTGTGAGTTTTAGGAGAGCAGTTTCTGTGGTGTTTTGTGGGTAAAATCCAGACTGAAGGGGATCGAGAAGGTTATTTTCAATAAGGTGGCAGCTCAGCCGGTTGTAGACTAGACGTTCAAGGAGTTTGGAGGAAAAAGGAAGTAAGGAGATGGGTCTTAGGTTGCCAAGATTGGTGGGGTTCAGTGAGGCTTTTTTAAGTATGGAGGTGACTAGCGCATGTTTTAGAGAGTTTGGGAAGATGCCAGTAGAAAGGGAGAGATTGAAGATATGAGTTAAAGAATGAAGGATAGAGCCAGAGGGTGACCATAGTATTCACGAGGGAACAGGGTCCAGGGGGCAGGTGGTTAGGTGGGCTTTAGAAAACAGTTTACCAGCCTCCTCTATAGTAGCTGGGTTAAACAAGGGAAGTATAGATTGTGCAGGTAGACCAGGAGTGTAGGGTGAGGGAGATGTCTGGTGGACAAGGAGTGTAGGGTGAGGGAGATGTCTGGTGGACAAGGAGTGTAGGGTGAGAGAGATGTCTGGTGGACAAGGAGTGTAGGGTGAGGGAGATGTCTGGTGGACAAGGAGTGTAGGGTGAGGGAGATGTCTGGTGGACAAGGAGTGTAGGGTGGGATATCTGTACAGTGGAGATCTCGTCGTGAATTGTATCAATCTTATTTTTGAAGTGATTAGCGATCTCCTGGGCAGTGAGTGAGTTAGTGGGTGGAGGTAGAGAAGGACAAAGCAGAGAGTTAAAGGTAGAAAAGAGTTGATGGGATTGCATGAGAGGCTGTTAATGAGAGTGATAAACTAGGTCTGTTTGGCAGTGTGGAGACAAGAATTATATTTTTGAAGGGCAGATTTCTATAGGTCGAAGTCTTACTGGGTCCTAGTCTTACGCTATAAAAGCTCAACAGCACGGCCATGTTTTTTGAGGCATCTGGTATTGTCTGTTTGCCTGAGCTGTAGCAGTCGGGGCCTAATTCTGTGTGTAGTGAGGGGGGCCAATGTGTCCACGGTGGATGACAGTGAACTATTGTATACAGAAGTGGCCAGGTTGGGGAAGGACATGACTGAGATTTTGTCATAGAGACAATCTGTTGCCAAAAAAGGAAGTGAAGGGTTAAGATAACGAAGGTTTCTACGGGTAACTGGTAGTTGGAAGACAAGGAGGAGGAAGCCAAGGAGAGAGTGAAGCTAATAAGGGATCAGAGAGAGGAAGAGGAAAGTTGGTGAAGTTGCAAGGAGTGCATAGGTAGGAGAATACAAGGTGGAGGCAGTTACCATTGGAGTGAGTAGAAGCATGTGTCCATTGTTTTAGGTCAAAAGAAGTGGTTAAGCTCAGAAGCTTAGAGGTAGCAGGAGTGTTACGATTAACAGGGATGTTGATGTCACCAAGAATGATTGTGGGAATTTCAGAAGAGAGAAAGTAACGCAGCCTGGCAGGGAAGTCATCAAGGAAGCTGGATATCGGTCCAGGAGGACGAGAGATCACAGCAATTCTTAAAGAAACTGGAGAGAACAGACAAATACAGGGAACTTCAAATGAGGAGAGGAACAGAGAGGGAGGTGAATGGAGGACCTGAAAAGTGCTTTAAGGGGATAGGAGGATTCCAACTCCACCTCCTTTCTGTCCACTAGACCTGGGAGAGCCCAGAGGAGACCACCATGGGAGAGGGCAGCAGGAGAGGAAGAGTCAGATTCATGAAGTCAGGTTTCTGTAACTGCAAGCAAGTTAAAGGAGTTTGTGATAAATGGTCATGGACAGAGCTGAGATTGTTACAGACAGAGCGGGCATTCCAGAGGACACAGGAATCATCATCATCATCAGGTCACCTGATCTCCCTTGGAATGACTGGTGACTGCATTGGTTTGTGGTGTGGATGGATCTGAACCTCCTTTTGTCACCTCTTCCTTTATATGTTGGTTGAATATACAGATGTTGTTACGTTCAGCACTTTGTTGGCTGTCTTGGTTGTACATTACTATAATATGTCTGCTGTCCAAGTAAGATGAGTGCACATTGCAGGCCGGAGTCTTCTCTTCATCACCCTGCTGGTCATTGATCATCAACACAATGGAGGAGTTTATTTTTTTAATTACTTTTATTTTTCCTTCATGTTCTTTTTTTTCAAGTTTGATGGACAATTACATTTTGTAAAATGCAATAAAAAAAATAAAAAGAATCTCCTTACATTTAGGGGTCCATTCATAAAAGATGTCATAATTTATCCGGCAAGAGTGCGTGTCCATTCCTTCTGTGTGACTGGGGGAATGATGGCTGTTATTAGGATATTTGCTGGTCGAATGATCTCCATTGATTTAAAATGGAAAATACCACATGTGCCACTAGATGGAGATTATTGCTAAAAAACGTAGCGCCATCTAAAGGCCAAATGTGGTATTTTCAATATTAAATCAATGACTGGTTGAATATTGTTGGTTTATTGGACTTTTGTTCTTCTATGTCTGATGTACTCATACCTGCAGGAGTATGATCTCAGGGATTAGTATGACACCGTGCCTGAAGAAAGAATCTAACTATCTAAAGAAAATGTGTTGGACAAACGTGATGATCATTCATCCGCCATGACAAATTCTGTCCGTACTTTAACACAGTGATTTCTTATGATCATCAGCTCCATCTAGTGACCAAAATGGGGGATTTTTCCTGAAATGAACTCAGAGTAAAAATAAAACAATACTACATTCTGGCCACTAGATGGAATAAATCAGTGTATGAAATTATTATTATACAGGATTTATGGCGCCAACAGTCTGCTCAGCGCTGTACAATATAACGGGAGACAATACAGCAACAATACAGATCAATACAAGAGGAATAGGAGGGCCTGATCCTGGGAGCTTACAATCTAAAAGATAAAATACATCCAATATTCATCACAGCTGGGCGAATGCCAGTCACATCTGTTCAATTAAATATTTTTTAAAAATAGACTGCAAAATCTCCCACCACAAAATATACTCAGCCAATGACAGGTCAGGACTCCATTTTTATTCTTCTTCTGCCATCAATGGCCAACCCGGTCCCACACTTCATCCATGTCTTTGGGGACATCTGATCTCCTTATCAACTGTTTCTTCCATGATGAAGATCAGCCATGGAGTATATCTGAGGTGTATATCAGGGTGTGCTTCTTCCCCACATGCGAGCTGGGATGTCCAGCAACATTCATCTAGAAGACATTTCCCGCACTCAAGGCACTAATACACCTCCAGGGTTGTGTGAGACCCCTGATGTACAGGAAGACAGGACTTCAGTGAGGAACATTTCCCTCACTCATGTCTGGAACGTGGCTTCTTCCCCGTGTGAGATCTCTGATGTCCAGAAAGATAGGAATTCTGTGAAAAACATTTCCCGCACTCAGGACAGGAATACGGTTTCTCCCCTGTGTGCAATTTCCGATGTTTGTAAAGATCAGACTTCTGTAAAAAACTTTTCCCGCACTCAGGGCAGGAATATGGCTTTTCCCCTGTGTGAGACCTCTGATGTCTGTAAAGTTTGGACTTGTCTGAAAAACATTTCCCACACTCAGGACAGGAATACGGCTTCTCTCCCGAGTGAGATCTCTGATGTGTGTCAAGATGGGACTTAAATGAAAAACATTTCCCACACTCAGAACAGGAAAGTGGCTTCTCCCCTTTGTGAGATCTCTGATGTGTGTAAAAATCTGAAGTGTCTAAAAAACATTTCTTGCACTTAGGACAGGAATACGGCTTCTCAACCGTGTGATATCTCTGATGTCTGTTCAGACTGGACTTCCATGAAAAACATTTCCCGCACTCAGGACAGGAATATGGCTTTTCTCCTGTGTGAGATCTCTGATGTTTGTGATAAAAGGACTTGTCTGAAAAACATTTCCCGCACTCGGGACAGGAGTATGGTTTTTCCCCCTTGTGAATCCTTTCATGTGTGACAAGATCTGATTTTACTACAAAACATTTCCCGCACACAGAACAGGAATACGGCTTCTCCCCCTTGTGAAACCTCTGATGTCTGTAAAGTTGGAACTTCCTTAAAAAACATTTCCCACAGTCAGGACAGGAGTGCGGTTTTTCCCCCGTGTGACGCCTTTGATGGGTGACAACATCTGATTTTAGTACAAAACATTTCCCACACTCAGAACAGGAATATGGCTTCTCACCTGTGTGAAACCTCTGATGTCTGTAAAGTTGGGACTTCCTTAAAAAACATTTCCCGCACTCAGGACAGGAATACGGCTTCTCACCTGTGTGAGATCTTATATGGACATTAAGACCATAGTTAGAACGGAAACCTTTCCCACACTCAGTACAGGAGAAGCTATTCCCTGTTGGAAGGCCGGCCCGGTCCCGCATAGTCTGAGGTTCCTCAGGATACGAGGAATCCGATGGTCCATCTACACTGGGTGGGGCCGGATGGACATTGGAGGGAGGCGGGTTTTCTCCTAGAATATACTGTATGATGTCCTCATCTTCTACTTTCCAGTCTGGAGACAAAGTGAGACAATCCTCGGAGGTTTTCCTCATCTCCCGGCCATGGACTAAAATACAAAGACAAAGAGGATTACTAGACAGAAGCTGATTGGTTTCCCCAAACAGGACTCCGCCCACATCAGGCAGCTTGGTCTAGATGGGTGACTTCCATCACGACTTTGTACACGACTTCCCAGAAACATGATGCTACTTCAAAGCAAACATCGACGGGGATTATAAAGTCCCAAACACATTCCATTCACACCCGAGCATAGCCGAAATGTAAGTTCCCACTGTGACAGACCCAACCGGGACATGGGCTTTTGGAGGGGACTACAGGCTAGCCTCTTGCCTACTGACCATGGCCCTGGTGTCTGAGGGGGCTTTATTCTTTGGTGTGTGCCTGGGGGACCTTTGGAGTAGCTTACTTGGGACTCAAGTCCATATCTCCCCAAAACACACAGACTCTGAGAACTGGAGGACCAACATACAGATTTGGGGTCCCTGTCCCCAAACTAGCATTGACTGTTTTCAATCCCCCTCCTTCCTAGACTCAGAGACTCCAAGAAGATGTTGATATTGTGGTGGTTTATGTAAGGATATATATTATTTATAAAGGGCGTGTCCCTTTCCCTTAGATGAAATATTACAGTGCCTCCAGCCGTTAAAATACGGCAAATATTTAGTAAACCAATAATTTGGACACCTTGATAATTTGATCACCACTTATTATTATACCTTGAATTCTTTTAGCCAATATGATTTCGTACCATACACACAAAATTTGCCTTATAATAGATAAATATAAAAATTTATTTATGTACAAAAATTATATATATATTAACACAAAACACCGAAGACTGGTGATAAATGAATATTGGTACACACAATCAAAAATATATCCTACCAATGTAAGACACAATAATAAGGTCTCTAACTAATTTCATCAATCACAAACTTTAAATGATATGATATTTATTAAATTTATTAATAATTAATAATTTTGAATATCTCAAAGGTTATATTCTTACACGCCGTGGCCATAGGCTTGCAAGAAGTAAGCCCTTGATATGTGATACTCTGGTTATTAATATTCAATAAATTATGAAATATGGAAAAATTTATAATATGGCAATCAACAATTTTTTTTAACAGTAACACAGTATCTGACTACATATATCTAACTATCCAATATTGTTGTAATACACTACGGTAATTTTTATGATTCTACACAACAGAGGAAATAATTAATACAAATCAAATAAACATCTCACCACACCCGGACGTCAGACTAGGCAACTCTCCCGTGGATTTAGCTGGCAGTGGAACGCCTTTAGACTGATATATAGGCAAGTGATAGATTCAATAGGGGAGAATGTAGGAAGTTATAAGTTTAGAGGTTTAAAGTTTAGGAAGTTTGAAAAGATGGAAGAGTAGTTATTCAGCAGAGATCTTCTTCAGATGTCAGGTCTTTCCATGAGGTCTTTATGAGGGTTCTTTTTTTCATGAGGTTTTTCTCTGTTACAGCACATGGGCTTTTTATATCCACTAGTCCATTGTTCTAAGATACCTTCCCACCAGGCTTCCTGATTGGCTAGTTGAGAAATGTGTGTACATAAGCTATTTCTCACCTGCCCGCCAGGTGGCGGTCATGTATCACAGAACAATGTGAGTATTTGATATGACTCATATCTTGGGTGGAATCTTCAGGTAATTTCAGGAATAAAATATACAGCACTTTCCAGATATAGCAGTGATCATACCTATGATATTCTAAATAGGGACCATGGAATATAGGTGTATATTCGGTTATTCCTCCTTGAAGTATCATCCTGTTTGTTTCCTGATAATACATGTAACTAATGCTAGTTTATAATACATCTTACTTCCCATCATCTTAATACTCAAGTTAGTGATATATAGTTCCCATTGCTGAGTATTTAGTGGTGTTTAAAGTCTATGACATCTTATTTATAATCTGTTTTTGTAGTACATTTTTGTAATGATATACAGTGAACTTTTAAACTTAAATGTCCTGAATTTCACCCCTTGGTTTCAGCATCAACATTTCCTCTGTGTAGGGAAAAAAAATCTCTGTTTGCCTAGCCCTTGTATTGGACTCATGGTAAACAATTGTTAATGCTTTCACCCTTGGTGAACAATAGTAGATAGTAATAGTTTCAGAGGTTTGTTGGTTCATCACACTCTACAGGTTTTGGTTAAGCTTTCAAACAGTTGAGTTCCCGTCTCATTATTGTTGAAATGTTTACAAGTCAGAGTCCTATGTGTTTGACTTTCTGTAGATGCATTCTTCTCACTTCCATATACAAATAGTCCTTGTTGACAGTTTAAACAATCCCATTGTCTTGGAAAAGTCTTAATTCCCTGTTCTCTTCAGTTCTTTAACTAGAATTCTTGAAGGTTTAACCAAGACAAAATTAACTCTTAACATCCGGTTCTGCTGAGCTGTTTGCTATAGAACATTATGTCTTGATAAAAGTCATATTTTTGACATGATTCCAAAAGCCCACAACAAAATCCCCCTTTGTTTTTGGGGTACAGGCACGTGTATAGGGGTGTCTGTATCGAAAAACATGAGTGAGGCTTTTGGCTAGGGTGATTGTTCGTCTTCTCCGGTGAAGGGAATGAAATAATAAAAAAAAAATTTCCGATAATAAAATGGCAGCGGTCATGCTGGTTGTTCCTCAACTTGACTCGGCGTCTTTAGATGGACACTTCCGATGACGATCCTGGTCTTGTGATGAGGCCGGCCTGGCCTGACACATCCACCTTGGGGTCCATGGGTCCTCCGCACGACAGGTCTCTTAGACGGTCTCCTAGGCGGGTCTTTTCCTCTGGACTGGCCCTTGGTGGCCTGGGACATCAGGTTATCGTCTCCGGATCGATCTCTGGCATCTGGTCTTTCCCACAGGACATTATAGCTTCCTTCTAGGGTCCGGTCATTGACACCTCCGATCGCCGGTCTGGTCATAGTCTGGGCCTTCCTTTCTAAATTATTAAAATGAACAGTTTAAGTATGGGATATACATAAAATTATGTTACTGGATCCTGTAAGGCAAAATATGAATTATATGTTCAAAGGAAATTTAATAATGATCTCAATATCTCCAGATAGGAATTGGTGGGTTCAGTCTTCCAACAACTGCAATTGAGACTTCGGATGGCAAGCACGTAATTGATTGATGTGCACCCATCTATCACTGATTTCACCATACCGGGTAACCTGCAATTTATATGCGACCGGAGAGATTTTATCAATGATAGAGAACGGACCTTTCCAAGATGGAAGGAATTTCCGTTCCTTGATCTGGTCTCTTGCAAAGTTGTATAGATAGACCTTGTCACCAATCTCATATTCCTTCTTGGAGGTTTTGAGATCATAGTATGTCTTAGCACTAGTTGCAGCTCTTTCCAAATTTCGCTGGGCAAAGGCAAAAGCATATTGCAGATGTTTACGTAAATCCTCTATGTACTGGTGTGTGGTGGTAACATTGATCAGATTTTGATCTGTAGTGCGATACAATAAGTGCTGGGGCAGTACCATCCGTCTACCTGTCATCAGTTCAAAAGATGACATTTTTGTAACTGTATTCGGAGTAGCCCTCAACGCCATCAGGACCAGCGGGAGTTTGACATCCCAATCTTTACCTGTTTCCTTAACAAATTTCTTAAGGACATTAACGATGGTCTGATTGTATCGTTCTACACCACCACTAGAGGCTGGCCGATAGGCGATATGCAATTTCCTTTTAACCCCCAAAATTTTCCACAATTTGGCCATCACTTCGCTAGTGAAGTGCGATCCTCTATCAGACTCTATCCTCTGAGGTAAACCAAAACGAGAAAATACATGATTTATTAGCAATGCAGCACATGTCTCGGAGCTATTATTTGGTGCTGGTATACATTCGACATACTTGGTGAATAAACATGTAACTGTTAACATATACCGATTTCCTCGTGAAGATTTTGTTACTGGCCCAATAAAATCCATCTGAAGGTCTGACCAAGGCATACATATCCCCCTCTTCTGGAGAGGTGCTCTGTGAGTTGGCTTGGTAGGTTGAAATTGGGGACATATTAGGCAACCTTGGCAGTACTCCTTCACATCACGTAACATATGAGGCCAGTAGGCATAATCCCGCAGGATCTCATACGTGATCTTCTCTCCACGATGACCGGAAGTGGGAGCATCATGGGCATGCTGTAGCATCAAACCTCTAAATTTAAGTGGGACGACCCATTGTTGTACGCCACCCTTTGAGGTTCGTATCAACAATCCCTGGTATAAAGAGAATTGGGATTTGGATTTCATTAAGATACGTAAATCCTCCTTCCCACTACATACTTCCTTATTTATGGGATTTTGGTTGGGATCTTCTATATGACTATAAAACAAGCCAATTATTGGGTCTTCTTTTTGGGCAGTAATTAAATCCTCACTAGGAGAATCGTGACTCCACTGTAATGCATTTGGATCACCAGCTGTTCTGGCCTGTTGCCTGGTGACAGCTTCGACCTGTACGGTACCTAAAAATTGGTCAATGTCTAACAGTTCACCGGTGATTGCCCCGTCCTTGGCTAAAGAATCGGCCAGATCATTCCCTTCTTTCTCGGCACCTAGAACCTTGGAGTGGCCTTTGGTCTTCTTGAAGTGCAGGGTGAGATCATTGGACCTTACCAGTTCATCGATGTGACAAAAGAGCTTACCATGTTTCACGGGTTTGTGATTACTCTTGTTCATGTTGTTTCGCTTCCACCTAGGGAAATACTCCACAAAACTATTCCTGACATAATTGGAATCGGTTATGATGGCACACTCTTTAATGTTGAACTCTATAGCCATCTCAACTGCTCTAAGAATTGCAGTAAGTTCAGCAACCTGACTGCTTTTTGGTCCAAGTTTGTATCCCACAGAAATTGGGGTGACA
This sequence comes from Staurois parvus, assembly GCF_062004578.1. Lineage (NCBI taxonomy): Eukaryota > Metazoa > Chordata > Amphibia > Anura > Ranidae > Staurois > Staurois parvus. Next base: position 1,473,838 of record NW_028318516.1, read on the forward strand.
CCTTGGGTCCAAACGATTCCAATACCTGCCACTAGTTGGAGCTGTTCCCCATCCTTGTGATGAAAAGCACAACCATCCACATATACACACGGCAGCTGTTTACAGTATTCTTCATCGTAAACCTTGTAGGGAGAGAACAGTTGTTCTTCCAGAAAGTCAGTGTCCGGGGCCTCCATAGCAGGCGTAGTTGCGGAACAATCATGGAGCTCGGCTAGGCCCTGGGCTACTGGACTTTCCTTGTTCTGTTTGTACCGAATTTCAAGAGGCCACCCTTGCAAAGACAAAGTCCAAGCAGTGATGCGGCTATTAGACACATTTCCTCCCTTGATACGTTCACTCTTTAAATACTGTAAAGGCTGGTGTGCCGTTTCAACAATGATTCTCTCTCCCTGAATGTAACTGCGGAAATTCTGTAATGCCCACACGGTGGACAATAGAGCTTTTTCACAGTCACTGAACTTTACTTCAACCGGGGACAAAGTTTTACTGGCATAGGCAATCACCTTACTGACATCATCACGTTTCTGGTAAAGAACAGAACTCATACTTACCTGCGTAAACCCTGTCTCTAGATAGAAATTTTTACCCCCTTCGGGATATCCGAGACACGGCGCTTGTGTGAGACGTTCCTTTAATTCCTTCATGGCGTCCTCCTGTTTCTTACCCCACGACCATTCGACATCCTTCTTCAGTAGGTGAAGCAGTGGCTTGCTTATCTCGGCGTAATTGTCAATAAACTTACGCGAGTAGTTTACCATACCTAGGAATGATCTCAATTCTTTAAGGTTAGTAGGGACTTTACAGTTCAGAACCGCCTCAACTTTCTTCTTTTGTGGGTTCAAACCTTCAGCAGTAACTTCATGGCCTAGGAAGTTTACCTTCGTGCGACACCACTGGGCTTTTTGTAAGGACAGTTTAACTCCTGCTGCTTTCAATTGGCCCAGGACATGCCGAAGTTCTGTAATGTGTTTGGCCATATCAGTACTTTTGATCAGGATATCGTCCACATATGCCAACGTCCCCCTTTCGAAGGCGTCTGGCATGGCCTTGTGCATGAACACAGCAAATTCATGTCCGGAATTTATGAATCCGAAAGGCATTCGTACCCAACAATATTGTCGATTCCCAAAACTGAAGGCCAGTTTGTATTGGTCTTCCTCACTCACCTTTATGGTCCAATACCCCTGTGCACAATCCAAAGCTGTGAAAACTTGGGATCCTTGGAGCTGGGCGAGACACTGGTCTATGTATGGGACCGGCCATCCTGACATGTACACACGTTTGTTCAGCTGACGGAGATCAGCGCATAAACGCCATTGTCCATTGGGTTTTAAAATACCCAGGATCGGGTGGTTGTAGGAGCTGTGGATGGGCCTAATTATACCCCTTTCATGTAACTTCCTGATAATCTCAGCTAGAGATTCATAGGAAGCTAATGGTAACCTATACTGTCTTACAAATACTGGTGGGGCATCTGGATCTGTTTGGATCCTAGCGATGTGTAGGTCAGTAGTCCCACAATCGTAAGAATCCTTGGCAAAGATCTCTTGGAATTCAAGGAGAAGCTCTCGGAGCAATTGTCGGTCGAGATCACTGGCACACGCGTCAGCGAGGGCCACCATCTCTTCCACTAACTCCTTGAATCCAGGAAAGCTTTCCGGCTGACCTATCTCATATGCCTCTTCAAGTTTCGTGGTGAGGTCATTGGGTATGTGATGTGTGTGTGTGTTCTCCTGCCATCCAGGTTCTTTGGGGTACTCTTGTTCTTTGATTGGGTGATCAAAGACAATTGATGTCTCTTCGATTCGACAGGTGCCATCTTTAGAATCGAATGGATAAATGGACTCTATGGTGAAAATACCCTCTGGTAATGAATGTAATGTTTGTTCAATTAATTGTTCCTCCGACAAATATTCATCGGGGATGAGTCCAATCACCTGGTTAGTGACCCCAAAGGTATAATATTCAGTCTCTACCGCTAGACCAATAAGGGTCTCTTTGGGTAAGACGATGTCCTGATTGGACAGATTATGTACGTAAATGTACATCGGGGATTGATGTGTGTTGACTAGGGGCGTGTGTGTAATGTTCAGTCCCTCCCCCTGCATTTTATGGGAGAGGCATACTAATGCATCTGACCCCTTCAGTCTATGTCCCTTTTTAACTTGGATGGGGAGTATGAAGTTATTTATGCCCTTAGGAATTGTAATCTTCTGGGCTACCTGGACTTCAACAGCATAAGGCATCTGTTGCTGGGATTTTAAAGCTAAGTCCAGATTTTGGTATTTTTCGGGGTCCCCCTTTAGTCGACTCCATAAACAGTCATTAATTAGGTCGACTTGCGTTGCAAAGCGATGTAATATATCGTTGCCAAAATAAATTTTCGTTTGGGGATTATCCAAGACTAGGAACACATGGGTGGCTGTTTTGTTTCCTACAGTGACGTTTAAGAGACACCTAGCCATTGAATTGTGATCATCAGAGTCATCAAGGGAGTCTGAAATCCAATGACGCTGAGGTGTGGAGAAACGGATCATTTCCATTTCGGTTAGGTGTTTTATCAGCCCATGGCTTACAAAGCTGTGTTCCTGTCTCAAATCTAGTTTGGCATATTTTGACCTATTAAGACCATTTATCCGGATGGGGATAAACAAGTCGCTGTTAACCCTTTCAATACCTGTCAAGAATTGGGTGTGATCTCCCCCTTTTCTTGGTTTATCCTCCTGATGAAAAGATATCGTAAGGATGTCATCTTGGAGGGAAATATCTTTGATTTTATCTTGGGGAATTCTAAAAATGTGTTCCTCATCTCTTCTGATAGGGTTATGGTCATCAGGTTTGATAACCGTTACATCAGGAAGTTGGCTGTTCCTGAAATGGATTTCTAATGATCCAGGCCTTTCTTCCACCAGGTGGCAGTGTTGTCGGGAATGGGGAGTTTTAAGTTTCCCATATTTAATCGGGGTATTTACCTGTGACCACAGCACTTGGTTCACACAGTCAACTATGGTGTTCAGCCTTTTTAGGAAGTCCATCCCAATTATCATGTGGTGCTGGGATATGCTAGCAATGATGATGGGGTGTCTCAGTTCCTTATTACCCAGTCTCAGTTTAAGCCAGGCGGTACCCATGACTTGTAACGGGTCTCCACCTACACCAATCAATGAGCTGTCAAAACTTTTAAGTCTCGGCTTGGTGGGCATGACATTCGCCACTTTGTCAAAATGTTCCTGTGACATGATGGTTGCTTGGGATCCAGTGTCTATTAAGCCGACAATCGAAAGATCACTGGCATCCTGCACCTGCACCGTGGCATAATATCTCCCATCAGATTCAGTCAGTTCACACATGAAATTAGTGTGGTTGAAGATCTGTGGGCCCTTCAATAACCGATGACTGGCTCTTATCTCACCGCATGTGGTGGACACATTACCCTTATCCTCCCTGGTGGGATTCTTGGACTGTCTCAAGACAGAAGCACAACTAGAAGTTGGTGCTCCGTCTGGCTTGTCAATCCCGACGACTTCCGATGCCGCGACTATATTAGGGGCAATAGGTGGACACTGAAAAACAGGAGAATCATTAATAACCAACAACTGGTCCCCCTTTGCCTGAGAACTAGCTTCTCCATTAGTAGGCGTGTCAGGGACGGGGCACACATCTCCTGTCATTTGACTCAGTGTCCTCCCCTGTTGGTTTAAGGCTTGGTTGCCTGTTAATTCTGTGACCCTTGGTTGGTCACAGGAGCTGCTCCTAAAAAAGGATTGGATGGAAATTGAGTGACAAGCCTGTCCATTTGTTCAGCCATTTTGCTGACCTGTGCCTCTATTTGTCCAATACGCTCAGAGGAGTCATTCTGTTGATTCTCCCTTTTCCTATACTTGCGCTTGTATTTTGGACGAGACTGGTAATGAGACTCAGAGTCAGAACTACTGCTCTGGTCCTGACGCCATTGTTCTCTCTGAGGTTTTGGGGTCTCCCTGTTATTAAAGGGAGCCTGGGGTACTGTATCCCCCCTTTGAGCTTGAGGGTGTTCTTGGCGTGGAGGAAATCTTTGGAAGTCGGAGTTTTTATTAAAATTGGGATTCTTATTGTAATTATGGGGCCTGTTGAAATTGGGGTTCCCATAAAAATTCCCATGTTGGTTTTGGCGAGGATAATAGAACCTCTGAGGATACCATTGCCTCCTTTGATTCTCATCACTATACTGGCCCTTACCATACTTTTTATTCTTCTCACTTCCACTACCGTAGTTCCCTGGCTTTTGTCTATCCTTTCTCACCCACTGGTTTTGGGGTGCAAAGTTATGGACCTCCTTCACTTGCTGGGTTTGAGGTGCAAATCTAGGGGAACCATTGGTTTTACCCCCACGGACTACTTCCGCATATGATTTCTTCTCTGCCTGCACATTTGGATTTGGAGGGGAAACGGTAGTGGCTGCTACTATCTTGGGGCTATTTTTAGGTTCTCTTTTTATCCCGCCCTCACTGGACTGTTGGATCGAGAATAAATAGTCACTCTCTCTCACCAACCAATCAAGAGAGCATCCCTTTCTGTAATCCTTTGCAAGTCCCAATTTTATGTAAGCAGGTAATGCTTCATAGAATAGTGTCTTGAATTCTGGCTGGTTAGGATTGGGATCCTTTTCAGCCAGGAAATAGGCATTTCTGAGGACAGCCAGAAATTCTGCAGGGCTTTGGTGAGGACCACACTTTAAATTGTAGGCCGCAGCCTTGGCAGAGGTTACAGTTTTATAAGGCCCAAATTCCATGTGGCACTTATGTTTAACCTCTCTCCAGGACTGATTGGAATAGGCCCTCAAGGTCTCAAAGAATTGCCGGTATTTCTCCTCAAACACCCATGGCAGCAATTCTATTTTGGTGTGGTCATCTCTAATGCCCAGAATCTCTAACGTCTGTTCATATGTTTTCATGTGTTCGGTGATTTCAAGGGACCCTTTCTTAGAAAACATAGGAACAGTGTCCTTCAGGAACTTAATGACCTTTGGGGTGTCATATCTCCTGAATGACCCCTGGGATTTCCCTTCCTGCCTATATGAAACCTCATATTTTTCTTCAGAGCGCTCTGGAGTGTATCTTGAAAGCTTAGGAGGTGACCTATATTCTGACCCTGACTCACTATCAGATACTTCGCTGTGATGCGGGTATCTCCGCTCATCAGCCTCTGGCTTGACTGGGTTGGTCCGTCTTTGGACCCCAGAATTTATTTGGGCCGTCAACCTTATAATCTGCTCCTCCAGAGTTTTCTGCTCAGATTTTATCAAGGTAAGTTCTGACTGGTCATGCTTATCCCCTGGGTGAACTTTAATTTTAACAGGAGATAACCTCTCTGATCTGAAGTACTCCACCTCATCTTTTAAGTCCTGATACTTCTTTTGAAGTTGTTTTAATTCCTGAAAGTTTCTTTCATATAGGTCTTGAGCACTTCGAAAGTCTCCGACCAATCTATCATAATGTTTCTCGGATTCGTCTAAACGAACACCGGCATGACCAAGCTTCCCTTTCAAAGACTCAATGTCCTGATTTTTGCTTTCTAACAAGAGGCGGGCCTCTGACAACTCTTCCCTTAGAGTCATGGTCCGCTGGGCAGCTCCAGCGGTCATGAACCATAACATGGGCCAAGCTTCTAGGAGAAGTCTGTCACGGCCTCTATCACTTTCTGTTCCAGCAAATGCCATTAAAAACCCAACAACCTGGCCCTTTTGGTTAAACAGGTCCTCAAAGGTGCTCATGGCCTGCTCTTTCTCTTCATCCACAAATTCATTATTACTATCCCCCAAATTCAATCTCTTGCGGAGATAATTTATTACTTCATTTTCAACATACTTCTGCCAAGCACCGGCAGCTTTCCGAGCTGGCTTCATAACTTCCTGCTCAATGCCTTGAGCCGCCATATTTTCCTCGTTATGCTTGGAAGAGGTGGATCCGTGATTACTGGATGCCATTTTGATACAAAATATATGTTTGATAACGTGTACAAATATACAATCACCAGTGCGTTTTGTGTTATGGTACGATTTCTATGGATCTCAGCAGTGCCTCCAAATTTATGTTGTGGTGGTTAATGTAAGGATATATATTATTTATAAAGGGCGTGTCCCTTTCCCTTAGATGAAATATTACAGTGCCTCCAGCCGTTAAAATACGGCAAATATTTAGTAAACCAATAATTTGGACACCTTGATAATTTGATCACCACTTATTATTATACCTTGAATTCTTTTAGCCAATATGATTTCGTACCATACACACAAAATTTGCCTTATAATAGATAAATATAAAAATTTATTTATGTACAAAAATTATATATATATTAACACAAAACACCGAAGACTGGTGATAAATGAATATTGGTACACACAATCAAAAATATATCCTACCAATGTAAGACACAATAATAAGGTCTATAACTAATTACATCAATTACAATTTTTAAATGATATGATTATTTATTAAATTTATTAATAATTAATAATTTCGAATATCTCAAAGGTTATATTCTCGCACGCCGTGGCCATAGGATTGCAAGAAGTAAGCCCTTGATATGTGATACTCTGGTTATTAATATTCAATAAATTATGAAATATGGAAAAATTTATAATATGGCAATAAACAATTTTTTTAACAGTAACATAGTATCTGACTACAGATATCTAACTACCCAATATTGTTGTAATACACTAAGGTAATTTTATGATTCTACACAACAGAGAAAGTAATTAATACAAAATCAAATAAACATCTCACCACACCCGGACGTCAGACTAGGCAACTCTCCCGTGGATTTAGCTGGCAGTGGAACGCCTTTAGACTGATATATAGGGCAAGTGAAAGATTCTCAGTAGGGGAGAATGTAGGAGGTTATAAGATTAGAGGTTTAAAGTTTTAAGAAGTTTGAAAAGATGGAAGAGTAATTATTTCAGCAGAGATCTTCTTCAGATGTCAGGTCTTTCCATGAGGTCTTTATGAGGGTTCCTCTTTTTCTTAAAGCACATGGGCTTTTATATCCACTAGTCCATTGTTCTAAGATACCTTCCCACCAGGCTTCCTGATTGGCTAGTTGAGAAATGTGTGTACATAAGCTATTTCTCACCTGCCCGCCAGGTGGCGGTCATGTATCACAGAACAATGTGAGTATTTGAGATGACTCATACCTTGGGTGGAATCTTCAGGTAATTTCAGGAATAAAATATACGGCTCTTTCCAGATATAGCAGTGATCATACCTATGATATTCTAAATAGGGACCATGGAATATAGGTGTATATTCAGTTATTCCTACTTGAAGTACCATCCTGTTTGTTTCCTGATAAGACATGTAACTAATGCTAGTTTATAATACATCTTACTTCCCATCATCTCAATACTCAAGTTAGTGATATATAGTTCCCATTGCTGAGTATTTAGTGGTGTTTAAAGTCTATGACATCTTATTTATAATCTGTTTTTGTAGTACATTTTTGTAATGATATACAGTGAACTTTTAAACTTAAATGTCCTGAATTTCACCCCTTGGTTTCAGCATCAACATTTCCTCTGTGTAGGGAAAAAAAATCTCTGTTTGCCTAGCCCTTGTATTGGACTCATGGTAAACAATTGTTAATGCTTTCACCCTTGGTGAACAATAGTAGATAGTAATAGTTTCAGAGGTTTGTTGGTTCATCACACTCTACAGGTTTTGGTTAAGCTTTCAAACAGTTGAGTTCCCGTCTCATTATTGTTGAAATGTTTACAAGTCAGAGTCCTATGTGTTTGACTTTCTGTAGATGCATTCTTCTCACTTCCATATACAAATAGTCCTTGTTGACAGTTTAAACAATCCCATTGTCTTGGAAAAGTCTTAATTCCCTGTTCTCTTCAGTTCTTTAACTAGAATTCTTGAAGGTTTAACCAAGACAAAATTAACTCTTAACATCCGGTTCTGCTGAGCTGTTTGCTATAGAACATTATGTCTTGATAAAAGTCATATTTTTGACATGATTCCAAAAGCCCACAACAATACACAATAATAAGGTTTCTAACTAATTACATCAATATCACAATTTTTAAATGATCTGATTATTTATTAAATTTATTAATAATTAATAATTTCGAGTATCTCAAAGGTTATATTCTTACAAGCCGTGGCCATAGGATTGCAAGAAGCAAGCCCTTGATATATGATACTCTGGTTATTAATATTCAATAAATTATGAAAGATGAAAAATTTTATAATATGGCAATAAACAATTTTTAACAGTAACACAGTATCTTTCTACATATATCTAACTACCCAATATTGTTATGATACACTAAGGTAATTTTATGATTCCACACAACAGAGAAAATAATTAATACGAAAATCAAATAAATATCTCACCACACCCGGAATTCAGACTAGGCAACTCTCCCGTGGATTTAGCTGGCAGTGGAACGCCTTTAGACTGATATATAGGGCAAGTGAAAGATTCAGTAGGGGAGAATGTAGGAAGTTATAAGATTAGAGGTTTAAAGTTTTAGGAAGTTTGAAAAGATGGAAGAGTAATTATTCAGCAGAGATCTTCTTCAGATGTCAGGTCTTTCCATGAGGTTTTTATGAGGGTTTTCCTCTCATGTTAAAGCACAAGGGTTTTTATATCCACTAGTCCATTGTTCTAAGATACCTTCCCACCAGGCTTCCTGATTGGCTAGTTGAGAAATGTGTGTACATAAGCTATTTCTCACCTGCCCGCCAGGTGGCGGTCATGTATCACAGAACAATGTGAGTATTTGAGATGCCTCATACCTTGGGTGGAATCTTCAGGTAATTTCAGGAATTAAATATACGGCTCTTTCCAGATATAGCAGTGATCATACCTATATTATTCTAAATAGGGACCATGGAATATAGGTGTATATTCAGTTATTCCTCCTTGAAGTACCATCCTGTTTGTTTCCTGATAAGACATGTAACTAATGCTAGTTTATAATACATCTTACTTCCCATCATCTCAATACTCAAGTTAGTGATATATAGTTCCCATTGCTGAGTATTTAGTGGTGTTTAAAGTCTATGACATCTTATTTATAATCTGTTTTTGTAGTATATTTTTGTAATGATATACAGTGAACTTTTAGACTTAAATGTCCTGAATTTCACCTCTTTGTTTCAGAATCAACATTTTCTCTGTGTAGAAAAAAAACTCTCTGTTTGCCTGGCCCTTGTATTGGACTCATGGTAAACAATTGTTAATGCTTTCACCCTTGGTGAACAATAGTATATGGTAATAGTTTCAGAGGTCTGTTGGTTCATCACACTCTACAGGTTTTGGTTAAGCTTTCAACCAGTTGAGTTCCCGTCTCATTATTGTTGAAATGTTTACAAGTCAAAGTCCTATGTGTTTGACTTTCTGTATGTGCATTCTTCTCAACCTCCATATACAAATAGTCCTTGTTGACAGTTCAAACAGTCTTATTGTCTTGGAAAAGTCTTGCTTCCCCCATTCTCTCCAGTTCTTTAACTAGATTTCTTGATGGTTCAACCAAGACAAAATTAACTCTTCGCATCCGGCTATGCTGAGCTGTTTGCCATATAATATTATGTCTTGATAAAGCCATATTTTTGAGACATAATTCAAAAGCCCACAACAATATAATCAGTAAAACAACCTGATGCTGAGGACTCTTGCTGGAATCTGTTTATTAAGGTGTGATGTGTCTTTCTCCCATTGTGTGCCTCCTAGGTGTGCATTGTTAATGGAGTCACCTATTGTTTCTCTGTTGGGAAGTCCTTCTGGAGGTGCCTACATGATAGGATTAGACTGATGTCAGCTTCACCTCGTTATCTAACCAGTGTGGGATGTTTATCCTGATGGAGGTCCTTCTGGAGGTGCCTACATGAAAGGATTAGACCGATGTCAGCTTCACCTCGTTATCTAACCAGTGTGGGATGTTTATCCTGATGGAGGTCCTTCTGGAGGTACCTGCATGATAGGATTAGACCGATGTCAGCCTCACCTCATTATCTAACCAGTGTGGGATGTTTATCCTGATGGAGGTCCTTCTGGAGGTGCCTACATGATAGGATTAGACCGATGTCAGCTTCACCTCGTTATCTAACCAGTGTGGGATGTTTATCCTGATGGAGGTCCTTCTGGAGGTGCCTACATGATGGGATTAGACCGATGTCAGCTTCACCTCATTATCTTATCTAACCAGTGTGGGATGTTTATCTTGATGGAGGTCCTTCTGGAGTTGCCTACATGATAGGATTAGACCGATGTCAGCTTCACCTCGTTATCTAACCAGTGTGGGATGTTTATCCTGATGGAGGTCCTTCTGGAGGTGCCTACGTGATAGGGTTAGACCGATGTCAGCTTCACCTCGTTATCTAACCAGTGTGGGATGTTTATCCTGATGGAGGTCCTTCTGGAGGTGCCTACGTGATAGGATTAGACCGATGTCAGCTTCACCTCGTTATCTAACCAGTGTGGGATGTTTATCCTGATGGAGGTCCTTCTGGAGGTGCCTACGTGATAGGATTAGACCGATGTCAGCTTCACCTCGTTATCTAACCAGTGTGGGATGTTTATCCTGATGGAGGTCCTTCTGGAGGTGCCTACATGATGGGATTAGACCGATGTCAGCTTCACCTCGTTATCTAACCAGTGTGGGATGTTTATCCTGATGGAGGTCCTTCTGGAGGTGCCTACATGATAGGATTAGACCGATGTCAGCTTCACCTCGTTATCTAACCAGTGTGGAATGTTTATCCTGATGGAGGTCCTTCTGGAGGTGCCTACATGATAGGATTAGATCGATGTCAGCTTCACCTCGTTATCTAACCAGTGTGGGATGTTTATCCTGATGGAGGTCCTTCTGGAGGTGCCTACATGATAGGATTAGACCGATGTCAGCTTCACCTCGTTATCTAACCAGTGTGGGATGTTTATCCTGATGGAGGTCCTTCTGGAGGTGCCTACATGATGGGATTAGACCGATGTCAGCTTCACCTCGTTATCTAACCAGTGTGGGATGTTTATCCTGATGGAGGTCCTTCTGGAGGTGCCTACATGATAGGATTAGATCGATGTCAGCTTCACCTCGTTATCTAACCAGTGTGGGATGTTTATCCTGATGGAGGTCCTTCTGGAGGTGCCTACATGATAGGATTAGACCGATGTCAGCTTCACCTAATTATCTTATCTAACCAGCGTGGGATGTTTATCCTGATGGAGGTCCTTCTGGAGGTGCCTACATGATAGGATTAGACCGATGTCAGCTTCACCTTATTATCTAACCAGCGTGGGTTGTTTATCCTGATGGAGGTCCTTCTGGAGGTGCCTACATGATAGGATTAGACCGATGTCAGCTTCACCTCATTATCTTATCTAACCAGTGTGGGATGTTTATCCTGATGGAGGTCCTTCTGGAGGTGCCTACATGATAGGATTAGACCGATGTCAGCTTCACCTTGTTATCTAACCAGTGTGGGATGTTTATCCTGATGGAGGTCCTTCTGGAGGTGCCTACGTGATAGGATTAGACCGATGTCAGCTTCACCTCGTTATCTAACCAGTGTGGGATGTTTATCCTGATGCAGGTCCTTCTGGAGGTGCCTACATGATAGGATTAGACCGATGTCAGCTTCACCTCGTTATCTAACCAGTGTGGGATGTTTATCCTGATGGAGGTCCTTCTGGAGGTGCCTACATGATGGGATTAGACCGATGTCAGCTTCACCTCATTATCTAACCAGTGTGGGATGTTTATCCTGATGGAGGTCCTTCTGGAGTTGCCTACATGATAGGATTAGACCGATGTCAGCTTCACCTCGTTATCTAACCAGTGTGGGATGTTTATCCTGATGGAGGTCCTTCTGGAGGTGCCTACGTGATAGGGTTAGACCGATGTCAGCTTCACCTCGTTATCTAACCAGTGTGGGATGTTTATCCTGATGGAGGTCCTTCTGGAGGTGCCTACGTGATAGGATTAGACCGATGTCAGCTTCACCTCGTTATCTAACCAGTGTGGGATGTTTATCCTGATGGAGGTCCTTCTGGAGGTGCCTACGTGATAGGATTAGACCGATGTCAGCTTCACCTCGTTATCTAACCAGTGTGGGATGTTTATCCTGATGGAGGTCCTTCTGGAGGTGCCTACATGATGGGATTAGACCGATGTCAGCTTCACCTCGTTATCTAACCAGTGTGGGATGTTTATCCTGATGGAGGTCCTTCTGGAGGTGCCTACATGATAGGATTAGACCGATGTCAGCTTCACCTCGTTATCTAACCAGTGTGGGATGTTTATCCTGATGGAGGTCCTTCTGGAGGTGCCTACATGATAGGATTAGATCGATGTCAGCTTCACCTCGTTATCTAACCAGTGTGGGATGTTTATCCTGATGGAGGTCCTTCTGGAGGTGCCTACATGATAGGATTAGACCGATGTCAGCTTCACCTCGTTATCTAACCAGTGTGGGATGTTTATCCTGATGGAGGTCCTTCTGGAGGTGCCTACATGATGGGATTAGACCGATGTCAGCTTCACCTCGTTATCTAACCAGTGTGGGATGTTTATCCTGATGGAGGTCCTTCTGGAGGTGCCTACATGATAGGATTAGATCGATGTCAGCTTCACCTCGTTATCTAACCAGTGTGGGATGTTTATCCTGATGGAGGTCCTTCTGGAGGTGCCTACATGATAGGATTAGACCGATGTCAGCTTCACCTAATTATCTTATCTAACCAGCGTGGGATGTTTATCCTGATGGAGGTCCTTCTGGAGGTGCCTACATGATAGGATTAGACCGATGTCAGCTTCACCTTGTTATCTAACCAGTGTGGGATGTTTATCCTGATGGAGGTCCTTCTGGAGGTGCCTACGTGATAGGATTAGACCGATGTCAGCTTCACCTCGTTATCTAACCAGTGTGGGATGTTTATCCTGATGCAGGTCCTTCTGGAGGTGCCTACATGATAGGATTAGACCGATGTCAGCTTCACCTCGTTATCTAACCAGTGTGGGATGTTTATCCTGATGGAGGTCCTTCTGGAGGTACCTACGTGATAGGATTAGACCGATGTCAGCTTCACCTGGTTATCTAACCAGTGTGGGATGTTTATCCTGATGGAAGTCTTTCTGGAGGTGCCTACATGATAGGATTAGACCGATGTCAGCTTCACCTCGTTATCTAACCAGCGTGGGATGTTTATCCTGATGGAGGTCCTTCTGGAGGTGCCTACATGATAGGATTAGATCGATGTCAGCTTCACCTCGTTATCTAACCAGTGTGGGATGTTTATCCTGATGGAGGTCCTTCTGGAGGTGCCTACATGATAGGATTAGACCGATGTCAGCTTCACCTCGTTATCTAACCAGTGTGGGATGTTTATCCTGATGGAGGTCCTTCTGGAGGTGCCTACATGATGGGATTAGACCGATGTCAGCTTCACCTCGTTATCTAACCAGTGTGGGATGTTTATCCTGATGGAGGTCCTTCTGGAGGTGCCTACATGATAGGATTAGATCGATGTCAGCTTCACCTCGTTATCTAACCAGTGTGGGATGTTTATCCTGATGGAGGTCCTTCTGGAGGTGCCTACATGATAGGATTAGACCGATGTCAGCTTCACCTAATTATCTTATCTAACCAGCGTGGGATGTTTATCCTGATGGAGGTCCTTCTGGAGGTGCCTACATGATAGGATTAGACCGATGTCAGCTTCACCTTGTTATCTAACCAGTGTGGGATGTTTATCCTGATGGAGGTCCTTCTGGAGGTGCCTACGTGATAGGATTAGACCGATGTCAGCTTCACCTCGTTATCTAACCAGTGTGGGATGTTTATCCTGATGCAGGTCCTTCTGGAGGTGCCTACATGATAGGATTAGACCGATGTCAGCTTCACCTCGTTATCTAACCAGTGTGGGATGTTTATCCTGATGGAGGTCCTTCTGGAGGTACCTACGTGATAGGATTAGACCGATGTCAGCTTCACCTGGTTATCTAACCAGTGTGGGATGTTTATCCTGATGGAAGTCTTTCTGGAGGTGCCTACATGATAGGATTAGACCGATGTCAGCTTCACCTCGTTATCTAACCAGCGTGGGATGTTTATCCTGATGGAGGTCCTTCTGGAGGTGCCTACATGATAGGATTAGATCGATGTCAGCTTCACCTCGTTATCTAACCAGTGTGGGATGTTTATCCTGATGGAGGTCCTTCTGGAGGTGCCTACATGATAGGATTAGACCGATGTCAGCTTCACCTCGTTATCTAACCAGTGTGGGATGTTTATCCTGATGGAGGTCCTTCTGGAGGTGCCTACATGATGGGATTAGACCGATGTCAGCTTCACCTCGTTATCTAACCAGTGTGGGATGTTTATCCTGATGGAGGTCCTTCTGGAGGTGCCTACATGATAGGATTAGATCGATGTCAGCTTCACCTCGTTATCTAACCAGTGTGGGATGTTTATCCTGATGGAGGTCCTTCTGGAGGTGCCTACATGATAGGATTAGACCGATGTCAGCTTCACCTAATTATCTTATCTAACCAGCGTGGGATGTTTATCCTGATGGAGGTCCTTCTGGAGGTGCCTACATGATAGGATTAGACCGATGTCAGCTTCACCTTATTATCTAACCAGCGTGGGTTGTTTATCCTGATGGAGGTCCTTCTGGAGGTGCCTACATGATAGGATTAGACCGATGTCAGCTTCACCTCATTATCTTATCTAACCAGTGTGGGATGTTTATCCTGATGGAGGTCCTTCTGGAGGTGCCTACATGATAGGATTAGACCGATGTCAGCTTCACCTTGTTATCTAACCAGTGTGGGATGTTTATCCTGATGGAGGTCCTTCTGGAGGTGCCTACGTGATAGGATTAGACCGATGTCAGCTTCACCTCGTTATCTAACCAGTGTGGGATGTTTATCCTGATGCAGGTCCTTCTGGAGGTGCCTACATGATAGGATTAGACCGATGTCAGCTTCACCTCGTTATCTAACCAGTGTGGGATGTTTATCCTGATGGAGGTCCTTCTGGA
The DNA here is from genome assembly GCF_062004578.1 of Staurois parvus. Lineage (NCBI taxonomy): Eukaryota > Metazoa > Chordata > Amphibia > Anura > Ranidae > Staurois > Staurois parvus. The sequence continues at coordinate 1,488,868 of NW_028318516.1, forward strand.
GGTACCTACGTGATAGGATTAGACCGATGTCAGCTTCACCTGGTTATCTAACCAGTGTGGGATGTTTATCCTGATGGAAGTCTTTCTGGAGGTGCCTACATGATAGGATTAGACCGATGTCAGCTTCACCTCGTTATCTAACCAGCGTGGGATGTTTATCCTGATGGAGGTCCTTCTGGAGGTGCCTACATGATAGGATTAGACCGATGTCAGCTTCACCTCGTTATCTAACCAGCGTGGGATGTTTATCCTGATGGAGGTCCTTCTGGAGGTGCCTACATGATAAGATTAGACCAATGTCAGCTTCACCTCGTTATCTAACCAGTGTGGGATGTTTATCCTGATGGAGGTCCTTCTGGAGGTGCCTACATGATAGGATTAGACCGATGTCAGCCTCACCTCGTTATCTAACCAGCGTGGGATGTTTATCCTGATGGAGGTCCTTCTGGAGGTGCCTACATGATAGGATTAGACCGATGTCAGCTTCACCTCGTTATCTAACCAGTGTGGGATGTTTATCCTGATGGATAATATTTGTTGGCATTGCCCCTATTTCTGGAGTGTATAAAAACTGTATTTCTGTTCAGTAAAGTCGTTCTTGTTTGACATCTAAGCTAGTCTCGTCTAGTCTTGGGTGCAATGCCCGGCTACAATACCTTGGGCCTGTGTCCTGGAGGTGAGGAAGCGGTTCTATAATGGAATCACCTATTCGGGGTGATAGGCATTCCGTCACATTTAGTGACAAGCAGTGGGATGTTTCCTGCAGTCTGGGACATCCAAACCACCACCGGGATCTGAGGTCCGGTTAGCAGAAGAGGAGAGGTATGGACACCAGCCGCCATGGAAAAGGAATACGTAAGGAGGGTGCAAGAGATGTGGATGCAGCACAGAGGACCGGTGCCAGTGCAGGTCCTGCAGGGATGGGATGACTCTGTCCGCTGGCAGCTGTGGAAGGAAGAGCTGGACTGAGAGCAGCGCAGCCAAGGAAAGTCTCCTCTCCATCCAGGACAGGTACTGGTCGCAGTATGAAGTGCGGGTGCTGTTATTGGGTGAACAGCTGCACAAGGAGTGGACAGTTGGGTTATAAGGCTGGTCCAAGCAGAAATGCTGCTGATTGAGAGCTTCAGAGCCTTCCGCTGGCATGTAGCCCAGGGGTGCCCTCGGACAGAAGACAACAGCCTGATGGAAGGCTTTGGCTATGATGGCTTGGGGCTGTTGTACTGGAGGCTGTCACAGGATCCTGACTTCAGGAATGATCTGGAATGGCATTTGGAGGAAATCATGGATTACAGAGACCAGATGCTGAACATCTCAGAAGTGCACTGGGCACAGGAAGATATGGAGTTTCTAGGCCTTCAGGAATGGGAGGTGGAACAAGCATATAAAAGACTACTCATCAGTATGGCCAACACCCATGGATGGGATGGATTATGAGTTACCCACCGAAGTGCTGCAAGCCGGTGCCCTGGATTTTCAGCAATTCCAGAGACTGAGGATTTATTAGACTTTTCTGCTAAGGAGGAACAACCCAGTTTACACATGAAAAACACACACAAAAATAAGTGGGAATATGTGTTTATGCTGCATTCAGGTGAGAATGGGATATACTAGGGAGAATGTTTTTAGAAAGCAAGGATGACCAGGGAGAAGAGGTCAGGGTTAAAAAAAAACAAAACACATCATGCTTCAGAAGTAGCAGAAAATGTGCAGCAATTAAGAAAAACACAATGTACTGGTGACTTTACATTGATGTCTATGGGAGTTGTGCTGCATAAGAATTAGGGCAGCACAGTGGCTCAGTGGTTAGCACTTCTGCCTGGCAGTACTAGGGTCGCCGATTCAAATCCCAACCACGGCACCACCTGCCTGGAGTTTACATGTTCTCCCTGTGCCTGCGTGGGTTTCCTCCGGGTACTCCGGTTTCCTCCGACATTCCAAAGACATGCTGGTAGGTTAATTGGCTCCTGTCTAAATTGTTCCTTAGTATGTGTATGTATGAATGTAAGTTAGGGACCTTAGATTGTACGCCCCTTGAGGGTTTTGGACCGATGTGAATGTAAAGCGCTGCGTAAATTGATTGCGCTATATAAAGTACCTGAAACAAATAAAATAATATAAAATTGCAGTGACTCATGGCACAGCCAAGAAAACTAGGTAATGGCTCCCCTGACCTCCTACCAGGTCATTTCTTTATTCATGGACCTTAGTCAGAGAGTGAGGAAACAACCAGAACTGTCTTTTATAGGAGGGACAGTGATGAGGGGATTATAGGACGAGGGTCCCCACCCCCTCTATCACTCATCGCCATCTTCCCAACACAAGAAGTACTGCACTTCCTTATTTACTCCATGATTTAGTCATGAAGAACAGAGGGGCTGAGCCCCACCAGAGGTCAGAGAGTGAGGATGGGGGGAGAACAACCAAGATGAAGACTGGACTGATCCTGAAGACCACCATCATTGGGGTATTGACTCCTCCCTCATTATCACTTTCTGTTTAAGGGTCCAAAGTTGGAGGATGTTATCACATTATCACCATGTAAAAGTCTGTGCTCCAATCACATCATCCGATATAAAATGTCCAGCTGGGAGGAAATGGATGTAAAATAATGTATTGTACAGCTTTTTATATAGGATACAAATATTATGGTAGTACAGTATATAGTGCCGGGGTCAGGAGTATGTAATGTGCAATATAAATTATACAGTGTAAGGGTCAGACTGCACTCTGGGGTCTTGACTTGGATCTGAGACTATACAGTCATATCCCTCCACCCAGCACAGCCAGCAGACCACAGAGCAAGGAACCCTGGGAGATTGCTCTCTCAGTAAACTTGCTAGACCCACTAATGGGGAAGCAGATACAAGACTCACACCCCAGGTGCCTAGGTCTAGGAACGTCTATGGTGAAAATGAACATTTTGCTGCCAGCTGAACCCCAGAACCTCCATAAATCCAGTCTAGAGACATAAATTGTGTCTGCAGCACAGAGAAGGAAGATTATCCGAGAGAAATCCAGGAATACAGGACGGGGAACACAGCTCAGGAAAGTGACCAGGGGATTACAGGCTGATATCACCCAGTCCCCGCCCTACTCTGGACCAATCAGTGAGCAGTATGGGTGGAGGAATGGATTTAGTGTTCATGACCCACCTGTGCTGATCTCTGTAGGAGTGTCCTCCTCTATAAATGTCCCCGTTATTCCATCCTCCTCCATAGACTGCTGATCATCCCTCACATACGCCTCTTCTTCTTCTGCTTTCACCTCAAATTCTATATTTATCAGATCTTCACTCTAAATCAAGAGAAAGATCAGCAATAACATCTGTAAAATATAAGCTTTAATATTGTGACATCACTTAAAACGTTCATATCATCTATAAAATATATTAATTCACAGAAAATATCAACACATCACCTTTACAAGTCCATGTTCTAGATTCTCCATCCCACCAACCTTGTAATAGTGAGGGATGGTGTGACCTTCCTGTGTGGAATCCCGGGAACACAGAGGACGGGGACATCTCTCTGGTGGGTTCCTGGTATTAGGTGGCTCCATCATATCCTTGTGTCCTTCTGAAAACTCCTCCATCACTCCATACTCCTCATCCTCCTCTTTATACTCTTCTTTAACAACAATAATATAATCATCGAGGTTTCCACTCTGAAAGATGTAATAAAACATTCATTGTAACAAACATGCTGTGTATAAATCACAACTACCAATAATTGTCATCATCTACCTGATGATGGTGAGGGATGGTGTGACCTTCCTGTGTGGAATCCCGGGAATACAGAGGACGGGGACATCTCTCTGGTGGGTTCCTGTAGCTGGATGACTCCACCATGGTGTCCTGGTACATATCTTTGTGTTCCTTTAGAAGCTCTGACTCCTCCATCCCCCCATCCTCATCCTCCTCCTCTTTTATCTCTTCTTTAACATCAACTTTAGGATCTCTCAGGTTTCCACTCTGAATATATAATAAAAATGACATCAATGGTAACAATGCAGATAATGTACAGATCCTAATGATACTATCAGTGATTGTTCCTCATCTACCTGATGATGGTGAGGGATGGTGTGACCTTCCTGTGTGGAATCCCGGGAATACAGAGGACGGGGACATCTCTCTGGTGGGTTCCCATGACTGGATCCATCTGTAGGAAACACACACACTGACTGAATCCATTGTTTCTATGTGTTTATCAGATGATGGGGGATCTAGGTGGATCCTCCGTACTGCTCTCTCCTTTACAATAAAGTCTCCTCTTACCCGGTGATGTGAGGGGCGGCTGATTGTCCATCATGACGTCCTTGTAGAGATCCTTGTGTCCTTCTAAATACTCCCACTCCTCCATGGAGAAATAGACAGTGACACCCTGACACCTTATAGGAACCTGACACACACAATGATACAGTCACCATCCAGACACATCCCTTGTCTGTTACTGGAGAATGTCCCAGAATTCCCGGCACCGCTCACCTCTCCTGTCAGCAGCTCAGTGATCTCTCTGGTGACTTCTAGAATCTTCTTCTTCTTTCTCTCTTCTATCAGGGAGGGAGGTGGAGGCAATGTGATGTCATATGATCTCCAGACTTCACAGGAGGAAAACTCTACATCTGAACACAAATAGTCACATCAAATGATATTCCCAGAATCCTCCTCACCTCTCCATTCAGGTCTCCATTTTATTAAAGCCCCACTTCAGACTGAGATATATAGCGCATCCAAGAGACCAAGCCGGGGTCACTACACAGAAAATCAATCCAAGGAAACAACAGGCAGGACGAGGAATAGCAAGAAGGAGCTGAGAGACAAATGAGAATATTGCTCAGCCAATGGGAGATGATCTCAGCATGACTTCCATCATGAAGGAGATGAGGGGGAGGGGAGGAAGTCACTGAAGGTGACCATAGATCCATGGAAATTCAGCTGGTTCAGCAGGGATCGCTCACATTTCCATCCATGTGTGGCCACTGCCGGATAAAAGCCACTCCCCCAGCGGCTGCAGCCAATAGCTTCAGTGCTGATCTGTGTATTCTGAGAGTGGAGGAGCCCCCCATTGTCAGAATCCAATGTGTGGATGGGGGAATCACTTCAGTTTTTATGGTCATCCCGCGGGCTGAATGATAAAACTGAACCATGTAGGCCAGCTTTGGGAGCAAGATATATTAATCATGATTATTTTATATTATTATTATACAGGATTTATGGCACCAACAGTTTGCTCAGCACTTTACAATATAACAGGAGACAATACAGCAACAATACAGATCAATACAAGAGGGATAGGAGGGCCCTGATCCTGGGAGCTTACAATCTAGGAGGGAGGGGCTGGTGGTACAAAAGGTAATAACTGTGGGGGATGGAGTGGTAGGAGGAATAGAAGATTTCGTTATTGGCTGAAGGCAGGATAGGCTTCCCTGAAGAGATAGGTTTTCAGGGATTGCCTAAAAGGGAACATAATAAGTGATAGTCATATATATTGGGATAGAGAGTTCCAGAGGATTGGGAAGGCTCTGGAGAAGTCCTGGAGACAAGCATGGGAGGAAGAGACAAGGGACCTAGAGAGCAGGAGGTCGAGAGGACAGTTTGGGTGATATTTGGAGACAAGATTGGTGATGTAATTTGGGGCAGAGTTAGAAATGGGTTTATATGTTATTGTTAATGTTTTGAATTTTATTTGTTGGCCAATGGGAAGCCAGTGGAGGGATTGGCAGAGAGGGGTGGAGGTCAGTGGAGGGATTGGCAGAGAGGGGTGGAGGACACTGAATGGAGGCCAGTGGAGGGATTGGCAGAGAGGGTGGAGGACATTGAATGGAGGCCAGTGGAGGGATTGGCAGAGAGGGGTGGAGGACACTGAATGGAGGCCAGTGGAGGGATTGGCAGAGAGGGGTGGAGGACACTGAGTGGAGGCCAGTGGAGGGATTGGCAGAGAGGAGTGGAGGACACTGAATGGAGGCCAGTGGAGGGATTGGCAGAGAGGGATGGAGGACACTGAATGGAGGCCAGTGGAGGGATTGGCAGAGAGGGGTGGAGGACACTGAATGGAGGCCAGTGGAGGGATTGGCAGAGAGGGGTGGAGGACACTGAATGGAGGCCAGTGGAGGGATTGGCAGAGAGGGGTGGAGGACACTGAATGGAGGCCAGTGGAGGGATTGGCAGAGAGGGGTGGAGGACACTGAGTGGAGGCCAGTGGAGGGATTGGCAGAGAGGAGTGGAGGACACTGAATGGAGGCCAGTGGAGGGATTGGCAGAGAGGGATGGAGGACACTGAATGGAGGCCAGTGGAGGGATTGGCAGAGAGGGATGGAGGACACTGAATGGAGGCCAGTGGAGGGATTGGCAGAGAGGGGTGGAGGACACTGAATGGAGGCCAGTGGAGGGATTGGCAGAGAGGGGTGGAGGACACTGAGTGGAGGCCAGTGGAGGGATTGGCAGAGAGGAGTGGAGGACACTGAATGGAGGCCAGTGGAGGGATTGGCAGAGAGGGATGGAGGACACTGAATGGAGGCCAGTGGAGGGATTGGCAGAGAGGGGTGGAGGACACTGAATGGAGGCCAGTGGAGGGATTGGCAGAGAGGGGTGGAGGACACTGAATGGAGGCCAGTGGAGGGATTGGCAGAGAGGGGTGGAGGACACTGAGTGGAGGTCAGTGGTGGGATTGGCAGAGAGGGGTGGCAGATACAGAGCGGTTAGTAAGGTGGATGAGTCTGTCAGCAGCATTCATGATAGACTCAAGAGGGGATAGCCTGCGATGAGGTCAGCCAATGAGGAGGGAGTTACAATAGTCAAGGCGAGATATAAGAAGGGAGTGAATACGTTACTTTGTGGTTTCCGAGGTTAGGAACGGTCGTATCTTGGAGATGTTGGGAAGGTTGGAGATGTTGCGGAGGTGGAGTCTACATGATTTGGACAGTGATTGGATTTGGGGCTGAAAGGACAGATGGGAGTCTAGGATTACACCTAGTACCCTGGCATGAGGGGAGGGACTGATGGTTGTATTATTGATCTTGATGGAGAAGTCAGGGGGGGGGGGGCACGGGCTGGAGGGAATACTAAGAGCTCAGTTTTGGAAAGATTGAGTTTGAGGAAGTGGAGTGACATCCATGCCGATATGTCTGATGAAAAACAATGGTGAACCATTTGGGCATTCACTTCTGCCAAGTGTTTTATCACGTGTGGTTTAGTACCAGTTTGTGATTTCACCCTGTTTAGGGACACAAGTGGGTTTATGTATTGTGTTTTTATGTGTTTTGCACATTTATATTTTATTTCATATGGTTTATCAAACATCACTGTATAAGATTGTATAATAATATGAAGAATTGGGTTTGTGATAATTACACTCAGGAGGATTCACTAGGGGTGTCACTGAAACCTCATTTTGATGTAATTATTTATATAAGTACAAGTGTGGGAGCGCAGCACCAATTGTATTATAATTTTCATGCCAATATGTCACTTAGTAGATTAGTAATGCGAGAGGAGACTGAAGGGGTGAGGTAAGGAGGAGACTGAAGGGGTGAGGTGAGGAGGAGACTGAAGGGGTGAGGAGACTGAAGGGGTGAGGTGAGGAGGAGACTGAAGGGGTGAGGTAAGGAGGAGACTGAAGGGGTGAGGTGAGGAGGAGACTGAAGGGGTGAGGAGACTGAAGGGGTGAGGTGAGGAGGAGACTGAAGGGGTGGGGTGAGGGGTAGAAAGATAAATTTGTGTGTCATCAGCATAGAGATGGTACTTAAAGTCATGGAGTTTTTCAAGTGACCAAGGGAGGAGGTGTAGATGGAGAAGAGAAGGGGTCCAAGGACAGAACCTTGAGGGACCCCTACAGAGAGAGGGAGTAGAAAGGAGGATATATATATATATATATATATATATATATATATATATAAGGAGTTATAGGTAATGCTGAAGGAGCGCTGCAATAGGTAGGAGGAGAACAAGGAGAAAGCAGAGTCTTGGAGGCCAAAAGAGGAGTTTTTTGAGGAGGAGAGGATGGTCAACAGTATCAAAGGCCATGGAGAGGTCAAGTAGTAAGAGTACGGAGTAGTGGTCATTGGTTGGGATGAGTACAGAGTAGTGGCCATTGGTTGGGATCAGTACAGAGTAGTGGCCATTGGTTGGGATGAGTATGGAGTAGTGGTCATTGGTTGGGATGAGTACAGAGTAGTGGCCATTGGTTGGGATCAGTACAGAGTAGTGGCCATTGGTTGGGATTTGTACAGAGTAGTGGCCATTGGTTGGGATGAGTACGGAGTAGTGACCATTGGTTGGGATAAGTATGGAGTAGTGACCATTGGTTGGGATGAGTATGGAGTAGTGGCCATTGGTTGGGATGAGTACGGAGTAGTGGCCATTGGTTGGGATTGGTGCGGAGTAGTGGCCATTGGTTCGGATGAGTACGGAGTAGTGGCCATTGGTTGGGATCAGTACAGAGTAGTGGCCATTGATTTTAGCAGTTAGTAGATCATTAGTGAGTTTTAGTAGGGCAGTTTCAGTGGAGTGTAGTGAGTGAAAGCCAGACTGTAAAGGGTGAAGAAGGTTGTTGTCGGTGAGGTGGGAGGAGCTCAGGTGATTGTAGACTAAGCGTTCTAGGAGTTTAGAGGTAAATGGCAGCAGGGAGATGGGTCTTAAGTTGTTCAGGTTGGTGGGGTCCAGGGAGGGCTTGTTAAGTATGGGAGTGATGTGCGCATGCTTTAGAGGGGAGGGGAAGGCACCAGTAGAGAGGGAGAGATTGAAGATGTGAGTGAGGGAGCATAGGATGGAAGAGGAGGGGGACCAAAGGAGTTGTGAGGGGACAGGATCCAGGGGGCAGGTGGTGAGACGGGCTTCTGAGAAAACCTTAGTGACCTCTTCAGTAGTAGCGAGGTCAGAAGAGGAAAGTGTTGAGGGAGGTTTAGTATAAGGTATGCTAAGTGGGATGGATGTCTGTGCAGTGGTGATGCCCCTACGAATTGCATCAATCTTGTTTTTGAAATTATTTGCAATCTCATAAGCAGTGAGTGAGGTACTGGGTGGAGGTGGAGAAAGTAGAGAGTTATAAGTAGAGAAGAGACGATGAGGACTGGATGACAAGGTATTGATGAGAGTGACAAAGTCGTCTTGTTTGGCAGCATGGAGGGAGGAATTGTATGTGAAGAAAGCAGATTTATATCGGGTGAATGCTTGGTGAGATTTGGTTTTACACCACAATCGGTCCAGCGCACGACTATGTCACTTAAGATGTCCGGTGTGGTCAGTTTGCCAAGGTTGTAATAGTCGGGGCCTGATGCTTCGTGTGGTTAGAGGACCAAGTGAGTCTAATGCAGATGACAGTGAACTGTTGTAGACAGCAGTGGCCAGGTCAGGGCAGGACAGGGGAGAGATTCTGTCATAGAGTTGGTCAGTTGCAGAGTGGAAAGGAGCCGGGTTCAAGTTGTGAAGGTTTCTGCTGGTAATTGTTTGCTGCTTGGAGGGATAGGTGTTTGAAGATGAGGAGACTGTGAAGGTGATGAGATTGTGATCAGAGAGAGGAAAGGGGGTGTTTGTGAGGTTGTAGGGAGTGCAAAGATGGGAGAAAACAAGGTCTAATGTATTCCCATCAGAGTGAGTGGAGGACGGCGTCCGTTGTGTTAGGGCAAAGATCAACTCATCCCCCTGAAGGGATTCATATACAGATTACCTCCTCCGCTTCCACTTTGCATCTACTTCAATCACTCTCCACCCTTTACTCTCCGCTGGGGGGCTTTGTATCCATATAGCAGATGTTCTAGAGGACTAAATCTGCAATCAATGTTACTGCAAAATCAAGCCTCTATGGAAGACAGGAAGTGATGTCAGGTATAGACAGGAAGTGATGTCAGGTATAGACAGGAAGTGATGTCAGGTACAGGCAGGGAGATCCATGAATGAGGAAGCGGAGAGTTGACATTCCTGGATCTGGCGGCAGAGGAGGTAATACATAGATGAACCCCTTCAGGGGGAGGAGTTGATGATAATATATTTGCTCCCAAAGCTGGCCTACATGGTTCAGTTTTATTGTTCAGCCAGCGGGATGACCAGAAAAACTGAAGTGATTCCCCCATCCACACATTGGAGGTGGAGGGGGGAATCCTCCCCGCTGCACTCTTGTATTCTGACAATGGGGGGACTCCTCCGCTCTCAGAATACACAGATCAGCACTGAAGCTATTGGCTGCAGCCGCTGGGGGAGTGTCTTTTATCCGGCAGTGGCCACACATGGATGGAAATGTGAGCGATCCCTGCTGAACCAGCTGAATTTCCATGGATCTATGGTCACCTTCAGTGACTTCCTCCCCTCCCCCTCATCTCCTTCATGATGGAAGTCATGCTGAGATCATCTCCCATTGGCTGAGCAATATTCTCATTTGTCTCTCAGCTCCTTCTTGCTATTCCTCGTCCTGCCTGTTGTTTCCTTGGATTGATTTTCTGTGTAGTGACCCCGGCTTGGTCTCTTGGATGCGCTATATACCTCAGCCTGAAGTGGGGCTTCAATAAAATGGAGACCTGAATGGAGAGGTGAGGAGGATTCTGGGAATATCATTTGATGTGACTCTTTGTGTTCAGATGTAGAGTTTTCCTCCTGTGAAGTCTGGAGATCATATGACATCACATTGCCTCCACCTCCCTCCCTGATAGAAGAGAGAAAGAAGAAGAAGATTCTAGAAGTCACCAGAGAGATCACTGAGCTGCTGACAGGAGAGGTGAGCGGTGCCGGGAATTCTGGGACATTCTCCAGTAACAGACGAGGGATGTGTCTGGATGGTGACTGTATCATTGTGTGTGTCAGGTTCCTATAAGGTGTCAGGGTGTCACTGTCTATTTCTCCATGGAGGAGTGGGAGTATTTAGAAGGACACAAGGATCTCTACAAGGACGTCATGATGGACAATCAGCCGCCCCTCACATCACCGGGTAAGAGGAGACTTTATTGTAAAGGAGAGAGCAGTACGGAGGATCCACCTAGATCCCCCATCATCTGATAAACACATAGAAACAATGGATTCAGTCAGTGTGTGTGTTTCCTACAGATGGATCCAGTCATGGGAACCCACCAGAGAGATGTCCCCGTCCTCTGTATTCCCGGGATTCCACACAGGAAGGTCACACCATCCCTCACCATCATCAGGTAGATGATGACAATTATTGGTCGTTGTGATTTATACACAGCATGTTTGTTACAATGAATGTTTTATTATATCTTTCAGAGTGGAATCCTCGGGGATGATAATATTGATGTTAAAGAAGAGTATAAAGAGGAGGATGAGGAGTATGGAGTGATGGAGGAGTTTTCAGAAGGACACAAGGATATGATGGAGCCACCTATTACCAGGAACCCACCAGAGAGATGTCCCCGTCCTCTGTATTCCCGGGATTCCACACAGGAAGGTCACACCATCCCTCACTATTACAAGGTTGGTGGGATGGAGCATCTAGAACATGGACTTGTAAAGACAATGTGTGGAGTTTTTTATGTGACCTTATATTTTACAGATGATATTTTCTCTCATTTCCTTGATTTAGAGTGGAGATCCAATCGATATAGAATTTGAGGTGAAAGCAGAAGAAGAAGAGGCGTATGTGAGGGATGATCAGCAGTCTATGGAGGAGGATGGAATAACGGGGACATTTATAGAGGAGGACACTCCTACAGAGATCAGCACAGGTGGGTCATGAACACTAAATCCATTCCTCCACCCATACTGCTCACTGATTGGTCCAGAGTAGGGCGGGGACTGGGTGATATCAGCCTGTAATCCCCTGGTCACTTTCCTGAGCTGTGTTCCCCGTCCTGTATTCCTGGATTTCTCTCGGATAATCTTCCTTCTCTGTGCTGCAGACACAATTTATGTATCTAGACTGGATTTATGGAGGTTCTGGGGTTCAGCTGGCAGCAAAATGTTCATTTTCACCATAGACGTTACTAGACCTAGACACCTGGGGTATGTGCTTTGGGTCTTCTGCCCCATCACCGGGTCTAGTAAGATCTCTGACAGAACATTTCTCCCAGGGTTCCTTGCTCTGTGGTCTGCTGGCTGTGCCGGGTGGAGGGATATGTCTGTAGTGTCTCAGACCCAAGTCACTGAGTGCAGTCTCAGGAGATGGGAGACAGCGGTGTGGGATCTCTGCAACTTGTCTACAGTAAACATTTAATCTTCCACTGATTACTGGATACCAATATTATGAGTCCTGACCCTTACACTCTATCATTTATATTGTACATTACATACTCCTGACCCCTGCACTATATACTCTATGTTGTACATTCCATACTCCTGACCCCTGCACTGTATACTCTATGTTGTACATTCCATACTCCTGACCCCTGCACTATATACTCTATGTTGCACATTACATACGCCTGACCCCTGCACTATATACTCTATGTTGTACATTACATACCCCTGACCCCTGCACTATATACTCTATGTTGTACATTACATACTCCTGACCCCTGCACTATATACTCTATGTTGTACATTACATACTCCTGACCCCTGCACTATATACTCTATGTTGTACATTACATACTCCTGACCCCTGCACTATATACTCTATGTTGTACATTACATACTCCTGACCCCTGCACTATATACTCTATGTTGTACATTACATCCTCCTGACCCCTGCACTATATACTCTATGTTGTACATTACATAGTCCTGACCCCTGCACTATATACTCTGTGTTGTACATTACATACTCCTGACCCCTGCACTATATACTCTGTTGTAAATTACATACTCCTGACCGATGCAATATATAGTCTAGTTTTTTATAATACATACTCCTGACCCCTGCACTATGTACTCTATGTTGTACATTACATACTCCTGACCCCTGCACTATATACTCTATGTTGTACATTACATACTCCTGACCCCTGCACTATATACTCTGTTGTGCATTACATACTCCTGACCCCTGCACTATATACTTTATGTTGTACATTACATACTCCTGACTCCTACATTATATACTCTGTTGTGCATTACATACCCCTGCACTATATACTCTGTTTTACATTACATACTCCTGACCCCTGCACTATATACTCCATGTTGTACATTACATACTCCTGACCCCTGCACTATATACTCCATGTTCTGCATTACATCCTCTTGACCCCTGCACTATATACTCCATGTTGTACATTACATACTCCTGACCCATGCACTATATACTTTATGTTGTACATTACATACTCCTGACCCCTGCACTATATACTCTATGTTGTACATTCCATACTCCTGACCCCTGCATTACATACTCTGTGTTGTATATTACATACTCCTGACCCCTGCACTATATACTCTATGGTGTACATTACATACTCCTGACCCCTGCACTATATACTCTGTTGTACATTACATACTCCTGACCCCTGCACTATATACTCTGTTGTACATTACATACTCCTGACCCCTGCACTATATACTCTATGTTGTACATTACATACTCCTGACCCCTGCACTATATACTCTGTTGTACATTACATACTCCTGACCCCTGCACTATATACTCTGTTGTACATTACATACTCCTGACCCCTGCACTATATACTCTGTGTTGTACATTACATACTCCTGACCCCTGCTCTATATACCCTATGTTGTACATTACATACTCCTGACCCCTGCACTATATACTATATGTTGTACATTACATATTCCTGACCCCTGCACTATATACTCAATGTTGTACATTACATACTCCTGACCCCTGCACTATATACTCTATGTTGTACATTACATACTCCTGACCCCTGCACTATATACTCTATGTTGTACATTACATACTCCTGACCCCTGCACTATATACTCTGTTGTACATTACATACTCCTGACCCCTGCACTATATACTCTATGTTGTATATTACATACTCCTGACCCCTGCACTATATACTCTGTTGTACATTACATACTCCTGACCCCTGCACTATATACTCTATGTTGTACATTACATACTCCTGATCCCTGCACTATATACTCTATGTTGTACATTACATACTCCTGATCCCTGCACTATATACTCTATGTTGTACATTCCATAGCCCTGACTTCTGCTCTCCCCCTTCCCCCACTGCTATATATACACATAATATGGATTCTCTTTTGTTACACCCATTTCCTCCCAGCTGGACATTTTATATCGGATGATGTGATTGGAGCACAGACCTTTACATGGTGATAATAATGTGATAACATCCTCCAACTTTGGACCCTTAAACAGAAAGTGATAATGAGGGAGGAGTCAATACCCCAATGATGGTGGTCTTCAGGATCAGTCCAGTCTTCATCTTGGTTGTTCTCCCCCCATCCTCACTCTCTGACCTCTGGTGGGGCTCAGCCCCGCTGTTCTTTATGACTAAATCATAGACTAAATAAGGAAGTGCAGTACTTCTTGTGTTGGGAAGATGGTGATGAGTGATAGAGGGGGTGGGGACCCTCGTCCTATAATCCCCTCATCACTGTCCCTCCTATAAAAGACAGTTCTGGTTGTTTCCTCACTCTCTGACTAAGGTCCATGAATAAAGAAATGACCTGGTAGGAGATCAGAGGAGCCATTTCCTAGTTCCCTTGAGGGTGGAATTGTAAGCTCCTCAGAGACCAAGCTGCCTGATGTGGGCGGAGTCCTGGTTTGGGGGAACCAATCAGCTCCTGTCTAGTAATCCTCTTTGTCTTTGTATTTTAGTCCATGGCCGGGAGATGAGGAAAACCTCCGAGGATTGTCTCACTTTGTCTCCAGACTGGAAAGTAGAAGATGAGGACATCACACAGTATAGTCCAGGAGAAAATCCGGCATCCTGTAATGTCCATCTGGCACCACCCAGTGTAGATGGACCATCCGATTCCTTGTATCCTGAGGAACCTCAGACTGTGCGGGACCGGGCCGGCCTTCCAACAGGGAAGAGGTTCTCCTGTACTGAGTGCGGGAAATGTTTCAGTTATAAATCCAGTCTTAATGTGCACAAAAGATCTCACACGGGGGAGAAGCCGTATTCCTGTCCTGAGTGCGGGAAATGTTTTTCAGTGAAGTCCTATCTTTACTCACATCAGATAACTCACACAGGTGAGAAACCATATTCCTGTCCTGAGTGTGGGAAATGTTTTTCAAGGAAGTTCATTCTTTACACCCATCAGAGATCTCACACAGGGGAGAAGCCGTATTTCTGTCTTGAGTGCGGGAAATGTTTTTCACAGAAGTCCAATCTTTATATACATCAGCGATATCATACAGGTGAGAAGCCATATTCCTGTCCTGAGTGCGGGAAGGATTTTTGTTCTAAATCTAGTCTTAATATGCATAAAAGATCTCACACGGGGGAGAAGCCGTATTCTTGTCCCGAGTGTGGGAAAAGTTTTTCACAGAAGTCCGATCTGCACATACATCAGAGATCTCACACGGGGGAGAAGCCATATTCTTGTCCGGAGTGTGGGAAATGTTTTTTAATGAAGTCCCATCTTTCCACACATCAGAAATCTCACACGGGGAAGAAGCCATATTCCTGTCCTGAGTGTGGGAAAAGTTTTTCAGAGATGTTCAGACTTTACACACATCAGAGATCTCACCCGGGAGAAGCCACTTTCCTGTCCTGAGTGAGGGAAATGTTCCTCACTGAAGTCCTGTCTTCCTGTACATCAGGGATCCCACACAACCCTGGAGGTGTATTAGTGCCTTGAGTGCAGGAAATGTCTTCTAGATGAATGTTGCTGGACATCCCAGCTCTCATGTGGGGAAGAAGCACACCCTGATATACACTTCAGATATACTCCATGGCTGATCTTCATCATGGAAGAAACAGTTCATAAGGAGATCAGAGGTCCCCAAAGACATGGATGAAGTGTGGGACCGAGTTGGCCATTGATGGCAGGAGAAGAATAAAAATGGAGTCCAGCCCTGTGATTGGCTGAGTACATTTTGTGGTGGGAGATTTCACAAACACTTGGAGGTCTATGGAGAACAATGTTGAACGGACATGACCGGCATTCTCCAGCTGGGAGGAGTTTTGGACATATTTTATTTCTTATGATCATTGGCTCCATCTAGTGGCCATAATATCATATTGGGCTAGTTTTACTGATGGAGAGATTTCAGAAATATCACCTCATTGTGGCCACTAGATGGAGCCGGCGATCATAGGAAATCACTGTGTTACTTAACATACTGCTGGATGTTGTCACAGCTGGAGGAATGATTGTCTCATTGGTCCAATGAATGTTCTATAAATAGAGCCCTTGGGGGGTGCATGCATGGCTGGCTCCTGGATGGACGCGCTTTGAGTTCAGCTCCATCCACCCGCCAGATACAGTGCGGCTCATCCTGACACCGAGTGCTCTAACCTGCACCGATCAGCAGATAAAGGGTGTACAACCCTCGGTAGCCATGCTTAGCTGCCGAAAAACCCCTGGACAGCCAGGGAAATGAACCCAATTCTTCCCTGCTGTCACAACAGGGATCCAAGATGGCACCGGCTGCATGGACACAGGACACAGCAGTCATGAGGGGGACAGCAGATCCCAGCAGCTGGACATCAGACTCTGTTCTCCACTATAACCTGGGGACCCGGGTGAGTTATCTCCCCCCTGTCACCCACCACAAGCAGCCCAGCCAAATTTAGACCCCATCTAGATTCAAACTCACTATCTGCCTGTCAGCCTCTCATTCCTCCATCACCTCAGCACATCACAGAACCATCTCTGATAGAATCTTTCCCTGCCTCAGCCCAGCCTATCACAGAAATGTGTATGAAGAACATGCGTCTATCCCTGCGACAAACACTACATAACGATATGACAGGATCACTATCCCAGATCTCAAATGTGGTCCAGCAACAAGATCACAGATTACGTCATATTGAGACGAGAATGGGAGGTATAAGTACAGCACACAACCATGTAATTGACGCACATGATGACCACGCTTCTGAAATCGAGCAAATAAACCTGAAACTAGCGGAGTTAGAAGATCGCTCAAGACGCAACAATATAAAATTCAGAGGTATCCCTGAAAATATCACCAACGATACACTACTATCATCTATCCAACAATTCCATCTCTCAGATATGGAGCTCGCCATAGATCGAGCACATAGAATACCCAAACCTGCATTCCTATCAGCGTCCATCCCCAGAGATGTCCTGGCTCACATTCACTTCTACCAGATCAAAGAAAAAGTAATGACAGCAGCCAGAAACCCCCCCCCCCCGCTCCCGCCATCACATACAAACATCAGACTATATACGGATTTGTCAAAGGCCACTCTCCTTAACTGCAAAAAGATGGTCAACATTACCAAAGCCTTACAAAATCACGGAATAGGCTATCAATGGGGATTCCCCACAAAACTGACCATCAGACATCAGGGCAGAATACACACAATCAAAAACCTAGAGGCAGGCATCAACCTATTGAAGACATGGAACATAATACCCGTGAAACCCCACCAATCCACCCCTACCAATCTGCAACAAATGAAGGCAAAGTGAACCTGACTTACTACACTCTATACAATTCAACCACACCACCTCGGACGCTATACCTCAACCTATTATTCTCTGGCAATGGCCCCAACCACACCACCTCGGACGCTATACCTCAACCTATTATTCTCTGGCAATGGCCCCAACCACACCACCTCGGACGCTATACCTCAACCTATTATTCTCTGGCAATGGCCCCAACCACACCACCTCGGACACTATACCTCCACCTATTATTCTCTGGCAATGGCCCCAACCACACCACCTCGGACGCTATACCTCAACCTATTATTCTCTGGCAATGGCCCCAACCACACCACCTCGGACGCTATACCTCAACCTATTATTCTCTGGCAATGGCCCCAACCACACCACCTCGGACGCTATACCTCAACCTATTATTCTCTGGCAATGGCCCCAACCACACCACCTCGGACGCTATACCTCAACCTATTATTCTCTGGCAATGGCCCCTTACAGAATATTCTTACATTACGAGACTCTGTTTGGCATAACCCTTTCTACGGTCTATGCTTGTTCACACCCCCCTGTTTTGAAGTAGCACTCCCTGCTACTCATGTTACTTGCATTTTCCGCAAGTCTTTTTTATTCCTGTTTACTTCCACCCCCCCCTGCACCATCAGTCGATCATCCGAACCAACTGTTCACCTGAAACCAACCAAACAACATAGAAAATACCACACGCATCATCGAGCAAACCAATACCACTCTACCAAACACATAGAAATTTCTCTTGTCCTACCAAGTCTCTCCATTCTATGTCAATTCGCCCAGAAATGACTCCTCTACTCCACCAATCCAACAAACGAACTACAAAATGATTGACATAACATCACTTAATGTTCGGGGTCTAAACTCCCCCTTTAAGAGATGGATGCTCCAAAAGGAAGCCCGTACGCTTCATGCTGATATACTTTTCATACAAGAATCACATTTCACAACCACCAAGACCCCTAAACTACAACTGCACCGATTCTTCCATATTTATATGGCCACTAACTCTAAGAAGAAAAATGGGGTTATTATAGCCATAAAAGACTCTACAATTCCACCACATCTCAGAAATAGCAGATCCTCGAGGTCGCTACCATATCCTAATCTGCAAAGTTAACAATATACCATATACCCTAGTAAATGTTTATGGACCCAACAACAACCAAATGCAATTCTACCACAATCTCCATTCCAGCATCTCTTCTCACAAACAAGGCGGACTTCTCATTGGCGGAGACTTCAACCTCATCGGCAACCCACTCCTGGACTCTTCCACCAACAAACGCTCCCCAAAACATTAATTGTTTCTTACATGACCATGATCTATACGACATCTGGAGATGCCATCACAGCAATGAAAGAGACTACACCTACTACTCCCCATCTCACCTATTCTACTCTAGAATCGACTTCTTTGTTACAGACAAATAGACCCTACAACATATAACGTCATCCAAAATTGGCACCATAACCTGGTCTGATCACGCTCCAATCAACATAACTCTTGACAACAAGCAACATTCCTCAATCCCCCGTAGCTGGAGACTGAATTCCTCGATATTGAAGAACCCAGACAACCAAAAACACTTGCTAGAAGCTCACAAAGTATTTTTTGAATTTAACCACTTCCTGTCCGGACACTTTCACCCCCTTCCTGTCCAGGCCAATTTTCAGCTTTCAGCGCTCTCACATTGTGAATGACAATTACTCAGGCATACAGCACTGTATCTAAATGAAATTATTATCATTTTTTTCAAACAAATAGAGCTTTAATTTGGTGGTATTTAATCATCACTGGGGTTTTTATTTTTTGCTAGAAAAATTAAAAAAGACTGAAAATTTTTAAAAATAACATGTTTTTCTTAGTATTTGATACTAAATTTTTCAAATAAATATACTGTCTTCATAAATTTAGGCCAAGATCCATTGTACTACTTTTTTTGGTAGACATAACCCAAATCATTGTGTATTATTTAGTCTTTGTGAAAGTTATAGAGTCCACAGACCATGGTTTATATATTTAAAAATGTATCAATCCTGATGTACAGACTACCTATATAATTTCTTGGGGCCCTAAAATGCCAGGACAGTACAAATACCCCCCAAATGACCCCTTTTTGGAAAGTAGACAGTCTGAGGTATTTAATGAGAGGCATGGGGAGTTTTTGACGTTGTCATTTTTTTGCCAGTTTTTGAAGGAAATGATGAAAGTAAACACAATTTTTTTTTTCCACAAAGTTGTCATTTAACAAGTTCTTTCTCTCACACGGCATAGGCATACTTGCAATTACACCCCAAAACACATTCTGCTACTCTTTCTGAGTATGGCGATACCACATGTGTAAAACTTTTTCACAGCCTAACCACATAGAAGGGCCCCACATCCAATAAGCACCCTTAGGCGTTCTAGGGGCAAAAATTTCACATCTAATTTCTTGACTGTCTATCACAGTTTTGGAGGTCCTGGGGCACCAGGACAATTGAATTACCCACAAAATGACCCCATTTTAGAAAGAAAACACCTCAAAGTATGTTTTAAGAGGCATGGGGAGTCCTCTGAAGACTTCATTTTTTGCCCTAAGTTTTTGGAAAATGTGAAAAAATTAAAATATATTTTTTTTTTATGCAAAGTTGTCAATCTATGAGATATTTCTATTACACAGCATAGGCATACTTAAAATTACACCTCAAAACGCATTCTTTAACTCCTGCTGAATATGGCAATACCAAATGTGTGAGACTTTTTCACAGTCTGGCCACATAGAGGGGCTCTGCATCCAATAAGCACCTGTTAGCGTTCTAAGGACAAAAATTACACATCTAATTTCTTGACTACCTATTGCCGTTTTAGAGGTCCTGGAGCATCAGGACAATGGAATTACCCACAAAATGACCCCATTTTGGAAAGCAAACACCCCAAGGTATGTTTTAGGAGGCATGGGGAGTCTTCAGAAGACTTCATTTTTTGCCAAACGTTTTTGGAATATGTTAAAAGAAAATGAAAATGTATTTTTTTCTACGCAAAGTTGTCAATATAGAAGATATTTCTAATACACAGCATAGGCATACCTAAAATTACACCCCAAAACACATTCTCTAACTCTTCCTGAGTATAACGATACCACACGGGTAAGACTTTTTCACAGCCTAGCCAAATAGAAGGGCCCCACATCCAATAAGCACCGTTAGGCATACTAAGGGCAAAAATTACACATCTAATTTATTGACTACGTATCACAATTTTGGAGGTCCTGGAGCAGCAAAGTCTTCTGAAGACTTAATTTTTTACACAGATTTTTATAAAATGTGAAAAAAAAGTAGTTTTTTTTTTTAATGCAATGTTACCAATAATAACATATTTCTAACACACTGCATAGGCATTCTTAGAATAACACATCAAAACACATTCTGCTACTTTTCCTGAGTATGGGGATACCACATGTGTAAGACATTTTCAGTGTTTGGACTGATTACTGGTCATTGCAACCTGTGTATCACAAAAATTAGCAAACATTATATATCAATAAAGCATAGTGTAGCTTCACCTACAGCCTGTTCCTAAAAGCTTAACCTACTAGTACGTGGCTGTCCACATAGCACTATGTTCATTCACCAAGAAGTTGAACAAAAGATAAACCAAAGAGTACCTGTGGTTTCAGTGCAGAGGATGGGTGGCACCAGTGTCTCGCAGGAAGGTAGTCAGTGGGATGTGCAGATGGATCAGTACCGGTGTCATGCATAGACGTGGTGAGCAAACAGGCAAAGCAGTGGTCCAGGAAGAAGACAGGAACATGGTCCATAAAAAGGCCACAGTCAATACAGACAGCAAGCAAAGACGTGGGAAAAGGATTGGTCCAGGCAGAAACATTAAGCTTAGGGCCTTGGTTAGGTAAGACTGGACAAAGGGGTAGAGGCTTCATCCCACCCAAATCTCTTTGAAGCCTCTGGTCTCCAGACCCTGATCCGGGAATTAAAAAACCCAAAGAAAACGAAAAGTTTTCTCTGCTCAGAAACACTACTCTGGATCCCCTCACATACATGAGACCCCTGTGTTGTCTTGAATCCCACTACTAAAGTGGGAGGGCAAAAGATCAGTCCAGGAGGCAGGCAGAGGCATGGTCGATTAACAGGCCGAGGTCAGTTCAGGCAGCAAGCAGAGGCATGGTCGATTAACAGGCTGAGGTCAGTTCAGGCAGCAGGCAGAGGCATGGTTGATTAACAGGCCGAGGTCAGTTCAGGCAGCAGGCAGAGGCATGGTTGATTAACAGGCCGAGGTCAGTTCAGGCAGCAGGCATAGGCATGATCGAGTAACAGGCCGAGGTCAGTTCAGGCAGCAAGCAGAGGCATGGTCGAGTAACAGGCCGAGGTCAGTTCAGGCAGCAGGCAGAGGCATGGTCGAGTAACAGGCCGAGGTCAGTTCAGGCAGCAGGCAGAGGCATGGCAAATAAACAGGCCAAGGTCAGTTCAGATGGAAGGCAGGAAAATGAATTCAGGCAACAGGCAGAAACGTGGCAGGGAAATAGCAAACAGAGGACAAAGAGATATATCTTCACCGTACTTCACTAATAATGTAGTGCGGTATGGTAGATACGGAAGCACTCTTCTATACAGAGACCAGGCTTTGAGGGACACTGGGGACAGTAGTATCGGGTGTCAGATCGAATTCCATGTTTGGAGCATACCTAACATCTCTTTTGAGGATTGCGGTCTGTTTCGGTAGGGGGGACGATATCGGGGAAATGTCTTTCATGCAATTGGCTCACTGCATCAGACCGAATTTGTTCAGGTACGGGTCTTCCTTGATAGATGAGGGATGTGATAATCTCTTCCTGATATTGTAAGAAGGTGACAGGTCTTTGTGTGGACTTCTGGAAAACGATGTAGGAATTGTACAGGGCCATATGGAAAGGTAGAAGGATACTTTTTTATACCAGTAGATTGATCTTCTGTTGGGTATGTAGGGCTGTAACATTTGATCATTTAAATCCACTCCCCCCATGAACAGGTTGTATTCATGTATGCATTGGGGTTTTCAGATGGGACCGCGACTTCCTTGAATTTCCAATGAGCTGCTGTTATGGATAGATGAAAGGACATACACATCCCGTTTGTCTCGCCACTTAAGGGCCAGGATCTCTTTATTTCTCAAGCTAGCTGACTCCCCCCTGTTTAGCTTGGTGGCAACCAATTGTTGTGGAAAGCCCTTCAGATTGGGTCGAACTGTGCCACAGGCTACAGTGTCCTTGAGATAAAGGTTGCGGAAAAGGGGCAGGCTTGTGTAGAAATTGTCCACGTAAAGGTGGTACCCCTGATTGAAGAGGGGGTATACCAGGTCCCAGACAACGTTTCCGCTACTCCCCATATAGGCTGGGCATTCAGGGGGCTCTAGCTGACTGTCCTTTCCTTCGTAGATATGGAACTTGTACACATACCCTGTGGCCCTTTCGCAGAGTTTGTTCATCTTCACCCCGTTTACTTGGAATGTACTGTTTTATGATCAGCCTCCCAGTGAAATGGATTAGGGATTCATCGACACAGATGTTTTTTTCAGGACAATATATTTCTGAAAATTTTTGGTTGAAATAATTGATTAGTGGACGAATTTTATAAAGTTTGTCGTACTCGGGGTGATCTCTGGGGGGGAACAGGGAATTAACGTTGAAATGTAGAAAGTGCAGAATTGTTTTATAGCGGGTCCTGGACATAGTGGCAGAAAAGAGCGGCATGTGTTGAATGCGATTTGTCGACCAATAAGCATGCAGTTCATTTTTTTTGTTAGTCCCATATTAAATGTAAGGCCAAGAAACACTTTAAATTCTTCAACTGTGAGGCATTTCCACTCAAATGTTCGAGCATAACAGGAGTTGGGATTTTGGGTGATGAATTGCTGGGTGAACATATTGCATTGGTGCACAACTGAATTCAAAAAATCTTCAGTGAAAAATAAATGGAAATAATCAATGGCTGTAAAATTTTGGGTTTCTGCCTGAATGCCTGGTTGGGCTATGAATGGGGGAATTATAGGTGTTCCTGATCCTGAAGGTAGCCACACAGGGTTTAAAAGAGCATCTGGGACAGCAGTATGGGCCCTAATCCTTGGTAGCTGATGTGACACCCTAGTACTAGAACTTGCACTTACAGTGCTGGTAGTAGCCATGTCAGAGGAACGTATTGAGCTGCTGGGGGTTGCTTGCTGCTCCTTGGAGTTCCTCATTATTTTTGTTGGAACACCTTCTTCTGAGTCAGAGAGTGAACCGCTGCTGTGTACTGGTTGATATACAGAATCTGAGTCTGACAGTGAGAGTTCTCCGTCACTCTCATCTGTCATACTCAGAATTTGAAATGCCTCCTCGCTTCTATATGATCTTTTGGCCATATGTTTGACACGGATCAGGACCCACTGGTATGGCAGTGATCAGGATGATGGCGTTGCAGTGAGGGACAGATATCTGGCTGCAGATGGTTCACACTAGTCACTGTTGGGCAAAAATCACAGATACCGTGAGCTGGCAGGCAATGTTTTGTGAGTGTGTGTAAACTGTGTGCCAAGGGTGAAATCTACTCACAGTTAGCTGTACTGGATCTCTCTCCTCACAGACGATGGCAGTGAACAGGATCCACTGGTGTGGCGGAGATCAGGGACACTGTATGAACAGGGACACTGTAAGGTGATCAGGGACACTGATTGGGCCACTGTATGGTGATCAGGGACACTGCTGGACCACTGCGGTGATCAAGGACACTGCTGGGCCACTTGTGTGGCAATCAGGGATACTGCTGGGCCACTGCGGTGATCAGGGACACTGCTGGGCCACTTGTGTGGCGATCAGGGACACTGCAGCAATCAGGGACACTGTGGCGATCAGGGACACTGCTGGACCACTTGTGCGGCGATCATGGACACTGCTGGGCCACTGCGATGATCAGGACACTGCTGGGCCACTTGTGTGGCGATCAGAAACACTGCTGGGCAACTGCGGTGATCAGGGACACTGCGGTGATCAAGGACACTGCTGGACCACTTGTCCGGCGATCAGGGACACTGCTGGCCACTTGTGTGGTGATCAGGGACACTGCTGGGCCACTTGTGTGGTGATCAGGGCCACTGCTGGACCACTTGTGCGGCAATCAGGGACACTGCGGTGATCAGGGACACTGCTGGGACACTGCGGCGATCAGGGACACTGCTGGACCATTTCTGCGGCAATCAGGGACACTGCTGGGCCACTGCGATGATCAGGACACTGCTGGGCCACTTGTGTGGCAATCAGAAACACTGCTGGACTACTGCGATGATCAGGGACACTGCGGTGATCAGGGGCACTGCTGGACCACTTGTCTGGCGATCAGGGACACTGCTGGGCCACTTGTGTGGTGATCAGGAACACTGCTGGGCCAATGCGGTGATCAGGGACACTGCTAGGCCAATTGTGTGGTGATCAGGAACACTGCTGGGCCAATGCGGTGATCAGGGACACTGCTGGGCCACTTGTGTGGTGGTCAGGGACACTGCTGGGCCACTGCAGCAATCAGGAACACTGCTGGGACACTAGGTGGCGATCAGGGACACTGACAATCAGGGACACTGCTGGGCCACTTGTTGGGTGATCAGGGCCACTTGTGGGCAATCAGGACCACTTGTGGGCAATCAAAGCCACTTGTGGGCAATCAGGACCACTTGTGGGCAATCAAAGCCACTTGTGGGCAATCAGGGCCACTTGTGGGCGATCAGGGACATTTGTGGGTGGACAGGGACACGTGGGGCAATCAGGGCCACTTGTGGGTGATCAGGGACATTTGTGGGTGATCAGGGACACGTGGGGCAATCAGGGACACTTGTGGGCGATCAGGGCCACTTATGGGGGCGATCAGGGCCACTTATGGGCAATCAAAGCCACTTGTTGGGGTGATCAAGGACACGTGGGGCAATCAGGGCCACTTGTTGGGGTGATCAGGGACACTTATGGGTGATCAGGGCCACTTGTGGGTGATCAGGGCCACTTTAGGGGCGATCAGGTGTCACTGAGGTGGAGGGCAGTTAGCTACTACCTATTCTTCGCTCCTTCTCCTCTCACAGACAACTCCGTGAGAGGAGAAGGAGGCGGAAGCCGCACCATGTGGCTTTTGTTTACACTTAAGATGTGTCCTTATTGGACACAGCTGATCACATGGTATGGGACCGATTTCATTGGTCCCATACCATGTCACGTAATCCACCGTGTCCGTCGGACTCGGCGATCATCGGGCTCGCGGGTGCGCACTCTAGGAGCCGTGCACGAGCCTCAGATACAAGGTGCCGTTTAGATACGGCAACCCGCTCCTGGAGGTGTCCCGTCCTGCAGTTTATAAACAGCGGCCGGACGGGAAGTGGTTAATACTTGGAATAAACTTCCAGTAGAGGTAGTGAGCCAGTGACAAATCACAGAGATCATCACAATAGTACACAATGAATGGCTATGAATGAAAGCCATTCATTGTGTACAACTGTCGTGTGATCACTGTGGAAGTCCATGTGTGGACATTTCTACCTATGATAAATGACAGGCTAAACCCACCTGGAGACTTTCTCCACACCTGGAGTGTGCTGAGTTCTTGGAGAACGTCTACACAGTGTTTCCAGATTGGCTTTATCACCCCAACGAGCTCGCTCCAGTTCATGGATGTCATCATTATGTTTGGAGGATCTCACCAGTCAGGAGCCTTTCCTGTCATCCTACATGTTCCCTTCTGAGGATTGTTCTATCCTTCCAAACAAATGTATGAAATCATGGATGAGTCCTCCTTCTATGTGATCTAGAAGATCTTCAATCACAATGTCTTTATGGATGAAGTGGATGGCCCAGTTTATATATTATTTATTGCTTTACAGCTTTATTCCCTCCAGGATTCATTCTTTATTTATAGAACCATTCAAGGAAGTGTTCTTACTGTGAGAGATCTCCACCACCATTCCTCTGTGACCATTACATCCTTGTCATTTATGTCTAACATCTTCATTATGAGTGGATTGATAGATATTCTTATGCCTTTGGATTTATTTTTGCATTTTGTTTACCCAAAAAGATCTGTTTTAGAGGCCTCTGTTTTATTATGTATTTTGTTTTTATCTTGTGTTCTGTGTCTTTAAGACTTTTCTATCTGTAGTAAAAATTTTTATTTAAACAGTTGGTTGCATAAGAGTTAGGTTTATTGTTTCTTACTGTTTTTTAGTTATTTTGGCACCTCCCTGGTATCCCTGTAAGGTAGATATAATGCTGGAATGGTTATTAGGGGACGTTTCTCGGGGCTGCAGTTTTTCTGAAATCCACAAGATGGGGATCTCATTTCTCACCAAACAGGACTTCTCTATGGAATACAGACAGGAAGTGATGTCAGGAACAGACAGGAAGTTCCAGGTGAGAGGTGAGTTGGGGGGAATCAGATCGGAGACGTTGGTGGAAGTGGCAGCAGAGGAGGTAATAAGATGTTATGTTCTATTTACAGCCAGTAACCCCCCATCATGTCCATCCTCTTCCTCCATAGTCACTGTGACGTTTTTATCTCCAGCAGATGATGATACGCTTCAATATTTAGAAGGACACAAGGATCTCTACAAGGACGTCATGATGGACAATCAGCCGCCCCTCACATCACCGGGTAAGAGGAGACTTTATTGTAAAGGAGAGAGCAGTACGGAGGATCCACCTAGATCCCCCATCATCTGATAAACACATAGAAACAATGGATTCAGTCAGTGTGTGTGTTTCCTACAGATGGATCCAGTCATGGGAACCCACCAGAGAGATGTCCCCGTCCTCTGTATTCCCGGGATTCCACACAGGAAGGTCACACCATCCCTCACCATCATCAGGTAGATGATGACAATTATTGGTAGTTGTGATTTATACACAGCATGTTTGTTACAATGAATGTTTTATTATATCTTTCAGAGTGGAATCCTCGGGGATGATAATATTGATGTTAAAGAAGAGTATAAAGAGGAGGATGAGGAGTATGGAGTGATGGAGGAGTTTTCAGAAGGACACAAGGAGATGATGGAGCCACCTAATACCAGGAACCCCCCAGAGAGATGTCCCCGTCCTCTGTATTCCCGGGATTCCACACAGGAAGGTCACACCATCCCTCACCATTACAAGGTTGGTGGGGCGGAGAGCATGGACGTGGGACAATATATGGATTTTTTATGTGACCTTATATTTTACAGATGAACTCTTCTATAATTTTCTTGGTTTAGAGTGAAGATCTGATAGATATAAAACTTGAGGTGAAAGCAGAAGAAGAAGAGGCGTATGTGAGGGATGATCAGCAGTCTATGGAGGAGGATGGAATAACGGGGACATTTATAGAGGAGGACACTCCTACAGAGATCAGCACAGGTGGGTCATGAACACTAAATCCATTCCTCCACCCATACTGCTCACTGATTGGTCCAGAGTAGGGCGGGGACTGGGTGATATCAGCCTGTAATCCCCTGGTCACTTTCCTGAGCTGTGTTCCCCGTCCTGTATTCCTGGATTTCTCTCGGATAATCTTCCTTCTCTGTGCTGCAGACACAATTTATGTATCTAGACTGGATTTATGGAGGTTCTGGGGTTCAGCTGGCAGCAAAATGTTCATTTTCACCATAGACGTTACTAGACCTAGACACCTGGGGTATGTGCTTTGGGTCTTCTGCCCCATCACCGGGTCTAGTAAGATCTCTGACAGAACATTTCTCCCAGGGTTCCTTGCTCTGTGGTCTGCTGGCTGTGCCGGGTGGAGGAATATGTCTGTAGTGTCTCAGACCCAAGTCACTGAGTGCAGTCTCAGGAGATGGGAGACAGCGGTGTGGGATCTCTGCAACTTGTCTACAGTAAACATTTAATCTTCCACTGATTACTGGATACCAATATTATGAGTCCTGACCCTTACACTCTATCATTTATATTGTACATTACATACTCCTGACCCCTGCACTATATACTCTATGTTGTACATTCCATACTCCTGACCCCTGCACTGTATACTCTATGTTGTACATTCCATACTCCTGACCCCTGCACTATATACTCTATGTTGCACATTACATACGCCTGACCCCTGCACTATATACTCTATGTTGTACATTACATACCCCTGACCCCTGCACTATATACTCTATGTTGTACATTACATACTCCTGACCCCTGCACTATATACTCTATGTTGTACATTACATACTCCTGACCCCTGCACTATATACTCTATGTTGTACATTACATACTCCTGACCCCTGCACTATATACTCTATGTTGTACATTACATACTCCTGACCCCTGCACTATATACTCTATGTTGTACATTACATCCTCCTGACCCCTGCACTATATACTCTATGTTGTACATTACATAGTCCTGACCCCTGCACTATATACTCTGTGTTGTACATTACATACTCCTGACCCCTGCACTATATACTCTGTTGTAAATTACATACTCCTGACCGATGCAATATATAGTCTAGTTTTTTATAATACATACTCCTGACCCCTGCACTATGTACTCTATGTTGTACATTACATACTCCTGACCCCTGCACTATATACTCTATGTTGTACATTACATACTCCTGACCCCTGCACTATATACTCTGTTGTGCATTACATACTCCTGACCCCTGCACTATATACTTTATGTTGTACATTACATACTCCTGACTCCTACATTATATACTCTGTTGTGCATTACATACCCCTGCACTATATACTCTGTTTTACATTACATACTCCTGACCCCTGCACTATATACTCCATGTTGTACATTACATACTCCTGACCCCTGCACTATATACTCCATGTTCTGCATTACATCCTCTTGACCCCTGCACTATATACTCCATGTTGTACATTACATACTCCTGACCCATGCACTATATACTTTATGTTGTACATTACATACTCCTGACCCCTGCACTATATACTCTATGTTGTACATTCCATACTCCTGACCCCTGCATTACATACTCTGTGTTGTATATTACATACTCCTGACCCCTGCACTATATACTCTATGGTGTACATTACATACTCCTGACCCCTGCACTATATACTCTGTTGTACATTACATACTCCTGACCCCTGCACTATATACTCTGTTGTACATTACATACTCCTGACCCCTGCACTATATACTCTATGTTGTACATTACATACTCCTGACCCCTGCACTATATACTCTGTTGTACATTACATACTCCTGACCCCTGCACTATATACTCTGTTGTACATTACATACTCCTGACCCCTGCACTATATACTCTGTGTTGTACATTACATACTCCTGACCCCTGCTCTATATACCCTATGTTGTACATTACATACTCCTGACCCCTGCACTATATACTATATGTTGTACATTACATATTCCTGACCCCTGCACTATATACTCAATGTTGTACATTACATACTCCTGACCCCTGCACTATATACTCTATGTTGTACATTACATACTCCTGACCCCTGCACTATATACTCTATGTTGTACATTACATACTCCTGACCCCTGCACTATATACTCTGTTGTACATTACATACTCCTGACCCCTGCACTATATACTCTATGTTGTATATTACATACTCCTGACCCCTGCACTATATACTCTGTTGTACATTACATACTCCTGACCCCTGCACTATATACTCTATGTTGTACATTACATACTCCTGATCCCTGCACTATATACTCTATGTTGTACATTACATACTCCTGACCCCTGCACTATATACTCTATGTTGTACATTCCATAGCCCTGACTTCTGCTCTCCCCCTTCCCCCACTGCTATATATACACATAATATGGATTCTCTTTTGTTACACCCATTTCCTCCCAGCTGGACATTTTATATCGGATGATGTGATTGGAGCACAGACCTTTACATGGTGATAATAATGTGATAACATCCTCCAACTTTGGACCCTTAAACAGAAAGTGATAATGAGGGAGGAGTCAATACCCCAATGATGGTGGTCTTCAGGATCAGTCCAGTCTTCATCTTGGTTGTTCTCCCCCCATCCTCACTCTCTGACCTCTGGTGGGGCTCAGCCCCGCTGTTCTTTATGACTAAATCATGGAGTAAATAAGGAAGTGCAGTACTTCTTGTGTTGGGAAGATGGTGATGAGTGATAGAGGGGGTGGGGACCCTCGTCCTATAATCCCCTCATCACTGTCCCTCCTATAAAAGACAGTTCTGGTTGTTTCCTCACTCTCTGACTAAGGTCCATGAATAAAGAAATGACCTGGTAGGAGATCAGAGGAGCCATTTCCTAGTTCCCTTGAGGGTGGAATTGTAAGCTCCTCAGAGACCAAGCTGCCTGATGTGGGCGGAGTCCTGGTTTGGGGGAACCAATCAGCTCCTGTCTAGTAATCCTCTTTGTCTTTGTATTTTAGTCCATGGCCGGGAGATGAGGAAAACCTCCGAGGATTGTCTCACTTTGTCTCCAGACTGGAAAGTAGAAGATGAGGACATCACACAGTATAGTCCAGGAGAAAATCCGGCATCCTGTAATGTCCATCTGGCACCACCCAGTGTAGATGGACCATCCGATTCCTTGTATCCTGAGGAACCTCAGACTGTGCGGGACCGGGCCGGCCTTCCAACAGGGAAGAGGTTCTCCTGTACTGAGTGCGGGAAATGTTTCAGTTATAAATCCAGTCTTAATGTGCACAAAAGATCTCACACGGGGGAGAAGCCGTATTCCTGTCCTGAGTGCGGGAAATGTTTTTCAGTGAAGTCCTATCTTTACTCACATCAGATAACTCACACAGGTGAGAAACCATATTCCTGTCCTGAGTGTGGGAAATGTTTTTCAAGGAAGTTCATTCTTTACACCCATCAGAGATCTCACACAGGGGAGAAGCCGTATTTCTGTCTTGAGTGCGGGAAATGTTTTTCACAGAAGTCCAATCTTTATATACATCAGCGATATCATACAGGTGAGAAGCCATATTCCTGTCCTGAGTGCGGGAAGGATTTTTGTTCTAAATCTAGTCTTAATATGCATAAAAGATCTCACACGGGGGAGAAGCCGTATTCTTGTCCCGAGTGTGGGAAAAGTTTTTCACAGAAGTCCGATCTGCACATACATCAGAGATCTCACACGGGGGAGAAGCCATATTCTTGTCCGGAGTGTGGGAAATGTTTTTTAATGAAGTCCCATCTTTCCACACATCAGAAATCTCACACGGGGAAGAAGCCATATTCCTGTCCTGAGTGTGGGAAAAGTTTTTCAGAGATGTTCAGACTTTACACACATCAGAGATCTCACCCGGGAGAAGCCACTTTCCTGTCCTGAGTGAGGGAAATGTTCCTCACTGAAGTCCTGTCTTCCTGTACATCAGGGATCCCACACAACCCTGGAGGTGTATTAGTGCCTTGAGTGCAGGAAATGTCTTCTAGATGAATGTTGCTGGACATCCCAGCTCTCATGTGGGGAAGAAGCACACCCTGATATACACTTCAGATATACTCCATGGCTGATCTTCATCATGGAAGAAACAGTTCATAAGGAGATCAGAGGTCCCCAAAGACATGGATGAAGTGTGGGACCGAGTTGGCCATTGATGGCAGGAGAAGAATAAAAATGGAGTCCAGCCCTGTGATTGGCTGAGTACATTTTGTGGTGGGAGATTTCACAAACACTTGGAGGTCTATGGAGAACAATGTTGAACGGACATGACCGGCATTCTCCAGCTGGGAGGAGTTTTGGACATATTTTATTTCTTATGATCATTGGCTCCATCTAGTGGCCATAATATCATATTGGGCTAGTTTTACTGATGGAGAGATTTCAGAAATATCACCTCATTGTGGCCACTAGATGGAGCCGGCGATCATAGGAAATCACTGTGTTACTTAACATACTGCTGGATGTTGTCACAGCTGGAGGAATGATTGTCTCATTGGTCCAATGAATGTTCTATAAATAGAGCCCTTGGGGGGTGCATGCATGGCTGGCTCCTGGATGGACGCGCTTTGAGTTCAGCTCCATCCACCCGCCAGATACAGTGCGGCTCATCCTGACACCGAGTGCTCTAACCTGCACCGATCAGCAGATAAAGGGTGTACAACCCTCGGTAGCCATGCTTAGCTGCCGAAAAACCCCTGGACAGCCAGGGAAATGAACCCAATTCTTCCCTGCTGTCACAACAGGGATCCAAGATGGCACCGGCTGCATGGACACAGGACACAGCAGTCATGAGGGGGACAGCAGATCCCAGCAGCTGGACATCAGACTCTGTTCTCCACTATAACCTGGGGACCCGGGTGAGTTATCTCCCCCCTGTCACCCACCACAAGCAGCCCAGCCAAATTTAGACCCCATCTAGATTCAAACTCACTATCTGCCTGTCAGCCTCTCATTCCTCCATCACCTCAGCACATCACAGAACCATCTCTGATAGAATCTTTCCCTGCCTCAGCCCAGCCTATCACAGAAATGTGTATGAAGAACATGCGTCTATCCCTGCGACAAACACTACATAACGATATGACAGGATCACTATCCCAGATCTCAAATGTGGTCCAGCAACAAGATCACAGATTACGTCATATTGAGACGAGAATGGGAGGTATAAGTACAGCACACAACCATGTAATTGACGCACATGATGACCACGCTTCTGAAATCGAGCAAATAAACCTGAAACTAGCGGAGTTAGAAGATCGCTCAAGACGCAACAATATAAAATTCAGAGGTATCCCTGAAAATATCACCAACGATACACTACTATCATCTATCCAACAATTCCATCTCTCAGATATGGAGCTCGCCATAGATCGAGCACATAGAATACCCAAACCTGCATTCCTATCAGCGTCCATCCCCAGAGATGTCCTGGCTCACATTCACTTCTACCAGATCAAAGAAAAAGTAATGACAGCAGCCAGAAACCCCCCCCCCCCGCTCCCGCCATCACATACAAACATCAGACTATATACGGATTTGTCAAAGGCCACTCTCCTTAACTGCAAAAAGATGGTCAACATTACCAAAGCCTTACAAAATCACGGAATAGGCTATCAATGGGGATTCCCCACAAAACTGACCATCAGACATCAGGGCAGAATACACACAATCAAAAACCTAGAGGCAGGCATCAACCTATTGAAGACATGGAACATAATACCCGTGAAACCCCACCAATCCACCCCTACCAATCTGCAACAAATGAAGGCAAAGTGAACCTGACTTACTACACTCTATACAATTCAACCACACCACCTCGGACGCTATACCTCAACCTATTATTCTCTGGCAATGGCCCCAACCACACCACCTCGGACGCTATACCTCAACCTATTATTCTCTGGCAATGGCCCCAACCACACCACCTCGGACGCTATACCTCAACCTATTATTCTCTGGCAATGGCCCCAACCACACCACCTCGGACGCTATACCTCAACCTATTATTCTCTGGCAATGGCCCCAACCACACCACCTCGGACGCTATACCTCCACCTATTATTCTCTGGCAATGGCCCCAACCACACCACCTCGGACGCTATACCTCAACCTATTATTCTCTGGCAATGGCCCCAACCACACCACCTCGGACGCTATACCTCAACCTATTATTCTCTGGCAATGGCCCCAACCACACCACCTCGGACGCTATACCTCAACCTATTATTCTCTGGCAATGGCCCCAACCACACCACCTCGGACGCTATACCTCAACCTATTATTCTCTGGCAATGGCCCCTTACAGAATATTCTTACATTACGAGACTCTGTTTGGCATAACCCTTTCTACGGTCTATGCTTGTTCACACCCCCCTGTTTTGAAGTAGCACTCCCTGCTACTCATGTTACTTGCATTTTCCGCAAGTCTTTTTTATTCCTGTTTACTTCCACCCCCCCCTGCACCATCAGTCGATCATCCGAACCAACTGTTCACCTGAAACCAACCAAACAACATAGAAAATACCACACGCATCATCGAGCAAACCAATACCACTCTACCAAACACATAGAAATTTCTCTTGTCCTACCAAGTCTCTCCATTCTATGTCAATTCGCCCAGAAATGACTCCTCTACTCCACCAATCCAACAAACGAACTACAAAATGATTGACATAACATCACTTAATGTTCGGGGTCTAAACTCCCCCTTTAAGAGATGGATGCTCCAAAAGGAAGCCCGTACGCTTCATGCTGATATACTTTTCATACAAGAATCACATTTCACAACCACCAAGACCCCTAAACTACAACTGCACCGATTCTTCCATATTTATATGGCCACTAACTCTAAGAAGAAAAATGGGGTTATTATAGCCATAAAAGACTCTACAATTCCACCACATCTCAGAAATAGCAGATCCTCGAGGTCGCTACCATATCCTAATCTGCAAAGTTAACAATATACCATATACCCTAGTAAATGTTTATGGACCCAACAACAACCAAATGCAATTCTACCACAATCTCCATTCCAGCATCTCTTCTCACAAACAAGGCGGACTTCTCATTGGCGGAGACTTCAACCTCATCGGCAACCCACTCCTGGACTCTTCCACCAACAAACGCTCCCCAAAACATTAATTGTTTCTTACATGACCATGATCTATACGACATCTGGAGATGCCATCACAGCAATGAAAGAGACTACACCTACTACTCCCCATCTCACCTATTCTACTCTAGAATCGACTTCTTTGTTACAGACAAATAGACCCTACAACATATAACGTCATCCAAAATTGGCACCATAACCTGGTCTGATCACGCTCCAATCAACATAACTCTTGACAACAAGCAACATTCCTCAATCCCCCGTAGCTGGAGACTGAATTCCTCGATATTGAAGAACCCAGACAACCAAAAACACTTGCTAGAAGCTCACAAAGTATTTTTTGAATTTAACCACTTCCTGTCCGGACACTTTCACCCCCTTCCTGTCCAGGCCAATTTTCAGCTTTCAGCGCTCTCACATTGTGAATGACAATTACTCAGGCATACAGCACTGTATCTAAATGAAATTATTATCATTTTTTTCAAACAAATAGAGCTTTAATTTGGTGGTATTTAATCATCACTGGGGTTTTTATTTTTTGCTAGAAAAATTAAAAAAGACTGAAAATTTTTAAAAATAACATGTTTTTCTTAGTATTTGATACTAAATTTTTCAAATAAATATACTGTCTTCATAAATTTAGGCCAAGATCCATTGTACTACTTTTTTTGGTAGACATAACCCAAATCATTGTGTATTATTTAGTCTTTGTGAAAGTTATAGAGTCCACAGACCATGGTTTATATATTTAAAAATGTATCAATCCTGATGTACAGACTACCTATATAATTTCTTGGGGCCCTAAAATGCCAGGACAGTACAAATACCCCCCAAATGACCCCTTTTTGGAAAGTAGACAGTCTGAGGTATTTAATGAGAGGCATGGGGAGTTTTTGACGTTGTCATTTTTTTGCCAGTTTTTGAAGGAAATGATGAAAGTAAACACAATTTTTTTTTTCCACAAAGTTGTCATTTAACAAGTTCTTTCTCTCACACGGCATAGGCATACTTGCAATTACACCCCAAAACACATTCTGCTACTCTTTCTGAGTATGGCGATACCACATGTGTAAAACTTTTTCACAGCCTAACCACATAGAAGGGCCCCACATCCAATAAGCACCCTTAGGCGTTCTAGGGGCAAAAATTTCACATCTAATTTCTTGACTGTCTATCACAGTTTTGGAGGTCCTGGGGCACCAGGACAATTGAATTACCCACAAAATGACCCCATTTTAGAAAGAAAACACCTCAAAGTATGTTTTAAGAGGCATGGGGAGTCCTCTGAAGACTTCATTTTTTGCCCTAAGTTTTTGGAAAATGTGAAAAAATTAAAATATATTTTTTTTTTATGCAAAGTTGTCAATCTATGAGATATTTCTATTACACAGCATAGGCATACTTAAAATTACACCTCAAAACGCATTCTTTAACTCCTGCTGAATATGGCAATACCAAATGTGTGAGACTTTTTCACAGTCTGGCCACATAGAGGGGCTCTGCATCCAATAAGCACCTGTTAGCGTTCTAAGGACAAAAATTACACATCTAATTTCTTGACTACCTATTGCCGTTTTAGAGGTCCTGGAGCATCAGGACAATGGAATTACCCACAAAATGACCCCATTTTGGAAAGCAAACACCCCAAGGTATGTTTTAGGAGGCATGGGGAGTCTTCAGAAGACTTCATTTTTTGCCAAACGTTTTTGGAATATGTTAAAAGAAAATGAAAATGTATTTTTTTCTACGCAAAGTTGTCAATATAGAAGATATTTCTAATACACAGCATAGGCATACCTAAAATTACACCCCAAAACACATTCTCTAACTCTTCCTGAGTATAACGATACCACACGGGTAAGACTTTTTCACAGCCTAGCCAAATAGAAGGGCCCCACATCCAATAAGCACCGTTAGGCATACTAAGGGCAAAAATTACACATCTAATTTATTGACTACGTATCACAATTTTGGAGGTCCTGGAGCAGCAAAGTCTTCTGAAGACTTAATTTTTTACACAGATTTTTATAAAATGTGAAAAAAAAGTAGTTTTTTTTTTTAATGCAATGTTACCAATAATAACATATTTCTAACACACTGCATAGGCATTCTTAGAATAACACATCAAAACACATTCTGCTACTTTTCCTGAGTATGGGGATACCACATGTGTAAGACATTTTCAGTGTTTGGACTGATTACTGGTCATTGCAACCTGTGTATCACAAAAATTAGCAAACATTATATATCAATAAAGCATAGTGTAGCTTCACCTACGGCCTGTTCCTAAAAGCTTAACCTACTAGTACGTGGCTGTCCACATAGCACTATGTTCATTCACCAAGAAGTTGAACAAAAGATAAACCAAAGAGTACCTGTGGTTTCAGTGCAGAGGATGGGTGGCACCAGTGTCTCGCAGGAAGGTAGTCAGTGGGATGTGCAGATGGATCAGTACCGGTGTCATGCATAGACGTGGTGAGCAAACAGGCAAAGCAGTGGTCCAGGAAGAAGACAGGAACATGGTCCATAAAAAGGCCACAGTCAATACAGACAGCAAGCAAAGACGTGGGAAAAGGATTGGTCCAGGCAGAAACATTAAGCTTAGGGCCTTGGTTAGGTAAGACTGGACAAAGGGGTAGAGGCTTCATCCCACCCAAATCTCTTTGAAGCCTCTGGTCTCCAGACCCTGATCCGGGAATTAAAAAACCCAAAGAAAACGAAAAGTTTTCTCTGCTCAGAAACACTACTCTGGATCCCCTCACATACATGAGACCCCTGTGTTGTCTTGAATCCCACTACTAAAGTGGGAGGGCAAAAGATCAGTCCAGGAGGCAGGCAGAGGCATGGTCGATTAACAGGCCGAGGTCAGTTCAGGCAGCAAGCAGAGGCATGGTCGATTAACAGGCTGAGGTCAGTTCAGGCAGCAGGCAGAGGCATGGTTGATTAACAGGCCGAGGTCAGTTCAGGCAGCAGGCAGAGGCATGGTTGATTAACAGGCCGAGGTCAGTTCAGGCAGCAGGCATAGGCATGATCGAGTAACAGGCCGAGGTCAGTTCAGGCAGCAAGCAGAGGCATGGTCGAGTAACAGGCCGAGGTCAGTTCAGGCAGCAGGCAGAGGCATGGTCGAGTAACAGGCCGAGGTCAGTTCAGGCAGCAGGCAGAGGCATGGCAAATAAACAGGCCAAGGTCAGTTCAGATGGAAGGCAGGAAAATGAATTCAGGCAACAGGCAGAAACGTGGCAGGGAAATAGCAAACAGAGGACAAAGAGATATATCTTCACCGTACTTCACTAATAATGTAGTGCGGTATGGTAGATACGGAAGCACTCTTCTATACAGAGACCAGGCTTTGAGGGACACTGGGGACAGTAGTATCGGGTGTCAGATCGAATTCCATGTTTGGAGCATACCTAACATCTCTTTTGAGGATTGCGGTCTGTTTCGGTAGGGGGGACGATATCGGGGAAATGTCTTTCATGCAATTGGCTCACTGCATCAGACCGAATTTGTTCAGGTACGGGTCTTCCTTGATAGATGAGGGATGTGATAATCTCTTCCTGATATTGTAAGAAGGTGACAGGTCTTTGTGTGGACTTCTGGAAAACGATGTAGGAATTGTACAGGGCCATATGGAAAGGTAGAAGGATACTTTTTTATACCAGTAGATTGATCTTCTGTTGGGTATGTAGGGCTGTAACATTTGATCATTTAAATCCACTCCCCCCATGAACAGGTTGTATTCATGTATGCATTGGGGTTTTCAGATGGGACCGCGACTTCCTTGAATTTCCAATGAGCTGCTGTTATGGATAGATGAAAGGACATACACATCCCGTTTGTCTCGCCACTTAAGGGCCAGGATCTCTTTATTTCTCAAGCTAGCTGACTCCCCCCTGTTTAGCTTGGTGGCAACCAATTGTTGTGGAAAGCCCTTCAGATTGGGTCGAACTGTGCCACAGGCTACAGTGTCCTTGAGATAAAGGTTGCGGAAAAGGGGCAGGCTTGTGTAGAAATTGTCCACGTAAAGGTGGTACCCCTGATTGAAGAGGGGGTATACCAGGTCCCAGACAACGTTTCCGCTACTCCCCATATAGGCTGGGCATTCAGGGGGCTCTAGCTGACTGTCCTTTCCTTCGTAGATATGGAACTTGTACACATACCCTGTGGCCCTTTCGCAGAGTTTGTTCATCTTCACCCCGTTTACTTGGAATGTACTGTTTTATGATCAGCCTCCCAGTGAAATGGATTAGGGATTCATCGACACAGATGTTTTTTTCAGGACAATATATTTCTGAAAATTTTTGGTTGAAATAATTGATTAGTGGACGAATTTTATAAAGTTTGTCGTACTCGGGGTGATCTCTGGGGGGGAACAGGGAATTAACGTTGAAATGTAGAAAGTGCAGAATTGTTTTATAGCGGGTCCTGGACATAGTGGCAGAAAAGAGCGGCATGTGTTGAATGCGATTTGTCGACCAATAAGCATGCAGTTCATTTTTTTTGTTAGTCCCATATTAAATGTAAGGCCAAGAAACACTTTAAATTCTTCAACTGTGAGGCATTTCCACTCAAATGTTCGAGCATAACAGGAGTTGGGATTTTGGGTGATGAATTGCTGGGTGAACATATTGCATTGGTGCACAACTGAATTCAAAAAATCTTCAGTGAAAAATAAATGGAAATAATCAATGGCTGTAAAATTTTGGGTTTCTGCCTGAATGCCTGGTTGGGCTATGAATGGGGGAATTATAGGTGTTCCTGATCCTGAAGGTAGCCACACAGGGTTTAAAAGAGCATCTGGGACAGCAGTATGGGCCCTAATCCTTGGTAGCTGATGTGACACCCTAGTACTAGAACTTGCACTTACAGTGCTGGTAGTAGCCATGTCAGAGGAACGTATTGAGCTGCTGGGGGTTGCTTGCTGCTCCTTGGAGTTCCTCATTATTTTTGTTGGAACACCTTCTTCTGAGTCAGAGAGTGAACCGCTGCTGTGTACTGGTTGATATACAGAATCTGAGTCTGACAGTGAGAGTTCTCCGTCACTCTCATCTGTCATACTCAGAATTTGAAATGCCTCCTCGCTTCTATATGATCTTTTGGCCATATGTTTGACACGGATCAGGACCCACTGGTATGGCAGTGATCAGGATGATGGCGTTGCAGTGAGGGACAGATATCTGGCTGCAGATGGTTCACACTAGTCACTGTTGGGCAAAAATCACAGATACCGTGAGCTGGCAGGCAATGTTTTGTGAGTGTGTGTAAACTGTGTGCCAAGGGTGAAATCTACTCACAGTTAGCTGTACTGGATCTCTCTCCTCACAGACGATGGCAGTGAACAGGATCCACTGGTGTGGCGGAGATCAGGGACACTGTATGAACAGGGACACTGTAAGGTGATCAGGGACACTGATTGGGCCACTGTATGGTGATCAGGGACACTGCTGGACCACTGCGGTGATCAAGGACACTGCTGGGCCACTTGTGTGGCAATCAGGGATACTGCTGGGCCACTGCGGTGATCAGGGACACTGCTGGGCCACTTGTGTGGCGATCAGGGACACTGCAGCAATCAGGGACACTGTGGCGATCAGGGACACTGCTGGACCACTTGTGCGGCGATCATGGACACTGCTGGGCCACTGCGATGATCAGGACACTGCTGGGCCACTTGTGTGGCGATCAGAAACACTGCTGGGCAACTGCGGTGATCAGGGACACTGCGGTGATCAAGGACACTGCTGGACCACTTGTCCGGCGATCAGGGACACTGCTGGCCACTTGTGTGGTGATCAGGGACACTGCTGGGCCACTTGTGTGGTGATCAGGGCCACTGCTGGACCACTTGTGCGGCAATCAGGGACACTGCGGTGATCAGGGACACTGCTGGGACACTGCGGCGATCAGGGACACTGCTGGACCATTTCTGCGGCAATCAGGGACACTGCTGGGCCACTGCGATGATCAGGACACTGCTGGGCCACTTGTGTGGCAATCAGAAACACTGCTGGACTACTGCGATGATCAGGGACACTGCGGTGATCAGGGGCACTGCTGGACCACTTGTCTGGCGATCAGGGACACTGCTGGGCCACTTGTGTGGTGATCAGGAACACTGCTGGGCCAATGCGGTGATCAGGGACACTGCTAGGCCAATTGTGTGGTGATCAGGAACACTGCTGGGCCAATGCGGTGATCAGGGACACTGCTGGGCCACTTGTGTGGTGGTCAGGGACACTGCTGGGCCACTGCAGCAATCAGGAACACTGCTGGGACACTAGGTGGCGATCAGGGACACTGACAATCAGGGACACTGCTGGGCCACTTGTTGGGTGATCAGGGCCACTTGTGGGCAATCAGGACCACTTGTGGGCAATCAAAGCCACTTGTGGGCAATCAGGACCACTTGTGGGCAATCAAAGCCACTTGTGGGCAATCAGGGCCACTTGTGGGCGATCAGGGACATTTGTGGGTGGACAGGGACACGTGGGGCAATCAGGGCCACTTGTGGGTGATCAGGGACATTTGTGGGTGATCAGGGACACGTGGGGCAATCAGGGACACTTGTGGGCGATCAGGGCCACTTATGGGGGCGATCAGGGCCACTTATGGGCAATCAAAGCCACTTGTTGGGGTGATCAAGGACACGTGGGGCAATCAGGGCCACTTGTTGGGGTGATCAGGGACACTTATGGGTGATCAGGGCCACTTGTGGGTGATCAGGGCCACTTTAGGGGCGATCAGGTGTCACTGAGGTGGAGGGCAGTTAGCTACTACCTATTCTTCGCTCCTTCTCCTCTCACAGACAACTCCGTGAGAGGAGAAGGAGGCGGAAGCCGCACCATGTGGCTTTTGTTTACACTTAAGATGTGTCCTTATTGGACACAGCTGATCACATGGTATGGGACCGATTTCATTGGTCCCATACCATGTCACGTAATCCACCGTGTCCGTCGGACTCGGCGATCATCGGGCTCGCGGGTGCGCACTCTAGGAGCCGTGCACGAGCCTCAGATACAAGGTGCCGTTTAGATACGGCAACCCGCTCCTGGAGGTGTCCCGTCCTGCAGTTTATAAACAGCGGCCGGACGGGAAGTGGTTAATACTTGGAATAAACTTCCAGTAGAGGTAGTGAGCCAGTGACAAATCACAGAGATCATCACAATAGTACACAATGAATGGCTATGAATGAAAGCCATTCATTGTGTACAACTGTCGTGTGATCACTGTGGAAGTCCAT
Source organism: Staurois parvus (assembly GCF_062004578.1). NCBI lineage: Eukaryota > Metazoa > Chordata > Amphibia > Anura > Ranidae > Staurois > Staurois parvus. The sequence goes on from NW_028318516.1 coordinate 1,531,141, forward strand.
GTGTGGACATTTCTACCTATGATAAATGACAGGCTAAACCCACCTGGAGACTTTCTCCACACCTGGAGTGTGCTGAGTTCTTGGAGAACGTCTACACAGTGTTTCCAGATTGGCTTTATCACCCCAACGAGCTCGCTCCAGTTCATGGATGTCATCATTATGTTTGGAGGATCTCACCAGTCAGGAGCCTTTCCTGTCATCCTACATGTTCCCTTCTGAGGATTGTTCTATCCTTCCAAACAAATGTATGAAATCATGGATGAGTCCTCCTTCTATGTGATCTAGAAGATCTTCAATCACAATGTCTTTATGGATGAAGTGGATGGCCCAGTTTATATATTATTTATTGCTTTACAGCTTTATTCCCTCCAGGATTCATTCTTTATTTATAGAACCATTCAAGGAAGTGTTCTTACTGTGAGAGATCTCCACCACCATTCCTCTGTGACCATTACATCCTTGTCATTTATGTCTAACATCTTCATTATGAGTGGATTGATAGATATTCTTATGCCTTTGGATTTATTTTTGCATTTTGTTTACCCAAAAAGATCTGTTTTAGAGGCCTCTGTTTTATTATGTATTTTGTTTTTATCTTGTGTTCTGTGTCTTTAAGACTTTTCTATCTGTAGTAAAAATTTTTATTTAAACAGTTGGTTGCATAAGAGTTAGGTTTATTGTTTCTTACTGTTTTTTAGTTATTTTGGCACCTCCCTGGTATCCCTGTAAGGTAGATATAATGCTGGAATGGTTATTAGGGGACGTTTCTCGGGGCTGCAGTTTTTCTGAAATCCACAAGATGGGGATCTCATTTCTCACCAAACAGGACTTCTCTATGGAATACAGACAGGAAGTGATGTCAGGAACAGACAGGAAGTTCCAGGTGAGAGGTGAGTTGGGGGGAATCAGATCGGAGACGTTGGTGGAAGTGGCAGCAGAGGAGGTAATAAGATGTTATGTTCTATTTACAGCCAGTAACCCCCCATCATGTCCATCCTCTTCCTCCATAGTCACTGTGACGTTTTTATCTCCAGCAGATGATGATACGCTTCAATATTTAGAAGGACACAAGGATCTCTACAAGGACGTCATGATGGACAATCAGCCGCCCCTCACATCACCGGGTAAGAGGAGACTTTATTGTAAAGGAGAGAGCAGTACGGAGGATCCACCTAGATCCCCCATCATCTGATAAACACATAGAAACAATGGATTCAGTCAGTGTGTGTGTTTCCTACAGATGGATCCAGTCATGGGAACCCACCAGAGAGATGTCCCCGTCCTCTGTATTCCCGGGATTCCACACAGGAAGGTCACACCATCCCTCACCATCATCAGGTAGATGATGACAATTATTGGTAGTTGTGATTTATACACAGCATGTTTGTTACAATGAATGTTTTATTATATCTTTCAGAGTGGAATCCTCGGGGATGATAATATTGATGTTAAAGAAGAGTATAAAGAGGAGGATGAGGAGTATGGAGTGATGGAGGAGTTTTCAGAAGGACACAAGGAGATGATGGAGCCACCTAATACCAGGAACCCCCCAGAGAGATGTCCCCGTCCTCTGTATTCCCGGGATTCCACACAGGAAGGTCACACCATCCCTCACCATTACAAGGTTGGTGGGGCGGAGAGCATGGACGTGGGACAATATATGGATTTTTTATGTGACCTTATATTTTACAGATGAACTCTTCTATAATTTTCTTGGTTTAGAGTGAAGATCTGATAGATATAAAACTTGAGGTGAAAGCAGAAGAAGAAGAGGCGTATGTGAGGGATGATCAGCAGTCTATGGAGGAGGATGGAATAACGGGGACATTTATAGAGGAGGACACTCCTACAGAGATCAGCACAGGTGGGTCATGAACACTAAATCCATTCCTCCACCCATACTGCTCACTGATTGGTCCAGAGTAGGGCGGGGGCGGGGTGATATCAGCCTGTAATCCCCTGGTCACTTTCCTGAGCTGTGTTCCCCGTCCTGTATTCCTGGATTTCTCTCGGATAATCTTCCTTCTCTGTGCTGCAGACACAATTTATGTATCTAGACTGGATTTATGGAGGTTCTGGGGTTCAACTGGCAGCAAAATGTTCATTTTCACCATAAGTGTTACTAGACCTAGGCCCCTGGGGTGTGTGCTTTGGGTCTTCTGCCCCATCACCGGGTCTAGTAAGATCTCTGACAGAACATTTCTCCCAGGGTTCCTTGCTCTGTGGTCTGCTGGCTGTGCCGGGTGGAGGGATATGTCTGTATAGTCTTAGACCCAAGTCACTGAGTGCAGTCTCAGGAGATGGGAGACAGCGGTGTGGGATCTCTGCAACTTGTCTACAGTAAACATTTAATGTTCCACTGATTACTGAATACCAATATTATGAGTCCTGACCCTTACACTGTATAATTTATATTGTACATTACATCCTCCTGACCCCTGCACTATATACTCTGTGTTGTACATTACACAATTCTGATAATGTATATAGTCCTAACATTTGTATCCTATATAATAAGTTGTACACTACATAGTCCTTACTTCTTTTACACCCATATCCTACCAGCTGGACATTTTATATCGGATGATGTGATTGGAGCACAGACTTTTACATGGTGATAATAATGTGATAACATCCTCCAACTTTGGACCCTTAAACAGAAAGTGATAATGAGGGAGGAGTCAATACCCCAATGATGGTGGTCTTCAGGATCAGTCCAGTCTTCATCTTGGTTGTTCTCCCCCCATCCTCACTCTCTGACCTCTGGTGGGGCTCAGCCCCGCTGTTCTTCATGACTAAATCATGGAGTAAATAAGGAAGTGCAGTACTTCTTGTGTTGGGAAGATGGCGATGAGTGATAGAGGGGGTGGGGACCCTCGTCCTATAATCCCCTCATCACTGTCCCTCCTATAAAAGACAGTTCTGGTTGTTTCCTCACTCTCTGACTAAGGTCCATGAATAAAGAAATGACCTGGTAGGAGATCAGAGGAGCCATTTCCTAGTTCCCTTGAGGGTGGAATTGTAAGCTCCTCAGAGACCAAGCTGCCTGATGTGGGCGGAGTCCTGGTTTGGGGGAACCAATCAGCTCCTGTCTAGTAATCCTCTTTGTCTTTGTATTTTAGTCCATGGCCGGGAGATGAGGAAAACCTCCGAGGATTGTCTCACTTTGTCTCCAGACTGGAAAGTAGAAGATGAGGACATCACACAGTATAGTCCAGGAGAAAACCCGGCTCCCTCCAATGTCCATCCGGCACCACCCAGTGTAGATGGACCATCGGATTCCTCTTATCCTGAGGAACCTCAGACTGTGCGGGACCGGGCCGGCCATCCAACAGCTTCTCAGAGCTTCTCCTGTACTGAGTGCGGGAAGGGTTTCAGTTCTAAATCCCTTGTTAATAGGCATAAAAGGTGTCACACAGGAGAGAAGCTGTATTCCTGCCCTGAGTGCGGGAAGGGTTTCCATTATAAATGCAATCTTAATGTTCATAAAAGAACTCACACAGGGGAGAAGCCGTATCCTTGTCCTGAGTGTGGGAAATGTTTTTCACAGAAGTCCCAGCTTTTCAAGCATCAGAGATCTCACACGGGGGAAAAGCCATATTCCTGTCCTGAGTGTGGGAAATGTTTTTCAGAGAAGTTCAGTCTGCACAAACATCAGAGATCTCACACGGGGGAGAAGCTGTATTCTTGTCCTGAGTGTGGGAAATGTTTTTCACAGAAGTCTCATCTTTCCACACATCAGAGATCTCACACAGGTGAGAAACCACATTCCTGTCCTGAGTGCGGGAAATGTTTTTCAAGGAAGTCAAATCTTTCCACACATCAGAGATCTCACACAGGGGAAAAGCCATTTTCCTGTCCTGAGTGTGGGAAATGTTTTTCAGAAAAGTCCCATCTTTACACACATCAGAGATTTCACACAGCTGAAAAGCCATATTCCTGTCCTGTGTGTGGGAAATGTTTCTGTTTTCAATCTGGTCTTAATGTGCATAATAGATCTCACACAGGGGAAAAGCCATATTCCTGTCCTGTGTGCGGGAAATGTTTTTCACAGAAGTCATCTCTGTATACACATCATAGATCTCACACAGGGGAAAATTCATATTCTTGTTCTGAGTGCGGGAAATGTTTTTCAGATAAATTCAAGCTTTACATACATCAGAGATTTCACATGGGGCAGAAGCCGTATTCCTGTCCTGAGTGCGGGAAATGTTTTTCACAGTTGTCTGATCTTTACAGACATCAGAGATCTCACACAGGTGAAAAGCCATATTCCTGTCCTGAGTGCAGAAAATGTTTTTCACGGAGGTCCAATCTTTACACACATCAGAGATCTCACACTGGTGAGAAGCCATATTCCTGTTCTGAGTGCGGGAAATGTTTTTCACAGAAGTCCCATCTGTACACACATCAAAGATCTCACACGGGGGAGAAGCCATATTCCTGTCCTGAGTGTGGGAAATGTTTTTCATGGAAGTTCAGTCTTCACAAACATCAGAGATCTCACACGGGGGAGAAGCCACTTTCTTGTCCTGAGTGAGGGAAATGTTCCTCACTGAGGTCCTGTCTTCCTGTACATCAGGGATTTCACACAACTCTGGAGGTGTATTAGTGCCTTGAGTGCGGGAAATGTCTTCTAGATGAATGTTGCTGGACATCCCAGCTGTCATGTGGAGAAGAAGCACACCCTGATATACACCTCAGATATACTCCATGGCTGATCTTCATCATGGAAGGAACAGTTCACAAGAAGATCAGAGGCCCCCAAAGACATGGATGAAGTGTGGGACCGGGTTGGCCATTGATAGCAGGAGAAGAATAAAAATGGAGTCCTGCCCTGTGATTGGCTGAGTACATTTTGTGGTGGGAGATTTCACAAACACTTGGAGGTCTATGGAGAACAATGTTGAACGAATGTGACCGGCATTCTCCAGCTGGGAGGAGTTTTGGCCGTATTTTATTTCTTATGATCATTGGCTCCATCTAGTGGCCATAATATCATATTGAGCTAGTTTTACTGATGGAGAGATTTCAGAAAAATCACCTCATTGTGGCCACTAGATGGAGCCGGCGACCATAGGAAATCACACTCCCCCACTCTGAGGTCACACTGCCACACTCGGAGGTCACACTCCCTCGCTCTGAGGTCACACTCCCTCGCTCTGAGGTCACACTCCCGCACTATGAGGTTACACTCCCGCGCTCTGAGGTCACGCTCCCGCACTCTGAGGTCACACTCCCGCACTATGAGGTCACACTCCCGCACTCTGAGGTCACACTCCCGCACTCTGAGGTCACACTCCTGCACTCTGAGGTTACACTCCCGCGCTCTGAGGTCACACTCCCGCACTCTGAGACTCATAAAACTTTATTTTGGTATTTATTCACCGCTGGAATTTTTTTTTTGCTATATAAATGAAAATGTCCAAAAATTTTGAAAAAAAGTGTTTTTCTTATAAAATTTTGCAAATAAATAATCTTTCTTCATAAATCAACCAAAATGTATTCAGATATCTTTTTAGTAAAAAAAAAAAATAACCCTAATTAATTTATAAGCAAAAATTATAACTTTTTAAAAAATTTTTTACATTTTTATCTTTTAATATTATTTATGGGTTTTTTTTACATCCATAAAGGCTGTAAAATCAATAATTTCTGTAAAAGCAATAATTTCTCCTCTCCGGCTGCATTCCTGCAGCTATTAAGAAATACTGTGAGAGCTGTGATTGGTCACAGCTTGTCACATGGTACAAGTCTGTTGGGAATAGCCCTGTACCATGTGACCTCGGTGATCATTCACAGAAGTATCCAATCTGTCCCTATACACAATAAACAAGCAAGGTCATACAATGGAATATTGGGAAAGTTTGTTCCACCCTCTTTTTTTTTTTCTCCCCCTGTTTAAGCAGTAACCAAATAGTTTGAAGAGGGTACAAAAGGCAAGAAAAGCTCACCATTTTCAACAGGTGCCATCCCCAAAAAGCGATAGGAGAAGGTACATCCATGTTTCCATCTCATTTCCTATTTTAGATATCAGTGGAGGGTAGTAATGATAGACCGAGGATGGCTCCTTCCCTATCGTAATACCTGAATATGTGATCTGAACATTTGCTACATGAAAGAGAGACTGCTGGGCCCAGGGAGGGGTGTTGGTTAGAGATAAGGAAAGTATTCCACTCTTAGCAGAATTGATTGGAAGGCCAGAGCACTGTAGGCAGCTTGTGAAGACCTGATGGAGAATGTGAATATCTGCCACAGGATCCGCCATAAAAAATATCATCGGCAAATAGGACTACACAGAGTTCTTCTTGACCTGTCTGAATCCCATGTATTGGGGCTCTGGAGGAAAGGTAACGGGAGAAAGGTTCCAGGGCAAGGTTGAAAAGAAGAGGTGAAGGGGGGGCAACCCTGGTGAGTACCCTTCGTGCAGCAATATTTCACCTGATATGAGACCTGCAGCTACCACCCTGGGTGAAGGTGCAGAATCCATACTGCTGAAAAGCCATCAGAAGAACCAGAGCAAGCCAATGATAGCTGACATTATCCAAGACTTTTCCAGCATCCAATGTAATAATAGCTCGATCCTCAGACGGGTGTACCTTGCCTTGTTCCAGCACTGCAATAACTTTCTGAGTGTTGGAAGCCACTGGTCTACCATTAACCTCTTCACGCCGTCCAAACGCAAATGTGCGGCCTCCTGGTGTCTGGGCCTAGATGCCGAGCAGCGGCACATTTGCATTCTATTAAAAAAGGACATATGTGCCGAGAGCGCACGCTCTGCCACTCCCAGCACACATGTCCGGTACTCACGGAAAGGTCCCAGTCTCCTCTTTCAATCGGGACCTTTCCCAATCATGTAATGACTCGTCATGGCGCTCACATAACCCCTAAACACCGCCCTGCCTCCCGACTTCTGAAACTCTTAAAGGGCCAGGAGGTGCCGGCGGAAAGGGATTAATAAAGCCAACCTGGGCAGTATGGATAAGGGAGGGTAATATTGCAGCCAAGAGGGATGTGACTATTTCAGAGAGTATTTTAGTGTCCACATTTAGGAGGGATATAGTTTGGTACGACCCCGATTCAGTGGGGTAATTGCCCTTATTAGAAATCAATTTTATAGTCTTGGTGACCCATCAGAATTTGTGGGCCCCCCTCCCAAACCTCGTTATATACTATCTGAGGGATGAAGAGAGTCCATCATATAAAATTCTGGTGTGTAGCCATCAGGACCAGGTGATTTCCCACTAGGTAAGCCTTTAATCACCTCAGACCCTTCCTTTAATCACTTGCCCTCCTGAGGATTTACCCCCCTTAATGACCACGCCTCTTTTTGATACTCGGCGCTGCACTAATTCAACTAATTGCGCGGTCATGCAATGCTGCACCCAAACAAAATTTCCGTCCTTTTTTTCACACAAATAGAGCTTTCTTTTGGTGGTATTTGATCACCTGTGCGCTTTTTATTTTTCACGCTATAAACAAAAAAAGACCAAATATTTTGAAGAAAAACAATATTTTTTACTTTCAGCTATAAAAAATATACAGTAAACTCAAAGTTGGTTATATATTTAGGCCAAAATGTATTCTGCTCCATGTTTTTGGTAAAAAAAATCCCAATAAGTGTATATTGATTGCTTTGTGTGACAGTTATAGTGTCTACAATCTATGGGAGAGATACTGCAATTTACGCCATTTGTTTGCTATACAGCGCTGTACTAGTTTAACGGACAATTGCGCGGTCATGCAATACGGTACATAAATGAAATTTATGTCCTTTTTTTAACACAAATAGAGCTGTCTTTTGGTGGTATTTGATCACCTGTGTACTTTTTATTTTTGGCGCTATAACCAGAAAAATTTTGAAGAAAAACATTTTTTTTAAAAAACAATATTTTCTCATTTTGGTCATAAAAAATATCTAAAAAAACTAAAATTTCATCATAAATTTAGGCCAAAATGTATTCTGCTCCATGTTTTTGGTTAAAAAAATCCCAATAAGTGTATATTGATTGCTTTGTGATAGTTATAGTGTCTACAAACTATGGGATAGATAATGGAATTTACACAGCTTTTACTTTCTGACCGCCCATCACATTTCTTGAGGTGCTAAAATACCAGAGGAGTACAAACACCCTCAAATGACCCCTTTTCGGAAAGTAGACACCCTAAGCTATCTGCTGAGAGGCATATTGAGTCCATGGAAGATTTATTTTTTTTCCACAAGTTTCTGGAAAATGACAAAACCTTTTTTTTTTTTTTTTTTACACGAAGTTGTCATTTAAATGATTTATTTCTCACACAAGCCATGGGTATATGTGGAATTACATCCCAAAATACGTTCTGCTACTTCTACTGAGTATGGGGGTACCACATGTGTGAGAGTTTTTGGGAGCCTAGCCAAATACAGGAGCCTGAAATCCAATGACCGCTTTGAAAGCCTGAAGGTGCGTAACTTCCTCATTACACTTCCTCACTACCTATCACAGTTTCGAAGGCCCTGACATGCCAGATTAGCACCAAACCCCCCCAAATGACCCCTTTCTAGAAAGTAGACACCCCAAGGAATTTAAAAAGAGGCATGGTGAGTATTTTGCAGATCTCATTTTTTCCCACTAGGTTTTGAAATAGAAAAAAAATAGAAAAAATATGTTTTTGTTTTTTTCTTCATTTTCCAAAAAACTTGTGGCAACAAACGATATCTGCAAAATACTTACCGTGCTTTTTATCAAATTCCTTGGGGCGTCTACTTTCCAAAAAGGGGTCATTTGGGGGGGGTTAGGTGCTATCCTGGCATTTCATGGCCTCCGAAACTGTGATAGGTAGTCTGGAAGTGTAATGAGGAAATAAAGCCCTTTAAAAGCCTGAAGGTGCTTATTGGATTTTGGGGTCCTGTACTTGGCTAGACTGCCAAAAAGTCTCTCGCATGTGGAACCCCCATACTCGGGAGAAGTAGCAGAATGTATTTTGTGGAGTAATTCCACATATAACCATGGCATGTGTGAGCAATAAATCATGTAAGTGACAATTTTGTGTAAAAAAATATATATTTATTTTTGTCATTTTCCAAAAACTTGTGGTAAAAAAATAAATTCTTCTATTGATTCAACATTCCTCTCAGCAAATAGTTTGGGGTGACTACTTTCCAAAAAGGGGTCATTTTGGGGGGTGGGGGCGTTTTATGCCCAGCATTAGAAGTTTATGCCACACATCATTCACTCTTCTAACCACCTGAAGACCAAGCCTTTTTGTTCACATGAACCAAAACAGTTTTTTTTGCTAGGAAATTAATTTAAACCCCCCCAAACATTATATATTTTTTTTAAAGCAGACACCCTAGTGAATAAAATGGTGGGTACTACAATTTTTTATGGCACATAGTACTTGCGCAGCGATTTTCCAAAAGCAATTTTTAAAAAAAAAAAATACACTTTTTTTACTTTTAATGCACAAAAACACAATATATTGGCCAATTGTTTGGTAAAATATAAAAGATAATGGTATGCCGAGTAAATAGATACCAAACATGACATTCTTTAAAACTGTGCATGCCCCGTTCAATGGCGACAAACTGCAAACATTTTTAATATCCATAGGCAGCGCTTTAAAAGCCACCATTTTAGATTTACAGAGGAGGTCTAGTGTTAGAATTACTGCCCTTGATCTGACGTTCACGGCAATACCTCACATGCATGGTGCAACCGCTGTTTACCTAATGGCACAGAGTCAAGGCTTGTGCACACAGGTGTGCGCGCGTGGGAGGGGCAATTTTTTTTTTTTTTTTTAGTTATTTTGATTTTTTTTTATTATTTTTACATTTGTACCTCTCATTTTTTTTTTTTATCACTTTTAATGCTATAACAGGGAATGTAAATGTCCCCGATAACTTCAATGGGCATTGTCATATATTATTTTTTGAGAAATCTGGGGTCTATCAGACTCTGGATATCTCCTCTGCCCTTACATTATCTAATCTCACCAAGATCAGTGATCAGATGCTTTCCCAATTTACAAATGGTGCTGTTTATATCCTGCGAAACTGAAGTGATGAAATGCTCATAGCTTCCGAATTCTTAGACTATAGAGATGATTGGCACCACTCTGGTCTCCAATCAGCTCTATGGTCAGCTGGCAGAAACACCGGCTGTATTCTCAGGTTCCCCTGATGGCACGGGACTGCCCGAGAAGGCCGTGGAAGGCAGCGGGGGAGGGGGGACATCATATCCCGCTGCTTGTAAAAGCAATCCTGCAGCTAATTAGCCACTAGGATTGCTTTTACATAAAAGCCGATCGCCGGCTGAAAAAAACAACACCAGGATGATGCCTGCAGCTGTAGGCATCATCCTGGTATAACCATTCAAATCCAGTGATTTACTAGTACATCGCTGGTCCTTGTTGGTTATATATGCTATGTTTTTTTTTGTATGCAGCCTGTGGAATGAATGAAAAAATGAGAAGAACTCTCTGCCAGAAAAAAAGTGAGTGGTATGCCCACCATTAGAATATACCGCCCTGCTTCCACCCACTTCTAATGGTGGGCACACATTAGGTCACACTTTGCCACAAGTGCCAGTTCCAAGATTGAATAAATGTCTAAATAGTGGCACCCTTGAATAAAAATTGTCCACGCATAAGTGGTACCCCATATGGAGAAATGATGACACCAAGTCCCAAACTATCTTGTCACTGCTCCCCATGTAATCTGGGCATCCGGGCGGGCTCCACGTGACTATCTTTTCCCTCGTAAATCCGAAACGTATAAGTATAGCCTGTTGCCCTCTCACAGGTCTTCTACATCTTGACCCCATATCTGGCACGCTTGCTGATAGAAATCGTTTGAATGCAAGGCGGCCAGAAAAATGAATGAGGGACTCATCAACGCAGATGTTTTGCTGGGGAGTATAGACATCTGCAAATTTTAGGTTAAGGTGATTTGTGAGGGGCTGAATTTTGTGGAGCCGGTCAAATTCAGGGTCACCCCGAGGATGACAGAGTGTATTGTCGCTGAAATGCATAAAACACATTATACTCTCATATCTATGCCTGGCCATGGCAGCAGAGAACACGGCATATGATGAATCGGGTCTGCGGACCAATACAACCGCAATTCATTTCTTTTAGTAATGCCCATGTTGAGGGTTAGGCCCAAAAAAAATGTAAATTTGAAAACCGTAATGAGTTTTCTTGCGAATGGTCTGGCAAGGTTTGAATTTGGGTTGGCGGCAATAAATTGTTGTGCATATAAACTGCTTTGATCCACAATCAACGCATACAGATATTCCGTGAAAAACAGCTCCAAAAATCAAGGAGGTATGTGAAAGACCAGGATGTACTAGACCGCTGGTACTCGTCAGTTCACCAAAAGGTAGCGCGGCACTAGTACTGGCACTCTGCTGCATGTGAGAGTCATCAAAATTTACCGACAAGTGCTAACAGAGATCAGGCCTGATTCTGCCAACACTGCGGTTTTGTGTGCAATGTATCAAGCAACAGTGACCTACTGACACTGCACTTGCTGGGGGAGAAGGGGGGGTAAGCGTAGGGGCTAAACGCAGGTGTTGACAGGTGCCGGGGCTGATCCCGCTAACGCTGCGTTTTTGGGGACGCTTTACTAATGTGAACGCTGGTATAGTGCTGACCTGATCAAAGATATTGACCTGTTCAGACACTATATTAGCAATGGAGGTTTATTGTACATGAGCGTACTCCAACAAGGGTTTAAATGTGATGACTGGTGTACTGACGGGCAATCTGACGCTATCTGGGAGGGGTGTGAAAACCACGGGAGCGCAAATCACGTGTATATATATATATATATATATATATGTGATATTGCGTACCCATGCCGCCCTGTGGCAGTATTTCTGCTGTATGGTGGTCAGGAAGCGGTTACAGAAGAGGTTTGTGTTACGGCGCTGCGTTACTTTAACTTACAATTGCGCGGTCATGCAACACTGCACCCAAATTAAATTTACATCCTTTTTTTTCCACAAATTGAGCTTTCTTTCGGTGGTATTTGATCACCTGTGCGTTTTTAATTTTTTGCGCTTTAAAAAAAAAGGCTGACAATTTTGAGAAAAAAAAACAATATTTTGGACTTTTTGCTATAAAACATGTCCAGTAAAAAAAATTAAAAAATCTAATTTAGTCACAAATTTCATCCAAAATGCATTCTGCGACATGTCTCTGCTAAAAAAAATCCCAATATGTGTAAATTAATTGGTTTACATGAAAGTTATAGCGTTTACAAATGGCGGGAAGATACTGGGATTTTTAATTTGTTTTATACTCGTAATGGCGGTGATCAGCGACATCCCCAGTGACACCAATACAGTGATCAGTGAAAAAAAACCCCACTGACACTGTACTCATGGCACTGGGGAGGAAGGGGTTAACATTTTTAGGGTTTACTGTGTGAAGGGAGTGTTTTACTAGGGGGCGGGGTTGTGTGCTGGACAGGGACAGGCTGATCGAGAGAGAGAAACTCTTCTCTCCCTCTCCAGCTTGTCACGAGCTGTCAGGGAACTGACAGATAGCAGGGCTGTGTATAAACAATGCAGCCCTGCTCTCTGTCAGCGATCACCGCGAATCGTGGGGAAACGGCGGCGGAGACCCGCTGCTGACACCCGTGGGACAGGTAGGGCGGACGCGCGCCCCCTACCTGTTTTGCAAAACTACGTTTTAAAACGTTTTTTTGTGCAGCCGTGCCGCCCTGCAAACGTACATATGCAGTGGCTGGGGCTGAAGAGGTTAACCACTTCCCTCCTGGCCAACAGCCGAATGGCGGCCAGGAAAACGCTCTAGATTGCAGCGGCGCGATCTGTCACCGGCAGTGTACCTCGGACACGGCCTATGACAGATCTGAGTACCGGCCCCCGTTGCCGGTACCATGTGACTTGCTGTGACCAATCACAGCAGGTCACATAACAGTTGTATACATTGGATGGCTTCATTCATGCCATCCATTGTATACTAGTGTCTAGCTGTGAATGGTCCCAGAGATCACATGCACATGTCATGTGATTAGCTGTGGCCAAATCACAGCTGAGCACAAAAAAAAAACCCTGAATAAATCGATGTCATTCAGGTAAATGCTTGCTTATAGCAAAGTAGTTCTTTGCTATAAGCAAATTGTGTAAAAAAAAAAAAAATACTGATCACTTCCCCAAAGTAGTACAATGTTACTATGGTAACATTGTACTATTTTGGACATAGTGAAATATGAAAAAAAAAAAATCATAGAAAAACAAAAAACGGGGCGTGTCCAAGATGGCGCCGGGAGCAGACGCTCCTTTCTGAAGCTCCGGCACCCTGATCCTCCATCCGCTGCCATCCTGGGTACGGAGGCTGCCCGCAGCGGATCCCCGGTTACCCGGACTCCATCTGGCACCTGAGGAGGGGTGTCGAGCCGTTCTGCCCCTTCCCTGAGCATCTGGGGCGCGGGGCGGATTGAGGCCTACCGCGGCGTGTGAAGCCGCGGTGTTTCCTAGATCCGCGGCTGGAGCGGATCGCCGTCGCGGCCGGACCGCCGCCCTATCGCCCTGCCTGCCAACCCCTGGAGTCCCCTGGAGTCAGGTCAGCTGTTGGGGCAGGTTGGGTGGGCTCCTGGTGGCCTGGTGGACTTTACAGCGTCCCTGCAGGATCCCAGCAGGCTGCTGGAGGTCTGGCCTGCTGCAGGATCGGTGCTGGCTGGGAGAAGGCATTCTCCTGCATAGTCCCCTTCCCCAGTAGATAAATCAGGGGTGTCTGGAATATCTTTTGGCAATCTACACAGTCTGCACACCTGGCTTATATAGCATAATCATCTATAACTTATTGACTATAACATTATGCTGAACCTTCTGTGAATACCTCCCCGGTGGGGGACACGTACATGAACCAAGGGGGAAAATGTCAGAGTGACCTCCTTGGGCCGTGCCACCGCGGCATTCTTCTCGGCCATTGGGCTTCTACACCCTAACATTACGCTTCAATAGTCTGGGGGCGCCTTGGTAATCAGTGGACCGCTTTCGGAAATGCACCGCACTCCCCGCACAAAGCTTAAACACCGGGCCAAACAGCAATCCCCTTTACAGGGCCACATTGCCAAGTTGATACCTAGCCCGCCTGAGCCTGATGATAATACTCAACTTCCAGGGGACCCTGAGTCTGATGGCGATAGTCAGCGGCAATTTCCGTCGGGGATGGTTGACCCTCTTGAACATCATCCCGAAGCTTTACTACACAAATTTCGTGCTATAGTGCGAGAGGAGATTACTGCTGCCTCACGTAAATTGTCTTCTGATCTGGCGAGAGGCCTAAAAGAGCTGGGTCTCCGTTCCCACCAATTGGAACAACGTATGGATCTGGCAACTACAGTCCTGGAGGGTCACGAACAAGAAGTGGAGGACCTACATGCTGAGCTGGATACTTTGAAAGATAAGTTGGAGGATGCTGAGAATAGAGCTCGCAGGGATAATCTCCGTATCCGAGGAATCCCGGAGACAATCGCTGATTTGCAGGGCACTGCAACTGCCCTTTTCCAGGAGCTGGCCCCTGAGATTCCTCTGGAACGCCTGGAGTTTGATCGTATCCATAGAGCTTTAGCACCCAAGCCCACGGAGGGTCCTCCCAGGGACATTATTATTAAATTTCACTTCTATCGCACTAAGGAACGTCTACTGCAGGCAGCTCGGAATCGTTCGGCTTTGGAGTTTCAAGGTCATTCTGTCCATCTGTTCGCGGATCTGTCCCCAGTCACGATTGCCAAACGTCGCACCCTGAGACCTTATCTTCGGATTCTTCAGTCAGCTGATATCAAGTACAGATGGGGCTTCCCTTTCAAGCTTTCATTTACCTTTCAAGGTCGTCAATTTCAAGCCTCTACGCCAGCGGATCTCCGGCGTCACTTTCGGGAGCTCAACTTGGAATTGCCACAATCCCAGAATGAGGAGACTTTAATACCTACGCGTCATCAAAATTCCCAGTCCTTGCATAAATCTCCTCCTAGTCAGAGCAGTTCACAGGCTCTTCGATCCCTACAGGCCCAGCGCTTTCAGGAAATCTCAGTGACCTGATGTTTAGTAGCTGGCCGCCAGTATGTAGCTTAGTCCCACGTGGTTATTTTTTCTTCGCTGCCACTTTCTGGACTTGAATTCAGATTTGTTCAGGGATTTCATATTTCCGTGTGTCATATCTCTTCCAATCAAGAGCGGATGTTAATTTTCTCTGTATTGATTGGTTGAGATCTTTATTGTCCTGCGAGTTTTGGATTGCCTATTCATAGGTGTATTAGCCTTAGTTGTAATGTTTATATATTTTATATCAATGCCGAGTTGTTCCGGTGGATGGTCGTGTCCCCCTCCGAGCTGGCTAGCGGTCTGGTCTTCTGCCCCGCCCGCTACCTAGCCTTTGTGTGGGTGTTTTACCCACAGGTGATTATTATAATGTTTGAATCATTCTCTATGATTTACAGATATCTTGCTTGTATATTAGAGGTCTTCTTGTCCTCTCCTTTCTTCTTAGTTTCTTTCTCTTTGTCCTTTGTCATGTATGTCTTGTGTTTTTGCAAATTTTTGTTTTCAGGGCTCCCGGGGATCGTGGTGGATTTTATCTTCCTTCCTTTTAGATATCCATGTCGTTAAACTGGTTATCACTGAACGTCCAGGGGATGAACTCTCCACAGAAACGGGTAAAAATATTTAAGTTTCTTCGGGCTCGCAAAGTTGACATTGCTTGTTTGCAAGAAACCCACTTCTCCACTACTTCTGCCCCAAAATATTTTGATGCACGTTACCCTCAGATATTTCAAGCTACTGGTCCCACTAAACAGAGAGGTGTATTGGTTGCCTTCCATAGTAAAACTCCATTTGTCTGTATGAAGCGTATTGCTGATCCAAATGGCAGATACCTTCTGCTCCAGGGCACGATTCATGGAATAGAGGTTACCATAATGTCTTATTACGCTCCTAACGTCAACCCTGGACCTTTTCTGTCACATCTATGTTCCCTCCTGGCCACACATCAAAGGGGTACACTTCTGATGGCGGGGGATTCAAATTTAGTGTTAAACCCTGCAATAGATAAATATCCGACAGAACGCTCTGACCCTTCCACTTCAGCGAAGTCCTTTATACGGACGTTAACTACCCATGATTTGGTAGATTTATGGCGAGAATTTCATCCTCAGGGGAAAGACTACACTTATTATTCACACCCTCACCATTCTCATTCTAGAATTGATCATGCCTTCGTTTCACGAAAACATCTCCCTTTGGTTTGTTCTATCTCTATCCTAACGGTCCCATGGTCAGACCATGAGCCTATTTTGGTAGTCTGTCAATCTCTCCTATGCAGGCCGACCTTCTCTTCATGGATAATGAATGACTCCTTGCTTTCGCTGAAGGAGATTCAGACGGAGTTACATCGTAAGTCTCAGGAATATTTTCAATTAAACTCCGGTTCTGTCTCTTCTTCAGTAACATTATGGGAAGCATATAAGGCAGTGCTTAGGGGGCATATTATCCATATAGCTTCCAGACGAAAGAAGGAAAGACAGCTTAAGCAATGTCAGTTAGAATCAAAGTTAACCTCCGCGTCAGCCCAGTTTAAACAGTCACCTTCACCGTCAAATCGTAGACTGTTGGATCAGGCTCGCTTAGAATTGGATCTGTGTTTAACAGATGAGGCTGAGCGCTCCTTGCGTTGGACTCGTCAGAAGTGGTATAGCAAAGCTAACAAACCAGACTCCATGTTGGCCCGTAGATTGCGTTCTTTTGCACAACACCCCAAGCCGATATCTTTACGTACTCGTCACAATACCCTTACGAGCAACCCAGTAACGGTATTAGAAGAGTTCCGGCACAGGCTGGCTAAACTTTACTCTGATCCCACCCGGGCTGACTCTCAGTCTATTTCTGACTTCTTATCTAGTTTGTCATTACCTACTTTAACGCCGGCCCATAAGGATCTGATGGATCGCAATATCCAAGTATCTGAGGTTTTGCAATGTATAGCAGAACTGAAAACAGGCAAACGTCCAGGTCCTGATGGATACACGGCACTGTACTATAAGAAATTAGCTGATGTGCTCGCTCCCCACCTTGCCGCTATATTTAATGCGGTGAAGGGAGGTTCAAATTTTTCCCCGGACTCTTTAACTGCTATTGTGGTTATGATCCCTAAACCGGATCGAGATCATTCTTCCTGGGCTAATTATAGGCCTATCTCTCTTATCAATATCGATATGAAGATTCTTACTAAGATTTTGGCTACTCGATTGAATTCCTTCCTTTCTCGTCTGATTAAAAAGGATCAGGTGGGATTTGTTCCCCATAGGCAGGCCGGAGATGCTATTAGACGTATTTTACAATTGCAACATTTGGCCCATACTCGTAAAATCGATATGATGCTCTTATCCTTAGACATCAATAAGGCTTTTGACACTTTATCCTGGCCGTATCTTCTGTCGGTCCTCCATCGTTTTGGCTTCGGTCCTTCCTTCTTGCGATGGATCTCTTCACTGTATACATCCCCTCAAGCGAAGCTTAGATATTACGGGTTTGAATCTTCTACGTTCTCGGTTGCTAGAGGTACTAGACAGGGCTGCCCGCTCTCCCCTTTACTTTTTATCTTAGCCCTGGAACCGTTGGCAGAAGCAATCCGTATACATCCTGATATTAAGGGAATCGATGTGGCAGGCTCCCAACATAAATTATCATTGTTTGCGGATGACATATTATTGTCAATCTCGAATCCGGGGATTACTTTGCCTAATTTGCTAGCAGTTCTTGATTCTTTTGCCACCCTCTCAGGTTTACATGTCAATTCAGCTAAATCAAGAGCTATGTCAGTTACCCTCCCACCACCACTATTGACTACTTTGAAGCAAACGTTCCCCTTCCAATGGCTTTCGGCCTTACCATATCTAGGAATTAAGCTTACCCCGACATATGATGGATTGTATCAGGCTAACTTTCCCACTGTTTTTCATGAGTTGACTGAGCTCTTGTCCTCTTGGTCCCATTTCCCGTTATCATGGTTCGGTAGAGTTAATGCAATCCGTATGACTTATCTTCCTAAATTACTATACCTATTTCGTGTTCTGCCAGTTTCAGTACCTTCACATATATTGCGATACATCAGCGAAAACTTTTGTCCTTTATTTGGGGCTCCTCTCGATCTAGAATTAGCAAGCACATTTTATTTGCGCGGCGGAATGCGGGCGAGTTATCTGTTCCAAATCTCCAGTCCTATTATCTGGCGGCTAACATTGCCCCTTTAGCTCATATTCATGCTTCTCACCATTTCCCCATGTGGGCTGTAGTAGATATGATGGACTCTCACCCGATACCGCTCCCCTCCTTGCCCTGGCTCCCTAATTCTCAGCGTCCATCTAATCTTAGCCCAACGCTGACGCTTTCGCTTTGTCTTTGGGATTCTGTAAAATACTCCGCTGGTCTTATCTCTCCTCATCTGCCTCTGTTACGTTTATTGCATAACCCATTATTCCTTCCGGGTAAGGATAACCCTAGACAGTTTGTCTGGTGGCAGACACATGGTTTTTATGATATTCATTCACTCCTGTCCCCCACCAGAATAATTACTTTTGACACTTTGCGTTCTTCTTATAACATTCCCCTCCGAGAACATTTTGGTTATCTTCAACTTCGTCACTTTATTCATACTCTAATACGTACGCATCCGGGACCTTATCGTTTATCCCCTTTTGAAAGCCAGTGTAGACATAGACCTCATGCACCAGGTCTGATCTCCCTGATTTATTCTTCCATTATGTCATATAGAACCCCTCCGGTTCGTTCCTATCATCAGCGTTGGCAGTCGGAATTAGGGGGAACCCTGGATCAACAAGACTGGCAGCTCATGACCCAAACATTATCTAAGTGTTCCAGGAATGTCATTATTCTTGAGAATGCCTACAAAATTCTATACCGATGGTATTATACGCCCGCCCGTCTAGCTAGTTGTATTCCTACCTATTCCCCGGTTTGTTTTCGGGGTTGCCAACAATTAGGTACCATGGCACATATCTGGTGGACTTGTCCTAAGGAAAGCAGGTTGTGGATTAGGGTATATGCCCTCCTTCGCACTATTCTTCATACAGACATTAAGCGTAATCCATATGAAGCACTTCTATTTAAACCACTAGAGGGCCTTCTCCGCTCTGAACGGCAGCTGGCATCACATTTATTTATGGCAACTAAATTGACGATTGCGAGGGCTTGGAAGACTCCTGTTCTTAGCTTTGGGGCTGTCAAAAATCGGATGAACTTCATAATGGTCAATGAAAAACTGACGGCCATATTATTGGATACCCATACAAAATTTCTGCAGGTATGGCGTCCCTGGCTGGATGTAGCCCAGCCCTCGAGATTCGACCAGTCCCTTCTATCGATATGAGGATGGATTCTGCCGTGATCCCCCCGGAGCCCCTCCCTCTTCGTTTTTTTTTTTTTTTTTTTTTTTTAGTGTCTGTGTGTGTTGTCCGTGTATCTCTACTATTTGTCTTTTTCTACTCTTCTGTTTACTCTGTCCTAACACATAATTTACAGTTTGTGCCTGCTGTTCTCTGTGCTGCATCCACAAGGCTATTTATGCAATCTAGATTTCTTTTTACATTCTAGGTCATGAATATGTATTGTTTTTTTTTTTTGATGCAGTCTTTTCTCAGGCCTTTCCTGTTTTTTATAATGTTGATGTAGCAATACTTCCCTTTGGAGTTTATATTGTTATTGACCCATAAAGGTCTGTTATCTGTTCCTTCCCAACCTCCCTCCTCATCCCCTCCCTCAGGGCACCTATGTAAACTTTTCGGATTTTGCTTTTATCTATGCATGCCTTGCATCAGTTCCCCTTCATTCATTGTAATGTGTACATGTTGGTCATTGAATTCTTGCTTTGACTGCCTGTTCATCTTTGCTTGTTATTCAATAAAGCTTTTTGTAAAAGAAAAACAAAAAACAATTTAATAAAAAATTTAAAATAATAAAAAAATTAAAAAAAAATTTAAGAAAAATGTATATATATATTTTTTCATACTGTCACCAGTCAGTGTCCCTGATCACCGCCATGCCAGTAATATGATGACGCTGTACTGCACTGGTGACAGTATGTAAAAAAAAAAATTGTGAAAATTATTTTTTGCATTTTTTCATTTTCCGAAAAATGATGACAAAAAAAATACAACTTCAAACAACTTGCCATGCCTCTTATGAAGTACGTCAGACTGTCTACTCTGCAAAAAGGGGTCATTTGGGGATATCTGTACTGTTTTGACATTCTGGGACCTCAAGATATTAGATTGGCCGTCAGTACTTCAGGATTGATCAATTTTCAGATCTATCCCATAGTTTGTGAACTCTATAACTTTCCTACAAACTAAAAAATACATTCTAATTTGGGTTATTTTCACCAAAGACATGTAGCAGAATACATCTTGGCCTAAATTTATGAAGAACAATAATTTATTTGCAAACTTTTATAACAGAAACAAAGAAAAACGTGGGGTTTTTTTTCAAAATTTTCGGTCTTTTTTTTGTTAATTTAGCAAAAAATAAAAACCCAAGCGGTGATTAAATACCACCAAACGAAAGCTCTAGTTGTGTGAAGAAAATGATAAAAAAAGAAAAATGATAAAAATGATAAAATCACCCAGTGGTGATTAACCGCTTGCCGCCCTGCCACTGTATATATACGTGTGCAGGGCGGAACTCAGGCGCAAAACCACGTTTTAAAACGGGTTCCGCGCTCCCGACATTTTCGCCGGCAGGGGGTGCGCGCGCTCCCGCCGACCGGCGGGTGACACCATTCGATCCCGGAGGGATCAATCATTAGATTTCAGCCAGGGATGTCTGGCTGAAATCAGATGATCGGTCCCTGTCCTATCCTGTCCTGTGTTGAAGTTTACACAGGACAGGATATGATGTCATTCTTCTCTGCCTGGACACATTCCGTTCCAGACAGAGAAGAAGAAACAGTAAAAGTGAGTAAAACACAACACATTTACAGTTAGAACACACCTAGGTCACATTTACCCCCTGATCGCCCCCCCCCCAGTTAACCCCTCCCAGATAGCACCAGTTTGCCCGCCAGTACACCAGTAATCCCGTTTAACCCCTTAATCCCCCCCCAGTTAACCCCTTCACTGCCCTGTCACCAGTGTCACTGATCAGTGAACCGATTTTTACTGATCACTGTATCAGTGTCGCTGGCGACTTCCGATAGGGTTAGCGCCCCTCCCAGATAGCACCAGTTTGCCCGCTAGTACACCAGTAATCCCATTTAACCCCTTAATCTCCCCCCCCAGTTAACCCCTTCACTGCCCTGTCACCAGTGTCACTGATCAGTGAACCGATTTTTACTGATCACTGTATCAGTGTCGCTGGCGACTTCCAATAGTGTTAGCACCCCTCCCAGATAGCGCCAGTTTGCCCGCCAGTACAACAGTAATCCCATTTAACCCCTTGATCGACCCCCCCCCAGTAAACCCCTTCACTGCCCTGTCACCAGTGTCATTGATTACAGTGAACAGATTTTTACTGATCACTGTATTAGTGTCACTGGTGACTTCTGATAGTGTTAGCGCCCCTCCCATATAGCGCCAGATTTCCCGCTAATACACCAGTAATTCTGTCTAACCCCTTGATCGCCATCCCCCCCTCCAGAGTTAACCCCTTCACTGCCCTGTCACCAGTGTCATTGATCAGTGAACAGATTTTTACTGATCACTGTATCAGTGTCGCTGGCGACTTCCAATAGTGTTAGCGTCCCTCCCAGATAGCGCCAGATTTCCCGCTAATACACCAGTAATCCCGTCTAACCCCTTGATCGCGCCCCCCCCCCCCGAGTTAACCCCTTCACTGCCCTATCACTAGTGTCATTGATTACAGTGAACAGATTTTTACTGATCACTGTATTAGTGTCACTGGTGACTTCCGATAGTGTTAGCGCCCCTCCCATATAGCGCCAGTTTGCCCGCTAATGCACGGGAAAAACATGTAGCAGAATACATTTTGGCTTAAATTTATGACTAACTTCCAGTTTACGATATATTTTTTATAGCTGAAAGTAGAAAATATTGTTTTTTTTCGAAATTTTTGTGTTTTTTTTGTTTATAGCGCAAAAAATAAAAAGCGCACAGATGATAAAATACCATCAAAAGAAAGCTCTATTTGTTTGAAAAAAGGATGTAAATTTCGCTTGGGTACAGCATTGCATGACCGCGCAATTATCATTTGAATTAGCGCAGCGCCAAACAGCAAAAAAAGGCCTGGTCATTAAGGGGGGTAAATCCTCAGGAGCTCAAGTGGTTAAATACCACCAAAAGAAAGCTCTAGTTGTGTGACAAAAATGGTCAAATTTTAGTTTGGGTACAATGTTGTATGAGCGCGCAATTGTCATTCAAAGTGTGAGAGCGCTGAAAGCTGAAAATTGGCCTGGGCAGGAAGGGGGTAAAAGTGCCCGGTATGGAAGCGGTTAAGCACTGCACTATAGCTACTTGACATTGGGCAGCTGACAGTTGGCAGTTTTTGAAAACAAGGGTCAGTTTGACAGAGTCTATACCTGGTAACCTCCATAGCACAGTGGTTAGAGTGCCCGTCTAAAGAGTGCATGGTCGTAGGTTCGAGGCTTACCTCTGCCAAGTGCGTCTTTCAGCATGACTATGCAGTACTGGACATGAGATAAATGGATGTTACCAAATTTTTTTTTTTTGGGCTTTGTTTTTTTTTTTTAACATTCATTTTCTCTCATTTTATCTATTTGGAAAGCCTTTCATGGTCCCAGTGCGGGTAAAAGAGTCCGGACTGGAAGTGGTTAACCACTTGAGCTCCTGAGGATTTACCCCCCTTAATGACCAGGCCTTTTTTTGCTGTTTGGCGCTGCACTAATTGAAATGATAATTGCGCGGTCATGCAATGCTGTACCCAAACAAAATTTACGTCCTTTTTTTCACACAAATAGAGCTTTCTTTTGGTGCTATTTGATCACCTGTGCGCTTTTTATTTTTTGCGCTATAAACAAAAAAAACACGAAAATTTTGAAAAAAAAACAATATTTTCTACTTTCAGCTATAAAAAATATATCGTAAACTGAAAGTCATAAATTTAAGCCAAAATGTATTCTGCTCCATGTTTTTGGTAAAAAAAAATCCCAATAAGTATATATTGATTGCTTTGTGTGAAAGTTATAGCGTCTACAAACTATGGTATAGATAATTTGAAATTTACACAGCTTTTACTTTCTGACCGCCCATCACATCTCTTGAGGTGGTAAAATACCAGGATAGAACAGACACCCCCAAATGACCCCTTTTCGGAAAGCAGACACCCTAAGCTATCTGCTGAGAGACATATTGGCCCTGATTCACTAAGATGTGAGTGTAATAGCAGAGACTGACCATTCAGGCAGACTCCGGTCAATCAATCAGTCGTCTGACCAGCGTCTAGCAAGCTCATTGACGAGCGTCTATTGACTACTTTGCTATCACTGGCACATTTTTAGGTGCAATACCGGATATGTTCGCTAGATGGCGCACAAGCGCGGGCTTTATTTACATTGGCGTTTTCATGATGGCAAAAGAATTCTTAGAATGTTATAAATACACCTGTACACCTGTATTAGAATTTTCTATTTTCTTCTATTTATTTTCTTGCTGTGTCTCCAAAATGATCAGGAAACTAATGCATTTACTAATGAATGTCATACATTCTGTATTCAAATGTTAAACATTTTCACACTTATATCTCAAATAATTTATATACTTCTAATTTCCCAATATAATTATATATCTTCATTCTCTTTAATCACGTAACTATTCTATGGTAAAGACAAGTGCAGCGCTATAAATGCATGTGATCAATAATGAACGCATGTAAAAACCAAAAAGTGCAAAGAATTGCAACAATGATGTAATATTGTAAATGGTGCTAAAATAAGTTCATAGAATCATTCCTGAATAATGGAATGTCCTTGGTGTGAGAGTACCAACTCAGAGAGTGCCTATGAATGGCACGTGTGGTCTCTCCGTGACGGACAGTAGTGCATGAACTCGTGAAAGGTAAACCACCCTTGGGACTGGTCTACACTCACCAGAACAAAAGTATTAACGTGTATGGGTTATACACTCCACACATCTGGGGGTGCAGCGGTATGCTGGCAGTTATGGGTTAGTCATCCAGCTCCATCCATCCATCCATCCATCCATCCATCCATCAGGGTGGGTGCCCAAATGGTCCTGGGGAGGAATTAGCTCAGCCACAGGAGCCAGAAAGGTGCTCAATAGTGTAGTACACTGTCACAGGGGTGGATGACCTTTCACGAGTTCATGCACTACTGTTCGTGGTTATATTTATCTTGTGTAATACCATTTTACTAGTCTATATCATTTGACCAGCGCTCGCTCTATCATTTTCAAACAATGGAACTATTCTACATTATAGCTCAATCTGTGTCTCCCACAGTGGTTTAGTGGTTAGAGCTCAGAACTTACAGCACTTGGGTCATGGGTTCTAATCCCAGTCATGGCTACATCCTAAAAAATGGAGATCAATTTTCTGGGTTGTGTCAGTGCCAGGAATATTGATCAAACAATTATGATTTTGCCTAATGACTAGAAAGTGGATGAATGTACTCTTCTGCCAATTAGGAAATGTGCCATTTTCATGCCGTGTATATTTCATTGTAACATTTTTCTCTTTTAAATCTGTCTCCTTATACAACTTGACCCCCTCCCCCACCCCATCATCACCTGTCCCATATGCAAATCTATGGATCACCGCCCCACTCTTTAACTATCTATTTACTGATCAAGTGAATGTGTCTCATTTTCTATCAGCTACAGCTCAGATCTCACATTATTATACAATTGCTGATTGTATTTCACCACTAGTCTGATTGAATTCACAATTCCTGGTCAGTCCTGTTCCCTGACCTCTAATAAACTTTAGGGCCAGTTCACACTACATGTGTTTCAGTTGCTTTTTCGGCATCACAAACGCACAGAAAGAAGGTTATATGGTTGTCAATGTCATAGTTCACATCAGCACTTGCATTTTCAGTGCATTGCAGGTGCTGTAAACAAAGTTGACCACGCTGCATTGTTTCTGCACAGAACTGTACTGGAACACATTGAAACGTCCTTGAATGTACTAAAACGCACATGTCCCTAACTACATTGAATACAAAGAAAATAGAAAAAAATAAGTGGAAGGGATATAAAAATGCAATGTAAACATGTCCAAAACGCATTCAAAATGTACTGGAACACACTAAACATGCATGCCAAAAGGGCATGAAAAAAACCCATCAGGAACACATCTAGACTGTTTCTATAGTGTGAACCAGCCCTTAGGACTTGTTCACACCATTAGTGGTGCAGAAACGCATGCAAGAACACACATTTTCCAGCACAGCAAAGAAATGCAATGCCCTATGTAGATGTGCGCAGGTACCATGATGAAAACGTTGTTGCACCTACACACGTCTATTAAAAACAGCCCCATTCACAGCCACAAATACGCATGGCACCACACTACTGTGCGGTTAGGTGCGACACACTTGGAAAATAACATAAAAATAAGCCAACATGGCTAAAACATATCTTGAAAATATGGGGACTCTGATATCCGGCGACAGTCCGTTCACCAACGAGAAGCAATTCTGCACCCCTAAAACCAACATAGAGGAAAGGGATGGTCAAATTGCTGTGCTGCTTCCAAACCACCTCTGGCATGCCAGGGTCATTATGCAGGTCCTCGATGCCAGTTCTTGCCTGCAGCCACAAAATATCCACTGGCCACGAGTGAAGGTGAGTGGAGGACGTGAAGGTGGATTTCTACCAGCTTCAACCGCAAGCAGTACCACTCCTGAAAAATGAGAGCAAATAATCATTGACACGTCATCATGACAGTCAATTCTCAGTGCAGGCTATCTAGAGTGTCTTTCCTTTTTAACCATTTCAAGAGTTCAAGGAAACATTCTTGGAGCATCTACTGTGTTTGGAAAGGCCAAAGGTCCCCCCCTCCCCCAGGCACACTAATGCTTATGCAGGTCATAGACGGGGAGAAAAACAGCCGATTTTTCTTTTAAAAAATGAAAAATTGGTTGTTCAAGCGGCCGACGTTGCCAGCAATGGTAAAAAAAAAATCGGCCGATTTTCATCCCGTCTACAGCCGGCAAAAAGTGTCTCTGCAGAGAGCTCCGCTATTTCTTTGACAGTTCCTTGACATTTACAGCGGTTGCAACAATGTATCTATTTGTATCCATTTAGGATACAGATGTTTTTATTCGGAAACAAATAGATACAATGTTGCAACCGCTGTAAATGTCAAGGAACTGTCAAAGAAATAGCGGAGCTCTCTGCAGGGACACTTTTTGCCATACTGGAATTCCTCTCATTTTTCATCCTTCTTCTTCTTCTTCTTCATCATCATCCTCTTCTTCTTTTTCATCATCATCCTCTTCTTCTTTTTCATCATCATCCTCTTCTTCTTCATCCTCTTCTTCTTCATCATCTTCATCCTCTTCTTCTTCATCCTCTTCTTCTTCATCATCTTGATCATCATCATCCTCTTCTTCTTCTTCTTCATCATCATCCTCTTATTCTTCTTCATCATCATCCTCCTCTTCATCATCATCATCTTCTTCTTCTTCTTCTTCTTCTTCATCATCATCCTCTTCTTCTTCATCATCATCCTCTTCATCATCATCATCATCCTCTTCTTCTTCTTCTTCATCATCCTCTTCTTCTTCTTCTTCTTCTTCTTCATCATCATCATCCTCTTCTTCTTCATCATCATCATCCTCTTCTTCTTCATCATCATCATCATCATCCTCTTCTTCTTCATCATCTTCTTCATCATCATCATCCTCTTCATCATCATCCTCTTCTTCATCTTCTTCTTCTTCATCATCATCATCATCATCCTCTTCTTCTTCTTCTTCTTCATCATCATCATCCTCTTCTTCTTCTTCATCATCATCATCATCCTCTTCTTCTTCTTCATCATCATCCTCTTCTTCTTCTTCATCATCATCCTCTTCTTCTTCATCCTCTTCTTCTTCTTCATCATCATCATCCTCTTCTTCTTCTTCATCATCATCCTCTTCTTCATCCTCTTCTTCTTTTTCTTCTTTTTGTCTTCCTCTTGCAGGTCACTGCTCATGTGCAGATTTTTTATCAGTAAAAAATCGGCCAATTTGCCCATCATTGCCGCGAAAATCGGCCGATCGGCAAATTCGGCCGTTTTTTTTTCCAACTTTACCGAAAAAAAAAATCTGCCAAAATACCGAAAAACGGCCGAACAAATAGCCCACTAACGATCCGAAAATCGGCCGATTTTATTTTCGGACGAAAAATCGGCCAATTTTCGACCCATCTATGGCCTGCATAAGATATGGTGTGGCCCTAGGGTCAATGTGTGTTTAGAATACTTCCAAAATGCACATACAAAAACACTCCATCCAAATGCATGTTGCATGTCTATAGCATGTTAAACAGAAAAAAAATGCACTTACATAATGTTAACATGCGCAAGTAAAAGTAGACAAAATCCACATCCTTTTATTGTGGCTTCACATACATGCATTGTGGTCTAACACCGCACTCCTGGGCAAATCACATGCAATTTGTGTGCGTTGCAATTAGAGACAAACATTTTGCACACCTCAAATTGCACCGCATCCGGGCCAAAAATGTGCAGGACCCTTTTTCAGGGTATGCACATGTATTGTACTGTCCAAGGCATTGCACACTAAAATGAGAGCAAATAATCATTGACACGTCATCATGACAGTCAATTCTCAGTGCAGGCTATCTAGAGTGTCTTTCCTTTTTAACCATTTCAAGAGTTCAAGGAAACATTCTTGGAGCATCTACTGTGTTTGGAAAGGCCAAAGGTCCCCCCCCTCCCCCAGGCACACTAATGCTTATGCAGACCATAGACGGGGAGAAAAACGGCCGATTTTTCTTTTAAAAAATGAAAAATTGGTTGTTCAAGCGGCCGACGTTGCCAGCAATGGTAAAAAAAAAATCGGCCGATTTTCATCCCGTCTACAGCCGGCAAAAAGTGTCTCTGCAGAGAGCTCCGCTATTTCTTTGACAGTTCCTTGACATTTACAGCGGTTGCAACAATGTATCTATTTGTATCCATTTAGGATACAGATGTTTTTATTCGGAAACAAATAGATACAATGTTGCAACCGCTGTAAATGTCAAGGAACTGTCAAAGAAATAGCGGAGCTCTCTGCAGGGACACTTTTTGCCATACTGGAATTCCTCTCATTTTTCATCCTTCTTCTTCTTCTTCTTCATCATCATCCTCTTCTTCTTTTTCATCATCATCCTCTTCTTCTTTTTCATCATCATCCTCTTCTTCTTCATCCTCTTCTTCTTCATCATCTTCATCCTCTTCTTCTTCATCCTCTTCTTCTTCATCATCTTGATCATCATCATCCTCTTCTTCTTCTTCTTCATCATCATCCTCTTATTCTTCTTCATCATCATCCTCCTCTTCATCATCATCATCTTCTTCTTCTTCTTCTTCTTCTTCATCATCATCCTCTTCTTCTTCATCATCATCCTCTTCATCATCATCATCATCCTCTTCTTCTTCTTCTTCATCATCCTCTTCTTCTTCTTCTTCTTCTTCTTCATCATCATCATCCTCTTCTTCTTCATCATCATCATCCTCTTCTTCTTCATCATCATCATCATCATCCTCTTCTTCTTCATCATCTTCTTCATCATCATCATCCTCTTCATCATCATCCTCTTCTTCATCTTCTTCTTCTTCATCATCATCATCATCATCCTCTTCTTCTTCTTCTTCTTCATCATCATCATCCTCTTCTTCTTCTTCATCATCATCATCATCCTCTTCTTCTTCTTCATCATCATCCTCTTCTTCTTCTTCATCATCATCCTCTTCTTCTTCATCCTCTTCTTCTTCTTCATCATCATCATCCTCTTCTTCTTCTTCATCATCATCCTCTTCTTCATCCTCTTCTTCTTTTTCTTCTTTTTGTCTTCCTCTTGCAGGTCACTGCTCATGTGCAGATTTTTTATCAGTAAAAAATCGGCCAATTTGCCCATCATTGCCGCGAAAATCGGCCGATCGGCAAATTCGGCCGTTTTTTTTTCCAACTTTACCGAAAAAAAAAATCTGCCAAAATACCGAAAAACGGCCGAACAAATAGCCCACTAACGATCCGAAAATCGGCCGATTTTATTTTCGGACGAAAAATCGGCCAATTTTCGACCCATCTATGGCCTGCATAAGATATGGTGTGGCCCTAGGGTCAATGTGTGTTTAGAATACTTCCAAAATGCACATACAAAAACACTCCATCCAAATGCATGTTGCATGTCTATAGCATGTTAAACAGAAAAAAAATGCACTTACATAATGTTAACATGCGCAAGTAAAAGTAGACAAAATCCACATCCTTTTATTGTGGCTTCACATACATGCATTGTGGTCTAACACCGCACTCCTGGGCAAATCACATGCAATTTGTGTGCGTTGCAATTAGAGACAAACATTTTGCACACCTCAAATTGCACCGCATCCGGGCCAAAAATGTGCAGGACCCTTTTTCAGGGTATGCACATGTATTGTACTGTCCAAGGCATTGCACACTAACGCATTGCACACTAAAAATGTCAAATACGTTAGTGTGTACAGTGCATGAGTGTAAAATGCGTTAGTGTGTACAGTGCATGAGTGTAAAATGCTTTAGTGTGTACAGTGCATGAGTGTAAAATGCTTTAGTGTGTACAGTGCATGAGTGTAAAATGCTTTAGTGCACACTGCAGTGTACAACGCATTGCACACTGTAATACACTGTAATACCGTGTACACCCACACATTGTAGACTGTAATGCACTGTACACTATCATGCAGGATGGAGCAACGCATTGCACACTGTGATACCGTGTACACCCACACATTGTAGACTGTAATGCACTGTACACTGTCATGCAGGATGGAGCTACGCATTGCACACTGTGATACGCTGCCCACTGTCATGCAGAATCCAGCAACGCATTGCACACTGTAATACCATGTACACCAACACATTGTAGAATGTAATGCATTATACGCAGTATACATGTCCAGATATTCAAAGATTAGCCATGAAGGCCTAGCTGGTTACCTATTGGGCGACCGCAGATAGCCGAATAACGCTACACTGCATCCAGGCAGCTCTGGGAGGGTGTCATATGACATCCTGGCAGAACGCACTCTCCATGATTGCTGTGTCCTAAGGACACAGCTGATCACGTGATGTGGTAAAGGCCAATCACAGCGGCTTTTTACCATGTGATCAGCCATGTCCAATGACACGCTGATCACCGGGAAATGCATTTGCCGGGTCTTGGCTGCACTTTCATCACGCTATCAGAATGTGTGGAAAGTACTGCCGAGAACCAGCAGTTATCAAAGCAGGGGTCGGCCCCGATGATCAGTGCCCACCAGTGCCACCCAACAGTTACGCCCACCTGTGGCCAGCAGTGCCACCCACCAGTGCTGCCTCATCAACGCACATCAGTGTTGCTAAATTACCAGTTTACCAAATGTTATAATATAAACAGACTTTTATTCATTATGAGCTATTTTGTGGTTTATCGAGCAAAAAGTAAAACACACAGCAGCAAGTCAATACCACCCAAAGAAAGCTCTATTTGTCTGAAAAAACTGATATAAATTTAAGATGGGTACAATGTGGCATGACCGCACAATTGTCATTCAAAGGGTAACAGTGCAGAAAGATGAAAATTGGCCAGGACAGGAAGGGGGTAGGAGTACCCAGTAGGCAAGTGGTTAATATCATTGACCCATCAATACCCAGGAGCTAATGTACAGATAAGTAGCATGTGCACCAAGTGAGATTCTGCTAGGCCCCACCCACAAAATTGCAATTACCTGTCCCTCACATGTTATAAACATGTTTGCAATGGCCACACTTACTGTACATATAAGGATCATCTCCTCAGTTGATAACTGTGCTCTCGCCATGTCCAAATGCCAATAAGGTTATCAAAATTTTCAACCAACACAAAACCTCCAACCACTTCTCATCCACTTACACTCCCCACAACCACTTCCGGGTGCGCGCGCACGTGATGACGGACTTCCAGGATAGCCGTTCATGCGCCATGCGGACACCTGTTTGGTGCTTATTTGTTTGCAATCGCGCATTTTTATGTGCGGCTATGATAGCTTTCGCAAATGTGTGTTTCTTATTGATTTGTTTTTTTTAACCTTGGCTAATATTTGTTGCCAAAGGCCAAAAATCAACAAAGTGTGGACTATTTTATTACTGTAAATCGAATTGTAGAAAACCTGTAGCTGGCTGCACAGTGAATGTGACATTCATTAGTACATAATATTGTGGTGCAAGTGGGTTTTTTTTTTTGGTTTTGAAAAAGCCAGTTTGCACCCACTTGCATATTCACGCTCTTACAAACTACATTTGAGCAGATTATATAAGTATACAAAGTAACTATTAAGGTTGTTCATATATTGAACATAAAATAAACACAAAAACATCGGTCAAATATTTATTGATCAAATATATCGTCATTTATTTGGTCAGCAGGAACAAGTAGGTACAGTCAATATCTTGGTGAGTCACAAAAATAGGATTGATGTGGCAAAAATAAAACACTCCTGCTCATAAGAGCTTACAATCTAAAGATACTTCTAGTGAACTGTGTGTGCTCAGGTTATAGCAGTAAACAAAGGGGAAGATGAATCAAGTAACATTTTCATGCACATAGGATTTACTTACACAATCACGTAGTATAAAGATCCATTCAAAAAAAAAAAGTCTTCAGATCAAAATATCAAGAAAACAAAGCATGTGAAAAAAAACCCTCCCACCTCTACAAATCCCCTCCCACCTCTACAAATCCCCTCCCACCTCTACAAATCCCCTACACATACATTTGTCAGCAGGTTTGTAAGAAAAATGCATTGGAGTCTAAATAAGCAAGCAAAATTAAAACAAGAGCAGATTTTAAACAAAACGATTGACATGTGTGAGGCTTTCAATGCAAAGAGAAAAAACACAATCATTGTGCAATAACACACAAACACTTTACAAGGCCAAAAATATGCCAACATTTCCAGCCCACTTCCAAACACAGCCTGAGTGGTGTCTGGGGCAATTCAGCACAAAATCTCTTCCTCCCCCAAACCACTACAAGCAAGGACTTAGTCACAAACCACCCGGCCTAGTAACAGGCCAAATCACTCCCTACTGCACATGTTTATATAAGCTAGGTTGTATTTGGAGCACGCCAAACAAGGCCCCACCCCCAATGAAGCCACACCCACCACTGACCTTAATTTGGTCAGTGAAAGTGTTTTCACCTGATGAATCCGCTTCCTACCTGCATTAACCCTTGGTATACAGGCCCCACCCCCAATGAAGGCCACACCCACCACTGTCAGTGAAAGTGTTTTCACCTGATGAATCCCCTTCCTACCTGCATTAACCCTTGGTATACAGGCCCCACCCCCAATGAAGGCCACACCCACCACTGTCAGTGAAAGTGTTTTCACCTGATGAATCCGCTTCCTACCTGCATTAACCCTTGGTATACAGGCCCCACAAATCAGAAAGATATATACAGTGAAATGTACGTGTGCAGCATACAACAGAACATTGAGCAGGGATGTGAAAGGGAACCCCAATTGGAACCTTTATTGCTACTATGGTCACAATTCCCTCCAGATTCTCGCATGAGTTAAGACAGTCACATGACCACATCTTGTATGCAATACTGAAAATGACAAATCGATTTGACTAGTATGGTGAATTTCCCATCAATTGGCAAAACACTCCAGAAATCAAACATCACCAAACATTACACTCTGGGCAAAGCTGATTTACAAATCCTGCGACTTACAGTAAAGTTGACCATTTCAATGCAATTTTCAAGACATCTGACACAGATCTCTATGCAAATTGCCACTAAAGTAGTACATGTACTACTATAGAAATCAGTGTTTGAAACGCACCCATGTGGTCGCTCTAATAGCAGACAATAGGGTGCGACTTTGCAGACGATTTACAACTTGCATGTTGTGCAAATCACATGCCAAGTCCCACTCAATGAGCTGCTATTGGAACGTTCATATTGTTGTGGTTCAAACTTGGTAGGAGCCGCAAGTAATAATAGAGTAATGAATACACTACTTTTCATGCAATTTGCTGAGAGATCGATGTCGAATGTCTTGCAAATTGCACTTGAAATCACCATGTACCCCGACTTTGAAATCATGCAACTTCTATGCAAGTCACATGATGTGACTGTGGTGTCAATAACACCACTTAGAAATCTGCTTTAATGTGACCGGGTAGCCCCCAGTAACATTGTTTGCGATTGCCATGCAATTGGCATGACAGGCGACTTGCAAATCGTAGACCAAGTCGCACCCTATTGGCCACTGTAGGCTCTGTTCACATCCAATTGGATTGTGAACTTGTGCAACTTCACTGTAAGTTGGGCAATTGCCGCATCGGATTAGATGTGACAGTGGTGTTAGCCCCCAGTAACATTGTGTGCAATTTGCCATGCAAAGGGCAAGCTGCTGGCCATGCCAATCACATGACAAGTCGCATCCAGGGTGTGCAATTTCAGGTGCGATTTGTGCATTGACATCGTACCTGATATTGGATATAATGAATGTGAATGTGAGTGTATTAACGTACGCCATTTGTTGCAGTGAGAGTTCAAAGGTATTTGAAGATTTTGGCCATTTATTAGCAATTTAACATCTAGACTCAAATAGAAATCGCAATGCTACACACAATTGAAAACACAACTAGTTAGTAATTCTCTAGAAAACACAGTAAAATTGGCAACTTAAACAGTAATTTTCATTTGCATATAGTGTGAACGAAGCAGGAGAATTAACAAAGGAAATAAATCTTTGAAGGCGTGCGGTACCTGCCTGCTGGGATAAGGGTCTGCTATGCATTTGGTGGAAAAATCCATACCAGTATTTGTGACAAGTTTGATGTGTGGATTCACCAACCAAGTCTTTTCTCTCTCGCTCACTCTTCTTTGTCTCACTGGCTCGCTCTTCTCTCTCGCTCACTCTTCTGTATGTCTCTCTTTATCACTCTTCAGTATGTTTTTCTCGCTCCCTCTTCTTCATCTCACTGGCTCGCTCTTCTCTCTCTCTGTCAGCTCTTTGCTTGCCAAATCCTTCACAAATGTGGGTTGAGTGTAAACCATCATTATCAAATCTATTAGTGCTCCAGGCTCTTATCTTACCCCATTGTATGACATTCACATAAGGTGCAGCTTTGATGGTGTTTCAACAGACAAGGCCTCATTCTAATTCACATTTTAGGGATCACTTAGACAGAAAGCAAAGATGTTGCCAGAACATGTATGTGAAGACAGCCACACACGGAGATCATACTACTTCCTTGCCGGGGTTGGGATTCAAACCGACAACTCTAGAGTTGTGAGGCAGTAGTGCTAACCACTAATCCACGGAGCTACATTGCTAATCCAGCCTGTATTTCTGTGCTGTGAATCAATCTTAGGTCCCTGGGCAAGTTCAGTGTAACTACCAGATATCTCCAATGTGACACAAATGTTGTGCTATGTTGCCAATTCACATGTATGATGGTTCTATGTATCCCAATACAAAGGATTGCAATACTAATACAGGCGTACCTCGGTTTACCAATGCCTCAGGGAACGTCATATTTGGGGTACAAATGCCAAACCATTTCAGTTAATTGGTCTGTTTACAAATGTTTGAATAATTTGGTATGGGCATGTGGCCTGGTATGGTTCAGGAGGGGGGGAGGCGCTCGCTTGTCCCCCCCCCCTTTCCTGACCTGCTGGGCTGCATGCTCAGATAAGTATGTGTTATGGATTTTGGGGGGTACCCCATGCTGTTTTTTATTTAATTTCAGCGTGGAGTTACCCCTTAACATCCATACGAGACCCGAAGGGCTTAGTATGGATGGGAGGGGGGACCCCACGCCGGGTTTTTTACAAATTGTTTATAATTCCCTGCAATACTTTTACATCAACTGTCAGTGGGGAACTCCGCCGACAGCTGAAACATGAGCGCTGCATTGGTTTTCGCTACTAAAATGCTGCATGAGTTGATAACATAACTCATGCGGGATTGTAGGAGCAACAGCCATGTGTTAATGTTTCAACTGTCAGCGGGGTTCCCCACTGACAGCTGAATGTAAAAAAAAAAAAAAAAAGCGTGGGGTCCCCCCTCCCATCCATACCAAGCCCTTCGGATCTGGTATGGATATTAAGGGGGAACTCCACGCTGAAATAAAAAAAAACAGCTTGGGGATCCCCCCAAAATCCATACCAGACCCTTATCCGAGCATGCAGCCCGGCAGGTCAGGAAAGGGGGGGGCGAGCGAGCGCCCCCCCTCCTGAACTATACCAGGCCACCTGCCCTCAACATGGGGGGGTGCTTTGGGGAAGGGGGGCTCCCCCCCAAAGCACCTTGTCCCCATGTTAATGGGGACAAGGGCCTCTTCCGTTATTGGGATAATTGGTCAGCCATTTTTTGGGATTTTAGCATATTTTGTTTACCAGTAAAGTTGAAAATTTTTTGTTCCAAATTTACTGATAAAAAAAATGTGCCAAAATCCCGAAAAACAGCTGACCAATTAACCCACTAACGGCCCGAAAATCGTTCGATTTTCTTTTCGGCAGAAAAATCGGCCGATTTTAGACCCATCTATGGCCTGCTTTACATGGGTCTAAAATCGTCCGCAAAAAAAATCGGCTGATTTTCAGCCCGTTAGTGGGTTAATTGGTCAGCCATTTTTGGGGATTTTGCAACTTTTTTTAATTGGTAAATTTGGATAAAAATTGGCCGATTTTGCAGATCGGCCGATTTTAGCTGCAATGATCGGCAAATTGGCTGATCTTTTAACAGATAAATAATCTGCACATGAGCCATGGCCTGCAAGAAAAAGAATAAAAAAAAAGAATAAGAAAAAGAAAAATGCAGGCCTTAGATGGGGCGAAAACTGACCGTGTTAAAAAAAAAAAATCGGTTGTTCAATGGGCCGACGTTACCACCAATGGCAAAAAAATTGTTCTGATTTTCGCCCCGTCTACGGCCTGCAAATATAATAGCGAAGTAATTACTTCTGTCCCTGCAGAGAGCTGCGCTATTATATTTGACATTAAAAAGTATAAAGGTTGCAACATTGTATCTATTTGTATCCGAATAAAAACATCTATATCCGGAATGGATACAAATGGATACAATGTTGCAGTCTCTATACTTTTTAATGTCAAATATAATAGCGGAGCTCTCTGCAGGGACAGAAGGAATGTTTCAGCTGTCATCGGGGTTTCCCACTGACAGCTGAATTTTAAATTATTTCCGTGAATTAAATAAATAATAAAAAAAACAGCGTGGGTCCCCCCTCTCATCCTTACCAAGCCCTTCAGGTCTGGTATGGGTATTAAGGGGGAACTCCACGCTGAAATTTAAAAAAAAAACAGCGTGGGTCCCCCTCAATATCCATACCAGACCCTTATCCGAGCATGCAGCCCGGCAGGTCAGGAAAGGGGGGGGGACGAGCGAGCGCCCCCCCCCCCTCCTGAACCATACCAGGCCACATGCCCTCAACATGGGGGGGTGCTTTGAGGCAGGGGGGGCTCCCCCCCCCAAAGCACCTTGTCCCCATGTTGATGAGGACAAGGGCCTCTTCCCCACAACCCTGGCCGGTGGTTGTGGGGGTCTGCGGGCGGGGAGCTTATCAGAATCTGGAAGCCCCCTTTAACAAGGGGGCCCCCAGATCCCGGCCCCCCCCCCCTACGTGAACGAGTCTGCGGTACATGGTCCCGCAGACTCCTTCACAAAAAAACTAAGTGTGGTGTAAAAAAAACACAGTACAGGGTCTTTGACAAGTCCTTTATTAAAACAATGTCCCCCGAAGTAGATCCAACGTCAATCACGGCGGCGGCGGCAGGGACCCGAAAAAAGAAAAAAAAAAAAGGTTCCGCTCCCGTCGGAGGCTCCCAGCCTTGTGAAGAAGAGGCTAGCTGACAGTTCTTATATAGGTATGGGGCGGGGCCAGCCGGGCACATCATCCTCCGCCCCTTACCTATTTGAGAAATGTCACCCTGTCTCTCCACTGAGGCTAACTAGCTGAATGCAGGAGACAGTCTGACATTTCTTATATAGCTATGGGGCGGGGCCAGCCGGGAACAGCAAGCATGTGACATGGGGCGGGTCACTCGGATGATGTCCCCGGCTGGCCCCGCCCCATAGCTATATAAGAAATGTCAGACTGTCTCCTGCATTCAGCTAGTTAGCCTCAGTGGAGAGACAGGGTGACATTTCTCAAATAGGTAAGGGGCGGGGATGATGTGCCCGGCTGGCCCCGCCCCATACCTATATAAGAACTGTCAGCTAGCCTCTTCTTCACATGGCTGGAAGCCTCCGACGGGAGCGGAACTTTTTTTTTTTTTTCTTTTTTCGGGTCCCTGCCGCCGCCGCCGTGATTGACGTTGGATCTACTTCGGGGGACATTGTTTTAATAAAGGACTTGTCAAAGACCCTGTACTGTGTTTTTTTTACACCACACTTTTTTTTTTTGTGAAGGAGTCTGCGGGAGCATCTACCGCAGACTCGTTCACGTAGGGGGGGGGCCGGGATCTGGGGGCCCCCTTGTTAAAGGGGGCTTCCAGATTCTGATAAGCCCCCCGCCCGCAGACCCCCACAACCACCGGCCAGGGTTGTGGGGAAGAGGCCCTTGTCCTCATCAACATGGGGACAAGGTGCTTTGGGGGGGAGCCCCCCTGCCTCAAAGCACCCCCCCATGTTGAGGGCATGTGGCCTGGTATGGTTCAGGAGGGGGGGGGCGCTCGCTCGTCCCCCCCCTTTCCTGACCTGCCGGGCTGCATGCTCGGATAAGGGTCTGGTATGGATATTGAGGGGGACCCACGCTGTTTTTTTTTTTAAATTTCAGCGTGGAGTTCCCCCTTAATATCCATACCAGACCTGAAGGGCTTGGTAAGGATGAGAGGGGGGACCCACGCTGTTTTTTTTTTGTTTTTTTTTATTGTGGACCTTTATTTTTACATTCAGCTGTCAAAATATATATTATCTAGACCTTTGAAATAAGTAAAATCATTACAGAAATAATTATAAAGGATAAGAAACAAAAATAGAATCACTAGAACTAAGGAAATCTAATTAGATTACATGAAGATATGCCGAGTGCTGTTTATTAAACACAATAGTCGCGAGCGAGTGCCGGCTCTCAGAGGAATCCACAATCAGATTCACTATTAGTCAGTGGCTAAAAAGCAAACGCCCATGGCAGAAGTCTAAAATGTGTTCTGCACATGCTCAGTTGTATCTGCCAAAGACACTGCACGGGCTTCTAGATTTTTACTGTGTCGATTTCCTTGAAAAAAACGATTTTTAACACATTTTTAATTTTTTTGGAAATAGCAGATATTGTTTAAAGTGAAGTCCTGATATTTGGCAAAGCAAATTTCTAAGTGAACATGTCTCTGCAGTGATTTTTCATGGTTTTAGACTTGCTTCTTAGCAAGTCTGTTTTGTGAGTCTGATTTCGGGCGTGTGTCTCTTTGTGAATTAGATTGGGCATCTGCTTATGGGCTCTGCTCAATAGTGAATTAGGTTGCAGGGTAAAAAATGACGGACGCCCATGAAAATTGGGCTTAAGCCCATAAATATGCGCCCACGCCCAATAGTGAATCAGGGCCTAAGAGATTGTATAAACACAGTGCAGTCATTGACCAGACAGGCTTTGTGTAAGCTCAGCTTTGTTCAACCCATACTGCAGACATGGACAGATTTGTTGCACCCAGCCTCAGTCAGCTTACAAAAACCCAGTCCTGTTTCTAACTCTACTCCTGTGTTCCCAACAGCTCCTCCAGTTACAGCCCAGTATACTTGGCTATCTACCGCATGTCAGTACCCTGTTCCCACTCGCTGCACCTATCCTGCCTTTAACCCTGTAAAAAAGCCCTCTGTAGCAACTGCTCCCTCTCCTGTTCCATCCTCCAGTTTTTCTCTGTCTCCAGCTGCTCCATTCGTTTGCAGACCTGCGTTTACTTGCAGTGCTCCAGTAGTTAAAACCAGAAAAAAGCGAAAATTCTTTCCAACCAATACCATCCTGCCAGTATCCAAACCGGTGAGCCTGCCTTCCGTGACTCGGCCTGAAGCCTCTACTCAGCCTGTCCTGCCTTCTCTGCAGTTATGAAAGGGTTACAGAGGATTACAGGCAGTATAACCTTTGATGTCCACACAGTAACGAGTCGATGATTGATAACCGATGATCTTTTACTGATAACATGTGATCATAATGAGAATGAATGAATGTGCGGATGAATGTGAATAAATGCGGTAAAACTGAAATACAAACAGAATAAACAAACATAAGTACATATCTAACTTCCTAGCTATGTGCATAACATTCCACAGTACATAGGAAGGGTACTTACAGACTTTGGGGGTCTAATCAAGCCCATATATGAAGAGGGAACAGCATCCCACATGTACTTGCATTGTAGAATTTCTTTAGTCTGAAGAGATGAGGTCACTTCCTCCCAAGTTAGCAAACAGGACGTCCCTAGCCTTAAAGGGACAGACACTGCTGAATGCTAAAGAATGCCTTGTGTAATACAAGGCAGCACACTCCCCACCTGGCATAATAATGATATGCCACTATTAAACTCCTGGAAGGAGTAAAACGACTTCCGTGATGGGTCTAAGGTACACCTTAGGGGTGCCCTGTTTTACTACTCTGACCTCTACTTTCCTGACTCTGCTATCACTACTAGCATCAGTCCCCACAATGAGTCCAATTGGCCACTCGTTCCTGTGGGCCTGAGAGTCTTTTAGTAGAACAACATCTCCAACTTGTAAGTTGGGCTTGTCGGCTTGCCATTTGTTGCGTGGTTGGAGGGTCATCAGGTACTCCTGTCTCCATCTCTTCCAGAAGATATCACATCTGATAATGGTGACATTGGCTTGCTCAAGATAGTCATTGTTACCCTGGTCAACACTGGCTGTTTTGCTGAAGGATCTGGCCAAGCAGATGAGTTTCCCTATGGCACGGAAGAGTGACTTCCAGCTGGAAAACCTTTCGAACCTACATGAGCCAAGACCTTCTCTGGTGGTTAGAGTCTTGTAAACTGCAACTAGAGGTCTTACCTCTTTGTCTTGGTCTGGTTCTACAAGCTGAAAAGTTCCTTTCTGATCAGTCTCTTCAGTTTCTGGTCCAGTCAAGAAGGATGGACCTGTGAACCAGTTAGTCTGTTTGAGGACAGCAGCTGGTACCAGTCTAGTCCCATGGTCAGCAGGGTTCTTGTCTGTACTGATGTGATGCCACTGTTCTGGACTTGTACACTTTCTGATACGTGTTACTCTGTTTGACACGTATGTGTAGAATCTTCTTGAAGCGTTGTGGATATAACCTAAAACAATCTTGCTGTCTGTGTAGAAGTTCACTGCATGGATCTCGATGTCCAGTTCTGCAATGAGTAAGTCTGCTATCTCCACAGCTAGGACAGCAGCACAAAGTTCTAAGCGTGGAACCGTGTGAGCAGGTCTTGGAGCCAGTTTGGACTTTCCCAAGATGAATCCTGCATGGCTTTGTCCCTGAGTGTCTATGACTCTA
The DNA here is from genome assembly GCF_062004578.1 of Staurois parvus. NCBI lineage: Eukaryota > Metazoa > Chordata > Amphibia > Anura > Ranidae > Staurois > Staurois parvus. The sequence goes on from NW_028318516.1 coordinate 1,571,815, forward strand.
AGGTAGGCTACAGCTGCTATAGCCACGGTGGATGCATCTGAAAACACGTGTATCTCTCTTCGTTTTGTAACAGACAAAGAAACAGAGACGTATGGTCTTTGGATGCTAAATCGCTCAAGCTCCAGCAAAGAGTCTTTCCACAACTTCCACTGCATTTCTTTCTTTTCAGGTAGAGGTGTGTCCCAATCACTTTGTTCTAGCTCAGTTGTAATCTCTCTCAAAAGAGCTTTGCCTTGCATGGTGATGGGTGCTACGAACCCCAAGGGATCGTAAAGACGGTTGACCGTAGACAAGACACCTCGCTTTGTGAAAGGCTTCTCTTCCCTGGATACTCGGAAGGTGAAGCTGTCAGTTTTCAAGTCCCAACTAAGCCCTAAGCTTCTTTGAAGGGGTGGTGAATCTGTACCTAGATCTAGGTCTTTGAGGTCTTTTGCACGGTCTTCTGCTGGGAATGCTTCCATTACTTTGCTGTTGTTGGAAGCCACTTTGTGCAGTCTTATGTTAGAGTCTGCTAGCAAGTCTCTAGTGCTTTTCAAAATGTCAATGGCTTCTCCACTACTGGAGAAGGAAGCAAGTCCATCATCTACATAAAAGTTTTTCATAACAAATTGTTTGGCTTCAGGGTTGTGTCTGTCACCTTGCTGCGCTGCTCGTCTCAAGTTATAGATAGCGACAGCTGGTGAGGGACTGTTCCCAAACACATGTACTTTCATCCTATACTCTATGATACCTTTGTTGAGGTCGTTGTCTTCATACCATAGGAACCTCAGGTAGTCTCTGTGGTCTTCACGGACAAGGAAACAGTAGAACATCTGCTGTACATCTGCTGTTACTGCAACAAGTTCTCTTCGGAATCTGATAAGGACTCCAAGAAGTGTGTTGTTCAGGTCTGGTCCGCTGAGAAGTACATCATTAAGGGAAATACCTTCATGCTTTGCACTGGAATCAAATACTACACGTATCTGACCTGGTTTTTGAGGATGGTACACTCCGAATATTGGCAAGTACCAGCGTTCTTGTTTTTCATGCAGTGCTGGTGCTTTTTTAGCTTGATCTTTGTCAAAGATTTTCCGCATGAATTCTTGGAAGTGTTCTTTCATGTCTGGCTTTCTTTCAAGAGTGCGCTGCAATAGCGCAAGGCGTTTCTCTGCTTGCACTCTGTTGTTGGGAAGACGATGCCGTGGTGTACGGAATGGTAGTGGGGCTACCCAACTGCCTGCTTTGTCTTTGAAGACTTCTCTATCCATGATCTCAAGGAAGAGGTTATCTTCAACAGATGGTGCTAGTTTGTCATCATCTTGAGTTCTCTCAAACACTTTGTGGCCTAGCTGATCTGAATCTTCAGCTGAGGCTGTATCTTCCAGGAACCTCTGGATGTTCTGGGGATGTGTTGGGTTAGATAGTTTCTCTTTAATCTCCATGCTGTTGTTACATGGGCAAAGACATGATGTGCGACCGTTCTGCAGCAGATTTGTTCTGTAGACATTCACCTTTGCGGGTTTGTGAAGTCCGTTCAGACATACATTTCCAACGATAACCCATCCAAGATCAAGACGTTGAGCAAATGGTGCATTGTGCGGCCCATTGTATTGTTCTCTGACCTTGTGCACTCTCAGTATGTCTCTTCCTAGTAGAAGGACGATTGCAGCATCTGGGTTGAGTGTTGGGATCTTGTCTGCTATTCGCACGAGATGAGGGTAGTGACGTGCCACTTCAGGTGTGGGAATCTCTGACCTGTCATCTGGTATCATGTCACATTCTATGAGGGTAGGAAGAGTCAGCTGTGTCTTTCCATCTAATGACTCGATGGTGTAGTTGTTTGCTCTTCTCCCTGATGTCTCTATAACTCCAGAACATGTCTTCAAGGTGTATGGAGTTGAACTTCCTTTGTCACCAAAGAGGTCGAAGAACTCTGTCTTTGCTAGAGACCTGTTGCTTTGTTCGTCTAGGACTGTATACATCTTCACTGCCTTTTCTCTGAGACCGTTGGGATACACTTTGACTAAGCATATCTTGGAGCATGATCTAGAGAGTCCTGGTTCTGTACAGATCTCAGTACACTTTGAAGTTATCGCTGGTGTTGCACTTTCTTTTTGCTCCCCACCATGATCTTCTTGAGTTGCTGGAACTTCTGATCTCCATGGTTGTGGTCCTGGGTGCAGTGCTGACAGATGTCGGTCATTGTTGCATTCTGTGCACCGTATTTCTCTCTTACAGTCTTTTGCAAGATGTTGCATTGAGGCGCAGCATCTGAAACAAATGTGATTGTCTTTAAGGTAAGCCTTGCGCTCCTCTAATGTCTTACTTCTGAAACTGCGACATTTTCTTAGTGGATGAGGCTTGTTGTGTATTGGGCACTGTTTGTCTGGATCCTCAACTTCTTTGGTTGTGTTGTCTTCCTGATTGGCTGCAGCCTCAGGCGGGACTTCTGTCTTCCGCACAGACACTGTTGCTCTGCGTTCTTTGTAGTGTACTGGCAGCTGCTTCTCTGTCCTTGGGGAGCTTGCAACTCTCTTGTTCAGGAAGGCGAAGCTTGGGTCATTGCGTGTCTTAGCTTGGTCTACAACGAATTCAGCGAGGAAGACAAACGGTGGAAATGCAACTCGATAGTCTTTCTTGTATCTGGATGCTTGAGAGACCCACCTTTCTTGCAGGTTGAAAGGGAGCTTCTCGATTATGGGCTCTACTCCACGTGCTGTGTCTAAGTATAAGAGACCTGGCAGAGTTCCACTAGTCTTTGCTGCTTCTATCTCTAGGAGTAGGTCTCCGAGCTCTCTCAGCTTCTGATTGTCTTTGTTTGTCATTTTTGGGCAAGTTTCAATTTTCTTTAAAAGTGCTTCTTCTATTACTTCAGGTGACCCATAGCAGTCTTCCATTCTCTGCCAGACCATCGCAAGTCCTGCTGTTGCATCATGGACATGCACTGACCTGATTCTTTTGGCCTGCTCTGAGGACTCTGGTCCTAGGTATTTGGCAAGTAGGTCGAGCTTCTCTCTGTCTGTCAGCTCTAAGTTTTGGGTGCTGCTTAGGAAGGATGACCTCCAGGCCCAGTAGTTTTCAGGACGATCGTCAAACTTCAAGAGACCAGTGCTCACCATCTCACGGCGCATCAGGTATTTCGACATGTCTGTAACCCTTGCTGTGTCAGGTGCGTTTGTTCTGGGTACAAACGCGGGACTACTGGCTGATAGTGACTGATGGGTTCGTTGAGGTATTTGACTAAGTCTATTTTGATCAGATGGTTGCTCTCCTCTATTGTAGTCTAGATCTGGTCTTGCACGAGGAGAGGTTATATCGCCATCTACTTGGTTTCTTAGCGTGTTGGCGGTTTGGTATCTGAGCACGTGATTGGTTGACTTATCACGTGGCGGTTCAGGTTCAGTCTTGTAGTGATGCGTAACATCAAAGCTGTCTGCTCCCAACTGGGTCCTTGATGGTTTCGGTGCGTCACTAGGCTGTTTATCAGGGTATAGGATTGCTTGTGATTGTACATACTCACGGGTGCGTTGGAATGTACTGAGAGGTGTTATCAGGGTTTCCAGTACATCGCTCTCTACAAACTGAATATCTGCAGCTCTCGCGAGAACTTCGGCTTCAGCTATGGCTGCTGCAGCTATTTTCTGTTGCTGAAGTATGTGTAAAGAGGCTTGCACTTCTGCCTTTCTCCTAAGCGTTTCTGCTTTTCTCCTAAGCGTTTCTGCTTCTGTCCTTTTTATTTCAGCTTGACTCTTCTGCTGCTCTTCATCTAGGTAGCCTTGCTCTTTCATAAGCTCTGCTTCCTGTATGGCATAGGAGGCCATGGCGCATGCGGCCTCGGCCTTGGCTTGTGCCCTGGCGGCGATAGCGCTGACTGAAGACAAGTTTGTGACGCTAGAATGTCTGGAACTTGTATGCTTACTCCTGGCTGCCCCAGCACTGACTGACGATAGGTCTGTGACGTTTGAATGCCTGGAACTTGAACGCTTAGATCTGGCGGTTTCTGCTTTGGATGACGACAGATCCGATTTGTTATAAGTTCTCGGCGTGCTGCATTGTGACCTAGTTTCCAGCGTACTGTGCATATTTTCTTCCTGTTTGCACGAGATTTTAGGAAGGGTTAATTTAGTGATATCTTTCATATCTTTCTCTGTGTCTGCGTGCTGCATTGTGCTTGAGTGGAGTACACAGTGTGTACACGAAGCTGAGTTAGTTTCACTTTGCTATGCCTAGACTGGCTGTGCTGTGGGGATTTCACACACACGTGCTGCTGTATTAACAGTTAAGAGTCTTTTCTGTGTTGTGGGGCTTGCTGTAGTGTTTTCACACAATGTGCTCTGAAGTAACCGAGTAAGTCTTTTTACTGTCCTGCCTTCTCTGCAGTTATGAAAGGGTTACAGAGGATTACAGGCAGTATAACCTTTGATGTCCACACAGTAAAGAGTCGATGATTGATAACCGATGATCTTTTACTGATAACATGTGATCATAATGAGAATGAATGAATGTGCGGATGAATGTGAATAAATGCGGTAAAACTGAAATACAAACAGAATAAACAAACATAAGTACATATCTAACTTCCTAGCTATGTGCATAACATTCCACAGTACATAGGAAGGGTACTTACAGACTTTGGGGGTCTAATCAAGCCCATATATGAAGAGGGAACAGCATCCCACATGTACTTGCATTGTAGAATTTCTTTAGTCTGAAGAGATGAGGTCACTTCCTCCCAAGTTAGCAAACAGGACGTCCCTAGCCTTAAAGGGACAGACACTGCTGAATGCTAAAGAATGCCTTGTGTAATACAAGGCAGCACACAGCCTGAAGCCTCTACTCAGCCGGATGCCGGTACGCAGCCTGATGCCTCTCTTCAGCCTGATGCCTCTCTTCAGCCTGAAGCCTCTCCTCAGCCTGAAGCCTCTCCTCAGCCTGATGCCTCTCTTCAGCCTGAAGCCTCTCCTCAGCCTGAAGCCTCTCCTCAGCCTGATGCCTGCATTCAGCCTGATGCCGCTACTCAGCATGATGAACTGATCCAGCCCGACGATCCTATTAGGCCAGTTGACTCGATGCCCGCTGTTGATCCAGATGATCCGGTACCTGATCCAGTGCCCGCTGTCGTGCCAATTGACTCAGAGCCCGCTGTCATACCTGGTGACCCGGTGCCCACTGCCTTGCCAGATGACGCGGTGCCCGCTGGCAAGCCAAATGACCTGATGCCTGGTGACCCAGTGCCCGCTGTCATACCTGGTGACCCGATGCCCGCTGTCGAGCCAGACAATCCGGTACCTGATGCCCCGGTGCTCACTGTCGTGCCTGTTGACTCGGAGCCCACTGCCTTGCCAGATGACGCGGTGCCCGCTGTCGAGCCAAATGACCTGATGCCTGGTGACCCAGTGCCCGCTGTCCAGTCAGACGATCCAATGTCTGACCCAGTGCCCGCGGTCATACCAGTTGACTTGGAGCCCACTGCCTTGCCAGATGACGCGGTGCCCGCTGTCGAGCCAAATGACCTGATGCCTGGTGACCCGATGCCCGCTGTCCAGCCAGACGATCCAATGTCTGACCCAGTGCCAGCGGTCATCCCAGTTGACTCGGAGCCCACTGTTGTGCCTGGTGACTCGGTGCCCGCCGCCCCGCCTGGGGGCCCGAGACCTGTCGTTCCGCCTAAGGGCCCGAGACCTGTCGCTCCGCCTGGGGGTCCGGCACCTGCCACTCCGCTTGAGGGCCCGAGACCTGTCGCTCCTCCTGGGGGTCCAGCGCCCGCCGCTCCGCCTGAGGGCCCGAGACCTGTCGCTCCACCTGGGGGTCCGGCGCCCGCCGCTCCGCCTGAGGGCCCGAGACCTGTCGCTCCACCTGGGGGTCCGGCGCCCGCCGCTCCGCCTGAGGGCCCGAGACCTGTCGCTCCGCCTGGGGGTCCGGCGCCCGCCGCTCCGCCTGGGGGCACGATGCCTGTCGCCCCGCCTGGGGGCACGATGCCTGTCGCCCCGCCCGGGGGCCCGGTGCCTGTCGCCCCGCCCGGGGGCCCGGTGCCTGTCGCCCCGCCCGGGGGCCCGGTGCCTGCTGCCCCGCCCGGGGGCCCGGTGCCTGCTGCTCCGCCCGGGGGCCCGGTGCCTGCTGCCCCGCCCGGGGGCCCGGTGCCTGCTGCTCCGCCCGGGGGCCCGGTGCCTGTCGCCTTGCCCGGGGGCCCGGTGCCTGTCGCCTTGCCCGGGGGCCCGGTGCCTGTCGCCTTGCCCGGGGGCCCGGTGCCTGTCGCCTTGCCCGGGGGCCCGGTGCCTGTCGCCTTGCCCGGGGGCCCGGTGCCTGTCGCCTTGCCCGGGGGCCCGGTGCCTGTCGCCCCGCCCGGGGGCCCGGTGCCTGTCGCCCCGCCCGGGGGCCCGGTGCCTGTCGCCCCGCCCGGGGGCCCGGTGCCTGCTGCTCCGCCTGGTGGCCCGCTGCCTGCTGCTTCGCCTGGTAATCCGATGTGCCTCTGCCCGGAGTCCTGCCCGATGTGCCTCTGCCCGGAGTCCTGCCCGATGTGCCTCTGCCCGGAGTCCTGCCCGATGTGCCTCTGCCCGATGTGCCTCTGCCCGGAGTCCTGCCCGATGTGCCTCTGCCCGATGTGCCTCTGCCCGGAGTCCTGCCCGATGTGCCTCTGCCCGGAGTGCCTCTGCTCGATGTGCCGCTGCCCGGAGTCCAGCCCGGTGTGCCGCTGCCCGGAGTCCTGCCCGGTGTGCCAGTCTTTGCTATCCCGCCAGTTGCCAGACCCGGGCGGTGGAACATTTTGCCCAGCTAGGACTGTTTGGAGCGTCCTGAGGCCGCTCCTTGAGGGGGGGGGGGGTACTGTTAGGAATGGACTGGCCAGCAATGGTGGGACTCACCTGCCTTTTGATCTGCAGTACCAGGGCTGGCCAGCGGGTGCTCCCAGCAATCAGAGACTCAACCTTTCAGCCAGCTAACACCTGGAACTGATGATACTGGGGTATTTAAGGGATGGCCAGACTTGCAGACTCTGCCTTGGTGTTGTGTTTGTCCTGGGCCCTGTATCTGTCCTGCATCCTGTTTCTGTTCCTTTGCTGACCCTGATCTGAACTGCTGCTGACTTCTCCTGCTCTGATCCTGGCTTGTGACCCTGACCATCCCTCTGTCTGACCCTCTGTACCTCGCTGCTTGCTACCTGCTGAACCTGGCCTGTGACCCCGACCATTCTCTGCTTGCTCCCCCCGTACCTACCTGCCCAATTGATATTGACCCGGCCTGCCTGACGACGCTTGCTTGTATGTACTGTTATCTGTGGGTGGTTGGTTTGGTTTGTTTGCACTGTATTATGTTTAGTATTGCCCTGCGTTTATGTTTGTATGGTTAGTGTTAATAAATTATATTGTTTATCACATTTCTGAAGTCTGCGTTTCCCTGCATCAGTCACACATCTCTGGTCATACCTGGGAGCCCTGACAGCTGGCCTGGTACAATGATCTGTCATCTGGTGGACACAGCAGGTGACATATCAAGATACAGCAGAGCCACTAGACTTGGAGGACTTCATATGATGTCCACCCAGGATGGGAGAGATCCCGCTCAGCTGTCATTCTGCTATAGGCCTGGGGGGAAGCAGTTCATTACAGGGGACAGGGGACACTACAGGGGACACTGTACAGGTTCTATATGTAGTCTGAGGGCCCCTGTGGAAGTCCATGTGTGGACATTCCTACCTATGATAAATGACAGGCTAAACCCACCTGGAGACTTTCTCCACACCTGGAGTGTGCTGAGTTCTTGGAGAACGTCTACACAGTGTTTCCAGATTGGCTTTATCACCCCAACGAGCTCGCTCCAGTTCATGGATGTCATCATTATGTTTGGAGGATCTCACCAGTCAGGAGCCTTTCCTGTCATCCTACATGTTCCCTTCTGAGGATTGTTCTATCCTTCCAAACAAATGTATGAAATCATGGATGAGTCCTCCTTCTATGTGATCTAGAAGATCTTCAATCACAATGTCTTTATGGATGAAGTGGATGGCCCAGTTTATATATTATTTATTGCTTTACAGCTTTATTCCCTCCAGGATTCATTCTTTATTTATAGAACCATTCAAGGAAGTGTTCTTACTGTGAGAGATCTCCACCACCATTCCTCTGTGACCATTACATCCTTGTCATTTATGTCTAACATCTTCATTATCAGTGGATTGATAGATATTATTATACTTTAGGATGTATTTTTGCATTTTTTTTACCCAAAAAGATCTGTTTTGGAGGTCTCTGTTTTATTATGTATTTTGTTTTTATCTTGTGTTCTGTGTCTTTAAGACTTTTCTATCTGTAGTAAAATATATTATATAAACAGTTGGTTGCATAAGAGTTAGGTTTATTGTTTCTTACTTTTTTTAGTTCTTTTTGATCTTCCCTGGTATCTCTGTAAGGTAGATACAATGCTGGAATGGTTATTAGGGGATGTTTCTCAGGGCTGCAGGTCACCACAAGATGGTGATCTCATTTCTCCCCAGACAGGACTTCTCTATGGAATACAGACAGGAAGTGATGTCAGGGACAGAGAGGACATTCGGAGAGGTGAGTTGGGAGGAAATAGATCAGAGACATTGGTGGACGTGGCAGCAGAGGAGGTAATAAGATGTTATTTCCTATTTACACTCAGTAACCCCCCGTCATGTCCGTCCTCTTCCTCCATAGTCGTGTCCGTCCTCTTCCTCCATAGTCGTGTCCGTCCTCTTCCTCCATAGTCGTGTCCGTCCTCTTCCTCCATAGTCGTGTCCGTCCTCTTCCTCCATAGTCGTGTCCGTCCTCTTCCTCCATAGTCGTGTCCGTCCTCTTCCTCCATAGTCGTGTCCGTCCTCTTCCTCCATAGTCACGTCCGTCCTCTTCCTCCATAGTCACGTCCGTCCTCTTCCTCCATAGTCACTGTGACGTCTTTTATCTCCAGCAGATGATGATACACACATATATAGTGTGGGAACCCAGATGAACCCCTTCAGGGGCAGAACATTCCCCCACTTCCGGGGCCGGAACATTCTCCTCATTGTGGAGATAAATTCTAGTAATATGGTCCTCTAAACAAACAGCACTGACAATAAATAGACAAGACAAGGACCATCCTGACCATACATGGCCTACAAAGGGCAATGATGACACTACACAGGCAGCCAATGGGCAATCATTACACTATGCAGCCAACACAATGATGGAGTGCCGGGGTCAGGAGTATGGAGCATAGAGCCCCTTACATTGCTGCTCAGGAGGAAGAAAATATTCCTTTGTAACAGAAAATGTATATAAATCTGAGGCTCTTTTAGGAATGTCCGGGGAGTTAAAAAATGAAAGGGGCTTTATAGCGATTAAAACATTTAATATGTGTAACATTGCGCTGTTTATCTCCTCCTCCCCTCCCCCGCCTGTCTCCAGCACCGCACCCGGGGACTAGCAGGGAGGGGAGAGACCTTGCAGTGTAATGAGAACCGATTGGCTGCTCCTCAGGAAAGGGGAGTGTCCGGCTTATCCTTTCTCCCTTTCACTCCCAGAGCCATTTTTGCATTTTTTGCACATTTAAAAAATCATTTTATCCTGAAGATGACACAAAACCCCCCAAATATAGGTTTTCTAAAAGTAGAGACTTTAGAGAATAAAATAGCGGCAGTTCTATTTTTTTATGTCACAAAATATTATCACAAAGTCTAGGAAATGCCAAATTTCACTAAAAAATATACTTACGTTAATTTCAGGGCACAAAAAAGCAATAAATGACCCATTTATGTGTAAAAATATAAAAGCCGAGGTTGCAGCGAGTAAATAGATATCCAACATGTCAAACCTTAAGTTGTGTGTGCTGAAATGGTGACAACCTTTAGTCCCCGGTATTATCTATAGGTGACACATTTATAGCCCCTTCTAGGTCATCAGTATAGAGTACGGAGGAGGTCTGCTCCTAGAATTATCCTCTCATTCTGGTGTGACCGGCGATATGTAACGTTTATCACAATCAATGTTATCACATGTAGGCCCTCCAGCGTGTGCTCTTACATTTGGGCGTGCATATATGTGGGGGAGGGGGGGCCTTAAAATTTTTTAAAGGGATGAGTTATGTACTTGGGTGTAACTTTAATTGTTTGCATTTAAAAAAACATTTTTACTTAAGGGGACAAAGTCCTCTATGAGATGACTTTTGATGAGAGGTTCTCTTTATTGAGACATCCAGGGTCTAAAAGACCCCCAATGTCTCCCCTGTACTGCATTGGATGTAATGTAGCGCACATCGCACCGCATTACATTCTTTGCTGGCCTCAAGTGTGGGGGAAATCTGTCATAACGTCACTTCTGGGTCAGGACAAGAAGGGAGTGAATGTGTCCGCTCTCCTCCGTCCCCTCTACCCTCCGACACCCGCTGACCCGGGCCCACAGATGGGCAAGCAGAGCCGGGGAAGCATAGTAGGTACAGGAGAGGTTCACACACACGGGGTTGCAGAGGCTGGCACCTGAAAGGAGAGCCCTGCGGCTTGCCCTCAGCAGGGATAAAGATTAAACACAATACTTGCCCGGCCCCCAGAACTACATGTCCCGGGCGTCGGGTGATGTAAAGTGACCATCCCGGCATGATGAGCCGACATTGACCTCACAGCACTGCCTCAGAGCAAACTAGTCATAGGAAGGATCAGATTTATCATTCCTTGTCTGCAGATCTAAAACTCATCAAAACCAGTTCAGAGACCAAACAAACCCAACAGAGAAAAGGGGCCCCGGACCTCAAAATTGTAGTAAACACTAAACAGTCCAAACAAAATGTCTTCCCATGAGGGGAGTAGTTCTTCAATGTCCATCAACCCTCCTATTCCCCCCTCACATCCACATCCTATTATTGTGTGACCAATACCATCCAAATCATTCTTACTTTCATTTCCCAAAGTTATCCGTCTACAAGGAGACCTGTATAGATCACATGATGGCACCAATGAGGATGGAGGAGGACCGGAGTCACATGACTGAGAAGATACTAAACCTCACCCTGGAGATCATCTACCTGCTGACCGGAGAGGTGAGGAGGATTCTGGGAGGTCACATGACATCACTCTCATCTCTATTAATAAAACACAGACCTGACCGGAGAGGTGAGGAGGATTCTGGGAGGTCACATAACGTCACTCTCATCTCTATTAATAAAACACAGACCTGACCGGAGAGGTGAGGAGGATTCTGGGAGGTCACATGACATCACTCTTATCTCTATTAATACAACACAGACCTGACCAGAGAGATGGGGAGGATTCTGGGAGGTCACATGACATCACTCTTTTCTCTATTAATAAAACACAGACCTGACCGGAGAGGTGAGGAGGATTCTGGGAGGTCACATGACATCACTCTTGTCTATTCTGGTCAATAGACCATTTTATTTTTGCACACATTTAGATGATGTCAGGTGGTTGATATTGTTTTATTTGTCTCCTGATCTGTAGGATTATGTTGTAAAGAAGAAGTCTAGTGGGGAGCCAATCTCAGGAGGATGGAGCAGAACCCAGAGCCTCACCATGGTGCCTCCATCTCATTCTCTGATACCTGAGAGGGAGAAAGAGCAGAAGATTCTGGAACTGACCACCATGATGGTCCATCAGCTGACAGGAGAGGTGAGCGGTGCCGGGAATTCTGGGACATTCTCCAGTAACAGACAAGGGATGTGTCTGGATGGTGACTGTATCATTGTGTGTGTCAGGTTCCTATAAGGTGTCAGGGTGTCACTGTCTATTTCTCCATGGAGGAGTGGGAGTATTTAGAAGGACACAAGGACCTCTACAAGGACGTCATGATGGACAATCAGCAGACTTTGGGTTTTGTGAAGATTGTAAGGAAGGAATTTCCCCGGAATGAGACGATATTGAAGCTCACCCTGGAGATCCTCAGCCTGCTGACTGGAGAGGTGAGTGTAATGAAGGGGTTAAATCTGACTCGGCTGTACACTGGGAGGGATTCAGAGTCACTTGAAGTCTTCTGATGTTCTGTAATCAAAAACGACATCCACACAAGTACTATGAATACATAAAGTGTCCGGACTCTATGAGATTTGGTTATAGAACAAGATGGCGGCATTGGTTATAGAAGAGAACAATCTCAGCTTTAGTCCAATCAGGGAGACCCATGATTACCAGCATGCCACGCCCACTGACCACTAAATCCATGGGTGACATTTCCTGGTGGGTCAGTGAGCCTTACTAGTAAACCATTAGTGACTCTATTATATGACTTCTAGAAGGAGCTATAAATCTGACCCCATTGTCATCATATCATTGGATGGAGATGTCTGTCCTTTGCTGAGTCGGCACATTGTGGCCAATCCCTGGAGAATAAATCTAGAGCTGACCATAGAAGTGAGGGATTATGGGAGAGTGAGATTTATCTTTGTATCACACAGAACTGTACAGGAGTCATGAAGAAATCTACCGACAATGACACCAGAAGGAGATCTCATCGTATGACCACAAGATCCTCGAGAATCCAGAATCCCATCACCATCCCCCCACCTCCATCCCTGATCCCTACAAGACAGAAGACACAGAAGATTCTAGAAGTCACCAAGAAGATGATGGAGCTGCTGACAGGAGAGGTGAGCGGTGCCGGGAATTCTGGGACATTCTCCAGTAACAGACAAGGGATGTGTCTGGATGGTGACTGTATCATTGTGTGTGTCAGGTTCCTATAAGGTGTCAGGGTGTCACTGTCTATTTCTCCATGGAGGAGTGGGAGTATTTAGAAGGACACAAGGATCTCTACAAGGACGTCATGATGGACAATCAGCCGCCCCTCACATCACCGGGTAAGAGGAGACTTTATTGTAAAGGAGAGAGCAGTACGGAGGATCCACCTAGATCCCCCATCATCTGATAAACACATAGAAACAATGGATTCAGTCAGTGTGTGTGTTTCCTACAGATGGATCCAGTCATGGGAACCCACCAGAGAGATGTCCCCGTCCTCTGTATTCCCAGGATTCCACACAGGAAGGTCACACCATCCCTCACCATCATCAGGTAGATGATGACAATTATTGGTAGTTGTGATTTATACACAGCATGTTTGTTACAATGAATGTTTTATTATATCTTTCAGAGTGGAATCCTCGGGGATGATAATATTGATGTTAAAGAAGAGTATAAAGAGGAGGATGAGGAGTATGGAGTGATGGAGGAGTTTTCAGAAGGACACAAGGATATGATGGAGCCACCTAATACCAGGAACCCACCACAGAGATGTCCCCGTCCTCTGTATTCCCGGGATTCCACACAGGAAGGTCACACCATCCCTCACTATTACAAGGTTGGTGGGATGGAGAATCTAGAACATGGACTTGTAGAGACTATGGGCTCCAATCACAAAGCGGTATCTTCCCGTATCCCAGTATGTAGTAAGATGCTGCATTCTGTTTTTTAGTAGTGAAGCCTGCGGGTAATTTACCACTGGTGTCCATAGCAACACTTGTAAATAGCTTGTTGTTAAGGAGAGGGCAGCCGCCAGTGTCCTCAGCAACCAGTAAACAAGGAGCGGACGGCCACCAAGTTCCCCGCTGACAGCTGTGACAGGTCTGGTATGGATTTTGAGGGGATCCCCGATGCCAAAATAATAAAAATAAAGGCGTGGTTTCCCCTCCAAAATCAATACCAGACCCTTAGTGAGTGCCCACCTTCCTCCTGAACCATACCAGGCCACATACCCTCAACATGGGGTGGGTGCTTCAGGGCAGGGGCGCTCTATCCTCCCAAAAGCACCTTGTCCCCATGTCGATGGGGACAAGGGTCCTTCCCCACAACCCTGGCCAGTGGTTGTGGGGGGCATATTGGAATCTAGAAGTCACCTTTAACATGGAGGCCCCCAGATCCCGGCCCCCCACAATGTGAATGAGTATAGAGTACATAGTACCCCTATTCATTCACCAAAAAAAAGTAGTTTAAGAAAAAACGAAGTCATTTTTGAAAAAACAAAAATAAAGAACAATATCCCCCTGATGTAGATCCATCGATGATCCAATCACGATACTCACTGTCATTGCCTTCTTGTGACATCACCAATACAACATGCCCCGGTCAGTGACATCACCAATACAACATGCCCCGGTCAGTGACGTCACCAATACAACATGCCCCGGTCAGTGACGTCACCAATACAACATGCCCCGGTCAGTGACGTCACCAATACAACATGCCCCGGTCAGTGACGTCACCAATACAACATGCCCCGGTCAGTGACGTCACCAATACAACATGCCCCGGTCAGTGATGTCACCAATACAACATGCCCCGGTCAGTGTCGTCACCAATACAACATGCCCCGGTCAGTGTCGTCACCAATACAACATGCCCCGGTCAGTGATGTCACCAATACAACATGCCCCGGTCAGTGACATCACCAATACAACATGCCCCGGTCAGTGACGTCACCAATACAACATACCCCGGTCAGTGACATCACCGAGTGGCACCGTCCCTCAGTATATTTAGTGGCAGGAGGTAGCAGAGCTGTCAGACAGAGGGGAGTCTTCATTGGGAGCGGAGCTTTTCTTTCTGAGTCAGCGGTGACAGCGAGCATCGTGATTGATGATGGATCTACACCGGGGGGGGACATTTTGCTTTAGTTTTGCTTTTTAATAAAGGACTTGTCAAAAACTGCCTGCTGTCTATTTAACAGAATACTTTTTGGGGGTGAATAATTAGGGGTACCATGTACCCCATACTCATTCACATGGCGTGAGAGATCTGAGGGCCCCCTTGTTACATTTTGTAAGTCCTCTGCCTGCAAACCCCCACAGCCACTAGCCTGGGTTGTGGGGAAGAGTCCCTTGTCCCCATCAACATGGACAAGGTGCTCTGGGGGAGCAAAGCCCCCCCGCCCCAGAGCATCCACTCCATGTTAAGGGCATGTGGCCTGGTATGTTTCAGGAGGGGGGTCGCTTGCTCATCCCCCCCTTTCCTGACCTGCCAGCAGCATGCTCAGATAGGGGTCTGGTATGTGTTTCTTTCATTTAGGCAAGGGGTCCACCTCAAAATCCTTACCAGACCCCAGGGGGGGGGACCTTACAACATTTTCTTAATATTTTGTTGCCGGTAATTTTTTTTTTTTTTCGTGATTTATCGGTTGGTTAGGACGCAGCGGCCGCTCGCTCCCTAACAACCATGTTGTTTACTGGTTGTTAAGGATGCCAGCGTCCGCCCACTCTTTACCAAGCAGTACACATTTCCTGAATGCCGCATGTCTCCACCACTAATTAATGACCGCATGCATTTCATTCTTTATTTCCTTCTGTGAATGTAACGCCTGTTCATGCGGTATTTACTGAGCGTGTTCAGTGTTTGTGGTCAATACCGCAACACGGGATAGGAAATGGACAGTTTCAGGATGGCATGCGGTATTTAGGGGAAATGTACCCACATATCACATGTGATCTGCTTCTGTGAAGGGAGACAATGTGTGGATTTTGTGTGTGATGTCACAATCATAAATCTTACATTTTACAGATGATATTTTCTCTCATTTCCTTGATTTAGAGTGGAGATCCAATCGATATAGAATTTGAGGTGAAAGCAGAAGAAGAAGAGGCGTATGTGAGGGATGATCAGCAGTCTATGGAGGAGGATGGAATAACGGGGACATTTATAGAGGAGGACACTCCTACAGAGATCAGCACAGGTGGGTCATGAACACTAAATCCATTCCTCCACCCATACTGCTCACTGATTGGTCCAGAGTAGGGCGGGGACTGGGTGATATCAGCCTGTAATCCCCTGGTCACTTTCCTGAGCTGTGTTCCCCGTCCTGTATTCCTGGATTTCTCTCGGATAATCTTCCTTCTCTGTGCTGCAGACACAATTTATGTATCTAGACTGGATTTATGGAGGTTCTGGGGTTCAGCTGGCAGCAAAATGTTCATTTCACCATAAGTGTTACTAGACCTAGGCACCTGGGGTGTGTGTATTGGGTGTCCTTCCTCATGTCCAGATCTATTAAGATCTCTGACAGAACATTTCTCCCAGGGTTCCTTGCTCTGTGGTCTGCTGGCTGTGCCGGGTGGAGGGATATGTCTGTAGTGTCTCAGACCCAAGTCACTGAGTGCAGTCTCAGGAGATGGGAGGCAGCGGTGTGGGATCTCTGCAACTTGTCTACAGTAAACATTTAATATTCCACTGATTACTGAATACCAATATTATGAGTCCTGACCCTTACACTGTATATTGTACATTACATACTCCTGACCCCTGCACTATATACTCCATGTTGTACATTACATACTCCTGACCCTGCACTATATACTCTATGTTGTACATTACATACTCCTGACCCCTGCACTATATACTCTATGTTGTACATTACATACTCCTGACCCTGCACTATATACTCTATGTTGTACATTATATACTCCTGACCCCTGCACTATATACTCTATGTTGTACATTACATCCTCCTGACCCCTGCACTATATACTCTATGTTGTACATTACATCCTCCTGACCCCTGCACTATATACTCTATGTTGTACATTACATACTCCTGACCCCTGCACTATATACTCTATGTTGTACATTACATACTCCTGACCCCTGCACTATATACTCTATGTTGTACATTCCATAGTCCTGACTTCTGCTCTCCCCCTCCCCCTCCCCCCACTGCTATATATACACATAATATGGATTATCTTTTGTTCTACCAGCTGGACATTTTATATCGGACGATGTGATTGGAGCACAGACTTTTACATGGTGATAATAATGTGATAACATCCTCCAACTTTGGACCCTTAAACAGAAAGTGATAATGAGGGAGGAGTCAATACCCCAATGATGGTGGTCTTCAGGATCAGTCCAGTCTCCATCTTGGTTGTTCTCCCCCCATCCTCACTCTCTGACCTCTGGTGGGGCTCAGCCCCGCTGTTCTTCATGACTAAATCATGGACTTAATAAGGAAGTGCAGTACTTCTTGTGTTGGGAAGATGGCGATGAGTGATAGAGGGGGTGGGGACCCTCGTCCTATAATCCCCTCATCACTGTCCCTCCTATAAAAGACAGTTCTGGTTGTTTCCTCACTCTCTGACTAAGGTCCATGAATAAAGAAATGACCTGGTAGGAGATCAGAGGAGCCATTTCCTAGTTCCCTTGAGGGTGGAATTGTAAGCTCCTCGGAGAACAAGCTGCCTGATGTGGGCGGAGTCCTGGTTTGGGGGAACCAATCAGCTCCTGTCTAGTAATCCTCTTTGTCTTTGTATTTTAGTCCATGGCCGGGAGATGAGGAAAACCTCCGAGGATTGTCTCACTTTGTCTCCAGACTGGAAAGTAGAAGATGAGGACATCACACAGTATAGTCCAGGAGAAAACCCGGCTCCCTCCAATGTCCATCCGGCACCACCCAGTGTAGATGGACCATCGGATTCCTCGTATCCTGAGGAACCTCAGACTGTGCGGGACCGGGCTGGCCTTCCAACAGGGAAGAGCTTCTCCTGTACTGAGTGTGGGAAGAGGTTCCGTTCTAAATCCTATCTTAATGTGCATAAAAGATCTCACACAGGGGAGAAGCCACATTCCTGTCCTGAGTGCGGGAAATGTTTTTCAGTGATGTCCAATCTTTACAGACATCAGAGATGTCACACGGGGGAGAAGCCGTATTCCTGTCTTGAGTGCGGGAAATCTTTTTCTAGTAAGTCAAATCTTTACACACATCGACGGTGTCACACGGGTGAGAAGCCGTATTCCTGTCCTGAGTGTGGAAAATGTTTTTTAGACAAAGCTAGTCTTCACGCACATCAGAGATCTCACACGGGGGAGAAGCCATTTTCCTGCCCTGAGTGTGGGAAATGTTATTTATCAAAGTTCCATCTTTTCAGACATCAGAGATCTCACACGGGAGAGAAGCCATATTCCTGTCCTGAGTGTGGGAAATGTTTTTCAGAGAAGTACAGTCTTTACACACATCACAGATCTCACACAGGGGAGAAGCCATATTCTTGTCCTGAGTGCGGGAAATGTTTTTCACAGAATTCCAGTCTGCACAAACATAAGAGATCTCACACAGGGGAGAAGCCATATTCCTGTCCTGAGTGCGGGAAATGTTTTTCAGAGCATTCCAGTTTGTACAAACATCAGAGAACTCACACAGGGGAGAAGCCATATTCCTGTCCTGAGTGCGGGAAATGTTTTTCAGAGAATTCCATTCTACACAAACATCAAAGATTTCACACAGGGGAGAAGCCATATTCTTGTCCTGAGTGCGGGAAATGTTTTTCAGACAAGGCTAGTCTTCACACACATCAGAGATCTCACACTGGGGAGAAGCCATATTCCTGTCCTGAGTGTGGAAAATGTTTTTCAAAGTCATCAAATCTTTACACACATCAGAGATCTCACACTGGGGAGAAGCTGTATTCCTGTTCTGAGTGCGGGAAATGTTTTATAGAAAAATCAAAACTTGTCAGACATCAAAGATCTCACACGGGGGAGAAGCCATTTTTCTGTCCTGAGTGTGGGAAATGTTTTTCAGAGAAGTCCAGTCTGCACAAACATCAGAGATCTCACACGGGGGAGAAGCCACTTTCCTGTCCTGAGTGAGGGAAATGTTCCTCACTGAAGTCCTGTCTTCCTGTACATCAGGGGTCCCACACAACCCTGGAGGTGTATTAGTGCCTTGAGTGCGGGAAATGTCTTCTAGATGAATGTTGCTGGACATCCCAGCTCTCATGTGGGGAAGAAGCACACCCTGATATACACCTCAGATATACTCCATGGCTGATCTTCATCATGGAAGAAACAGTTCATAAGGAGATCAGAGGCCCCCAAAGACATGGATGAAGTGTGGGACCGGGTTGGCCATTGATGGCAGGAGAAGAATAAAAATGGAGTCCTGCCCTGTGATTGGCTGAGTACATTTTGTGGTAGGAGATTTCACAAACACTTGGAGGTCTATGGAGAACAATGTTGAATGGATGTGACCGGCATTCTCCAGCTGGGAGGAGTTTTGTCTGTATTTTATTTCTTATGATCATTGGCTCCATCTAGTGGCCATAATATCATATTGGGCTAGTTTTACTGATGGAGATATTTCAGAAAAATCACCTCATTGTGGCCACTAGATGGAGCCGGCGATCATAGGAAATCACTGTGTTACTTAACATAGGGCCGGATGTTGTCACAGCTGGAGGAATGATTGTCTCATTGGTCCAATGAATGTTCTATAAATAGAGCCCTTGGTTTCCTTCATCAGACAGGGCTCCATACTAATCCCTGAGGTCACACTCGCACTCTGAGGTCACACTCCCGCACTCTGAGGTCACACTCCCGCACTCTGAGGTCACACTCCCGCACCCTGAGGTCACACTCCCGCACTCTGAGGTCACACTCCCGCACCCTGAGGTCACACTCCTGCACTCTGAGGTCACACTCCCGCACTCTGAGGTCACACTCCCGCACCCTGAGGTCACACTCCTGCACTCTGAGGTCACACTCCCGCACTCTGAGGTCACACTCCCGCACTCTGAGGTCACACTCCCGCACTCTGAGGTCACACTTCTGCACTCTGAGACCCATAAATCTTTATTTTGGTGGTATTTATTCACTGCTGGAATTTTTTATTTTTTTTGCTATATAAATGAAAATGTCCAAAAAGTTTGTAAAAAAAAGTGTTTCTCTTATAAAATATTGCAAATAAATCTTTCTCCATAAATTTTGGCCAAAATGTATTCAGATATCTTTTTAGTAAAAAAAAAACCCAAATTAGTTTATAACCAAAAATTATAATTTTTTAAAAAAAATTACATTTTTATTTTTTTATATTATTATGTTTTTTTACACCCATAAAGGCTGTAAAAGCAATAATTTCTCCTTCTCTCCAGCTGCATTCCTGCAGCCATTAAGAAATACTGTGAGAGCTGTGATTGGTCACAGCTTGTCACATGGAACAAGTCTGTTGGGAATAGCCCTGTACCATGTGACCTCGTTGATCACTCACAGATTTCACTGGTAGTAAGCAATGATATCAAGAAGTGACATTCTCCTTACTACTGTTCATGTGATCACTTGTCTTCAGTTCACTGGTCTTCCCAGTGAATGGCTGTGCAGGGAGGGGAGATGTCAAGACAAGTCTAATGATTGGAGGAGAGCAGACTGAGCTCCCAGCACAGCTACAGAACTGACCATGCTGAGCTCTCATACCTACTGTGGTCAGTTTTTAATAGGAAATCAGAGGGACTGGCAGGATCACCGGGGATCTCACACAAAGGAAGCAATACAGAGAGAAGAGGAATACATATCAGGAATAGGACATGTTGGAGGAACATATTCTTTGAAGGAGAAGTTCAGGCAAAGCTCTTTTGTCTGTACTTCTCCTGTGGATCAGAGGAGTTCAGTTCATTCTGATCTCCTGTGACCCATTTTCAGGTGAAGCCCGCTGTCAGCTGACGTCACTCAGCCGGTCCAGGCTGGGGAAAGATCCCGACATCAGAGTCTGGACCAGCCGCACCCTCCCCCTCCACAGCCCAGTGAGTGTGGGGGGGGCAGGGCAGAGAGCGGTGACTGACAGTCACCACTCTCTGCTCAGAACGGCTGTGAGAACTCATGGTCAGTAATCACGTGATCGCTGAGTTCTCACACTTGGAGCCGGCGGGGGATGGGTGCAGCACCCACCTAGGGGCAAGGATGATTTTACAAAGTCAATAAATAAATGCCATACTTTTCTGGCCTTTAGATGGCGCTAAGTATCATAGAAATTAGAACCATCTTATTGCCAAATGTGGTATTCTCCATTTTATATCCATGGAAACCATTCACCCCGCCCAGCACAGAGCCTACTCCCTCTACTCCCCCCATCCCATTCACACAGAGGGAATGACAGGCACATTCACCGGGTGTATTGCTGTGCAATTGTTTTATGAACAGACTCCTAGATGATTACAGCTACTTATGTAGGGACATCAATTTACATATTTATTACCCATCAATCCCCGCCCTTGAGGAGCCTATAGTCTAAGGTCCCTAACATTCATACATACACATACTAGGGGCCAATATAGACAGGAGCCAATTACCTTCCAGCATGTCTTTACCCACGCAGGTACCTGGAGGAAACTAATACAGGCACAGGGAGAACATGCAAACTCCAGCCAGGTATAGCAGTGATTGGGATTTAAATGCCAGTTCTGCTAGGAGGAAGTGCTAACCATTTATATGTTTCTATAAAGATGGGAAGTATGTAGCAGTGAATAGACCTCCCAGCAATGTTATTACCAGGCTGCAGCTAGGGGGCGCTCTAATGTGTACAGTGTGACCCCAGCAGAGTGATCCCATCTAGCCCACATTAACCCTCTCACTGCCAGAGCTGTTTCTGCATTATTTTGCACACATGGGAAAATGCAGATTTTAGGCCTGAAGATGAGATAAACCCCCAAACATCTATTAGCAGAGGCCCTGGAGAATAACGTTTTGGTAATTTTCGGGGAATTCGGGATCATCATATACTAAGCAGGATTTGGATCCCGGGGAGAACTTTCACCCCAAGAAAAAATGAGGGTGAGGTCAGCAGAGGAGCCCATAGTAAAGGAGGAAACTCTGAAATGTTTTCTTCAGAAGGTCGGAGTTTACTGGACAAGTGAATGTAAAATACACCATCAACGCGTTTCATGGCTTCAAAGTGTCACTTCATCAGGACAGGTGTAAGAAGACGATATAAAAATAGGGAATGAAGTAACAGTCCAGTATATCGTATTATAAAGACCCGAGTCACATACAATTCATGGACAGGACTGAGATTTATAGCATTCAGGATTTGTATGATGTTAGACAAGGTGAAGAGATATATGGAGAGGATGATCAATACATGGAGAAATCAATCTATTCTATCATAGAAGGGAATCAATACATCAATCAATGACATCAACCAATCAATAGGATCCATTTCATGGGATAGATTTATCATTCTGTGCACTGGTTATGTTGGAGGATCAAACCGTGATCACTGGATATTGGAAACATTCCTATTGATCTGATGATTGCTGGCATGGATTCCTGATTGATTATTGCTGGGAATAAAGTCCAATAAACACGCAGATTTGATGGGATTATTGATAGAAAAATCTCTTCATATTCCATGGAATAAATATGTGTAGAATAGTTTGGATTTGATGGAATAAATCTCTATAAAAAGACTTTGTGGGGTTTGTTGGTTCTTTTCTATTCCTCTCTAGGTCTGGATTTCAGGAAGAAGAAACAATTCCTCCAATTTCTAGTGGATGGTGAGGAGGGGAGAGATTTGGGGGAGTTTTGTACATACAGGAGGTAATAGAGAGAATCCGGCTAGTAATTGATGAGAGGAGATTTCACTGGAGAGTTCCATTGGTGAGAATTCAGGGCTGGGGGCGCCGCTGGGGCCTGGAGGGTTCTGATTGGACCACCAGTACATGTGTCATATAAATCTGGGGGTGTGCACTGCTGGGGCCTGGAGGGTTCTGATTGGACCACCAGTACATGTGTTGTATTAATCTGGGGGTGTGTACTGCTGGGGCCTGGAGGGTTCTGATTGGCCCACCAGTACACGTGTCATATTAATCTCTTTTCCTGATCCTGTTCTGGTGACACCCCAAATCTCAGGATTTTATATCACTTTCGGTAATAATTGTAAACAGGACAAATAGAGAGGCTGAATCTCCCTAAAGGAGGCCGAGGCAGCAATAGAAACCAACAGGAGGTCTAATCCCTCTCCACTCTCCAGAAAATCAATGCCTTTAGTTCTTCTGTAAAACAACCCAGTGAAGGGATGGGGGGGGGGAATATGTTTGTCTTTTCCAGAAGGTTGGATGCAGAATACTTTCATGTCCAGCATACTAAATGGGTCCAATACTGGAATCATCTGAGAAAATGTGTTCTGTATTCCTGGGAGGGAGGCACCTATGGGTTGGTGTTTGTAGAAAATGAACACAGTGAGGACAATGGCAAGTGTTGAATGGCAGAGGTGACTGCATGGAGTCTGTAGTGCCAGAAACCTACTCAAATGTATTCCCCTCCCATCCTCTCCATGGCCCTTCCCCTCCCCATCCTCTCTAGGTTCCTTCCCCTCCCCATCCTCTCTATGCTCCTTCCCCTCCCCATCCTCTCTAGGTTCCTTCCCCTCTCCATCCTCTCTATGCTCCTTCCCCTCCCCATCCTCTCTAGGTTCCTTCCCCTCCCCATCCACTTTAGACTCCTTCCACTCCTCATCCTCACTAGGCTCATTCCCCTCTCTATGCTGTCTAGGCTTCTTCCCCACTCCATCCTCTCTAGGCTCCTCCTTTCCATCCTCTCTAGGCTCCTCCTTTCCATCCTCTCTAGGCTCCTTCTCCTCCCCATCCTCTTTAGGCTCCTTCCCCTTCCCATCCTCTCTAGGCTTTTCCCTTCCCCATCCTCTCTAGGCTCCGTCCTCTTTCCCATCCTCTCGGTTCCTTCCCCTCCCCATCCTCTCTAGGTTCCTTCCCCTCCCCATCCTCTCTAGGCTCCTCCTTTCCATCCTCTCTATGCTCCTTCTCCTCCCCATCCTCTTTAGGCTCCTTCCCCTCCCCATCCTCTCTAGGCTCCATTCCCTCCCCATCTTATCTAGACTCCTTCTCCTTCCCATCCTCTCTAGGCTCCCTGGCGGGATGATTATTTCAGATTTTTGGTTCTGAAAGCGGTACATTATTTTGCATGGAAATATGTAGTTTTTTATTGTAGGCTGTGATTTTTAGGAATAACTCACTGAAATCTGTCTGAACAAGAGTCTAGTAAACATCCCGGGGAGGATAAAACTTGAAACACAAAATCATAAATTATAATTTAATAAATTCTCATAAAAAATAATAATATAATAATAATAAATGTAATTCAATAATATAATCAAACCAAAAACACTGATATTGGAAATATGGAACCAAGTTCGCACATCGCTGAGCAAAGTCGCAGAATCGTTTTCAGTGTCTGATGAGGAATTTCCCCCACGAATCATTATCACTCAATTCTGCAAGTGGTTCTGATTTACTATCGCTGTTCTCTAGCCGGTCTAAAACCGCGTCTGACCTAAAGGGACGCTTTTTGGACGCCATGGACGTTTCTGTTTCCAGGCAGAAAGAACAGTCAAAATGCAGGCAGGACACAGGACAAAGCACTCGGGACAAAATGTATGTGAAATGGTTTGATACAGGAATGTTTTACTATGTAATATTTGTTTGGAAAAAAATGTTTTTTTAAATTTGCCGCCGGTTCCGGCACCCATACGTCCCGACGTCACAGTGACAGGAACACGGAAGCCGGATGCCGGTATCGGCCGGAGGAGATGGCCGGGGATGCTGCAGGGGACACATCGTGGGAGTGAAGGACAAGGTAATTGCTGCAGCGACTCCCTGAACAATGCCGCATGGTAAGCCAGAGTGTAGCTCGGGGTTACCTCTCTTGATACTGAAATTTTACCCCGAGCTACACTCAGGAATACTGCTGGGGAGGCTAGGCTTCTTTCACTCCTCATCCTCGTTAGGCTCCTTCCCCTTCCCATCCTCTCTAGGCTTCTGTCCCCTCCCCATCCTTTCTAGGCTTCTTCCCCATCCTCTATACTTTCCTTCCCTTCCTTTTCCACCCTTCTCTCCAATTCTCCTTAGGTTTCTACCCCCCTCCCATCCTCTCTAGGCTCCTTCCCCTCCCATCCTCTCTAGACTCCTTCCCCTCCCATCCTCTCTAGGCTCCTTCTCCTCCCCATCCTCTCTAGGCTCCTTCTCCTCCACATTCTCTCTAGGCTCCTTCCCCTCCCATCCTCTCTAGGCTCCTTCTCCTCCCCATCCTCTCTAGGTTCCTTCTCCTCCACATCCTCTCTAGGTTCCTTCTCCTCGACATTCTCTCTAGGCTCCTTCCCCTCCCATCCTCTCTAGGCTCCTTCTCCTCCCCATCCTCTCTAGGCTCCTTCTCCTCCCCATTCTTTCTAGACTCTTTCTCCTTTCTAATCCTCTTTTGGCTCCTTCCCCTTCCCATCCTCTCTAGGCTCCTTCCCCTCCCCATCCTCTCTAGGCTCCTTCTCCTCCTCATCATCTCTAGGGTCCTTCTCCTCCTTATCCTTTCTAGGCTTCTTCACCTCCCCATCCTTTCTAGGCTTCTTCACCTCCCCATCCTTTCTAGACTTCTTCACCTCCCCATCCTTTCTAGGCTTCTTCACCTTCTCATCCTCTCCAGGTTCCTCCTGCTCTCCATCCTCTCTAGGCTCCTTCTGCTTCCCATCCAAGTGCTGTTTGCTAATACATTGTCTTCCCGCTGCATAGTGGAAGTGTAGAGGTATGCCGTGTAGTCATCTGTGGATAATTAGTCTGCAAAGAGGTCTAGTGTGTCCGGTGTGGTGTGGGCTGAAGAAGCTCACGTGACGAAACATGTTGACATCACAACATCATGACGCCCGCGTCCCCGGCATCCAGGCATCTCCACACGGCCTCACCACCTGGCCACACCGCTCTGGACACACTAGACCTCTTTGCAGACCTCCTCATCCACAGATGTTTACACGGCGTGCCTCTACACTTCCACTATGCAGCGGGAGGACAATGCATTAGCAAACGGCACTTGGATGGGTGAGCGGACTCTGTTTTTTGGACTAAGGCACTAATACACTGCGGGAGTCCCCATTCATGGAAATTGCTTGGCTGAGCTCCACCTGTCTGATGTCCTTGTTCCTATCGCTGGCACACAGGGCTCTATCAGTCTCATATTTCTGCTCACCCACTGCCTACTGCACTATCTATCCTGTCATTATAACCCGCCATCCATATACTGGCAACACTGCTATTACCACAATTATCCGTGGATGACTACGTGGATTACCCCCTATGGGATCTATATGGGTCTGCCATGTATGTATATGACCTCACTGAGGATTGAGGGACTCTCCTGTGCTGAAAGTGAATGGTGACCGCTGCCTCCTTTGACTCTACAAGTGCCCCGTTCCGTCATCTCTTTACATCCATCTACTGGCTGTCTTTGTGCCAAGTGTGAGATAGCAGCGTGTGGCTTTATCTGATATCTCAGTGACTATCATCTACATATGAGGATACCTGAGGATTGTCCTCCATGACACCACAAGGGTCTATTATACATGTATGTGACCCCATGAGGACTGATCGGGTCTGCCTCTACTATCAAGGAGCTTGATTCTGCCTGTCCCTTCATCACCTTCCATTGACTACAATGTCCACATTATCTATCCATTCTATTCTATTTCATGTTGTGTCAGTAATAAAAGTCACGGAGGGTTGGGAACCCTGCAAGGGGGGCAGAGATATGTGACTGCCTAGTCCAGCCTTTCTCAGCCAGGGTTCCTCCAAAGGGTTCTAGGGCTTCCTTGTCACTTCATTGGGCTGTATATGGAAGTGTCACCAACCAGCCGTTTCTGGATACACAGCTTTGTCATCATTGCACTCACACAGGATTTTGTTTTTCATTCAATACATTTTTATTATAATTTCACTTTCAACAGGATTGCAAAAAAAAAAAATCAGGAAATAGTAAAGGAAGAAATCCGATTGGTCAGGAAGATCCCTTGTCTGGAATGTGGGGGCGGAGTCATTATTATTGGTGTACATTACAATAACGTTGCTGGGAGGTCTCTTCATTTCTCTGCTCCATACTTCCCGTCTTTATAGAAACGTCTCCTGACATTTGGGGGTCTATTCATAGAATGTGTAGAACCATTCACCTGGTGAAAGTGCATGTCCATTCCTTAGCAGATCCGGAGAGGTAAGTGTGCATGGATGGGGTGTAGGTCAGTCCTTCCCCTAGATGAAATCTCTCATACAGACACAATGGGACTCATGAGACTTTATAAAGAGGAACTCCAGAAAAACATATCAATAAAGATCTTCCAATGTTTTCTTCCCAATCAGCGTAGAAATCATAAAACCCTCCCAGCAGGTGTACAAGGCCATGAAATCTCTCACAAAGTCCATCAATGGACAATTCCTGGACAACAATCACCGTGGGACAGAATTCTGAGCACCATAAGGAGGATCCAGCAGCGTCATCCATCTCCACGCGTTTCGTGGTGCAGCGCTCACTTCTTCAGGAGAAATGATTCCTGCTGATCAGAGTATACACCAATAATAAAACAAATGTCGGCAGGACCATCACTGGCTGGATGGAAAGTGGAGCAGGAAAGTGGCGTCAGGTAAGTCTTCTCAGGAGTTCTGTGCTGGGCCAGCTCCCTTGTTTATGGCAGCTGGTGGACATGCTGGTGCTCGGGCCTAAGACACTTCCTGCCTACCATGGTAAGACAGCCCCCCTCTGTGTTCTCACTGGATGTCCCTGGGTCTGCCCCTCCCCCCATGTGTACGCAGATTGCACAAAACACATTGGAAGATTTGATTGATGTGATTTTCTGGCGTTCCTCTTTATAAAGTCACATGACCATTCTGTCTGTATGAGAGATTGTATCTCCTGTCCATTCCTTCTCTGTGAATGGGGCTAAAACACCGATGTCATTAGGAGATTTGCTGAGCCGGGGGAATGTTTTCCATCATTACAGAGCATTTCACACTCCATTTATATTCTTCTCCTGATATCAATAGTCAACCCGGTCCCACACTTCATCCATGTCTTTGGGGACCTCTGATCTCCTTATGAACTGTTTCTTCCATGATGAAGATCAGCCATGGAGTATATCTGAGGTGTATATCAGGGTGTGCTTCTTCCCCACATGAGAGCTGGGATGTCCAGCAACATTCATCTAGAAGACATTTCCCGCACTCAAGGCACTAATACACCTCCAGGGTTGTGTGGAACCCCTGATGTACAGGAAGACAGGACTTCAGAGAGGAACATTTCCCTCACTCAGGACAGGAAAGTTGCTTTTACCCCGTGTGACATTTCTGATGGATGGAAAGATTGGACTTCTGTGAAAAACATTTTCCGCACTCAGGACAAGGATATGGCTTTTCCCCTGTGTGAGATCTCTGATGTATGTAAAGGTTAGACATATGTGAAAAACATTTCCCGCACTCAAGACAGGAATAGGGCTTCTCTCCCGTGTGAGATCTCTGATGTTTGTAAAGGTTGTACTTCACTGAAAAACATTTCCCGCACTCAGGACAGCAATATGGCTTCTTACCCGTGTGAGATCTCTGATGTATGCAAAGACTGGACTTCCATGAAAAACGTTTCCCACACTCATGACAAGAATATGGCTTCTCCCCCGTATGAGATCTCTGATGTGAAACAAGCTCTGATTTTTGAAAAAAACTTTTCCCACAATGAGAACAGGAAAATGGCTTCTCTCCTGTGTGCAGTCTTTGATGTGTGCTAAGGTGAACCTTCTGTGAAAATGTTTTCCCGCACTCAGGGCAGGAATATGGTTTCTCAGCTGTGTGAAGCCTCTGATGTTTTTTAAGATTAGACTTTTTTGAAAAACATTTCCCGCACTCAATACAGGAATACGGCTTCTCCCCCGTGTGAGATCTCTGATGTGTGTAAAGATTGGACTTCACTGAAAAACATTTCTCGCACTCAGGACAGGAATACGGCTTCTCTCCCGTGTGAGATCTTTGATGCCTATTAAGATAGGATTTACAACGGAAACATTTCCCGCACTCAGTACAGGAGAAGCTCTTCCCTGTTGGAAGGCCGGCCCAGTCCCGCACAGTCTGAGGTTCCTCAGGATACGAGGAATCCGATGGTCCAGCTACACTGGGTGGTGCCGGATGGACATTGGAGGGAGCCGGGTTTTCTCCTGGACTATACTGTGTGATGTCCTCATCTTCTACTTTCCAGTCTGGAGACAAAGTGAGACAATCCTCGGAGGTTTTCCTCATCTCCCGTCCATGGACTAAAATACAAAGACAAAGAGGATTACTAGACAGGAGCTGATTGGTTCCCCCAAACCAGGACTCCGCCCACATCAGGCAGCTTGGTCTCTGAGGAGCTTACAATTCCACCCTCAAGGGAACTAGGAAATGGCTCCTCTGATCTCCTACCAGGTCATTTCTTTATTCATGGACCTTAGTCAGAGAGTGAGGAAACAACCAGAAGTGTCTTTTATAGGAGGGACAGTGATGAGGGGATTATAGGACGAGGGTCCCCACCCCCTCTATCACTCATCGCCATCTTCCCAACACAAGAAGTACTGCACTTCCTTATTTAGTCCATGATTTAGTCATGAAGAACAGCGGGGCTGAGCCCCACCAGAGGTCAGAGAGTGAGGATGGGGGGAGAACAACCAAGATGAAGACTGGACTGATCCTGAAGACCACCATCATTGGGGTATTGACTCCTCCCTCATTATCACTTTCTGTTTAAGGGTCCAAAGTTGGAGGATGTTATCACATTATTATCACCATGTAAAAGTCTGTGCTCCAATCACATCATCCGATATAAAATGTCCAGCTGGGAGGAAATGGGTGTAACAAAAGAGAATCCATATTATGTGTATATATAGCAGTGGGGGGAGGGGGGAGAGCAGAAGTCAGGAGTATGTAATGTACAACATAGAGTATATAGTGCAGGGGTCAGGAGTATGTAATGTACAACACAGAGTATATAGTGCAGGGGTCAGGAGTATGTAATGTACAACATAGAGTATATAGTGCAGGGGTCAGGAGTATATAATGTACAACAGAGTATATAGTGCAGGGGTCAGGAGGATGTAATGTACAACATAGAGTATATAGTGCAGGGGTCAGGAGTATGTAATGTACAGCATAGAGTATATAGTGCAGGGGTCAGGAGTATGTAATGTACAATATAAATTATACAGTGTAAGGGTCAGGACTCATAATATTGGTATTCAGTAATCAGTGGAAGATTAAATGTTTCCTGTAGACAAGGTGCAGAGATCCCACACCGCTGCCTCCCATCTCCTGAGACTGCACTCAGTGACTTGGGTCTGAGACACTACAGACATATCCCTCCACCCGGCACAGCCAGCAGATAACAGAGCAAGGAACCCTGGGAGAAATGTTCTGTCAGAGATCTTACTAGATCTAGGCATGGGGAAGAACACCCAAGACACACACCCCAGGTGTCTAGGTCTAGTATCGCTTGTGCTGAAAAACATTTTGCTGCCAGCTGAACCCCAGAACCTCCATAAATCCAGTCTAGATACATAAATTGTGTCTGCAGCACAGAGAAGGAAGATTATCCGAGAGAAATCCAGGAATACAGGACGGGGAACACAGCTCAGGAAAGTGACCAGGGGATTACAGGCTGATATCACCCAGTCCCCACCCTACTCTGGTGTCAAGGTCCTACCTTTCCCCAGAGGTTATGTTACTCCATGTGCTGGCATCCATCTTGGATTTCTGCTGAGCATGATGGGAATATTTTATGCCTTCAGGTCTCTGAGGTCCATCCCCCAGAGGGGTGTGGCTGAGTACATATAAGCCTGTGGCCCGCACATGCTCTTTGCACTTGTGTCTTGTGTCTTTGTCTTGCTACAGCTCTGTGTATACTCTCGTGACTCTTCTGGTATCTGACTTGACTTGTGACTAAGACCATTCTCTTTGTTTTCCTTCGATCTGACCTTCCGTTGCTGAACCCGGCCTGTGATCTGTGATTCTCTGTCTACTGTTCTGTACCGTTTTGTCCCGTTGCTGTCGACCCGGCCTGCCTGACTACGCTATTATCATTCTTACCAGCTACACGCCATTGGCGGCGGCCATTACTGCAGCCGGGGTGTCTCGGGGGCTGCAACCTGGTTCCTGGCTGCGTCAAATCCATCCCCACCATCAGGGGCCCTGGTGAAGGGCAGCCTGGGACTTAGACTCCGCGCCCTGAGGGACTTCGGTCTGTTGGTGGTGGTTGTCGTCAGCCAGTGCGTTACCCTGCCACTAGGCCTACCTGTCCGTTCCACAGCCCTGCCCTGACATCTGGACCAATCAGTGAGCAGTATGGGTGGAGGAATGGATTTAGTGTTCATGACCCACCTGTGCTGATCTCTGTAGGAGTGTCCTCCTCTATAAATGTCCCCGTTATTCCATCCTCCTCCATAGACTGCTGATCATCTCTCACATACGCCTCTTCTTCTGCTTTCACCTCAAATTCTATATCGATTGGATCTCCACTCTAAATCAAGGAAATGAGAGAAAATATCATCTGTAAAATTTAAGATTTATGATTGTGACATCACACACAAAATCTACACTTTGTCTCCACAAGCTCATGTTCTAGATGCTCCATCCCACCAACCTTGTAATAGTGAGGGATGGTGTGACCTTCCTGTGTGGAAATCCGGGAATACAGAGGACGGGGACATTTCTCTGGTGGGTTCCTGTAGGTGGATGACTCCACCATGATGTTCTGGTACAGATCTTTATGATCCTTTAGAAGTTCTGACTCCTCCATCCCCCCATCCTCATCATCTCCCTCTTTTATCTCTTCTTTAACCTCAACTTTAGGATCTCTCAGGTTTCCACTCTGAATATATAATAAAAATGCCATCAATGGTAACAATGCAGATAATGTACAGATCCTAATGATACTAGAAAGAAAATAATAACCACATATCTTTCTAATCAAACTAATAAGACATATAATATAGACAAATTCATCGGCTGTAATAGGAAATATGTAGTCTATCTATTAGAATGCCCCAAACAGTATGTGGGTCGTACCACGAGAAGGTTGAGGGACCGTCTCCGGAGCACATTTATAATATTAAAAAAGGATATAAGGAGCATTCCCTCTCCTTACATTATAGGTGATATCAGAAGAGAGATCCCTCCTCACTTATGTTCATAGGGATAGATACTATCATCCCGCACTGGAGAGGGACATATAAGACTCGGGCAGTATCCCAACTGGAGACCAAACAAATTTACGAGTTAGGTACCCTGCACCCGGCAGGACTCAATATTGAGTTAGATGTTAATTGTTTTATCGATAATAGTTAATTTCATTTGAACATTCTTTAATGTGTACTTTTAGCATAAATATTTTAATTCTTGTGTATTATTCTTACAATACGGTTATATTCATATCATATGTGATTTCAGTCTTAGTACATTCGTTAACACTCATCGGATCTTTTGCCAAATCCTTTTAAAGTCCATTTCTTGTTCTAAAAAATTTTTTTTTATATAATTATTTATAATTTTACTATAATGGACACCAGTATATATTTAAATTATTTTATTATTTGAATACAAAAGGTGTTTTAATGGTATCATTATTTGACTTTATTATTTTTTTATTATGATTTTGCTGATATTGTTATACAATTTTTTTTCTTCTTTTACTTATTAATTATTAATATCCTTTATCGATATTAATATACAACAGTTGATCAATAAAATTTAATGAACAGCAATCACTTCCAACACTCATATAAGTGCTATACCTTTGACATCTGAAATGGTTTATCTAATCATATAAAGCATTACCACACCTGCATCACCAATATATTTCAATATATTAGGAGTTTTTATTATATTCTACTCTTTTGACATTTAGAATTTAAGGTAATATACCGCATAAGCGAACAAATGTACATACTCTTTTTATCTATATAAAAAACCTCTAGTAAAATGGCGCATCAGCGTACGAGAGTAAGCAATCTGTTTAGGCTTCAGCAAAATGTCGCCGGCTTGATACGCATGCGCCATTCTGCCTATTTAAAGCCTTATGTCACGTCATGGCGCCAATGGTATCTTCCTCTGATGATGTGCGTGTGCACGTAACGTGTAAGGAGGAGCCAAGTCACGCCGTGATGTCACGCCATCAGAGCATCATGGAGCTCCGGTGGCCATCTTTATTCGGGGACGACACCCAGTACCAGTCCATTACCTCCAGAGAGGGAGCCTCCAGTTAACCCTTGTGAGCTGCACCCACCTATCCCTTAAGGGGAACTCTGGACACCCCTGGATCATCAACATTTAAAGTCCTGGGACCCATCCACCTTGAGATGAAGCCTTTTTCCACAACTGGCTCAGATGACTACCTTGATGACACCAGGATATGATATAACACGCACTAATATTGTGTGTCTGGTGAGTGCGCATTTCTTCTGTTTCCACGAGCACAAGCACCAATTGAAGCTTTTGGGACTATATGGGCTCTATCTAGTCACTGACACAAATTATTTGCCCCATATACTTATAGTTGTATATTTTCAGTCACTGATACGAACTATATGTCATATTTATTTATTTATATGATCTTTACGCATATTTCATTTTATCAATTGTGAGTACTGCACTTATATACTTTATGTTCATTTAAAGGTTTTATCTAGTTACCTTTGTGCTAATCTGATAACTAGTCTCCATTTGAATTTTTTAAGTGCGTTCACATATATTGTTTATTTACATAAAATTTTATTATTTATTGTTTATTTTTACCTCCCTTTCATCTGAATCATTATTTTAGCGCTGCACTATTTTATTTATTCTATTGTAAGGTTTATGTTGGTTACCTTCAGTGCTTAGCTGCTGACTGGATGGCACTCGCTTTGTACATTTTTTTATAATGTAAAGATCCTAATGATACTATCATTGATTGTTCCTCATCTACCTGATGATGGGGAGGGATGGTGTGACCTTCCTGTGTGGAATCCCGGGAATACAGAGGACGGGGACATCTCTCTGGTGGGTTCCTGGTATTAGGTGGCTCCATCATATCCTTGTGTCCTTCTGAAAACTCCTCCATCACTCCATACTCCTCATCCTCCTCTTTAAATTCTTCCTTAACAACAATATTATAATCCCCGAGGATTCCACTCTGAAAGATATAATAAAATGCCATCAATGGTAACAATGCAGATAATGTACAGATCCTAATGATACTATCAGTGATTGTTCCTCATCTACCTGATGATGGTGAGGGATGGTGTGACCTTCCTGTGTGGAATCCCGGGAATCCAGAGGACGGGGACATCTCTCTGGTGGGTTCCCATGACTGGATCCATCTGTAGGAAACACACACACTGACTGAATCCATTGTTTCTATGTGTTTATCAGATGATGGGGGATCTAGGTGGATCCTCCGTACTGCTCTCTCCTTTACAATAAAGTCTCCTCTTACCCGGTGATGTGAGGGGCGGCTGATTGTCCATCATGACGTCCTTGTAGAGATCCTTGTGTCCTTCTAAATATTGATGTGTATCCTCTGCTGGAGATAAAAGATGTCACAGTGACTATGGAGAAAGAGGACGGACATGACTATGGAGGAAGAGGACAGACATGACTATGGAGGAAGAGGACAGACATGACTATGGAGGAAAAGGACGGACAGGACTATGGAGGAAAAGGACGGACATGACTATAGAGGAAGAGGATGGACATGGCTATGGAGGAAGAGGACAGACATGACGGGGGGTTACTGGGTGTAAATAGAACATAACATCTTATTACCGGTTTATGACTATGGCCTGTGTCTGGTCTGTTTGAGAATAACCCCCCCCATTCATGTTATCTGTATCAGTTCCTAATTGGGGCGGAGATGAGTGCTCATTTGGCCATCTCCCTATAAATTTAGAACAGCTTATGGGGGGAGATCACTGATGGTGGGGCACAGTCACTGATGGGGGGCTGCATTTGAGTGAGTGCTGCGTTGATGAAGTGCTAAGAAGAAGTTGAACTAAAGTAGAAGGAAGATAAAACATCAAGAAACTCTCCTGCATGCTGGACAGACTGCAAGCAAACACCCCGGGAAACATCTCCTACAAGTCTGAGTGCCACTCCGTGTACCTTTCATATGTCCCCTCTACTCCTCCTTTTCATATTACTTTCCTGCGTTCTCAAAATCTCACTTCTTTACCCCTCTGCTCCACCCCAAAACTTGTACATCTCCCCCTCACTGCTACCATCTCCCTACTACTGCTCTCATCACCTCCTGCTGATACTTCACTCTCCTGCTGACCCAAATACCAGGACTGGAAGGCATGTGCGCTCGTGTACATCCTGCTCCCATCTTACTTTCTGCACCCTCCTTCTCCTAACCTCTGGGGATATCTCCCCAAACCCTGGTCCTCCACTATCTCACCCCCACACCAGGCACCCTCCTTCTCCTAACCTCTGGGGATATCTCCCCAAACCCTGGTCCTCCACTATCTCACCCCCACACCAGGCACCCTCCTTCTCCTAACCTCTGGGGATATCTCCCCAAACCCTGGTCCTCCACTATCTCACCCCCACACCGGGCACCCTCCTTCTCCTAACCTCTGGTGATATCTCCCCAAACCCTGGTCCTCCACTATCTCACCCCCACACCGGGCACCCTCCTTCTCCTAACCTCTGGGGATATCTCCCCAAACCCTGGTCCTCCACTATCTCACCCCCACACTGGGCACCCTCCTTCTCCTAACCTCTGGTGATATCTCCCCAAACCCTGGTCCTCCACTATCTCACCCCCACACCGGGCACCCTCCTTCTCCTAACCTCTGGGGATATCTCCCCAAACCCTGGACCTCCACTATCTCACAACCACACCGGGCACCCTCCTTCTCCTAACCTCTGGGGATATCTCCCCAAACCCTTGACCTCCACTATCTCACCCCCACACCGGGCACCCTCCTTCTCCTAACCTCTGGGGATATCTCCCCAAACCCTGGTCCTCCACTATCTCACCCCCACATCGGGCATCCTCCTTCTCTTAACCTCTGGTGATATCTCCCCAAACCCTGGTCCTCCACTATCTCACCCCCACACCAGGCACCATCCTTCTCCTAACCTCTGGGGATATCTCCCCAAACCCTGGTCCTCCACTATCTCACCCCCACACCAGGCATCCTCTTTCTTCCATGGAATAGCCACAATCCCCTCAATTTAATATCAGTCCCTGTGCTCCCAAAAACCAGGCTCCCTTTTTCATAAGCGCTCTGGAATGCCCGCTCGTCTGTAATAATCTCACCTCTGTCCATGACCTTTTTGACTCCCGCTCCCTTAACCTACTAGCAATTACAGAAACCTGGCTCCAAGCAGCAGATTCTGCTTCCCCCACAGCACTCTCCTATGGAGGCCTCCTCTGGACCCACTCACCCAGACCCAGTGGTCAGAAAGGTGGTTGGTTTGCTTCTATCACCACTGAGTACCTTTCAAGTCCTCCCTAACCCTCCCTCTCTATCCTTCTCTTCTTTCCAGACTCACAGCATCCGGCTGTTTTCTCCGATCTCTCTGAGGATTGCAGTGATCTATCGGCCTCCTGGACCCGTGTCCCGCTTTCTTGATGATTTCGCCGCCTGGCTACCATACTTTCTCTCCTCTGAACTACCCGCTATCATCCTCAGAGATTTTACCATCCCCATTAATGTCAACAACCCGGCTACATCCCAACTCTTCAACATAACCTCATCTTTTGCATTAGCACAATGTACACCGTCCTCCACTCACTCTGATGGGAATACATTAGACCTTGTTTTCTCCCATCTTTGCACTCCCTACAACCTCACAAACACCTCCTTTCCTCTCTCTGATCACAATCTCATCACCTTCACAGTCTCCTCGTCTTCAAACACCTATCCCTCCAAGCAGCCAACAATTACCTGCAGAAACCTTCACAACTTGAACCCGGCTCCTTTCCACTCTGCAACTGACCAACTCTATGACAGAATCTCTCCCCTGTCCTGCCCTGACCTGGCCACTGCTTTCTATAACAGTTCACTTTCATCCACATTAGACTGACTTGTTCCTCTAACAACATGAAGCATCAGGCCCCGACCGTTACAACCTTGGCAGACTGAAGACACCAGAAATCTTAAGTGACATAGTGGTGCGTTGGAGCGATTGTGGCGTAAAACCAAATCTCAGCAAGCATTCACCCGATATAAATCTGCTTTCTTCACATACAATTCCTCCCTCCATGCTGCCAAACAAGACGACTTTGTCCCTCTCATCAATACCTTCTCATTTAGTCCTCGTTGTCTCTTCTCTACCTTTAACTCTCTACTTTCTCCACCTCCACCCAGTACCTCACTCACTGCTCATGAGATTTCAAAACATTTCAAAAACAAGATTGATGCAATTCGTAGGGGCATCTCCACTGCACAGACATCCATCCCACTTAGCATTCCTTATACTAAACCTCCCTCAACACTTTCCTCTTCTGACCTCGCTACTACCGAAGAGGTCACTAAGGTTTTCTCAGAAGCCTGTCTCACCACCTGCCCCCTGGATCCTGTCCCCTCACAACTACTACAGTCACCCTCTTCTTCCATCCTATGCTCCCTCACTCACATCTTCAATCTTTCCCTCTCTCCTGGTGCCTTCCCCTCCCCTCTAAAGCATGTGCATATAACTCCCATGCTTAAAAAGCCCTCCCTGGACCCCATCAACCTGAACAACATAAGACCCATCTCCCTGCTGCCATTTACCTCTAAACTCCTAGAACGCTTAGTCTACAATCGCCTGAGCTCCCACCTCACTGACAACAACCTTCTCGACCCTTTACAGTCTGGCTGTCACTCACTACACTCCACTGAAACTGCCCTACTAAACCTCACTAATGATCTACTAACTGCTAAAACCAATGGTCACTACACCATACTCATCCCAACCAATGGCCACTACTCCATACTCATCCCAACCAATGGCCACTACTCCATACTCATCCCAACCAATGGCCACTACTCCATAATAATCCCAACCAATGGCCACTACTCCATACTAATCCAAACCGATGGCCACTAATCCGTACTCATCCAAACCGAGGGCCACTAATCCGTACTCATCCCAACCGAGGGCCACTAATCCGTACTCATCCCAACCGAGGGCCACTAATCCGTACTCATCCCAACCGAGGGCCACTAATCCGTACTCATCCCAACCGAGGGCCACTAATCCGTACTCATCCCAACCGAGGGCCACTAATCCGTACTCATCCCAACCGAGGGCCACTAATCCGTACTCATCCCAACCGAGGTCCACTAATCCGTACTCATCCCAATCGAGGGCCACTACTCCGTACTCATCCCAACCAAGGGCCACTAATCCGTACTCATCCCAACCGACGGCCACTAATCCGTACTCATCCCAACCGACGGCCACTACTCCGTACTCATCCCAACCGACGGCCACTACTCCGTACTCATCCCAACCGACGGCCACTACTCCGTACTCATCCCAACCGACGGCCACTACTCCGTACTCATCCCAACCGACGGCCACTACTCCGTACTCATCCCAACCGACGGCCACTACTCCGTACTCATCCCAACCGACGGCCACTACTCCGTACTCATCCCAACCGACGGCCACTACTCCGTACTCATCCCAACCGACGGCCACTACTCCGTACTCATCCCAACCGACGGCCACTACTCCGTACTAATCCCAACCGACGGCCACTACTCCGTACTCATCCCAACCGACGGCCACTACTCCGTACTCATCCCAACCGACGGCCACTACTCCGTACTCATCCCAACCGACGGCCACTACTCCGTACTCATCCCAACCGACGGCCACTACTCCGTACTCATCCCAACCGACGGCCACTACTCCGTACTAATCCCAACCGACGGCCACTACTCCGTACTCATCCCAACCGACGGCCACTACTCCGTACTCATCCCAACCGACGGCCACTACTCCGTACTCATCCCAACCGACGGCCACTACTCCGTACTCATCCCAACCGACGGCCACTACTCCGTACTCATCCCAACCGACGGCCACTACTCCGTACTCATCCCAACCGACGGCCACTATTCCGTACTCATCCCAACCGACGGCCACTACTCCGTACTCATCCCAGCCGACGGCCACTACTCCGTACTCATCCCAGCCGACGGCCACAACTCCGTACTCATCCCAGCCGATGGCCACTACTCCGTACTCATCCAAGCCGACGGCCACTACTCCGTACTCATCTCAGCCGACGGCCACTACTCCATACTCATCCCAACCGATGGCCACTACTCCGTACTCATCCCAATCTATGGCCACTACTCCGTACTCATCCCAACCGATGGCCACTACTCTGTACTCATCCCAACCTACGGCCACTACTCCGTACTTATCCCAACCAACGGCCATTACTCCGTACTCATCCTAACCAATGGCCACTACTCTGTACCCATCTCAACCAATGGCCACTACTCCGTACCCATCCCAACCAATGGCCACTACTCCATACTTATCCCAGCCACTGGCCACTACTCCATACTCCTCCCAACCAATGGCCACTACTCCATACTTATCCCAGCCACTGGCCACTACTCCATACTCCTCCCAACCAATGGCCACTACTCCATACTTATCCCAGCCACTGGCCACTACTCCATACTCCTCCCAACCAATGGCCACTACTCCATACTCTTACTACTTGACCTCTCTGCAGCTTTTGATATGGGTGACCATCCTCTCCTCCTCAAAAAACTCCACTCTCTGAGTCTCAGAGACTCTGCTCTCTCCTGGTTCTTCTCCTACCTATCACAGCGCTCCTTCAGCGTTACCTATAATGCTGCCTCCTCCTCTTCACTCCCTCTTTCTATAGGGGTGCCTAAAGAATCTGTCCTTGGACCACTTCTCTTCTACATCAACACCTCCTCCCTTGGTCACTTGATAAACTCCCATGGCTTAAAGTACTATCTCTATGATAATGATACACAAATCTATCTTTCTACTCCTCACCTCACCCCTTCAGTCTCCTCCTCACCTCACCCCTTCAGTCTCCTCTCACATTACTAACCTACTAAGCGACATATCGGCATGGATGTCACTCCACTTCCTCAAACTCAATCTTTCCAAAACTGAGTTTTTAGTATTCCCCCCAGCCCGTGCCCCCTCCCCTGACATCTCCATCAAGATCAATAACAAAATCATCAGTCCCTCCCCTCATGCCAGGGTACTAGGTGTAATCCTAGACTCCCATCTGTCCTTTCAACCCCAAATCCAATCACTGTCCAAATCTTGTAGACTTCACCAAGACAACATCTCCAAGATACGCCATTCCTAACCTCGGAAACCACTAAGCAACTTATTCACTCCCTTGTTATATCTTGCCTTGACTATTGTAACTCCCTCCTCATTGGCTGACCTCATCGCAGGCTATCCCATCTTTAGTCTATCATAAATGCTTCTGCCAGACTCATCCACCTTACTATCCATTCTGTATCTGCCACCCCTCTATGCCAATCCCTTCACTGGCCCCCACTCAGTGTCCTCCACCCCTCTCTGCCAATCCCTCCACTGGCCTCCATTCACTGTCCTCCACCCCTCTCTGCCAATCCCTCCACTGGCCTCCATTCAGTATCCTCCACCCCCCTCTGTATATCCCTCCACTGGCTTCCCGTTGCCCAATGGATATAATTCAAAACATTAACAATAACATGTAAAGCCATTTATAACTCTGCCCCAAATTACATCACCAATCTTGTCTCCAAATATCACCCAAACCGTCCTCTCCGCTCCTCACAAGACCTAATACACAATTTATCAGACTATCGCCTACTCTACTTTTAGGTGATCTCTGAAAACCGATCTCTTCAGGGAAGTCTATCCCGCCCTCAACTAATAATGGAATCTTCTACTCCTCCTACCAGTCCATCCCCCACAGTTACTACCTTTTGTACCCCTAGCCCCTCCCTTTTAGATTGTAAGCTCCCAAGATCAGGCCCTCCTATCCCTCTTGTATTGAACTGTATTGTTGCTGTATTGTCTCCCGTTATATTGTAAAGTGCTGAGAAAACTGTTGGCGCCATAAATCCTGTATAATAATTACCTCCTCTACTGCCAGGTCCACAAAGCTCTCCGATCTCCTTCAGACCACATAGAACTTTGTGTCTTTATTCCAGATCACTTCCTGTCTGTTCCTGACATCACTTCCTGTCTGTATTCCATAGAGGAGTCCTGTCTGGGTAGTAGAAATGAGATCACCATCTTGTGGAATTCAGAGGAACTGCAGCCCCAAGAAATGTCCCCTGATAACCATTCCTGCATTGTATTACCTTACAGGGATATCAGTAAAGTGACAAAATACCTAAAAAAAAGTAAGAAACAATAAACCTAACTCTTATGCAACCAACTGTTTAAAACAGTTACTTAATTACAGATAGAAAAGTCTTAAAGATACAGAACACAAGATAAAAACAAAGGTATACATAATAAAACAGAAACCTCCAAAATCAGACACACTACCCAGAATGTCTCGTCCTTCCTATCAGAGAAAGAGACAGACTACCCAGAATGCCCCATCCTTCCTATTAGAGAGAGACAGATTACCCAGAATGTACCGCCCTTCATATCAAAGAGAGACAGACTACCCAGAATGTCCGACCTTCATATCAGAGAGAGACAGACTACCCAGAATGTCCCATCCTTCATATCAGAGAGAAACAGACTACCCAGAATGTCCCATCCTTCCTATCAGAGAGAGACAGACTACCCAGAATGTCCCGTCCTTCATATCAGAGAGAAACAGACTACCCAGAATGTCCCATCCTTCCTATCAGAGAGAGACAGACTACCCAGAATGTCCCATCCTTCATATCAGAGACAGAAACAGACTACCCAGAATGTCCCGTCCTTCATATCAGAGAGAGAAAGACTACACAGAATGTACCGCCCTTCATATCAGAGACTGAGACAGACTAGCCAGAAAGTCTCATCCTTCCTATCAGAGAGAGACAGTCTACCCAGAATGTCCCGTCCTTCCTATCAGAGAGAGGCAGACTACCCAGAATGTCCCGTCCTTCATATCATAGAGACAGACTACCTAGAATGTCCTGTCCTTCCTATCAAAGAGAGAGACAGACTACCAAGAATGTCAAGTCCTTCCTATCAGAGAGACAGACTAACCAGAATGTCCCTTCCTTCCTATCAGAGAGAGAAAGACTACCCAGAATGTCCTGTCCTTCATATCATAGAGACAGACTACCCAGAATGTTCCGTCCTTCCTATCAGAGAGAGAGACAGACTACCCAGAATGTCCAATCTTTCATATCAGAGAGAGAGACAAATAACCCAGAATGTCCCGTCCTTCATATCCAAGAGAGACAGACTACCCAGAATGTCCCATCCTTCTTATCAGAGACCGAGACAGACTACCCAGAAAGTCCCGTCCTTCATATCAGAGAGAGACAGACTACCCAGAATGTCCCGTCCTTCATATCAGAGAGAGACAGACTACCCAGAATGTCCCGTCCTTCATATCAGAGACCGAGACAGACTACCCAGAATGTCCCATCCTTCATATCAGAGAGACAGACTACCCAGAATGTCCCATCCTTCATATCAGGGAGAGAGAAAGACTACCCTGAATGTCCTGTCCTTCCTATCAGAGAGAGACAGACTACCCAGAACGTCCCGTCCTTCCTATCAGAGAGAGACAGACTACCCAGAATGTCCCGACCTTCCTATCAGAGAGAGACAGACTACCCAGAATGTCCCCTCCTTCATAACAGAGAGAGAGAGACTATCCAGAATGTCCCGTCCTTCATATCAGAGAGAGAGACTACCCAGAATGTCCCGTCCTTCCAATCAGAGAGAGAGACAGACTACCCAGAATGTCTCGACCTTCATATCAGAGACAGACTACCCAGAATGTCCTGTCCTTCATATCAGAGACAGACTACCTAGAATGTCCCGTCCTTCAAATCAGAGAAAGACAGACTAACCAGAATGTCCCGTCCTTCATATCAGAGAGAGAGAGACAGACTACCCAGAATGTCTCATCGTTCATATCAGAGACTGAGACAGACTACCCTGAATGTCCCGTCCTTCCTATCAGAGACCGAGACAGACTACCAGAATGTCCCATCATTCATATCAGAGAGACAGACTATCCAGAATGCCCCGTCTTTCCTATCAGAGAGAGACAGACTCCCCAGAATGTCCCGTCCTTCATAACAGAGAGAGACAGACTACCTACAATATCCAATCCTCCATATCAGAGAGAGATAGACTACCCAGAATGTCTCATCCTTCCAATCAGAGAGAGACAGACTACCCAGAATGTCTCTTCCTTCATATCAGAGACAGACTACCCAGAATGTCCTGTCCTTCAAATCAGAGAGAGACAGACTAATCAAAATGTCTCATCCTTCATATCAGAGACTGAAACAGACTACCCTGAATGTCCCGTCCTTCCTATCAGACAGAGACAGACTCCCCAGAATGTCTCGACCTTCATATCAGAGACAGACTACCCAGAATGTCCTGTCCTTCATATCAGAGACAGACTACCTAGAATGTCCCGTCCTTCAAATCAGAGAAAGACAGACTAACCAGAATGTCCCGTCCTTCATATCAGAGAGAGAGAGACAGACTACCCAGAATGTCTCATCGTTCATATCAGAGACTGAGACAGACTACCCTGAATGTCCCGTCCTTCCTATCAGAGACCGAGACAGACTACCAGAATGTCCCATCATTCATATCAGAGAGACAGACTATCCAGAATGCCCCGTCCTTCCTATCAGAGAGAGACAGACTCCCCAGAATGTCCCGTCCTTCATAACAGAGAGAGACAGACTACCTACAATATCCAATCCTCCATATCAGAGAGAGATAGACTACCCAGAATGTCTCATCCTTCCAATCAGAGAGAGAGACAGACTACCCAGAATGTCTCTTCCTTCATATCAGAGACAGACTACCCAGAATGTCCTGTCCTTCAAATCAGAGAGAGACAGACTAATCAAAATGTCTCATCCTTCATATCAGAGACTGAAACAGACTACCCTGAATGTCCCGTCCTTCCTATCAGAGAGAGACAGACTACCCAGAATGTCCCATCCTTCATATCAGAGAGAGACAGACTACCCAGAATGTCCCGTTGTTAAATCTAAATTATGATTCCGCATTTATATTGATGGCAAGCTTGCAAAATATATTTGGTTTTTATGATTAGTCATAATTGATATTAATATATGTAAGTGGTCTGTGACAAATGGTAGTATTTATTATTCTTCAATTATAGCTGAGACCAAAAGATATACAAGTTAAGCTGAAATAGTATATACCAGTTGAAAGTTGAGTAGACTATATTTAGAGATAGTTGGTTAAAAGTATTTGGTAGTTATGTCAAGGTTATTAGAAGTGACTTACTATTACATTACGTATTTTCTGTGTATATTTAGTATACGTTTCTAACACTGATACATATATAGTTTAGTGATTATACATTCATATGTTCTTAAGCTATACTATCTTTTAAATATATAGCTAAGGGTTACATCATTGGTACATCAGCATACATACAGTATGTGTCTAAAAATCCAACATTTTGGCGAGCCAGCCACCGCCGAACGTTTTTTCTACGG
The DNA here is from genome assembly GCF_062004578.1 of Staurois parvus. Taxonomy (NCBI): domain Eukaryota; kingdom Metazoa; phylum Chordata; class Amphibia; order Anura; family Ranidae; genus Staurois; species Staurois parvus. Next base: position 1,615,968 of record NW_028318516.1, read on the forward strand.
TTTTTCCCATACCTTGTTAAGGGGGAAAAACGCACGATTCTGTGATTGTCAAGTTTTGGGAAAAACACGGTGAAAAGTACCTAGCAGAACAGGCGATTAAACAGACTTGGACGAGACTTCCAGTGATTGAGCCGGGTCAAACGAGAAAATCTTCTGATTACGGTGAGTAACAATTATGGAATTTATTGATGACTTAGTTAATGAAAGTAAGCTAGAATTTAAAGATGTTTCTTTATATCCTGAAGACAGTCAGCTATGGCATTATATGTATAACGAATGTTTACAGGCCAATATTCAGATAGATAAATCTAGATTTACTGTGCACAGACAGCGTAAAAAGATATCTAACATCTTAAATTTAGTAAGAATATTCAACAAAATGATTTTGAATGTTGATTTACCTGTTAAAAAAGCTTGTACCTTAAAACAGACAGAATGTAGCACTGTACAGCACGAAAATTTGTCTCAAGATGCTCCTAGTTGTCCAAATTGTGACATTTTCTGTAATTACGTAGAGAATCTTGAGGAACAAATTGCCTTAAAGACAAATCTTTTGTTAAGACTGCAGAATGACAGTAAACAGGTTGCCATGATTAACACAGATGACAAACAGAGTGATTCAAGATCAGAGCCACGTCTGTCCGATTTCTCTGAAAGTTCGGATATTGACTCTGATGACGAAACACAAATTAAACATAAAGAATTGTTATGTAAAACTGCAAAACTTAAGTTGCAAATACATAATCAATTAATGAAAGTTTTAAAAGACATTCCTGCTTATGATCCAGATAAAGATATCTATAGCAACATGGAAGTATATGAAATGCATGTCAAATGCCATCAGATTTCAGATCATGACATAAATTATTTATTTCCGATGTGGCTACCAATTAAATTTATGTCTCGAATTAAAAATTCTGTTGTTAACGATAAAGATCAGAAAAAACATAATGACGCGACAGACAGACTGCGACAATTGCTGTTATGTTCAACAGGTGAAGACGTACCTTCTGTAGAAATGCTCGACTTACTGCAGACTACTGCTGACGAAGACCCTTTTGAATTTAAAAGCAAGTTTTCCAAAGCATATAAAATTATATTTGGAGTAGAAAATGAGGAAGACTCAGCTATGATCAAAGCTTTTGTAAAGAAATTCACGTATTTAGACCCAGTAACCATTGTCATAGCCGAGGAAAAACAAAATTTGAATGATATAGTAAGTTTCATTGACAAAATTCGAAGAAAATTGAAAAATAGCAATATCAATTATGAGGTAGCTGCGCTTCAAAGTGACAAAAATAGTCAGATTACAGTTATGCCAGGAACTACAGGTCCCAGTAAGAATGACAACGACAGATGCAAGCAAGCGAGTCATAATGAGGATACCACATGTTTTCACTGTCATAAACAAGGTCATATCAGGCGCCATTGTTGGAAGTTTAAATTTGAAGCACAAATAAAGAATATGGAAATAAAAAGTGAAAATGCAGCTTTTGTACAACCTGCTGTGTTGTGTAATGATGAAAGTTTAACTGAATTGCCTTATGCCTCATCAGTTAAACAAATCCACACTTTGACTAGAAACAACTGTTCTGACAATAGGGTGAGAAGGGCTGTCACTGACAGAAATGGTTTATTACCAGTTCCAAAAATAGAATCACGTCCACATTCATCCCCGATATCGTTAGAATTTGTCGCTCCAATTGTATTGGATGACAATGGAAGGCCTTTTATAGACGGATTACTAAATGGTAAAAAGATCAAATTCCTAATTGACAGCGGATCTGAGATTAATCTGACCAGAGAAAACGTACCTGTGAAACCAAATTCACCCATGTGTAAAATAAAAGGTTTTAATAATACAGGTCATTCCACTGCTAGACAGGTGCCTAATGTAACATTTGAAATACCTGGGCTAGTGAAAACTAACATTGATATTTGGTATAGTAATGCCACCGAGAATATTCTTGGCATTGATTTTATCAATAAGCAAAAGTGGATTATTGATATTCCGACTAAAGTTATTTGGAGGAATCCATCTAGGCCCAAATCAATGTTAATGGATCCTTCTATATACAGTGATGTTGGTTCAACTCTAAAATGTCTACAGCACAAAAATGGCCTGATATTGATGGTAATTATGCTTTACAAGAATTGGTACAACGTTTTCCAAGTTTGTGGTCAAAATTTAAAAATGACATAGGAACTTTCAAAGATACAGAATTGAATATTGAGGGTAAAGATCCCATACCATTTACTCAATATGAATTACCACGAGAATCAATAGGACCACTTTCTGCCATTATTCAAGAGTTTGTACAACTTGGCATTTTAAAGAAAACACAATCAGTAGTAAATAACTGTATTTGGCCTATCAAAAATGCTGACAATTCATATTCTTTGTCAGTTGATTTCAGGACACTGAATAAACATATTACAAATAACAAAGCAGTTGTTCCTGATCATTCTAATATCAAGTTACATTTAAAGGCCGAATCCAAAGTGTTTTCTGTTTTGGAAATCGATAACAGTCATTTTTCGATCCCCATAGCTAAAAGTTGTCAATACAAGTTAGCTTTTAAGTTTCAGAAAGAGACCTATGCATTCACTCGATTAGTAGCTGGTTTAGACATCAGTGATGGTATAGTCCATGATTCCATAGCAAAAATTCTATCACAATTTTCAAGGCCAGAATGCATTTTTCAGCATGTAAATACAATTATGCTAAGTACGCAGAATGTTAACGAACATATTACTCTTTTGTCTGAGCTATTTATGTTGTTACAGGATGCAGGCCTAAAATTAAACCCGGAAAGAGTTCAGCTGATGAAAAGTCAGGTGAAATGCTTTCACATGCAGATTAGTCAAGGAAAGAGACAATTATTGCAGGAAACAGTCAGAGCTATCACTGCCTTTCCAGTTCCTACAACACATAAAGCATTGCAACAATTTTTGAAAAACATAAATCATTGTAAAGAGTTTATAGATGGTTTTGCAGAGAAAGTTAAGCCATTACATCATCTTTTGAAGAGTAAAAATAACTTAGTTGACCAATGGGGTCCAAATGAGAATAATGCTTTAAAAGTGTTGAAAAAGGATTTGCAGAATGCGCCAGCATTAGGTACTATGGAGGTTTGTTCCAATGCTCCTTTTGTTGTGAAAACTCATGTATCTGATAATGCAATTTCAGTAACTTTGTCTCAATTAAAAGAAGGTAATGAGAGACTAATTAGATACTTCTCCAGAAATTTATCACCATTGGAAAGAACTTTTACACCTGAGGTACTGCAACTGCTAAGTTTCTTTTATGCAATCAAAGCATCAGAAAGCACAGTGAAGTCACATAGTATCATATTACAGTCTCCTGACAGTTCACTAAGAAGAATTCTTGAGGAAGATACATTCAGAGAATGTGGTGAAAGGTATCCTCAGTGGATAAGAGCACTGTTAGCCAAACACATTGTGATAGGTACAGCTGCATCAGACAAGTCTCTACCTCACATTCACAGCAACACATGTATTACTGAAGAACACTCTAACACCAGAATAATGACATCAGCACAGAAAACAGCTACGCATATTTCTAATATTATAGGGATGAGAACAAAGGCATAATCCTGTCATCTCTGGGGTGATACAAAACCTTTCTTTGTTTAGTAAAACAGGGTTTTGAGGTCATGACCTATGATGAAATATTGCGTCCTGTCATACCTAAATATCACACTACTTTTGTATTCTAGTTTAGGTCATTTTAGACAGGATTAGGACAGTATTTTGATTGATATATAGAGGTTTTCTGTAAAAGGAAATAGGAAGTAATGTTACTTCACAATATGTGTTTCAAACTCATAAACTGATTGTTCCATAATCTTTCATATTTGTTGAAATAGGTGCAAGAATAATGTAATGTTTGTGCCAAAGTAATGATACTGCATTTCTTTACAGAAATGACATCTAAAATCAAACATGAAGCGTAACAATCTCCTACAAGCCAACGTGAAGGAATTTGGACGTTTAAGAAGAGATCTTCATATGGGCAGAAGATTGAACAAAAGCTTAATACTTCACACTTGTGACTGATTTATCGCGTTCAACAAAAATGTTTCTACTTTACAGAACTTAAAGAAGATATTGTATAGACATTGCATGAAGAAAAGATTCATCAAGAGGAAATCTATTTATTAATGATAAAACAATTTATTATTGAAAATATTGTTATAGGTCATATATACATTTTAATGATCCTTTTATTTCGATACTTACATCCATATTGGGATTGGTTAAAACTTCATAGAGTTATTCCAGTTATTAGAATATCTTTTGATAAAAGGTTAAGAAACATATTACTCTTATAGGAGCAATATAAACTTATGACACATTGTAGAATGGAAAGTATATTTCCGGAGCGTTAAAATATTATACAAATATGGAAATATACTACATTAATTATTATTACATCATTTAATTATTTTTATTATTATTATTATTACTATTATCATATATCATTTAAAATTATCATTATGATTAAGAATTTTTAGGAAGAGAAACTGAAAGATAAGGTATAGAGTTTTGAAGGAAAGTTATTTTTGATTGGTCCAGTTATGAGGAATATATACGATCATTTGGTATAAGACGGTGTGTATGGGACATGAATGAAGTGTGCATTGATTTGGCATTAATTTTGAACTAATCATAATAAGGGGGACATGTTAAATCTAAATTATGATTCGGCACTTATATTGATGGCAAGCTTGCAAAATATTTGGTTTTTATGATTAGTCATAATTAATATTAATATGTGTGAATGGTCTTTGACAAATGGTAGTATTTACTATTCTTCAATTATAGCTGAGACCAAAAGATATACAAGTTAAGCTGAAATAGTATATACCAGTTGAAGGTTGAGTATGAGTAGAGTGAGAGAGTGGACGTCCGGCGAGACGGACGTGTCTCGGCGAGCTCCTGCTCCCCCGGCCCCAATCCGCTGCCATCTGGGCGGCAGCGGACCCTGACGGGGGCCCCACGACCCTCCGGTCCCTGTTCGCCAGCCAGGGAAGGCCACTGGACCTTTCTCCCGGAGCTCCGGGACTTGCGGCCTACCCGGCACCTGAAGCCGCGGCCTCGATTTTTGGCGCGGCCGACCAGGATCGCCGGACATCAGCCCGGACTACTGCCGCTCCGCTCCTCGGTCCCCGCCGATCAGCCAGCCTCCCCAGGGCCCCCCTCACCGACTCTGGGTCCATCCCTGACCACCGGGTACCAGATCGCCCGGAGCAGCCACTGGATGGTCAGCTTAAGCACCCCTGCGCCCCTACCGCTGCCATCAGGGCCCATCCGGGCCCCTGTGCCTGCTGCCGAGAACCCCACCAACACCCACAGTCACTCCGTCCCTCCAGCGGAGCTCCGGCGGTTCGCAGCAGCTTGAGGCCTACCACGGCACCCGAAGCCGCGGTGTTTCCTGCCAGCCGTGGCTGGAATCGCGGCGGGACGCCTCCGCTCCTCCGGGAAGCTACCACCACCACCAACGGTCCTGCTAACCCAGGAGGGATCCACCTCCACCCCGACGCTCCAGGACACCAGGTACTTCACCAGGGGCGCCCATTACCCACCAGGGAGCCCAACCACCATCACACCGCCAGCCTCCAGGGACTCACTCAGGGATCCCACCATCCACCTGAAACCCCAAACCACCAGGGACCCTAAGCCACTATCCCTCCAGGGATCGCCACTACCCCACCAGGGATAGCACGGCCACCATCCCACTGGGGATCCCCTGCCCACCACCCCACCTGGGACTACCAGCCAGCCACCACACCAGGGACCGCTCGCCCAGCACCCTGCCTTCCGGCACGCTATTCCCTCTGGCGATGCCCCGGCGACTAATGGCCCACCTCGACCCTTGAAGCCGCGGTCTCTCCTGCCGGCCGCAACAGATCACGGTTGAGCACAAACCACGCAGGGCCAACGATCGCTACCGCAACGCCCCGCTCGACCCTGATGACGATCCTTCAACACCTTCAGCGCCTCACGACGCCGAGCCCTCAGCACCCGACGCCTGGCCTCAACAACCCCAGTCACCGAGCCGCCAGCATCACCAGTCGCCGTGCCTACCATCGCCCCCAGCCATCGCACCCTACGACCCCTCCACTAGCCGAACCACCGTACCCACTGAAGACATGCCACAGCACCCATGGTCGCCAGCTTACTGCACCCACAGACTGCTGCCAACCAGCTGCCGCCCTCCACCCTCACTCTACCCCTACAGAAGGACTCAAATGACTCTCCCACGGTAATACAGATTCCCCACACCACCTTGCCCTGACCTGTATCCCTTCACCTCCCCTGACCCAACTGTCACCCCACCCACCCCAACATGCCTCCTGCACTCCTCCTCCTCATTTTCCTCTCCACCATCCCAAAAATCACCTCCCTCTACCCGCCTACCCCCCCAAAACAGCTCTACATTGCCCCTTCACTTCTCCCCTCTCCCCACTACGGCACTCACCACCTCCTCCTGCTACTCCACTCCCCCGTCGACCCACGTGCCACCACTACCAGACCCACACGCTCCTACACTTCCCATCCCCATGCCACCTTCCTCACCCTTCTCCTTCTCCTATCTGCTGGGGACATCTCCCCGAACCCTGGCCCCTCGCCACCTCACCCCTCCTCTAGGGACCCCCCTGCTCCCGCCAGCTGCCGTAACCCCCTCAACCTCATATCTGTGCCCCTTCTCCCCGCATCCATCCCCCCTCTCTCGGTTGCACTCCTGAACGCCCGCTCGGTCTGCAACAAACTTACTGCCATCCATGACCTCTTCATCTCCCGCTCCCTTAACCTCCTAGCCATCACCGAAACCTGGGTACAGGCCACTGACTCCACCTCCCCTGCGGCACTCTCCTATGGAGGTCTCGTCTGGTCCCATTCACCAAGACTGAGCGGTCACAAACGTGGTGGGGTCGGCCTGCTCCTATCACCGCTGAGCACCTTCCAGGTCCTCCCTAATCCTCCCTCCCTAACCTTCTCCTCCTTCGAGGCTCACTGCATCCGGCTCTTCACCCCGACCCCCCTAAGGATCGCAGTGATCTACAGGCCGCCCGGATCCATACCCCGCTTCCTGGATGACTTCGCTGCCTGGCTTCCCTTCTTCCTCTCCTCTGAGCTACCAACCATCATCCTCGGGGACTTCAATATCCCCATCAACGACAACAGCCTGGCTACTTCCCAACTCCTCCACCTAACCTCCTCCTTCGCGCTCACACAGCACACGCACTCCTCCACCCACATCGGAGGGAACACCCTGGACCTCGTCTTCTCCCACCTCTGTACCCTCAACCAGTTCTCTAACACCCCCTTCCCTCTCTCCGACCACCACCTCCTCACGTTCTCCATCTCCCCTTCCCCTAACTCCCCCCCCCCAGAGCGCCAAACCATCACCAGCCGCAACCTCCGCAACCTGAACCCGGCCCCCCTCCACTCAGCTGCCGACCGCTTACACGACAGCATCCTTCCACTGTCATGTCCTGACCTAGCCACCACCGCGTACAACGACTCACTATCAGCTGCCCTAGACTCTCTGGCACCCCTAACCACACGCTACATCAAACCCAGACCGCTCCAACCATGGCAGAACGACCACACTAAATGCCTCAAACGTCGCAGTCGCGCGCTAGAGAGACTATGGCGCAAAACCAGGTCCCCCCGTTCATTCTCCCTCTACAAATCTGCCTTCCTCACTTACACCTCCTCCCTCCACGCCGCCAAGCAGGCTTACTTCGTAAACCTGATTAACACCCTCTCCTCCTGCCCTCGCCGACTCTTCTCCACCTTCAACTCCCTGCTCTCCCCCCCCCCTCCTCCACTCAGTACCTCACTCACCGCCCACGAAATTGCCACTCATTTCCATAACAAAATTGATGCAATCCGTCAGGACATAGTCAACTCGCAATCTACCTCCCCACCTAGCCTCCCCCCCCTATCTCCCCCTCATCTCTTCCCTCCTCTGACCTCGCAACCGCACTGCCCCCCTCCACACCCAAGACCCCGCTTACCGTAACCCCACCAGCTCTGCACTCCTTCAGCCCTACTACCACTGAGGAAGTCACCAGGGTCTTCTCAGAAGCCCGCCTCACTACCTGCCCCCTGGACCCTATCCCCTCTCGACTCCTCCAGTCACCCCCCTCTTCCCTCATCTGCTCCCTCACCCACATCTTCAATCTCTCCCTCTCTACCGGCGTATTCCCCTCCCCCCTAAAGCATGCGCACATCACCCCCATACTCAAAAAGCCCTCCCTGGACCCCTCTGACCCAAACAACCTCAGACTCATCTCCCTGCTGCCACTCACTTCCAAACTCCTGGAGCGCTTAGTCTACAACCGCCTAAGCGCCCACCTAACTGACAACAACCTCCTTGATCCACTACAGTCCGGCTTCCGTCCCCTACACTCCACTGAAACCGCCCTCCTCAAAATCACCAACGACCTACTAACCGCCAAAGCCAAAGGCGACTACTCTGTCCTCCTCCTCCTGGACCTCTCCGCGGCCTTCGACACAGTTGACCACCCCCTCCTCCTTAATAAACTACTCTCCCTTGGCATCAGAGACACCGCTCTCTCCTGGTTCTCCTCGTACCTATCCCGACGCTCCTTCAGTGTCACCTACAATGGTGCCACCTCCCCCTCACTCCCCCTCTCTGTTGGGGTCCCCCAGGGCTCTGTCCTTGGACCCCTTCTCTTCTCCATCTACACCTCCTCCCTTGGCAAACTCATACACTCCCACGGCTTCAACTACCATCTCTATGCTGATGACACTCAAATTTACCTCTCCACCCCTCACCTCACCTCCACTTTCTCCGCCCGCATCACTCACCTCCTAAACGACATCTCTGACTGGATGTCGCTCCATTTCCTCAAACTCAACCTCTCCAAAACCGAGCTTCTCGTTTTCCCTCCTGCCCGTGCCCCCCCCCCATCCTATCCATCACTACTAACATCACCACCATCAATCCCGCCCCGCAAGCCAAAGTCCTTGGAGTCATTCTGGACTCTAACCTCTCCTTCCAACCTCATGTCAAATCACTCACAAACACATGCAGGCTCCACCTCCGCAACATCGCCAAAATACGCTCCTTCCTTACCCCAGACACCACTAAACTACTTGTGCACTCCCTGATTATCTCACGCCTTGACTACTGCAACTCCCTCCTCACCGGCCTACCCCAGTGCAGGCTCTCCCCGCTTCAGACCATCCTCAACTCAGCGGCTAGACTCATCCACCTCACCACCCGCTCCACCTCTGCCACCCCCCTCTGCCTCTCCCTCCACTGGCTCCCTATCGCCCAACGCATCAAATTCAAACTACTCACTCTGACCTACAAAGCCATTCACAACACTGCCCCTAACTACCTCACCGACCTGATTCCCAAGTACCACCCTACCCGTACCCTTCGCTCTTCACAAGACCTCCTTCTATCTTGCTCCCTGGTCTCCTCCTCCCACGCACGACTGCAAGACTTCTCCAGGTCCTCCCCCATCCTCTGGAACTCACTACCCCAATCCATCAGACTGTCACCTTCCCTCCTCACCTTCAGGCGCTCCCTGAAAACCCACCTCTTTAGGGAAGCCTACCCCACCCTCACCTAACTGAACGTTCTCCTTCATTCCTCCTACCACTCCATCCCCCACAGCCACTTCCTCCTGTACCTCTACCCCCTCCCTCCTAGACTGTAAGCTCGAAAGAGTAGGGCCCTCTAACCCCTCGTGTGCTGTTTGTAGTTACTGTACTGTTTCATGTATTGTCCCCCCTCTATTGTACAGCGCTGAGCAAACCCTTTGGCGCTATATAAACTCAATGTAATGTAATGTATGCTATATTTAGGCATAAAAGTATTTGGTAGTTATGTCAAGGTTATTAGAAGGGACTTACTATTACAGTACGTATTTTAATGGTATTTGTTTGTATTTAGTATACGTTTCTAACATTGATACATATATACATTGATATGTTCTTAAGCTATACTATACTTTAAATATAACTGAGGGTTACGTCATTAGCTTATAATATTGGTACATCAGCATACATATGTTCCTGTCCATCAAGCATCATATGTACAGTATAGCATCTTTTCCTTATATGAAATGGCTTTGCTAAGCAGTAATACTTTCCATAGAAGGTATTGAGATCACTAACTATGACGTACATTTGCCTCTTAAAAGTCCATGAGACGACGGACATGGAACATTCACTCACGCTCACACACTAATATTGACACTTTGACATACACGTACACACACGGATGAGATGCTGGAACAGGTGCTGCAAGACGAGATCATCATTAACGTCACGTCCGGCTCTTTCTTTCTCAGACTCTGAGTTGGAAAAGGACATAAGAATCGCACATGGCAAGGACAGCCATGACAGATAATGGTGACTTTGTTTTAAACCTTCGCTTGTCATTTTTACAGTAGTTGTATCTCCATGGAACTGTTCATAATACGCTTTACATTGTTTATTTGACACCATTGTGTGATAGAATAAAATCACACTTCATTTTTTTATTTCAATGGCTCTTTCATTCATAATCGCCTCAAGACACTAGAAGAAGTATTATATGTGTCTAAAAATCTAACAGCTTCTAATTGGTCATGTCCATACAAGGCAAACTTCCTTCAGGGCTCCTGGTGATCTCCTCTTAGGTGTTATCTTGGAAAGAAAATATTTTTGTTCTTCAAGTTCACTCGATGGGAGGGGTTGCCAAGCAGCCACTTTTTGAGCAAGGATTTCTTAAAGTACCACAAAGCCCAGCAGGAAAAAGATATACACACAACATATATATATTCATACAAAGCATTTAGAAAAATAAAAAGTATAAAAGTAGATATGTATAAAAAAATGTAAATATTCAACAGGAAACCAAATAGGCATTTTACCATATCCATCACAGGGGCATCCAAGCAGGCTCGAGAGCGAGCCACTGCTCTGTGTCCACAGAGTCCCCTCTCCCTCCTCCTTGGCTCACTGGATGTGATTGACAGCAGCAGGAGCCAATGGCCCCTGCTCCTGCCTCAGCCAATGAGAAGGGAGAGTCCCCAGACTGCTGAGGATCTTGAGCACATTGCTGGATCAGGATGGGGCTCAGGTGAGTATTGGGGGGGCTGCTGCACAGAGAAGGGTATTTACCTTCATATATAGAATGCATGGAGGTAACAAACCTCCTGACTTTACACCCCCTGTAATCACACTCCTCCTACTCCGTCTTATTCCACATTTCTTAGGCATAGCCCACCAATCTGGTCCTCCCGGCTGTCGCTGGATACCTGCATTCCTTACAAGGGTTTATATTCTTCACCAGTGTACTCTGTATACCGGGCTGTATACCCCAAAATCCTGACCATTGTACTATGCATGCTGGGCTGTATATGACATACTCCTGACCACTGCACTCTGTACACAAACCTAAGACATACTCCTGACCACTGCACAATATATACAGGGCAGTATATGACATGTTCCTGACCACTGCACAATATACACAGGGCAGTATATGACATGCTCCTGACCACTGCACTCTGTACAAAGGGCTGTATATGATATACTCCTGACCACTGCACTCTATACACAGGGCAGTTTATGACATGTTCCTGACCATTGCACTCTGTACACAGGGCTGTATATGACATGTTCCTGACCACTGCACTCTATACACAGGGCTGTATATGACATGTTCCTGACCACTGCACTCTGTACACAGGGCAGTTTATGACATGTTCCTGACCACTGCACTCTGTACACAGGCCTAAGATATAATCCTGACCACTGCACTCTGTACACAAGGCTGTATATGACATACTCCTGACCACTGCATTCTGTACACAGGGCTGTATAGGACATACTCCTGACCACTGCACTCTGTACACAGGGCTGTATATGACATACTCCTGACCACTGCATTCTGTACACAGGGCTGTATATGATATACTCCTGACCACTGCATTCTGTACACAGGGCTGTATATGATATACTCCTGACCACTGCACTCTGTACACAGGCCTAAGATATAACACTGACCACTGCAGTCTGTACACAGGGCTGTATATGATATACTCCTGACCACTGCACTCTACATAGGGCTGTATATGATATAGTCCTGACCACTGCACTCTGTACACAGGGCTGTATATGATATACTCCTGACCACTGCACTCTGTACACAGGGCTGTATATGATATACTCCTTACCACTGCACTCTATACACAGGGTTGTATATGACATACTCTTGACCACTGCACTCTGTACACAGAGCTGTATATGACATACTCCTGACCACTGCACTCTGTACACAGAGCTGTATATGATATACTCCTGACCACTGCACTCTGTACACAGGGCTGTATATGACATACTCCTGACCACTGCACTCTGCACAAAGGGCTGTACATGACATACTCCTGACCACTGCACTCTATACACAGGGCTGTACATGACAGGTTCCTGACCACTGCACTCTGTACACAGGGCTGCATATGATATACTTCTGACCACTGCACTCTATACACAGGGCTGTATATGACATACTCCTGACCACTGCACTCTGCACAAAGGGCTGTACATGACATACTCCTGACCACTGCACTCTATACACAGGGCTGTACATGACAGGTTCCTGGCCTCTACACTCTGTACACGGGCCTAAGATGTACTCCTGACCACTGCACTCTGTACACAGAGCTGTATATTATGTGCGCCTGACCACTGAACTCTGTATGATGGGCTGTACGTGACGTTCCTAACCACTACATTCTTTTTTTCTGAGCCGTGTATGACATGTTCCTGACCGATGACCACTTCTAAATGCTGGGCTGTATCCTCTCCCATCCTCTGGAACTCCCTACCACTGTATGTATGGTCAGCCCCTCACCCTCTCTGCCTTTAGGTGATCTTTGAAAACTCACTTATTCAGGGAAGCCTACCCCACCCCCACCTAAGAACTGTACTTGAATCACCTCCACCAGATCATCCCCCGCAGCCATCACCTTTTGTATCCCCTCCCCCTTCCTTCATATTGTAAGCTCCACGAGCCGGGCCGTCCTATTCCTTCTGTACTGAAATGTATTGTAATTGTACCGCCCCCCTTATATTGTACAGCGCTGTGCAAACTGTTGGTGCCATAAATCCTGTATAATAATAATAATAACCCCAGCTGGGAGTAAAGGGTGGACATGGCTGTTGACCCCCAGATTTGGGCAATGATGTCATCACTATAAATGGATAAAACCCGCGCTATGTGTAACAACTCCAAACCTACAAAAACCTTCTAGCGGACTGCTGCTGTAACAAAGGGAAGGATTCCCTGTCATCTAGAAGAGCATTATGTGTCACAGCGCTGTCCTATTGTGTGTGCACAGAAATCATCACAAATACACTACAAATATGTGGAGACATTCAGAGATAAAGAGCTCGGGGCTCCAAATCCTATTCTCTGCACATCCACTGCTTTCACTTTACACCCACTTCATTGGTCTTATGGGGTTTATCAATAAATGAAGGAAACTGAACCGTGTGCAAATCCATCCACAACATAAAGTGCTTTGTGCTCAAGATGCTGCTCCCTGCACATCCACTGCTTCCACTTTACACCCACTTCATTCATCTCATCAGATTTGCTGCTATAGGAAATCATCTCAAATCCTGTGCAAATCCATGGAGACGGACAATATTGTGTGCTCAGTATAGTGTTCTCTGCAAGTCCACCGCTTCCACTTTGCATCTACTTCAATCCACTTATTTTACTCCAAATATCCACCAATCAGTGAAAAGTTGATAAGGTGTGAAAGTGCTCCGCCTTCCAAACTGTGTCAGCTGTAGTGTAGCCCCGCCTTCTTCCACCTCTTGTACATGGGATGGTGAGGGCGCCCCCTAGTAGTGCTTCCCCCTCACCACACCAATAGGACTCCCAGCTTTTCAGCTCCCAGAGTCACAAACATCCTTCACACTCTCCTCATCTCCGATGGTAAAGGAACCGGATCCTCCTCGCTCACTCCTGCAAGTCTGCTGCGGGTTCTGTCAGTGTCCCTCCTAGACTCCGCCTCCAACCGCCATTTCAGCAGGAGCTCCGCCTCTAAATACACACTCAGGGAGGAGAGAAAGGGGAACCCGACATCGTGTGACACCTTTTATTACATGGAAATACGAAAATCAACGGGACTAATGCAATCACATTTACTGCAAAATCAGAGGGGCCAAAATCCCTCCCCCGAGCAGTCAGGCTGCAGGAGATCTGCTGAAACATAGAGAGGGAAATGGGAGCTAATAGGCTGCAGGAGATCTGCTGAGACGTAGAGAGGGAAATGGGTGCTAATAGGATGCAGGAGATCTGCTGAGACGTAGAGAGGGAAATGGGTGCTAATAGGCTGCAGGAGATCCACTGAGACATAGAAAGGGAAATGGGAGCTAATAGGCTGCAGGAGATCCACTGAGACGTAGAAAGGGAAATGGGAGCTAATAGGCTGCAGGAGATCCACTGAGACGTAGAAAGGGAAATGGGAGCTAATAGGCTGCAGGAGATCCACTGAGACGTAGAAAGGGAAATGGGAGCTAATAGGCTGCAGGAGATCCACTGAGACGTAGAAAGGGAAATGGGAGCTAATAGGCTGCAGGAGATCCACTGAGACGTAGAAAGGGAAATGGGAGCTAATAGGCTGCAGGAGATCCGCTGAGACGTAGAGAGGGAAATGGGTGCTAATAGGATGCAGGAGATCTGCTGAGACGTAGAGAGGGAAATGGGTGCTAATAGGCTGCAGGAGATCTGCTGAGACATAGAAAGGGAAATGGGAGCTAATAGGCTGCAGGAGATCTGCTGAGACAGTGAAATGTGTATGAAATGGATGGATGTGCAGACACTCCCAGAAGATGATGTCATTATGAGTGGATTGATATATATTTTTGCATTGTCCCCCCCAGAAGGATCAGGTTTGGCGGGATCGCTCTCATTAGCTATACATTTGTATTTTGTGTTCTGTGTTTGTAAGACTTTTCTATATGTAATAAGAGATGTTTGTTGAACAGTTGGTTACATAAGAGTTACATTTATTTCTTCTTCCTTTATTCAGTAATGTTTCATCTCCCGTAGTATCCCTGTAAGGTACATATTATACAGGAAGGGGGATTATGGGATGGATCTCGGGGCTGCAGTTCCTCTGAACTCCACAAGGTGCTGATCTCACTTCTACCCAGACAGGAAGTCTCTATGGAATGCAGACAGGAAGTGATGTCAGGGACAGACAGGAAGTGATGTCAGGGACAGACAGGAAGCAGAGAGGAGACATTGGTGGACATGGCAGCAGAGGAGGTAATAAGATGTTATGTTTTATTTACACCCAGTAACCCCCCGTCATGTCAGTCTTCTTCCTCCATAGTCACGTCCGTCCTCTTCCTCCATAGTCATGTCCGTCCTCTTCCTCCACGTTTACGTCTGTCCTCTTCCTCCATAGTCACGTCCGTCCTCTTCCTCCATAGTCACGTCCATCCTCTTCCTCCATAGTCACGTCCGTCCTCTTCCTCCATAGTCACGTCCGTTCTCTTCCTCCATAGTCACGTCCGTCCTCTTCCTCCATAGTCACGTCCGTCCTCTTACTCCATAGTCACGTCCGTCCTCTTACTCCATAGTCACGTCCGTCCTCTTACTCCATAGTCACGTCCGTCCTCTTCCTCCATAGTCACGTCCGTCCTCTTCCTCCATAGTCACGTCCGTCCTCTTCCTCCATAGTCACGTCCGTCCTCTTCCTCCATAGTCACGTCCGTCCTCTTCCTCCATAGTCACGTCCGTCCTCTTCCTCCATAGTCACGTCCGCCCTCTTCCTCCATAGTCACGTCCGTCGTCTTCCTCCATAGTCACGTCCGCCCTCTTCCTCCATAGTCACGTCCGTCCTCTTCCTCCATAGTCACGTCCGTCCTCTTCCTCCATAGTCACGTCCGTCCTCTTCCTCCATAGTCACGTCCGTCCTCTTCCTCCATAGTCACGTCCGTCCTCTTCCTCCATAGTCACGTCCGTCCTCTTCCTCTATAGTCACGTCCGTCCTCTTCCTCCATAGTCACGTCCGTCCTCTTCCTCCATAGTCACGTCCGTCCTCTTCCTCCATAGTCATGTCCGTCCTCTTCCTCCATAGTCACTGTGACGTCTTTTATCTCCAGCAGATGATGATACACACATATATAGTGTGGGAACCCAGATGAACCCCTTCAGGGGCAGAACATTCCCCCACTTCCGGGGCCGGAACATTCTCCTCATTGTGGAGATAAATTCTAGTAATATGGTCCTCTAAACAAACAGCACTGACAATAAATAGACAAGACAAGGACCATCCTGACCATACATGGCCTACAAAGGGCAATGATGACACTACACAGGCAGCCAATGGGCAATCATTACACTATGCAGCCAACACAATGATGGAGTGCCGGGGTCAGGAGTATGGAGCATAGAGCCCCTTACATTGCTGCTCAGGAGGAAGGAAACATTCCTTTGTAACAGAAAATGTATATAAATCTGAGGCACTTTTAGGAATGTCCGGGGGTATCCAAAATGAAAGGGGCTTTATAGGGACTAAAACATTTCATATGTGTAACATTGTTCTGTTTATCTCCTCCTCCCCTCCCCCACCTGTCTCCAGCACCGCACCCGGGGACTAGCAGGGAGGGGAGAGACCTTGCAGTGTAATGAGAACCGATTGGCTGCTCCTCAGGAAAGGGGAGTGTCCTGCTTATCCTTTCTGCCTTTCACTCCCAGAGACGTTTTTGCATTTTTTGCACGTTTAAAAATCATTTTAGGCCTGAAGATGACACAAAACCCCCAATATATTGATTTTCTGAAAGTAGAGACTTTAGAGAATAAAATAGCAGCAGTTCTAATTTTTTATGTCACAAAATATTATCACAAAGTCTAGGAAATGCCAAATTTCATAAAAAAATACAGTTAAGCTGATTTCAGGGCACAAAAAGCAATAAATGACCCATTTATGTGTAATAATATAAAAGCCGAGGTTGCAGCGAGTAAATAGATATCCAACATGTCAAACCTTAAGTTGTGTGTGCTGAAATGGTGACAACCTTTAGTCCCGGTATTATCTATAGGGGACACATTTATAGCCCCTTCTAGGTCATCAGTATAGAGTACGGAGGAGGTCTGCTCCTAGAATTATCCTCTCATTCTGGTGTGACCGGCGATATGTAACGTGTATCACAATCAATGTTATCACGTGTAGGTGCTCCAGCGTGTGCTCTTACATTTGGGTGTGCATATATGTGGGGGTGGGGAGCCTCAAAAATTTTTAAGGGAAGAAGTTATGTACTTGGGTGTAACTTTCATTCTTTACAATTAAAAAAAAACACATTTTACTTAAGGGGACAAAGTCTTCTATGAGATGACTTTTGATGACAGGTTCTCTTTATTGAGACATCCAGGGTCTAAAAGACCCCCAATGTTCCCCTGTACTCCATTGGATGTAATGTAGAGCACATCGCACCGCATTACATTCTTTGCCGGCCTCGATGGTCAGGAAATCTGTCATAACGTCACTTCTGGGTCAGGACAAGAAGGGAGTGAACGTGTCCGCTCTCCTCCGTTGTCACTTACCTGGTGTGAGAGGCCAATGGAGAGAGGGCTTCCCTTGCAGCTAAGTTCCAGACTCCCCTGAGAGTGGGACAGCAGGAGTCAGGACCAGAGTGGCACAGGTCACCTGTAGGAGTGCTTGTT
Organism: Staurois parvus; assembly: GCF_062004578.1. Taxonomy (NCBI): domain Eukaryota; kingdom Metazoa; phylum Chordata; class Amphibia; order Anura; family Ranidae; genus Staurois; species Staurois parvus. Next base: position 1,633,717 of record NW_028318516.1, read on the forward strand.
GGTGGTCCACTCAGGAGCACAGCTGATGCACTGAGATGCAGACAGGTGGCACCTGTGTGAGGTATGGAAGCCCTTCCGGGGAACAGAGGATTACTGGATAGCCGGTTCAAAGCCAAGGTTCCGTACCAGGTGGAGATCAGAACAGACATAGTCAGATGTGATAGCCAAGGTCATACACAGAGGAGCAAGAGAGAATATCCATTAGCCAAGCCGAGGTCAGGTCAGGGTTTAAGCAGAGAAGACAGGTCCAGGAGCAAGCCGAGTCAGTAACAGGAAATCACAGATCACAGTAGTACAGGAACAAGGTACTGGGGAGCCAGAGAGTAGTGCAGGGCTTCCTTATAAAGTCTATTTGCTGCCAAATTTGAGCCGATGTGAACTTCTGCGGCCATGCAAGGTACTGGCAGGGGTGTCAGGTCGCCTAACACCTCTGCCAAGGACAGAGCCCTGACAGTTCCCCCCCCCCATAAAGGGCAGCCTCTGGATGCCTACTTGAGCCATCTTGTCTGGATATTTGGAGTAGAACTCCTGGAGAAGTCTGGGGGCATGTACAGTGGGGATCGAAAGTTTGGGCACCCCAGCTAACAATTTGTATTAATGTGCATAAAGAAGCCAAGGAAAGATGGAAAAATCTCCAAAAGGCATCAAATTACAGATTAGACATTCTTATAATATGTCAACAAAAGTTAGATTTTATTTCCATCATTTACACTTTCAAAATAACAGAAGACAAAAAAATGGCGTCTGCAAAAGTTTGGGCCCCCTGCAGAGTTAATATCTTGTACTGCCCCCTTTGGCAAGTATCACAGCTTGTAAACACTTTTTGTAGCCAGCCAAGAGTCTTTCAGTTCTTGTTTGAGGTATCTTTGCCCATTCTTCCTTACAAAAGTCTTCCAGTTCTTTGAGATTTCTGGGCTGTCTGTCACGCACGGCTCTTTTAAGGTCTATCCATAGATTTTCAATGATGTTGAGGTCAGGAGATTGTGAAGGCCATGGCAAAACCTTCAGTTTACGCCTCTTGATGTAATCCCCCGTGGATTTCGAGGTGTGTTTAGGATCATTATCCATTTGTAGAAGCCATCCTCTCTTTAACTTCAGCTTTTTCACAGATGGCATCAAGTTACCATCCAAAATTTGCTGAAATTTTATTGAATCCATTTTTCCTTCTACTCATGAGATGTTCCCTGTGCCACTGGCTGCAACACAACCCCAAAGCATGATTGATCCAACCCCATGCTTCACAGTTGGACAGAGGTTCTTTTCATTCAATTCTGTGCCCCTTCTTCTCCAAACGTACCTTTGCTCATTCCGGCCAAAAAGTTCCATTTTAACCTCATCGTTCCACAGAACTTGTTTCCAAAATGCATCAGGCTTGTCTATATGTTCATTTGCAAAGTTCAAACGATGATGTTTGTGGTGAGGACGTAGAAGAGGTTTTCTTCTGATGACTCTTCCATGAAGACCATATTTGTACAAGTATCTCTTTATAGTGGAATAGTGTACCACAACTCCAGTGTCTGCCAGATCTTTCTGGAGGGATCGTGCAGTCAAACGTGGGTTTTGAATTGTTTTTCTCACAATCCTGCGAGCTGTTCTGTCTGATATTTTTCTTGGTCTTCCAGATCTTGCTTTAACTTCCACTGTTCCTGATGACTGCCATTTCTTAATTACATTCCGAACAGAGGATATTGACATCTGAAAATGCTTTGCTATCTTCTTATAGCCTTCTCCAGCTTTGTGAGTGTCAACTATTTTCAGTTTCAGTTTTCTAGACAACTGCTTAGAAGAACCCATGGTGCTGATTGTTGGGGCAAGGTCAGATGAGTCTGGGCATTTAAAACCTTTGAGATTGACATCACCTGGTCTTCCCAGACGATGATTGACAACAATCCATGACATTGGCAGGTATCAGCTTTGCAAAGGGGGCAGTGCATGCTATAAATTCTGCAGGGTGCCCAAACTTTTGCAGACGCCATTTTTTTGTTTTCTGTTATTTTGAAAGTGTAAATGATGGAAATAAAATCTAACTTTTTTTGACATATTATAAGAATGTCTAATCTGTAATTTGATGCCTTTTGGAGATTTTTCCATCTTTGCTTGGCTTCTTTATGCACATTAATAAAATTTTTTAGCTGGGGTGCCCAAACTTTCGATCCCCACTGTATGTTGTCTTTTGGTTCCCAGGAGCCTTCTTCAGGAGTTACCCCTTCCATTTGATCAAGTACTGGATCTGCCTTCCTCACTTCTTGCAGTCCAGGATTGATTCTATCTCATATTCTGCATCCTCCCCAACTGTTATTGGTGGCGGAGGAGGTTCCACTCTTCCCGGAAATGGATCATGAACTGCTGGCTTGAGCAGAAAAACATGGAAGACTGGGTGAATCCCATATGATTCGGAAAGAGATAGCTCATATGCCACTGGATTGATTACTTGTTTGATCCGAAAGGGCCCAATGTATCTTGGTCTTAACTTCCACGATGGGCAAGGAAGTTTTAGGTTGGCTGTTGATAACCAAGCCTGGTCTCCAACCTGCAGAGAAGGATTTCCCCTCCGTTTCTTGTCATAGTATCTTTTGTAGTCAGTTTGCAATCTTTGTACGGATTCCTGGAGAGCTCAATAGTTGTCCTGTATCCTGCTGATTCTGTCATGAACTGCAGGTACCGAGGTTTTGAGTATGGTATCCAGCAGGCAAGAAGGGTGGAATCCGTAATTGGCCCAAAATTGTGACTGATTCGTAGCGAAATGGACGGAATTATTGTATGCAAATTATGCTAATGGGAGTAGAGATGTCCAATCATCCTGGGAAAAGGCGGAGAAACATTGTAGATATTGTTCCAACGTTTGGTTAGTTTGTTCACTTTGTTTGCCCATTACTTTGAGGGTGGTAGGCCAATGATAGGCAGAGTTCAACTTTCAGAGTTTTACATAAGGCTCTCCAGAACCTGGAGGTAAATTGAACCCCTCGGTCAAACACGATATTGCTGGGCAGTTCGTGTAGCTTAACGATTTCCTTAATAAAGATATGTGCCGTCTCAGGCACCAAAGGAGTTCCTATCATTGGCAGAAAATGGGTCATCTTGGATAGCCAATATATCACTACTAGGATGGTAGCAAACCCCTCAGAAGATGGCAAGTCTACAATAAAGTCCATTGCGATCATTTCCCAGGGATGATTAGGAATGGATAGGGGCCTCAGCAACCCCCATGCCTTGGCTTTGTCTCCCTTGCTACGTAGACATACTGTGCAGGATTTTACATAGGTTCTGCAGTCCTGACTTAAGTTGGGCCACCAAAACGATTGCTGGATCAGATCCATTTTTTTTGGGCTCCAAAGTGACCAGCCAGTTGATGGTCATGGAATGTCTTGAAAACTTGGGATCTTACCTCATGGGGTGCAAAGATCTTATCCTGGTACCACAGAAAGCCATCCTGCCTTCTTAACAAGTTCTGCTCAGGTTCGGCGCACCATGCAGATGCCTGTTCAATCAAAAGCTTCAGACTGGGCTGGATCAACAAAAAATGTTGGGCCGACAGTATGGTATCAGGAGGCGGTAGGTGATGTGAAAATTGAACCTGGAGAAATATAGGGTCCATCTAGCTTGCCGTAATCTTAGGCGCTTGGCAGATCTTAAATATTCTAGATAATTATGATTTGTGAAGATCATGATTGGGTGACTAGCTCCTTCCAAAAGGTACCTCCATTCTTTGAATGCCATTTTGATCGCCAAACGTTCCCTGTTGCCTACGTTGTAGTGCCTTTCAGCTTGGCTTAGTTTATTAAAGCAAAAAGCTACCGGATGGAGCAGAGCTTTTGGGCCTTGGCTCCTGTAGCCACCTCTGATGCGTCAACCTCCAGGATGAAGGGAAGTGTTGGCTCTGGGTGTTGTAATACAGGAGCAGAAGTGAACTGCTTTTTTAGCTGCTCAAAGGCTGTCTGTGCTTCCTGGCTCCAGAGAAAACTTGCATGCTGGCGAGTGAGTTGGGAAATGGGGGCTATAATGGTTGAGAAGCCCTTGATGAACTTCCGATAAATGTTGGCAAAGCCCACAAATCTTTGGACCACTTTTTTGTCACTAGGTGCAGGCCAATCCAATATGGCTTAGATTTTCTGAGGATCCATAGAGATTCCTTCAGTAGAGATTATGAGCCCAAGGACCTGGATGGACTGCTTCTCGAATTCGCACTTTCCCGCCTTAGCATACAGACCATGCATCCTTAGTGTAGTCAGTACCCTTTTAACATGGTCTCAGTGGAGTTCCAATGAGTTGGAGAAAATCAGGATATCGTCCAGGTAGGCGATCAAGAAGAGATTGAAGTATTCCCTGAAGATATCATCCACAAAGTGTTGGAATGTTGCAAGGGTGTTGCACAATCCAAACGACATCCCTAGGTACTCAAAGTGCCCAAAGCGTGTTCTGAAACTGGTCTTCCACCCATCGCCCTCCCTAATCTGACTAAATTGTAGGCTCCTCATAAATCTAGCTTGGTGAACACTCGGGCTGTCCGAAACCTCTGAAATGACTCAGGAACAAGAGGGAGTGGGTACCAATTTTTAATGGTGGTCTTGTTGAGTTCCCTATAATCTGTACAGGGACAGAGAGACTAGTGCTTTTTTTCAATGAAAAAAATACCTGCCCTGGCAGGTGAGGAAGAGGGACGGATGAATCCTTTGGCAAGGTTCTCGTCAATATATTGCTGGAGAGCTTTCAGTTCTATTTTGGATAGTGGGAGGCTTTGCCCAAAGGGTATTTCTGCCCCTGGAAGCAGCTCAATAGGGCAATCATGGGATCGATGAGATGGTAAAGTGTCAGCTTTCCCTTTATCAAATACATCAAGGAAATGGTGGTAGGCAGGGGGAACAGATTGACTGGCATCTGATGTAGGCTGAACTGAGAGGTACACAGGGAAATTGGTGGGTGTGCAAGTGCCGCAGTGCTGAAGGCAGTAATTTGATGTGGAGGTGACTTCTTTCTTGAGCCAGTTGATTTAAGGATTGTGAGCTTGCAACCAAGGTATTCCTAGGATGGCTGGAAACATGGGAGATCTCAGGACGTTGAAGCAAATGAATTCCTGATGGACAGAGTCAGTTGTGGCTAGGATGGGAATGGTTTCTTGGGTAATGGGTCCTGAGCTAGGAGCGGTGCCATCTGCTAGGAGTACATCAAGCCTTTGTGTTTTAGGACAAAGAGGAATACCTAGGTTCTGGGCAAGGTGGATGTCCGAGAAACAACTACATGCTCCCGAATCAATGATTGCCCGCAACTTGACTTCCTTTCGAGCCACCTGTAATGACATGGGTAGAATGACATGGGTGGTTTAGGTTCTGGATAACTGGATATATGAAGGATGAGGCTGGCTGGACTTACTTGGTCGCACTGGGCAGTTGCATAAGAAATGGCCCATGGCCCTGTGACATAAATGTAAGATTTGAGTTGTTGAGATGTGATCAGTAGAAATATGTCATTGTAAATTTAGTTTCAGTCCATGTTATTAAAGATAAGTGTTCCGAATTCAGTCAGAGACATATGTTCACCAATTAGCATCTGAAAGGACAGAGCATGTCAAAAAAAACGTTGTCACCTATGTAGCCAGAGATTGCCACCTTCTTGAAATCTAAAAGAAGAGATCCAACCATTTCAGCTTCGGGAAGCAGCAGGAGAGCAGGAGAGGGCTCCACTTTGTCTGCTAGCTTTGATTTATATCCACAGATCAGAGGAATATATTTCTTCTCTCATAAAAGATACAATATTAGTTGCAGAGAGATGAAAATACTTCCTTCTGATTGGACACACTGTAAGCTACATCTGCATGTAAAACTGTATTTATAGCCTCTGTAGAATCCCAGAGAAATGCAGAAAACAGTTATATGGCACCTGATTGCAACAGCTGAACAGTGATTGGTACTGTCGCGATCAGATTGATGCGCTGGCGTCGGAAATTCTATCCCTGACTTGGTGATTAAAACTGTTCCTGGTCCAATCGACTTTGGGTACTTCAGTACCCAGAACGTCCTGTGGGCTGGTACAGGGTTGATTGGCCAAGGGCTAATGTCCAGCCTATGTCCATATTTCAATAAATTGAGGACCCTGAGATATGGACGGGGTGATTCGTACAGAGCCATTTCTATTTTACTGGCGAATCGCGGACTTTCTCTAACTTGCTCCAGTCACAGGATAACTCTTAGCAAAAGTTTTATTTCTGTTTTTATTCCCTTTTATTTTATAGTCAATAGCCAATTGTGTGTCTTTTTGTATTTTCTGTATTATTTGTAACTTTTTATACTTTGTACATATTCTATGCACAGCTCACTTTCAGGATATTAAATCATAAAGTTAATAAGTGATTTCTGAATACTTAAGCTCGGGCTCATATCTCCAGAGAGATTATTGTATTACAGTGTCTATATATGCTCGGTCTAAGTTCATTGCCAATCTGTATGCAATTGCACTGTGTGTTGGCAAATTGCATGCAGATTGTAAAGTAGCAGATCTGCCAGACAGAGATCTGTGTGTGTGGTGGCCCAGCAGACCAGTCTGCCGACAAACTGTTGGATGGTGGCAAGCTACCGTTTGTTGTGTGACTGGTGTGGGGGGGTGTGGACAGTGGAATCGTCATTCACTCCGGGGTTCTAGCTTGTAGGATAGCTGGAGGAATGCTAGAAGTGTTTGCCAATTGCTAGACTGCTCCCCAACCCTTAGATTGCACCAGATTGTGTATAAGATTTGTATCTGCCTGTGTGTGGTCAGCCAGCTGGATTGGAGTGGAGTCTCCCTCTAGTAGTGGCCAGATGCAGTGCAGGCTGTGAATGCGTATCATGGCCAGTCTTATATGCTCAAAGTAAGACCCCTCATTCCCTCTTTACCCCAAGTCATGGCCGGACGTCCACACCTCAGTTAGCTAGGCGCCGTGGGCATGTGTGTGCGGTGTGGATCCATGACAGCCCCGCAGTAAAGGCATAGGTTGCCTTGCCGTCTGCGTAATCTTTCCTCTGGAGATAAGGCAGGTCAGAGAAGGCCAATTAGCATGGGTTTTACTTCAGGAGTGCTGATAGGCGGAGAAATAGGGACAGAATCCACTGGTCTTGGAACCCTTGGCAAAACCCTTGGCAAAGGGTCTGGGTATGTTCAGAATGTCTCTCCTGTAGCCGTTGATCCAATTAGGTAGCGAGTTGAATTAGATTCTCCAAGGAGGAGGGAGACTCCACCCTAGCTAATTAGTCCTTGAGGGACTCAGACAGACCTAGATGGAACTGGTATTTTAGGGCTGCGTCATTCAACCCGGTATTGGCGGACCATTTGCGGAATTCCACAATGTAGTCCTCCACATGCCGTCGGCCTTGTTGTAGAGCATGAAGGGTGGATTCAGCAGTAGAGGTCCTCTGGGGGTCATCATAAAGAGCTGCCATGGCTTCAACGAATGTGATCACTGAGTTTAGCGCTGGTTCTTTTTGTTCCAGTAAGCTGTGTGCCCATGATTGAGGTTCGTCAGATATGACAGAAATGATGAACCCCACTGTAACTGCCTCAAGTGAGAAGGTCCTGGGTTGCAGTGCAAAATACAACTCACAAGCATTCTTGAAGGCTCGGAATTTACGTCGGTCCCCAGGAAGCGTTCCGGAATGGTAACCCTGAGTAGTACCACAGCGGGTGTAACAGTGGAAAGCGAACTGGCTGGTGCCACTGTAGGGATAGGACTAGGCAATGGATTCTGGTCTGCAGAAGTCACAGCAGTAGTGAGCGAATGAAGATGTCCCTCCAGCTGAAAATATTCCTCCTGCAGATCCTTGACCACTTGCGTAAGTGCCGTCATCTGTTGGCACAAGGCCTCTAATGCAGAAGCACCTCTCTCGGCCTCAGACATAATGGCTGATTGATACTGTCACGTACCTGGTGAGAGATGCCAATGGAGAGAGGGCTTCCCTTGCGGCTAAGTTCCAGACTCCCCTGAGAGTGGGACAGCAAGGAGTCAGGACCAAAGTGGCACAGGTCACCTGTAGGAGTGCTTATTGGTGGTCCCCCCAGGAGCACAGCTGATGCACTGAGATGAGGTCTGCAGACAGGTGGTGCCTGTGTGAGGTATGAAAGCCCTTCCGGGGAACAGGATTACTGGATAGCCGGTTGAAAGCCAAGATCTGGTACTGGGTGGAGATCAGAACAGACATAGTCAGATGGGATAGCCGAGATCATACACAGAGGAGCAGGAGAGAGAATATCCGTTAGCCAAGCCAAAGTCATACACAGAGGAGCAAGAGAGAATATCCGTTAGCCAGCAGAGGTCAAGTCAGGGTTTAAGCAGAGAAGACAGGTCCAGGAGCAAGCCGAGTCGGTAACAGGAAATCACAGTAGCACAGGAACAGGAAATAACAGTAGAACAGGAACAAGGTACTGGGGAGCCAAAGATCAACCAGCACTTGAGACTAGTGTAGGGCTTCCTTATAAAGGTAGTTTGCCACCAAATTTGAGCCAATGTGAACTTCTGCGGCCATGCAAGGTACTGGCAGGGTTGCCAGGTCTCCTAACACCTCTGCCAAGGACAGAGCCCTGACATCTGTCCCCTCTACCCTCTGGCACCCGCTGAACTGTGCCCACAGATGGGCAAGCAGAGCCAGAGAAGCATAGTAGGTACAGGGGAGGTTCACACAGATGGGGTGGCAGAGGCTGGCACCTGAAAGGAGAGCCCTGTGGCTTGCCCACAGCAGGAATAAAGAATAAAAACAATACTTGCCCGGCACCCAGAACTACATGTCCCGGGCGTCGGGTGATGTAAAGTGACCATCCCTGCATGATGAGCCGACATTGACCTCACAGCACTGCCTCAGAGCAAACTAGTCAAAGGAAGGATCAGATTTATCATTCCTTGTCTGCAGATCTAAAGCTCATCAAAACCAGTTCAGAGACCAAACAAACCCAACAGAGAAAAGGGGCCCCGGACCTCAAAATTGTAGTAAACACTAAACAGTCCAAACAAAATGTGTTCCCATGGGGGGAGTAGTTCTTCAATGTCCATCAACCCTCCTATTCCCCCCTCACATCCACATCCTATTATTGTGTGACCAATACCATCCAAATCATTCTTGCTTTCATTTCCCAAAGTTATCCGTCTACAAGGAGACCTGTATAGATCACATGATGGCACCAATGAGGATGGAGGAGGACCGGAGTCACATGACTGAGAAGATACTAAACCTCACCCTGGAGATCATCTACCTGCTGACCGGAGAGGTGAGGAGGATTCTGGGAGGTCACATGACATCTCTCTTATCTCTATTAATAATACACAGACCTGACCGGAGAGGTGAGGAGGATTCTGGGAGTCTAACATGATATTCCTATTGGTTCCTCAATACAGAGATTTCCTCTTCTGAAGTCAGGTGATCATATGACCATCACAGTGCCTCCATGTGACTCCCTAAACCCTGAGAGACACAACATGCAGAAGATTCTAGAAGTCACCAAGCAGATGATGGAGCTGCTGACAGGAGAGGTGAGCGGTGCTGGGAATTCTGGGATATTCTCCAATCACTGATCATTATCAGTATCATTAGGATCTGTACATTCTCTGCATTGTTACCATTGATGTCATTTTTATTATATATTCAGAGTGGAAACCTGAGAGATCCTAAAGTTGAGGTTAAAGAAGAGATAAAAGAGGAGGAGGATGAGGATGGGGGGATGGAGGAGTCAGAGCTTCTAAGAGAACACAAAGATCTGTACGAGGACACCATGGTGGAGTCATCCAGCTACAGGAACCCACCAGAGAGATGTCCCCATCCTCTGTATTCCCGGGATTCCACACAGGAAGGTCACACCATCCCTCACCATCATCAGGTAGATGAGGAACAATCACTGATAGTATCATTAGGATCTGTACATTATCTGCATTGTTACCATTGATGTCATTTTTATTATATATTCAGAGTGGAAACCTGAGAGATCCTAAAGTTGAGGTTAAAGAAGAGATAAAAGAGGAGGAGGATGAGGATGGGGGGATGGAGGAGTCAGAGCTTCTAAGAGAACACAAAGATCTGTACGAGGACACCATGGTGGAGTCATCCAGCTACAGGAACCCACCAGAGAGATGTCCCCATCCTCTGTATTCCCGGGATTCCACACAGGAAGGTCACACCATCCCTCACCATCATCAGGTAGATGAGGAACAATCACTGATAGTATCATTAGGATCTGTACATTATCTGCATTGTTACCATTGATGTCATTTTTATTATATATTCAGAGTGGAAACCTGAGAGATCCTAAAGTTGAGGTTAAAGAAGAGATAAAAGAGGAGGAGGATGAGGATGGGGGGATGGAGGAGTCAGAGCTTCTAAGAGAACACAAAGATCTGTACGAGGACACCATGGTGGAGTCATCCAGCTACAGGAACCCACCAGAGAGATGTCCCCATCCTCTGTATTCCCGGGATTCCACACAGGAAGGTCACACCATCCCTCACCATCATCAGGTAGATGAGGAACAATCACTGATAGTATCATTAGGATCTGTACATTATCTGCATTGTTACCATTGATGGGTTTTGTATTATGCATTTAGAGTGGAATCCTCGGGGATGATAATATTGATGTTAAAGAAGAGTATAAAGAGGAGGATGAGGAGTATGGAGTGATGGAGGAGTTTTCAGAAGGACACAAGGATATGATGGAGCCACCTAATACCAGGAACCCACCAGAGAGATGTCCCCGTCCTCTGTATTCCCAGGATTCCACACAGGAAGGTCACACCATCCCTCACTATTACAAGGTTGGTGGGATGGAGCATCTAGAACATGGACTTGTGGAGATAATATTTGGATTTTTCATGTTAGCTTATATTTATATATTATGTGAAATTTCTAATTTTCTTGGTTTAGGGTGAAGATCTGATAGATATAAAAGTTGAGATTAAAGCAGAAGAAGAAGAGGTGTATGTGAGGGATGATCAGCAGTCTATAGAGGAGGATGGAATAACGGGGACATTTATAGAGGAGGACACTCCTACAGAGATCAGCACAGGTGGGTCATGAACACTAAATACACTATATACTCCATGTTGTACATTACATACTCCTGACCCCTGCACTATATACTCTATGTTGTACATTACATACTCCTGACCCCTGCACTATATACTCTGTGTTGTACATTACATACTCCTGACCCCTGCACTATATACTCTATGTTGTACATTACATACTCCTGACCCCTGCACTATATACTCTATGTTGTACATTACATACTCCTGACCCCTGCACTATATACTCTGTGTTGTACATTACATACTCCTGACCCCTGCACTATATACTCTATGTTGTACATTACATACTCCTGACCCCTGCACTATATACTCCATGTTGTACATTACATACTCCTGACCCCTGCACTATATACTCTATGTTGTACATTCCATAGTCCTGACCCCTGCACTATATACTCTATGTAGTACATTACATACTCCTGACCCCTGCACTATATACTCCATGTTGTACATTCCATAGTCCAGACTCCTGCTTTCCCCCCTCCCCCCACTGCTATATATACACATAATATGGATTCTCTTTTGTTCCCCCCATTTCCTCCCAGCTGGACATTTTATATTGGATGATGTGATTGGAGCACAGACTTTTACATGGTGATAATAATGTGATAACATCCTCCAACTTTGGACCCTTAAACAGAAAGTGATAATGAGGGAGGAGTCAATACCCCAATGATGGTGGTCTTCAGGATCAGTCCAGTCTTCATCTTGGTTGTTCTCCCCCCATCCTCACTCTCTGACGTTTGGTGGGGCTCAGCCCCGCTGTTCTTCATGACTAAATCATGGACTAAATAAGGAAGTGCAGTACTTCTTGTGTTGGGAAGATGGCGATGAGTGATAGAGGGGGTGGGGACCCTCGTCCTATAAACCCCTCATCACTGTCCCTCCTATAAAAGACAGTTCTGATTGTTTCCTCACTCTCTGACTAAGGTCCATGAATAAAGAAATGACCTGGTAGGAGATCAGAGGAGCCATTTCCTAGTTCCCTTGAGGGTGGAATTGTAAGCTCCTCAGAGACCAAGCTGCCTGATGTGGGCGGAGTCCTGGTTTGGGGGAACCAATCAGCTCCTGTCTAGTAATCCTCTTTGTCTTTGTATTTTAGTCCATGGCCGGGAGATGAGGAAAACCTCCGAGGATTGTCTCACTTTGTCTCCAGACTGGAAAGTAGAAGATGAGGACATCACACAGTATAGTCCAGGAGAAAACCCGGCTCCCTCCAATGTCCATCCAGCACCACCCAGTGTAGATGGACCATCGGATTCCTCGTATCCTGAGGAACCTCAGACTGTGCGGGACCGGGCTGGCCTTCCAACAGGGAAGAGCTTCTCCTGTACTGAGTGCGGGAAATGTTTCCAATCTAAATCTGATCTTAATGTGCACAAAAGATCTCACACGGGGGAAAAGCCATATTCCTGTCCTGAGTGTGGGAAATGTTTTTCACGGAAGTCCAATCTTCACACACATCAGAGATCTCACACGGGGGAAAAGTCATATTCCTGTCCAGAGTGTTGGAAATGTTTTTCAGTGAAGTCCAATCTTTACACACATCAAAGATCTCACACGGGCGAGAAGCCGTATTCCTGTCCTGAGTGCGGGAAATGTTTTTCAGAGAAGTCTGGTCTTCATAAACATCAGAGATCTCACACGGGGGAGAAGCCATATTCCTGTCTTGAGTGCGGACAATGTTTTTCAGAGAAGTCCAGTCTTCATAAACATCAGAGATCTCACACGAGGGAGAAGCCGTATTTTTGTCCTGAGTGCGGGAAATGTTTTTCACAGAAGTCCAGTCTTCGTAAACATCAGAGATCTCACACGGGGGAGAAGCCATATTCCTGTCCTGAGTGTGGAAAATGTTTTTCAGATAAGTCCAATCTTCACAGACATGAGAGATTACACACGGGGGAGAAGCCATTTTCCTGTCCTGAGTGAGGGAAATGTTCCTCACTGAAGTCCTGTCTTCCTGTACATCAGGGGTCCCACAAAACCCTGGAGGTATATTAGTGCCTTGAGTGCGGGAAATGTCTTCTAGATGAATGTTGCTGGACATCCCAGCTCTCATGTGGGGAAGAAGCACACCCTGATATACACATCAGATATATTCCATGGCTGATCTTCATCATGGAAGAAACAGTTCATAAGGAGATCAGAGGCCCCAAAGACATGGATGAAGTGTGGGACCGTGTTGACCATTGATTGCAGGAGAAGAATAAAAATGTAGTCCTGACCTAGAGCACTGGGCTGACTTTTGGGGTGCAGCCTACAGTGAAGGAAATGTGTATTTTCTCCCCTGCTGATGTTGAATGTTTGCCCCTCACACAGAAATGATTGGTCTAACAATGGAATGTTCGCCCCTCACACAGAAATGATCGGTCTAACAATGGAATGTTCGGTGTAACACTGAGAGACAGAATACAACAACAAATTCAGCAGAAATGCGTCTAACAAATGATGACTGATCTGCATGTTCATGAGGGAAAGAAGTATTTGATCCCCTATCATTCAGCAGGATTTCTGGCTCCCAGGTGTCTTTCATACAGGTAACAAGCTGAGATTAGAAGCAGTCTTTTAAAGGGAGTTCTGCTAATCTCATTGTGTTACCTGTATAAAAGACACCTGTCCTCAGGAGCAATCAAACCATCAGATTCCAAACTCTCCACCATGGCAAAGACCAAAGAGCTGTCCAAGGATGTCAGGGACAAGATTGTAGACCTACACAAGGCTGGACTGGGCTACCAAACTATGTCCAAGCAGCTTGGTGAGAAGGTGACAACAGTTGGTGCAATCATTCACAAATGGAAGAAACACAAAACAAGTGTCAGTCTCCCTAGGTCTGGTGCACCATGCAAGATCTCACCTCGTGGAGTGTCAATGATAATGAGAACAGTGAGGAATCACCCCAGAACTACACGTGAGGATCTTGTCAATGATCTCCAGGCAGCTGGGACCGCAGTCACCAAGAAAACAATTGGTAACACACTACGCCGACAAGGACTGAAATCCTGCAGTGCCTGCAAGGTCCCTCTGCTCAAGAAAGCACATGTCCTGGCCCGTCTGAAGTCTGCCACTGAACATCTGAATGATGCAGAGGAGGACTGGTGGAAAGTGTTGTGGTCAGAGGAGACCAACATCCAGCTCTTTTGCATCAACTCAACTCGCCGTGTTTGGAGGAGGAGGAATGCTGCCTATGAGCCCAAGAACACCATCCCAACTGTGAAACATGGTGGTGGAAACATTCTGCTTTGGGGGTGTTTTTCTGCTAAGGGGACAGAACAACTGCACCGCATCAAAGGGACGATGGACGGGGCAATGTACCATCAAATCTTGGGTGAGAACCTTCTTCCCTCAGCCAAGGCATTGAAAATGGGTCGTGGATGGGTGTTCCAGCATGACAATGACCCAAAACACACGGCCAAGGCAACAAAGGAGCGGCTCAAGAAGAAGCACATTACGGTCCTGGAGTGGCCTAGCCAGTCCCCACACCTTCATCCGATTGAAAATCTGTGGAGGGAGCTGAAAGTTTGAGTTGCCAAACATCAGCCACCAAACCTTAATGACTTGGAGAGGATCTGCCAAGAGGAGTGGGCCAAAATCCCTTCTGAGATGTGTGCGAACCTGGGGGCCAACTCCAGGATACATCTGACCTGATTGCCAACAAGGGATTGGCCACCAAGTACTAAGTCATGTTTTGTGAAGGGGATCAAATCCTTCTTTCCCTCATGAACATGCAGATCAGTCATCATTTGTTAGACGCATTTCTGCTGAATTTGTTGTTGTATTCTGTCTCTCAGTGTTACACCGAACATTCCATTGTTAGACCGATCATTTCTGTGTGAGGGGCGAACATTCCATTGTTAGACCGATCATTTCTGTGTGAGGGGCGAACATTCAACATCAGCCGGGGAGCAAATACACATTTCCTTCACTGTATATGCTAGAGATGGTCTGCACATAAATGGAAGGGGGTCTGCTGTGCTGGGGGAGGGTTTTATGGGAAGGCTGGATGAGTATATAAACTAGGGTGGAGGGGGGAGGGAGAATTCAGTTTTAACGGGGTAGACAGATCAGACAGGGGTCAGTACTTGTTGGTGTTACAACCAGTGGAATTGGTACCATTTGTATGAAAATAAAAAATACACAAAATCCGTGTGAACAAGGTGTCAGTGAATGAACAAGGTGTCGGTGAATGGACAAGGTGGCAGTGAATGAAGAAGGTGTCGGTGAATGAACAAGGTGTCAGTGAATGAAAGTGTTTGTTCCCCAATGCCAGAAGTCTGCCCAGCACAATAGGTGAGTTGGAAGGTTTGGTGCATGAAGAGAACTAGGATTGAATTGGTATTGCTGAATCTTGGCTTCATTCTTCACATGACTGGGCCATTCATATTCCTGGCTAGGTTCTCTTTCGGAGAGACGGGGGAAATAGGAAAGGTGGTGGTGTCTGTCTCTATGTGAGAAGTGATCTCAGAGCGAGTGTGAAAGAGGACCTAGATGATGGAGAGTGTGATGAGGCTGAAGGATTATGGGTGGAACTGCACATGGGGGGCGGTACTACAAAGGTCATCATTGGAGTTTGTTATAGGCCTCCCAGTGTTAATGAGGAGGTGGAGACTCAGCTCCTCCCACAGATGGAAAGGGCTGGGACAGTGATAATAATGGGGGATGGTAACGTCCCGGAAAGTGACTGGAGTAATGGGACTGCGGGTGTAAACACAAAACAACCCCTCCTGCCCTCTATGGCCCAGAACAAGGGTGGATAGATGGACCCGGAACTTGAAGAAATTCCCCACCAAGGCATCAAAGGTTGTGCGGCTCTAAACAAGGCTGGGGAAGTCCCACCAATACTGGAAAGCGAAACAAAAAGCACACCAACCTTGTGCATTACCTCAGTAAAATGTGATTTTATTGGATGTGAAAATATCCTCACAAACAGAGAAGTATAACAAGCGTGTAAAGTCCTTAGTGAGACTTGACCAATCAGAGACCAGCGCGAGTCTAAACACGAGGGAAGGTTCTCAGAGTCAGGCTGACGCGTTTCGAAGGGAGTCCCTTCTTCATCAGAGCTGACTTGCAATGACAGCCCTCTTCAATATATACCCTGGGACAGAGGTTGGACCCTCCCACTTGGGTTGGGCAGTCCCAGGAATGGAGGCGGGACAAAGGTGACATCACAACATGCTCACACAAGCAACAATACATTACACATCAAGAAGTATAGTAAAAGACATTAGAAACATTCACCGGCATTAAAGCTGTAAGAAACGCAGGGCAGTGTAATATATACATGAGGAGGTCATATAGTCTGTGTATATATATATATCCCCATATAATAAATAATGACATATTGGGAATGCTGCATTGGGGTTCATGGGGATAATATTGTTGGATCAGCACAATGTATAAAAAGTAAAAATGAATGAACTGAATACATAATTCCTTTGGATAAAGCCTGCTGTTTCCTCAATTGTTGGCTTCTTTCCATGGAGATAAATGTGAACACAAAGTAGGTATACACATACATTTCAATGGCAGCCAGAATGTCCTTGCTTTGTGTGGGCTGTCAGTGGGGTCATTGGGCAGATCTTTGTCTTTAGATGTATGGAGTATTCATGAGTAGTGTTACTATACTGGCAGCAGAGGGAGATCAAGTGCTGCCATTGCCAAATATAGCTTCTGGAGGTGAATTGGAATGCACGCCAATAGGTGCGTGGCTGTGGGGGCGCATGTGCAATGAGGCGATGGCACGCTGGAGTAGTCATGGAGATGGGCCTCCAACAGGCTATCGCACATGCGCAGTGAGGCGACGGCACGCTGGAGTAGTCATGGAGATGGGCCTCTGATGGGCTATCGCACATGCGCAGTGAGGCGGTGGCACGCTGGAGTAGTCATGGAGATGGGCCTCCGACGGGCTATCGCACATGCGGAGTGAGGCGACGGCACGCTGGAGTAGTCATGGAGATGGGCCTCCAATGGGCTATCGTACATGTGCAGTGAGGTGACGGCACGCTGGAGTAGTCATGGAGATGGGCCTCCGATGGGCTATCGCACATGCGCAGTGAGGCGACGGCACGCTGGAGTAGTCATGGAGATGGGCCTCCGACGGGCTATCGCACATGCGCAGTAAGGCGACGGCACGCTGGAGTAGTCATGGAGATGGGCCTCCGACGGGCTATCGCACATGCACGCCAAAGTCAGCTTATCATTTACCTAGTGGAGTGCACTCCGGACATCCCGGAAGGACGGCTGTGAGATGTGTTCCAGTCGTGACTGTAAAGTTGGACCTCTACCTACAACTCTTGGGACAATTAGCCTGCATGTGACCTCGCTGTCTCCATCTACAGCATCAAGTCTGGGGTGCTCTTCCTTTATGTCTCCACCTGTTTTCCAAACCAAGAGGTCCTCCCCTAAACCTTGGGGTGTTGGTGGGATTGACCTGAGCCTTTACATAGTTAATAGGGTAGATCCGTGATGAATTTGCATCTTGCATCACGCCTGTCCCAGACTTGTGTTCTACTCCTAGCGCTCTGGGTCACACTCCTTAGAAACAGACTATTAAATTCTCACAGGTCATTCCCTTGGAGAATGTCAAAAGAAAGTCCTGCCATTACCCCAACAGAAGAAATTCCCTGTAGAATTCACCTCACAGGGATCAATGATGGTCAGGAAAGCACCTGTATCACAGAAACCAACGACTTTTTGTACATCTATGCAGAGCTCCTGTAACTGCTGCTGCCTTATCTTGGGGTAAGTGGCTGGACTCCATAAACTAGAAGGGCACCAGTTGTTGTTGGAAGCATCAATTCACTTTAAGATGGTGAAAGGCTCTTTCCTTCTGGCACCAGAAATACACTGGGATCAGGGCAGGTGTTTTGATTCTGGGGAGGGTGAAGTTCCTTGGGCATCTAGCCTGGAGATGCCTGGGTTATCCACATCTGTAGCATGGGTGGTCCAAGGGTGACCAGAGGGCTGGGGTTGGAGTGGAATTTCTTCAGAAGCTTGGTACATATCCACATAGTGCACCAGCTTGGGAGAGGTGGACCTGAGAGTCTTTTTCTAACAGGGCAGCTGGCCTGGCAGTGACCGGTTTGTCCGCAGCCAAAGCAGAGTCTCTCTGTAGAGATAATGTTAGTGGATCAAATTATCCTCCCAGCACTTCAAGTGTGTCCCTAAGCCAACCGCTTCCATACCCCAAAGTGATGTCCTGCTGGAACGAGCATTAATAACCATGTGGCCCTCAGATGAAAAGCCATCCCATGGATACTTTTGTAGTTTTGCTGCTGAACTGGGACATGTACCTTGCAGAGGCATGTTGAGGCCTCTTGCTGGTACATGTTTGGAAGGGGCAGGGGTTGTAGCGGAGGGAAGAAATATATATTTTTTTGTGTGTTGTTTGTTGAAGCACAGACAGCATTGTGTCCTGTAGCTGAATAAAGCCAGATGGGCCAGCAGCAGGTTTGGATGCTTAAGGCTTGGCTGAACTCAAAGGACAATATAATAACCCTATGCTGGCAGAAAGGGTCAGACGTTTCTGAGTTTACTTCTGTGATGGACACACAGGACTGAGGGCTGCATGTCTTCCTAGAAAGAGGTTACCTGGTGCACAGAATTGCTGAGACAGATAGCTTCCTGGACACTGGGACTCTGCTCTACTCTCTGATCTTCTGGCAGCGTCTGTCTGTGTGGCCCAGATGCTGGGGCAGGACACACAGCCTTCTGAGGACCCATGATGTGCATATGAAGAACCTCTGCCCACCAGACCTCCTGTTCCCTGCCAAGCTGCCTGGACTTCTGTTGACTGGTGAGTCCCTGAACCTATGTTGTGTCTATTGCTGCTCATCCCTCATAGTGCCTGGACTCTGGACTAAGTGGCTGCTGGATCCGATTGCTGCAGTTTGCCAGTCTATACCCTTGATGTGCCATACCATGCTGCCCTGGTCTCTGCCCTGTGCTTGAATCACCCCACTTTTCTGTCCAGTTCCCTATACTGTGCTGACTTAGCCCCTTGTCTGTCCAGATCCCTGTCCTGTGCTGGACTCAACCACATGTCTGCCCAGATCCCAGCCCTGTGCTGGACTAAACCACTTGTCTGCCCAGATCCCTGCCCTGTGCTGGACTAAACCACTTGTCTGCCCAGATCCCTGCCCTGTGCTGGACTCAACAACTTGCCTGCCCAGATCCCTGCCCTGTGCTGGACTCAACCACATGTCTGCCCAGATCCCTGCCCTGTGCTGGACTCAACCACTTGTCTGCCCAGATCCCTGCCCTGTGCTGGACTAAACCACTTGTCTGTCCAGATCCATGCCCTGTGCTGGACTCAACCACTTGTCTGCCCAGATCCCTGCCCTGTGCTGGACTCAACCACATGTCTGTCCAGATCCCTGCCCTGTGCTGGACTCAACCACTTGTCTGCCCAGATCCCTGCCCTGTGCTGGACTCAACCACATGTCTGCCCAGATCCCTGCCCTGTGCTGGACTCAACCACTTGTCTGCCCAGATCCCTGCCCTGTGCTGGACTCAACCACTTGTCTGCCCAGATCCCTGCCCTGTGCTGGACTAAACCACTTGTCTGCCCAGATCCCTGCCCTGTGCTGGACTCAACCACATGTCTGCCCAGATCCCTGCCCTGTGCTGGACTCAACCACTTGTCTGCCCAGATCCCTGCCCTGTGCTGGACTCAACCACTTGTCTGCCCAGATCCCTGCCCTGTGCTGGACTCAACCACATGTCTGCCCAGATCCCTGCCCTGTGCTGGACTCAACCACTTGTCTGCCCAGATCCCTGCCATGTGCTGGACTCAACCACTTGTCTGCCCAGATCCCTGCCCTGTGCTGGACTCAACCACTTGTTTGCCCAGATCCCTGCCTTGTGCTGGACTCAACCACTTGTCTGCCCGGATCCCTGCCCTGTGCTGGACTCAACCACTTGTCTGCCCGGATCCCTGCTGTATCAGCTGGATTTGACCCTTGCTACATCCTACCCTGGTCCGCCTAGATCCCTGCCTAGTGTGCTGGACTTAACCACTGCTACGCTGTATTCACCCTGTGGGCTGGGTACATTCCCCTTGCCATACCGTCTGGTGGCCTGGTGTACTGGTTCTCCATTTTGCTTGGCCATCCTACATGGACTATCTATGTGGTATTACATTGCTACCTGGTGGACTATTTTGTTGTGCTGTGTCTTGTTATCCATACTGTGCCCTCACATTCCCCAATATACCCCGTATGTCGGGTTTTGTGTGATCTGCTCTGTGTGCTCTCTCTCTGCACTTCTAGTGTATCACTAGTGATGGGCTGAACACCCTCCGGTTCAGTTCATGTTAGAACATTCGAACAGACCAAACGTTTGCCGCCAACATCGAACCTATGGGACTCAAACTTGAAAATTCAAAAGTGCCCATTTAGAAGGATTATATGCTAGGTGTCAGCAATAAAAGTGGTATGGGGACTCGGGAACTGCCCTGATGGACATGAATCAGTGGAAAATAAATTCTAATAGTACAGTTTTTAAAGGGGCAGTTATTTTTCATTGCTTAAAGCAGTGCTTCTCAATTATTTTCTGTCATGCCCCCCCTAGGAAGAAGAAAACATTTTGCGCCCCCCCGCGCGACTGTAAATAGTATCATTTGTCTATAAAATTGTTATAAGTAGGAATAGTGCCCCATCATTGGTGTCAGTGGGAGGAATAGTGCCCCATCATTAGTGTCAGTGGGAGGAATAGTGCCCCATCATTGGTGTCAGTGGGAGAAATAGTGCCCCATCATTAGTATCAGTGGGAGGAATAGTGCCCCATCATTGGTGTCAGTGGGAGGAATAATGCCCCATCATTGGTGTCAGTGGGAGGAATAGTGCCCCATCATTGGTGTCAGTGGGAGGAATAGTGCCCCATCATTGGTATCAGTGGGAGGAATAGTGCCCCATCATTGGTGTCAGTGGGAGGAATAGTGCCCCATCATTGGTGTCAGTGGGAGGAATAGTGCCCCATCATTGGTGTCAGTGGAATAGTGCCCCATCATTGGTGTCAGTGGGAGGAATAGTGCCCCATCATTGGTGTCAGTGGGAGGAATAGTGCCCCATCATTAGTATCAGTGGGAGGAATAGTGCCCCATCATTGGTGTCAGTGGGAGGAATAATGCCCCATCATTGGTGTCAGTGGGAGGAATAGTGCCCCATCATTGGTGTCAGTGGGAGGAATAGTGCCCCATCATTGGTATCAGTGGGAGGAATAGTGCCCCATCATTGGTGTCAGTGGGAGGAATAGTGCCCCATCATTGGTGTCAGTGGGAGGAATAGTGCCCCATCATTGGTGTCAGTGGAATAGTGCCCCATCATTGGTGTCAGTGGGAGGAATAGTGCCCCATCATTGGTGTCAGTGGGAGGAATAATGCCCCATCATTAGTATCAGTGGGAGGAATAGTGCCCCATCATTGGTATCAGTGGGAGGAATAGTGCCCCATCGTTGGTGTCAGTGGGAGGAATAATGCCCCATCATTAGTATCAGTGACACCAATGATGCGGCACTATTCCTCCCACTGACACCAATGACACTTGCTGACCCCTGTTGCAGTATGGTGCTGCTGCAGCCAGCATATGTGGTTGCAGCAGCACCTCTGCACTGCACACTTACCGGCTTTTCCCTCACTCGATTTTCGCGGGTCCGCTCAGCTCCGCCTCCTCGCCCATGATTGGCCGCCTGTGTACCTTTCCTGAGCTACAGTTCTGGCGGCCAATCACCGGTGAGGAGGCAGAGCCGAGCGGCAGGAGTGAGGGAGTGGCCGGAGTGACGGAAGGAGCAGCGCTTCCTGGATGGATCATCGTGGGAGCCAGGTAAGAGACAGCAGCCCTCTGCCCACCCCTGTACGCACCCCCCTTGATGGAGCCTCGGGGGGCGCGCCCCACTATTTGAGAAGCACTGGCTTAAAGTAAAAAAAAAAAAATATTCATTTAAATATCATGCCTGGGGGTCCCTTAAACTACCTGCAAAGTTGCACATCTGTACAATGTATAGAACCTGCTGCAGCAGGACTCACACTGTAACCCTTCAGAGTTATTCTTGACAAGTGCAGGATTGGACCCGGCTCTAAAAATTCTAATTATATGTAATGCACCTCTCATACAGGTATAGAAAAATGTGGCCTTCAGTGTTGATGGTACCTGAACACTGTGTCCCCTCACAGTTACTATTGCTGGGTGCAGTCATGGGCCCTGCAGTTGAGAACTGTTAAAAATTATAGAAAAATTATCCAGGATTGATTCATGTTGATAAATGTCAGTTGGTCAGCGGAGTCTGTGGACAGACGCACTCTTTTATCCATCACAAAACCTCCAGCAGCACTGAATGTCCGTTCGGAAAGCACGCTGGGTGCAGGACAGGCCAGTAGCTTGATGGCATATTGAGCAAGTTCTGGCCAGTGATCCATCCTCAAGACCCAGTAACCCAGTGGATGCTCAGTTGGAAAGGTCTCCAAGTCTGTTCTTGCCCCTAGATAATCCTGCACCATATGATGCAGACCCTGCCGATGGGTGCTTAAACCTAACAGCCCTGGGCGCTGAGGACTAAAGAACTGTTTAATCGGTCAGCTGGCCGCCTTCTCCACCGCTCTTCCTTTAACAGAATGAAGCCTCAGAAACACGTTGTCCAGGAAATGGTGACCTCCCAGTGTCTGGAAAGGTGTTACACAATTTCAAGGTGTCCTCAGGATGTTTCATCCTCTGCTCCCTCTGGGAAGACTGGATGAGCTCTGCACCTTGACCCTTGTAACGTGGATCAAGAAGGGTTGCCAACCAGTAAAGATCTCGCAGACACTTTGAGGAAATCTTGAAAATGAAAGATGTACACACAGTGCGCTGGTTATGCAGCAAAGTTGAGGCCTTGTGTGCTTTTCTGCAACACTGGAAGACAGTAGGGAGCCATTCTGAGCAGATATCATCTGAGGGATCATGTGAATCTGCTAAAGTTAAAGGCATCCTGAAAGACCTGAAACAGATGAAGTTTGTGAAACTTTTACATTTCCTATTCGATTTTCTAGCAAGCTGAAACCTTTGTCAGAGGGTCTTCAGAACAAGGAACTTATGATCTGTCAGGTAAAAAACAAACTAGAACAAGCAGCTAAAACTCTTCAGAATCTTTCTGATGGGAAAGAAAAAAACGAACTTGAATTTCTTAGTAAGTTTACAGAAGATGGAAAACGACATGGGCTGCAGCTGACCAACCTTCAAGCTGCTGACAGAATTTCAGTCTATAGGCCAATCTGTATTGGCCAAAGCAGAAAGAGATTTCATTTTGAGGCTTTCCTCGTTCTCCTCAGATATTGTACAATCTGTCCATATATTGAACAGCGTGTCTTGGCCAGACAAAGCTCACATCCCCAACTTTGGATGGACTGAGTTGCACAGAATTGCAAAACATGTTTTTGATAATCAGTTTGAAGACAAAATTGAGCTGTTAGAAGCAGAGTGGGCTGACCTCAAACTCTCCATTCCAAATGGACTCTTTTAATGAGACTCTGAAAAGACTGAATCAGCAGAAAGAAAGATTCAGCAACATACTCCCTCTGGTCAATTTCTGTGCCGTACTTCCCCAACAACCGCCTCATGTGAACGTGGCTATAGCTACCAAATCAGAATAAAGACGGTCTATCGTTCATCACTGACACGGGAGACTTTGGATGATCTTCTGATGATTGCTGTTAATGGACCACCACTAAAAGATTACAATCCACACACAGCCATTGGAGTGGTATTTTGTATCAGAAAGGGGACGTTACACAAGTCTTGGTCCTGCTGTACAATGAAAACCATAGCAAATCTTGATGTGAAACTGGCTTCCTACTGCTTTTTGGCATCCAAAAAATCATTTTTTGGTGTTTTTTTTTTCTTAATTGAATAGATTGCAATCCACACACAGCCATTGAAGTGGTATTTTGCATCAGAAAAAGGGTATTACACAAGTCTTGGTCCTGCTGTACAACACAAACCATGGCTGCTCTATGTTACAATGGTTACTATTGTTATGCCATGTTTTTTGGCATCTAAATACGCACTTCTTTGTTTTTTCTTAATGCACTACTTCTCTAAGCTCTCTTTTAATAAGATGCTGGAGATAAAAAATGCAAAATGTTTACTATTGTTATTTATTTTATTTAATATTTTTTGGCCATCAATAGAGGCACTTTTTTCTTTTTTCTTAATGCCGCACTTCTCTAAGGTCTCTGCTGGAGATAAAAAATACAACATGTTTACAGTTATTATTCCATGTTTTTGGCATCAAAATAAGCACTTTTTCTTATGCTATACTTCTGTAAACTAAACTTACATCCTTTAAAAGAGACTTTACTGCAGTTACTAAAGATGCAGGAGATAAACAAAAGAAATACAAAATGTTCACTGCAGGTTTAAAGCTGTAAAACTTGATATTTTGATTGCACCCGATTGATATTAAGCTATTGCTGTGATGTTTAAATTGACATAATAAAGTTATAATTGCAGTTTTTTTATATTTTGGACTCTTTATTCTAAAGAAAAATGTAATTTCATAAGCTTTAAGGGGGTGTGGTTGGGGGCAGGGCTAGGGACAGGGTTGGGGGATGGGCTGGGGGTGGGGTTAGAGGTGGACCTGGGCAAGGTTGGGTGGGGCAACTGGTGAAGAGTAAGGATTGTGCCTGGCTAGTAGGTCTAGACTCAAAATGGTTTATCCGGATGTATACAGTATATATATGACAAGGCAGACTACTTCATGTAACATTACATCTTCATCTCAGATTGTAAGCGGATTGGATTGGCCTGTGTATGGGATTCCAGATCAAGTCATGGCAAGGTACACGTTGAGCGTTGAATATCTGGGTGTAGAGAGATCACGGGGGGATTTGTATATCTGTTGTCACATGTTGCTGAGTTACTGATTTCTTACACCACATTTCCAGACAGTTGGATGTAATTCATTAATATTTGGAAGTAATTGCTGGCTTGTATTTCTCCCCATTATTGTGGATTAGATCATTGTACTGTTATCTTGTATTGTTTATTATTTATCATCACCTATTATATTTCATCCCCATTTTGTACTGATTTATATTATTAATAAATATATATTTTTGCACATTATTGTGTTTTATTTTGTCTTCCAATTATCACAAATACAGAACTGGGATGTCGGTTACTTTGTGAGAATTAGTAGGGAATCTCCTTCATTCCAGATCCCGCCTGTTTCCATGAATTGTAGACGGATTATTTCCTCACAGATAAAGTTCTGACAATTTGTACCGTTCTGGTGTTTTTGGTCCTCAGAAATGAGATCTGCCATCATCAGACATGATGGATTTTCAGACATCTATCCCATAGTTTGTAGACTCTATAACTCTCCTACACACTGAATCATAGACACTGATTGGGGTTATTGTACCCAAGAAATGGCGCAGAATACACCTTTGTCTACATTTATAAGGAAAGACCATTTATTTGTAAAAACAAGAAACAAGAAAAAATGGTAAAAAGTGGTGTTTAAATACCACCAAAATAAATATCTATTTGTGTGAAAAAATTACAAAAATATAATTTGGGTACAATGTTGCATGACTGTGTAATTGTCATTCAAAGTGTGAGAGTGCTGATAGTTACCAGTCGGCCTGGGCAGGAAGGGGGTGGAAGTGTCCGGTATACAGGAGGTAGAAATATTTATTTTTAAACAGACCTCTAAGTGTTTGTGAAATCTCCCACCACAAAATGTACTCAGCCAATCACAGGGCAGGACTCCATTTTTACTCTTCTCCTGCCATCAATGGCCAACCCGGTCCCACACTTCATCCATGTCTTTGGGGACCTCTGATCTCCTTATGAACTGTTTCTTCCATGATGAAGATCAGCCATGGAGTATATCTGAGGTGTATATCAGGGTGTGCTTCTTCCCCACATGAGAGCTGGGATGTCCAGCAACATTCATCTAGAAGACATTTCCCGCACTCAAGGCACTAATACACCTCCAGGGTTGTGTGGGACCCCTGATGTACAGGAAAACAGGACTTCAGTGAGAAACATTTCCCTCACTCAGGACAGGGAAGTGGCTTCTCCTCATGTGAGATCTCTGATGTCTTGAAAGATGGGACTTCACTGAAAAACATTGCCCACACTCAGGACAGGAATACGACTTCTCCCCTGTGTGAGATCTTTGATGTGTGTAAACACTGGACTTATGTAAAAAACATTTCCCACACTCAGGACAAAAATACGGCTTCTCTCCTGCGTGAGATCTCTGATGTCTGTAAAGATTGGACTTATGTGAAAAAGATTTTCCACACTCAGGACAGGAATATGGCCTCTCCCCTGTGTGAGATCTCTGATGTCTGTAAAGATTGGACTTATCTGAAAAACACTTTCCACACTCAGGACAGGAATACGGCTTCTCCCCCGTGTGAGATCTTTGATGTGTGTAAAGACTGGACTTATCTGAAAAACATTTGCCACACTCAGGACAGGAATGTGGCTTCTCCCCCGTGTGAGATCTCTGATGTGTGCAAAGACTGGACTTCTGTGAAAAACTTTTCCCACACTCAGGACAGGAATACGGCTTATCTCCCGTGTGAGATCTCTGATGTGTGTAAAGATTGGAATTCTGTGAAAAACTTTTCCCACACTCAGGACAGGAATACGGCTTATCTCCCGTGTGAGATCTCTGATGTGTGTAAAGATGGGTCTTCATTGAAAAACATTTCCCGCACTCAGGACAGGAATATGGCTTCTCGCCCGTATGAGATCTCTGATGTGTGTGAAGACTGAACTTCCTTGAAAAACATTTCCCACATTCAGGACAGGAATACGGCTTATCTCCCGTGTGAGATCTCTGATGTGTGTAAAGACTGGACTTCTGTGAAAAACTTTTCCCGCACTCAGGACAGGAATACAGCTTCTCCCCCATGTGAGATCTTTTATGCACATTAAGTTTGGATTTAGAACAGAAACCCTTCCCACACTCAGTATAGGAGAAGCTCTTCCCTGTTGGAAGGCCGGCCCGGTCCCGCACAATCTGAGGTCCCTCAGGATACGAGGAATCCGATGGTCCATCTACACTGGGTGGTGCCGGATGCACATTGGAGGGAGCCGGGTTTTCTCCTGGACTATACTGTGTGATATCCTCATCTTCTACTTTCCAGTCTGGAGACAAAGTGAGACATTCCTCGGAGGTTTTCCTCATCTCCCGGCCATGGACTAAAATACAAAGACAAAGAGGATTACTAGACAGGAGCTGATTGGTTCCCCCAATCCAGGACTCCGCCCACATCAGGCAGCTTGGTCTCTGAGGAGCTTACAATTCCACCCTCAAGGGAACTAGGAAATGGCTCCTCTGATCTCCTACCAGGTCATTTCTTTATTCATGGACCTTAGTCAGAGAGTGAGGAAACAACCAGAACTGTCTTTTATAGGAGGGACAGTGATGAGGGGATTATAGGACGAGGGTCCCCACCCCCTCTATCACTCATCATGACAGAGGCATGCCTGTGTTAGCAACATCACGGGAACATATGCCCAGCAATCATCTTTGCAGTCATGGATTTTCTCCTGTTGCCCCTTTACTACACTTTCCAGTTCGGAACATTTTTCTTGGTAGGCTATAGCGGCCTCCATGTTTGGGTCAGATTTTTCTGTGCTGGTCAGAGCTCAGGCTCAGAGACCAGTAGTTATAGCAGAAGACCAACCAACAGGATAGGTATACAGGCAGGTCACCCTGACAGATGACGTAGGCTCACCTGAGGTGCGGGGTCTAAGCACTAACCAGTATCACCAGAGCTCCAGATGGTGGGTATGGGTTTTACTGCGTGTTAGTACCAGGTCACAGTAGTAGTAGTCAATAAACAAGCCAAGGGTCAGTAACAAGTGGTTCCAGGTCAGTAGTGAAGGTACAGAAGGTAGCAGGAGAGACAAGGGCAAGATATTGGATGGAGAAGGAACAAATATCTGCCAACCAGGAAGTGCAGAGACATGGCTTAAATCAGGAAGTTCATGGGAGGAGCAAAGAGTTCAAGGCTCAGCAGAAAACAAAGCAATGGATTGAGCAAAGTGCCGTCCATTATATCAGGTAATTCAGTGAGAAGAGTTACTGCCAGACACAGTAGAGGTTCTGGGTTCAAGTCCAGGCTCTGACAGGTGTCTACGTTGAGCAGAGGCAATGAATTAATATTTAGCTTCCAGCTGAGCCCCAGAACCTCCATAAATCCAGTCTAGATACATAAATTGTGTCTGCAGCACAGAGAAGGAAGATTATCCGAGAGAAATCCAGGAATACAGGACGGGGAACACAGCTCAGGAAAGTGACCAGGGGATTACAGGCTGATATCACCCAGTCCCCGCCCTACTCTGGACCAATCAGTGAGCAGTATGGGTGGAGGAATGGATTTAGTGTTCATGACCCACCTGTGCTGATCTCTGTAGGAGTGTCCTCCTCTATAAATGTCCCCGTTATTCCATCCTCCTCCATAGACTGCTGATCATCCCTCACATACGCCTCTTCTTCTTCTGCTTTCACCTCAAATTCTATATCGATTGGATCTCCACTCTAAATCAAGGAAATGAGAGAAAATATCATCTGTAAAATGTAAGATTTATGATTGTGACATCACACACCAAATCCACACATTGTCTCCCTTCACAGAAGCAGATCACATGTGATATGTGGGTACATTTCCCCTAAATCCCGCATGCCATCCTGAAACTGTCCATTTCCTATCCCGTGTTGCGGTATTGACCACAAACACTGAACACGCTCAGTAAATACCGCATGAACAGGCGTTACATTCACAGAAGGGAATAAAGAATGAAATGCATGCGGTCATTAATTAGTGGTGGAGACATGCGGCATTCAGGAAATGTGTACTGCTTGGGAAAGAGTGGGCGGCCGCTGGCATCCTTAACAACCAGTAAATAACATGGTTGTTAGGGAGCGAGCGGCTGCCACATCCAAACCAACCGATAAAACTTGAAAAAAAGAATTACTGGCAATGAAATATTAAGAAAATGGTATGGGGTCCCCCCCTTTGGGGATCTAGTATGGATTTTGAGGGGGACCCCTTGACAAAATGAAAGAAATACATACCAGACCCCTATCTGAGCATGCAGCTCAGGAAAGGGGGGACAAGCAAGTGACCCCCCCTCCTGAAACATACCAGGCCATGTGCCCTTATCAAGTATCATGATTGGATCATCGATGGATCTACATCAGGGGGATATTTTTCTTTATTTTTGTTTTGTCAATAATTACTTCCAGTGTTTGTTTACACGATATGTTTTTTGGTGAATGAATAGGGGTACTATGTACTCTATACTCATTCACATTGTGGGGGGCCGGGATCTGGGGGCCTCCATGTTAAAGGTGGCTTCCAGATTCCAATAAGCCCCCCACCCAAAGACCCCACAACCACTGCCCAGGGTTGTGAAGAAGGGACCCTTGTCCCCATCGCCATGGGAACAAGGTGCTTTTGGGGGCGCAGAGTGCCCCTGTCCTGAAACACCCACCCAATGTTGAGGATATGTGGCCTGGTATGGTTCAGGAGGAAGGTGGGCACTCACTAAGGGGCTGGTATTGATTTTGGAGGGGAACCCACGCCTTTAATTTTATTTTTTTGGCATCGGGGTTCCCCTCAACATCCATACCAGACCTGTCACAGCTGTCAGCGGGGAAATTGGCGGCCGTCCGCTCCTTGTTTACTGGTTGTTGGGGACACTGGCGGCTGCCCTCTCCTTAACAACAAGCTATTTACAAGTGTTGCTATGGACACCAGTGGTAAATTCCCCGCAGGCTTCACTGCTAAAAAACAGAATGCAGCATCTTACTATATACTGGGATACGGGAATATACCGCTTTGTGATTGGAGCCCATAGTCTCTACAAGTCCATGTTCTAGATTCTCCATCCCACCAACCTTGTAATAGTGAGGGATGGTGTGACCTTCCTGTGTGGAATCCCGGGAATACAGAGGACGGGGACATCTCTCTGGGGGGTTCCTGGTATTAGGTGGCTCCATCATCTCCTTGTGTCCTTCTGAAAACTCCTCCATCACTCCATACTCCTCATCCTCCTCTTTATACTCTTCTTTAACATCAATATTATCATCCCCGAGGATTCCACTCTGAAAGATATAATAAAACATTCATTGTAACAAACATGCTGTGTATAAATCACAACTACCAATAATTGTCATCATCTACCTGATGATGGTGAGGGATGGTGTGACCTTCCTGTGTGGAATCCCGGGAATACAGAGGACGGGGACATCTCTCTGGTGGGTTCCTGTAGCTGGGTGACTCCACCATGGTGTCCTGGTACAGATCTTTGTGTTTTCTTAGAAGCTCTGACTCCTCCATCCCCCCATCCTCATCCTCCTCCTCTTATCTCTTTTTTAACCTCAACTTTAGGATCTCTCAGGTTTCCACTCTGAATATATAATAAAATGACATCAATGGTAACAATGCAGATAATGTACAGATCCTAATGATACTATCAGTGATTGTTCCTCATCTACCTGATGATGGTGAGGGATGGTGTGACCTTCCTGTGTGGAATCCCGGGAATACAGAGGACGGGGACATCTCTCTGGTGGGTTCCCATGACTGGATCCATCTGTAGGAAACACACACACTGACTGAATCCATTGTTTCTATGTGTTTATCAGATGATGGGGGATCTAGGTGGATCCTCCGTACTGCTCTCTCCTTTACAATAAAGTCTCCTCTTACCCGGTGATGTGAGGGGCGGCTGATTGTCCATCATGACGTCCTTGTAGAGATCCTTGTGTCCTTCTAAATACTCCCACTCCTCCATGGAGAAATAGACAGTGACACCCTGACACCTTATAGGAACCTGACACACACAATGATACAGTCACCATCCAGACACATCCCTTGTCTGTTACTGGAGAATTTCCCAGAATTCCCGGCACCGCTCACCTCTCCTGTCAGCAGCTCAGTGATCTCTCTGGTGACTTCTAGAATCTTCTTCTTCTTTCTCTCTTCTATCAGGGAGGGAGGTGGAGGCAATGTGATGTCATATGATCTCCAGACTTCACAGAAGGAAAACTCTACATCTGAACACAAATAGTCACATCAAATGATATTCCCAGAATCCTCCTCACCTCTCCATTCAGGTCTCCATTTTATTAAAGCCCCACTTCAGGCTGAGGTATAATTCCCCCCCACAGGACCCCCACACTACGCAGGGTATAGGCTTGTTGCAGCATTATGATGTCATCACATACAACACAGGACCAATAGAACAAAAGCCAGATGGAGGGACATTGGGAGGAGGAGCTGTGAGGTCAGTGTGATGTCATAGGATTCTCTGACTCTGAATGGAGGAACATTGGGAGGAGGAGCTGTGAGGTCAGTGTGATGTCATAGGATTCTCTGACTCTGGATGGAGGGACATTGGGAGGAGGAGCTGTGAGGTCAATGTGATGTCATAGGATTCTCTGACTGTGGATGGAGGGACATTGGGAGGAGGAGCTGTGAGGTCAGTGTGATGTCATAGGATTCTCTGAGTCTGGATGGAGGGACATTGGGAGGAGGGCCTGTGAGGTCAGTGTGATGTCATAGGACATATAGACTCTGGTTGGAGGGACATTTGGATGGGGAGATTTGAGGGGTCCTCTATATGAGGCTCCCATGCAAACCAAATCATTGTTCCTGGGTGTGTCCTACCTCTCCTAAACTGAAGAGTGACCTTTGACCTTTACCATCCAGAAATCTGTCCGGAATCTGTGGAAGTAAGCTGTCATGTGATCAGATGACGTGCGGAGGAACGGAGTGTAAATAGCAGACAATTGTCTCCAGAGCCCCTAATGGTGGGGATGGATTTGGCGGCGTGCTGGTGCCAAGTTTCCTCCCCCCAGGGTCACTGCAGGTGTGGAGAAAAGCTGTGTAAGAGGATATGGAGGAGAGATGAGGAGGAGATCCAGGAATCAGGAGAAAGGTCAGGGCAAGCAACAGACGAGCGCATCCAAGAGACCAAGCCGGGGTCACTACACAGAAAATCAATCCAAGGAAACAACAGGCAGGACGAGGAATAGCAAGAAGGAGCTGAGAGACCAATGAGAATATTGCTCAGCCAATGGGAGATGATCTCAGCATGACTTCCATCATGAAGGAGATGAGGGGGAGGGGAGGAAGTCACTGAAGGTGACCATAGATCCATGGAAATTCAGCTGGTTCAGCAGGGATCGCTCACATTTCCATCCATGTGTGGCCACTGCCGGATAAAAGCCACTCCCCCAGCGGCTGCAGCCAATAGCTTCAGTGCTGATCTGTGTATTCTGAGAGCGGAGGAGTCCCCCCATTGTCAGAATACAAGAGTGCAGCGGGGAGGATTCCCCCATCCACCTCCAATGTGTGGATGGGGGAATCACTTCAGTTTTTATGGTCATCCCGCTGGCTGAACGATAAAACTGAACCATGTAGGCCAGCTTTGGGAGCAAATATATTATCATCAACTCCTCCCCCTGAAGGGGTTCATCTGGGTTCCCACATTATATATGTGTGTATCATCATCTGCTGGAGATAAAAGACGTCACAGTGACTATGGAGGAAGAGGACGGACATGACTATGGAGGAAGAGGACGGACGTGACTATGGAGGAAGAGGATGGACATGACTATGGAGGAAGAGGATGGACATGACTATGGAGGAAGAGGACGGACATGACGGAGGGGTTACTGGGTGTAAATAGAACATAACATCTTATTACCTCCTGTGCTGCCACTTCCAGAAACGTCTCCTCTCAGCTTCACTTCCACACTGAAAGTCTTGTCTGTACCTGACATCACTTCCTGTCTGTACCTGACATCACCTCCTGTCTTTACCTGACATCACTTCCTGTCTGTACCTGACATCACTTCCTGTCTTCCATAGAGACTTCCTGTCTGGGTAGAAGTGAGATCCCCACCTTGTGGAGCTCAGAGGAACTGCAGCCCCGAGAAGCGTCTGGTAGTGTGACCCCGGCCTTGTGCTGGGTGTGTATGGACTGTAGATCCTTATAGAGGGGTCACCTCCACTCCCACCAAGGGGGACAGAAATATATGACTCCTCGGGGGAGGGGTTTTGGCCCCTTTGATTTTTCAGTAACATTGATTGCAGATTTAGTCCTGTAGAACATCTGGTATATGGATACAAAGCCCCCCAGCTGGGAGTAAAGGGTGGAAATGGCTGGTGACCCCCAGATTTGGGCAATGATGTCATCACTATAAATGGATAAAACCCGCGCTATGTGTAACAACTCCAAACCTACAAAAACCTTCTAGCGGACTGCTGCTGTAACAAAGGGAAGGATTCCCTGTCATCTAGAAGAGCATTATGTGTCACAGCGCTGTCCTATTGTGTGTGCACAGAAATCATCACAAATACACTACAAATATGTGGAGACATTCAGAGATAAAGAGCTCGGGGCTCCAAATCCTATTCTCTGCACATCCACTGCTTCCACTTTACACCCACTTCATTGGTCTTATGGGGTTTATCAATAAATGAAGGAAACTGAACCGTGTGCAAATCCATCCACAACATAAAGTGCTTTGTGCTCAAGATGCTGCTCCCTGCACATCCACTGCTTCCACTCTACACCCACTTCATTCATCAGATTTGCTGCTATAGGAAATCATCTCAAATCCTGTGCAAATCCATGGAGACCGACAATATTGTGTGCTCAGTATAGTGTTCTCTGCAAGTCCACCGCTTCCACTTTGCATCTACTTCAATCCACTTATTATACTCCAAAAATCCACCTATCAGTGAAAAGTTGATAAGGTGTGAAAGTGCTCCGCCCACCAAACTGTGTCAGCTGTAGTGTAGCCACGCCTTCTTCCACCTCTTGTACACGGGATGGTGAGGGCGCCCCCTAGTAGTGCTTCCCCCTCACCACACCAATAGGACTCCCAGCTTTTCAGCTCCCAGAGTCACAAACATCCTTCACACTCTCCTCATCTCCGATGGTAAAGGAACCGGATCCTCCTCGCTCACTCCTGCAAGTCTGCTGCGGGTTCTGTCAGTCTCCCTCCTAGACTCCGCCTCCGACCGCCATTCCAGCAGGAGCTCCGCCTCTAAATATACACTCAGGGAGGAGAGAAAGGGGAACCCGACATCATGTGACACCTTTTATTACATGGAAATACGAAAATCAACGGGACTAATGCAACCACATTTACTGCAAAATCAGAGGAGCCAAAATGTGTCCCCCGAGCAGTCAGGCTGCAGGAGATCTGCTGAGACATAGAAAGGGAAATGGGAGCTAATAGGCTGCAGGAGATCCGCTGAGACATAGAGAGGGAAATGGGAGCTAATAGGCTGCAGGAGATCTGCTGAGACAATGAAATGTGTATGAAATGGATGGATGTGCAGACACTCCCAGAAGATGATGTCATTATGAGTGGATTGATATATATTTTTGCATTGTCCCCCCCAGAAGGATCAGGTTTGGCGGGATCGCTCTCATTAGCTATACATTTGTATTTTGTGTTCTGTGTTTGTAAGACTTTTCTATATGTAATAAGAGATGTTTGTTGAACAGTTGGTTACATAAGAGTTACATTTATTTCTTCTTCCTTTATTCAGTAATGTTTCATCTCCCGTAGTATCCCTGTAAGGTACATATTATACAGGAAGGGGGATTATGGGATGGATCTCGGGGCTGCAGTTCCTCTGAACTCCACAAGGTGGGGATCTCACCTATACTCACACAGGAAGTCTCTATGGAATACAGACAGGAAGTGATGTCAGACACAGACAGGAAGTGACGTTAGACACAGACAGGAAGTGATGTCAGGTACAGACAGGAAGCAGAGAGGAGACATTGGTGGAAGTGGCAGCAGAGGAGGTAATAAGATGTTATGTTTTATTTACACCCAGTAACCCCCGTCATGTCTCTCCTCTTCCTCCATAGTCACATCCGTCCTCTTCCTCCATAGTCACGTCCGTCCTCTTCCTCCTTAGTCACGTCCGTCCTCTTCCTCCATAGTCACGTCCGTCCTCTTCCTCCATAGTCAGGTCCGTCCTCTTCCTCCATAGTCACGTCCGTCCTCTTCCTCCATAGTCACGTCCGTCCTCTTCCTCCATAGTCACATCCGTCCTCTTCCTCCATAGTCACGTCCGTCCTCTTCCTCCATAGTCACATCCGTCCTCTTCCTCCATAGTCACGTCTGTCCTCTTCCTCCTTAGTCACGTCCGTCCTCTTCCCCCATAGTCACGTCTGTCCTCTTCCTCCATAGTCACGTCCGTCCTCTTCATAGTCACGTCCGTCCTCTTCCTCCATAGTCACATCTGTCCTCTTCCTCCATAGTCACGTCTGTCCTCTTCCTCCATAGTCACGTCCGTCCTCTTCCTCCATAGTCACGTCCGTCTTCTTTCTCCATTGTCACGTCCGTCCTCTTCCTCCATAGTCACGTCCGTCCTCTTCCTCCATAGTCACATCTGTCCTCTTCCTCCATAGTCACGTCCGTCCTCTTCCTCCATAGTCACGTCCGTCCTCTTCCTCCATAGTCACGTCCGTCCTCTTCCTCCATAGTCATGTCCGTCCTCTTCCTCCACAGTCACGTCCGGCCTCTTCCTCCATGGTCACGTCCGTCCTCTTCCTCCATAGTCACGTCTGCCCTCTTCCTCCACGGTCACGTCCGTTCTCTTCCTCCATAGTCATGTCCATCCTCCATAGTCACTGTGACGTCTTTTATCTCCAGCAGATGATGATACACACATATATAGTGTGGGAACCCAGATGAACCCCTTTAGGGCAGAACATTCCCCCACTTCCGGGGCCGGAACATTCTCCTCATTGTGGAGATAAATTCTAGTAATATGGTCCTCTAAACAAACAGCACTGACAATAAATAGAGAAGACAAGGACCATCCTGACCATACATGGCCTACAAAGGGCAATGATGACACTACACAGGCAGCCAATGGGCAATCATTACACTATGCAGCCAACACAATGATGGAGTGCCGGGGTCAGGAGTATGGAGCATAGAGCCCCTTACATTGCTGGGAAGGAGGAAGGAAACATTCCTTTGTAACAGAAAATGTATATAAATCTGAGGCGCTTTTAGGAATGTTGGGGGGGTTAAAGAATGAAAGGGGCTTTATAGCGACTAAAACATTTAATATGTGTAACATTGCGCTGTTTATCTTCTCCTCCCCTCCCCCGCCTGTCTCCAGCACTGCACCCGGGGACTAGCAGGGAGGGGAGACACCTTGCAGTGTAATGAGAACTGATTGGCTGCTCCTTGGGAAAGGGGAGTGTCCTGCTTATCCTTTCTCCCTTTCACTCCCAGAGCCATTTTTGCATTTTTTGCACATTTAAAAAATAATTTTAGCCCTAAAGATGACACAAAACCCCCAAAATATCGATTTTCTGAAAGTAGAGACTTTAGAGAATAAAATAGCGGTAGTTCTAATTTTTTATATCACAAAATATTATCACAAAGTCTAGGAAATGCCAAATTTCTGTAAAAAATACACTTAAGTTAATTTCAGGGCACAAAAAAAGCAATAAATGACCCATTTATGTGTAACAATATAAAAGCCGAGGTTGCAGCGAGTAAATAGATATCCAACATGTCAAACCTTAAGTTGTGTGTGCTGAAATGGTGACAACCTTTAGTCCCCGGTATTATCTATAGGGGACACATTTATAGCCCCTTCTAGGTCATCAGTATAGAGTACGGAGGAGGTCTGCTCCTAGAATTATCCTCTCATTCTGGTGTGACCGGCGATATGTAACGTGTATCACAATCAATGTTATCACGTGTAGGCGCTCCAGCGTGTGCTCTTACGTTTGGGCGTACATATATGTGGGGGTGGGAGGCCTTAAAATTTTTTAAAGGGAAGAGTTATATACTTGGGTGTAACTTTAATTGTTTACAATTAAAAAAAAAAACATTTTTACTTAAGGGGACAAAGTCCTCTATGTGATGACTTTTCATGACAGGTTCTCTTTATTGAGACATCCAGGGTCTAAAAGACCCCCAATGTCTCCCCTGTACTCCATTGGATGTAATGTAGTGCACATCGCACCGCATTACATTCTTACCGTCCTCGATGGTCGGGAAATCTGTCATAACGTCACTTCTGGGTCAGGACAAGAAGGGAGTGAACATGTCCGCTCTCCTCCATCCCCTCTACCCTCCGACACCCTCTGACCCGGGCCCACAGATGGGCAAGCAGAGCCGGGGAAGCATAGTAGGTACAGGAGAGGCTCACACACACGGGGTGGCAGAGGCTGGCACCTGAAAGGAGAGCCCTGTGGCTTGCCCTCAGCAGGGATAAAGATTAAACACAATACTTGCCCGGCCCCCAGAACTACATGTCCCGGGCGTCGGGTGATGTAAAGTGACCATCCCTGCATGATGAGCCGACATTGACCTCACAGCACTGCCTCAGAGCAAACTAGTCATAGGAAGGATCAGATTTATCATTCCTTGTCTGCAGATCTAATACTCATCAAAACCAGTTCAGAGACCAAACAAACCCAACAGAGAAAAGGGGCCCCGGACCCCAAAATTGTAGTAAACACTAAACAGTCCAAACAAAATATCTTCCCATGGGGGGAGTAGTTCTTCAATGTCCAGCAACCCTCCTATTCCCCCCTCACATCCACATCCTATTATTGTGTGACCAATACCATCCAAATCATTCTTACTTTCATTTCCCAAAGTTATCCGTCTACAAGGAGACCTGTATAGATCACATGATGGCACCAATGAGGATGGAGGAGGACCGGAGTCACATGACTGAGAAGATACTAAACCTCACCCTGGAGATCATCTACCTGCTGACCGGAGAGGTGAGGAGGATTCTGGGAGGTCACATGACATCACTCTTATCTCTATTAATAAAACACAGACCTGACCGGAGAGGTGAGGAGGATTCTGGGAGGTCACATGACATCACTCTCATCTCTATTAATAAAACACAGACCTGACCGGAGAGGTGAGGAGGATTCTGGGAGGTCACATGACATCACTCTTATCTCTATTAATAAAACACAGACCTGACCGGAGAGGTGAGGAGGATTCTGGGAGTCTAACATGATATTGCTATTGGTTTCTCAATACAGAGATTTCGTCTTCTGAAGTCAGCTGATCATATGACCATCACAGTGCCTCCATGTGACTCCCTAAACCCTGAGAGACACAACATGCAGAAGATTCTAGAAGTCACCAAGAAGATGATGGAGCTGCTGACAGGAGAGGTGAGCGGTGCCGGGAATTCTGGGATATTATCCAATCACTGATAGTATCATTAGGATCTGTACATTATCTGCATTGTTACCATTGATGTCATTTTTATTCTATATTCAGAGTGGAAACCTGAGAGATCCTAAAGTTGAGGTTAAAGAAGAGATAAAAGAGGAGGAGGATGAGGATGGGGGGATGGAGGAGTCAGAGCTTCTAAAAGA
This sequence comes from Staurois parvus, assembly GCF_062004578.1. Taxonomy (NCBI): domain Eukaryota; kingdom Metazoa; phylum Chordata; class Amphibia; order Anura; family Ranidae; genus Staurois; species Staurois parvus. The sequence continues at coordinate 1,672,158 of NW_028318516.1, forward strand.
ACACAAAGATCTGTACCAGGACACCATGGTGGAGTCATCCAGCTACAGGAACCCACCAGAGAGATGTCCCCGTCCTCTGTATTCCCGGGATTCCACACAGGAAGGTCACACCATCCCTCACTATTTCAAGGTTGGTGGGATGGAGCATCTAGAACATGGACTTGTGGAGATGATGTGTGGATTTTATATGTGATGTCACAATCATAAATCTTACATTTTACAGATGATATTTTCTCTCATTTTCTTGATTTAGAGTGGAGATCCAATCGATATAGAATTTGAGGTGAAAGCAGAAGAAGAAGAGGCGTATGTGAGGGATGATCAGCAGTCTATGGAGGAGGATGGAATAACGGGGACATTTATAGAGGAGGACACTCCTACAGAGATCAGCACAGGTGGGTCATGAACACTAAATCCATTCCTCCACCCATACTGCTCACTGATTGGTCCAGAGTAGGGCGGGGACTGGGTGATATCAGCCTGTAAGACACAATTTATGTAACTAGACTGGATTTTTGGAGATTCTGGGGTTCAGCTGGCTGCAAAATGTTAAGTTTTCACCATTAGCATTAACCTAGGCACCTGGGACATGTACTTTGGGTCTCCGGCCCCATATCTGGTTCTAGCAAGATCTCTGACAGAACATTTCTCCCAGGGTTCCTTGCTCTGTGGTCTGCTGGCTGTGCCGGGTGGAGGGATATGTCTGTAGTGTCTCAGACCCAAGTCACTGAGTGCAGTCTCAGGAGATGGGAGACAGCGGTGTGGGATCTCTGCAACTTGTCTACAGTAAACATTTAATCTTCCAATGATTACTGAATACCAATATTATGAGTCCTGACCCTTACACTGTATAATTTATATTTTACATTACATACTCCTGACCCCTGCACTATATACTCTATGTTGTACATTACATACTCCTGACCCCTGCACTATATACTCTATGTTGTACATTACATACTCCTGACCTCTGCACTATATACTCTATCTTGTACATTACATACTCCTGACCCCTGCACTATATATACTATGTTGTACATTACATACTCCTGACCTCTGCACTATATACTCTATCTTGTACATTACATACTCCTGACCCCTGCACTATATACTCTATGTTGTACATTACATACTCCTGACCCCTGCACTATATACTCTATGTTGTACATTACATCCTCCTGACCCCTGCACTATATACTATATGTTGTACATTACATACTCCTGACCCCTGCACTATATACTCTATGTTGTACATTACATACTCCTGACCCCTGCACTATATACTCTGTTGTACATGACATACTCCTGACCCCTGCACTATGTACTCTATGTTGTACATTACATACTCCTGACCCCTGCACTATATACTCTATGTTGTACATTACATACTCCTGACCCCTGCACTATATACTCTATGTTGTACTTTACATACTCCTGACCCCTGCACTATATACTCTATGTTGTACATTACATACTCCTGACCCCTGCACTATATACTCTGTTGTACATTACATACTCCTGACCTCTGCACTATATACTCTATGTTGTACATTACATACTCCTGACCCCTGCACTATATACTCTATGTTGTACATTACATCCTCCTGACCCCTGCACTATATACTATATGTTGTACATTACATACTCCTGACCCCTGCACTATATACTCTATGTTGTACATTACATACTCCTGACCCCTGCACTATATACTCTGTTGTACATGACATACTCCTGACCCCTGCACTATGTACTCTATGTTGTGCATTACATACTCCTGACCCCTGCACTATATACTCTGTTGTACATTACATACTCCTGACCTCTGCACTATATACTCTGTTGTACATTACATACTCCTGACCCCTGCACTATATACTCTGTGTTGTACATTCCATAGTCCTGATTTCTGCTCCCCCCACTGCTATATATACACATAATATGGATTCTCATTGTTCCCCCCCATTTCCTACCAGCTGGACATTTTATATCGGATGATGTGATTGGAGCACAGACTTTTACATGGTGATAATAATGTGATAACATCCTCCAACTTTGGACCCTTAAACAGAAAGTGATAATGAGGGAGGAGTCAATACCCCAATGATGGTGGTCTTCAGGATCAGTCCAGTCTTCATCTTGGTTGTTCTCCCCCCATCCTCACTCTCTGACCTCTGGTGGGGCTCAGCCCCACTGTTCTTCATGACTAAATCATGGACTAAATAAGGAAGTGTAGTACTTCTTGTGTTGGGAAGATGGTGATGAGTGATAGAGGGGGTGGGGACCCTCGTCCTATAATCCCCTCATCACTGTCCCTCCTATAAAAGACAGTTCTGGTTGTTTCCTCTCTGACTAAGGTCTATGAATAAAGAAATGACCTGGTAGGAGATCAGAGGAGCCATTTCCTAGTTCCCTTGAGGGTGGAATTGTAAGCTCCTCAGAGACCAAGCTGCCTGATGTGGGCGGAGTCCTGGTTTGGGGGATCCAATCAGCTCCTGTCTAGTAATCCTCTTTGTCTTTGTATTTTAGTCCATGGCCGGGAGATGAGGAAAACCTCCGAGGATTGTCTCACTTTGTCTCCAGCCTGGAAAGTAGAAGATGAGGACATCACACAGTATAGTCCAGGAGAAAACCCGGCTCCCTCCAATGTCCATCCGGCACCACCCAGTGTAGATGGACCATCGGATTCCTCATATCCTGAGGAACCTCAGACTGTGCGGGACCGGGCCGGCCTTCCAACAGGGAATAGCTTCTCCTGCATTGAGTGTGGGAAGAGATTGCAATCTAAATCTGGTCTTAATGTGCATGAAAGATCTCACACGGGGGAGAAGCCTTATTCCTGTCCTGAGTGCGGGAAATGTTTTTCAGACAAGTCCAATCTTTACAAACATCAGAGATCTCATACGGGGGAAAAGCCATATTCCTGTTCTGAGTGTGGGAAATGTTTTTCAGTGAAGTCCAGTCTTTTCACACATCAGAGATCTCACACGGGGAACAAGCCGTATTCCTGTACTAAGTGTGGGAAATGTTTTTCAGTGAAGTCCAGTCTTTTCACACATCACAGATCTCACACAGGGGACAAGCCATATTCCTGTCTCGAGTGTGGGAAATGTTTTTCCCAGACGTCCCATCTTTACAGACATCAGAGATCTCACACGGGGGAGAAGCCGTATTCCTGTCCTGAGTGCGGGAAATGTTTTTCAGATAAGTATCATCTTTCCAGACATCAGAGGTCTCACACGGGGGAGATTCCATATCCCTGTCCTGGGTGCGGGAAATGTTTTTCACAGAAGTCTGAACTGTACATACATCAGAGATCTCACACGGGGGAGAAGTTGTATTCCTGTTCTGAGTGTGGGGAATTTTTTTCCACAGAAGTCACATCTTTACATACATCAGAGATCTCACACAGGGGAGAAGCCGTATTCCTGTCCTGAGTGCGGGAAATGTTTTTCAGTTAAGTCCCATCTTAACACACATCAGAGATCTCACACAGGGGACAAGCCACTTTCCTGTTCTGAGTGCGGGAAATGTTTTTCAGATAAGTCCAATCTTTACATACATCAGAGGTCTCACACGGGGAGAAGCCATATTCCTGCCCTGAATGTGGGAAATGTTTTTCGCAGAAGTCCCATCTTTCCAGACATCAGAGATTTTACACAGGGAGAAGCCACTTTCCTGTCCTGAGTGAGGGAAATGTACCTCACTGAAGTCCTATCTTCCTGTACATCAGAGGTCCCACACAACCCTGGAGGTGTATTAGTGCCTTGAGTGTGGGAAATGTTGCTGGACATCCCAGTTTTCATGTGGGGAAGAAGCACAACCTGATATACACCTCAGATATACTCCATGGCTGATCTTCATCATGGAAGGTACATTAGACCAGGAGATCAGAGGCCCCTAGAGATGTAGAAGAAGCAGGAGATCATAGGTCCCCAGAGAAATGGATGAAGTGGTGGAAGAAGCAGTAGACCAGAAGATCAGAGGCCCCCAGAAACATGGATAAAGTGGTGGAAGAAGCAGTAGACCAGGAGATCAAAGGTCCCCAGAGACATAGATGAAGTGGTGGAAGAAGCAGGAGATCATAGGTCTCCAGAGACATGGATGAAGTTGTGGAAGAAGCAGTAGACCAGGAGATCAGAGGCCCCCAGAGACATGGATGAAGTGGTGGAAGAAGCAGTAGACCAGGAGATCAGAGACATGGATGAAGTGGTGAAAGAAGCAGGAGATCAGAGGTCTCCAGAGACATGGATGAAGTGGTGAAAGAAGCAGGAGATCAGAGGCCTCCAGAGACATGGATGAAGTGGTGGAAGAAGCAGGAGATTAGAGGCCCCCAGAGACATGGATGAAGTGGTGGAAGAAGCAGTAGACCAGGAGATCAGAGGCCCCCAGAGACATGGATGAAGTGGTGGAAGAAGCAGTAGACCAGGAGATCAGAGGTCCCCAGAGACATGGATGAAGTGGTGAAAGAAGCAGGAGATCAGAGGCCCCCAGAGACATGGATGAAGTGGTGGAAGAAGCAGTAGACCAGGAGATCAGAGGCCCCCAGAGACATGGATGAAGTGGTGGAAGAAGCAGTAGACCAGGAGATCAGAGGCCCCCAGAGACATGGATGAAGTGGTCACAATACAATAGTACGATGGAAATCTATCAATCTCTTATGTTTCACCACAAATTGAAAAAATAAAGCAAGTGTGAAGCCAAAAACAATGAATTGTGTGGTTCTCTGATGAGGGAAATGACAGATGTGGATGCCACGACACTTCTTCATGATGAAGCACACAGCACATCAGGGTACAACACTGGGGGGCTTCCCAGAATCCTATGACCCCCAATTCAGAGGGATCACCCAGCACTTGTCTATCAATCCAAGATCTCCAGCTTTCCTCCAACCCCCATCTCAGACGATGGCAGTGCTTCGTCCCATCAGATCGCTGTGCAGATAGACTGTGATATAGTAGAAAAGACACTCTCCATGGTGTCATCAAACACCAATTAATACATTTTGACTGAAATTTATGATGAAATTTGTTTTTTTATTGTTTAATAGTAAAAAGTCCAAAATATTTTTTTTTCTCAATTGTCTCGTGACACTCAGGATCATTAATCAGGAATTAATAATTGGCCGGGGCCCCTATACCGTGATGGGGTAAATCCTCAGAAGGTGGAGGGGTTAATGTGGTAAATGGCTTGGTCAGGAAGGGGGGTACATCCTCAGAAGGGGGAGGGGTTAATATGGTAAATGACCTCGTCAGAAAAAAGGGGTACATCCTCAGAAGGGGGAGGGGTTAATATGGTAAATGGCCTGGTCAGGAAAGGGGGGTACATCCTCAGAAGGGGTTAATATGGTAAATGGCCTGGTCAGGAAAGGGGGGTACATCCTCAGAAGGGGGAGGGGTTAATATGGTAAATGGCATGGTCAGGAAGGGGGGTAAATCCTCTGGAAGGGGAGGGGTTGATGTGGTAAATGACCTGGTCAGGAAGGGGGGGGGTTAATCCTCTGGAGGGGTTAATGTGGTAAATGGCCTGGTCAGGAAGGGGGGGGGGGGTTAATCCTCTGGAGGGGTTAATGTGGTAAATGGCCTGGTCAGGAAGGGGGGGGGGTAAATCCTCTGGAGGGGGAGGGGTTAATGTGGTAAATGGACTTAAAATGAAAAGATGACAATCAAGCTATCATATAAACAACTCGCTTTCCAGAATCCAAGATGGCGGCAGTGGGATCACGTATGTGTAGGGTCATGTGTTCCATGTTTGCCCCGGAGAGGAAGAGTCGTAGTCTGTACACGGAGTCCTAGCGTGGTTTATTTCCTTCTCATGGATGAAGTGTGGGACCGGGTTGGAGTATATTTTGTGGTGGGAGATTTCACAAACACTTAGAGTTCTGTTCATAAAACAATGAGCTGAATGAATGTGAGCCGTGTTCACCCAGCTGGGACGCGTTTTGGCCATGTTTTATTTCACATCATCATTGGCTCCATCTAGTGGCCATATTATTGTATTGCACTATTTTTACATCAGGAGGTATTTCAGGGAAGATACAGCATTATGGCCACTAGATGGAGCTGACGATTATAGGAAATCACTTTAACCTCTTAAGGTGGAACTTCACTCTCCCAATCAGCATTGACTATTTCTAGTCCTTACACTGCTAGTATCGGTATATAGATAGGAAAGTAGATCATATTTACTTGTTTTGAATGTTTTTTTTACATATTGTTACTCACTTCCTGGTTTCCTGCCTAGGAAAATGATGTCATACACCCCAACAGTCTTCGGAAGGGGAGGGGGGGTTCTCCGCTCAGCCAATGCCTAAGCTAAGGGCTGATGGATTCCAGGAAGTAAATGCTACAGGAATCATCTGCCCTTACTCAAGATGGCTACTGACAAATGCTGGGGTGATGTTTTTCAAAATGATTTCTCAGCAAAGTAAATCCTGAAGACACGGATGGATGGATGGATGGGGGAGTTTGCTTTGAATATTACCAATGAATTAAATAGTATTTTTGGTTTGTAGTGTTCAGATGAAGTGCAGATCCACTTTAACCGCTTGCCAACCGCGCTATAACTGAATGACGGCTACAGCATGGTTGTCCAGTCCTGGGAGGGCAACATATGATGTGCTCACAGAGATGCACCCTTGGGGCGTGCACCCGGTGATCTCTGCGTCCTACGGACACAGCTGATCATGTGATGTGGTAAAAAGCCAATCACAGCGGCCTTTTAGCACGTGATCAGCTGTGTCCAATGACAGCAGATCACCGGGAAATGCAGTTGCTGGTTATTGGCTGCACTTTCCTCACACTGTCACAGCATGAGGAAAGTACTGGCAATAACTGGCAATTGTCAGAGGAGGGATCAGCACCGATCATCAGTAGTGCCTACCAGCTGTGCCCAGCAGTGCCTAGTAGTGCCATCCACCTGTGCCCAGCAGAGCCACCCATCAGTGCTGCCCAGTAGTACCACCCATCAGTACCCATCAGTCAGTGCCGCCTATCAGTGCCCATCGTTGTTGCATATCAGTGCCGCCTATCAGTGCAGCCTCATCAACGCACATCAGTGGAGGAGAAAACTTACCTGTTTATAAAATTTTATAATAGAAACAAAGAAAACTTTTTTCAAATGTTTTGCTCTTTTTTTGTTTATATCGCAAAAAATAAAACACCCAGCAACAATTAAATACCACCAAAAGAAATCTCTATCTGTCTCAAAAAATGATAACAATGTCATATGGGTACAGTGTTGCATGACAGCGCAATTGTCATTCAAAGTGCAACAGCGCTGAAAGCTGAAAATTGGCCTGGGCAGGAAGGGGGTATAAGTGCCCAGTAGGGAGGCGTTATTTTTTGCTATTTGGCACTACGCTACTTGGTAATTGCTCAGTCATGCAACAATGTGTGCAAATGAAATATATATAGAATTTGTTTCACATAAATAGAGCTTTGTTTTGGTGTTATTTGATGCCCACTGAGGTTTTTATTTTTTATTATATAAATGAAAAAAATGAACATTTAAGAAACCCCCCAATATTTTCTGTTATAAAACATCCAAAAGGAAAAAAAATGTTTCCTTATAAATTTCAGCCAAAATGTATTCTGCTACGTCTTTGGTAAAAATAAATCCTAGTTTTTTTGAAGTTGGCAGTTTTGGTCACAATTTTTGGGAAAATAAAGAAATTAAATAAATATTTTTTCACTTTTTTTTCTACAAACTCACCAGCGCAGTACAGCGTCATCACATGACTGATGTGGTGGTGATCAGGGACCTGACTGGTGACAGTATGATAACAAACAGAACCAAAAAAACCAATAAAAACATTTTCAATTTTTTAAACTTTTTTTCTCTCAGAGTAGTGTCCATAACAGCACTGCACTACTCTAGGGGGGATCAGGGATTCTCTTTACAATGATGATCACCGTGTCAGCAATGCTTTATACAGAGTGTCATTCATGACAGCTGTGATTACTAGTGATCTGTGATTGGCTACCACTACATCAGATAGTAGAGGGTGCTATGACTGGCCCAGGTACCATGTGATAGCTGTGGGCCAATCACAGCTCACTAGTATCAGAATGAGATTCATTCATACCATGTTTGGTGACATTGTGATCCTGATATTAGCACAATGCTGTATCCAGGGTACTCTTCAGTACAGAATCATTATCATCGGATTATTATACAGGATCTATAGAGTGACAACAGTCTGCACAGCGCTTTACAACATGATGGAAGACAGTACAGCTACAATATAATTTGGTACAGGAGGAATCAGGGGGCCGGCTCATGAGAGCTTACAATCTAAGAGGGAGGGTGAAGTGATACAAAGGTCATAACTGGGCAATGGGCCGATGGAGGAACTAAAACACAGTGTATTTGTTAGAAGCAGGAGAGGCTTCTTTACAGAGAAGGATTTCAGGGATCCTCTAAAGGTGGATAAAGTAGGAGATAGTTGGACAGATTGGGGTAGGGAGTACCATAGGATGGAAGAGGCTCAGGGAAAGTCCTGGAGGTGAGCATGGGAGCCAGAGAGCAGGAGGTCTTGAGAGGACCGAAGAGACCGGTTTGGTTGGTATTTTAAGACCAGGTTGGTGATGTAGCTGGGGGCAGAGTTGTGGATGGTTTTGTAAGTTGTTAGTATTTTGAATTGGATTTATTGGGTGAGCAGAAGCCAGTGGAGATGACAATTCAGCAGAAGAGGCCATAGAGGAAGAGGAAGGGGAGGGGGTGGAGCAGACAGATGTGGCAGAATCACCACCAGGTTTTTGGAGGCATGGTGGTGGAACAAGCTCCAGAACTGAACCCTGTCCTGCATCCTTCCCAGCTGCTAGCAGAGTTACCCAGTGTGCCGTGACGGATATGTACCATCCCTGACTGTGCCTGCTGGACCACGTGTCAGTAATGTGGACCTTGCTGCTGACCGCCTTGTCCAACAAGGCCAAAACATGACCTTCCACATGATGGTACAGAGCTGGAATGGCCTTGCATGAAATGAATTGTCTTTTCGGAACCTGTCACTGTGATACAGCACATTCTGCAAATTCCCGGAAGGGGGAAGAGTCTATCAGATGGAAAGGCAGCAGTTGTAAGGCAGCAATTTGGCCAGGATAGAATGTGGATGGGTGGGACAGTCTTTTTTTCATGGTTCAGCAAATGGGGTAGTGAAATGTTCCTGCTGAAATGAACAGGTGGTGTCCTGCTGTCAGATGGGCCACCCACTGCTGTACCATCACTCCTCTCAGTGGAGGCTGTTGAGAAGACCTGACGTTTTACAGTAGAGATCCCAGATGAGGAGCAAGGAGAAGTCTGCACTTTTTCTGGGTCTTTCAGGTGCTGTTACCAGCGGGCTGCATGGCAGCTCATCATACGTCTTGTCAAGCATGTGGTGCCCAAGTGGCTGGTGTTTTGGCCACGCTTGGTCTGCTTCAGTCAAAGACTGCAAACAGCAATGCTGCACATGTGTTGAAGAAAGCCCACACCAGAGAACTTGTGGAAGTCTGCATGGAGTCAGCAGCGCCCCCCACCTGTGGAGCTCTGTCGTGTGATGCCATTGGTTGGCTGCCCTTATGCCTGTCCCTGGAGGACATCCTGCCTTGTTGGAGTTCTGCCTCCTCCTCACTGTCCTCCTCTGATCTCTCAGGCACCCAAGTATGGTCAGTGACCTCATCATCCCCATCCTCCTCATCAATGGAGCCAACTTGGCAGTGTGCTGCGGCTGGGGGAACAGGACTGACAATTTCTTTTCCCTCACTGGCGCCCCCTCTCTCTAGGCTCACGTCACTCCTTTCCTCATCCTGGGAACCAACATCACAGCATTCAGATTGCTGCACATCCTCCAGCAGCATGGAACTGACACTATGATCCAATCATTCTGGTGACTCCTCCATGCATGATGGTGGGGCTACGGAAGGAGCAGCTGTGGTGGACAAGGAGCCGGAGGAACAGGACACTTTGGCAGCTGTGGTGGAAGGCAAAATAGTATGAGCCTGGATGACAGAGGATGAGGATGACTGACTTATCCACTCCACCACCTCTTCTGCATGTTGTGGCTCAATAATACGGCCAGCACTTTGGCCAATCATGGCTCTCCCTGAGAACTCACCTGTTATTGGCCAAAGCTTTGCACCTGACCACAGGTCAGGTGCAATGTTTTGGCCAATCACAAAGCATGTTTTACATTGTTTGGGCACGCGGGCAAACTTCCTGCATAATGGTGAACACTCAAACAGTTAATGTTCGATTCAAACTTATGTTTGACTTGAACCGTCAGCCCATCCCAACTCAAAATATTATTCTCTGTGGATCTACTGCTTCCACTTTACACCTACTTCAATTGATCTTGTGTTGTTTGCCAGTAAATTAAGAATACTGAACAATATGCAAATCCATATACAACAAAGTGTTTTGTGCTCAAGATGCAGTTCCCTGCAGATCTACTGCTTCCACTTTACACCGACTTCATGTAGCACTACCTCAGAAGGAGCTGAATGTTGCCCCTGGTTCCCCTTTGCTTTGCCCCACAGCAAGGCAAACACACACACTTCTGCTCGTTGTCTCCAATGACCAGTCTAGGGGATGTTTTGTGTTTGGAGTTTATTGTAGAACTGGGGATAGGGATGGGGAATGTAGTCGGATCCTCCAGAATCAGAACTCTTCACACTGAGGACATCTAGCTGATCTCTTAGTAGAACACTTGTGAAGTCTCGGCTGACAGGAGATAGCAGACTTCTCAGTAACAAATAGCAGCAAGTAGTTGTAGGAGAGCGAAGTCCCATTAGCAGTAGCAATACTTGGACAAGCTCTGCAGAACACTAGGCAGGGCTCCCTTTCTCAGACCCAGGCTGACTATCAAGCACCAGAGGGGTAACAAGCACACAGAGCCCCCCAGATCTCTCAGAGTTTGCACTCACAGGTCCAAGGACAGAATGGTTGCCTCCTTCCAATCTTCCAAGCCACTCTCTCCAGTGATACCAGACAGAGCTTTGGCAGACAGCTCCCCTCAGTCAGCTTACTGTAGAATCAGGGTCACTCTCTCTAACTTCAGGCCCTCAGGTCACCCACCCGAGGCCACATAACAGCAAGTGCCAGGCGAGGCAGCCTGCCTCCAGCCTGTCTGGTGCAATCCTCTCCGAGGAAAGACACTGAACCCATGTGCTCTCAGAGTATAAATACCACTCCCAGCATGCAATGGGGCCACCCTCCCCTGTAATTGGCCAGGACTGTATCCATATTCATGCTGGTCATTTGTCTAGCCAATTCCCATGTTCTGGAAGACTCTCATAGCTTCCTGAAGGCGGGCAGAACTCAGACAAACTCCAACAGAACCAGAGCAGCATGAGCAGACCTGACTAATCAATCACAGCTCTCTGTAACTCAGAATACCGACTGAATTTACCTGACAGCCTCTCTGGTGAGCAGAGAAACACAGCTATGCTTTACCTGACTCTACACATCCTAGACCTGACCAGGAGGGGGCGCTACATTCATTCATCTCATCAGATTTGCTGCTATAGGAAATCATCTCAAATCCTGTGCAAATCCATGGAGACAGACAATATTGTGTGCTCAGTATAGTGTTCTCTGCAAGTCCACCGCTTCCACTTTGCAGCTACTTCAATCCACTTATTTTACTCCAAAAATCCACCAATCAGTGAAAAGTTGATAAGGTGTGAAAGTGCTCCGCCCTCCAAACTGTGTTGGCTGTAGTGTAGCCACGCCTTCTTCCACCTCTTGTACACGGGATGGTGAGGGCGCCCCCTAGTAGTGCTTCCCCCTCACCACACCAATAGGACTCCCAGCTTTTCAGCTCCCAGAGTCAGAAACATCCTTCACACTCTCCTCATCTCCGATGGTAAAGGAACCGGATCCTCCTCGCTCACTCCTGCAAGTCTGCTGCGGGTTCTGTCAGTCTCCCTCCTAGACTCCGCCTCCAACTGCCATTCCAGCAGGAGCTCCGCCTCTAAATACACACTCAGGGAGGAGAGAAAGGGGAACCCGACATTGTGTGACACCTTTTATTACATGGAAATACGAAAATCAACGGGACTAATGCAATCACATTTACTGCAAAATCAATGGAGCCAAAATCCCTCCCCCGAGCAGTCATATATTTCTGTCCCCCTTGGTGGGAGTGGAGGTGACCCCTCTATAAGGATCTACAGTCCATACACACCCAGCACAAGGCCGGGGTCACACTAACAGACGCTTCTCGGGGCTGCAGTTCCTCTGAGCTCCACAAGGTGGGGATCTCACTTCTACCCAGACAGGAAGTCTCTATGGAAGACAGACAGGAAGTGATGTCAGGTACAGATAGGAAGTGATGTCAGACACAGACAGGAAGTGATGTTAGGTACAGGCAGGAGGGATAGAGGAGACCTTGGTGGAAGTAGCAGCAGAGGAGGTAATAAGATGTTATTTTCTATTTACACCCAGTAACCCCCGTCATGTCTGTCCTCTGACTTCTACCCAGACAGGAAGTTCCATGAATAAGGAAGCAGAAAGGAGACATTCCTGGATCTGGCAGCAGAGGAGGTAATACGTAGATGAACCCCTTCAGGGGGAGGAGTTGATGATAATATATTTGCTCCCAAAGCTGGCCTACGTGGTTCAGTTTTATCGTTCAGCCAGCGGGATGACCATAAAAACTGAAGTGATTCCCCCATCCACACATTGGAGGTGGATGGGGGAATCCTCCCCGCTGCACTCTTGTATTCTGACAATGGGGGACTCCTCCGCTCTCAGAATACACGGATCAGCACTGAAACTATTGGCTGCAGCCACTGGGGGAGTGGCTTTTATCCGGCAGGGGCCACACATGGATGGAAATGTGAGCGATCCCTGCTGAACCAGCTGAATTTCCATGGATCTATGGTCACCTTCAGTGACTTCCTCCCCTCCCCCTCATCTCCTTCATGATGGAGACTATTGTCTGCTATTTACACTCCGTTCCTCCGCACGTCACCTGATCACATGACAGCTTACTTCCACAGATTCCGGACAAGTTTCTGGATGGTAAAGGTCAAAGTTCACTCTTCAGTTTAGGAGAGGTAGGACACACCCAGGAACTAGGATTTGGTTTGTACAGGAGCCTCATATAGAGGACCCCTCAAATCTCCCCATCCAAATGTCCCTCCATCCAGAGTCTATATGTCCTATGACATCACACTGACCTCACAGCTCCTCCTCCCAATGTCCCTCCATCCAGAGTCAGAAAATCCTATGACATCACACTGACCTCACAGCTCCTCCTCCCAATGTCCCCCCATCCAGAGTCAGAGAATCCTATGACATCACACTGACCTCACAGCTCCTCCCCCAATGTCCCCCCATCCAGAGTCAGAGAATCCTATGACATCACACTGACCTCACAGCTCCTCCCCCAATGTCCCCCCATCCAGAGTCAGAGAATCCTATGACATCACACTGACCTCACAGCTCCTCCTCCCAATGTCCCTCCATCCGGAGTCAGAGAATCCTATGACATCACACTGACCTCACAGCTCCTCTCCCCAATGTCCCTCCATCTTGCTTTTTTCTGATTCTCTTAGGATGTGGGGTCGCTTGGTATCCTCACATGTAAAGTGGGACTGTTGGTCCTGCGTTGTATGTAATGACATCAGAATGCTGCAACAAGCCTATACCCTGCGTAGTGTGGGGGTCCTATGGGGGGGAATTATACCTCAGCCTGAAGTGGGGCTTTAATAAAATGGAGACCTGAATGGAGAGGTGAGGAGGATTCTGAGAATATCATTTGATGTGACTATTTGTGTTCAGATGTAGAGTTTTCCTCCTGTGAAGTCTGGAGATCATATGACATCACATTGCCTCCACCTCCCTCCCTGATAGAAGAGAGAAAGAAGAAGAAGATTCTAGAAGTCACCAGAGAGATCACTGAGCTGCTGACAGGAGAGGTGAGCGGTGCCGGGAATTCTGGGACATTCTCCAGTAACAGACAAGGGATGTGTCTGGATGGTGACTGTATCATTGTGTGTGTCAGGTTCCTATAAGGTGTCAGGGTGTCACTGTCTATTTCTCCATGGAGGAGTGGGAGTATTTAGAAGGACACAAGGATCTCTACAAGGACGTCATGATGGACAATCAGCCGCCCCTCACATCACCGGGTAAGAGGAGACTTTATTGTAAAGGAGAGAGCAGTACGGAGGATCCACCTAGATCCCCCATCATCTGATAAACACATAGAAACAATGGATTCAGTCAGTGTGTGTGTTTCCTACAGATGGATCCAGTCATGGGAACCCACCAGAGAGATGTCCCCGTCCTCTGTATTCCCGGGATTCCACACAGGAAGGTCACACCATCCCTCACCATCATCAGGTAGATGATGACAATTATTGGTAGTTGTGATTTATACACAGCATGTTTGTTACAATGAATGTTTTATTATATCTTTCAGAGTGGAATCCTCGGGGATGATAATATTGATGTTAAAGAAGAGTATAAAGAGGAGGATGAGGAGTATGGAGTGATGGAGGAGTTTTCAGAAGGACACAAGGATATGATGGAGCCACCTAATACCAGGAACCCAACAGAGAGATGTCCCCGTCCTCTGTATTCCCGGGATTCCACACAGGGAGATCACACCATCCCTCACTATTACAAGGTTGGTGGGATGGAGAATCTAGAACATGGACTTGTAGAGACTATGGGCTCCAATCACAAAGCGGTATCTTCCCGTATCCCAGTATGTAGTAAGATGCTGCATTCTGTTTTTTAGTAGTGAAGCCTGTGGGGAATTTACCACTGGTGTCCATAGCAACACTTGTAAATAGCTCGTTGTTAAGGAGAGGTCGCCAGTGTCCCCAACAACCAGTAAACAAGGAGCGGATGGCTGCCAGGTTCCACGCTGACAGCTGTGACAGGTCTGGTATGGATTTTGATGAGAATCCCCGATGCCAAAATAATAAAAAAAAAGGCGTGGGTTCCCCTTCAAAATCAAAACCAGATCCTTAGTGAGTGCCCACCTTCCTCCTGAACCATACCAGGCCACATATCCTCAACATGGGGTGGGTGCTCTGCCCCCCCAAAAGCACCTTATCCCCATGTTGATGGAGACAAGGGTCCCTTCCCCACAACCCTGGGCAGTGGTTGTGGGGGGCTGTGGGTGGAGGACTTATTGGAATCTGGAAGCCACCTTTAACAAGGAGGCCCCCACATCCCGGCCCCCCCACAATGTGAATGAGTATAGAGTACAGGTGAAACTCAAAAAATGAGAATATGGTGCAAAAGTTCATTTATTTCAGTGCAGCAACTTAAAAGGTGAAACTAATATATGAGACTCATTACATGCAAAGCAAGATAGTTCAAGCCGTGATTTGTCATCATTGTGATGATTATGGCTTACAGCTCATGAAAACCCCAAATCCACAATCTCAGAAAATGAGAATATTGTGAAAAGGTGGAATATTCTCGGCTCAAAGTGTCCCACTCTAATCAGCTCATTCAGCCATAACACCTGCAAAGGGTTCCTGAGCCTTTAAATGGTCTCTCAGTCTGGTTCAGTAGGAATCACAATCATAGGAAAGACTGCTGACCTGACACCATCACTGACACCCTCCATAAGGAGGGAAAGCCTCAAAAGGGAATTGCAGAAGAAGTTGGATGTTCTCAAAGTGCTGTATCAAAGCACATTAATAGAAAGTTATGTGGAAGGGAAAAGTGTGGAAGAAAAAGGTGCACAAGCAGCAGGGATGACCGCAGCCTGGAGAGGATTGTCAGGAAAATGCCATTCAAAAGTGTTGGGGGCTTTCACAAGGAGTGGACTGAGGCTGGAGTCAGTGCATCAAGAGCCACCACACACAGACAGATCCTGGACATGGGCTTCTAATGTCGTATTCCTCTTGTCAAGCCGCTCCTGAACAACAAACAACGTCAGAAGCGTGTTACCTGGGCTAAAGAAAAACAGACCTGGTCTGCTGCTCAGTGGTCCAAAGTCCTTTTTTTCTGGTGAGGCAACTTTTGCATCTCATTTGGAAACCAAGGACCCCGAGTATGGAGGAATAATAGAGAGGCCCAAGGACCCCGAGTATGGAGGAAGAATGGAGAGGCCCAAGGACCCCGAGTATGAAGGAAGAATGGAGATACTCAAGGACCCCGAGTATGGAGGAAGAATGGAGAGGCCCAAGGACCCCGAGTATGAAGGAAGAATGGAGATACCCAAGGACCCCGAGTATGGAGGAAGAATGGAGAGGCCCCAGGACCCCGAGTATGGAGGAAGAATGGAGAGGCCCAAGGACCCAGAGTATGGAGGAAGAATGGAGAGGCACAAGGACCCCGAGTATAGAGGAAGAATGGAGAGGCACAAGGACCCCGAGTATGGAAGAAGAATGGAGAGGCCCAAGGACCCCGAGTATGGAGGAAGAATGGAGAGGCACAAGGACCCAGAGTATGGAGGAAGAATGGAGGGGCCCAAGGACCCCGAGTATGGAGGAAGAATGGAGAGGCCCAAGGACCCCGAGTATGGAGGAAGAATGGAGAGGCCCAAGGACCCAGAGTATGGAGGAAGAATGGAGAGGCCCAAGGACCCCAAGTATGGAGGAAGAATGGAGAGGCTCAAGGAGCCCAAGTATGGAGGAAGTATGGGTAGGCACAAGGACCCCGAGTATGGAGGAAGAATGGAGAGGCCCAAGGAGCCCAAGTATGGAGGAAGAATGGAGAGGCACAAGGACCCCGAGTATGGAGGAAGAATGGAGAGGCCCAAGGACCCCGAGTATGGAGGAAGAATGGAGAGGCACAAGAAGCCTGAGTATATGACAACTAATAGAGGGTGGAGCCTGAACATGGCGGCATGGGAGAGGGTGTAGTAAGCACTCTCCGATAGCCTCCCCTCGTTTATCCTCCCTATGAATCCCTGATTGAATGGCCAGCAGCACTAATTGAGTGCAGAGACCCACCTGCAGGAGAGGATTCGTGGAAGCCCGAGGACGATCGGACCCAGGAGAGTGTCAGGAGAGAGACGGGAGGGGGATACCTCTGGGTTTTCCCCCGACGCCCAGCAGCTGTTATCGAGGAGGAGCAGGGTTGCCAGGGAGACGGTCGGGCAGCCTGGAACCTGGAGAGAGCTGAGAGAGGGAAACCTCGTGGTATCTTCTGGCGTCTCGCGGTGTCACGCGGTGGCTTCGGAGGAGCAGGGTTGCCAGGGAGACGGTCGGGCAGCCTAGAGCCAGCTGAGAGAGGGAAGCCTCGTGGTATCCTCCGGCGTCTTGCGGCGGCTTCGGAGGAGCGGGGTCGCCAGGGAGACGCTGGTGAGACGGGCAAGGTATTGGAGCGGCACCGACACGTGGGAAGCCGCGGAGGAGCTCTGGGAGCTCAGAGAAGGAGAGAGATTGCCCGATAGCAGTGCAGGTGGAGGAGAGCAAAAGACATATTGCCCCCACAATATACACCACGTATAAACATATACCTGTCTCCTCTACTTAACCTACCTCCACCCCATATCACCTCCTAACCATTCTCAACTTTACAGTCTTATAAACTTTATATCTTCATTTTCATAAAAGGGTTAAAAAGTATACCTCCTACACTACTCCTTTCTCTATTAAGTATTAACCTGTATATCAACTCCAACTTAAGAGGACTTGTGACCTAAAGATAAGCTACATGAGCTACGTGAGACCCCTAGGAATCCTTTCAAGAGGCTATAAGTGGACAAAAATACAGAGGAGATCTGCTTCTGGAGTGAGGTTCCAACGCGGTGGGTGAGTGATGACCGTGGGTTAGTCTTCAGCCTACAGGTCCCCTTTTTATACACCATTTACATTGGGTTCGTATATTAGACTTTTATATATATTGAGCTCCTGCACTACTTTCCCAAGTATCCAGAATAAGACAGTGTTTTAAAAATTCATCCTGAAAATAAAAGAATTAGGGGATTCCTAGGATAGGTCTGAAGATCGGGAGGAGTAAGAGAACCGAAGTTGCATGAAACAAGAGTAAATATTTCAATAACAACATGAAAGGTAAAAATATAAAAGGGAGCGGGCCTAAGAATACCCAAACTGGTACAATTAAGAAATATGTGTCACAAGGAAATGTTACCCCAGAAAGAACTCAGGGAATAAATGAAAAAAGTGAATTGGATATAAGTGTGGATAATAGTCCGAGACTTTCCCTGGGCCCAGTTTATAACAATCAAATGGAAGGTATTGAACCAAGAGAGTTGGAAAGAGATATGCAAATACCTAACAAAAAAGAAATGGTGGAGATGTTTAAAGGTTTGGAAAACTCAATAAAGCAAGAGATGGGGATGATCCGGGAAGATCTGGGACAACTGTTAACTAGGGTGGAGGAAGTGGAGGAGAAGGTACAAGCCCAGGCTCAGAATATCCTAAAATTAGAGAAATGGATAATTGAAGATAAAAAAGAATACAAGAGATTGCTTTATAGGATGGAAGAACAAGAAAATAGAGAAAGTAGAAATAATATCAGAGTAAGAGGAATCCCGGAACTGACAAAGGGGGAAGATTTAAAAGAATTATCTGGCAAAATCTTGAACTTCATAATGGACAACTCGGATGAGGAGATGTTCAAACTGGATGAAGTATACAGGATTGGGAAGTACCAACAAGGAAAAGGGGTAGAAAAACCGAGAGATATAATTGTTAAATTTCATAATTATGGAGATAGAGAAGAGATATGGAAAAAGATCAAAGGAAAAACAAATATTACATATGGAGGGAAAAATATCCAAATTTTTGCAGATCTGACAGCAGAGACTCTGAGAAGGAAGAGATCACTGAAACCCCTATTAGAAGAGATGAAAAAACAAAATGTGAAATACAGATGGGGTCGTGACTTAAGTTTAATTGGGTGGAGGGATGGAACTACAGCTATTTTAAAATTCCCGGAAGACATGGAGGAATTTTGTGACAAACTTGGACTGCAGAGACAAACGATACCTGGTTGGGAAGTGGAGGAGGGAGAGTTGGATTTTTGTGGGTCAGGAAAGTGGCAGCTGGTCAAAAGAGGAAATAGAGAATTAACAGATAAGGGGATATTGGGGAGGAGGGGGAGGTAAGCGGTCATGGGCAGAGTCAAACCCCCATAGAGGGATCAAAGGTGGAATATGATCCAAAGGCATGGGAAGCCTGGGGGGGGTGGGGAGGCGGGAGGGAGGGGGGGGGGGGAGCTGGCAGGGGGGGAGGGTTAGGAAGGGTAGGGGTTGGGGAGAGTTGAGGGAGGGAGGGAGGGAAAAGAATAATAAAGGAAATACTCTGCAGGATAGAGAGAGGTATAAAAAGCAAGGGTAAAGAGGAGGATAGTTATGTGATCTCTAAAAAAAAAAAAAAAAAAAAAAAAGATGGAAGATTTACAAGTTATCACTTATAATGTAAAGGGATTAAATTGTCCTGGGAAGAGATTTAGGTTATTTAAGGAATTACATCATCAAGCAGTTTCGGTGGTCTTTTTGCAGGAGACACATCTTGAGATAGAATCTAAGGTGAAGCTGAAATCTAGAGATTACCCAATATGGTATTTTGCAGATTCCCCAATTAAGAGAGCTAAAGGGGTGGCAATAGGGTTCAGAAAAAATATAAGATTTGAATTAAAGGACAGAAAAGTGGACCCAGAGGGGAGATATCTGTTTTTGAAGGGTAAAATACAAGGGGTGGAGTGCACAGTAGCTAATATATATTGTCCAAATAAAAAACCAGAGGAGTACTTGAAGGGTGTGTTAAAAAAGTTGATGGATTTTAAAGAGGGTTGTATAATAGTGGCGGGAGATTTTAATTTTTGTATGGATCCACAAATTGATACAAATTCTAAGGTACAAAGAGAGGGGAGTAGATCTCTGAGACTATTAAAGAAGGTGATCCATGGATGCCAATTGGTAGATTCATGGAGAATCTTGCATATGAAAGATAGAGACTACACATTTTTCTCAAATGCACATCAGATATACTCAAGGTTGGACTATATATTGGTAGAACATCACTTTATAGACTCAATGGTTAAAGCAGACATAGGAGTAATGACGCTCTCGGATCATGCCCCTGTTGTATTGAGGATGGGATGGGGGAGGAGAACAGAAGGGGTAGGTTGGAGGCTGAATGAAGCACTTCTCATGGACAAGGATAATGCACAGAGGATTGGGAAGGAAATTGAGAGATTCTTTAAAGAGAACGAGACAGAGGATGTGTCTAAAGCAACAGTATGGGAGGCTCATAAGGCATATATAAGAGGAGTTCTGATTGCAATTGGGGCAAGAAAAAAAAGAGAAAGAAGAGAAAAAATTAGTGGGTTCTTAAAAGATATATCGGAGTTAGAACAACTATATAAAAATAAAATGCTAATAGAAATTAAGCAGAAGATAATAAAAAAGAAAGAGGAACTGGAAACCCTGATGGAAGAGGAGAGAAGGAGAGTGTATAATAAAGTGTTAAGCGAAAACTATAAATGGGGAGATAGGCCAGGAAAATATTTAATGAGAACCTTAAGGAAAAAAAAAAATAGGAATTATATAGATAAAATAAAAAGCCCTAAGGGAGAAATGGTCCACTCAAATAAAGAAATTGCAAAGACGTTCGCGGACTATTACAGGAAGTTGTATAATATCACCCCATACGATGAAGTAAATAATATGGATAAGGAAAAAAAGAAAAAAAAAAGGAAGATTTATCTAAAAAATGCAGGATTACCAAAAATAAAAGAAGACCAACTAAACTCCCTTGAAGCAGAGATTACACAAGAAGAGATAAGGATAGTAGTAAAAAGTATGGAGATGGGGAAGAGCCCAGGCCCAGATGGCTATACAGTAGGGTATTATAAAAAATTTAGTGAAATATTAAACCCCAAATTGGAAAAATATATGAATGCCCTGGGAGGAGAGATGGACATGAGGGGAGAATCTTTGCAGGCTCATGTGGTACTGTTACATAAAGAAGGGAAAGACGTCTCGCAATGTTCAAGTTATAGGCCCATTTCACTGTTGAATTTGGACACCAAGATATATGCAAAGGTCCTAGCGAATAGGTTGAAGGAGTTTATGCCTACATGGATACATGGAGATCAGGTGGGCTTTGTCCCAGGAAGAGAGGGCAGGGACAATGGGTTGAGATCCCTGATGCTGATTCAGAGAAGTAAAAATGGGGAGGTACCAGCGGTGGCCCTTTCAATTGATGCAGAAAAGGCCTTCGATAGAGTAGACTGGGGCTTCATGATGGATACCTTAGAAGATCTAGGAATAGGAGGTAGAATGAGGGAATGGATTGGAAAACTGTATAGTAAACCCTCGGCAGTGGTAATAGTAAATGGGGAAAAAACAGAACCCATTGGGATGTCAAATGGAACGAGGCAGGGCTGCCCTTTGTCTCCCTTATTATATGTTTTGTCATTAGAGCCTCTTTTATCAACAATAAGGAAAAATGGAGACATAAAGGGAATTCAGATAGGAAGTGTAGAACATAAAGTGGCAGCTTTCGCTGATGATCTGCTGTTTTATGTGGGGAGCCCCAGGATCACACTCCCAAATCTAATGAAATTGTTGAAGGAATATGGAGAATTATCAAATTTAAAAATCAATCCAACAAAAACTGAGATCTTAAACATAAATATCCCAAAAAGTGAACAGGAAAAAATACAAGAAGAGTTTCCCTTTATTTGGAAAGAAAGTGATATAAAGTACTTGGGTGTAAGGCTCAGCACGTCGTATAAAAACTTGTATAAGCTAAACTATATTTCACTATTGAATGAAGTAAAAGGGGAATTAAAAGCGTTAGAGAGAGGAACCCCATCGTGGTTAGGACGTATAAACTTGGTAAAAATGATAATCGTACCAAAAATTTTATACAGATTCCAAATGATACCAATTAAACTCCCGGAAGCTTTTTTTAAAGTGATAAAAAAAATGATAACGGGATATATCTGGAGGAAGAAAAAACCGAGGGTGTCCCATGAGGTATTAAGTAGAGATAAAGAGCAGGGTGGCCTGGGAGTTCCAGATATAAAGAGATATTATAAAGCAGTAATATTAGGAAGAATCTTTGATTGGACGTTCAATGTAGAGGGGAAAAGCTGGGTAAAAATTGAGAATACACTTAGTGGAACTAAACTGAATAGTATAATATGGTTACCGACACAATATAGAGGACTGAAGGAGGATTTAAGTTTGTACACTGTAAATGTATTAAGGGAATGGGATAAAATACACAAATATATGAAATGGGAATTTAACTCTATACTTATGCCACTAAGAAATACAGAATTTTTTCCACCAGGTAGAGAAGAAATAGCAGGTAGATGGTTTACAAAGGAGGACGTCCAACTCAGAGATATAATGGGGGATGGGAAATTGAAGACCTTTAAAGAGCTGGAAAAGGAAAAGGGAAATATTTTCACTAGGCTGGATGAGTGGCGATACTATCAATTAAAACGTTTTTGGGGAAATCTAAAAAAACCCCTGAGAATGAAAGAGGATTGGAATTTGTTTGAAAGGTTGCTGGACACACGGGGTGATGGGAAACATGGAATAGCCAAAGTATATAGAATCCTCACAGATTTAGGCACAAATATTAAACCACTGCACATAGTGAATTGGGAAAGAGACATGGGGGTGGTACTAGATGAAGGAAAACAGAAGAAAATAAATAGATTAGTTCACGGAAATGTAAGTTTGAGGGATGTGGAATTAAATTATAAATGTCTGACAAGATGGCACATTGTTCCGAGTGTGGAGGGAAAGATAAGTGCGGAGAAATCACAGTGGTGTTGGCGAGAGTGTGGGGAAGTGGGGACAGTTTATCATATTTGGTGGGAATGTCCAAAGATTCAAATATTCTGGAAAAAAATAATATATTTAATAGAGAACATCATTGAAATGAATATCGGGTTAGACCCTGGGATATGCCTGTTACATAGTTCAGAAATACCAATTAGTAAATATAAGAAATTAGGTTTAGGGTACTATTTGAACGCAGCAAAAAGCCTGATCCCCAAATATTGGAAGAAAAGAGAAATACCGAAAGAGGAGGAATGGATAGAGAGAGTAAACTGGACTAGGGAGATGGAGAGGATATTTTATATACAGGAAGATAAGATGGAGATACATCTCGCGAGATGGGAAAAATGGGAAAATTTTGTAACAAGTAGGAGAAATTGAAAAATAGAACGTCATAGAGAACAAACTAGTAGGATACGCTTGCTTTGGATACAAGACAAGGGAATGCAGAGCGGGGGGGGGGGGGGAGGGGTCAAGGTTTTAAGAGGGGGGGTTATTGAAAACATAAGAAATAATTGTATATTTATGAGGATAGAGTTGAAAATGTCTTTTCGTTATTTTTTTTTCTATTGTTATTTCTGTGCAAATACTAATAAATATTTAAATAAAAAAAAAAAAAAAAAAGAAGCCTGAGTATGGAGGAAGAATGGAGAGGCACAAGGACCCCGAGTATGGAGGAAGAATGGAGAGGCCAAGGACCCCGAGTATGGAGGAAGAATGGAGAGGCACAAGGACCCCGAGTATGGAGGAAGAATGGAGAGGCACAAGGACCCCGAGTATGGAGGAAGAATGGAGAGGCACAAGGACCCCGAGTATGGAGGAAGAATGGAGGGGCACACACTGCAAGATGCTTGAAGTCCAGTGTGAGGTTCCCACAGTCTGTGTTGATTTGGGGAGCCATGTCATCTGCTGGTGTTGGTCCACTGTGCTTCATTAAGTCCAGGGTCAATGCAGCCGTCTACCAGGAGATTTTGGAGCACTTCATGCTTCCTTCTGCAGACCAGCTTTATGGGGATGCTGACTTCATTTTCCAGCAGGACTTGGCTCCGCCCACACTGCCAAAAGCACCAAAACCTGGTTCAATGACCGTGGGATTACTGTGCTTGATTGGCCAGCAAACTCGCCTGACCTGAACCCCATAGAGAATCTATGGGGCATTGCCAAGAGAAAGATGAGAGACATGAGATGGAACAATGCAGAAGAGCTGAAGGCCGCTATTGAAGCATCCTGGTCTTCCATAACACCTCAGCAGTGCCACAGGCTGATAGCTTCCATGCCACGCCGCATTGAGGCAGTAATTGCTGCAAAAGGGGCCCAAACCAAGTACTGAGTACATATGCAGCTTCTACTTTTCAGAGGTCGGATATTGTTCTATGTACAATCCGTGTTTTATTGATTGCATGGAATATTCTCATTTTCTGAGATTGTGGATTTGGGGTTTTCATGAGCTGTAAGCCATAATCATCACAATGATGACAAATCACGGCTTGAACTATCTTGCTTTGCATGGAATGAGTCTCATATATTAGTTTCACCTTTTAAATTGCTGCACTGAAATAAATGAACTTTTGCACCAGATTCTCATTTTTCCAGTTACACCTGTACATAGTACCCCTATTCATTCCCCAAAAAAAGTGTCGTGTAAAAAAACTCGAAGTCATTTTTGGCAAAACACAAATAAAGAACAATATCCCCCTGATGTAGATCCATCGATGATCCAATCACAATACTCGCTGTCATTGTTGACTCGAAGAAAAAACAAAGCTCCACTCCTGCCGTCTGACAGCTCCGCCGCCTCCCACTTCTAAATAAACTAAAGAGCGCTACCACCCTGTGACATCACCAATACAACATGCCCCGGTCAGTGACGTCACCGAGTGGCACCGTCCCTTAGTATATTTAGTGGCAGGAGGCAGCAGAGCTGTCAGACAGAGGGGAGTCTTCATTGGGAGCGGAGCTTTTCTTTCCAAGTCAGCGGTGACAGCGAGCATCGTGATTGATGATGGATCTACACCGGGGGGACATTTTTGCTTTATTTTTGCTTTTTTAATAAAGGACTTATCAAAAACTGCCTGCTGTATTTAACAGAATACTTTTTTGGGGTGAATAATTAGGGGCACCATGTACTCCATACTCATTCACATGGGGTGAGGGATCTGAGGGCCCCCTTGTTAAATTTTGTAAGTCCTCTGCCTGCAAACCCCCACAGCCACTAGCCTGGGTTGTAGGGAAGAGTCCCTTGTCTCCATCAACATGGACAAGGTGCTCTGGGGGAGCAAAGCCCCCCCTTGCAACAGAACATCCACTCCATGTTAAGGACACGTGGCCTGGTATGTTTCAGGAGGGGGGGTTACTTTCTCATCCCCCTGTTTACTGACCTGCCGAGCTGCATGCTCAGATAGGGGTCTAGTATGTATTTCTTTTTTTTTGGCAAGGGGTCCCCCTCAAAATCCATACCAGACCCGGGATGGGAACCCACGCCATTTTCTTAATATTTCATTGCCGGTAATTCTTTTTTTTAGATTCATCTTTTGGTTAGGACGAAGTGGCCGCTCGCTCCCTAACAACCATGTTGTTTACTGGTTGTTAAGGATGCCAGCGGCCGCCCACTCTTTACCAAGCAGTACACATTTCCTGAATGCCGCATGTCTCCACCACTAATTAATGACCGCATGCATTTCATTCTTTATTTCCTTCTGTGAATGTAACGCCTGTTCATGCGGTATTTACTGAGCGTGTTCAGTGTTTGTGGTCAATACCGCAACACGGGATAGGAAATGGACAGTTTCAGGATGGCATGCGGTATTTAGGGGAAATGTACCGACATATCACATGTGATCTGCTTCTGTGAAGGGAGACAATGTGTGGATTTTGTGTGTGATGTCACAATCATAAATCTTACATTTTACAGATGATATTTTCTCTCATTTCCTTGATTTAGAGTGGAGATCCAATCGATATAGAATTTGAGGTGAAAGCAGAAGAAGAAGAGGCGTATGTGAGGGATGATCAGCAGTCTATGGAGGAGGATGGAATAACGGGGACATTTATAGAGGAGGACACTCCTACAGAGATCAGCACAGGTGGGTCATGAACACTAAATCCATTCCTCCACCCATACTGCTCACTGATTGGTCCAGAGTAGGGCGGGGACTGGGTGATATATCAGCCTGTAATCCCCTGGTCACTTTCCTGAGCTGTGTTCCCCGTCCTGTATTCCTGGATTTCTCTCGGATAATCTTCCTTCTCTGTGCTGCAGACACAATTTATGTATCAGTTCTGGTTGTTTCCTCACTCTCTGACTAAGGTCCATGAATAAAGAAATGACCTGGTAGGAGATCAGAGGAGCCATTTCCTAGTTCCCTTGAGGGTGGAATTGTAAGCTCCTCAGAGACCAAGCTGCCTGATGTGGGCGGAGTCCTCTGGTTTGGGGGAACCAATCAGCTCCTGTCTCGTAATCCTCTTTGTCTTTGTATTTTAGTCCATGGCCGGGAGATGAGGAAAACCTCCGAGGATTGTCTCACTTTGTCTCCAGACTGGAAAGTAGAAGATGAGGACATCACACAGTATAGTCCAGGAGAAAACCCGGCTCCCTCCAATGTCCATCCGGCACCACCCAGTGTAGATGGACCATCAGATTCCTCGTATGCTGAGGAACCTCAGACTGTGCGGGACCGGGCCGGCCTTCCAACAGGGAAGAGCTTCTCCTGTACTGAGTGCGGGAAGGGTTTCCGTTCTAAATCCTATCTTAATGTGCATAAAAGATCTCACACGGGGGAGAAGCCACATTTCTGTCCTGAGTGCGGGAAATGTTTTTCAGTGATGTCCAATCTTTACAGACATCAGAGATCTCATACGGGGGAAAAGCCATATTCCTGTCCTGAGTGCAGGAAATCTTTTTCTAGTAAGTCAAATCTTTACACACATCAAAGATGTCACACAGGTGAGAAGCCGTATTCCTGTCCTGAGTGCGGGAAATGTTATTTATCAAAGTTCCATCTTTTCAGACATCAGAGATCTCACACGGGAGAGAAGCCATATTCCTGCCCTGAGTGCGGGAAATGTTTTTCAGAGAAGAACAGTCTTTACACACATCAGAGATCTCACACGGGGGAGAAGCCATATTCTTGTCCTGAGTGTGGGAAATGTTTTTCTCAGAATTCCAGTCTGCACAAACATAAGAGATCTCACACAGGGGAGAAGCCATATTCCTGTCCTGAGTGCGGGAAATGTTTTTCAGAGCATTCCAGTATGTACAAACATCAGAGAACTCACACAGGGGAGAGGCCATATTCCTGTCCTGAGTGCGGGAAATGTTTTTCCGAGAAGTCCATTCTACACAAACATCAAAGATTTCACACAGGGGAGAAGCCGTATTCCTGTCCTGAGTGTGGGAAATGTTTTTCAAGGTCATCAAATCTTTACACACATCAGAGATCTCACACTGGGGAGAAGCTGTATTCCTGTTCTGAGTGCGGGAAATGTTTTATAGAAAAATCAAAACTTGTCGGACATCAAAGATCTCACACGGGGGAGAAGCCGTTTTCCTGTCCTGAGTGTGGGAAATGTTTTTCAGAGAAGTCCAGTCTGCACAAACATCAGAGATCTCACACGGGGGAGAAGTCACTTTCCTGTCCTGAGTGAGGGAAAGGTTCCTCACTGAAGTCCTGTCTTCCTGTACATCAGGGGTCCCACACAACCCTGGAGGTGTATTAGTGCCTTGAGTGCGGGAAATGTCTTCTAGATGAATGTTGCTGGACATCCCAGCTCTCATGTGGGGAAGAAGCACACCCTGATATACACCTCAGATATACTCCATGGCTGATCTTCATCATGGAAGAAACAGTTCATAAGGAGATCAGAGGCCCCCAAAGACATGGATGAAGTGTGGGACCGGGTTGGCCATTGATGGCAGGAGAAGAATAAAAATGGAGTCCTGCCCTGTGATTGGCTGAGTATATTTTGTGGTGGGAGATTTCACAAACACTTAGAGGTCTATGGAGAACAATGTTGAACGGATGTGACCGGCATTCTCCAGCTGGGAGGAGTTTTGGCCGTATTTTATTTCTTATGATCATTGGCTCCATCTAGTGGCCATAATATCATATTGGGCTAGTTTTACTGATGGAGAGATTTCAGAAAAATCACCTCATTGTGGCCTCTAGATGGAGCCGGCGATCATAGGAAATCTCTGTGTTACTTGAGGTCACACTCCTCCACCCTGAGGTCACACTCCCACACTGTGAGGTCACACTCCCGCACTGTGAGGTCACACTCCCGCACTCTGAGGTCACACTCCTGCACTGTGAGGTCACACTCCCGCACCCTGAGGTCACACTCACGCACCCTGAGGTCACACTCCCGCACTGTGAGGTCACACTTCCGTACTCTGAGGTCACACTCCCACACCCTAAGGTCACACTCCCGCACTCTGAGGTCACACTCCCGTACTCTGAGGTCACTCTCCCGCACCCTAAGGTCACACTCCCGCACCCTGAGGTCACACTCCCGCATCCTGAGGTCACACTCCCGCACCCTGAGGTCACACTCCCGCACCCTGAGGTCACACTCCCGCACTCTGAGGTCACACTCCCGCACTCTGAGGTCACACTCCCGCACTCTGAGGTCACACTCCCTCACCCTAAGGTCACACTCCCGCACCCTGAGGTCACACTCCCGCATCCTGAGGTCACACTCCCGCACCCTGAGGTCACACTCCCGCACTCTGAGGTCACACTCCCGCACTCTGAGACCCATAAAACTTTATTTTGGTGGTATTTATTCAGTGCTGAAATTTTTTTTTTTTTTTTTGCTATATAAATGAAAATGTCCAAAAAGTTTGTAAAAAAAAGTGTTTCTCTTATAAAATATTGCAAATAAATAATCTTTCTTCATAAATTTTGGCCAAAATGTATTCAGATATCTTTTTAGTAAAAAAAAAAACCCAAATTAGTTTATAACCAAAAATTATAATTTAAAAAAAAAAATTACATTTTTATTTTTTTATATTATTATGTTTTTTTACACCCATAAAGGCTGTAAAAGCAATAATTTCTCCTTCTCTCCGTCTGCATTCCTGCAGCCATTAAGAAATACTGTGAGAGCTGTGATTGGTCACAGCTTGTCACATGGTACAAGTCTGTTGGGAATAGCCCTGTACCATGTGACCTCGGTGATCATTCACAGATTTCACTAGTAGTAAGCAATGATATCAGGAAGTGACATTCTCCTTACTACTGTTCATGTGATCACTTGTCTTCAGTTCACTGGTCTTCCCAGTGAATGGCTGTGCAGGGAGGGGAGATGTCAAGACAAGTCTAATAATTGGAGGAGAGCAGACTGAGCTCCCAGCACAGCTACAGAACTGACCATGCTGAGCTCTCATGCCTACTGTGGTCAGTTTGTAATAGGAAATCAGAGGGACTAGCAGGATCACCGGGGATCTCACACAAAGGAAGCAATACAGAGAGAAGAGGAGACGTCTTCATACCAGGACATGGGACAGCCAGCACAGATCAGGAATAGGACATGTTGGAGGAACATATTCTTTGAAGGAGAAGTTCAGGCAAAGCTCTTTTGTCTGTACTTCTGTGGATCAGAGGAGTGCAGTTCATTCTGATCTCCTGTGACCCGTTTTCAGGTGAAGCCCGCTGTCAGCTGACGTCACTCAGCCGGTCCAGTCTGGGGAAAGATCCCGACATCAGAGTCTGGACCAGCCGCACCCTCCCCCTCCACAGCCCAGTGAGTGTGGGGGGGAGGGCAGAGAGCGGTGACTGACAGTCACCGCTCTCTGCTCAGAACGGCTGTGAGAACTCATGGTAAGCAATCACGTGATCGCTGAGTTCTCACACTTGGAGCCGGCGGGGGATGGGTGCAGCATCCACCTAGGGGCAAGGATAATTTTACAAAGTCAATAAATAAATGCCATACTTTTCTGGCCTTTAGATGGCGCTAAGTATCATAGAAATTAGAACCATCTTATTGCCAAATGTGGTATTCTCCATTTTATCTCCATGGAAACCATTCACCCCGCCCAGCACAGAGCCTACTCCCTCTACTCCCCCCATCCCATTCACACAGAGGGAATGACAGGCACATTCACCGGGTGTATTTCTGTGCAATTGTTTTATGAACAGACTCCTAGATGATTACAGCTACTTATATAGGGCCATCAATTTACAGATTTATTACCCATCAGTCCCCGCCCCCGAGGAACCTACAGTCTAAGGTCCCTCACATTCATACATACACATACTAGGGGCCAATATAGACAGGAGCCAATTACCTTCCAGCATGTCTTTGGTGTGTGGGAGGAAACCGGAGTACCCAGAGGAAAGCCACGCAGGCACAGGGAGAACATGCATACTCCAGACAGGTAGGGAAGTGGTTGGGATTCAAATCAATGACATTAGAGCTGCTAGGAGGAAGTGCTAACCACTGAGCCACTGTGCTGCAGAATATGTTTCTATAAAGGTGGGAAGTATGTAGCAGTGAATAGACCTCCCAGCAATGTTATTACCAGGCTGCAGCTAGGGGGCGCTCTAATGTGTACAGTGTGACCCCAGCAGAGTGATCCCATCTAGCCCACATTAACCCTCTCACTGCCAGAGCTGTTTCTGCATTTTTCTTTTGCGTACATATTAAACCGCAGACTTTGGGCCTGAAGATTAGTTAAACCCCCAAACATATATATCATGAAAGGAGAGGCCTGGAGAATAAAATGGTGATATTTTCGAATTTTTGAGAATACAGATACATTATTTTACCAATTTGTTAGTAAAATATAAAAGATGAGGTTGTGCCAAGTCAATAGATACCCAACATGTCCAGACCTAAAATGGGGCGTGCCACTGAGATGATGAAAAACATTTTATATATATACACTGCTCAAAAAATAAGAGGTACACTTTGAAAACCCATCAGATCTCAATGGGGAAAACTCTCTTGCTGAATATGTATACTGATATGGACAGGGCAATGTAAAGACGCCCCATCGTTTGAAGGAAATGAAAATGATCGATCTACAGAGAACTGAATTCAGACACCATGAAAATCAAAGTGAAAAAATGATGCAGCAGGCGAGTCCATTGTGCTGAAATTTAATTGCAGCAACTCAGAATGATACTCAGTAGTTTGTATGGCCCCCACGTGCTTGTATGCATGCCTGACTGACAATGTCGGGGGAGGCTCCTAATGAGACGACCGATGGTGTCCTGGGGGATTTCCTCCCAGATCTGGACCAGGGAACCACTGAGCTCCTGGACAGTCTGAGGTGCAATCTGGCAGAGTTGGAGGAACCAAAACATGACATCCCAGAGGTGTTCTATTGGATTTAGGTTTGGTGGCCATTCAATGGTGTCAATTCCTTCATTCTCCAGGAACTGCCTGCATACTCTCACCACATGAGGCCAGGCATTGTGATGCACCAGGAGGAACCCAGGACCCACTGCACCAGGAGGAACCCAGGACCCACTGCACCAGGAGGAAAACAGGACCCACTGCACCAGCGTAGGGTCTGACAATGGCCTAATAGCAGTCAGGGTGCCATTGTCTAGCCTGTAGAGGTCTGTATGTTCCTCCATGGAGATGCCTCCCCAGACCATCACTGACCCACCACCAAAATAGTTATGCTGAACAATATTATGGGCAGCATAACATTCTCCACGACCTCTCCTGACCATTGCATGTCTGTCACATGTGCTCAGGGGGAACCTGCTCTCATCTGTGAAAAGCACAGGGTGCCAGTGGTGGACCTGCCAATTCTGGTGTTCAATGGCAAATGCCAATCCAGCTCAATGGTGCTGAGCAGGGAGCATAGGACCCACTAGAGGACGTTGGGCCTTCAGTCCACCTTCATAAAGTCTGTTTCTGATTGTTTAGTCAGAGACATTCCCATCAGTGGCCTGCTGGAGGTCATTTTGTAGGGCTCTGGCAGTGCTGTTTCTCCTTCCACAAAGGAGCAGATACCAGTCCTGCTGATGGGTTAAGGACCTTCTATGGCCCTGTCCAGCTCTCCTAGAGTAACTGCCTGTCTCCTGGAATCTCCTCCATGCTCTTGAGACTGTGCTGGGAGACACAGCACTTCTGGCAATGGCACGTATTGATGTGCCATCCTGGAGGAGTTGGACTGCCTGTGCAACCTCTGTAGGGTCCAGGTATGGCCTCATGATACCAGTAGTGACACAGACCCTAGCCAAATGCAAAACTAGTGAAAAACAGTCAGAAAAGATGACTGGGAAAAAATGTCAGTGGCCTGTCAGTGACGATCACGGCGTCAGACCCCAGCCCCTCTCACCAAACTCGTGACCAAAGGACTAGCCAATCTAAAACCATGCTGTCACGTACGTAACAATACCACACCCAGCACAACGATTTTCCAGCTAATGGACTGCATATCGACGTACCGGCAGCCTGAATGCGCTTGTTACTGGGTCAGGTTAATTACGCAATTAACCCTTTACACTGCCACCACCTCCTTTTTATACAGAGAAAGAGGAAACTCAGCAATACACTAGGATGATTGGTTAATTGACAGTATACCGCTATCTCTACAGACTGGTTGTACAGAGGGTTAAACACTCATTTATTTATTTTGGTACTTATATAGCGCTGTCAATTTACACAAAGCTTTCAACATATATATATAGAACATTCACATCAGTCTCTAACCCTCAAGGGGTGTACAATCTAAGGTCCCTAACTTACATTCATGCATACACATATTACGGTCAATTTAGACAGGATCCAATTAACCTACCAGCATGCCTTTGGAGTGTGGGAGGAAACCCACGCAAGCACAGGGAGAACATGCAAACTCCATGCAGGAGGCACCATGGTCAGGAATCGAACCCATGACCCATTTACTGCAAGGCAGATGTGCTAACCACTAAGCCACTGTGCCACCCACAGCAGGGACTCGTAAATTGCAATTAAGAGCTATAGAAACAATTCAACACTTTTAGAAAGTAAGATTTATTACTAAAAGGTCAAAAGGGTGCAGTAGAAATATTTACAGGAAGAAGATGTAACATATATATATATATATATAAATATACAGAGCAATACAGCACAGCAAACAGATAACAGAAAGAAGTTTAGGTTAGTAAGTACTTGCCAAATAAATTCCTGGGGTTAAGCAGTTTCAAGTCTGATGAGCTAAAAAAGGGGTTTCTGGTCTCTCATTGGGTTTCGTTGTTGCCGTGAGATTCTCCTTTGCTTTCTGTCCGATAGATGTTATATTGAACGGTCCTCACTTGTCTGACTCCTCACAAGAACTAACTGCATCTTTTTCCTACACAAAACCTCTTCCCACGATGGACAAGCCAAGCCTTATTTGGCAAGAGGATTGTATAGACAGCCCCTTAGCAAGGTACGCTGAATGCGTTCCTGAGGGAGGGGGGAAATCGGAGGAGAGAGACTGATTTGGGAGTTTAAGAGAAATACCAAAATGTAGTTGTTTGGAGCAGAATGGATGACCGCGCCCATCTCTGTGTGCATGATTGTGACAGCCTCCACCTGTAAAACCATGTCTGTTTTGGGGGTCGTCTCATTTTTGCCCATCTAGTGTACCTGTTGTTCATTTTATTAACACCAAAGCAGCTGAAACTGATGAACAACCCCCTCTGCTACTTACCTGACCAGATCAATATCCCAGGAGGTTCATTGGCTTGGTGGTAGACTCTCATTAAAAAGTCTTCCTTTCATATTTTTGAGCTATATATATATATCTATTCATATGTATGATTTGACTGTCTGAGTGTCAGCTCTTTATAATCCCATTTTTCTGACTGCTCTTCTTTATCAATGTCACACGTGAAGATCTCTTTGTATCATCTCAGCTTGAGTCTAGTAGGAACGTGTGGATTCTGTTCATTCCTTCCACCTTCCAGTGACAATGTTGCTGCATATTCTTCTCAGGAAATTGTTGGCCTCATGGATCTGTTGCTACTAGAAGGTTTGTTATGGAATGACTGAGGCTCTGTTTTCATCTAAAATATAAAATCTATAAAAGAGATAACATCAGCGCAGAGTTGGAGGAAACAGAACAGACCTCCCTGTTGGCCCCAAACTGATCCCCAAAAACTACCCATGAACCCCAATCCCTTCATCCTGGGGGGAGTAAAGATGATCAAACCTGATAAGGACACCCCGTCCTGGACTCATCTCCATCCCATCTCTTTCCTAAATGTCGATGTCTAAATCCTCATCCAATTTCTATCTAAATGGCTGAATTTATCCCCAAATCTCCTCATTTATAAAGTCTAAGTGGGCTTTGTTCCCTATAGACAAGCAGCCGACAATGTCTGACACACAATCCTCCTGAACCATCGAGTCCATCAGAGATCAGAACAGATGCTGCTTTCTTTGGATATGTACGAAGCAGATGAGACACCATCATGGTCCTATCTACCCCCCACCCTAACTCACTGGGGTCTAGGTGATGTCTTCCTGAAATGGGTCATGGCTCTATACAACCCCCATCTGTGATGAGTCAATGCCATGGAGTCCAGTCTTCCTGCTTTCTGATTTGTTATTGAACATGTCAGGGATGTCACCCCCCCTCCCCCATTCATTCTAGCACCAGAACCGCTGGCTGCGCAGATCAGATCCAACCTGTGCATTAACCCTTTCTCTGCCGGGCCCTGAGATCCCCTTTTAACCCCTTGCCTACCGTGCACTGTCACCCCTTCCTGCTCAGGACAGTTTTCAGCTTTCAGCGCTCTCACACTTTGAATGACACCAACTTTTCATCATTTTTGAGACAGATAGAGCTTTCTTTTCTTTTCTTTTGTTGGTATTTAATCACCACCGGGGGGCTTTTATTTTTTGCTAAACAAACTAAAAAATGACACAATTTTGAAAAAAGTTTCTGTTATAAAATGTAAATAAGTAATTTTTCTCCTTCACTGATGTGTGCTTATGAGGCTGCACTGATAGATGGTACTGATAGGTGACACTGATGGGTACTGACAGGCATCATTGATGGGCACTGATAGATGACACTGACTGGCACTGATAGGCAGCACCAACTGGCACTGATAAGCAGCCCTGATGGGTACTGATAGATTGCACATATGAGGAGGCATTGATGGGCAATGACAGGTATCAGTGATGGGAACTGAAAGGCAGCACTGAAAGGCAGCACTGATGGGCACTGATAGACTGCACTGATGAGGAGGCACTGATGGACATTGACAGGCATCACTAGTGGACACTGAAAGGCTGCTCTGATGGGCACTGATATTTGGCATCGATGGACACTGATTGGAGGCAAAGGTGGGCTCTGAAAGGCAGCACTGATGGAGCTGCACTGATGATCATTGCCCTGATTAAAAGTGTAGAGGAGAGGACTGCCGATAGCCAGCATTTCCTGTTTACATGTGATCAGGTGTGATTGGACACAGCTGATCACATGGTAGAGCCTACATCATTGGCTCTTTACCATGATCAGTGATCCACTGTGTCCCCGGGGGTGTGCATGTGCAGATAGAGTGGGAGGATGTCATATGTCCTCCCAGAACAAGAGAGCTCCCCCCCATCCCTCATTTCTCTGTACGGTGGGCAGGAAGCGGTTAAACTCAGGTGGTCAGACCATTTTTGAAATGTTTCCATTTTTTTATTTTTTACAAACAGCCTTGAAAATTGAGAAAATCAAATCTACACAAAACTGTCAAAGAGCAATTTTGTCTAAAAATTATAATTTTTCACTTACAGTTTCCAAAATGTATAAAACCGTACATTTTATGAAAGCATAGGACGGGTAGAATGAAAAGAAGGTGACACCCCAAATCACACATTTTCTGAAAGCATAGGATTGGTAGAATGAAGAGAATTTGCCCCCCCCCCCACAAACTACATTATATGAAAGCATAGTACCGGCAGAATAAAAAGAAAGTGACCTCCCCCCCAAACTGTACATTTTCTGAAAACATAGAAGCGGGAGAATAAAAACGTGACCCACCCAAATCGTAAATTTTCTGAAAGCATGGAAGCGGGAGAATAAAAAGGTGACCCCCCCCTAAATCGTACATTTTCTGAAAGCATAGAAGCGGGAGAATAAAAAGGTGACCCCCCCTAAATCGTACATTTTCTGAAAGCATAGAAGCGGGAGAATAAAAAGGTGACCCCCCCTAAATCGTACATTTTCTGAAAGCATAGAAGCGGGAGAATAAAAACGTGACCCCCCCTAAATCATACATTTTCTGAAAGCATAGAAGCGGGAGAATAAAAAGGTGACCCCCCCTAAATTGTACATTTTCTGAAAGCATAGAAGCGGGAGAATAAAAAGGTGACCCCCCCTAAATCGTACATTTTCTGAAAGCATAGGGCAGGTAGAATAAAAAGAAGGTGACCCCCCCAAACTGTACATTTTATGACAGCTTAGGACCAGTAGAATAAAAGAAGGTGCTAGTGATTTTTCAGGTCCCGTGATATTTGTGCAAATGTTAATAAAAATATATATATATTTTCACTAAAAAAATACATAAAAGTCATTGTTAGCCGAGACAAACAACAAAACTCACAAAATTCCCGCTAACTTCCCACTAAATCTAAAACTGAACTGCGGTAATCAATAAGAAATATTTGTACATTTTAGATTGCGCCTTTTTGGGAAATGGTGAAAATCTAATAGTTGCGAAACTGTAAATGTGCAATTTAGTCTAAAAATCTGAAGATTATAATTTTTCACTTAATATTTCCAGAATTTGTAAACGACCCCCAAACCAGACATTTTCTGGAAGCATAGAACCAGTGGAATAATAAAAAGTGCTACAGATATATTAGACCCGCAATAGTTGGGAAAACGTTTATCCAATCTCTATTTTCACTAAAAATACACTAAAATCATTATTAGAGACATAAACACAACACAACGTACAACATTCCTGCTATAGTCCTACTAAGGCCTCGTTCACACAGGAAATCCTATAGTGTACGACCTGCCAGGCCTCGGTTCCCCACACGGTGATGGACACGTGCTGTGCGGTCCCATTGGTGTCATTGGGGATTCAGTGGCTGCATGGAGGACACAGCTGCTGCCCCCACCCTGACATCCATGAGGGTGCACAGCCCTGAATGCAGACAGTGTGACTTCTGGGACATGCATCCACATGGATGTCAGATTGAGATCAGCAGCTGTGTGTGTGCAGC
Source organism: Staurois parvus (assembly GCF_062004578.1). Lineage (NCBI taxonomy): Eukaryota > Metazoa > Chordata > Amphibia > Anura > Ranidae > Staurois > Staurois parvus. Next base: position 1,709,032 of record NW_028318516.1, read on the forward strand.
CGCTGCGTGCCAATTGGCATCAATGGGACTGCTTGTGCAGGGATACACAGAGCACCGCTGTATACACATGCGGGTGAACAAGGCCTGACATGGGCCTATGCTGTAATGTGCCCTGTAAGGATGAGGCCCCACTTTTTTATTATTTTAATTGTTTTTATAATTTTATTGTATTTATTTTTTTGTGGGGGAGGGGGATGGTTACATATCAGAGGACTAAAGAAATCCTCGGAGTCCTCAATGCAACCTCAGCTGCACTGTAGATGAATAAATAGGAGTCTACTGTACAGAAGCTTCTATTCATTCATGAAACTAAAGCACAGAAAACACTCTTTACTATGCTTCAGTGATGAATGACCACATGAGGGATTGGTACTGATCACTCATTGTGTTCATTCAGGAAGGGGCTGGTAAACATGACATGCCCACCCCCCACTCTCCATCCTGAACACGACACTGATCTCCCACTCCAGCAGCAGCTACAGCCATGGGCGGTGGTAGAGGGGAGGCTGGCCAGCAGTACTGCAGGGAAGGTGCTTCAAGGGAACAGTAAGAGGTCTAAGGACAAGGGGGGAGTCTGAGCGGCAGAGGGAAATATTTAGACATTTTGATTCCCCGTAGCTCCCCTGCAGCAGCTGAAGCTGGTGGGAGGGGAGAGGAGAATAGGCCAGCAGCAGGGAAGCTAAAGGTAGATCTGTGCTGTGGGCGAGCAATGGGTGCTGCGTGGGGGGATCAGTGCTGCGGGGGGGATGTTAGAGGTACAGGGAACCATTCTAGAGGACAGGCAGAGGGTCTGTGGAGTGGAGGGAAGCTCAGGAGACCATGAGGTTATAGCAGAAGGGGAAAGCCATGGACATATGAAGTACTGACCTGGCTAGCTGGAAGCAGTTCTATAGGTCAGTACAACACCCATCCATGGCAGCACAAGGGTTAATGATCACCTCGGGGGGGTTTTAGGGCGCCAACATTTTCCATCATTTCATCAGCACACACCATTCTAAGGATGGACATGTTGGGTGTCTATTTACTCGGCACAACCTCATATTTTACCCCACAAAAAATGAGTAAAATCTTACATTTGTGTTCTCTAATATGACATTTAGTGTATTTATTTACTGACATTTAATCTTGATAAATCATTGAGCTTAATCATGTGACATACAAAACTGGAACTACCACCATTTTATTCTCCAGGGCCTCTGATGTCACAGAATAGATGTTTGGGGGTTTATCTCATCTTCAGGACCAAAATCTGCATTTTCCCATGTGTGCAAAATCATGCAGAAACAGCTCTGGCAGTGAGAGGGTTAATGTGGGCTAGATGGGATCCCTCTGCTGGGGTGACATTAGAGCTCCCCCTAGCTGCAGCCTGGTAATAACATTGCTGGGAGGTCTATTCATTTCTCTGCTCCATACTTCCCGTCTTTATAGAAACGTCTCCTGACATTTGGTGGTCTATTCATAGAATGTTTGTATAGCAATTCCCTCAGTGAGAGTTCATGTCCATTCCTCCTGTGTGAATGGGGGAACCAATGTTATTAGGATCACATCTGAGCTGCTGGAATGTCTTCCATTGATGGAAAATACATTGAAAACTTCTTCTCCTGCCATCAATGGCCGACCCGGTCCCACACTTCATCCATGTCTTTGGGGGCCTCCGATATCCTTATCAACTGTTTCTTCCATGATGAAGATCAGCCATGGAGTATATCTGAGGTGTATATCAGGGTGTGCTTCTTCCCCACATGAGAGCTGGGATGTCCACCAACATTCATCTAGAAGACATTTCCCGCACTCAGGGCACTAATACACCTCCAGGGTTGTGTGGGACCCCTGATGTACCGGAAGACAGGACTTCAGAGAGGAACATTTCTCTCACTCAGGACAGGAATATGGCTTCTCCCCTGTGTGAGATCTCTGATGTTTGTGCAGACTGGACTTCACTGAAAAACATTTCCCGCACTCAGGACAGGAAAGAGGCTTCTCCCCCGTGTGAGATCTCTTATGTTTACAAAGACTGGACCTGTCTGAAAAACATTTCTCGCACTCAGGACAGGCATACGGTTTCTCCCCCGTATGAGTTCTCTGATGTATGTAAAGATTAGACTTCTGTGTAAAACATTTCCCGCACACAGTACAGGAATACGGCTTTTCACCAGTGTGAGATCTCTGATGTCTGGAAAGATCGGACTTCTGTGAAAAACGTTTCCAGCACTGAGAACAGGAATATGGCTTTTCCCCTGTGTGAGTTCTCTGATGTTTGTAAAGACTGTATTTTTGTGAAAAACATTTCCCGCATTCAGGGCAGGAATACGGCTTTTCCCCCATGTGAGAGCTCTGATGTATGTAAAGTTGGGACTTCCTTGAAAAACATTTCCCGCACTCAAGGCAGGAATAAGGCTTCTCCCCCGTGTGCAATCTCTGATGTGTGTAAAGATTAAATTTATGTGAAAAACATTTCCCGCACTCAGAACAGGAGTGTGGCTTTTCACCTGTATGAGATCTCTGATGTGTGTAAAGATTAGCCTTCCTTGAAAAAAATTTCCCACACTGAGGACAGGAATATGGCTTTTCAACCACATGAGACTTCTGATGTCCGACAAGTTTTGATTTTTCTACAAAACATTTCCCACACTTAGAACAGGAATATGGCTTCTCCCCTGTGTGAGATCTCTGATGTTTGTACAGACTAGATTTTTGTGAAAAACTTTTCCCGCATTCAGGGCAGCAATATGGCTTTTCCCCCATGTGAGAGCTCTGATGTATGTAAAGATGAGACTTCTTTGAAAAACATTTCCCACACTCAGGACAGGAATATGGCTTCTCCCCCGTGTGCAACCTCTGATGTGTGTACAGATTGGATTTATGTGAAAAACTTTTCCCGCACTCAGGACACAAAAACGGCTTTTCACCTGTGTGAGATCTCTGATGTGTATAAAGATTAGCTTTCCTTGAAAAAAATTTCCCGCACTCAGGACAGGAATATGGCTTTTCAACCGCATGAGACTTCTGATGTCCAACAAGTTTTGATTTTTCTATAAAACATTTCCCACACTGAGAACAGGAATACAGCTTCTTCCCCATGTGCAATCTCTTATGATGATAAAGGTTAGACTTATCTGAAAAACATTTCCCACATTCAGAACAGAAATATGGCTTCTCCCCCGTGTGAGATCTCAGATGTTTGTACAGACTGGACCTAGCTGAAAAACATTTCCCGCACTCAGGACAGGAATGTGGCTTCTCCCCCGTGTGAGATTTTATATGCAAATTAAGATGGGATTTATAATGGAAACCTTTCCCGCACTCAGTACAGGAGAACCTCTTCAATGTTGGAAGGCCGGCCCGGTCCCACACAGTCTGAGGTTCCTCAGGATACGAGGAGTCCGATGGTCCATCTACACTGGGTGGTGCCGGATGGACATTGGAGGGAGCCGGGTTTTCTCCTGGACTATACTGTGTGATGTCCTCATCTTCTACTTTCCAGTCTGGAGACAAAGTGAGACAATCCTCGGAGGTTTTCCTCATCTCCCGGCCATGGACTAAAATACAAAGACAAAGAGGATTACTAGACAGGAGCTGATTGGTTCCCCCAAACCAGGACTCCGCCCACATCAGGCAGCTTGGGCTCTGAGGAGCTTACAATTCCACCCTCAAGGGAACTAGGAAATGGCTCCTCTGATCTCCTACCAGGTCATTTCTTTATTCATGGACCTTAGTCAGAGAGTGAGGAAACAACCAGAACTGTCTTTTATAGGAGGGACAGTGATGAGGGGATTATAGGACGAGGGTCCCCACCCCCTCTATCACTCATCGCCATCTTCCCAACACAAGAAGTACTGCACTTCCTTATTTACTCCATGATTTAGTCATGAAGAACAGCGGGGCTGAGCCCCACCAGAGGTCAGAGAGTGAGGATGGGGGGAGAACAACCAAGATGAAGACTGGACTGATCCTGAAGACCACCATCATTGGGGTATTGACTCCTCCCTCATTATCACTTTCTGTTTAAGGGTCCAAAGTTGGAGGATGTTATCACATTATTATCACCATGTAAAAGTCTGTGCTCCAATCACATCATCCGATATAAAATGTCCAGCTGGGAGGAAATGGGTGTAACAAAAGAGAATCCATATTATGTGTATATATAGCAGTGGGGGGAGGGGGAGAGCAGAAGTCAGGACTATGTAATGTACAACATAGAGTATATAGTGCAGGGGTCAGGAGGATGTAATGTACAGCATAGAGTATATAGTGCAGGGGTCAGGAGGATGTAATGTACAACAGAGTATATAGTGCAGGGGTCAGGAGTATGTAATGTACAACATAGAGTATATAGTGCAGGGGTCAGGGGTATGTAATGTACAACATAGAGTATATAGTGCAGGGGGCAGGAGGATGTAATGTACAACACAGAGTATATAGTGCAGGGGTCAGGAGTATGTAATGTACAACACAGAGTATATAGTGCAGGGGTCAGGAGTATGTAATGTACAACATAGAGTATATAGTGCAGGGGTCAGGAGGATGTAATGTACAATATAAATTATACAGTGTAAGGGTCAGGACTCATAATATTGGTATTCAGTAATCAGTGGAAGATTAAATGTTTACTGTAGACAAGTTGCAGAGATCCCACACCGCTGCCTCCCATCTCCTGAGATTGCACTCAGTGACTTGGGTCTGAGACACTACAGACATATCCCTCCACCCGGCACAGGTAACAAATACTGGGAGAATTGCTATGTCACCACCATGAGGAATAAGATCAAAATCACACACCCCAGGTGCCTAGGTCTAGTGATGTCTATGGTAAAAATCAACATTTTGCTGCCAGCTGAACCCCAGAACCTCCATAAATCCAGTCTAGATACATAAATTGTGTCTGCAGCACAGAGAAGGAAGATTATCCGAGAGAAATCCAGGAATACAGGACGGGGAACACAGCTCAGGAAAGTGACCAGGGGATTACAGGCTGATATCACCCAGTCCCCGCCCTACTCTGGACCAATCAGTGAGCAGTATGGGTGGAGGAATGGATTTAGTGTTCATGACCCACCTGTGCTGATCTCTGTAGGAGTGTCCTCCTCTATAAATGTCCCCGTTATTCCATCCTCCTCCATAGACTGCTGATCATCCCTCACATACGCCTCTTCTTCTTCTGCTTTCACCTCAAATTCTATATCGATTGGATCTCCACTCTAAATCAAGGAAATGAGAGAAAATATCATCTGTAAAATGTAAGGTCACATAAAAAATCCACACATCATCTTTACAAGTCCATGTTCTAGATGCTCCATCCCACCAACCTTGTAATGATGAGGGATGATGTGACCTTCCTGTGTGGAATCCCGGGAATACAGAGGACGGGGACATCTCTCTGGTGGGTTCCCATGACTGGATCCATCTGTAGGAAACACACACACTGACTGAATCCATTGTTTCTATGTGTTTATCAGATGATGGGGGATCTAGGTGGATCCTCCGTACTGCTCTCTCCTTTACAATAAAGTCTCCTCTTACCCGGTGATGTGAGGGGCGGCTGATTGTCCATCATGACGTCCTTGTAGAGATCCTTGTGTCCTTCTAAATACTCCCACTCCTCCATGGAGAAATAGACAGTGACACCCTGACACCTTATAGGAACCTGACACACACAATGATACAGTCACCATCCAGACACATCCCTTGTCTGTTACTGGAGAATGTCCCAGAATTCCCGGCACCGCTCACCTCTCCTGTCAGCAGCTCCATCATCTTCTTGGTGACTTCTAGAATCTTCTGCATGTTGTGTCTCTCAGGGTTTAGGGAGTCACATGGAGGCACTGTGATGGTCATATGGTCACCTGACTTCAGAAGAGGAAATCTCTGTATTGAGGAACCAATAGGAATATCATGTTAGATTCCCAGAATCCTCCTCACCTCTCCGGTCAGGTCTGAGTTTTATTACTAGAGATAACAGTGATGTCATGTGACCTCCCAGAATCCTCCTCACCTCTCCGGTCAGGTCTGTGTTTTATTAATAGAGATAAGAGTGATGTCATGTGACCTCCCAGAATCCTCCTCACCTCTCTGGTCAGGTCTGTGTTTTATTAATAGAGATAAGAGTGATGTCATGTGACTTCCCAGAATCCTCCTCACCTCTCCGGTCAGCAGGTAGATGATCTCCAGGGTGAGGTTTAGTATCTTCTCAGTCATGTGACTCCGGTCCTCCTCCATCCTCATTGGTGCCATCATGTGATCTATACAGGTCTCCTTGTAGACGGATAACTTTGGGAAATGAAAGTAAGAATGATTTGGATGGTATTGGTCACACAAAAATAGGATGTGGATGTGAGGGGGGAATAGGAGGGTTGCTGGACATTGAAGAACTACTCCACCCTTGGGAAGATGTTTAGTTTGGACTGTTTAGTATTTGCTACACCTTGGAGGTCCCGGGACCGTCTTGTCCTTCCAGATCAAAAATCCCCTTTTCTCTGTTGGGTTTGTTTGGTCTCTGAACTGGTGTTGATGAGTTTTAGATCTGCAGACAAGGAATGATAAATATGATCCTTCCTATGACTTGTTTGCTCTGAGGCAGTGCTGTGAGGACAATGTTGGGTCATCGTGGTGTCCAGGAAGGGGAACTTGATGACTATTGGCTGGATTTACTGGCTAATCAGGATAATTGCCAGAACTCCAGCTGCAAGGCTCCAATCTCTGACAGCTTTCTAACTGACAGGAGTGATGTCACTGTCACTCTCTGCAGTATGAGAAGGGATTGGATAGAATAGAAGGATGGTGCTGGTGGAGTAGAGAGCTGTGAGGGAGGGGTCTGTTCTCTTTCCTCCAATGGTAGCCCAGTATGGGTAGGAGGAGAATGGCAGGGGGTAGGGTCTTGTTTTCATCATTGGCAAGTATACTGTAATATCCAAAACATTGTACAGAGTGGTGGTGGGTTCCTGGGGCTCTGAATTCCAGCACCGGGCACTGCCAGAGCCTGTGTCATGGGAGGTATTGGAGTGTCTCCTGAAGATGTTCAGCACTGACCCCTGACTACCTTTTAGTCAATAATACACCAACAGACCCCCTCTAAGAACAAGTACCCACCAAGGGGCAAAAGACTTCCCTTCTTCATTCCACTTGGTATCTTGGAAAATGTTACTTGACTGGTCAGATGATATGAAGGTGAAGGTTGCCTTCCTTTCCTGGCTGGAGTTCTGTAAGAAGGTCTGGAAAATAAGTGCAGGTGGGAGGACAACCAGAGACCAAGAGCCCCCCTCCCTACCTCAGAGTCCCCCTGAGCCCTACAACCTTCTCTTCCCTCAGAGACATGTTACCTGCCAACCCTATCAACCCAGATTTCACCATCTACTCTACACCCTCAGGGGTCCCAAAGTCTCTCATCCTTAGTACCTCCGTGAGTCCTCTCAGCTCCCCTTCATCCCTCAGACCCCTTATTTTTTTCCTCCCTCTGACACCAATGATTGAACATATTCTTCATGGCAGGCTGGGGAATGTTTTGTTCTGGGTAGAGAAGAAAAATCTGTTTGGCTGCACATCCAAAAAAATAAATCACCTTTATTTGGACATATTCAAACCAGACCCTCCACAATGTATAAAAGAGGGAACATAGCACTTCAGTGGTGATTACTCTTCATTCATTTGGAATGTTTCCTTCCTCCTGAGCAGCAATGTAAGGGGCTCTATGCTCCATACTCCTGACCCCGGCACTCCATCATTGTGTTGGCTGCATAGTGTAATGATTGCCCATTGGCTGCCTGTGTAGTGTCATCATTGTCCTTTGTAGGCCATGTATGGTCAGGATGGTCCTTGTCTTGTCTATTTATTGTCAGTGCTGTTTGTTTAGAGGACCATATTACTAGAATTTATCTCCACAATGAGGAGAATGTTCCGGCCCCGGAAGTGGGGGAATGTTCTGCCCCTGAAGGGGTTAATCTGGGTTCCCACACTATATATGTGTGTATCATCATCTGCTGGAGATAAAAGACGTCACAGTGACTATGGAGGAAGAGGACGGACATGACTATGGAGGAAGAGGACAGGCGTGACTATGGAGGAAGAGGACGGACGTGACTATGGAGGAAGAGGACGGACGTGACTATGGAGGAAGAGGACGGACGTGACTATGGAGGAAGAGGACAGGCGTGACTATGGAGGAAGAGGACGGACGTGACTTTGGAGGAAGAGGACGGACGTGACTATGGAGGAAGAGGACGGACATGATGGGGGTTACTGGGTGGAAATAGGAAATCTTATTACCTCCTCTGCTGCCACTTCAACCAATGTCTACTCTTCTTTGAGCCACATGAAATGTCCTGTCTTTGTTCAGATCACTTCCTGTCTGTACCTGACATCACTTCCTGTCTGTACCTGACATCACTTCCTGTCTGTATTCCATAGAGACTTCCTGTCTGGGTTTACATGAGATCACCACCTTGTGGAGTTCAGAGGAACTGCAGCCCTCAAAATATCTCATAATAGCCATTCCTGTATATTATCTACCTTTGAGGGCTACCACTGAAGATCAACAATTATTTTAAAAATAAAGAAAAATAAATCTAGATCTTTTGCAACCAACTGTTTATGTAATAAAATATCTAAAGAAAAGTCTTAAAGACACAGAACACAAGTTAAAAACAAAAGGTAAACCCAATGAAACAGATACCTCCGAAATGTATATTTTTGTTGAAGAAAATGCAAATATACATCCTAAAGTATAAGAATATCTATCAATCCACTCATAATGAAGATGTTAGACATAAATGACAAGGATGTAATGGTCACAGAGGAATGGTGGTGGAGATCTCTCAAAGTAAGAACACTTCCTTGAATGGTTCTATAAATAAAGAATGAATCCTGGAGGGAATAAAGCTGTAAAGCAATAAATAATATATAAACTGGGCCATCCACTTCATCCATAAAGACATTGTGATTGAAGATCTTCTAGATCACATAGAAGGAGGACTCATCCATGATTTTATACATTTGTTTGGAAGGATAGAACAATCCTCAGAAGGGAACATGTAGGATGACAGGAAAGGCTCCTGACTGGTGAGATCCTCCAAACATAATGATGACATCCATGAACTGGAGCGAGCTCGTTGGGGTGATAAAGCCAATCTGGAAACACTGTGTAGACGTTCTCCAAGAACTCAGCACACTCCAGGTGTGGAGAAAGTCTCCAGGTGGGTTTAGCCTGTCATTTATCATAGGTAGACATGTCCACACATGGACTTCCACAGGGACCCCCGAGACTACATATAGAACTTGTACAGTGTCCCCAGGTCTCCAGGTGGGTTTAGCCTGTCATTTATCATAGGTAGACATGTCCTCACATGGACTTCCACAGGGACCCCCGAGACTACATATAGAACTTGTACAGTGTCCCCAGGTCTCCAGGTGGGTTTAGCCTGTCATTTATCATAGGTAGACATGTCCTCACATGGACTTCCACAGGGACCCCCGAGACTACATGTAGAACCTGTACAGTGTCCCCAGGTCTCCAGGTAGAATTAGTCTGTAATTAATAATGCACAAATGTCCATATATATGGATTTCTACAGGGACCACTGATACCATCTATGCATGGCTTGGATGTCACCCAGATTACTAGGAGCCCATAAAGCAGATGACCATAAAAAGATATAAAAGTCCACTCACTGTCATGGAGCTTCAGATCAAAGGACCTTTGATCCAGGAAAGAACCAAAGTGTAACCATCATGGAGAGATATAGAGAGCACCATCATAGGATAAGATGGGAAAAGACTGACATGTGACTGGTTTGGTTGGTATCCCAAAAGGACAAACAAACTGGAACATGGGAGCCAATAAACACCAGACACTAGTGCCAAAAAAGTGTACTTTACATTAAACATACAAAACACCCCAAAGCCACCCAATACCAACACAAATACAGAGGTACCATTCTCCATATTCTGGATAGTCAAATCCAAAAGTGTAATGGTGCTAGCATGGTAGGTATACGTGGATTTCAAATTGAACTAATTTTATTCCAATAAATCTACAAAACTCTCATCTTCCTGAGGTTCACCGTGCCAGAGAATGAGAACGTCATCGATGTACCTGAACCAACCAGTGATGTTGCTCAGGTACCCTGACAAGGCCTCATCCCCAAGCACTGACTTCTCCCATTCTTCAACATAAAGGTTAGTGTAGGCCGGTACACATATTTTTCCCCATTGTAGTGCCTTGTGCTTGGCAATAACATTTATATCCAACAGGAATGGATTATTTTCCAACAAAAACTTGAGTAATCCGAGAACAAAATGTCTATGTGCAAACATGATTCTAGGTCTGCTGTTGAGTGATTTTCTATAACCTTTAAATCCTTCTTATGAGGGATAGAGGAATATGTCACGGTCCCCCCTCGCTCTCCCTCATCTTCCTCCCCCCTCCTGTCACGGCTTCCCCCTCGATCCCTTTCATCCTCCCCCCTCCCTTCCCCTTACAGGTTCCGACATCCCGCACAAGCCTACATCAAAGGCTGTGCAGGAGGTCAGGAACTGTTCCCTGTGATGTGGTTAGCACCTCTCCCCAGCTCTGCCAGGGAGGAGTCTGACACCCCGCTGTGCCTGCACATGGATTCTTCATGTGCAGGCCACCGGGGTGTCTCTGCGCACGCCCCTTCCTTGTCCTGGTGGGCGCAGTGTGGCCCTAAAGCTTCCCGTGCTCTGCGCCTGCCAGAGACAAAGGCCGCACTCCCTGGGCGCAGCCAGAGTGAGTGGAGCTCACCTCATTGCCCCGGCAACCTGACACAGGGCTGGCCTTTACCAGGGCAAACAGGAAGCATCCTGCTCCGGGATAAGAGGACAGGAGCAGGACCCAGGTGTTTGTTGGTCCCCTGCTCAGAGAGAGAACAGCTGTGTGTGGTCTGAGCCAAGGCCAGACCCCATTGCCCAGACCCCGCTGAGTGCTCTGCTGATTGCTGTGTCCCTGGGGGTTACCCCTGCCTGCTGCCACTGTGTGCCTAGAAGTTACCCCTGCCTGCTGCCACTGTGTGCCTGAGGAGTTACCCGTCTGCTTCCGCTGTGTGCCTGAAGAGTTACTCCTGCCTGCTGCTGCTGTGTTCCTGAGAAGTTTCCCCTGCCTGATGACCGCTGTGTCTCTGGGGAGTTACTCCTGCCTGCTCTGCTGATCGCTGTGTGCCCAGGAAGTTACCCCTGCCTGCTGACCGCTGTGCCTGAGAAGTTACCCCTGCCTGCTGACCGCTGTGCCTCAGAAGTTACCCCTGCCTGCTGACGCTGTGTGCCTGAGAAGTTACCCCTGTCTGCTGCTGCTGTGTCTCTGGGAAGTTACCCCTGTCTGCTGCTGCTGTGCCTGAGAAGTTATCCTTGCCTACTGACCACTGTGTCTCTGGGAAGTTACCCCTGCCTGCTGCTGCTGTGTGCCTGAGAAGTTACCCCTGCCTTCTGACCGCTTTGACTCTGGGAAGTTACCCCTGCCTAAAACCATGAGTGTTCATATTTCCCCCACCTGGACTACCCCATTGAATCTCTATATTGCCCTGTCTGGACTGCCCCATTGAATGCTCATATTTTCCTTGCCTGGACTGCCCTGTTGAATCTCCATATTGCCCTTGTCTGGACTGCCCTATTGAATTCCCATATTCTCCCTGCCTGGACTTCCCCATTGTACACCCACATTCTCCCTGCCTGGACTACCCCATTGAACACTTGGATTAATACTTGCTTGGACTGCCCTATTGCATGCCTGGATTTTTATAGCTACCTGGACTGCCCCACTGAGTGTTTGGGCCATCGTTACCCAATTCACCCTATTGTGGGCCGGATTATCGCTGTTCTGACTCCTCCCCCCCTCTTCCCCCCTTTTTTGGGTACCCGGATGCTACCTTATTACCTTGATTGAGTGTCTTTCCCATTTCAATAATACTTTGTGTGTTTATCATCCTCCGTGTGTGTTCTGTCCTGCCTACGCTTCCATCACAGAATATAATGCCTCTACATCTAATGTAAGATGACATCATCAGGTACTGACAAATCATTTACAACTTTTAGGAAGTGCAAAGTGTCTCTCACATAGGAGGGTAAAGCCACCACAAAAGGTTGTAGCAATTCATCAATATACTCATTGACTTTCTTGTGAGGGACCCCCTCCCTGAGATAATAGTTCTTCCAGGAAGGGGTCAACCACTGATTTATGGACTTTTGGAAGTCTATTAAAATGGTATCTGGATTTAATACCTTAAAGAAGGTTGTGGTCTTTTTATCAGTGTTACCCTTCTCAGAAGCTTCCTCAATCACACCAGAGAGGACCTTCTGACCATTCTCCAGGTTGATGGTTGTTGTCTTAGTGTACCTTTCCTTATGTTTTATGATCTGTTGACACATCAACACATATCTTTGTTGCTCCATGATGACAAGGTTCCCCCCTTGTCAGTAGGCATGATCACAATGTCATGACAGTTCATAAGCTGTTCCAAAGCAACACGTTCTTCACCCATAGGATCATCATAGGCCATCTTCCCAAAATTCACCGTTTTTACTTCTCTGATAACTGCAGCCACAAAACACTGAACTCCAGCTACTGCCGACAAGAAGGGAAAGAGAAGATTCAACACGTAAACCCTCATCATCGGATCTCATTTCATGATAACAGATGAACGATCTCTTATCAAAGTTGGGACCGTTTCTCCAACCGATTAAACACGCTGGGAATCCCCAGCTATATCTAACGTTCTGCTTTCTCATTTGTTCAAGTAATGGTTCAATATTCTCCTTCTTATTAAAGTTTCCACTGCTAGGTCAGCAAAGATCTGCAAATTTATATCTCCATATTTTATTGCTGCCCTTCCTTTTATCTCCTTCCAAAGCTCCTCTTTATCCCGGTAATAATGGAATTGTACAATCACATCTCTCAAATGTTCTCTTCTACCTTCTTGCCATAATCTTCCGATTCTATATACTTCATCAGTTTTAAGTGGCTCTGTTGCAGGTCTGTCCATTACTATTACAAGCATTTTCCCTGTTCTTTCCATTACATTTTCTCCTTGGGAGGTCTCTGGGAAACCTTGAATCCTTAAATTGCATCTTCTATCCCTGTTCTCCTGATTTTGCAGTTTATATAGCAGATTTCTCTGTTCTTTTCTCATTTCCGTCATCTTTCTCTATAAATTTAATATGTCTTGGGCATGTTTATCCAATTCTTCCTCCGTCTCTTCTACCCTCTTCAATACCTGCCCCAAATCTTTGTGCTGTTTCTCCATCTCCAGTTTTATTGACTTTTCTAACCCTTTAAACATTTCTGCAATGTCTGTTTTAGTGGGTAATTGAGAGTTCTTTTTTTGTTCTTCTATGTTCTCCAAATCCGCTGTTTTTCCTGTATCTCCTTCCTCTATATCCTGACCAACGTTGGTCATGTCCAGGACAATCTAGAGCATTCTCCAGTGCTTCCATCTCTGTTCTCCATCTCTGTTCTTCCACTTATTCCTTGCTGTCTCTCGGGGGTCTGTTTCTCTTGTTGGGGTATATTTTGTAATTGAGCTTGTCTGGGAGGCCTTTGGCCCTCCTCCTTTTATCCCTTTATTTTTCATCCTGTTGACATTTTTCACCACTTCCTGCACTCCTTCACACCGGCCAGCTTCTCCTACCTCCCAGGACTCCTTTGCAGCGAGTCATGTGACCGCTCGGCATCCACGCTGGATCTCTGCTCTCCTCCTCCAGCCTCAGCTGCACTCTCACTCTCTATCACCGGCCGGCCAGTCAAACCTGGAAGGGTCCGCACTCCTCGCTCTCCTCCACAGGGGACCACTCCTGATCCCAGGTAGGTCACGGCAGCTGCTCCTAGGGGATTTCCTCCTGTGCTGTAGTGGGACATTGGAGACGCCTGGTACTGGGAGATCTCACATTGATCTCCCAATTGGCGCCATGTTCAGGCTCCTCCTCTGCAAACTAGTTTCCTTCATTTATTGATAAACCCCATAAGACCAATGAAGTGGGTGTAAAGTGGAAGCAGTGGATGTGCAGGGAGCAGCATCTTGAGCACAAAGCACTTTATGTTGTGGATGGATTTGCACACGGTTCAGTTTCCTTCATTTATTGATAAACCCCATAAGACCAATGAAGTGGGTGTAAAGTGGAAGCAGTGGATGTGCAGAGAATAGGATTTGGAGCCCCGAGCTCTTTATCTCTGAATGTCTCCACATATTTGTAGTGTATTTGTGATGATTTCTGTGCACACACAATAGGACAGCGCTGTGACACATAATGCTCTTCTAGATGACAGGGAATCCTTCCCTTTGTTACAGCAGCAGTCCGCTAGAAGGTTTTTGTAGGTTTGGAGTTGTTACACATAGCGCGGGTTTTATCCATTTATAGTGATGACATCATTGCCCAAATCTGGGGGTCACCAGCCATTTCCACCCTTTACTCCCAGCTGGGGGGCTTTGCATCCATATACCAGATGTTCTACAGGACTAAATCTGCAATCAATGTTACTGCAAAATCAAAGGGGCCAAAACCCCTCCCCCGAGGAGTCATATATTTCTGTCCCCCTTGGTGGGAGTGGAGGTGACCCCTCTATAAGGATCTACAGTCCATACACACCCAGCACAAGGCCGGGGTCACACTACCAGACGCTTCTCGGGGCTGCAGTTCCTCTGAGCTCCACAACGTGGGGATCTCACTTCTACCCAGACAGGAAGTCTCTATGGAAGACAGACAGGAAGTGATGTCAGGTACAGACAGGAAGTGATGTCAGGTACAGACAGGAAGTTCCAGGGGAAACATGAGTAAGTAGGAAGCAGAGAGGAGACATTGTTGGATCTGGCAGCAAAGTAGGTAATATGTAGATGAACCACTTCAGGGGGAGGAGTTGATGATAATATATCTTGCTCCCAAAGCTGGCCTACATGGTTTAGAAGGACACAAGGATCTCTACAAGGACGTCATGATGGACAATCAGCCGCCCCTCACATCACCGGGTAAGAGGAGACTTTATTGTAAAGGAGAGAGCAGTACGGAGGATCCACCTAGATCCCCCATCATCTGATAAACACATAGAAACAATGGATTCAGTCAGTGTGTGTGTTTCCTACAGATGGATCCAGTCATGGGAACCCACCAGAGAGATGTCCCCGTCCTCTGTATTCCCGGGATTCCACACAGGAAGGTCACACCATCCCTCACCATCATCAGGTAGATGATGACAATTATTGGTAGTTGTGATTTATACACAGCATGTTTGTTACAATTAGAGATGAGCGAATCGAAGTATCCGAAGTGGAATTCGAGTCGAATTTCGGAAAAATTTCGATTCGTGCCGAATCCGAAAAACAGCCTAATTCGGACGCGCGAATCGAAATTTTTCCGAAAATGGCGGCTGACATGTGCGGCGACGGAGCGGGGATGTCGGGGAAGGCGCGCAGACAAGGCGCGCTGCCCCATAATGCATTCCTCAACGACATGTGATCGCATCAGCCAATCAGCAGCCAGCCAGCCAGCACTGTGTAATGGTCGAGGTATATATAGCGGCCATTTTGGAAATCTTCATTTGCCTGCAGTCATTGAACAGAGGCAGACCGCTCTGTACTAGGGACAGGGACAGAGTTAGGGCCACAGAAACGAGAATTGGGGACAGAGAGAAGTTACTTAGGGACAGAGAACCATTACTCAGGGACACAGACTTGTTAATGAGGGCCACAGAATCGTTATTTAGGGACAAAGAAACGCTAGTTAGGGCCACAGAATTCATACTCAGGGACAGACAGAATTGTTACTCAGTGCCAGAGAATTGTTACTTAGGGCCACAGAAACGTTATTAGGGCCACAGAATTTTTACTCAGGGACAGACAGAATTGTTACTGAGTGCCAGAGAATTGTTACTCAGGGACAGACAGAATTGTTACTGAGTGCCAGAGAATTCTTACTCAGGGCCACAGAATTCATTCTCAGGGACAGACAGAATTGTTACTCAGGGACAGACAGAATTGTTACTGAGTGCCAGAGAATTGTTACTCAGGGACAGACAGAATTGTTACTGAGTGCCAGAGAATTGTTACTCAGGGACAGACAGAATTGTTACTGAGTGCCAGAGAATTGTTACTCAGGGACAGACAGAATTGTTACTGAGTGCCAGAGAATTGTTACTCTCACAGACACAAAATTGTTACTTGCACAGACACAGAATTGTTACTTGCACAGACACACAATTGTTACTCAGGGCCACAGAATTCATACTCAGGGACAGACAGAATTGTTACTGAGTGCCAGAGAATTCTTACTCAGGGCCACAGAATTCATACTCAGGGACAGACAGAATTGTTACTCAGGGACAGACAGAATTGTTACTGAGTGCCAGAGAATTGTTACTCAGGGACAGACAGAATTGTTACTGAGTGCCAGAGAATTGTTACTCAGGGACAGACAGAATTGTTACTGAGTGCCAGAGAATTGTTACTCTCACAGACACAAAATTGTTACTTGCACAGACACAGAATTGTTACTCGCACAGAGACAGAATTGTTACTCAGGGCCACAGAATTCATACTCAGGGACAGACAGAATTGTTACTGAGTGCCAGAGAATTGTTACTCAGGGACAGACAGAATTGTTACTGAGTGCCAGAGAATTGTTACTCTCACAGACACAAAATTGTTACTTGCACAGACACAGAATTGTTACTTGCACAGACACACAATTGTTACTCAGGGCCACAGAATTCATACTCAGGGACAGACAGAATTGTTACTGAGTGCCAGAGAATTCTTACTCAGGGCCACAGAATTCATACTCAGGGACAGACAGAATTGTTACTCAGGGACAGACAGAATTGTTACTGAGTGCCAGAGAATTGTTACTCAGGGACAGACAGAATTGTTACTGAGTGCCAGAGAATTGTTACTCTCACAGACACAAAATTGTTACTTGCACAGACACAGAATTGTTACTTGCACAGACACACAATTGTTACTCAGGGCCACAGAATTCATACTCAGGGACAGACAGAATTGTTACTGAGTGCCAGAGAATTGTTACTCAGGGACAGACAGAATTGTTACTGAGTGCCAGAGAATTGTTACTCTCACAGACACAAAATTGTTACTTGCACAGACACAGAATTGTTACTCGCACAGAGACAGAATTGTTACTCAGGGCCACAGAATTCATACTCAGGGACAGACAGAATTGTTACTGAGTGCCAGAGAATTGTTACTCAGGGAAGACAGAATTGTTACTGAGTGCCATAGAATTGTTACTCAGGGACAGACAGAATTGTTACTGAGTGCCAGAGAATTGTTACTCTCACAGACACAAAATTGTTACTTGCACAGACACAGAATTGTTACTCGCACAGAGACAGAATTGTTACTCAGGGCCACAGAATTCATACTCAGGGACAGACAGAATTGTTACTGAGTGCCAGAGAATTGTTACTCAGGGACAGACAGAATTGTTACTGAGTGCCAGAGAATTGTTACTCTCACAGACACAAAATTGTTACTTGCACAGACACAGAATTGTTACTTGCACAGACACACAATTGTTACTGAGTGCCAGAGAATTGTTACTCAGGGACAGACAGAATTGTTACTGAGTGCCAGAGAATTGTTACTCAGGGACAGACAGAATTGTTACTGAGTGCCAGAGAATTGTTACTCAGGGACAGACAGAATTGTTACTGAGTGCCAGAGAATTGTTACTCTCACAGACACAAAATTGTTACTTGCACAGACACAGAATTGTTACTCGCACAGAGACAGAATTGTTACTCAGGGCCACAGAATTCATACTCAGGGACAGACAGAATTGTTACTGAGTGCCAGAGAATTGTTACTCAGGGACAGACAGAATTGTTACTGAGTGCCAGAGAATTGTTACTCTCACAGACACAAAATTGTTACTTGCACAGACACAGAATTGTTACTTGCACAGACACACAATTGTTACTCAGGGCCACAGAATTCATACTCAGGGACAGACAGAATTGTTACTGAGTGCCAGAGAATTGTTACTCAGGGACAGACAGAATTGTTACTGAGTGCCAGAGAATTGTTACTCTCACAGACACAAAATTGTTACTTGCACAGACACAGAATTGTTACTCGCACAGAGACAGAATTGTTACTCAGGGCCACAGAATTCATACTCAGGGACAGACAGAATTGTTACTGAGTGCCAGAGAATTGTTACTCAGGGAAGACAGAATTGTTACTGAGTGCCATAGAATTGTTACTCAGGGACAGACAGAATTGTTACTGAGTGCCAGAGAATTGTTACTCTCACAGACACAAAATTGTTACTTGCACAGACACAGAATTGTTACTCGCACAGAGACAGAATTGTTACTCAGGGCCACAGAATTCATACTCAGGGACAGACAGAATTGTTACTGAGTGCCAGAGAATTGTTACTCAGGGACAGACAGAATTGTTACTGAGTGCCAGAGAATTGTTACTCTCACAGACACAAAATTGTTACTTGCACAGACACAGAATTGTTACTTGCACAGACACACAATTGTTACTGAGTGCCAGAGAATTGTTACTCAGGGACAGACAGAATTGTTACTGAGTGCCAGAGAATTGTTACTCAGGGACAGACAGAATTGTTACTGAGTGCCAGAGAATTGTTACTCAGGGACAGACAGAATTGTTACTGAGTGCCAGAGAATTGTTACTCGCACAGACACAAAATTGTTACTTGCACAGACACAGAATTGTTACTCGCACAGAGACAGAATTGTTACTCAGGGCCACAGAATTCATACTCAGGGACAGACAGAATTGTTACTGAGTGCCAGAGAATTGTTACTCAGGGACAGACAGAATTGTTACTGAGTGCCAGAGAATTGTTACTCTCACAGACACAAAATTGTTACTTGCACAGACACAGAATTGTTACTTGCACAGACACACAATTGTTACTCAGGGCCACAGAATTCATACTCAGGGACAGACAGAATTGTTACTGAGTGCCAGAGAATTCTTACTCAGGGCCACAGAATTCATACTCAGGGACAGACAGAATTGTTACTCAGGGACAGACAGAATTGTTACTGAGTGCCAGAGAATTGTTACTCAGGGACAGACAGAATTTTTACTGAGTGCCAGAGAATTGTTACTCTCACAGACACAAAATTGTTACTTGCACAGACACAGAATTGTTACTTGCACAGACACACAATTGTTACTCAGGGCCACAGAATTCATACTCAGGGACAGACAGAATTGTTACTGAGTGCCAGAGAATTGTTACTCAGGGACACCTAATCGTTGAATTAAATAGTATGTCAGACAACATGCAGAGGAGTGGCAGAGGAGGCAATGTTTTAGGAGCGAGCAGACGTGGCAGCAGAGGAAGGGGTCGAGGCAGCAGTATTCGCAGCCAGAGGCCAGTGCTCCCGGTGTCATCCAGCGGTCGTGTCTCCACCGACAACCCTGCCGTCATTGATTGGTTGGCTCGGTCGTCTTCCTCTTCCCAGGTCACCTCTGACACCTACAGCCAACGGTCGGTGGGTACGTCAGACACAACCGTTAGTTGGCATGGCCCGGGACCAAGCCCACTGAAATCACGTGTCCTCTACCTGCCCCTGTCCTTTGCTGTTCCCTCACCAAGCGAAGTATCGCATGCTGTGGGCTCAGCCCCACTGTACAGTGAGGAAGAGCTAACAGAGGGCGGTCAGGAACGGGGGGAGACATCGGCCTTTTCAGCAGCCAAGCGAACAAGTACTGGCGAGGAGAGTGGCTCGGTAGCCGGTCTAGAGACAGGTCTGTCTCCTGTCTCATGTGCCACTTTCAGGTCTCTTCACACTGCTGGTGTGTTTAATTTTTTGACATAGGGTGCAGGCAGATTACGGGCCTCACATAGCTGCTGCCAGGCCCCTAATCTGCCATGGGCCCCTATATACCGCCTCCTCATGCTGCTGCCAAGTCCAGAGTCTGTCATGGTCCCTGTACGGCCTCCCATTGCTGCTGTCTCCATCGCCACACTCTGCTGCCATGTGCCACTTTCAGGTCTCTTCACACTGCTGGTGTGTTAAATTTTTTGACATAGGGTGCTGCAAGATAACGGGCCTCACATAGCTGCTGCCAGTCCCCTAATCAGCCATGGGCCCCTATACCGCCTCCTCCTGCTGCTGCCAGGTCCAGAGTCTCTCATGCCATGTGCCACTTTCAGGTCTCTTCACACTGCTGGTGTGTTAAATTTTTTGACATAGGGTGCTGCAAGATAACGGGCCTCACATAGCTGCTGCCAGGCCCCTAATCTGCCATGGGCCCCTATATACCGCCTCCTCATGCTGCTGCCAAGTCCAGAGTCTGTCATGGTCCCTGTACGGCCTCCCATTGCTGCTGTCTCCATCGCCACACTCTGCTGCCATGTGCCACTTTCAGGTCTCTTCACACTGCTGGTGTGTTAAATTTTTTGACATAGGGTGCAGGCAGATTACGGGCCTCACATAGCTGCTGCCAGGCCCCTAATCTGCCATGGGCCCCTATATACCGCCTCCTCCTGCTGCTGCCAGGTCCAGAGTCTCTCATGGGTCCCTGTACGGCCTCCCATTGCTGCTGTCTCCATCGCCACACTCTGCTGCCATGTGCCACTTTCAGGTCTCTTCACACTGCTGGTGTGTTAAATTTTTTGACATAGGGTGCTGCAAGATAACGGGCCTCACATAGCTGCTGCCAGGCCCCTAATCTGCCATGGGCCCCTATATACCGCCTCCTCATGCTGCTGCCAAGTCCAGAGTCTGTCATGGTCCCTGTACGGCCTCCCATTGCTGCTGTCTCCATCGCCACACTCTGCTGCCATGTGCCACTTTCAGGTCTCTTCACACTGCTGGTGTGTTAAATTTTTTGACATAGGGTGCTGCAAGATAACGGGCCTCACATAGCTGCTGCCAGGCCCCTAATCTGCCATGGGCCCCTATACCGCCTCCTCCTGCTGCTGCCAGGTCCAGAGTCTCTCATGCCATGTGCCACTTTCAGGTCTCTTCACACTGCTGGTGTGTTAAATTTTTTGACATAGGGTGCTGCAAGATAACGGGCCTCACATAGCTGCTGCCAGGCCCCTAATCTGCCATGGGCCCCTATATACCGCCTCCTCATGCTGCTGCCAAGTCCAGAGTCTGTCATGGTCCCTGTACGGCCTCCCATTGCTGCTGTCTCCATCGCCACACTCTGCTGCCATGTGCCACTTTCAGGTCTCTTCACACTGCTGGTGTGTTAAATTTTTTGACATAGGGTGCAGGCAGATTACGGGCCTCACATAGCTGCTGCCAGGCCCCTAATCTGCCATGGGCCCCTATATACCGCCTCCTCATGCTGCTGCCAAGTCCAGAGTCTCTCATGGGTCCCTGTACGGCCTCCCATTGCTGCTGTCTCCATCGCCACACTCTGCTGCCATGTGCCACTTTCAGGTCTCTTCACACTGCTGGTGTGTTAAATTTTTTGACATAGGGTGCTGCAAGATAACGGGCCTCACATAGCTGCTGCCAGGCCCCTAATCTGCCATGGGCCCCTATATACCGCCTCCTCATGCTGCTGCCAAGTCCAGAGTCTGTCATGGTCCCTGTACGGCCTCCCATTGCTGCTGTCTCCATCGCCACACTCTGCTGCCATGTGCCACTTTCAGGTCTCTTCACACTGCTGGTGTGTTAAATTTTTTGACATAGGGTGCTGCAAGATAACGGGCCTCACATAGCTGCTGCCAGGCCCCTAATCTGCCATGGGCCCCTATATACCGCCTCCTCATGCTGCTGCCAAGTCCAGAGTCTGTCATGGTCCCTGTACGGCCTCCCATTGCTGCTGTCTCCATCGCCACACTCTGCTGCCATGTGCCACTTTCAGGTCTCTTCACACTGCTGGTGTGTTAAATTTTTTGACATAGGGTGCAGGCAGATTACGGGCCTCACATAGCTGCTGCCAGGCCCCTAATCTGCCATGGGCCCCTATATACCGCCTCCTCCTGCTGCTGCCAGGTCCAGAGTCTCTCATGGGTCCCTGTACGGCCTCCCATTGCTGCTGTCTCCATCGCCACACTCTGCTGCCATGTGCCACTTTCAGGTCTCTTCACACTGCTGGTGTGTTAAATTTTTTGACATAGGGTGCTGCAAGATAACGGGCCTCACATAGCTGCTGCCAGGCCCCTAATCTGCCATGGGCCCCTATATACCGCCTCCTCATGCTGCTGCCAAGTCCAGAGTCTGTCATGGTCCCTGTACGGC
Organism: Staurois parvus; assembly: GCF_062004578.1. NCBI lineage: Eukaryota > Metazoa > Chordata > Amphibia > Anura > Ranidae > Staurois > Staurois parvus. Next base: position 1,731,233 of record NW_028318516.1, read on the forward strand.
CTCCCATTGCTGCTGTCTCCATCGCCACACTCTGCTGCCATGTGCCACTTTCAGGTCTCTTCACACTGCTGGTGTGTTAAATTTTTTGACATAGGGTGCTGCAAGATAACGGGCCTCACATAGCTGCTGCCAGTCCCCTAATCAGCCATGGGCCCCTATACCGCCTCCTCCTGCTGCTGCCAGGTCCAGAGTCTCTCATGCCATGTGCCACTTTCAGGTCTCTTCACACTGCTGGTGTGTTAAATTTTTTGACATAGGGTGCTGCAAGATAACGGGCCTCACATAGCTGCTGCCAGGCCCCTAATCTGCCATGGGCCCCTATATACCGCCTCCTCATGCTGCTGCCAAGTCCAGAGTCTGTCATGGTCCCTGTACGGCCTCCCATTGCTGCTGTCTCCATCGCCACACTCTGCTGCCATGTGCCACTTTCAGGTCTCTTCACACTGCTGGTGTGTTAAATTTTTTGACATAGGGTGCAGGCAGATTACGGGCCTCACATAGCTGCTGCCAGGCCCCTAATCTGCCATGGGCCCCTATATACCGCCTCCTCCTGCTGCTGCCAGGTCCAGAGTCTCTCATGGGTCCCTGTACGGCCTCCCATTGCTGCTGTCTCCATCGCCACACTCTGCTGCCATGTGCCACTTTCAGGTCTCTTCACACTGCTGGTGTGTTAAATTTTTTGACATAGGGTGCTGCAAGATAACGGGCCTCACATAGCTGCTGCCAGGCCCCTAATCTGCCATGGGCCCCTATATACCGCCTCCTCATGCTGCTGCCAAGTCCAGAGTCTGTCATGGTCCCTGTACGGCCTCCCATTGCTGCTGTCTCCATCGCCACACTCTGCTGCCATGTGCCACTTTCAGGTCTCTTCACACTGCTGGTGTGTTAAATTTTTTGACATAGGGTGCTGCAAGATAACGGGCCTCACATAGCTGCTGCCAGTCCCCTAATCAGCCATGGGCCCCTATACCGCCTCCTCCTGCTGCTGCCAGGTCCAGAGTCTCTCATGCCATGTGCCACTTTCAGGTCTCTTCACACTGCTGGTGTGTTAAATTTTTTGACATAGGGTGCTGCAAGATAACGGGCCTCACATAGCTGCTGCCAGGCCCCTAATCTGCCATGGGCCCCTATATACCGCCTCCTCATGCTGCTGCCAAGTCCAGAGTCTGTCATGGTCCCTGTACGGCCTCCCATTGCTGCTGTCTCCATCGCCACACTCTGCTGCCATGTGCCACTTTCAGGTCTCTTCACACTGCTGGTGTGTTAAATTTTTTGACATAGGGTGCTGCAAGATAACGGGCCTCACATAGCTGCTGCCAGGCCCCTAATCTGCCATGGGCCCCTATATACCGCCTCCTCATGCTGCTGCCAAGTCCAGAGTCTGTCATGGTCCCTGTACGGCCTCCCATTGCTGCTGTCTCCATCGCCACACTCTGCTGCCATGTGCCACTTTCAGGTCTCTTCACACTGCTGGTGTGTTAAATTTTTTGACATAGGGTGCAGGCAGATTACGGGCCTCACATAGCTGCTGCCAGGCCCCTAATCTGCCATGGGCCCCTATATACCGCCTCCTCCTGCTGCTGCCAGGTCCAGAGTCTCTCATGGGTCCCTGTACGGCCTCCCATTGCTGCTGTCTCCATCGCCACACTCTGCTGCCATGTGCCACTTTCAGGTCTCTTCACACTGCTGGTGTGTTAAATTTTTTGACATAGGGTGCTGCAAGATAACGGGCCTCACATAGCTGCTGCCAGGCCCCTAATCTGCCATGGGCCCCTATATACCGCCTCCTCATGCTGCTGCCAAGTCCAGAGTCTGTCATGGTCCCTGTACGGCCTCCCATTGCTGCTGTCTCCATCGCCACACTCTGCTGCCATGTGCCACTTTCAGGTCTCTTCACACTGCTGGTGTGTTAAATTTTTTGACATAGGGTGCTGCAAGATAACGGGCCTCACATAGCTGCTGCCAGGCCCCTAATCTGCCATGGGCCCCTATACCGCCTCCTCCTGCTGCTGCCAGGTCCAGAGTCTCTCATGCCATGTGCCACTTTCAGGTCTCTTCACACTGCTGGTGTGTTAAATTTTTTGACATAGGGTGCTGCAAGATAACGGGCCTCACATAGCTGCTGCCAGGCCCCTAATCTGCCATGGGCCCCTATATACCGCCTCCTCATGCTGCTGCCAAGTCCAGAGTCTGTCATGGTCCCTGTACGGCCTCCCATTGCTGCTGTCTCCATCGCCACACTCTGCTGCCATGTGCCACTTTCAGGTCTCTTCACACTGCTGGTGTGTTAAATTTTTTGACATAGGGTGCAGGCAGATTACGGGCCTCACATAGCTGCTGCCAGGCCCCTAATCTGCCATGGGCCCCTATATACCGCCTCCTCCTGCTGCTGCCAGGTCCAGAGTCTCTCATGGGTCCCTGTACGGCCTCCCATTGCTGCTGTCTCCATCGCCACACTCTGCTGCCATGTGCCACTTTCAGGTCTCTTCACACTGCTGGTGTGTTAAATTTTTTGACATAGGGTGCTGCAAGATAACGGGCCTCACATAGCTGCTGCCAGGCCCCTAATCTGCCATGGGCCCCTATATACCGCCTCCTCATGCTGCTGCCAAGTCCAGAGTCTGTCATGGTCCCTGTACGGCCTCCCATTGCTGCTGTCTCCATCGCCACACTCTGCTGCCATGTGCCACTTTCAGGTCTCTTCACACTGCTGGTGTGTTAAATTTTTTGACATAGGGTGCTGCAAGATAACGGGCCTCACATAGCTGCTGCCAGTCCCCTAATCAGCCATGGGCCCCTATACCGCCTCCTCCTGCTGCTGCCAGGTCCAGAGTCTCTCATGCCATGTGCCACTTTCAGGTCTCTTCACACTGCTGGTGTGTTAAATTTTTTGACATAGGGTGCTGCAAGATAACGGGCCTCACATAGCTGCTGCCAGGCCCCTAATCTGCCATGGGCCCCTATATACCGCCTCCTCATGCTGCTGCCAAGTCCAGAGTCTGTCATGGTCCCTGTACGGCCTCCCATTGCTGCTGTCTCCATCGCCACACTCTGCTGCCATGTGCCACTTTCAGGTCTCTTCACACTGCTGGTGTGTTAAATTTTTTGACATAGGGTGCTGCAAGATAACGGGCCTCACATAGCTGCTGCCAGGCCCCTAATCTGCCATGGGCCCCTATATACCGCCTCCTCATGCTGCTGCCAAGTCCAGAGTCTGTCATGGTCCCTGTACGGCCTCCCATTGCTGCTGTCTCCATCGCCACACTCTGCTGCCATGTGCCACTTTCAGGTCTCTTCACACTGCTGGTGTGTTAAATTTTTTGACATAGGGTGCAGGCAGATTACGGGCCTCACATAGCTGCTGCCAGGCCCCTAATCTGCCATGGGCCCCTATATACCGCCTCCTCCTGCTGCTGCCAGGTCCAGAGTCTCTCATGGGTCCCTGTACGGCCTCCCATTGCTGCTGTCTCCATCGCCACACTCTGCTGCCATGTGCCACTTTCAGGTCTCTTCACACTGCTGGTGTGTTAAATTTTTTGACATAGGGTGCAGGCAGATTACGGGCCTCACATAGCTGCTGCCAGGCCCCTAATCTGCCATGGGCCCCTATATACCGCCTCCTCATGCTGCTGCCAAGTCTAGAGTCTGTCATGGGTCCCTGTACGGCCTCCCATTGCTGCTGTCTCCATCGCCACACTCTGCTGCCATGTGCCACTTTCAGGTCTCTTCACACTGCTGGTGTGTTAAATTTTTTGACATAGGGTGCAGGCAGATTACGGGCCTCACATAGCTGCTGCCAGGCCCCTAATCTGCCATGGGCCCCTATATACCGCCTCCTCCTGCTGCTGCCAGGTCCAGAGTCTCTCATGGGTCCCTGTACGGCCTCCCATTGCTGCTGTCTCCATCGCCACACTCTGCTGCCATGTGCCACTTTCAGGTCTCTTCACACTGCTGGTGTGTTAAATTTTTTGACATAGGGTGCAGGCAGATTACGGGCCTCACATAGCTGCTGCCAGGCCCCTAATCTGCCATGGGCCCCTATATACCACCTCCTCCTGCTGCTGCCAGGTCCAGAGTCTCTCATGGGTCCCTGTACGGCCTCCCATTGCTGCTGTCTCCATCGCCACACTCTGCTGCCATGTGCCACTTTCAGGTCTCTTCACACTGCTGGTGTGTTAAATTTTTTGACATAGGGTGCTGCAAGATAACGGGCCTCACATAGCTGCTGCCAGGCCCCTAATCTGCCATGGGCCCCTATATACCGCCTCCTCATGCTGCTGCCAAGTCCAGAGTCTGTCATGGTCCCTGTACGGCCTCCCATTGCTGCTGTCTCCATCGCCACACTCTGCTGCCATGTGCCACTTTCAGGTCTCTTCACACTGCTGGTGTGTTAAATTTTTTGACATAGGGTGCAGGCAGATTACGGGCCTCACATAGCTGCTGCCAGGCCCCTAATCTGCCATGGGCCCCTATATACCGCCTCCTCCTGCTGCTGCCAGGTCCAGAGTCTCTCATGGGTCCCTGTACGGCCTCCCATTGCTGCTGTCTCCATCGCCACACTCTGCTGCCATGTGCCACTTTCAGGTCTCTTCACACTGCTGGTGTGTTAAATTTTTTGACATAGGGTGCTGCAAGATAACGGGCCTCACATAGCTGCTGCCAGGCCCCTAATCTGCCATGGGCCCCTATATACCGCCTCCTCATGCTGCTGCCAAGTCCAGAGTCTGTCATGGTCCCTGTACGGCCTCCCATTGCTGCTGTCTCCATCGCCACACTCTGCTGCCATGTGCCACTTTCAGGTCTCTTCACACTGCTGGTGTGTTAAATTTTTTGACATAGGGTGCAGGCAGATTACGGGCCTCACATAGCTGCTGCCAGGCCCCTAATCTGCCATGGGCCCCTATATACCGCCTCCTCCTGCTGCTGCCAGGTCCAGAGTCTCTCATGGGTCCCTGTACGGCCTCCCATTGCTGCTGTCTCCATCGCCACACTCTGCTGCCATGTGCCACTTTCAGGTCTCTTCACACTGCTGGTGTGTTAAATTTTTTGACATAGGGTGCTGCAAGATAACGGGCCTCACATAGCTGCTGCCAGGCCCCTAATCTGCCATGGGCCCCTATATACCGCCTCCTCATGCTGCTGCCAAGTCCAGAGTCTGTCATGGTCCCTGTACGGCCTCCCATTGCTGCTGTCTCCATCGCCACACTCTGCTGCCATGTGCCACTTTCAGGTCTCTTCACACTGCTGGTGTGTTAAATTTTTTGACATAGGGTGCTGCAAGATAACGGGCCTCACATAGCTGCTGCCAGGCCCCTAATCTGCCATGGGCCCCTATATACCGCCTCCTCATGCTGCTGCCAAGTCCAGAGTCTGTCATGGTCCCTGTACGGCCTCCCATTGCTGCTGTCTCCATCGCCACACTCTGCTGCCATGTGCCACTTTCAGGTCTCTTCACACTGCTGGTGTGTTAAATTTTTTGACATAGGGTGCAGGCAGATTACGGGCCTCACATAGCTGCTGCCAGGCCCCTAATCTGCCATGGGCCCCTATATACCGCCTCCTCCTGCTGCTGCCAGGTCCAGAGTCTCTCATGGGTCCCTGTACGGCCTCCCATTGCTGCTGTCTCCATCGCCACACTCTGCTGCCATGTGCCACTTTCAGGTCTCTTCACACTGCTGGTGTGTTAAATTTTTTGACATAGGGTGCTGCAAGATAACGGGCCTCACATAGCTGCTGCCAGGCCCCTAATCTGCCATGGGCCCCTATATACCGCCTCCTCATGCTGCTGCCAAGTCCAGAGTCTGTCATGGTCCCTGTACGGCCTCCCATTGCTGCTGTCTCCATCGCCACACTCTGCTGCCATGTGCCACTTTCAGGTCTCTTCACACTGCTGGTGTGTTAAATTTTTTGACATAGGGTGCTGCAAGATAACGGGCCTCACATAGCTGCTGCCAGGCCCCTAATCTGCCATGGGCCCCTATATACCGCCTCCTCATGCTGCTGCCAAGTCCAGAGTCTGTCATGGTCCCTGTACGGCCTCCCATTGCTGCTGTCTCCATCGCCACACTCTGCTGCCATGTGCCACTTTCAGGTCTCTTCACACTGCTGGTGTGTTAAATTTTTTGACATAGGGTGCAGGCAGATTACGGGCCTCACATAGCTGCTGCCAGGCCCCTAATCTGCCATGGGCCCCTATATACCGCCTCCTCCTGCTGCTGCCAGGTCCAGAGTCTCTCATGGGTCCCTGTACGGCCTCCCATTGCTGCTGTCTCCATCGCCACACTCTGCTGCCATGTGCCACTTTCAGGTCTCTTCACACTGCTGGTGTGTTAAATTTTTTGACATAGGGTGCTGCAAGATAACGGGCCTCACATAGCTGCTGCCAGGCCCCTAATCTGCCATGGGCCCCTATATACCGCCTCCTCATGCTGCTGCCAAGTCCAGAGTCTGTCATGGTCCCTGTACGGCCTCCCATTGCTGCTGTCTCCATCGCCACACTCTGCTGCCATGTGCCACTTTCAGGTCTCTTCACACTGCTGGTGTGTTAAATTTTTTGACATAGGGTGCAGGCAGATTACGGGCCTCACATAGCTGCTGCCAGGCCCCTAATCTGCCATGGGCCCCTATATACCGCCTCCTCATGCTGCTGCCAAGTCTAGAGTCTGTCATGGGTCCCTGTACGGCCTCCCATTGCTGCTGTCTCCATCGCCACACTCTGCTGCCATGTGCCACTTTCAGGTCTCTTCACACTGCTGGTGTGTTAAATTTTTTGACATAGGGTGCAGGCAGATTACGGGCCTCACATAGCTGCTGCCAGGCCCCTAATCTGCCATGGGCCCCTATATACCGCCTCCTCATGCTGCTGCCAAGTCCAGAGTCTGTCATGGTCCCTGTACGGCCTCCCATTGCTGCTGTCTCCATCGCCACACTCTGCTGCCATGTGCCACTTTCAGGTCTCTTCACACTGCTGGTGTGTTAAATTTTTTGACATAGGGTGCAGGCAGATTACGGGCCTCACATAGCTGCTGCCAGGCCCCTAATCTGCCATGGGCCCCTATATACCACCTCCTCCTGCTGCTGCCAGGTCCAGAGTCTCTCATGGGTCCCTGTACGGCCTCCCATTGCTGCTGTCTCCATCGCCACACTCTGCTGCCATGTGCCACTTTCAGGTCTCTTCACACTGCTGGTGTGTTAAATTTTTTGACATAGGGTGCTGCAAGATAACGGGCCTCACATAGCTGCTGCCAGGCCCCTAATCTGCCATGGGCCCCTATATACCGCCTCCTCATGCTGCTGCCAAGTCCAGAGTCTGTCATGGTCCCTGTACGGCCTCCCATTGCTGCTGTCTCCATCGCCACACTCTGCTGCCATGTGCCACTTTCAGGTCTCTTCACACTGCTGGTGTGTTAAATTTTTTGACATAGGGTGCTGCAAGATAACGGGCCTCACATAGCTGCTGCCAGGCCCCTAATCAGCCATGGGCCCCTATACCGCCTCCTCCTGCTGCTGCCAGGTCCAGAGTCTCTCATGCCATGTGCCACTTTCAGGTCTCTTCACACTGCTGGTGTGTTTAATTTTTTGACATAGGGTGCAGGCAGATTACGGGCCTCACATAGCTGCTGCCAGGCCCCTAATCTGCCATGGGCCCCTATATACCGCCTCCTCATGCTGCTGCCAAGTCTAGAGTCTCTCATGGGTCCCTGTACGGCCTCCCATTGCTGCTGTCTCCATCGCCACACTCTGCTGCCATGTGCCACTTTCAGGTCTCTTCACACTGCTGGTGTGTTAAATTTTTTGACATAGGGTGCTGGCAGATTACGGGCCTCCTATAGCTGCTGCCAGGCCCCTAATCTGCCGTAGGCCCCTATATACCGCCTCCTCATGCTGCTGCCAGGTCCAGAGTCTCTCATGGGTCCCTGTACGGCCTCCCATTGCTGCTGTCTCCATCGCCACACTCTGCCATGTGCCACTTTCAGGTCTCCTCACACTGCTGGTGTGTTCCATTTTTTGTCATAGGGTGCTGGCAGATTATGGGCCTCCCATAACTGCTGCCAGGCCCCTAATCTGCCATGGGCCCCTATACCGACTCCTCATGCTGTGACGTTGCAACAAGGTGGAATTCAACCCTACATATGTTAGACCGCCTTTACGAACAGCAAAAGGCCATCACAGATTTCCTGATGTTAAAAGCAGATAAAGGTACTCCCTGTGTAACTTAGATGTCAGCCATTGGCAGCTCATGCGTGACACCTGCGCTTGCTCAGGCCCTTTGAGGAGGCCACGCTATTCGTGAGTCGGCAGGACTATGGGATGAACGACGTCATTCCTCTGTTGCACGTCCTGGAACAAATGCTGTTAACAATGGCTGGTCAGGGTGCGGTAGACGTGGCGCACAGATCTCAACGCCACATGGCCCCTGTGGGGGCAGGACTGGAAGAAGAGGAGGAGGTAGAGGAGGACATTGGTGCTCAGGAATTATTGAGTGAAATGGGTGGTTTTTCCACTCAGCGGACAGGAGTGGAGGAGCAGGAGCATCTGGTAGAGGAGGAGGAAGAGGAGACAGAGGACCTAGACGCACCGTGGCAGTATGCTGTGGAGATGGAGGCAGGGAGTCCCTCGCATTCCTTGGCACAAATGGCCCATAGCATGCTCGGTTGCTTGCGTAGCGACAGCCGAATAATAACCATCAGACAGAGGGATGACTTTTGGCTGTCCACCTTGTTGGACCCTCGCTACCGTTCAAAAATGGTGGCCTTTTTCACACCTGCTGAGAGGGAGGCCAAAATAACGTACTATAAAAAACACCTATGTAGTCAGCTGGTCTCTGCCTGTCTGCGCCAACGTCCATCCTCAGACACTGTGGGCCCTGTGCGCTCGTGTTCCGCTGCCATGGCAGCAGGGGAGGGGTGGGGTGGTAGGAGCAGTGGCAGCTCCACCAGCAGCGGCTGCCTCAGTCTGCAGTCGATGATGAGTAGCTTTCTTCACCAGCGCAGTGAGGAAACTACTAACCAGCCGCAGCAGCAGCAGCAGCATCAGGTGGACCTGGAGCAGGACCTCAAACAACAGGCTTAGGCCTACTTGGACAGCACCCTGCCAACCGAGGTAGACAATCCCCTTGACTACTGGGCAACGAAACTTGACCTTTGGCCCCAACTAGCTGAATTTGCCCTTGAAAGGCTGTCATGCCCGGCCAGTAGCGTGGCATCGGAGCGCGTGTTTAGTGCGGCAGGAGGTATTGCAACTCCGCGGAGGACACGACTGTCCACCCAAAGTGTGGAGAGACTCACGTTTGTGAAAATGAATCAGGCGTGGATTAGTCTGGATTTCAAACCACCAGTTCCTGACACAACTGACTAAATCCGCCATGAATCATGCCCCAAACATGTGCCACTTTCAGGTCTCCTCACACTGCTGGTGTGTTCCATTTTTTGTCATAGGGTGCTGGCAGATTACGGGCCTCCCATAGCTGCTGCCAGGCCCCTAATCTGCCATGGGCCCCTATACCGCCTCCTCATGCTGCTGCCAAGTCCAGAGTCTCTCATGGGTCCCTGTACGGCCTCCCATTGCTGCTGCCTCCATCGCCACACTCTGCCATGTGCCACTTTCAGGTCTCCTCACACTGCTGGTGTGTTCCATTTTTTGTCATAGGGTGCTGGCAGATTACGGGCCTCCCATAGCTGCTGCCAGGCCCCTAATCTGCCATGGGCCCCTATACCGCCTCCTCATGCTGCTGCCAGGTCCAGAGTCTCTCATGGGTCCCTGTACGGCCTCCCATTGCTGCTGTCTCCATCGCCACACTCTGCCATGTGCCACTTTCAGGTCTCCTCACACTGCTGGTGGGTTCCATTTTTTGTCATAGGGTGCTGGCAGATTACGGGCCTCCCATAGCTGCTGCCAGGCCCGTAATCTGCCATGGGCCCCCGTACCGACTCCTCATGCTGCTGCCAGGCCCGTAATCTGTCATGGGCCACTGTTGTCGCTTGTTGGCATATTCCGCTCGTTCAGATGCTCCTTCTCCTGCTACTCCTCTTCACGGATTCCGTCAGCAGTCTTTCTTGGAATCCGTTTCCAAGAGACAACAGTTTGCGAGCACGCACCCGACGGTGCAGAAGCTGAACGTCCTCCTGTCCAAGTTGCTGCTGCCAGGCTCGTAATCTGTCATGCGCCCCTGTACCGCCTCCTCATGCTGCTGCCAGGTCCAGAGTGTGTCATGGGCCCCCGTACCGACTCCTCATGCTGCTGCCAGGCCCGTAATCTGTCATGGGCCCCTGTACCGCCTCCCCATGCTGCTGCCAGGTCCAGAGTGTGTCATGGGTCCCTGTACGGCCTCCCATTGCTGCTGCCAGGCCCGTAATCTGCCATGGGCCCCTGTACCGACTCCTCATGCTGCTGCCAGGCCCGTAATCTGTCATGGGCCCCTGTACCGCCTCCTCATGCTGCTGCCAGGTCCAGAGTGTGTCATGGGTCCCTGTACGGCCTCCCATTGCTGCTGTCTCTATCGCCACACTCTGCCATGTGCCACTTTCAGGTCTCCTCACACTGCTGGTGGTTTCCATTTTTGTCATAGGGTGCTGTATGGCCTCCCATTGCTGCTGCCTCCACCGCCACACTGTGGCTCCACACTCTGGTTTTGGCCCCGTGACTGCCCAAATGAGTGAAGTGTGCGGTGATTCTAAGATCGACGGCACTCATCTGCATGTCATACTGACTGACAGTATTATTTCTCTTCCCCAGCAGACTCCAAGGGCATTTAAATTAAAGGTACAGTGTTCTGCACTAATATTAAGTCTCTCTGAAGCCTAGAAACACCCTTTTTTAAGTTAAATTCACAGCGAATTTATTCGACTCGAATCGAATATTGTCCACGAATTCGCCGAATCAGTCGAATCGAATTTTTCATTTCTTCGCTCATCTCTAGTTACAATGAATGTTTTATTATATCTTTCAGAGTGGAATCCTCGGGGATGATAATATTGATGTTAAAGAAGAGTATAAAGAGGAGGATGAGGAGTATGGAGTGATGGAGGAGTTTTCAGAAGGACACAAGGATATGATGGAGCCACCTAATACCAGGAACCCACCAGAGAGATGTCCCCGTCCTCTGTATTCCCGGGATTCCACACAGGAAGGTCACACCATCCCTCACCATTGCAAGGTTGGTGGGATGGAGCATCTAGAACATGGACTTGTGGAGATGAAGTGTGGATTTTGTGTGTGAACTTTTATTTTACAGATTATATTTTCTCTACTTCTCTTGGTTTAGGGTGAAGATCTGATAGATATAAAAGTTGAGGTTAAAGCAGAAGAAGAAGAGGCGTATGTGAGGGATGATCAGCAGTCTATGGAGGAGGATGGAATAACGGGGACATTTATAGAGGAGGACACTCCTACAGAGATCAGCACAGGTGGGTCATGAACACTATCTAGATCACCTCTATGGGGGAGGCACATGCCAGGGTGGTGCATGTTGGGGTTCTCCCAATATAGTGGGTTTGTTAATTAGGTGGCACGTCTCCTCTTCCACTTCAGCAATGCATGAAGCGATAATCTACAGCAAGCTACTTTGTAAAACATCAGACTGCAGATGATCTCATTTCCCCATTCGGCTCTCCTTCCTCTCTGTAACATGCACCCTCTACCTCTCCTTTTCACAGTCGTGTCCTCTCTCCTCAAACTCTGTTTCCTTCACTCCTCCACCCCACAATCTGTATATATCACCCTCACTTCTGTCCTCTCCTTATCACTGCACTCATCATCTCCTCCTCATTCTATGCCCACATGCTAATAACCCCCCAGGATGCTGAGGCATGTCTCCTCATATAAGTCGTACTCTCAGATTACTTCCCTCACCCTTCTGCTTCTCCTCTGGAGACATATCCCCAAACCCTGGACCCCTGTTACCAATGCACCCATCCCCTGCACCCTCAGGCAGTAGCCACAATCCACATAATCTGGTTTCCATTCCTCTTCTTCCCAGAACCAGTCTACCCTTCTCTTGTACCCTCTGGAATGCCCGCTCTGTCTGCAACAAACTCGCCTCTGTTCAGGACCTCTGTGTCACTAATTCCATTCATGTACTTACTGTCAATGAAAATTGAATGAACATGAATCCAACACTGCTTCTCCTGCTTCCCTCTCCCATGGTGGCCTTCTCTGGACTCCCCCAGACCCAGTGGCTGCAAGGGAGGTGGAGTGGGAATCCTCCTATCCTCACAGAGCACCTTTCAGGTTCTTCACTCTCTGCCCTCTCTGTCTCGGTTATCATTTGAAGCTCACTGTGTACGTCGATTTTCTCCAACTTTAAGAATTGCTGTCATCTGCTGGCCCTCTGGACCTGTACCAACTTTCCTTGATGACGTCTCTGCCTGGCTACCCACATCCTCTCTTCTGAAATCCCCACAATCATTCTCGGTGACTTCAACATCCCTGTAATACTAACACTCCTGCTACTTCTTAGTCTACTCTCCTCATTTGACCTGAAGCAATGGGTGGATGGTCCTCACTCTGAGGGCAATGCCCTTGACCTTGTATTCTCCTACCTATGCACTCCATTCATCCTCTCCAACAATCCTTTCCTGCTCTCTGATCACTACCTTATTAGTTTGCTCTCTCCCTGTCTTCCACCTCCTCTCCTATCAACCGCCTAACCATTACCTGTAGAGACCTTCACCACTTTAACCCTTCTCTTCTCCACTCTGCTACTGACTACCTCTATGACAATATCTCACCCCTGTCCTTCCCCCAATCTAGTCACTTCTGTCTACAATAGATCCCTGTCCTCCACCCTGGATGAGCTCACTCCTCCCACTACACACAGAATCAGGCCCCGACCCCCACAACCCTGGCAAACAGATGACACCAGAAGTCTCAAAAAATGCAGCCTGGTCTACAACCAACCAAGTGACCACCTCATTCAGAATATCCTTCTTGATCCCTTTCAGTCTGGATTTTGCCCTCAACACTCCACAGAAACTGCTCTCCTAAAACTTACAAATGATTTACTAATAGCAAAAACCAATGGACACTATTCTGTACTCTTACTTCTGGACCTTTCAGCTGCCTTTGGTACAGTTGACCACCCCCTCAGCAAAAAAAAAAACTTTATTCTCTTGGTATCCATGACTGTGCTCTTGTTGGTTCTCACCCTAACTATCTCATCACACCTTCAGTGTCACTTACAACATACAATTTTAGTTCCTCCTCTTCTCTTCCTTTGAACCTCCGGGTCCCACAAGGTTCTGTTCTTGGATGCCTCCTATTCTTGATCTACATATCCTCCCTGGGTCAGCTGACAACCTCCCATGGCTTCCAATATCATTTCTACGCTAACAACACCCAAATCTGTCTCTCTAGCCCTCAGCTCACATCAGTCTCCTCACAGATCACTAATTTACTAACAGACACATCATCCTGGATGTCACACCACTTCCTCAAACTCAATCTATCCAATAACAGGTCCTACTATTCCCCCCCCACATGCACCTTCCCCTGACCTCTGTCAAGACCAATGGCACAAGTCTCCACATGCCAGGGTGCTAGGGGTAACCGTGAACTCTGAACTTTCCTTTCGGCCCCAAATTCAGTCTCTTTGAAAAGCTTGCCAACTCAACCTCCGCAACATCTCCAAAAACGCCCCTTCATAACCAATGACACCACAAAGCTCCCAATTCACTCCCAGGTTATCTCTCCCCTCGACTACAGCAACTCCCTCCTCATTGGCTTACCTTTACATAGGCTATACCCCTCTAGTCCATCATGAATGCTGCTGCTAGACTCATCCACCTTACCAACTGCTCAGTGTCTGCCACCCCTCTCTGCCAATCCCAGCATTGGATGCCACTCGTCCAATGAATTAAATTCAAAATAATAACAACCACTTACAAAGCCATCCACAACTCAACCCCCAGAGACATCACCAACGTGGTCTCAAAATTCCAACCAAATTGCTCTCTTCATTTCTCCCAAGACCTTCTGTTCTCTAGCTCCCTTGTCACCTCCTCCCATGCTTGTCTGAAGAACTTCCCCTAAGCCCCTCCCATCCTATGGAATTCCCTCCCCCAATCTGTCCGACTATCTTCTACTCTGTCAACGTTTAAGCGATCCCTGAAAACTTTTCAGAGAAGCCTATCCTGCCTCCGCCAATCAACTGTACATGTATTTTCTGCATCAGTCCATCCCCCACAGTTATTACCTTTTGTGTCACGTGACCCTCCTCTTTTAGATTGTAAGCTCTAACGAGCCGGGCCCTCTGATCCCTTCTGTATACAATTGTATTGTAACTGTATTGTTTGCCCCCACATGGTAAAGCACTATGCAAACTGTTGGTGCAATATAAATCCTGTATAATAATTACATTCCTCCACCCATACTGCTCACTGATTGGTCCAGAGTAGGGCGGGGACTGGGTGATATCAGCCTGTAATCCCCTGGTCACTTTCCTGAGCTGTGTTCCCCGTCCTGTATTCCTGGATTTCTCTCGGATAATCTTCCTTCTCTGTGCTGCAGACACAATTTATGTATCTAGACTGGATTTATGGAGATTCTGGGGTTCAGCTGGAAGCAAAATGTTGATCTCCTTCATAGGCATTCTATGACATAGGTACCTGGGGAATGTACCTGAGGTCTTCTTCCCCATATCCTGGATTTAAAAGGCTCTGTGATAGAGCAATTCTCCCAGGGTTCCTTTGTTGTCTGCTGACAGTGCCGGGTGGAGGGATATGTCTGTAGTGTCTCAGACCCAAGTCACTGAGTGCAGTCTCAGGAGATGGGAGGCAGCGGTGTGGGATCTCTGCAACTTGTCTACAGTAAACATGTAAACTGCCACTGATTACTAATACCAATATTATGAGTCCTGACATACTATATAGTTTATAATGCACATTACATACTCCTGACCCCTGCACTATATACTCTATGTTGTACATTACATACTCCTGACCCCTGCACTATATACTCTATGTTGTACATTACATACTCCTGACCCCTGCACTATATACTCTATGTTGTACATTACATACTCCTGACCCCTGCACTATATACTCTATGTTGTACATTACATCCTCCTGACCCCTGCACTATATACTCTATGTTGTACATTACATACTCCTGACCCCTGCACTATATACTCTATGTTGTACATTACATACTCCTGACCCCTGCACTATATACTCTATGTTGTACATTACATCCTCCTGACCCCTGCACTATATACTCTATGTTGTACATTACATACTCCTGACCCCTGCACTATATACTCTATGTTGTACATTACATACTCCTGACCCCTGCACTATATACTCCATGTTGTACATTACATACTCCTGACCCCTGCACTATATACTCTGTTGTACATTACATACTCCTGACCCCTGCACTATATACTTTATGTTGTACATTACATACTCCTGACCCCCACACTATATACTCTGTTGTACATTACATACTCCTGACCCCCGCACTATATACTCTATGTTGTACATTACATACTCCTGACCCCTGCACTATATACTCTATGTTGTACATTACATACTCCTGACCCCTGCACTATATACTCTATGTTGTACATTACATACTCCTGACCCCTGCACTATATACTCTATGTTGTACATTACATACTCCTGACCCCTGCACTATATACTCTATGTTGTACATTACATACTCCTGACCCCTGCACTATATACTCTATGTTGTACATTACATCCTCCTGACCCCTGCACTATATACTCTATGTTGTACATTACATACTCCTGACCCCTGCACTATATACTCTATGTTGTACATTACATACTCCTGACCCCTGCACTATATACTCTGTTGTACATTACATACTCCTGACCCCTGCACTATATACTCTATGTTGTACATTACATACTCCTGACCCCTGCACTATATACTCCATGTTGTACATTACATACTCCTGACCCCTGCACTATATACTCTGTTGTACATTACATACTCCTGACCCCTGCACTATATACTTTATGTTGTACATTACATACTCCTGACCCCCACACTATATACTCTGTTGTACATTACATACTCCTGACCCCCGCACTATATACTCTATGTTGTACATTGCCTACTCCTGACCCCTGCACTATATACTCTATGTTGTACATTACATACTCCTGACCCCTGCACTGTATACTCTATGTTGTACATTACATACTCCTGACCCCTGCACTATATACTCTATGTTGTACATTACATACTCCTGACCCCTGCACTATATTCTCTATGTTGTACATTACATACTCCTGACCCCTGCACTATATTCTCTATGTTGTACATTACATACTCCTGACCCCTGCACTATATACTCTATGTTGTACATTACATCCTCCTGACCCCTGCACTATATACTCTATGTTGTACATTACATACTCCTGACCCCTGCACTATATACTCTATGTTGTACATTACATACTCCTGACCCCTGCACTATATACTCTATGTTGTACATTACATACTCCTGACCCCTGCACTATATACTCCATGTTGTACATTACATACTCCTGACCCCTGCACTATATACTCTGTTGTACATTACATACTCCTGACCCCTGCACTATATACTTTATGTTGTACATTACATACTCCTGACCCCCACACTATATACTCTGTTGTACATTACATACTCCTGACCCCCGCACTATATACTCTATGTTGTACATTGCCTACTCCTGACCCCTGCACTATATACTCTATGTTGTACATTACATACTCCTGACCCCTGCACTGTATACTCTATGTTGTACATTACATACTCCTGACCCCTGCACTATATACTCTATGTTGTACATTACATACTCCTGACCCCTGCACTATATTCTCTATGTTGTACATTACATACTCCTGACCCCTGCACTATATTCTCTATGTTGTACATTACATACTCCTGACCCCTGCACTATATACTCTATGTTGTACATTACATCCTCCTGACCCCTGCACTATATACTCTATGTTGTACATTACATACTCCTGACCCCTGCAATATATACCTTATGTTGTACATTATACAGGTGAAACTCAAAAAATTAGAATATCGTACAAAAGTTCATTTATTTCAGTGCAGCAACTTAAAAGGTGAAACTAATATATGAGACTCATTCCATGCAAAGCAAGATAGTCCAAGCCGTGATTTGTCATCATTGTGATGATTATGGCTTACAGCTCATGAAAACCCCAAATCCACAATCTCAGAAAATGAGAATATTGTGAAAAGGTGGAATATTCTCGGCTCAAAGTGTCCCACTCTAATCAGCTCATTCAGCCATAACACCTGCAAAGGGTTCCTGAGCCTTTCAATGGTCTCTCAGTCTGGTTCAGTAGGAATCCCAATCATGGGAAAGACTGCTGACCTGACACCATCATTGACACCCTCCATAAGGAGGGAAAGCCTCAAAAGGTAATTGCAGAAGAAGTTGGATGTTCCCAAAGTGCTGTATCAAAGCACATTAATAGAAAGTTATGTGGAAGGGAAAAATGTGGAAGAAAAAGGTGCACAAGCAGCAGGGATGAGCGCAGCCTGGAGAGGATTGTCAGGAAAAGGCCATTCAAAAGTATTGGGGACTTTCACAAGGAGTGGACCGAGGCTGGAGTCAGTGCATCAAGAGCCACCACACACAGACAGATCCTGGACATGGGCTTCAAATGTCATATTCCTCTTGTCAAGCCGCTCCTGAACAACAAACAACATCAGAAGTGTCTTGCCTGGGCTAAAGAAAAACAGACCTGGTCTGGTGCTCAGTGGTCCAAAGTCCTCTTTTCTGGTGAGACAACTTTTGCATCTCATTTGGAAACCAAGGACCCCGAGTATGGAGGAAGAATTGAGAGGCCCAAGGACCCCGAGTATGGAGGAAGAATTGAGAGGCCCAAGGACCCCGAGTATGGAGGAAGAATGGAGAGGCCCAAGGACCCCGAGTATGGAGGAAGAAGGGAGAGGCCCAAGGACCCAGAGTATGGAGGAAGAATGGAGAGGCCCAAGGACCCCGAGTATGGAGGAAGAATGGAGAGGCCCAAGGACCCCGAGTATGGAGGAAGAATGGAGAGGCCCAAGGACCCCGAGTATGGAGGAAGAATGGAGAGGCCCAAGGACCCCGAGTATGGAGGAAGAATGGAGAGGCCCAAGGACCCCAAGTATGGAGGAAGAATTGAGAGGCCCAAGGACCCCGAGCATGGAGGAAGAATGGAGAGGCCCAAGGACCCCGAGTATGGAGGAAGAATGGAGAGGCCCAAGGACCCCGAGTATGGAGGAAGAATGGAGAGGCCCAAGGATCCCGAGTATGGAGGAAGAATGGAGAGGCCCAAGGACCCCGAGCTTGGAGGAAGAATGGAGAGGCCCAAGGACCCCGAGTATGGAGGAAGAATGGAGAGGCCCAAGGACCCCGAGTATGGAGGAAGAATGGAGAGGCCCAAGGACCCCGAGTATGGAGGAAGAATGGAGAGTCACACACTGCAAGATGCTTGAAGTCCAGTGTGAAGTTTCCACAGTCTGTGTTGATTTGGGGAGCCATGTCATCTGCTGGTGTTGGTCCACTGTGCTTCATTAAGTCCAGGGTCAACGCAGCCGTCTATCAGGAGAGTTTAGTTTCACCTGTATACTCCTGACCCCTGCACTATATACTCTATGTTGTACATTACATACTCCGGAACCATGCACTATATACTCTGTGTTATACATTACATCCTCCTGACCCCTGCACTATATACTCTATGCTGTACATTACATACTCTTGACCCCTGCACTATATACTCTGTTGTACATTACATACTCCTGACCCCTGCACTATATACTCTATGTTGTACATTACATACTCCTGACCCCTGCACTATATACTCTATGTTGTACATTACATACTCCTGACCCCTGCACTATATACTCCATGTTGTACATTACATACTCCTGACCCCTGCACTATATACTCCATGTTGTACATTACATACTCCTGACCCCTGCACTATATACTCCATGTTGTACATTACATACTCCTGACCCCTGCACTATATAGTCTATGTTGTACATTACATACTCCTGAACCCTGCACTATATACTCTATGCTGTACATTACATACTCCTGACCCCTGCACTATATACTCTATGTTGTACATTACATACTCCTGACCCCTGCACTATATACTCTATGTTGTACATTACATACTCCTGACCCCTGCACTATATATTCTATGTTGTACATTACATACTCCTGACCCCTGCACTATATATTCTATGTTGTACATTATATACTCCTGACCCCTGCACTATATACTCTATGTTGTACATTACATCCTCCTGACCCCTGCACTATATACTCTATGTTGTACATTACATACTCCTGACCCCTGCACTATATACTCTATGTTGTACATTACATACTCCTGACCCCTGCACTATATACTCTATGTTGTACATTACATACTCCTGACCCCTGCACTATATATTCTATATTGTACATTACATCCTCCTGACCCCTGCACTATATACTCCATGTTGTACATTACGTCATTCTGATACTATATAGTCATATCTGTTGTATCTTATACAATATATTGTACATTCCATAGTCCTGACTTCTTCTCTCCACCCTCTGCTACAGTATCCCCCAGAAGTGAGTCCCCCCTCACATTTGTGTCAATATTTGATTCTCTCTTTTCATGTGACAACACTGAAGAAATGACACTTTGCTACAATGTGACGTAGTCAGTGTACAGCTTGTATAACATGGAAATTTGCTGTCCCCTCAAAATAACTCAACACACCGCCATTAATATCTAAACTGCTGGCAAAAAAAGTGTGCCCACTCCTAGGTAAAAATGTCCAAATTGGGCCGAAAGTGTAAATATTTTGTGCCATTATTTTCCAGCACTGCCTTCACCCTCTTGAGCATGGAGGTCACCAGAGCTACACAGGTTGCCATTGGAGTCCTCTTCCACTCCTCCATGACGACATCACTGAGCTGGTGGAGTTGCGCTCCTCCACCTTCCATTTGAGGATGCCCCACAGATGCTCAATAGGGTTCAGGTCTGGAGACATGCTTGTCCAGTCCATCACCTTTACCTTCAGCTTCTTTAACGAGGCAGTGGTGGTCCTGGAGGTGTGTTTGGGGTCGTTATGTTGGAATACTGCCCTGCATCCAGACTCTGAAGGGAGGGGATCATGCTCTGCTTCAGTATGTCACAGTACATGTTGGCATTCATGGTTCCCTCAATGAACTGTAGATCCCCAGTGCCGGCAGCACTCATGCAGCCCCAGACCATGACACTCCCACCACCATGCGGCCCCAGACCATGACACTCCCACCACCATGCTTGACTGTAGGCAAGACACACTTGTCTTTGTACTCCTCACCTGGTTGCCGCCACACACGCTTGGCACCATCTGAACCAAATCAGTTGATGTTGGTGTCATCAGACCCCAGGAGACGGTTCCAGTAATCCATGTCCTTAGTCTGCTTGTCTTCAGCAAACTGTTTGCAGGCTTCCTTGTGCATCATCTTTAGAAGATTCTTCCTTCAGGGATGACAGCCATGCAGACCAATGTGATGCAGTGTGCGGCATATGATCTGAGCACTGACAGGCTGACCCCCCACCCCTTCACCCTCTTCAGCAATGCTGGCAGCACTCATACGTCTATTTCCCAAAGACAACCTCTGGATATGATGCTGAGCACATGCACTCAAATTCTTTGGTCAACCATGGCGAGGCCTGTTCTGAGTGGAACCTGTCCTGTTAAACCGCTGTATGGTCTTGGTCACCGTGCTGCAGCTCAGTTTCAGGGTCTCGGCAATCTTCTTATAGCCTCGGCCATCTTTATGTAGAGCAACAATTCTTTTTTTTCAGATACTCAGAGAGTTCTTAGCCATGATGTGCCATGTTGAACTTCCAGTGACCAGTATGAGAGAGTGAGAGCGATAACACCAAATTTAACACACCTGCCCAAGAGGGTTAAGGCAGTGCTGGAAAATAATGGTGGCCATGCAAAATATTGACACTTTTGGCCCAATTTGGACATTTTTAATTAGGAGTGGGCACACTTTGTTTGCCAGTGGTTTAGACATTAATGGCTGCATTGAGTTATTTTGAGGGGACAGCAAATTTACATGTTATACAAGCTGTACACTGACTATGTCACATTGTAGCAAAGTGTTATTTCTTCAGTGTTGTCACATGAAAAGAGAAGATGGCGATGAGTGATAGAGGGGGTGGGGACCCTCGTCCTATAATCCCCTCATCACTGTCCCTCCTATAAAAGACAGTTCTGGTTGTTTCCTCACTCTCTGACTAAGGTCCATGAATAAAGAAATGACCTGGTAGGAGATCAGAGGAGCCATTTCCTAGTTCCCTTGAGGGTGGAATTGTAAGCTCCTCAGAGACCAAGCTGCCTGATGTGGGCGGAGTCCTGGTTTGGGGGAACCAATCAGCTCCTGTCTAGTAATCCTCTTTGTCTTTGTATTTTAGTCCATGGCCGGGAGATGAGGAAAACCTCCGAGGATTGTCTCACTTTGTCTCCAGACTGGAAAGTAGAAGATGAGGACATCACACAGTATAGTCCAGGAGAAAACCCGGCTCCCTCCAGTGTCCATCCGGCACCACCCAGTGTAGATGGACCATCGGATTCCTCGTATCCTGAGGAACCTCAGACTGTGCGGGACTGGGTCGGTCTTTCAACAGAGAAGAGGTTTTCCTGTACTGAGTGTGGGAAGGGTTTCTGTTTTAAATCACATCTTAACATGCACAAAAGATCTCACACAGGTGAGAAGCCATTTTCCTGTCCTGAGTGCGGGAAATGTTTTTCATTAAAGACCAATCTTCAAATACATCAGAGATCTCACACAGGAGAAAAGCCATATACCTGTCCTGAGTGCGGGAAATGTTTTTCTGGTAAGTCCAATTTTTACAGACATCAGAGATCTCACACAGGGGAGAAACCATTTTTCTGCCCTGAGTGCGGGAAATGTTTTTCATTAAAGACCAATCTTCAAATCCATCAGAGGTCTCACACAGGGGAGAAGCCATATTCCTGTCCTGAGTGCAAGAAATGCTTTTCACAGAAGTCTGATCTTTACACACATCAGAGATCTCACACGGGGGAGAAGCCTTACTCCTGTCTTGAATGTGAAAAATGTTTTTCAGAGAAGTCCAGTCTTTACAAACATCGGAGATCTTACACAGGAGAGAAGCCGTATTCTTGTTCTGAATGTGGGAATAGTTTTTCAAGAAAGTCCAATCTTTACACACATCAGAGATCTCACACAGGAGAGAAGCCGTATTCCTGTCCTGAGTGCGGGAAATGTTTTTCAAGGAAATCACATCTTCACAGACATCAGAGATTGCACACAGGGGAGAAGCCACTTTCCTGTCCTGAGTGCGGGAAATGTTTTTCTAGGAAATCGCATCTTTACAATCATCAGAGGTCTCACACGGGAGAGAAGCCACTTTCCTGTCTTGGATGAGGGAAATGTTCCTCACTGAAGTCCTGCCTTCCTGTACATCAGGGATCCCACACAACCCTGGAGGTGTATTAGTGCCTTGAGTGTGGGAAATGTCTTCTAGATGAATGTTGCTGGACATCCCAGCTCTCATGTAGGGAAGAAGCACACCCTGATATACACCTCAGATATACTCCATGGCTGATCTTCATCATGGAAGAAACAGTCCATAAGGAGATAAGTGTGGGACCGGCTTGGCCATTTTTCAGTGTAATCTTTCACAAATTCTTAGAGGTCTATATTTATAAAATGAGTGGAATAAATATGAAATGTGTTTGCTCAGCTCAGCACATATTGTCCGTATTTTATTTCATATAGTGGTTTCCTATGACCATCTAGTGCAGGGCTGTCAGACTCTGTCACTGTGGGCACACCAAAATTGTTGGTCATTGATAAGAGTAGGAAAATAAAAATGGAGTCATTGCCTTTCATTGGCTGAGTACATTTTGTGGTGAGAGATTTCATAACTATTTAGAGATCTATTTAAAAAATCTTAGTTGAATGAATGTGACGATCCTTCCCCCAGCTGTGATGCGTTTTGGCCATTGTTAGGATAGATCGGTTTCATGCCGGCACCCTCCGTCCAATCACGCCGGATACAAAGTACTCTGGGAATAATGCAATTCAGACACTGAGGTGTGAAACGCAGAATTCAAAGTCTTCATTGTTTGAGGTGAAAACCAGAGATAACAATGGAAACCCACGAGTAAAGGACTCACTGGAAGAGAAGTCCTCAAGAGAACAGAGCTGCGGCTTGAAACACAATTTGTATTGAAATTGACATGACAACAATAGAAAGCTGACAATGCCCTCCACCCAGCACAATAAAATCATGACAACGTTGCCATATAGAGAGGCACCCACCTGGGCACCCGGGTCCACGCTACACGCACACATACAGCACTAAGATTGGCCAATATAATGAGGGACTGTGAAACCCAAAGAGGGTCATTCCACATCAAACATAGAAATCAAGGGAGATCAAGAATAATTTTAAAAAAAATTGGAAGTAGAGTAATCACGGAAGTCAGTGGAGCCAAATGTAGATCGTGGCAGGATCAAAAAACTTCAACACAATAAAACAGACTCAGACAGTCCTTGTGTAGGTGTATATGAATCCCAGTATATCCATAGAAGGCAGTCCAGAACACGCCACATGTGTGAAAGATAATTGTAAGGATAGGAATACAGCCCGTTGCTCCTATAAACCAAGTAGATGGACCCCCAATAGAGGGAAATGATAAAACAACCAGAAGCAGTATATAGAAATGGGGAGACAAACGGTTATCATTTACTAGACCACATGGATCAATCCCTTGATGGTTGTTGAGGTCATAGATGCATGACAGACCCATATACTTCCCATAGAGGACAGTCCACTAAATCATCCTTGATTGGAGATGTAAATGGCCATAATCTCAGTATGTATGATTGGCAGTATACAGGATACAATAAATGGGGGGTGAGCTGTTGTACAGATCTGTAATGAATCGCTTTCCCACCATAAGGATAAATACATCCAATAAGTAACTCAACCGAGCAATTTGCTATTGTGGGGAATTTTCCAATATATTGATGCCTTACTGTGAAAACAATGTCTGCTCAGCCAACCATATACCGACATCTATGGTGATCTTGACTTGCTGCAACATGAGAGCTGCAGGAGCATGCCATGTGGTTGTCCAGGGACAGAGAGTCTGTCAGATGGTCCGGTGTGGTCAGATTGTAGAGCCGCCAAGGAGGACCCGGATGGTGAGGAAGTGAGTGTTACAATGCTGTGATGTCAATGCATTTCGCCCATTGAGTCACGTGAGCTTCAGGATGTAGCGGCCATATTGTTGAAGACATTTATAGGGGACACAGTCGTCACACAGGAAAAATGGCCACTACAGAAAAGTCATTCCAGCAATGCAAAAATGCTACAAATCATATAATTAAAACAAAATGAGGGGATTCAAATATACATAATTGGGCAAACATTCCCATACATAGGGGCAACTAGAACCCCATATAAAGTACAGTATGTGCCATAGTGAGCCAGAGTAACCAAATGGCCAAACAGGAAAGAGATAGGATTAGTCAGCATATATAACCGATTGTTAACAAATGGGAATTATAGCAGTGAGTAGGGGGCAAAAAGGACAGTTATGGGTCAAGAAAGACCTGTAAACTGAATTCAGTATTTAAGCCACTAAGTGCTGGGGATCCAATTTTAAAGAGCCATTCCTTCTCCTTACGTAAAAGAATTGTATCAAAGTCACCCCTACAATTGGGCAAATTGAGTGCATAAATGGCCTTCACACGCAAACCGACAGGAGATGAATTGTGGAATTTATCAAAATGTTCAGCTATTGGAGTTCGATCGTGTTTATTACAAAAGCGTCCTAAATGTTCACCCATTCGTATACGTGATTGCCGTTTTGTTTTTCCAATATATATTTTGTCACAAGGACACTGGAGCATATATTTCACATGTGTGGTGGCACAGTTCCTGAATTGCTTGAAATGAAAAACTTTCTGTCTGTTGACAGCAGAAAATCTGTCTGTCCGGTCAACTTACCTGCATATACTACATCGTTCACAGGGAAACATTCCTATGAGCGGAGCTAAATCTGTTAGCCAATTGTTTGTTGGTGTGAATTCAGATTTAACTAGATTGTCCCTCAGGTTCATTGCTCGCTTAGTGACCATAAGGGGTCTAGGGCCTACAATCTGAGATAATTCAGGGGACTGAGTAAGGATGTGCCAATGCTTAGTAAGAACTTCCCGTACCGCCTCCCACTGGACCCCAAACCGGGTAATAATACGCACAGAAGACAGATCATGAGAGACAGAATTGTCAGTACATGTATGTAATAACTTCCCGCTTACATTTAGAGGCTTCACTTTGGATTGTCTAAGAGTACTATGTTGATACCCATTTCCTGAAATCTGTTATAGAGGCCATCTGCTTCTTGTTCATAGTCGTCACCACAGGTACAATTTCTGCAAATACACAGACATTGTCCAGTGGGGATCCCCCGGATCAGAGAATGTGGATGGGGGCTAGAGGTGAGGAGCAAGGAATTGACAGCTGTAGATTTCCTATACGTTTTAATATGGAGGGCATCACCCTCAATCCATACTGAGAGATCAAGGAACGAGGTTCCCTATAGTTAAAGGTATAGGTGAGTTTGATATTATGATTGTTATTATTGAGTTCAGACAAAAACGCATGAAGCGTCGACTCAGTGCCTTCCCATAGCATGAGGACATCATCGATGTACAGGGGGATGAATAAACAATTTGTTCCTCCCACCAGCCAACGTGCAAGC
The DNA here is from genome assembly GCF_062004578.1 of Staurois parvus. NCBI lineage: Eukaryota > Metazoa > Chordata > Amphibia > Anura > Ranidae > Staurois > Staurois parvus. The sequence continues at coordinate 1,757,037 of NW_028318516.1, forward strand.
ACGCTGGCAGGGATCGCCACGGCGCTGGTCCTGGCGCAGGCGCAGTGCGCCACCTCACACAGGAATGCGGGCACTAGGTCCGGGCCAGCCGCGGCGAGCTTGCACATGCGCACTGAGTGACGCGGGCGCGCGCTGGGCACCAATGACAGCGCAGGGCGCGGTATTTAAATTGCCCTGAGCTGTCATTGAATGCCATTCGGTCTATTCTGTTCCTGTGTTACCTGATTACTGTGAGTACTTACCTGGTTCAATCTTTAACAAGCTTGTGCAGACTCCACCTCCGCAACATCGCTAAAATCCGCACGTTCCTAACCCCAGAAACCACTAAACAGCTCATCCACTCCCTCATCATATCACGACTCGACTACTGCAACTCCCTCCTCACTGGCCTGCCTCACCACAGGCTATCCCCACTTCAGTCCATCCTGAATACGGCTGCCAGACACATTCACCTTTCCAACCGCTCCGTCTCCACCACCCCCCTCTGCCAATCCCTCCACTGGCTTCCGATTGCGCAACAGATCAAATTCAAAATCCTAACACTGACGTACAAAGCCGTCCACCATACTGCCCCGAACTACATCACTGACCTAATATCCAAGTACCACCCAACACGCACACTCCGCTCCTCACAAGACCTCCTTCTCTCTAGTTCCCTGGTCTCCTCCTCCCATGCCTGCCTCCAGGACTTCTCCAGGGTGTCACCCATCCTCTGGAACTCCCTGCCCCAACCCATCAGATTATCACCTACTCTCCTCTCCTTTAGGCGCACCCTGAAAACCCATCTCTTCAGGGAAGCCTACCCTACCCACTGCTAACTTGACCGACCTCCTCCACTCTCCCTACCACCCCATCCCCCACAGGTATCTCCTCCTGTGCCACCATCCCCTCCCTCCTAGATTGTAAGCTCCAAGGAACAGGGCCCTCAATCCCCTCATGTTTTGCATTGTATTGTTGTTGTTTTGTCACATGTTCTGTCCCCCTTTGTAATGTACAGCACTGAGAGAACTATTGGCGCTTTATAAATACTGTATAATAATAATAAAAAGACAGGGTTGTCTACCTATAAAATCTACTAAAATGCCCCAGATCCGGAAAAATCGATGGCTGGGAGTATTCCTTGATCTGGTTCATCGTGACTTGGCACAGCTTGATTGGAGACCAAGTGGTGTTGATAACCTTTCACAGCATGAGAGACAGGTACTCAGGGAACTTAAGGAAGCACCCAACCTTGTGACAAAGGTGGTAATGTGGTGTTCATGTCCACAGATGACTATGAATGTGAGATCAAAAGGCAGCTTCAATATACTTCTACATACAGTAAACTAGAGAGGAATCCTTTTCCCAGGGTGGTCTCGCTCCTTAATCATGAACTATCCCTGGCATGTGAGGTGGGCCTTATCACCAAGAAGGAATACAGTTATCTACATGTGGAGGATTATAACATCCCCACTATCTACATTATCCCCAAGGTACATAAGAAGTTGGTTATTCCATCAGGGAGGCCCATCATCTCAGCCATTAAAGGACCCTTGGAGTGAATTGGAAAATACATTGATGCCCTTATTAAGGATTATTAATAATAAAGTAATTATTTCTAAGGTCTCTGGGTTTCCTAAAGATCAAGCTCGGCTTCTGTGGAAGTGAGTGACCCAGGGCAGGATCATTTTTGAGAATGTTCCAACTTTTGGAAAGAATCTGTTTGATGGCCCAGGATCTATTATTAAATCTCGCACAGAACCATATTGAATCTCATACCTTAGATGTATCCTAGCTCCCAGTAGGCTACTCAAGACTACGAGCCTCCCTAAATCTGTTCCAGGCCCATGGTCTGGTCTCTTTGACCAAAAAGGGAATTATAGATGTGATGTTCCCAACTGTGGCACCTGCGAGATCACTTGGGATCATTAAATGTAGTACTTCTTTTGTTGTGTATGGACTTTAGTGCCCATGCGGCTTACTCTATATAGGCCGTACTTCCTGTCCTTTGAGAATTCACATCAGTGAAATAAAAGCAGTATCAAAAAATGGTAAAAAAAAAATGCTCTGTCCCCCATCATTTTAAAGACGTCCCCCGAGGTAGTTACTGTGGTATCAGAGTCTTTGGGGTGGAGGCCATACCGAAAGATCTGGACAATGGCAGGAGACACCAAAGACTCTGCAGGAGAGAAAACACTTGGATTTTTACACTAGATACTTTATCCCCAAAAGGTTTGAATGATGATCTTGAAACACATGCCTTGATATAGTCCATGAAAAGTCTCCATCTGTTTTAAACAGCAGTTACATCACATGAATTCTACCCATTCTTTTCATGAACAATTTATCTCCAGCCCAATGTCTTTTCTTATTTCTTTATTCATTTATCCCCAAAATTCATAGAGGCCTGGAAGGTTCTCGGTTTTTGGTCTTTTAATTATTTTTATCATTCATCATTTATTATGATTCATCATAAATTCATGAATTAATTATTTAATTAATTTATTATTATTATAGTCTTCCTGTTTTATTTTTGTCTTTATTTTTCATATTTACTGTATATACTAGTTTCTGTTTCATTCCCTTCTATTCATTCATTTTTATTTATTCAGTCATTAACTATCATTTATTCAATTTATATATATATATATATATATATATATAAAAATATATTTTTATCATTATTTTAAATATTTTCCAATATTTTTCATTATCGTTATTCATCAATTCAATTTACCAGTGTTGTGGTCCATCAATTGTTAGTTAATCATTTATTTTATTTTTTATTTTTTGAGTTATTTGCATAATTTCCCCTTTTTTTCCTTCCTCCTTTGGATCATAATCCATAAACTCTTCCATCTAGTGCAAGGTGGGCGCTGTGCCCCTCCATCCCTCCTTGTGTTGTGAGATGGAGGCGTTGGTTCCTGGGCTCTCCATCCCGCAAGTGACGACGCAGTGAGCAGTAGACTGTGGCTGTGTGCAGCCACCCTCCGTCTGTTCGGATTTACATATGGGCGGTTTCAGAGGCTTCTCGGTTGCACCTCCTGTGATATGCCCTCCAGTGACAAGTAAAGATGGCGGCTGGAATGCATTGAGCAGGCACCCATTAGTGGTTACATTCCGGCGTGCATTCCACCGCCATCTGAGCAGCCTCTGCTGTTGATTGTTTGTTTGAAGTTCCTCTCTCCACTGCCGTTGTTACAATTCTGACACATCGAACACAATACTTCCTCATAATATTCCTGTAAACCCATCTGATCACTTGGAAAGAGTTCTAAAGAGTTGCTGAAGCATTTTAAGAGCTCTAATAACATGGATTTAATGCAAATCACTCAGCAAAAGATCGATATGCTCTGATCACAATGTACAGGTAAAGCTGAATCATGGATTTATTACTACACCGTGTTCCAAATTATTCTGCAAATTCTATTTAAGTGTCACAAAGATGAAATATTTTGTTTTTCAGTGTAACTCATGGATGGCATTGTGTGTCAGGGCTCTTTTGATCACTGAAAACAATCTCGGACATCTGTGATAATTAGATTGGCCGGTGAGCCAAATTTAAGGAAAAACTCCTAAAGGACGGCGTTCCACATTATTAAGCAGAGCACCATTTTCAAGCAATATGGGGAAGAAAAAGGATCTCTCTGCTGCTGAAAAGAGTGAAATAGTTCGATGCCTTGGACGAGGGATGAAAACATTCAATATTTCAGGAAAACGTAAGCGTGATCATCGCACTATGAAGAGATTTGTGGCTGATTCAGAGCACAGACGGGTTGGTGCAGATAAAGGCACATTGAGGAAGATTTCTGCCAGATCCATGCATCGGATCAAGAGAGCAGCTGCTAAAATCCCATTACATAGCAGCAAACAGATATTTGAAGCTGCTGGTGCCTCTGGAGTCCCACGGACATCAAGGTGTAGAGTCCTCCAGAGTCTTGCAACTGTGCATAAACCTTCCATTCGGCCACCACTAACCAATGCTCACAAGCAGAAACGGCTGCATTGGGCAGAAAATACATGAAGACTCATTTTCAAACAGTCCTGTTCACTGATGAGTACTGTGCAACTCTGGGTGGTCCAGATGGATGGAGTAGTGGATGGTTGGTGGACGGCCACCCTGTTCCAACAAGGCTGTGATGTCAGCAAGGCGGTGGTGGAGTCATGTTTTGGGCCGGAATCATGGAAACAGAGCTTCTCAGCCCCTTTAGGGTCCCTGAACGTATAAAGATGACCTCTGCAAAGTATGAGGAGTTTATGACTGACCACTTTCTTCCCTGGTACAGAAGGAAGAACTATGCTTTCCGTAATAAAATCATCTTCATGCATGACAATGCACCATCTCATGCTGCAAAGAATACCTCTGCATCAATGGCTGCTATGGGGATAAAAGGAGAGAAAGTCATGGTGTGGCCTCCATGCTCCCCTGACCTCAATCCTATTGAGAACCTTTGGAGCATCCTCAAGCAAAAGATCTATGAGGGTGGGAGGCCGATTACATCCAAACAGCAGCTCTGGGAGGCTATTCTGACATCTTGCAAACAAATTCAAGCAGAAACTGTCCAAAAACTCCCAAGTTCAATGGATGCAAGACTTGTGATCTGCTATCAGATAAGGGGTCCTATGTTACAATGTAACGTGACCGCTTCAAATGTTTACAAAGTTACAATGTTGTTAAAAGTTGGATTGAAATAGCTTTTGATTTCAGTAAATTTGCTGCAAACACAACAAATGACAATTTTCAGTTCTTTACAACCTAGAAAGTGTTTTGAAACTTCCTGTGCGGAATAATCCGGAACAAAAATCCTGTTATCATTAGGAGGTTTGTTCAATTAAATGTGAATTGTCCTCTTATAGTTGTCACCTGAGAATTATGCCGACTGATATTTACATCAATTATTGAGGGAAATGAGAAAAATATCATCTGCAGAATCATTTGGAACACGGTGTATTTGTATTCATACTTTTGTTATTCATTTCAGTGATCAACATCATTATTTTATGGCAATTATGTGCTGAGCATTATATATTATATATACACACTATATACACATATACATAAACACACACACATACATATAGACATATATATATACACAGTTGTGCTCAAAAGTTTGCATACCCTGGCAGAAATTGTGACATTTTGGCATTGATATTGAAAATATGACTGATCTGCCAAAAAACTGTCTTTTATTTGGGGATAGTGATCATATGAAGCCATTTATTATCAAATAGTTGCTTGGCTCCTTTTTTAAATCATAATGATAACAGAAATCACACAAATAACCTGGATCAGAAGGCTCCGCCCCCAGGATCAGAAGTCTCCACCCCCTGGAATGTTTGGCCTTGGTACAGACACACAAGGTGACACACACGGGTTACAATGCCAATTAGAAGTTAATGTCCCACATCTGTGGCTTTTTAATTTGCAATTAGTGTCAGTGTATAAATAGTCAATGAGTTTGTTAGCTCTCAAGTGGATGCACTGACTAGGCTAGATACTGAGTCATGGGGACCAGAAAAGAACTGTTAAATGTCCTGCATAACAAGGTAATAGATCTTTATAAAGATGGAAAAGGACATAAAAAGATATCCAAAGCCTTGAATATGCCAATCAGTACTGTTAAATCACCTATTAAGAAGTGGAAAGTTCGGGGATCTCTTGATACCAAGCCAAGGTCAGGTAGACCAAGAAAGATTGCAGCCACAACTGCCAGAAGAATTGTCCGGGATACAAAGAAAAAACCTCACAGACAACCTCAAAACAAATCCAGGCTGCTCTGGAAAAAGATGGTGTGGTTGATTTTAAGGAGTACAATACGGTGATACTTGAACAAAAATGAACTGCTTGGTGGAGGTGCCAGGAAGAAGCTTTTACTGCACCAATGCCACAAAAAAGCCCGGTTATAATATGCCTGACAACACCTTGACATGCCTAACCGGGCCATCTTGTGTCATTGATGCAGTAAAGGCTTCTTTCTGGTACCTCCACCATGCAGCTCATTTTTGTTCAAGTGTCATCATATTGTGCTCCTTCAAAACAACCGCACTGTCTTTTTCCAGAGCAGCCTGGATTTTTCTTGCAGTTACCTACGGGTTTCCCTTTGTATCCCAAACAATTCTTCTGGCAGTTGTGGCTGCAATCTTTCTTGGTCTACCTGACCTTGGCTTGGTATCAAGAGATCCCCGAACTTTCCACTGCTTTAATAGGTGATTTAACAGCACTGATTGGCATATTCAAGGCTTTGGACATCTCTTTATGTCCTTTTCCATCTTTATAAAGTTCATTTACCTTGTTATGCAGGACTTTTGACAGTTCCTTTCTGATCCCCATGACTCAGTTTCTAGCCTAGTCAGTGCTTCCACGTAAGAGCTAATAAACTCATTGACTATTTATACACTGACACTAATTGCAATTTAACAAGCCACAGATGTGGGACATGAACCTCTAATTGGCATTGTAATCCGTTTGTGTCACCTTGTGTGTCTGTACCAAGGCCAAACATTCCAGGGGGCGGAGACTTCTGATCCAGGGGGCGGAGCCTTCTGATCCAGGCTATTTGTGTGATTTCTGTTATCATTATGATTTAAAAAAGGAGCCAAACAACTATTTGATAATAAATGGCTTCATATGATCATCATCCTTCAATAAAAGAGCATTTTTTGGCAGATCTGTCATATTTTCAATATCAATGCCAAAATTTCACAATTTCTGCCGGGGGAGGAAAACTTTTGAGCACAACTGTACCATGTTCACTGCCACCCCTCTGTCCAAGTATACCACGTCCACCGCCACCCCTCTGTCCAAGTATACCACGTCCACCGCCACCCCTCTGTCCAAGTATACCACGTCCACCACCACCCCTCTGTCCAAGTATACCACGTCCACCGCCACCCCTCTGTCCAAGTATACCACGTCCACCGCCACCCCTCTGTCCAAGTATACCACGTCCACCGCCACCCCTCTGTCCAAGTATACCACGTCCACCGTCACCCCTCTGTCCAAGTATACCACGTCCACCGCCACCCCTCTGTCCAAGTATACCACGTCCACCGACACCCCTCTGTCCAAGTATACCACGTCCACCACCAACCCTCTGTCCAAGTATACCACGTCCACCGCCACCCCTCTGTCCAAGTATACCACGTCCACCGCCACCCCTCTGTCCAAGTATACCACGTCCACCGACACCCCTCTGTCCAAGTATGCCACGTCCACCGCCACCCATCTGTCCAAGTATACCACGTCCACCGCCACCCCTCTGTCCAAGTATACCACGACCACCGTCACCCCTCTGTCCAAGTATACCACATTCACAGCCACCCCTATCCAAGTATACCACGTCCACCACCACCCCTCTGTCCAATTATACCATGTCCACCGCCACCCCTCTGTCCAATTATACCATGTCCACCGCCACCCCTCTGTCCAAGTATACCACAACCACCACCACCCCTCTGTCTAAGTATACCACGTCCACCGCCACCCCTCTGTCCAAGTATACCACGTCCACCGCCACCCCTCTGTCCAAGTATACCACATTCACGGCCACCCCTATCCAAGTATACCACGTCCACCACCACCCCTCTGTCCAAATATACCACAACCACCACCACCCCTCCGTCCAAGTATACCACCACCACCCCTCTGTCCAAGTATACCACATCCACCACCACCCCTCTGTCCAAGTATACCACATCCACCACCACCCCTCTGTCCAAGTGTACCACATCCACCACCACCCCTCTGTCCAAGTATACCATTTCCACCGCCACCCCTCTGTCCAAATATACCACATCCACCACCACCCCTCTGTCCAAGTATACCACTGCCACCCCTCTATCCAAGTATACCAAGTCCACCGCCACCCCTCTGTCCAAGTATACCATGTCCACAGCCCCCCCCTCTGTCCAAGTATACCACATCCACCACCACCCCTCTGTCCAAGTATACCATTTCCACCACCACCCCTCTGTCCAAGTATACCACAACCACCACCACCCCTCCATCCAAGTATACCACATCCACCACCACTCCTCTGTCCAAGTATACCACTGCCACCCCTCTATCCAAGTATACCAAGTCCACCGCCACCCCTCTGTCCAAGTATACCACGTCCACAGCCCCCCCCCCCTCTGTCCAAGTATACCACGTCCACTGGCACCCCTCTGTAGAAGTATACCACGTCCACCGCCACTCATCTGTCCAAGTATACCGCGTCCACCGCCACCCCTCTGTCCAAGTATGCCACAACCACCACCACCCCTCCGTCCAAGTATACCACAACCACCACCACCCCTCCGTCCAAGTATACCACAACCACCACCACCCCTGTGTCCAAGTATACCACAACCACCACCACCCCTCTGTCCAAGTATACCACAACCACCACCACCCCTCTGTCCAAGTATACCACAACCACCACCACCCCTCTGTCTAAGTATACCACGTCCACCGCCACCCCTCTGTCCAAGTATACCACATTCACAGCCACCCCTATCCAAGTATACCACGTCCACCACCACCCCTCTGTCCAATTATACCACAACCACCGCCACCCCTCTGTCCAAGTATACCATGTCCACCGACACCCCTCTGTCCAAGTATACCACGTTCACCACCACCCCTCTGTCCAATTATACCACAACCACCGCCACCCACTGTGCAAGTATACCATGTCCACCGCCACCCACTGTGCAAGTATACTATGTCCACCGCCACCCCACTGTCCAAGTATACCATGTCCACCGACACCCCTCTGTCCAAGTATGCCACAACCACCACCACCCCTCTGTCCAAGTATACCACATCCACCACCACCCCTCTGTCCAAGTATACCATTTCCACCGCCACCCCTCTGTCCAAGTATACCACAACCCCTCCATCCAAGTATACCACAACCACCACCACCCCTCTGTCCAAGTATGCCACAACCACCACCCCTCTGTCCAAATATACCACAACCACCACCACCCCTCCGTCCAAGTATACCACCACCACCCCTCTGTCCAAGTATACCACATCCACCACCACCCCTCTGTCCAAGTATACCATTTCCACCACCACCCCTCTGTCCAAGTATACCACAACCACCACCACCCCTCCATCCAAGTATACCACATCCACCACCACTCCTCTGTCCAAGTATACCACTGCCACCCCTCTATCCAAGTATACCAAGTCCACCGCCACCCCTCTGTCCAAGTATACCACGTCCACAGCCCCCCCCCCCTCTGTCCAAGTATACCACGTCCACTGGCACCCCTCTGTAGAAGTATACCACGTCCACCGCCACTCATCTGTCCAAGTATACCGCGTCCACCGCCACCCCTCTGTCCAAGTATGCCACAACCACCACCACCCCTCCGTCCAAGTATACCACAACCACCACCACCCCTGTGTCCAAGTATACCACAACCACCACCACCCCTCTGTCCAAGTATACCACAACCACCACCACCCCTCTGTCCAAGTATACCACAACCACCACCACCCCTCTGTCTAAGTATACCACGTCCACCGCCACCCCTCTGTCCAAGTATACCACATTCACAGCCACCCCTATCCAAGTATACCACGTCCACCACCACCCCTCTGTCCAATTATACCACAACCACCGCCACCCCTCTGTCCAAGTATACCATGTCCACCGACACCCCTCTGTCCAAGTATACCACGTTCACCACCACCCCTCTGTCCAATTATACCACAACCACCGCCACCCACTGTGCAAGTATACCATGTCCACCGCCACCCACTGTGCAAGTATACTATGTCCACCGCCACCCCACTGTCCAAGTATACCATGTCCACCGACACCCCTCTGTCCAAGTATGCCACAACCAACACCACCCCTCTGTCCAAGTATACCACATCCACCACCACCCCTCTGTCCAAGTATACCATTTCCACCACCACCCCTCTGTCCAAGTATACCACTGCCACCCCTCTGTCCAAGTATACCACATCTACCACCACCCCTCTGTCCAAGTATACCATTTCCACCACCACTCCTCTGTCCAAGTATACCACTGCCACCCCTCTGTCCAAGTATACCACAACCACCACCACCCCTCCATCCAAGTATACCACATCCACCACCACCCCTCTGTCCAAGTATACCACGTCCACCACCACCCCTCTGTCCAAGTATACCACGTCCACAGCCACCCCTCTGTCCAAGTATACCACATCCACCACCACCCCTCTGTCCAAGTATACCACGTCCACCACCACCCCTCTGTCCAAGGTTTTGCTCACCTCCTCATAAAAAGAAATCAGATTTGTGTGACAACTTCTGTCTTTCATGACTCCATGCTGTCTGTGGCTTACAATATTTGTTTCCAGCAAGAACTCCTCTCTGTGGTCTTTTATTAAACTCTCCAGTATCTTCCCAACTATAGAAGTTACACTAACAGGTCTATAATTACTTGGGAAAGATTTTGTCCCCTTTATAAATATTGGCCCCACATTGGCCTTACACCAATCCAGTGGTACTATGCCAGTCATTAAAGAGTCCCTAACAATGAGAAACAATGGCTGTGAGATGACAGAGCTGAATTCTGTAAGGCCCCGTGGGTGTCTGCCATCCGGTCCAGGGGCTTTATTCACCTTTATTCTGTATAAATATTTCTGCATCATATCAATTGTGAGCCAATGTGGATCATCTGGGGGGTGTCAGTACCACCCCCCATTATGGACAAGAGCCCCCCATGCTCCTTTGTATACACAGAGCTGAAGAAGGGATTTCATACATTGTCCTTCTCTTTGTCCCCCCCCTCTAGATGGTTCTGTAAAGGGCCTACATGCTGGGACCGGACCTTTCTACTATTCATATATTGGAGGAATGTTTTGGGGTCGTCCTGATATCTTTCTGTCGTTTGTTTTCAGTTTTTGCTCCTTTATTTCCTTTTTGCATATTCTGTTCTATTCTTTGTAATGTGTAAACGATGATCGCGTTCCTTCATTGTTATATTTAATAAAGGCTCTTTTCTTATTATCTGTAGCTTTTATAACTTTGGCCGTGAGACACATAGGTTCTCTCCTCACCCCCACTATCTCCGCCCGCATCACTCACCTCCTAAACGACATCTCAGACTGGATGTCGCTACATTTCCTCAAGCTCAACCTCTCCAAAACCGAGCTCCTCGTCTTTCCCCCTGCCAACACCCCCCCCCCCCATCCTATCCATCATCACCAACAACTCCACTATCACTCCCGCCCCGCAAGCCAAAGTCCTTGGCGTCATTCTTGACTCGAACCTCTCCTTCCAACCGCATGTCAAATCACTCACAAACACATGCAGGCTCCATCTTCGCAACATTGCCAAGATACGCTCCTTCCTCACCCCAGACACCACCAAACTTCTAGTACACTCCCTCATCATCTCACGCCTTGACTACTGTAATTCTCTTCTCACCGGCCTACCCCAGTGCAGGCTCTCCCCACTCCAGACCATCCTGAACTCAGCGGCTAGACTCATCCACCTCACCACCCGCTCCACCTCTGCCACCCCCCTCTGCCTCTCCCTCCACTGGCTCCCGATTGCCCAACGCATCAAATTTAAACTCCTAACCCTGACCTACAAAGCCGTTCACAACACTGCCCCTGACTACCTCACCAACCTGATCCCCAAGTACCGCCCTACCCGTACCCTTCGCTCCTCACAGGACCTCCTTCTATCCTGCTCCCTGGTCTCCTCCTCCCATGCACGACTGCAGGACTTCTCCAGGTCCTCCCCCATTCTCTGGAACTCACTGCCCCAATCCATCAGACTGTCGCCTTCCCTCTTCACATTCAGGCGCTCCCTCAAAACCCATCTCTTCAGGGAAGCCTACCCCACCCTCACCTAACGGCCATTCTCCCTCTTTCCTCCCACCCCTCAGCCACTTCCTATTGTACCTTTACCCCCTCCCACCTAGATTGTAAGCTCGAAAGAGTAGGGCCCTCTTACCCCTCGTACGTTGTTTGTTGTTGTTGTTGTACTGTGCCATGTATTGTCTCCCCCTCTATTGTACAGCGCTGAGCAAACCCTTTGGCGCTATATAAACTCGATGTAATAATAATAATAGGTTGGATTTTTATCCTTTTATACTTGTTGCCCATGGGAATATATTTTGCAGTGTGGTCACATACAGTCTTTTTGAAGGACTCTCATTTCTGTGTTGTGTTCATCGATACCAATATTCCCTCCTAGTATAAGTCTTGGAGAGCAGCTCTCAGCCTTGGAAAATTAGCTCTCTTAAAGTTGAGCGTTTTTATTTTCCCGTATATGCTCGCTGTTTACAGCTAACATTATATGGATATTTGTAATAAGCTCAGCATGGTTGGAGATGACCAGGTCCAGCAGATCATCATTCCTAGTTGGGGCCTCTATGAGCTGGACCATAAAATTGTCCTGTAGTAGGTTTATACATTTTTGCACCTTAACTGTTCCTGCAGTACCATTACTCCAGTCAATTTCCAGGTAGTTGCGATCCCCCATTATCACTGTCCCAGCCCTTTCCATTTGTGGGAGGAGCTGAGTCTCAACCTCCTCATTAACACTGGGAGGCCTATAACAAACTCCAATGATGACCTTTGTAGTACCGCCCCCCATGTGCAGTTCCACCCATAATACTTCAGCCTCATCACACTCTCCATCAACTAGGTCCTCTTTCACACTCGCTCTGAGATCACTTCTCACATAGAGACAGACACCACCACCTTTCCTATTTCCCCCGTCTCTCCGAAAGAGAACCTAGCCAGGAATATGAATGGCCCAGTCATGTGAGGAATGAAGCCAAGATTCAGCAATACCAATTCAATCCTAGTTCTCTTCATGCACCAAACCTTCCAACTCACCTATTGTGCTGGGCACACTTCTGGCATTGGTGAACACTTTCATTCACTGACACCTTGTTCATTCACCGACACCTTGTTCATTCACCGACACCTTGTCCATTCACTGACACCTTGTTCACATGGATTTTGTGTATTTTTTATTTTCATACAAATAGTACCAATTCCACTGGATGTTTGTAACATGGGAACCTTCTTATCATCTGCCATAGCCCTAACCCCATCTTTCCTCATTCCACCCCCCAATAAGTACTGACCCCTGTCTGATCTGTCTACCCCATTATAATTTAATTCTTCCTCCACCCTCCATCCTAGTTTATATTCTCCTCCAGCCTTCCCATAAACCCCTCCCCCAGCACAGCAGACCCCCTTTCATTTAGGTGTAGACCATCTCTAGTATATAGGCTGCACCCCAATGAGAAGTCAGCCCAGTGCTCTAGGGTAGGACTCCATTTTTATTCTTCTCCTGCCATCAATGGCCAACCCGGTCCCACACTTCATCCATGTCTTTGGGGGCCTCTCATCTCCTTATGAACTGTTTCTTCCATGATGAAGATCAGCCATGGAGTATATCTGAGGTGTATATCAGGGTGTGCTTCTTCCCCACGAGAGCTGGGATGTCCAGCAACATTCACCTAGAAGACATTTCCCGCACTCAAGGCACTAATACCTCTCCAGGGTTGTGTGAGACCCCTGATGTACAGGAAGACAGTACTTCATTGAGGAACATTTCCCTCACTCAGGACAGGAAAGTGGCTTCTCTCCCAAGTGACATCTCTGATGTCTGTAAAGATTGGACTGAGCTGAAAAACATTTTCCACACTCAAGACAGGAATATGGCTTCTCCCCCGTGTGAGATCTCTGATGTGTGTAAAGACTGGCTTTCTGTGAAAAACTTTTCCCACACTCAGGACAGGAATACGGCATCTCTCCCGTGTGAGATCTCTGATGTGTGTAAAGTTGGGACATCTGTGAAAAACTTTTCCCACACTCAGGACAGGAATACGGCTTCTCCCCCGTGTGAGATCTCTGATGTATGTAAAGATGGGACTTCCTTGAAAAACATTTCCCGCACTCAGGACAGGAATATGGTTTCTCCCCCGTGTGAGATCTCTGATGTGTGTAAAGATGGGACTTCCTTGAAAAACATTTCCCGCACTCAGGACAGGAATATGGCTTCTCCCCCGTGTGAGATCTCTGATGTGTGTTAAGACTGGACTTCATTGAAAAACATTTTCCGCACTCAGGACAAGAATAAGGCTTCTCCCCCGTGTGAGATCTCTGATGTGTGTAAAGACTGGACTTCACAGAAAAACATTTTCCGCACTCAGGACATGAATATGGCTTCTCCCCTGTGTGAGATCTTATATGCAAATTAAGATGGTATTTATAATAGAACCACTTCCCGCACTCAGTACAGGAGAAGCTCTGAGAAGCTGTTGGAAGGCTGGCCTGGTCCCGCACAGTCTGAGGTTCCTCAGGATACGAGGAATCCGATGGTCCATCTACACTGGGTGGTGCCGGATGGACATTGGAGGGAGCCGGGTTTTCTCCTGGACTATACTGTGTGATGTCCTCATCTTCTACTTTCCAGTCTGGAGACAAAGTGAGACAATCCTCAGAGGTTTTCCTCATCTCCCGGCCATGGACTAAAATACAAAGACAAAGAGGACTACTAGACAGGAGCTGATTGGTTCGCCCAAACCAGGACTCCGCCCACATCAGGCAGCTTGGTCTCTGAGGAGCTTACAATTCCACCCTCAAGGGAACTAGGAAATGGCTCCTCTGATCTCCTACCAGGTCATTTCTTTATTCATGGACCTTAGTCAGAGAGTGAGGAAACAACCAGAACTGTCTTTTATAGGAGGGACAGTGATGAGGGGATTATAGGACGAGGGTCCCCACCCCCTCTATCACTCATCACCATCTTCCCAACACAAGAAATACTGCACTTCCTTATTTAGTCCATGATTTAGTCATGAAGAACAGCGGGGCTGAGCCCCACCAGAGGTCAGAGAGTGAGGATGGGGGGAGAACAACCAAGATGAAGACTGGACTGATCCTGAAGACCACCATCATTGGGGTATTGACTCCTCCCTCATTATCACTTTCTTATCACATTATTATCACCATGTAAAAGTCTGTGCTCCAATCACATCATCCGATACAAAATGTCCAGCTGGGAGGAAATGGGTGTAACAAAAGAGAATCCATATTATGTGTATATATAGCAGTGGGGGGAGGGGGAGAGCAGAAGTCAGGAGTATGTAATGTACAACACAGAGTATATAGTGCAGGGGTCAGGAGTATGTAATGTACAACATAGTATATAGTGCAGGGGTCAGGAGTATGTAATGTACAACATAGTGTATATAGTGCTGGGGTCAAGACTATGTAATGTACAACATAGTATATAGTGCAGGGGTCAGGAGTATGTAATGTACAACATAGAGTATATAGTGCAGGGGTCAGCAGTATGTAATGTACAACATAGAGTATATAGTGCAGGGGTCAGGAGGATGTAATGTACAACAGAGTATATAGTGCAGGGGTCAGGAGTATGTAATGTACAACATAGTGTATATAGTGCTGGGGTCAAGACTATGTAATGTACAACATAGTATATAGTGCAGGGGTCAGGAGTATGTAATGTACAACATAGAGTATATAGTGCAGGGGTCAGGAGTATGTAATGTACAACATAGAGTATATAGTGCAGGGGTCAGCAGTATGTAATGTACAAAATAAATTATACAGTGTAAGGGTCAGGACTCATAATATTGGTATTCAGTAATCAGTGGAAGATTAAATGTTTCCTGTAGACAAGTTGCAGAGATCCCACACCGCTGCCTCCCATCTCCTGAGACTGCACTCAGTGACTTGGGTCTGAGACTATACAGACATATCCCTCCACCCGGCACAGCCAGCAGACCACAGAGCAAGGAACCCTGGGAGAATTGTTCTGTCAGAGATCTTACTAGACCCGGGCATGGGGAAGGAGACCGTAGACACTTATGTCAGGTGATAAGGTCTTGTAATGCCTGTGCTGAAAATCAACATTTTGCTGCCATCTGAACCCCAGAACCTCCATAAATCCAGTCTAGATACATAAATTGTGTCTGCAGCACAGAGAAGGAAGATTATCCGAGAGAAATCCAGGAATACAGGACGGGGAACACAGCTCAGGAAAGTGACCAGGGGATTACAGGCTGATATCACCCAGTCCTACTCTGGACCAATCAGTGAGCAGTATGGGTGGAGGAATGGATTTAGTGTTCATGACCCACCTGTGCTGATCTCTGTAGGAGTGTCCTCCTCTATAAATGTCCCCGTTATTCCATCCTCCTCCATAGACTGCTGATCATCCCTCACATACGCCTCTTCTTCTTCTGCTTTCACCTCAAATTCTATATCGATTGGATCTCCACTCTAAATCAAGGAAATGAGAGAGAATATCATCTGTAAAATGTAAGGCCACATAAAAGAACTGCACACATTGTCTCCACAAGTTCATGTTCTAGATGCTCCATCCCACCCACCTTGTAATAGTGAGGGATGGTGTGACCTTCCTGTGTGGAATCCTGGGAATACAGAGGACGGGGACATCTCTCTGGTGGGTTCCTGGTATTAGGTGGCTCCATCATATCCTTGTGTCCTTCTGAAAACTCCTCCATCACTCCATACTCCTCATCCTCCTCTTTATACTCTTCTTTAACATCAATATTATCATCCCCGAGGATTCCACTCTGAAAGATATAATAAAACATTCATTGTAACAAACATGCTGTGTATAAATCACAACTACCAATAATTGTCATCATCTACCTGATGGTGGTGAGGGATGGTGTGACCTTCCTGTGTGGAATCCCGGGAATACAGAGGACGGGGACATCTCTCTGGTGGGTTCCCATGACTGGATCCATCTGTAGGAAACACACACACTGACTGAATCCATTGTTTCTATGTGTTTATCAGATGATGGGGGATCTAGGTGGATCCTCCGTACTGCTCTCTCCTTTACAATAAAGTCTCCTCTTACCCGGTGATGTGAGGGGCGGCTGATTGTCCATCATGACGTCCTTGTAGAGATCCTTGTGTCCTTCTAAATACTCCCACTCCTCCATGGAGAAATAGACAGTGACACCCTGACACCTTATAGGAACCTGACACACACAATGATACAGTCACCATCCAGACACATCCCTTGTCTGTTACTGGAGAATGTCCCAGAATTCCCGGCACCGCTCACCTCTCCTGTCAGCAGCTCAGTGATCTCTCTGGTGACTTCTAGAATCTTCTTCTTCTTTCTCTCTTCTATCAGGGAGGGAGGTGGAGGCAATGTGATGTCATATGATCTCCAGACTTCACAGGAGGAAAACTCTACATCTGAACACAAATAGTCACATCAAATGATATTCCCAGAATCCTCCTCACCTCTCCATTCAGGTCTCCATTTTATTAAAGCCCCACTTCAGGCTGAGGTATAATTCCCCCCCACAGGACCCCCACACTACGCAGGGTATAGGCTTGTTGCAGCATTCTGATGTCATTACATACAACGCAGGACCAACAGTCCCACTTTACATGTGAGGATACCAAGGGACCCCCACATCCTATGAGCATCAGAAAAATGCCAGATGGAGGGACATTGGGAGGAGGAGCTGTGAGGTCAGTGTGATGTCATTGGATTCTCTGACTCTGGATGGAGGGACATTGGTGGGAGGGGCTGTGAGGTCAGTGTGATGTCATAGGATTCTCTGACTCTGGATGGAGGGACATTGGGAGGAGGAGCTGTGAGGTCAGTGTGATGTCATTGGATTCTCTGACTCTGGATGGAGGGACATTGGGAGGAAAAGCTGTGAGGTCAGTGTGATGTCATAGGACATATAGACTCTGGATGGAGGGACATTTGGATGGGGAGATTTGAGGGGTCCTCTATATGAGGCTCCCATGCAAACCAAATCCTTGTTCCTGGGTGCGTCCTACCTCTCCTAAACTGAAGAGTGAACTTTGACCTTTATCATCCAGAAATCTGTCCAGAATCTGTGGAAGTAAGCTGTCATGTGATCAGGTGACGTGCGGAGGAACGGAGTGTAAATAGCAGACAATTGTCTCCAGAGCCCCTAATGGTGGGGATGGATTTGGCGGCGTGCTGGTGCCAAGTTTCCTCCCCCCAGGGTCACTGCAGGTGTGGAGAAAAGCTGTGTAAGAGGATATGAGGAGGAGATCCAGGAATCAGGAGAAAGGTCAGGGCAAGCAACAGACGAGCGCATCCAAGAGACCAAGCCGGGGTCACTACACAGAAAATCAATCCAAGGAAACAACAGGCAGGACGAGGAATAGCAAGAAGGAGCTGAGAGACAAATGAGAATATTGCTCAGCCAATGGGAGATGATCTCAGCATGACTTCCATCATGAAGGAGATGAGGGGGAGGGGAGGAAGTCACTGAAGGTGACCATAGATCCATGGAAATTCAGCTGGTTCAGCAGGGATCGCTCACATTTCCATCCATGTGTGGTCACTGCCGGATAAAAGCCACTCCCCCAGCGGCTGCAGCCAATAGCTTCAGTGCTGATCTGTGTATTCTGAGAGCGGAGGAGTCCCCCCATTGTCAGAATACAAGAGTGCAGCGAGGAGGATTCCCCCATTCACCTCCAATGTGTGGATGGGGGAATCACTTCAGTTTTTATGGTCATCCCGCTGGCTGAACGATAAAACTGAACCATGTAGGCCAGCTTTGGGAGCAAATATATTATCATCAACTCCTCCCCCTGAAGGGGTTCATCTACATATTACCTCCTCTGCTGCCAGATCCAGGAATGTCTCCTCTACTTCCTCATTCATGGAACTTCCTGTCTGTACTTGACATCACTTCCTATCTGTACCTGACATCACTTCCTGTCTGTGCCTGACATCACTTCCTGTCTGACATCACTTCTGTCTGTCTTCCATAGACACTTCCTGTCTGTACCTGACATAACTTCCTGTCTGCACCTGACATCACTTCCTGTCTGTACCTGACATCACTTCCTGTCTTCCATAGAGACTTCCTGTCTGGGTAGAAGTGATATCCCCACCTTGTGGAGCTCAGAGGAACTGCAGCCCCGAGAAGCGTCTGGTAGTGTGACCCCGGCCTTGTGCTGGGTGTGTATGGACTGTAGATCCTTATAGAGGGGTCACCTCCACTCCCACCAAGGGGGACAGAAATATAGGACTCCTCGGGGGAGGGGTTTTGGCCCCTTTGATTTTGCAGTAACATTGATTGCAGATTTAGTCCTGTAGAACATCTGGTATATGGATACAAAGCCCCCCAGCTGGGAGTAAAGGGTGGAAATGGCTGGTGACCCCCAGATTTGGGCAATGATGTCATCACTATAAATGGATAAAACCCGCGCTATGTGTAACAACTCCAAACCTACAAAAACCTTCTAGCGGACTGCTGCTGTAACAAAGGGAAGGATTCCCTGTCATCTAGAAGAGCATTATGTGTCACAGCGCTGTCCTATTGTGTGTGCACAGAAATCATCACAAATACACTACAAATATGTGGAGACATTCAGAGATAAAGAGCTCGGGGCTCCAAATCCTATTCTCTGCACATCCACTGCTTCCACTTTACACCCACTTCATTGGTCTTATGGGGTTTATCAATAAATGAAGGAAACTGAACCGTGTGCAAATCCATCCACAACATAAAGTGCTTTGTGCTCAAGATGCTGCTCCCTGCACATCCACTGCTTCCACTTTACACCCACTTCATTGGTCTTATAGTCTTTATCAATAAATGAAGGAAACTAGTTTGCAGAGGAGGAGCCTGAACATGGCGCCAAGCGGCAGATCAATGTGAGATCTCCCAGCACCAGGCGTCTCCAATGTCCTGCTATAGCACAGGAGGAAATCCCCTAGGAGCAGCTGCCATGACCTACCTGGGATCAGGAGTGGTCCCCTGTGGAGGAGAGCGAGGTGTGCGGACCCTTCCAGGTTGGGCTGGCCGGCGATGGAGAGTGAGAGCGCGGCTGAGGCTGGAGGAGGAGGAGAGCAGAGATCCAGTGTGGATGCCGAGCGGTCACATGCAAAGGAGTCCTGGGAGTTGGGAGAAGCTGGCCGGTGTGATGGAGTGCAGGAAGTGGCAGACCTCTCTCCCCTCTCCTTACCACCCCCCCTCCTGGATACCATCAGGCTGGAGCTGTCGGGTCCCCTGTAGGGGCACCAAGGGAGCCCCCCCCCCCCCCCCGGAAGCTGTACCAACAGCCAGGGAAGCAGACATCTCACTCATTCAGGAGAAGACCCATCTGAAGACTGAATCATCTGGTGTGGAGGAAGAAGAGATCAGGATGGTGACTGAGATGAAATGAAAAAGGAACATTTAAATGAAATAACTTATTATAATTGATTGGAACTGTGAAGTAAGTCTGAGGGGGGGGGGGGGGGGCACCCAGGGGACAGAACCCCGGGGATCATGAAAAAGAAGAAGGGGAAGGAGGATAAACTAAAATCAATAGGACCCACAAGGGGACTGGATACTAACAGAGGTTTATAGGAGGGGAGAGAAAGGAGAAAAGGGAAAAAAATGTCAACAGTATGAAAAATAAAGGGATAAAAGGAGGAGGGCCAAAGGCCTCCCAGACAAGCGCAATTAAAATATATACCCCAACAAGAGAAACAGACCCCCGAGAGACAGCAAGGAAGAAGTGGAAGAACAGAGATGGAGAACAGCACTGGAGAATGCTCTAGATCAGTGATGGCGAACCTATGGCACGCAGAGCCATCTCAGTGGGCACGCCAGGAGGAAGAGGAAGAGAACGCGCTCTCCTGCGCACCTCCGGGGGCGCGCACCGGGCGATCTCCGTGATCGCTGTGTCCTGCGGACACAGCTGATCACGTGACATGGTAAAAGACCAATCACAGCGGCCTTTTACCACGTGATCAGCCGTGTCCAATGACACGCTGATCACCGGGAAATGCAAATGCCGGTTCTCGGCTGCACTTTCCTCACGCTGTCAGATCGTGAGGAAAGTACTGCCGAAAACCGGCAGTTGTCAGAACAGGGATCGGCACCGATCATCAGGGTCACTGATCATCAGTGCCCTGATGATCGGTGCCCACCTGTGCCACACACAAGTTCCGCCCACTTGTGCCCAGCAATGCGCCCACCTGTGCCCAGCAGTGCGCCCACCTGTGCCCAGCAATGCGCCCACCTATGCCCAGCAGTGCGCCCACCTGTGCCCAGCAATGCACCCACGTGTGCCCAGCAGTGCGCCCACCTGTGCCCAGCAATGCACCCACCTGTGCCCAACAGTGCGCCCACCTGTGCCCAGCAATGCACCCACCTGTGCCCAACAGTGCACCCACCTGTGCCCAGCAATGCGCCCACCTGTGCCCACCAGTGCCCATCAGTGCAGCCCAGCAGTGCTGCCAGTCAGTGCCACCAGTCAGTGCCCAGCGGTTGTGCCAGTCAGTTCCCAGCAGTGATGTCAGTCAGTGCCACCTATCAGTGCTGTCTATCAGTGTCGCCTATCAGTGGCACCTATCTGTGACACCTCATTAGTGCTGCCCATCAGTGCCACCCATCAATGATGCGCAGCAGTGCCGCCGGTCAGTGCCGTCTGTCAGTGCCTCCAGTTGGTGCTGTCAGTGCCGCTTATCAGTGCCCATCATTTCCTGCATATCAGTGCATCATCAGAGCCTCCTCATCAATGCTCACCAGTGCCGCCTCATCAGTGCTACCTATCTGTGCCGCCTCATCAATGCCCATCAGTGCTGCCTATCAGTGCAGCCTCACCAACGCACATCAAAGAAGAAATATTACCTGTTTGCAAAATTTTAGAATAGAAGCAAAGGAAACCTTTTATGTTTTTAATTTTTTGCTCTTTTTTCATTTATAGTGCAAAAAATAAAACACCCAGTGGTGATTAAATACCACCAAAAAAAGCTCTATTTGTGTGAAAAAATGATAAAAATTGCATATGGTTACAGTGTTGCATGACCGCACAATTGTCTTTGTTAAGTGCAAGAGCACTGAAAGCTGAAAATTGTCCTGGGCAGGAAGGGGGTAGAAGTGCCCGGTAGGCAAGTGATTAATTCCAGTGTTGGCACTTTGAAATAAAAAAGTTGGTTTTGTGTTGCAGTTTGGGCACTTGGGCTCAAAAAGGTTCGCCATCACTGTTCTAGATTGTCCTGGACATGACCAACGTTAGTCAGGATATAGAGGAGATACAAGAAAAACAGGATTTGGAGAACATAGAAGTACAAAAAAAGAACTCTCAATTACCCACTAAAACAGAAATTGCAGAAATGTTTAAAGGGTTAGAAAAGTCAATAAAACTGGAGATGGTAAAACAGCACAAAGATTTGGGGCAGGTATTGAAGAGGGTAGAAGAGACGGAGGAAGAATTGGATAAACATGCCCAAGCCATAATAAATTTATAGAGACAGATGACGGAAATGAGAAAAGAACAGAGGAATCTGCTATATAACCTGCAAAATCAGGAGAACAGGGAAAGAAGATGCAATTTAAGGATTTGAGGTTTCCCAGAGACTTCCCAAGGAGAAAATGTAATGGAAACAACAGGGAAAATGCTTGTAATAGTAATGGACAGACCTGCAACAGAGCCACTTAAAACTGATAAAGTATATAGAATCAGAAGATTATGACAAGAAGGTAGAAGAGAACATTTGAGAGATGTGATTGTACAATTCCATTATTACCGGGATAAAGAGGAGCTTTGGAAGGAGATAAAAGGAAGGGCAGCAATAAAATATGGAGATATACATTTGCAGATCTTTGCTGACCTAGCAGTGGAAACTTTAATAAGAAGGAGAATATTGAAACCATTACTTGAACAAATGAGAAAGCAGAACGTTAGATATAGCTGGGGATTCCCAGAGTGTTTAATCGGTTGGAGAAACGGTCCCAACTTTGATAAGAGATCATTGATCTGTTATCATAAAATGAGATCCGATGATCAGGGTTTACGTGTTAAATCTTCTCTTTCCCTTCTTGTCAGCAGTAGCTGGAGTTCAGTGTTTTGTGGCTGCAGTTACCAGAGAAGTAAAAACGGTGAATTTTGATAAGATGGCCTATGATGATCCTATGGGTGAAGAACGTGTTGCTTTGGAACAGTTTATGAACTGTCATGACATTGTGATCATGCCTACTGACAAGGGGGAAACCTGGTCATCATGGAGCAACAAAGATATGTGTTGATGTGTCAACAGATCATAAAACATAAGGAAAGGTACACTAAGACAACAACCATCAACCTGGAGAATGGTCAGAAGGTCCTCTCTGGTGTGACTGAGGAAGCTTCTGAGAAGGGTAACATTGATAAAAAGACCACAACCTTCTTTAAGGTATTAAATCCAGATACCATTTTAATAGACTTTCAAAAGTCCATAAATCAGTGGTTGACCCCTTCCTGGAAGAACTATTATCTCAGGGAGGGGGTCCCTCACAAGAAAGTCAATGAGTATATTGATGAATTGCTACAACCTTTTGTGGTGGCTTTACCCTCCTATGTGAGAGACACTTTGCACCTCCTAAAGTTGATAATGATGTGTCAGTACCTGATGATGTCATCTTACATTAGATGTAGAGGCATTATATCCTGTGATGGAAGCGTAGGCAGGACAGAACGCACACGGAGGATGATAAACACACAAAGTATTATTGAAAGACACTCAAGGTAATAAGGTAGCATCGGGGTATCCAAAAAAGGGGAGAAGAAGGGGAGGAGTCAGAACAGCAATAATCCGGCCCACAATAGGGTGATTTGGGTAGCGAGGGCCCGAGCAATCAGTTGGGCAGTCCAGGTAGCTATGATAATCCAGGCATGCAATAGGACAGTCTGAGCAAGTAATAATCCAAATGCTCAATGGGGTAGTAGTCCAGGCAGGTAGAATGTGGGCATTCAATGGGGCAGTCCAGACAAGGGCAATAGGGAGATTCAATGAGGCAGTCCAGGCAGGGAGAATAGGGCATTCAATGGGGCAGTCCAGGCAGGGAAAAAATGGGCATTCAATGGGGCAGTCCAGACAAAAGCAATATGGAGATTCAATGGGGCAGTCCAGGCAAGGAAAATATCAGCATTCAATGGGGCAGTCCAGACAGGGCAATATAGAGATTCAATGGGGCAGTCCAGGCGGGGGAAATATGAACACTCACGGTTTTAGGCAGGGGTAACTCCTCAGGTACACAGCGGCAGCAGGCAGGGGTGCCTTCATAGAGACACAGTGGTCAGCAGGCAGGGGTAACTTCTCAGGCATAGCGGTCAGCAGGCAGGGGTAACTTCTCAGGCACAGAGGTCAGCAGGCAGGGGTAACTTCCTGGGCACACAGCGATCAGCAAAGCAGGCAGGAGTAACTCCCCAGAGACACAGCGGTCAGCAGGCAGGGGTAACTCCTCAGGCACACAGTGGCAGCAGGCAGGGGTAACTCCTCAGGCACTCAGCAGCAGCAGACAGGGGTAACTCCTCAGGCACTCAGCAGCAGCAGACAGGGGTAACTCCTCAGGCACACAGCAGCAGCAGACAGGGGTAACTCCTCAGGCACACAGTGGCAGCAGACAGGGGTAACTCCTCAGGCACTCAGCGGCAGCAGACAGGGGTAACTCCTCAGGCACACAGCAGCAGCAGGCAGGGGTAACTCCTCAGGCACACAGTGGCAGCAGGCAGGGGTAACTCCTCAGGCACACAGTGGCAGCAGGCAGGGGTAACTCCTCAGGCACTCAGCGGCAGCAGACAGGGGTAACTCCTCAGGCACTCAGCAGCAGCAGACAGGGGTAACTCCTCAGGCACACAGCAGCAGCAGGCAGGAGTAACTCCTCAGGCACTCAGCAGCAGCAGACAGGGGTAACTCCTCAGGCACACAGCAGCAGCAGGCGGGGTAACTCCTCAGGCACTCAGCAGCAGCAGACAGGGGTAACTCCTCAGGCACACAGCAGCAGCAGGCAGGGGTAACTCCTCAGGCACACAGCAGCAGCAGACAGGGGTAACTCCTCAGGCACTCAGCAGCAGCAGGCAGGGGTAACTCCTCAGGCACACAGTGGCAGCAGGCAGGGGTAACTCCTCAGGCACACAGCAGCAGCAGACAGGGTAACTCCTCAGGCACACAGCAGCAGCAGACAGGGGTAACTCCTCAGGCACTCAGCAGCAGCAGGCAGGGGTAACTTCTAGGCACACAGTGACAGCATGCAGGGGTAACTCCCAGGGACACAACGATCAGCAGAGCACGCAGTGGGGTTTGGGCTGTGTGGTCTGGCCTTGGCTCAGACCTCACACAGCTGTTCTCTCTCTGAGCAGGGGACCAACAACCACCTGGGTCCTGCTCCTGTTCTCTTATCCCGGAGCAGGACACTTCCTGGTTGCCCCAGCAAAGGCCAGCCCTATGCCGGGTTGCCGGGGCAACGAGGCGAGCTACCCTCACTCCGGCCATGCCCAGGGAGCACGGCCTTTGTCTCTGGTGGGCGCAGAGCACGGGAAGCCTCGGGTCCACGCTGCACCCACCAGGACAAGGAGGGGGGCATGCAGAGACAATCTGGTGGCCTGCACGTGAAGAATCCACATGCAGGCACAGCGGGGTGTCAGACTCCTCTGTGGCATCACCAGGGAGAGGTGCTAACCACACCACAGGGGGCGGTTCTTAACATCCTGCACAGCCTTTGATGTAGGCTTGTGCCAGACCTTGGAACCTGTAAGGGGAAGGGAGGGGGAGGATGAAAGGGAGTGAGGGGAAAGCCATGACAGGAGGGGGGAGGAAGATGAGGGAGAGCGAGGGGGGACCATGACATATTCCTCTATCCCTCATAAGAAGGATTTAAATGTTATAGAAAATCACTCAACAGCAGACCTAGAATCATGTTTGCACATAGACATTTTGTTCTCGGGTTACTCAAGTTTTTGTTGGAAAATAATCCATTCCTGTTGGATATAAATGTTATTGCCAAGCACAAGGCACTACAATGGGGAATAATATGTGCACCGGCCTACGCTAATCTTTATGTTGAAGAATGGGAGAAGTCAGTGCTTGGGGATGAGGCCTTGTCAGGGTACCTGAGCAACATTGCAGGTTGGTTCAGGTACATCGATGACGTCCTCATTCTCTGGCATGGTGAACCTCAGGAAGATGAGAGGTTTGTAAATTTATTGGGATAAAATGAGTTCAATTTGAAATCCACGTATACCTACCATGCTAGGACCATTACACTTTTGGATTTGACTATCCAGAATATGGAGAATGGTACCTCTGTATTTGTGTTGATATTGGGTGGCTTTGGGGTGTTTTGTATATTTAATGTAAAGTACACTCTTTGGGCACTAGTGTCTGGTGTTTATTGGCTCCCATGTTCCAGTTTGTTTGTCCTTTTGGGATACCAACCAAACCAGTCACATGTCAGTCTTTTCCCATCTGATCCTATGATGGTGCTCTCTATACCTCTCCATAATGGATACACTTTGGTTCTTACCTGGATCAAAGGTCCTTTGATCTGAAGCTCCATGACAGTGAATGGACTTTTATATATTTTTATGGTCATCTGCTTTATGGGCTCCTAGTAATCTGGGTGCTATCCAAGCCATGCATAGATGGTATCAGTGGTCCCTGTAGAAATCCATATATATGGACATTTGTGCATTATTAATTACAGACTAAATCCACCTGGAGACCTGGGGACACAGGTTCTATATGTAGTCTCGGGGTCCCTGTGGAAGTCCATGTGTGGACATTTCTACCTATGATAAATGACAGGCTAAACCCACCTGGAGACCCGGGGACACTGTACAAGTTCTATATGTAGTCTGGGGGTCCCTGTGGAAGTCCATGTGTGGACATGTCTACCTATGATAAATGACAGGCTAAACCCACCTGGAGACTTTCTCCACACCTGGAGTGTGCTGAGTTCTTGGAGAACGTCTACACAGTGTTTCCAGATTGGCTTTATCACCCCAACGAGCTCGCTCCAGTTCATGGATGTCATCATTATGTTTGGAGGATCTCACCAGTCAGGAGCCTTTCCTGTCATCCTACATGTTCCCTTCTGAGGATTGTTCTATCCTTCCAAACAAATGTATGAAATCATGGATGAGTCCTCCTTCTATGTGATCTAGAAGATCTTCAATCACAATGTCTTTATGGATGAAGTGGATGGCCCAGTTTATATATTATTTATTGCTTTACAGCTTTATTCCCTCCAGGATTCATTCTTTATTTATAGAACCATTCAAGGAAGTGTTCTTACTTTGAGAGATCTCCACCACCATTCCTCTGTGACCATTACATCCTTGTCATTTATGTCTAACATCTTCATTATCAGTGGATTGATATATATTTTTATACTTTAGGATGTAGTTTTGCATTTTCTTCAACAAAAAGATACATTTCGGAGGGATCTGTTTCACCTTTACCTTTTTTTCTAACTTGTATTCCGTGTCTTTAAGACTTTTATTTATGTAATAAAATATCTTTATTAAACAGTTGGCTGCAAATGATCTAGATTTATTTTTTCTTCTGTTCTTCTGATCTTCTGTGGTAGACCTGTAAGGTATATATTATACAGGAATTGTTATTATGAGACATTTTGGGGGGCTGCAGTTCTACTGAACTCCACAAGGTGGTGATCTCACTTAAACCCAGACAGGAAGTCTCTATGGAATACAGACAGGAAATGATGTCAGGTACAGACAGGAAGTGATGTCAGGTACAGACAGGAAGTGATCTGCAATAAAGACAGGAAGTTACATGTTGCAGAAATAAGAGGAGACGTTGGTGGAAGTGGCAGCAGAGGAGGTAATAAGATGTTATTTCATATTTACACCCAGTAATCCCCTCCCATTATGTCTGTCCTCTTCCTCCATAGTCACGTCCGTCCTGTTCCTCCATAGTCACATCCATCCTCTTCCTCCATAGTCACGTCCATCTTCTTCCTCCATAGTCACGTCCGTCCTCTTCCTCCATAGTCACGTCCGTCCTCTTCCTCCATAGTCACGTCCGTCCTCTTCCTCCATAGTCACTGTGACATCTTTTATGTCCAGCAGATGATGATACACACATATATAGTGTGGGAACCCAGATGGACCCCTTCAGGGGCAGAACATTCCCCCACTTCCGGGGCCGGAACATTCTCCTCATTGTGGAGATAAATTCTAGTAATATGGTCCTCTAAACAAACAGCACTGACAATAAATAGACAAGACAAGGACCATCCTGACCATACATGGCCTACAAAGGACAATGATGACACTACACAGGCAGCCAATGGGCAATCATTACACTATGCAGCCAACACAATGATGGAGTGCCGGGGTCAGGAGTATGGAGCATAGAGCCCCTTACATTGCTGCTCAGGAGGAAGGAAACATTCCAAATGAATGAAGAGTAATCACCACTGAAGTGCTATGTTCCCTCTTTTGTACATTGTAGAGGGTCTGGTTTGAATATGTCCAAATAAAGGTGATTTTATCAGATGTGCGGCCGGACTGATTTTTCTTCTCTACCAGGAAGAAAACATTCCCCAGCCTGCCATGAAGAATATATTCCATCATTGGTGTTAGAGGAAAAAAATGAGGGGTGTGAGGGATGAAGGGGAGTTGAGGGGCCTCCAAGGGGGTACTGAGGATGAGAGACTTTGGGACACCTGAGGGTGTAGAGTAGATGATGAAATTTGGGTGGATGGAGTTGGTAGGTAGCATGTCTCTGAGGGAAGAGAAGGTTGTTGGGCTCAGGGGGACTCTGAGGTAGGGAGGGGGGCTCTTGGTCTCTGATTGTCCTCCCACCTGCACTTACTTTCCAGACCTCCTTACAAAACTCCTAGCAGGAAAGGAAAGAAACCTTCACCTTCTTATCTCACTGGTCAAATAACATTTTCCAAGATACCAAGTGGAATGAAGAAGGGAAGTCTTTCACCCCTTGGTGGGAACTCGTTCTTAGAGGAGGTCTGTTGGTGAATTATCAACTAAAAGGTAGTCAGGGGTCAGTGCTGAACATCTTCAGGAGACACTCCAATACCTCCCATGACACAGGCTCTGGCAGTGCCCGGTGCTGGAATTCAGAGCCCCAGGAACCCACCACCACTCTGTACAATGTTCTGTGTACTACAGTATACTTGGCAATAAAAAAAAACAAGATCCTCCCCCCTGCCATCCTCCTACCTACGCTGCGCTGTCATTGGAGGGAAGAGAACAGACTCCTCCCCCACAGCTCTCTACTCCACCAGCACCATCTTCCTGCTATCCCATCCAATCCCTTCTCTTACTGCAGAGAGTGACAGTGACATCACTCCTGTCAGTCAGCAGGCTGCCAGAGATTGGAGCCTTGCAGCCGGAGTTCTGCCAATTGTCCTGATTATCCAGCAACTCCAGCCAATAGTCAGCAAGTTCCCTTCCTGGACCTCATGATGAGCCGACATTGACCTCACAGCACTGCCTCAGAGCAAACAAGTCATAGGAAGGATCGTATTTATCATTCCTTGTCTGCAGATCTAAAACTCATCAAAACCAGTTCAGAGACCAAACAAACCCAACAGATTAAAGGGGATTTCTGATCCTGCAGGTCAAGAGGGTCCCGGGACCTCCAAAATGTAGCAAATACTAAACAGTCCCAAATAAGCATCTTCCCATGGGGGGAGTAGTTCTTAAATGTCCAGCAACCCTCCTATTCCCCCCTCACATCCACATCCTATTATTGTGTGACCAATACCATCCAAATCATTCTTACTTTCATTTCCCAAAGTTATCCGTCTACAAGGAGACCTGTATAGATCACATGATGGCACCAATGAGGATGGAGGAGGACCGGAGTCACATGACTGAGAAGATACTAAACCTCACCCTGGAGATCATCTACCTGCTGACCGGAGAGGTGAGGAGGATTCTGGGAGGTCACATGACATCACTCTTATCTCTAGTAATACAACACAGACCTGACCGGAGAGGTGAGGAGGATTCTGGGATTCTAACATGATATTTCTATTGGTTCCTCAATACAGAGATTTCCTCTTCTGAAGTCAGGTGATCATATGACCATCACAGTGCCTCCATGTGACTCCCTAAACCCTGAGAGACACAACATGCAGAAGATTCTAGAAGTCACCAGAGAGATCACTGAGCTGCTGACAGGAGAGGTGAGCGGTGCCGGGAATTCTGGGACATTCTCCAGTAACAGACAAGGGATGTGTCTGGATGGTGACTGTATCATTGTGTGTGTCAGGTTCCTATAAGGTGTCAGGGTGTCACTGTCTATTTCTCCATGGAGGAGTGGGAGTATTTAGAAGGACACATCACCCCCCACCCTTCCCATCACCGATAAGAAGACAC
Organism: Staurois parvus; assembly: GCF_062004578.1. NCBI lineage: Eukaryota > Metazoa > Chordata > Amphibia > Anura > Ranidae > Staurois > Staurois parvus. The sequence goes on from NW_028318516.1 coordinate 1,787,164, forward strand.
TTTAGAGGGACGGAGCTTCTAGAACATGGACTTGTGGACACAATGTGTGGATTTTTTATGTGATGCCACAATATTGAAGCTCATGTCTTACAGATGACCTCTTCTCTCATTCTCTTGGTTTAGGGTGAAGATCTGATGTATATAAAAGTTGAGGTAAAAGCAGAAGAAGAAGAGGCGTATGTGAGGGATGATCAGCAGTCTATGGAGGAGGATGGAATAACGGGGACATTTATAGAGGAGGACACTCCTACAGAGATCAGCACAGGTGGGTCATGAACACTAAATCCATTCCTCCACCCATACTGCTCACTGATTGGTCCAGAGTAGGGCGGGGACTGGGTGATATCAGCCTGTAATCCCCTGGTCACTTTCCTGAGCTGTGTTCCCCGTCCTGTATTCCTGGATTTCTCTCGGATAATCTTCCTTCTCTGTGCTGCAGACACAATTTATGTATCTAGACTGGATTTATGGAGGTTCTGGGGTTCAGCTGGCAGAAATATGTTCATTTTCACCATAGATGTCTGTGGACATAGACATGTCCAAGATCTCTGACAGGACATTTCTCCCAGGGTTCCTTGCTCTGTGGTCTGCTGGCTGTGCCGGGTGGAGGGATATGTCTGTATAGTATCAGACCCAAGTCACTGAGTGCAGTCTCAGGAGATGGGAGGCAGCGGTGTGGTTATAAACTTTCCATATATTCAGTGAAGTGACTGGCCTCAGGTTATACACAGAGATGAAACAAATCCTCCTACATACGTTGTACCTTTTTATCTTCAGCCCTCTCTTCTCTACATCTGTTCAAAGTCCAGAATTTATACAGCTTGTCTGAGAAGTCAGAAAAAAAGGAGCAGAGAGCTGGTCACATTCTGCAGAGCTCAGTAAAGTGAGCTCTGAGAGATGATTGGAGGGAAGGGACACACCCCCTTCACACAGGAACATAGCTGAGGCTGTCAATCACAGGCTGTGAGCTGGAGTTCCTCCCTTATCATACTTTTTCTCTTGGTGTCAGGAAGACTTGTCAGAAGTGACTCATGCTGATTGTATAGGAAGGAGACAGCAGACAGAAATGACACTTCGTGCTCTGGAGTGAGACAAGTACACACTGTAGAGGGGTATGCTTTGCTCATATTCCATGTCTGAGGGTTACAACCCCTGTAAGTGATCTCTATTTACTAAACACCAATTTGATGTGATCCTTACACTATTTATTAGTGTGGCCCCTTGTCCTGAATAGAGGTACTATGTGGGTTTAGTTTGTGGCTGGGCTGTACTTGGCTCAGACTGATTGTATAGTTCTTCACTTGGTTTCTCCCTAAGTTTAGGTTGTCTTGTGATGTCTCACTGTGGCCAGTAGATGTCACTGCTATCACTGGACATAGGATGAGATTTCACCAACCAAACTAAAGGGATATTAGACCACAAATGTCCCATATTGCTGCTTACCAATCATTGGGTGTGGCGGCTGCATTCTTTTTCTTTGGCTTTTTTCCCTCTGTTTTCACCTGGTGATCTGGCCAGTAACACACCTTCTGTATTAGAGCGCCCCCACTGTGGAGACAGCAGCATGGTCAGTCTGGGGGGAGGGGAGTGTTAGATGTATTAGCAGATATAAAAACAGCAACTAATTGAAGCCAAACTCCAGATCACACTTCATAATCAGTTACATCAAACAGTTTTTTTTTCCTTTTGGGATAAAAGTTTCACATGAATAAATAAAAGCTGCTCATTGTAAGCCCCCTGTCAGTGGTAAGTGGTCTGCCTCATGGTAAGTGGTCTGCCTCATCCCTGGAACTGATACATTCTGCTGTAGAGTTTTTATAAAACAGATTTACTGGTTAGATCACCAGATGAATATAGAAGAAAACTAATGCAGCCATCACATCTCAGAATCGGTAAGCTGGAATATAATAAATGTTTTCTTTGTGTTTAATATGGATTAAGTTAATGTTTATATTTTCTTCAGCCAATCCAGTAGGAGGTTTATGCCCCTGGAGCATGCTGGGGCAGGAAATAAATATTAGGGCCAGGCCATGTGCTCTTTCCATGGGCTGAGGTCTAGGGAGGTGCTGCTGGATGGAGCTCTGCTGTTAGGCCCAATAGCCTGTTTTGGGACCTAATGTGTGAAGTGGTCCTGAAGCTGTCCTGTCTGGTCTGGAGGAAGCTGTGCCAAGGAGGAGGCCCAGGGGAGGAGAGAGCCATGAAGAAGGCTGGTCTCTCAGAAGGACCCGGTGACTCTCTTGGAGGACGCACTGACATTTGGGAATGTGTTTACAGAGTCATTCGGTCGGCTTAAAGGTTCAGATACTGTGAGGCTGGACATTGATCTGCAGAGTCTGTCAGTGATCTGTCATGATATCTGGGTCCCCTAACCCTCACCTCCCCAACCCTTCTAAATAAAACTTTAAGAAGACAATAGTGACTGGTGGCCAATATCCTTTCTCAGTTCCCGTATTTTACCCATGGACTTGGCCCTGGGGTGAGCACCCCTGACCTTTGGAGGTGCCATCCTGCCTTTGGGGTGTCAGAGGGGTTCTACATTCATATTGCACATTACATAGTACTGACCTCTATACTATACATATTTGTTGTATGTTAGAGTCCTGACCCCTGCACTATATACTCTATGTTGTACATTACATACTCCTGACCCCTGCACTATATACTCTATGTTGTACATTACATACTCCTGACCCCTGCACTATATACTCTATGTTGTACATTCCATAGTCCTGACCCCTGCACTATATACTCTATGTTGTACATTCCATACTCCTGACCCCTGCACTATATACTCTATGTTGTACATTACATACTCCTGACCCCTGCACTATATACTCTATGTTGTACATTACATCCTCCTGACCCCTGCACTATATACTCTATGTTGTACATTACATACTCCTGACCCCTGCACTATATACTCTATGTTGTACATTACATACTCCTGACCCCTGCACTATATACTCTGTGTTGTACATTATACTCCTGACCCCTGCACTATATACTCTATGTTGTACATTCCATAGTCCTGACCCCTGCACTATATACTCTATGTTGTACATTACATACTCCTGACCCCTGCACTATATACTCTATGTTGTACATTACATACTCCTGACCCCTGCACTATATACTCTATGTTGTACATTACATACTCCTGACCCCTGCACTATATACTCTATGTTGTACATTACATACTCCTGACCCCTGCACTATATACTCTATGTTGTACATTACATACTCCTGCCCCCTGCACTATCTATGTTGTACATTACATCCTCCTGACCCCTGCACTATATACTCTGTTGTACATTACATCCTCCTGACCCCTGCACTATATACTCTATGTTGTACATTACATCCTCCTGACCCCTGCACTATATACTCTATGTTGTACATTACATACTCCTGACCCCTGCACTATGTACTCTATGTTGTACATTACATACTCCTGACCCCTGCACTATATACTCTATGTTGTACATTACATCCTCCTGACCCCTGCACTATATACTCTGTTGTACATTACATCCTCCTGACTAGAGATGAGCGAAGTATTCAAAAATTCGATTCGGCTGATTTGGCGAATTTCAGGAAGAAATTCGATTTGATGCGAATTTATTCGCTACGAAATTAACTTATTAAAAGGGTTTCTAGGCTTCAGAGAGCCTTTATATTAGTGCAGAACACTGTACCTTTAATTTAAATGCCCTTGGAGATGAGGAAGGAGAAGGATGAGAAAAGGAGAAGGATGAGAAGAAGGAGAAGGAGAAGGATGAGAAGAAGGAGAAGGATGAGAAGAAGGAGAAGGAGAAGAAGGAGAAGGATGAGAAGATGGAGAAGGAGAAGGATGAGAAGATGGAGAAGGAGAAGGATGAGAAGAAGGAGAAGGAGAAGGATGAGAAGGAGAAGGAGAAGGATGAGAAGAAGGAGAAGGAGAAGGATGAGAAGAAGGAGAAGGATGAGAAGAAGGATGAGAAGAAGGAGAAGGATGAGAAGAAGGAGAAGGATGAGAAGAAGGAGAAGGATGAGAAGAAGGATGAGAAGAAGGAGAAGGATGAGAAGAAGGATGAGAAGAAGGATGAGAAGAAGGAGAAGGATGAGAAGAAGGAGAAGGATGAGAAGAAGGAGAAGGATGAGAAGAAGGATGAGAAGAAGGAGAAGGAGGAGAAGAAGGAGAAGGATGAGAAGAAGGAGAAGGATGAGAAGAAGGAGAAGGATGAGAAGAAGGACAGTTCTGTGACAGTTTCTGTCTATTTCTGACAGTTCTGGGACATTCACTCCATACAGCGGTTGAAACATTGTATCTATTTGTTTCCATAAATGACATTCTGCAAATACACTTAGAGGAGCTCTGCAGATACACTTTTTGCCGGCTTGGAATTATTCTTATTTTCATCCTACTTCTTCTTCTTCTTCCTCTTCATCCTTATCCTCTTCTTCTTCTTCTGAGGATGAAGAAGAAGTAGGGTGAAAATAAGAATAATTCCAAGCCGGCAAAAAGTGTATCTGCAGAGCTCCTCTATTTCTGACAGTTCTCTGACAGCTCCTTCACATGTACAGCGGTTGAAACATCTGTATCCTAAATGGAAACTAATAGATACAATGTTTCAACCGCTGTACATGTGTTCCTTCTGTCAGAGAACTGTCAGAAATAGCGGAGCTCACTGCAGGGACACTTTTGCCGGCTGATCGGGAAAAATCCGATTCGCGCACCCGAAGTAGGCAAATGTTCAGATTCGCCGCAAATCGAATTTTTCCTGAAATTCGTATCGAATTCCGGTTCGCCTGGTTCGATTCGCTCATCTCTACTCCTGACCACTGCACTATATACTCTGTTGTACATTACATCCTCCTGACCACTGCACTATATACTCTTATGTACATTACATCCTCCTGACCCCTGCACTATGTACTCTATGTTGTACATTACATCCTCCTGACCCCTGCACTATGTACTCTATGTTGTACATTACATACTCCTGACCCCTGCACTATATACCCTATGTTGTACATTACATACTCCTGACCCCTGCACTATATACCCTATGTTGTACATTACATACTCCTGACCCCTGCACTATGTACTCTATGTTGTACATTACATCCTCCTGACCCCTGCACTATGTACTCTATGTTGTACATTACATCCTCCTGACCCCTGCACTATATACTCTATGTTGTACATGACATACTCCTGACTCCTGCACTATGTACTCTATGTTGTACATTATATACTCCTGACCCCTGCACTATATACTCTGTGTTATACATTACATACTCCTGACCCCTGATAGAGGGGGTGGGGACCCTCGTCCTATAATCCCCTCATCACTGTCCCTCCTATAAAAGACAGTTCTGGTTGTTTCCTCACTCTCTGACTGAGGTCCATGAATAAAGAAATGATCTGGTAGGAGATCAGAGGAACCATTTCCTAGTTCCCTTGAGGGTGGAATTGTAAGCTCCTCAGAGACCAAGCTGCCTGATGTGGGCGGAGTCCTGGTTTGAGGGAACCAATCAGCTCCTGTCTAGTAAACCTCTTTGTCTTTGTATTTTAGTCCATGGCCGGGAGATGAGGAAAACCTCCGAGGATTGTCTCACTTTGTCTCCAGACTGGAAAGTAGAAGATGAGGACATCACACAGTATAGTCCAGGAGAAAACCCGGCTCCCTCCAATGTCCATCCGGCACCACCCAGTGTAGATGGACCATCGGATTCCTCGTATCCTGAGGAACCTCAGACTGTGCGGGACCGGGCCGGCCTTCCAACAGGGAAGAGCTTCTCCTGTACTGAGTGTGGGAAATGTTTCCATTCAAAATTCCTTGTTAATAGGCATAAAATGTCTCACACAGAGGAAAAGCCGTATTCCTGTCCTGAGTGCGGGAAATGTTTCCGTTTTAAATTCCATCTTAATGTGCATAAAAGATCTCACACAGGGGAGAAGCTGATTTCCTGTCCTGAGTGCGGGAAATGTTTTTCATGTAAGTCTTATCTTTCCATACATCAGAGGTCTCACACGGGGGAGAAGCCGTATTCCTGTCCTGAGTGCGGGAAATGTTTTTCACAGAAGTCCCATCTTTGCACACATCAGAGATTGCACATGGGGGAGAAACCGTATCCCTGTCCTGAGTGCGGGAAATGTTTTTCAGAGAAGTCATATCTTTGCAAACATCAAAGATGTCACACGGGGGAGAAGCCATTTTCCTGTCCTGAGTACGGGAAATGTTTTTCACAGAAGTCCAGTCTTTACACACATCAGAAATGTCACACGAGGGAGAAACCTTATTCTTGTCCTGAGTGTGGGAAATGTTTTTCACGGAAGTTCAATCTTTACACACATCAAAGATCTCACACAGGTGAGAAGCCGTATTCCTGTTCTGAGTGCGGGAAATGTTTTTCACAAAAGTCTGATCTTTACAGACATCAGAGATCTCATACAGAGAGAAGCCACTTTCCTGTCCTGAGTGAGGGAGGGAAATGTTCCTCACTGAAGTCCGGTCTTCCTGTACATCAGGGGTCCCACACAACCCTGGAGGTATATTAGTGCCTTGAGTGCGGGAAATGTCTTCTAGATGAATGTTGCTGGACATCCCTGCTCTCATGTGGGGAAGAAGCACACCCTGATATACACCTCAGATATACTCCATGGCTGATCATCATGGAAGAAACAGTTGATAAGGAGATGAGAGGCCCCCAAAGACATGGATGAAGTGCAGTAAATGTCGGTGTGCAGAGTGGTCAGTAGATCCTGGAAATGAAGGACACAACTTCAGCCCTTCTTGGGTGTCGGAGTTGCGTTTCCTGATAATGATATTGCGGGTTACAGAGCTAGAAGCCGGGAGAGCCCAGATCTCGTTATCGGGGAACTTTACACAGACAACAAGAACTTCTGAAGTTGATGTCCTTCATTTCAAGGCTCTACAGAACAGTGGTGACCCCGAAGCGTCTCTCTGTCTTCAGTCCATCCTTCTCCCATCCCCCAACAGGAGGGAAGGAGAACTCCGCCCCAAACTAGGGGGGAACTTTCCTCTCATTATTTCCCTTGGCTTCTGTGTGGGTTTGGGTGGTTGGAGGAGTGCGGCACGAGAGGGAACACAGCTTGTTGTTCTATGTCTACATATGGGGTCTGGGTAGAGGGGATCCACCGGAAAATATTTCTACTGTTTGATTTTGTGCAAATCGTTTCTGTTTTCACTTTGAAGGGGGATATTATGTGTGGTTTGTAAAAGGGATTGGCCCAATAGATACCGCCCCACTTAGAGAATAGATGAACTAATATGACCAGCATTCATTCAGCCATGTCACATGTTGGGATCTTTTCTACAATACTTTGTTATAATAATGGAACACGTTGTGTATTGTATTGTACACCAATAATAATGACTCCGCCCCCACATTCCAGACAAGGGATCTTCCTGACCAATCAGATTCCTCCCTTTGTTATTTCCTGATTCTATGATTACAATCTTGTTGGAAGTAAAACTATAATAAAGAATTTATTGAGTGAAAAGAATTGTGTGTGTCGGGGCCACGATGGGGATCTTTGGGGCCAAACATTTCTCACAGGAGACACTTTACAAGCCTTTACAGGTCATCCAGTTTCTGGTTCACCATGAATAATGGCCCAGAGTGCAGGGGTCAGGAGACTACTTCATACAGCCCTGCAAACAACGTGCAGTGCTCAGCAGTAAGTGATTTACATCCCAGAGTACAGAGTGTAGTGGTCAGGAGTATGTGATTTACATCCCAGAGTGCAGTGGTCAGGAGTATGTGATTTCAATTCCAGAGTGCAGTGGTCAGGAGTAAGTGATTTACATCACAGAGTGCAGTGGTCAGGAGTATGTGATTTCCATCCCAGAGTGTAGTGGTCAGGAGTATGTGATTTCCATCCCAGAGTAGAGTGTAGTGGTCAGGAGTATGTGATTTCCATCCCAGAGTACAGAGTGTAGTGGTCAGGAGACTACTTCATACAGCCCTGCAAACAACGTGCAGTGCTCAGGAGTTACATTCCAGAGTGCAGTGGTCAGGAGTATGTGATTTACATCCCAGAATACAGAGTGTAGTGGTCAGGAGTATGTGATTTACATCCCAGAGTACAGAGTGTAGTGGTCAGGAGTTACATCCCAGAGTACAGAGTGCAGTGGTCAGGAGTATGTGATTTCAATCCCAGAGTGCAGTGGTCAGGAGTATGTGATTTCCATCCCAGAGTACAGAGTGCAGTGGTCAGGAGTATGTGATTTCCATCCCAGAGTGTAGTGGTCAGGAGTATGTGATTTCCATCCCAGAGTGTAGTGGTCAGGAGTATGTGATTTCCATCCCAGAGTACAGAGTGTAGTGGTCAGGAGACTACTTCATACAGCCCTGCAAACAACGTGCAGTGCTCAGGAGTTACATTCCAGAGTGCAGTGGTCAGGAGTATGTGATTTACATCCCAGAATACAGAGTGCAGTGGTCAGGTGTATGTGATTTCCATCCCAGAATACAGAGTGTAGTGGTCAGGAGTATGTGATTTACATCCCAGAGTACAGAGTGTAGTGGTCAGGAGTTACATCCCAGAGTACAGAGTGTAGTGGTCAGGAGTATGTGATTTACCTCCCAGAGTACAGAGTGTAGTGGTCAGGAGTATGTGATTTACATCGCAGAATACAGAGTGCAGTGGTCAGGTGTATGTGATTTCCATCCCAGAGTACAGAGTGTAGTGGTCAGGAGTATGTGATTTCCATCCCAGAGTACAGAGTGTAGTGGTCAGGAGTATGTGATTTCCATCCCAGAGTACAGAATGTAGTGGTCAGGAGTATGTGATTTCCATCCAAGAGTACAGAGTGCAGTGGTCAGGAGTATGTGATTTACATCCCAGAGTACAGAGTGTAGTGGTCAGGAGTATGTGATTTCCATCCCAGAGTACAGAGTGTAGTGGTCAGGAGTATGTGATTTCCATCCCAGCATACAGAGTGTAGTGGTCAGGAGTATGTGATATACATCCCAGAGTACAGAGTGTAGTGGTCAGGAGTATATGATATACAGTCCTTATACAGAGTGAAGTAGTCAGAAGTAGTATGTCACAGTGGGTAAGATAATGTCTTATACAGCCCAGCATTTAGAAGTGGTCATCGGTCAGGAGCATGTCATACATGGCTCAGAAAAAAAAGTGCAGTGGTTAGGAACATGTCATGTACAGCCCTTTGTACAGAGTGCAATGGTCAGGTTTATATCTTAGGTCTGTGTACAGAGTGCAATGTTCAGGAGTATATCATATACAGCCCTGTGTATAGAGTGCAGTGGTCAGGAGTATGTCATATACAGCCCTGTGTATAGAGTGCAGTGGTCAAGAGTATATCATATACAGCCCTGTGTACAGAGTGCAGTGGTCAAGAGTATATCATATACAGCCCTGTGTACAGAGTGCAGTGGTCAGTGTTATATCTTAGGCCTGTGTACAGAGTGCAGTGGTCAGGAGTATATCATATACAGCCCTGTGTACAGAGCGCAGTGGTCAGGAACATGTCATAAACTGCCCTGTGAATAGAGTGCAGTGGTCAGGAGTATATCATATGCAGCCCTGTGTACAGAGTGCAGTGGTCAGGAACATGTCATAAACTGCCCTGTGTATAGAGTGCAGTGGTCAGGAGTATATCATATACAGCCCTGTGTATAGAGTGCAGTGGTCAGGAGTATATCATATACAGCCCTGTGTACAGAGCGCAGTGGTCAGGAACATGTCATAAACTGCCCTGTGAATAGAGTGCAGTGGTCAGGAGTATATCATATGCAGCCCTGTGTACAGAGTGCAGTGGTCAGGAACATGTCATAAACTGCCCTGTGTATAGAGTGCAGTGGTCAGGAGTATATCATATACAGCCCTGTGTATAGAGTGCAGTGGTCAGGAGTATATCATATACAGCCCTGTGTATAGAGTGCAGTGGTCAGGAGTATGTCATATACAGCCCTGTGTATAGAGTGCAGTGGTCAAGAGTATATCATATACAGCCCTGTGTACAGAGTGCAGTGGTCAAGAGTATATCATATACAGCCCTGTGTACAGAGTGCAGTGGTCAGTGTTATATCTTAGGCCTGTGTACAGAGTGCAGTGGTCAGGAGTATATCATATACAGCCCTGTGTACAGAGCGCAGTGGTCAGGAACATGTCATAAACTGCCCTGTGAATAGAGTGCAGTGGTCAGGAGTATATCATATGCAGCCCTGTGTACAGAGTGCAGTGGTCAGGAACATGTCATAAACTGCCCTGTGTATAGAGTGCAGTGGTCAGGAGTATATCATATACAGCCCTGTGTATAGAGTGCAGTGGTCAGGAGTATATCATATACAGCCCTGTGTACAGAGCGCAGTGGTCAGGAACATGTCATAAACTGCCCTGTGAATAGAGTGCAGTGGTCAGGAGTATATCATATGCAGCCCTGTGTACAGAGTGCAGTGGTCAGGAACATGTCATAAACTGCCCTGTGTATAGAGTGCAGTGGTCAGGAGTATATCATATACAGCCCTGTGTATAGAGTGCAGTGGTCAGGAGTATATCATATACAGCCCTGTGTATAGAGTGCAGTGGTCAGGAGTATGTCATATACAGCCCTGTGTATAGAGTGCAGTGGTCAAGAGTATATCATATACAGCCCTGTGTACAGAGTGCAGTGGTCAAGAGTATATCATATACAGCCCTGTGTACAGAGTGCAGTGGTCAGTGTTATATCTTAGGCCTGTGTACAGAGTGCAGTGGTCAGGAGTATATCATATACAGCCCTGTGTACAGAGCGCAGTGGTCAGGAACATGTCATAAACTGCCCTGTGAATAGAGTGCAGTGGTCAGGAGTATATCATATGCAGCCCTGTGTACAGAGTGCAGTGGTCAGGAACATGTCATAAACTGCCCTGTGTATAGAGTGCAGTGGTCAGGAGTATATCATATACAGCCCTGTGTATAGAGTGCAGTGGTCAGGAGTATATCATATACAGCCCTGTGTACAGAGCGCAGTGGTCAGGAACATGTCATAAACTGCCCTGTGAATAGAGTGCAGTGGTCAGGAGTATATCATATGCAGCCCTGTGTACAGAGTGCAGTGGTCAGGAACATGTCATAAACTGCCCTGTGTATAGAGTGCAGTGGTCAGGAGTATATCATATACAGCCCTGTGTATAGAGTGCAGTGGTCAGGAGTATATCATATACAGCCCTGTGTACAGAGCGCAGTGGTCAGGAACATGTCATATACTGCCCTGTATATATTGTGCAGTGGTCAGGAGTATGTCATATACTGCCCAGCATGCATAGTACAATGGTCAGGATTTTGTGGAAGAACAAAAATATTTTCTTTCCAAGATAACACCTAAGAGGAGATCACCACGAGCCCTGAAGGAAGTTTGCCTCGTATGGACATGACCAATTAGAAGCGTATACGTAGCCCGGTAACACTGCTCACCACCCTTGCATTATCTTGTATATATAAACTCACTTTTTCATTCCAATAAACTAGAAGTTTTCATAGACTACACGTGTGTCAGTGTGGCTTTCTTCATGTGTGCACTAAAGAGCTAGCATGATTAAATAGGACAGGAACAGATAATCATCGGACACTTAGTCCGGACTAAATCACTCCCATAACAAGCTGCTTGCTGTGGGGGCACTCAACAGGAGGGAGGGGCCAGGAGCACCTGTGGGGGACCCAAGAAGAGGAGGATCCAGGCTGCTCTGTGCAAACCCATCACACACAGCAGTAAGTATGACATAAACATAAAATTAGTGAAGCGCTTGTATCTCATGAATACAATCATGTGTCTCCATAAAGTATAATAGTAAATCAAAGTGACCACGATATATATTAAAAATATGTGAACTCCCTCTAGTGGATAGAAAAAATAATGTCAACCGAAATGACTATAATGGCTAAATATCACACATTAAGAACCTAAATAAGTAGCGCATAAATCAGATATACTAAACAAAGTATATATACATGAAAACAGAATAATTGGCCACATACAATGGTGTCTAAATCAAACATAACTAATATATGCCATAAGTGAAAAAGACAATATCAAAGGTGAAAAAATATTCCATGCATGTGACTGTGCTTTAAGCTGGAACACACACGTGATCTCCACTTCTAAGTGCAAGTACTCTCCTTCAAATGGCAGCAATGCCTGCTCACCTCCCTTCCTCGACCCACACAGGGCCTCAAAGCAGTTACCACCTCAGTGGTGTATTCCTCTGGCAGACTCCTTAATCCTCCTCCTCTCTTATGCAACTCATAAAAAGATAAGAAAGCCTTCCATAGTGTAGTAAGTTTTAATAGGCAAAGTAAAAAGTGACAAAGTAAACCACTCACATGCTCCTTTCCATAAACAAGCGTTTTTCCCAGCCTGTGGGTAGATATGCATGCACCTGGGGGAATCCAATATGGCCACTGTGTCCGGACATACGTCACCAGGAAGTAGACAAACCGACGCGTTGCGTCACGTGCGTCATGACTTCATCAGGGTCAACGCGTCGGTTTGTCTACTTCCTGGTGACGTATGTCCGGACACAGTGGCCATATTGGATTCCCCCAGGTGCATGCATATCTACCCACAGGCTGGGAAAAACGCTTGTTTATGGAAAGGAGCATGTGAGTGGTTTACTTTGTCACTTTTTACTTTGCCTATTAAATTTACTACACTATGGAAGGCTTTCTTATCTTTTTATGAGTTGCATAAGAGAGGAGGAGGATTAAGGAGTCTGCCAGAGGAATACACCACTGAGGTGGTAACTGCTTTGAGGCCCTGTGTGGGTCGAGGAAGGGAGGTGAGCAGGCATTGCTGCCATTTGAAGGAGAGTACTTGCACTTAGAAGTGGAGATCACCTGTGTGTTCCAGCTTAAAGCACAGTCACATGCATGGAATATTTTTTCACCTTTGATATTGTCTTTTTCACTTATGGCATATATTAGTTATGTTTGATTTAGACACCATTGTATGTGGCCAATTATTCTGTTTTCATGTATATATACTTTGTTTAGTATATCTGATTTATGCGCTACTTATTTAGGTTCTTAATGTGTGATATTTAGCCATTATAGTCATTTCGGTTGACATTATTTTTTCTATCCACTAGAGGGAGTTCACATATTTTTAATATATATCGTGGTCACTTTGATTTACTATTATACTTTATGGAGACACATGATTGTATTCATGAGATACAAGCGCTTCACTAATTTTATGTTTATTTCTTGCACTTATTGGTATTAGTTAAAGTGACAGCAGCTGTATTGTGTCAGTTATTCCCATGAGCGCAGGAGGATCCCATACTATTTAGTAAGTATGACATGTTTGTTTTAAAAGAAAAAAAAATTTGCCTTTACAATCGCTTTAAGAGGAGTTTACTAATGGACACGACACCCTCCGACACCCACAGACCATAAACAAAGCAAAAGTGACACATAAATGTGACAGCAAATAACCAACCCAACAACCTGACTATAATACATTGTGTACAATGGAGGGAAGCTGACATACACCGGGCAGACCCAGGACTAGTAATCGGGAGCAGAGATGGGGGGAACAGGATGCAGGAAACCAGAATCAGGGGAAAGTATACAAGATACAGGACACAGGATCCAGCAGGGAAGCAGCTCACAGGCAGAACACTGAGGCACTGATGAAAACTACAGGGGGGGATTATATACCTTCCCAGCAGCCAGCATCAGGTGGAGCCTCATTACTGACATCTTCTGTCTGCTGGGAGACACAGCAATGTCTCCTCTCCACTTCCTTCCAACTCACCTCTCACCCAGAGCATCCTGTCTGTACCTGACATCACATCCTGTCTGTACCTGACATCACTTCCTGTCTGTACCTGACATCACTTCCCGTCTGTACCTGACATCACTTCCCATCTATACCTGACATCACTTCCCATCTGTACCTGACATCACTTCCCGTCTGTACCTGACACCACTTCCCGTCTGTACCTGGCATCACTTCCCGTCTGTACCTGGCATAATTTCCCATCTGTACCTGACATCACTTCCCATCTGTACCTGGCATTACTTTCTGTCTGTACCTGACATCACTTCCCATCTGTACCTGACCTCCTGTATGTACCTGACATCACTTCCCATGTGTACCTGACATCACTTCCCATTTGTACCTGACATCACTTCCTGTCTATACCTGATATCACTTCCCATCTGTACCTGACATCACTTTCCATCTGTACCTGACATTACTTCCTGTCTGTACCTGACATCACTTCCCATGTGTACCTGACATCACTTCCCATTTGTACCTGACATCACTTCCTGTCTATACCTGATATCACTTCCCATCTGTACCTGACATCACTTCCTGTCTGTACCTGACATCACTTCCCATCTGTACCTGGCATCACTTCCCATCTGTACCTGACTTCCTGTATGTACCTGACATCACTTCCTGTCTGTACCTGACATCACTTCCCATCTGTACCTGGCATCACTTCCCATCTGTACCTGACATCACTTCCCATCTGTACCTGACATCACTTCCCATGTGTACCTGGCATCACTTTCCGTCTGTACCTTTCATCACTTCCCATTTGTACCTGACATCACTTCCCATCTGTACCTGACATCACTTCCCATGTGTACCTGACACCACTTCCTGCCTCTACCAGACATAATTTCCTGTCTGTACCCGACACCACTTCCCATCTGTACCCGACATTATTTCCCGTCTGTACCTGACATCACTTTCCATCTGTACCTGACATCACTTCCTGTCTGGGTAGAAGGGTGCTCACCACCTGGTGGAGCTCAGAGGAACTGCAGCTCCAAGAAATGTCTCATAGTTTGAACCTTGTTGTTGTTTCCAAGTGTTCTCCAATGTTCATGTCCATGTCTGGCAGGTTCCAGGACTCTTCAGAGTGGCAGTGAGGTGACGACTCCGGAACACTCTCTGGGTTCCATCACCAGGCACTGCAATTATACCCGACTGCTGGGAGCCACCATCTCCTTTCCTACAGTGAAAGTATAATTGTGACATCAGCAGAGAGGTAGTGGGAGGGTGGGATCAGGTAAGTACCACCACTGACCACCAATGCTGGGCTGGGGGTACACTTTGTTCTCACTGACACCAACAATGGGGCTTATTTTATCTCACTGACACCAACAATGGGGCTTATTTTATCTCACTGACACCAACAATGGAGCTTATTTTATCTCACTGACACCAACAATGGGGCTTATTTTATCTCACTGACACCAACAATGGGGCTTATTTTATCTCACTGACACCAATGATGGATGTCAAGGAAATCATGCCCACGGTGACTGGCTAACTGGAGTGAGATCCTTGATTGGTGGAGAAGGAAAGAGGGTGGAGCTTTCTCTGAATTCTCTAGAATTCTCATCTGCTGACAATTGATGGACTGATCTGAATTCTGTGTGAAATATATCTGGTTGTTAATGATTGGCTGGAAATCAGGAGGTCACACCCCTAACCGATGACTCCTCATCTGTCGGCAGGTTTCCCCACTGACAGCTGAATGTCCACAAAAGAATTGTCAGCAATTACAAAGTGTGGAAAACCCCTCAGAATGTCTCTGAGAAGAAATGATATTTTATCTTCTCTCCAACTCAGACTATATTTGTCTTAGACGTAAGAGGCCCAAAATCCCGAGTCCCTGTCAGGTCTGAGCTCCAGCCGGATACAATCACCTTCTCCACTCACATAGTTTGCTTTTGTAAATGAAGTGAGTACAGAATTGAGGAAAGCGAGGACACCCGGCAACAATGGGATTCTGTCCTATCTCCTGCACCCGGAGCAAATGAACAACATGTACCAGCCTTCACAGCCCCATCAATGTACACTGTGGAGGCATCTTGTATGTAGACTCTGGATTCAACAAACCAGCAGCCTGGCCATTCAGGAACGTACCATTGTTCAGCTCTGGGGGGGAACAAACATCTCTCATGGAAAGGAGCTCTGGGGAGTCAACAGACCAATCTTTCATCTATACATATGTTTCCATCTCTCCACATCACTCCATTCTTTTTCTGGACAAAACCATTATAAATATCAGCGACAGATTTACAAATCTAGGATTTTACAATGAGAACACAATGTCACAAGGGATCTATAAAAGATTTTATCCGGACACAAGATCCCATTGTAAGAAAGGAGTTCTGAATATGAACAGCGACTGTTATGTGGGATCCCATTATATTCAGTGCGGGGAAATGTATCTTTTATATTTTACTGAAACCTTCGATAATAAATTACATTTATGTCCCAGAAATTAACTTTACTGTATTTTTAACTGAAATTGTACTTTTCATAAATCATTGCACTAATATTGTGTAAAATAATAAAACTCATAAAACATCAGAACTACTAACAATTTATCCTCTAGTGTGTCTGCTGTTGCGAAGAAATATATATATTATTTGGGGGTTTAAGTAATTTTAAGGTATAAATGGCTTTTAAACATGTAAAAAAAAAAATTAAAAATGTCTCCAGGACTCCATGGACCCCTTCATTCCACACAGTCTCCAGGAACTGGGAAACCACAGAGAAACCAAGTGTCCCCCGACTTCCTCTCCAGGCTGGGATGTCCCCCTGGTTGGGTGCCCCCTACAGTAGAAGAAGCAGACTGCACCTGCCTACATCTTCTTTATGCTTTGTCTGATCAGGATGGCGGTCATTTCTCCCTGAACACGGAGCGCCCTAAACACGAGGTAAACGTGGTGCAGCATTGAGCCCCGTCCAGCTGTAGTGTAGACTTTGACAGGCTGCAGGCAGCGGGGCTGGACGCTGTACCTGTGCCTACCAGGTGTATTATAATGCCAGCATTGCACCCACAGGGGCTGGACCCCCCATGTACAAGGGGCCTAAGAGATACCATCAGCTGGTGTCCCATTCCACCAGACCCCTATAACTGGAAGAGGACATTTTGGGGGGGATGTGTTGTAGAAGAACCCAGACCACGGTATTGTGTGATGAAATTATAATTCAACTTTATTAATCATATATATGTGACACTTTAACAACAGAAGGAAGTAGATAGATTGTTTACATTTCAAGGATCTATTTATACCATTTATATCATCTATGCTAAGAAACTGATTAAAATATGACACACCCCTCATTAGTACCAGCCCCGCCCACTTATGTAACCCTGTAAACATCCAAATCCCTGTAAATTCCCAGAAGACACTTTCATCTTTTATCCACAACAAGCTGATTGGGTACAAGAGAACCCCGAGCCCCTCTTGCTCATTCCCACACAAGTCCATGTCACCATCTACAAGGTGAGAGGACCTGATGGAGAACAAGACCATGACCACCAGGACCATCGCCTGACTGAAGCCAAGCTCACATTTCTTTCTAATGCTGATTCTATGGTCTCCTCAGATACAGATTTGGCAGATGTACATTAGTGGAACCCTTTCTCTCCGGCCAACGTAAGGTTTCCATCAGCAGCAGCACGGCCTTATAGCTACAGCACCCGGGGGTTGTCTACATTTGTTAGGCCAACTGTCAGCTTTCTGGTGGAAGTGATTCAGCTGCACTGAAGGTCCTCCCCCCGCCATGTATACCGGGCTCAGCTGTCCTTCCTGCAAGCCCAAGACAGGCATGGTGGGTGTCAGCGGTGAGAGCAGAAGGAGATCAGCAAACATCTGATCTCTGATCTCCCCTTCAGTGAATGGATGTGGGAGGTGGGAGATTATGTCATTTCTGGGTTCAGCGCTGTCATTCTCCAGTCACTATGGTTTGGGAAGGAGCTGATTAGGCATGATCTGTGCTTGACCATCTTTCTTGGGGTACAGAGGTGACATTGGGGGTCTAATAAGGTTCTGATGTCTCTTTAAAGAGGACCTGTGACCAGAAATATGTACCAACCCCCTATCTGATATAAGCCATTTTAAGTGAAAAAGAGCTGAACAAAAATTAAAGTAACACTATAAAAATAAAAACCCACAAAACAAATTATACGACACATTTTACATATCATTGCACAAGCGAGAGTGAGAACAATCATTCTGAGGCCATCGTTCACGGGTAACTATCTGAACTGATAACCTATAAAGGCTCTTAAAGCGTCAACTTTGAACAATTTTTTGTACTGAAGTTTGTCACCATTTCACAAGTACGCACAATGTGTAAAGTTTGACATGTTTGGTATCTATATACTTGATGACAACCCCATATTTTATATTTCACCAAACAAATTGGGTCATATATTGTGTTCTTTGTGCACTAACATTATCTTTATTTGTTTTTACAGAAAATATGTATTTCATAAACAGCTGTACTAATATTCTGTGACATGAAAAATGGCAACTACCACCATTATATTCTCCAGAGTCTCTGCTTTCAGAAAATAAAATAAATGTTTGGGGTTTAACTAATCATATGGCCTAAAATGTGAATTTAACTTAAAAAAAAGCAAAATAATCTGTCAGTGAAAGAAAATACAGCAATATATAACATTTTAAAATCAAAAACTATGGTAGCAACTAATGGCTTAAGAAGCAAACCCACCATATTACTCAACCAGGTTCCAACTAAACCCACCCAAAACATTGGATCCCACCTCCCCCCACCCAGGTTCCTATTGGAACTCCTTTACCTTGTGTAGATATCCCCTTCTGAGATCCTCATGATCTAATATAAATGTACAACACTCTCTATCTGACACCATTTGTAGAGCCCACCTTGGTCTGCCAAGAGATAGTCAGCTGCCAAGCAGTTCTGTGACACCACCTTAGGTGGTGGAGCCACTTCTGCTGTCAGCTCTGCTATAACATCAATGGTGTCATTGGTTATCTGATCCATGACTCCAGTACACCTGTCCATCTTACTTATCTTAGATTCCCCATCCCATCTATGAAGGGCTCACTGCATAAAGCATCTCCAATCCAGAGAAAATGTTTCTTCTCACTGGAAGGCCAGGGGAGTATTGGGAGAAATTGAGGCTTCCCCATACAGATATGGGGGGAGGGGCAACTTAACCTCAAGTACAGCTATGGGTGGAATTGAAGGGAAGAAATTTTAAGGTGCTCCTTCCACAAAAGAAGCAAATGTTATCTGGAAGGACTAGGAATCCATTGGACCAATGGGGATTAAACATTCTGAAATTACATTGAGAAACCATGAAATGTTACTGGCCTGTGATTGGCTCTCCTATTGTTGGTGAAGTGAGACTCCCCTTGTCGGTGCCATTAATGGAAAGAAACCATGTGAAATGTTTCTTCCAAATCCAAAAAGGTGACCCCCTTGGGTAAGAACCCATCCTACTATTCCTGATATGAGGTTGTATTCCCTGCTATACAGGAAACATGTGGGCAATCATTTACACCTTTTACAGCAGGACAGTAAATATCAGAACACAATTCAAACAGAAGACCAACAGCAGGAAGTCTGCTAACTGAATGTGTAATGCAATCTGTCATTAGCATTCCCAGAGTTCCCTCTGCAACATAGTTGTATCAGCTGTTGGTCCTGTCTGTAGATCTGTTATTTCCCACCTTCTGTAACAGGGTGACAACCCTGATCATTCTGCAGGAACATTACACAGCAGCGTTGTCACCCTGTACAGGGAAGTCTTAGATAGATTATAAGTAAGACACACAACAAGTAAAGTCCAACTTCAGCTAACGCTTCTACAGCAGTTACAGCACCAGGATTTCTATGAGGTTCAACCCCCCATATGAATGGAAGATGACAGTTGTAAGCACCCCCAGCAGTGTTATATGGTGTTTCCCAACCCCCCCAACTTTAATTTTTGCCAAATAGCTTGGCCTTCTACAGGAAGCAGAAAAAAACATCTACTGGGAGGGTAAACAGGTAATAAAAATGTTATGAGGGGAGACTTGGAAAAACATAAAACGTTTATGCTAATGACAGATTCCACCATTTATGTAATTATTGATTTTGCCCATTGTTACACTTTAGTGTCGATGTCTTAGCATTTCCAGGAATAATTAGCACTCTTTGCACACTTTGCCCCAAAAAGGGACCTGTTCATTCAGAGTCATTAAGGTGAACCCCAATAAGAGGAATTTCAGTCTCCCAGAAGAAGTGGTAGGAATATGACCGCACACTTAGCACTTTGTAAGTTCAGATCTCTTGCAGTTGTACCGTGTGAATAGTTTATGGAGATGAGCAATAGCTGGACAGAAAAAAAAAGGATAACAAGGACATCCAATCATCACCTGATAGAATCCCTTTTGAGAAAACCAGATGAAACATAAGTGGCCAGCTGGTATTAGGTGATACTGTTGAATATGTCCCCTAAAACAGCATTAACTCCGTGTTGGAAGGCCTACACCAGCTTAAGAAGTTACTCTCTAACCACACAGAGACCTCTATCTGGCTGGTATCTCAGCTACAGACCTGCCTGCAAAGATGTCATCCATGAGAGGAGATGGAACATGGAAAGGAGGCATTGATCATGGGAGAGGAGGTGGTACATGTAATGGGAGGTGTGGACAAAGTGGGCTTAGCTGGAGCCCTCAAGCCAGCTTATGGTGTATCAGTTCTCAAAAGAACCTGGAATGGACTCTCCTAATGAGTTTTCAGAGGCTTGGCAAGAATCCATAGGACCCCATCCTAGACTCTGGTACTGAGGCAATGTTGGTCATGTATTGGTTGGTCAGATTCTGGCAATGAAGAAAACACATGGGAACATAGCTCAGTTAGTGAATGATGAAAATGCATTACATGTTCAGTCAATGCTCCATAAAAAAGGATAAAGATGAGAATGATGAAGAATACAGTTCAGTCATTGCTGCTTATCTGAAGAAATGTCCAAAGGTGAAATATTCACAGGCCTTCTAGGTGTGTTTCTGATGGACATAATCACTAAACCCAATGAATCTGATCATTAGAGTTCTGTTTGTTCAAAGTTTTTTTTTTAAGTAGCATCATGTCTTCCTTAGTTTGTGGGAAGACATTGGGCCTGTGAACCTAATGGGACAGCTGCAACTTTTTTAATATTGCCCCTTCTTCTGGAGTTTCCTCTATGCAGCTCAAGCTTGTGAATCCTCTGGTGACAGATTAGCCCGGCATTACCTGTAAAAGCTTTGCCACATTCTGAACATTGATATGGCTTCTCTCCAGTATGAACCCTCTCATGTATGACAAGGTTTCCTCTCCATTTAAAAGTTTTCTCACATTCAGAACAATGATATGGCTGCTCTCCAGTGTGAATCCTCTGGTGTGCTATGAGAACTGACTTCTGTGTAAAAGCTTTGTCACATTCAGAACATTGATATGGTTTCTCTCCAGTGTGGATCCTCTGGTGTGTGATAAGATCTGACTTCCATGTAAAAGCTTTGTCACATTCAGAACACTGATATGGCTTCTCTCCAGTGTGACCTCTTTTGTGTATGATAAGATATGACTCCCATGTAAAAGTTTTGTCACATTCAGAACACTGATATGGCTTCTCTCCAGTGTGCATCCTCTGGTGTGTGATAAGATATGACTTCTGTGTAAAAGCTTTGTCACATTCAGAACATTGATATGGCTTCTCTCCAGTGTGCATCCTCCGGTGTATGATAAGATGTGACTTCTGTGTAAAAGCTTTGTCACATTCAGAACACTGATATGACTTCTCTCCAGTGTGAATCCTCTGGTGTGTGATAAGATGTGACTTCCGTGTATAAGTTTTGTCACATTCAGAACATTGATATGGCTTCTCTCCAGTGTGAATCCTCTGGTGTGATATAAGATCTGACTTATGTCTAAAAGCTTTGTGACATTCAGAACACTGATATGACTTCTCTCCAGTGTGGATCCTCTGGTGTATGATAAGATGTGGCTTCCTTGTAAAAGCTTTGTCACATTCAGAACACTGATATGGCTTCTCTCCAGTGTGACTCCTCTGGTGTATGATAAGATTTGACTTCCATGTAAAAGTTTTATCACATTCAGAACACTGATATGGCTTCTCTCCAGTGTGAACCTTCTGGTGTGTGATATGTTTTGCCTCCATTGTAAAATCTTTGTCACGTTCCAAACAAGAAATCGCTTGAAATGACTCCTCTTATGTATACATGGGTTGGACTTTACTGTAAAGCAATTGTCACATCCAGAGCACTGAAATGACTTTTCTCTTGTTACCCTCTGAGGTTGGATCAGTGTTGAAGAGGACCCAAAGCACTTATGACATGTAGAACACGGATATGACTTGTGTCCTGTGTGACTCCTCCAGTGAACTGCAATAAAAACTTTCCATCAATTAAGACCCAGATGTTTGGTTTCCCATGTGACTGAGATGTATTCACGAAGACCAGCATGACCGAAAACGTGATTCGTCAATCCACCTGTACAAAAAAAAATAAAAATCAGAATTCTATATAAAAGGGCTAAAGTTGGTTTTTATTTTTAATGATCATTAATAAATATATCATATATATCATCGCAGGCTGTGTCAGCATTATGGTTGTCCTCAAAGGGCCAGTTGTAACTGTAAGACTAGATGTCCAGAGCACCTCACCCCCCCATTACATCAGATGCCAAGAACCCCACACCCACCCTAACATCACCGTGCACCTCCTTTGGGGGCAGAACTGGAAAGAAGAAAGTGCAGGGTCTGGAGGAGGACCAGAGGAGGAGTGGAGTCAATTACCAGAGTCTGCTGAATGCTGAGACCAAGGGAGGTGAGGATGAGGGGATGATGCAGCTGCACTGAGAAGTGCAGGATTTGGCAGAGGAGTTCTTTTCTCCTCTCTGCTGCCGACTCCTGAGACAAGGTGGGGGAGGAGACAAGGGGTACCTGCAGGAGAGATGCAAGGGCCACATGAAATAACCTGGATGGCAGGATCCGGATACAAGTGTTTGTGGCGAACCTTTTTGAGCCCGAATGCCCAAACTGCAACACAAAACCACCTTTTTTTATTTCAAAGTGCCAACACTGGAATTAAACACTTGCCTACCGGGCACTTCTACCCCCTTCCTGCCCAGGACAATTTTCAGCTTTCAGTGCTGTTGCACTTAACAATGACAATTGTGCGGTCATGCAACACTGTAACCATATGCAATTTTTAGCATTTTTTTCACACAAATAGAGCTTTTTTTGGTGGTATTTAATCACCACTGGGTGTTTTATTTTTTGCAATATAAATGAAAAAAGAGCAAAAAATTAAAAACATAAAAGGTTTCCTTTGCTTCTATTCTAAAATTTTGCAAACAGGTAATGTTTCTTCTTTGATGTGCGTTGGTGAGGCTGCACTGATGGGCATTGATGAGGCGGCACAGATAGGTAGCACTGATGAGGCGGCACTGGTGATGCACTGATATGAAGGAAATGATGGGCACTGATAAGCGGCACTGACTGATAGCACCAACTGGAGGCACTGACAGACGGCACTGACTGGCGGAACTGCTGGGCATCATTGATGGGTGGCACTGATGGGCAGCACTGATGGGCGGCACTGATCAGTGGCACTGCTGGGCAGCACTGACAGGCGACACCGCTGGGCACTGATGGGTGACACTTCTGGAAGGCATTGCTGGGCACTGCTGAATGGCACAGATAATCAGTGCCCTGATTATTAGTGCAGATTTCCCCTGTCACATTTGCCGGTTATCTGCAGTACTTTCTTCAATGTGTGACAGCGTGCAGCCGATAACCAGCAACTCTATTTACACTGTGATCAGCTGTGTCATTGGATACAGTTGATCACGTGGTAAAAGGCTGCTGTGATTGGCCTTTTACCTTATCACGTGATCAGCTGTATCTGTAGGACACAGCGATCACTGGCAGTGCAGGGTGTGTGCCACTGGGTTTGCGTTGTGGGACGCCCTCCCAGAACTAGACAACTGTGCTGTAGCCATCTTTTGGCTATAGCATGGTTGGCAAGCAGTTAACCACTTGCCTACAGAGCACTTCTACCCCCTTCCTGCCTACCGGGCACTTCTACCCCCTTCCTGCCTACTGGGCACTTCTACCCCCTTCCTGCCTACTGGGCACTTAGACCCCCTTCCTGCCTACAGAGCACTTAGACCCCCTTCCTGCCTACAGAGCACTTCTACCCCCTTCCTGCCTACAGGGCACTTCTACCCCCTTCCTGCCTACCGGGCACTTCTACCCCCTTCCTGCCTACAGGGCACTTCTACCCCCTTCCTGCCTACAGGACACTTCTACCCCCTTCCTGCCTACCGGGCACTTCTACCTCCTTCCTGCCTACAGAGCACTTATACCCACTTCCTGCCTACCGGGCACTTCTACCCCCTTCCTGCCTACCGGACACTTCTGCCCCCTTCCTGCCCTCAGGACACTTCTGCCCCCTTCCTGCCCACAGGACACTTCTGCCCCCTTCCTGCCCACAGGGCACTTCTGCCCCCTTCCTGCCCACAGGACACTTCTGCCCCCTTCCTGCCCACAGGGCACTTCTACCCCCTTCCTGCCCACAGGATACTTCTGCCCCCCAGGCACTTCTACCCCCTTCCTGCCTACAGGGCACTTCTGCCCCCTTCCTGCCTACCGGACACTTCTGCCCCCTTCCTGCCCACAGGACACTTCTGCCCCCTTCCTGCCCACCAGGCACTTTTGCCCCCTTCCTGCCTACAGGGCACTTCTGCCCCCTTCCTGCCCACCGGGCACTTCTGCCCCCTTCCTGCCCACAGGACACTTCTGCCCCTTCCTGCCCACAGGGCACTTCTATCCCCTTCCATCCTACAGGGCACTTCTACCCCCTTCCTGCCTACAGGGCACTTCTACCCCCTTCCTGCCTACCGGGCACTTCTACCCCCTTCCTGCCTACAGGACACTTCTACCCCCTTCCTGCCTACCGGGCACTTCTACCTCCTTCCTGCCTACAGAGCACTTATACCCACTTCCTGCCTACCGGGCACTTCTACCCCCTTCCTGCCTACCGGACACTTCTGCCCCCTTCCTGCCCTCAGGACACTTCTGCCCCCTTCCTGCCCACAGGACACTTCTGCCCCCTTCCTGCCCACAGGGCACTTCTGCCCCCTTCCTGCCCACAGGACACTTCTGCCCCCTTCCTGCCCACAGGGCACTTCTACCCCCTTCCTGCCCACAGGATACTTCTGCCCCCCAGGCACTTCTACCCCCTTCCTGCCTACAGGGCACTTCTGCCCCCTTCCTGCCTACCGGACACTTCTGCCCCCTTCCTGCCCACAGGACACTTCTGCCCCCTTCCTGCCCACCAGGCACTTTTGCCCCCTTCCTGCCTACAGGGCACTTCTGCCCCCTTCCTGCCCACCGGGCACTTCTGCCCCCTTCCTGCCCACAGGACACTTCTGCCCCTTCCTGCCCACAGGGCACTTCTATCCCCTTCCATCCTACAGGGCACTTCTACCCCCTTCCTGCCTACAGGGCACTTCTACCCCCTTCCTGCCTACCGGGCACTTCTACCCCCTTATTTACCAGGCCAATTTTCAGCTGTCAGCGCTGTCGCACTTTGATTGACAATTGCGCGGTCATGCAAGGTTGTACCCATATGAACAATTGTTTCGATTATAACATTTTTCAAACAGGTAATTTTTCTCCTTCACTGATGTGCGTTGATGAGGCAGCACTGATGGGCACTGATAGGCGGCACTGATAGGCGGCATTGATAGGCGGCACTAATGAGGTGGCACGGATAGGCGGTACTGATAGGCAGCACTAATGAGGTGTCACAAATAGGTGGCGCTGATTGGTGGCACTGATAGGCGAAACTGATAATGGGTACTGATAGACAGCACTGATAGGTGGCACTGACTGACATCACTGCTGGGCACTGACTGGCGGCACTGCTGGGCACTGACTGGCACAACCACTGGGCATTGACTGGTGGCACTGACTGGCAGCACTGCTGGGCTGCACCGATGGGCACTGGTGGGTGGCACAGGTGGGTGGCACTACTGGGCACAGGTAGGCGGCACAGGAGGGCACAGGTGGGTGCATTGCTGGGCACAGGTGGGTGCATTGCTGGGCACAGGTGGGCGGAACTTGTGTGTGGCACTGCTGGGCACCGATCATCACTGATGATCAGTGCCCTGATGATTGGTGCTGATCCCCGCTCTGACAACTGCCGATTTTCGGCAGTACTTTCCTCACGATCTGACACCGTGAGGAAAGTGCAGCCGAAAACCGGCATTTGCATTTCCCGGTGATCAGCGTGTCATTGGACACGGCTGATCACGTGGTAAAAGGCCGCTGTGATTGGCCTTTTACCACGTCACGTGATCAGCTGCGCACGGTGCGGAGCCCCTAGGGGTGCGCAGGAGAGCGCGTTCTGGGAGGACGTCATATTACGCCCTCCCAGAACTGGCCGGCCGCAGTGCAGCCGTCATTCGGCTATCTGCGGTCGGCAAGTAGTTAATCTCACCTCTGGCAGTGTCTGTGTAGCTTCCAACCCAGCAGCTCATTCCCATCCACGCTGAACACGTCGCCCCTGGCCCGGAGCAGTGTGGGAGCCTCTTCCTCTCTTCCACACCCATCCCCGCTACATCACCCCTGGTGCCAGATCCGCATAGGAGCCGTTTCCTCTCATCCATGCCCACCCTGGCCCCAGAGACATGTGGGAGATGTAGTTCGATGGGGGTCCAGTGTGGACGAGATCTGGATGGCCGGTCACTGTGCGTGGTCCGTGTGTGCTCATCTTCCTCTTCTTCCTGGCGTGCCCACTGAGATGGCTCTGCGTGCCATAGGTTCGCCATCACTGATATATATATATATATAAAATATTTTTTTTTAATTAAACTAAATTGTATTGTTTAAGTTTTTAAGTACACACAGTATATCCAACATCCAGCCCAGACAATGGAGTCATACATTCTCATGTATAAGCAGTTGTGGCAATGTTACAGATCATACAGAACAATAACTTGCTTTGTCTCTGGTGTCACTTTTATTTTCTATAAACAAATGAAAAGAGAAAAAAGAAGCAACGTAGAACAATTCACCTGTACATGGCAAGTAACTCTCTCCAGTACATACATAGAGAGCTGACACCGTTCAAGTAGGCCTGTGTCTACAGGATCATACACCAAGTATCGGCCTCCAATGTAGTCACCATTTAGTAGGGTACAGTTGGCCGGGTCCATTTTTAGGGGCCTAAAAAAGTTAAACCTATAAAAAGCTATGACAAATGAAGTATGGGGAGTGAGTACCGGAGTATCCAGCCAGTTCTGCCAGAGAGCCATAAGTCTCCTAGGAGAAGTTAGGTTTTCATGTATTATTATGGGGTTCACCTGCTCAATCCATGCCTGGTGGGAGTATGAGTTGATAACCAGAATGCTTGGTTTCGATTTGCAGGTTCGTTCAGAAAGTGCATCTAAGAATCCAAAAATTACAAGCTTAATCTCAGCTAGAGACTTTGTTCAATTAAAAGAAAAACTTCAAAGACAAGTGAGAAAATGTAAATGAGAAGCTGAGAGAAGAGCTAAAAACACTAAAAATACCCCTACAGATCTATCCTAGAAATTCAGTCTAAAATGTAACAATTACACCAAGAAAACCCTCAACTGAGAGAAGAGATAATGACACCAAAGATACAAATGGAGCTCAACAACCAGGAAAGAGAATCAAAGAGGATGATTTATACAAAGTACCCATCAAGGAACAACAGACCGGTGAGACCAATCAGCTTCCGAAATGTAACAAGACAAAGACCAGCAATAGCCAAGACAACTCTACTAATCCTGAGACCACAAATAGTGATGGCCGAACACCCCCCTGTTCAGGTCGCGGTCAAACATCCGAACCTACAGAATGTTCTACAGTGAATGTCGAACACGAAGGACTGAGAGGTGTCTTACCGCATCTGAGTATGAAGATCCCGCTCAGTTACTAATATCCGGCATGAGTTATGTGATGAAGTCACGCGGTATTTTAGTAGTGAGACATTCATTCATGTTCCTGGTCTCAGTGGGGTTTCCTGCCGACAGCTGAATGTCAAAAGAATTGTCAGCATTGCCCAACAATTAAAAAAAAAACAAGCCCATCGAGACTGGTATGGATTTTGAGAGGAACCTTCCATGACAATTTTTTTTTAACCATTTCCATATCGGACACTTTTACCCCCTTCCTGCCCAGGCCAATTTTCAGGTTTCAGCGCTCTCACACTTTGAATGACAATTGCGCGGTCATACAACATTGTACCCAAACTAAAATGTTATCATTTTCTTCACACAACTAGAGCTTTCTTTTGGTGGTATTTAATCACTGCTGCAGTTTTTGTTTTTTTGC
Source organism: Staurois parvus (assembly GCF_062004578.1). NCBI lineage: Eukaryota > Metazoa > Chordata > Amphibia > Anura > Ranidae > Staurois > Staurois parvus. Next base: position 1,815,343 of record NW_028318516.1, read on the forward strand.
TAAATTAACGAAAAAAGACCGAAAATTTTGAAAAAACACATTTTTCTTTGTTTCTGTTATAAAAGTTTGCAAAATAAATAATTGTTCTTCATACATTTAGGCCGAGATGTATTCTGCTACATGTCTTTGGTGAAAATAACCCAAATTAGGATGTATTTTTTAGTTTGTAGGAAAGTTATAGAGTTTACAAACTATGGTATAGATCTGAACATTGATCAATCCTGAAGTACTGACAGCCAATCTAATTTCTTGAGGTCCAAGAATGTCAGAATGTACAGGTATCCCCCAAATGTCAGGACAGTACAGATATCCCCCAAATGTCAGGAGAGTACAGATATCCCCCAAATGTCAGGACAGGACAGATATCCCCTAAATGTCAGGACAGTACAGATATCCCCCAAATGTCAGGAGAGTACAGATATCCCCCAAATGTCAGGACAGGACAGATATCCCCAAAATGTCAGGACTAGAGATGAGCGAATTTTTCAAAAATTCGATTCGGCTGATTCGGCGAATTCCAGTATGAAATTCGATTCGATGCGAATAAATTCGCTACGAAGTTAACTTATAAAAAGGGTTTCTGGGCTTCAGAGAGCCTTTAAATTAGTGCAGAACACTGTACCTTTAATTTAAATGCCCTTGGAGATGAGGAAGGAGAAGGAGAAGGATGAGGAGAAGGAGAAGGAGAAGGATGAGAAGAAGGAGAAGGATGAGAAGAAGGAGAAGGAGAAGGATGAGAAGAAGGAGAAGGATGAGAAGAAGGAGAAGGAGAAGGAGGAGAAGGAGAAGGATGAGAAGAAGGAGAAGGATGAGAAGAAGGAGAAGGAGAAGGATGAGAAGAAGGAGAAGGAGAAGGATGAGAAGAAGGAGAAGGATGAGAAGAAGGAGAAGGATGAGAAGAAGGAGAAGGATGAGAAGAAGGAGAAGGATGAGAAGAAGGAGAAGGATGAGAAGAAGGATGAGAAGAAGGATGAGAAGAAGGAGAAGGATGAGAAGAAGGATGAGAAGAAGGAGAAGGATGAGAAGAAGGAGAAGGATGAGAAGAAGGAGAAGGATGAGAAGAAGGAGAAGGATGAGAAGAAGGAGAAGGATGAGAAGAAGGACAGTTCTGTGACAGTTTCTGTCTATTTCTGACAGTTCTGGGACATTCCCTCCATACAGCGGTTTCAACCGCTGTATGGAGGGAATGTCCCAGAACTGTCAGAAATAGTCTATTTCTGACAGTTCTGGGACATTCCCTCCATACAGCGGTTTCAACCGCTGTATGGAGGGAATGTCCCAGAACTGTCATAAATAGTCTATTTCTGACAGTTCTGGGACATTCCCTCCATACAGCGGTTTCAACCGCTGTATGGAGGGAATGTCCCAGAACTGTCATAAATAGACTATTTCTGACAGTTCTGGGACATTCCCTCCATACAGCGGTTGAAACATTGTATCTATTTGTTTCCATAAATGACATTCTGCAGATACACTTAGAGGAGCTCTGCAGATACACTTTTTGCCGGCTTGGAATTATTCTTATTTTCATCCTACTTCTTCTTTTTCTTCTTCTTCTTCATCCTCATCCTCATCCTCTTCTTCTTCTTCTGAGGATGAAGAAGAAGAAGTAGGATGAAAATAAGATTAATTCCAAGCCGGCAAAAAGTGTATGTGCAGAGCTCCTCTAAGTGTATCAGCAGAGCTCCTCTAAGTGTATCTGCAGAATAGAGGAACTCTGCACATACACTTTTTGCCGGCTTGGAATTATTCTTATTTTCATCCTACTTCTTCTTCTTCTTCTTCTTCATCCTCATCCTCTTCTTCTTCTTCTGAGGATGAGGAAGAAGAAGAAGAAGAAGTAGGATGAAAATAAGATTAATTCCAAGCCGGCAAAAAGTGTATGTGCAGAGTTCCTCTATTTCTGACAGTTCTCTGACAGCTTCTTCACATGTACAGCGGTTGAAACATCTGTATCCTAAATGGAAACTAATAGATACAATGTTTCAACCGCTGTACATGTGAAGGAACTGTCAGAGAAATGTCAGAAATAGCGGAGCTCTCTGCAGGGACACTTTTGCCGGCTGATCGGGAAAATTTCGATTCGCGCACCCGAAGTAGGCAAAATTTCGGATTCGACGCGAATCGAATATTTCCTGAAATTCGACTCGAATTCCGGTTCGCCTGGTTCGATTCGCTCATCTCTAGTCAGAACAGTACAGATATCCCCCAAATGTCAGAACGGTACAGATATCCCCCAAATGTCAGGACGGTACAGATATCCCCCAAATGTCAGAACAGTACAGATATCCCCCAAATGTCAGGACGGTACAGATATCCCCCAAATGTCAGGACAGTACAGGTATCCCCCAAATGTCAGGACGGTACAGATATCCCCCAAATGTCAGGACAGTACAGGTATCCCCCAAATGTCAGGACAGTACAGATATCCCCCAAATGTCAGGACAGTACAGATATCCCCCAAATGTCAGGACGGTACAGATATCCCCCAAATGTCAGAACGGTACAGATATCCCCCAAATGTCAGAACAGTACAGATATCCCCCAAATGTCAGGACGGTACAGATATCCCCCAAATGTCAGGACAGTACAGATATCCCCCAAATGTTAGGACGGTACAGATATCCCCCAAATGTCAGAACGGTACAGATATCCCCCAAATGTCAGAACGGTACAGATATCCCCAAATGTCAGGACGGTACAGATATCCCCCAAATGTCAGAACAGTACAGATATCCCCCAAATGTCAGGACGGTACAGATATCCCCCCAAATGTCAGGACGGTACAGATATCCCCCAAATGTAAGGACGGTACAGATATCCCCCAAATGTCAGGACGGTACAGATATCCCCCAAATGTCAGAACAGTACAGATATCCCCCAAATGTCAGGACAGTACAGATATCCCCCAAATGTCAGGACAGTACAGATATCCCCCAAATGACCCCTTTTTGCAGAGTACACAGTCCGACGTATTTCATAAGAGGCATGGCGAGTTTTTTGAAGTTGTATTTTTTTGTCAGAATTATTCAGAAAATGAAAAAATTAAAAAAAATTATTTTCACTATTTTTTTTTTACATCCTGTCACCAGTGCAGTACAGCGTCATCATATAACTGGCATGGCGGTGATCAGTGACACTGACTGGTGACAGTATGAAAAAAAAAATATATATTTTTTTTTTATTAGTTTTAATTTTTTATTACATTTTTTTCCTTTTTTAATATTTTTTTTTCTTATTTCACTATGTCCAAAGTAGTATAATGTTAGCATAGTAACATTGTACTACTTTGGGGAAGTGATCAGTATTTTGTTTTTTTTTACACAATTTGCTTATAGCAAATAATTACTTCGCTATAAGCAAGCATTTACCTCAATGACATCGATTCATTCAGGGTTTTTTTTTTGTGCTTAGCTGTGATTTGGCCACAGCTAATCACATGACATGTGCATGTGATCGCTGTGACCATTCACAGCTAGACACTAGTATACAATGGATAGCACGAATGAAGCCATCCATTGTATATAACTGTCATGTGAAGTGCTGTGATTGGTCACAGCAGGTCACATGGTACCAGCAACTGGGGCTGGTACACAGATCTGTCATCGGCCATGTTCGAGGTACACGGCCAGTGACAGATAGCTCCGCTGTGCGCTCTGCAAGTGCGCAAAATGTGCATGTGTGGGAGGACGCCATATGGCTTCCACCTGGAAATCTACAGCCTTTTCCTGGCCACCAAACGGCTATTGGCCGGATGGCTATTGGTTAAAAATGGCATGGGGGTCCCCCCAAAATCCATACCAGACCCTTATCTGAGTATGCAGCCCGGCAGGTCAGGAAAGGGGTGGTGAGCGTCCCCCTTCCTGAACCATACCAGGACACATGCCCTCAGCATGGAGGGGTGCCTTGGGCCAGGAGCCCCCCAAAGCACCTTGTCCACATATTGATGGGGACAAGGGCCTCTTTCCGACATCCGTAGCCTGTGGTTGTGGGGGTCTGTAGCCTGGGGGGCTTATTGGAATCTGGAAGCCCCCTTTAACAAGGGGGCCCCAAGATCCCGGCCCCCTCCTATGTGAATGAGTAGGCAGTATATGGTACTGCTACCCATTCACAAAAAAAAGTGTAGTGTAAAAAGTGATAGGAGTCAGTCATTGACAAGTCCTTTATTAAAAAAAACATTTTAAAAAATGTCCCCCAAAGTAGATCCAACGTCAATCACGATCCTGACACCATCGCTACCCAACAAAGAGGAAAAAAGCTCTGCTTGTGATGCTGGCTCCTAGCTGTCTGACAGCTGGGGCCGTGACAACAGTTTTTATATACCCCGCCCCCTTGTGACATCACCACGCACTGTGATTGGTCAAAGTATTACACCTGACTTGTGGTTAGGTGCATTGCTTTGTCCAATCACAATGCATTGTCAGGGCGCAGTGCATTGTGGGGCATGGTGGTCAAACAGCCCACTGAATGCCCTTACTATTTGTGTTTGCTGAACACACGAACGGCCCATGTTCAAATCAAACTTAGGTTCAACTGGAACATGAAGCCCATCCCTACAAACAATCATCAAACCACAAGAACAGCCAACAGACTCCGGATTCTTTTTGTAATAATAGACTCCAATGGGAAATATCTAAACACCAAACGGCTCTTCCCAGGAACAAGAGACAACAAAATTCAAGTCCAACAACTGAACAAACGATAGGAGTCATCAATGATCCGTATTTCACCAACCCCAAACATATCATCATACACACCGACCCAAACATATCATCATACACACCGACCCAAACATATCATCATACACACCGACCCAAACATATCATCATACACACCGACCCAAACATATCATCATACACACCGACCCAAACATATCATCATACACACCGACCCAAACATATCATCATACACACCGACCCAAACGTATCATCATACACACCGACCCAAACGTATCATCATACACACCGACCCAAACGTATCATCATACACACCGACCCCAAACATATCATCATACACACCGACCCCAAACATATCATCATACACACCGACCCAAACGTATCATCATACACACCGACCCAAACGTATCATCATACACACCGACCCAAACATATCATCATACACACCGACCCAAACATATCATCATACACACCGACCCAAACATATCATCATACACACCGACCCAAACATATCATCATACACACCGACCCAAACGTATCATCATACACACCGACCCAAACGTATCATCATACACACCGACCCAAACATATCATCATACACACCGACCCAAACATATCATCATACACACCGACCCAAACATATCATCATACACACCGACCCAAACATATCATCATACACACCGACCCAAACATATCATCATACACACCGACCCAAACATATCATCATACACACCGACCCAAACGTATCATCATACACACCGACCCAAACGTATCAACATACACACCGACCCAAACGTATCATCATACACACCGACCCAAACATATCATCATACACACCGACCCAAACATATCATCATACACACCGACCCAAACATATCATCATACACACCGACCCAAACGTATCATCATACACACCGACCCAAACATATCATCATACACACCGACCCAAACATATCATCATACACACCGACCCAAACATATCATCATACACACAGACCCAAACATATCATCATACACACCGACCCAAACATATCATCATACACACCGACCCAAACATATCATCATACACACCGACCCAAACATATCATCATACACACCGACCCAAACATATCATCATACACACCGACCCAAACATATCATCATACACACCGACCCAAACGTATCATACACACCGACCCAAACATATCATCATACACACCGACCCAAACATATCATCATACACACCAACCCAAACATATCATACACACCGACCCAAACATATCATCATACACACCGACCCAAACATATCATCATACACACCGACCCAAACATATCATCATACACACAGACCCAAACATATCATCATACACACCGACCCAAACATATCATACACACCGACCCAAACATATCATCATACACACCGACCCAAACATATCATCATACACACAGACCCAAACATATCATCATACACACCGACCCAAACATATCATACACACCGACCCAAACATATCATCATACACACCGACCCAAACATATCATCATACACACCGACCCAAACGTATCATCATACACACCGACCCAAACATATCATCATACACACCGACCCAAACATATCATCATACACACCGACCCAAACGTATCATCATACACACCGACCCAAACATATCATCATACACACCGACCCAAACATATCATCATACACACCGACCCAAACATATCATACACACCGACCCAAACGTATCATCATACACACCGACCCAAACATATCATCATACACACCGACCCAAACATATCATCATACACACCGACCCAAACATATCATCATACACACCGACCCAAACGTATCATCATACACACAGACCCAAACATATCATACACACCGACCCAAACATATCATCATACACACCGACCCAAACATATCATCATACACACCGACCCAAACATATCATCATACATACAGACCCAAACATATCATCATACACACCGACCCAAACATATCATCATACACACCGACCCAAACATATCATCATACACACCGACCCAAACATATCATCATACACACCGACCCAAACATATCATCATACACACCGACCCAAACATATCATCATACACACCGACCCAAACATATCATCATACACACCGACCCAAACATATCATACACACCGACCCAAACATATCATCATACACACCGACCCAAACATATCATACACACCGACCCAAACATATCATCATACACACCGACCCAAACATATCATCATACACACCGACCCAAACGTATCATCATACACACCGACCCAAACATATCATCATACACACCGACCCAAACATATCATCATACACACCGACCCAAACATATCATCATACACACCGACCCAAACATATCATCATACACACCGACCCAAACATATCATCATACACACCGACCCAAACATATCATCATACACACCGACCCAAACGTATCATCATACACACCGACCCAAACGTATCATCATACACACCGACCCAAACATATCATCATACACACCGACCCAAACATCCTCCAGGGATAAAAGGAAACCTCTGAGAATAAACTATTACAACTAACAGAGACCACACAACAAAAATGTCCTCACTCCAACATCATACTGTCCTCCCTAATTCCAAGGATGGACATAACAAACAATAGAAAACTCAGCGAATCAACACAGAGCTGGCAGATAAAACTAGGTCAGAGCCTACCATTCACCTGACACAACATCATTCCATCATGACCCAACACCTCTATGACTACAAACACCTCAACTAACAAGGGGGCAGTCAACTAGCAAGAGAACCCAAAGACATTGTACTGAATGGAACCCACAACCCGGGATCTGGCATAAACCATCTCAATGGGGCTGATTTACTAAAACTGGAGTGTGCAAAATCTGGGGCAGCTGTGCATGCGGGCCAATCAGGTTCTGACTTCAGCTTGTTCAATGAAGCTTTGACCAAAAACCTGGAAGCTGATTGGTTCCTATGCAGAGCTGCACCAGACTTTGCTCTCTCCAGTGTCTCATTGTCATCACATGCTGTGTCCATAATGACCACCCATCCCCCCTTATCAGCTGGCTTCAATGTTATATCTCCCGTTGCTGCTAATGATGGCAATGCACCTTTCTCCTCAATGGTGCCATTATTAGGATATGACCCCAGAGTTCCTGATTATAGACTGTCATACTTCACCATCTTTATCATCCAAATGAAGGAACATTTCTGCTGCTGCATATGTAGTGGGTGGTGGAAACTTCCATTTTGTCTGTAAACCTCAGACAGACCTACTCAGTGGTGTGACTACAGATGATCCCTCAATATCACCTCTCCAAGAATAATGTCCCTTCAATCTAATATTCCTGAGACATCTATACAAGTCCTGTGCCAACAAAAACTTCTTCATGATACCTTTAGGGCTAAAGCCCAAACCTTTCCCCAGAAGGTCCATCTTACCCGATGTCAGTCCAGCTGAGGAGAAGGTGACAATTCCATCTATTTCTGTTGATGATGAATCATCTGTTGGGATGGTTGGATGAGTGGGAGATCCCTTGTTGCAGCGTTGATGTTTCCTACCTCCCCTGTGGCCGGATCTCTGCTGTTTCCTTGATTCCGATGGACAAAATGAGGTCGGAGTTGTCCCTCTATAGATCCTAATAATGTGCCTCCAGCAGAGGAGGGAAGTGATGGGTCAGAGGCTGTAGAAGAAGCTCTAGTGAGCAGTCTAGATGGACGAGGTGAGTCTTGTGTAGGTGGTGCTCCAAGAGTACGCCTGATTAGTAGACGGTTAGATGTTGGACTCCTTCAGCTGCTCGGCTGACAATGCAGACTGCAGTGTAGACTCCACCTGTGTGATCTGTACAGCCAGACCAGCTTCTTCCTTCTGGAGAAAGGAAACTGGAGAACAATGGAGCTTTTGTTTAGGAATTGTGTAAACAGACCACTGGACCCCTCCCTGTAGGCAAACAAAGCCGGGGTCAGTTTACCTTGTAGCCCCTTGGAATAGGCTGTGCTTTCTAAGATTCAGCTAAAGTTCTGCCATGTCACCCCAATGACCATTGTTTTTTTAGGAACTTCTCAGGAGGATTTAGATTTGGTGTTATTTACCCAAAAAACCATTCCCCTCCTCCACTAAGAACACCCCCTCCACAGAGGACACCCCTCTTTTCCTTCTCTGAAGACACCCCTCCTTTCCTGCACTGAGGACACCCCTCCCCCTCCCCTTCTGAGTACACTCCTCTCCCCTAGTGTTGACACCCCTCCCCCGCTCAAGACCCTCTTTCCACTGATATCACCCCCTCCCCTCCTTTCCTGAACTGAGGATCCCCCTCCCCCTCTTACATGGAGCTGCAGCCAGAGACAGACAAGAAGCTAAAGGAGAAATGTCTGGGGAGGTCAGGATGTGAGGAGCCATAGAGGGAGACTACTGGGGTGACAGCAGCTATTGTAGTGAGAGAGGAGAACCATGGGGGGCAATGTGGAGTCACTCAGAGGTGAGGAGACGGGAACCATGGGGGCAATGTGGAGTCACTCAGAGGTGAGGAGACGGGAACCATGGGGGGCAATGTGGTGTCACTCAGAGGTGAGGAGACGGGAACCATGGGGGGCAATGTGGAGTCACTCAGAGGTGAGGAGACGGGAACCATGTGGGGCAATGTGGAGTCACTCAGAGGTGAGGAGAGAGGAACCATGTGGGGCAATGTGGAGTCACTCAGAGGTGAGGAGACATGATCTATGGGGGACAATGTGGTGTCACTAAAAAGGGAGGAGAGAGGAACCATGGGGGGCAATGTGGTGTCACTAAGAGAGGAGGAGAGAGGAACCATGGGGGCAATGTGGTGTCACTAAGAGAGGAACCATGGGGGGTGTTGTGCTTTTGAATAATTATTAATAATTCATCCAGCAGTGCCTCTAAAAATAGTATGTTCTGCCAGGTAATGCCTGGGCAAATAAAGTCAGCTAAAGGTGCTTGCACATATAATAATAATTTATAAAATAATTTATCTGACTTAATTAATAATTCTGAGTAATTTAGAGCCAACCACAATCATTTAAAAACACAGATTAGATCAGTGGAAATATGGCCTACGGGTTATGAAATAAATGATTATTTATTTACAATAAGGGACTGCAAGACTGTGGCAGACATTCTGACACTGGGGGGGCTGACTTGGTGTCACTGACATCCCCAGTGACACCAATACATTTAAAAGCACTGACCCTGTACTAATGGCACTAGGCAGGAAGGGGTTAACATGAGGGGTGAACAAAGGGTTAACTGTGTGCTGGGAGTGTTTTACTAGGGGGCGGGGGGGTGCATCATTGTAAGCTCACTGTTCTGGATGGCTGTGCTGTGCAGTGTGCCCGAGCTGACAGGGAGGAAGATTGTTAGTAAACAAAACAGTCCTCCTCCCCATCAGAGATACTCGGTAATCACTGGGTGCCGGCGGGTAATTACTGGCCGGGATCCGGTGATTGACAGCCACACACACTATTTCTATCATTTCTGATTGGTGGGAGATATGACATCACACACACGCTATTTCTATCGCTCCTGATTGGTGGGAGATATGACATCACACACACGCTATTTCTATCGCTCCTGATTGGTGGAGATATGACATCACACGCACGCTATTTCTATCGCTCCTGATTGGTGGGAGATATGACATCACACGCACGCTATTTCTATCATTCCTGATTGGTGGGAGATATGACATCACACGCATACTATTTCTATCGCTCCTGATTGGCGGGAGATATGACATCACACACACGCTATTTCTATCACTCCTGATTGGTGGAGATATGACATCACACGCACACTATTTCTATCACTCCTGATTGGCGGGAGATATGACATCACACACACACTATTTCTATCACTCCTGATTGGTTGGAGATATGTCATCACACACACTATTTCTATCACTCCTGATTGGCGGGAGATATGACATCACACACACACTATTTCTATCACTCCTGATTGGTTGGAGATATGACATCACACACACTATTTCTACAATCAGATACATTTCCCCGCACTGAATATAATGGGATCCCACATAACAGTCGCTGTTCATATTCAGAATTCCTTTCTTACAATGGGATCTTGTGTCCAGATAAAATCTTTTACAGATCCCTTGTGACATTGTGTTCTCATTGTAAAATCCTAGATTTGTAAATCTGTCGCTGATATTTATAATGGTTTTGTCCAGAAAAAGAATGGAGTGATGTGGATAGATGGAAACATATGTATAGATGAAAGATTGGTCTGTTGACTCCCCAGAGCTCCTTTCCATGAGAGATGTTTGTTTCCCCCCCAGAGCTGAACAATGGTACGTTCCTGAATGGCCAGGCTGCTGGTTTGTTGAATCCAGAGTCTACATACAAGATGCCTCCACAGTGTACATTGATGGGGCTGGGAAGGCTGGTACATGTTGTTCATTTGCCCCGGGTGCAGGAGATAGGACAGAATCCCATTGTTCCTGCACTGAGGTGTCCTCGCTTTCCTCAATTCTGTACTTGTCCAATAGATACTATATACATGACAATCAGAGGACAATCTCCTAGACTTCATGTTGGGAGAGATCCATTGTTCTAGATGAGCTCCATAAAATAGCTTTGTTTGCAAAAAAACAAAAACAAACAATGTAACTCTGACTATTGGGAAGGAGATTGTATCCGGCTGGAACTGACACCTGGAAGTCACTTTGGATTTTTGGGCCTCTTCAGTGTAATACAATTCTAGTTGGAGAGAAGATAAAATATCATTTCTCTCATAGAAATTCTGGCAGAATAAATGAGTTTCTGCTTTAGAAAGTTCACGCTGGAGAGTCAACTTCTGATGGTTATTATCCCATTTAAGATGGGCTCCAACAGAAATACATGGACCCCTAAAGAATGCCTCATGTGCCCCCCACAGCGTGTCCACCCTGTCCACAGTACCAGTGTTCAGTCTACACCATTCCTCCAAAGAAGCCTGCAAGTCATATTGGATTTCCGGGTGTTGAAGTAAAATGTCGATCAGCCGACAATAACATGTTCTACTAGACATATCGGGAACCAGAAAATCCAATGATGTGGCCGTGTGATCAGACCAAGGAAATTATTTCAGAGGAGATGATATTCTTTATCCATGGAGCTGAGACAAATCAATCCAGTCCAGAGTGGACCCGATGACCCCCGGAGAATAAAGAATATTGTTTGTGGGGAGGGTGTTTGGTCCTCCACCAGTCATATAGGTGATATTCCCTCGTAAGATCGGGAAAAGACATAGATAAAGCAATCAGACCTTTAGATGGTAATCCTCCAATGGCTGAAGGTCTGTCCCTATACAGGACATATGTGCATTGATGTCCCCACCAACCATAATATGTGGACTAGAAAACTGGTGGAGCTTTTCCAGGGTTGGCTATAAAACTGAATTTGTCCAGAATTGGGAGGACAGATAATCAGCAATATTATCATTTTGCCAGCGTAGGTGCAGTTCAATAGGATACAGTGGATATAAAAAGTCTGCACACCCTGCTGAAATGTCAAGTTTCTGGGATGTAAAAAAATGAGACAAAGATAAATAATTTCAGATTTTTCCACCTTTAACCCCTCCCCCTCCAGAGGATTTACCCCCCTTAATGACCACGCCTCTTTTTGCTACTTGGCGCTGCAGTAATTCCACTGATAATTGCGCGGTCATGCAATGCTGCACCCAAACAAAAGTTACGTCCTTTTTTCACAAAAATAGAGCTTTCTTTCAGATGTATTTGATCACCTGTGCTATTTTTATTTTTTGTGCTATAAACAAAAAAAACATTTTTTTGAAGAAAAACAATTCTTTTTACTTTCAGTTATAAAAAAATATACAATAAACTCAAAGTTAGTCATAAATTTAGGCCAAAATGTATTCTGCTCCATGTTTTTGGTGAAAAATCCCAATAAGTGTATATTGATTGGTTTGTGTGATAGTTATAGCGTCTACAAACTATGGGAGAGATAATGGAATTTACACCATTTTTTTGCTATACAGCGCTGCGCTAGTTTAACTGACAATTGCGCGGTCATGCAACATGGTACATAAATGAAACTTATGCACTTTTTTCACACAAACATAGCTTTCTTTTGGTGGTATTTGATCTCCTGTGCATTTTTAATTTGTGGCGCTATAAACAAAAAAATTTAGAAAAAAAAAAGATTTTCTCAATTCTGTCAAAAAAATATCCAAAAAACTCAAATTTCATCAAAAAATGTAGACCACAATGTATTCTGCTCCATGTTTTTGGTTAAAAAAAACCAGTAAGTGTATATTGATTGTAGATGCTATAACTTTCACACAAAGCACTCTATGGGAGAGATAATGGAATTTTACTTTCTGACTGCCCATCACATTTTTTGAGGTGCTAAAATACCAGGACAGTACAAACACCCCCAAATTACCCCTCTCCAGAAAGTAGACACCCTAAGCTATCTGCTGAGAGGCATATTGAGTCCAAAGAAGATTTATTTTTTTTCCAAAAATTTTTGGTAAATTACAAAAACCTTTTTTTTTTTTTTTTTACACAAAGTTGTCATTTAAATTATATATTTCTCACACAAGCCATTGGTATACACCGCGTTCCAAATTATTCTGCAAATTCTATTTGTGTCACAAAGATGAAATATTTTGTTTTTCAGTGTAACTCATGGATGGCATTGTGTGTCAGGGCTCTTTTGATCACTGAAAACAATCTGGGACACCTGTGATAATTAGATTGGCCGGTGAGCCCAATTTAAGGAAAAACTACTAAAGGACGGCGTTCCACATTATTAAGCAGAGCGCCATTTTCAAGCAATATGGGGAAGAAAAAGGATCTCTCTGCTGCCGAAAAGAGTGAAATAGTTCGATGCCTTGGACGAGGGATGAAAACATTCGATATTTCAGGAAAACTTGAGCGTGATCATCACACTGAAGAGATTTGTGGCTGATTCAGGGCACAGACGGGTTGGTGCAGATAAAGGCACATTGAGGAAGATTTCTGCCAGATCCATGCATCGGATCAAGAGAGCAACTGCTAAAATCCCATTACATAGCAGCAAACAGATATTTGAAGCTGCTGGTGCCTCTGGAGTCCCACGGACAAGGTGTAGAGTCCTCCAGAGTCTTGCAACTGTGCAGAAACCTTCTATTCGGCCACCACTAACCAATGCTCACAAGCAGAAACGGCTGCATTGGGCAGAAAATACATGAAGACTCATTTTCAAACAGTCCTGTTCACTGATGAGTGCCGTGCAACCCTGGATGGTCCAGATGGATAGAGTAGTGGATGGTTGGTGGACGGCCACCCTGTACCAACAAGGCTGCGACGTCAGCAAGGCGATGGTGGAGTCTTATTTTGGGCTGGAATCATGGGAACAGAGCTGGTCGGCCCCTTTTGTGTCCATGAAGGTGTAAAGATGACCTCTGCAAAGTATGTGGAGTTTATGACTGACACTTTCTTCCCTGGTACAGAAGGAAGAACTATGCTTTCCGTAATAAAATCATCTTCATGCATGACAATGCACCATCTCATGCTGCAAAGAATACCTCTCCATCAATGGCTGCTATGGGGATAAAAGGAGAGAATGTCATGGTGTGGCCTCCATCCTCCCCTGACCTCAATCCTATTGAGAACCTTTGGAGCATCCTCAAGCAAAAGATCTATGAGGGGGGGAGGCAGTTTACATCCAAACAGCAGCTCTGGGAGGCTATTCTGACATCTCGCAAACAAATTCAAGCAGAAACTGTCCAAAAACTGACAAGTTCAATGGATGGAAGACTTGTGATCTGCTATCAGATAAGGGGTCCTATGTTACAATGTAACGTGACCGCTTCAAATGTTTACAAAGTTACAATGTTGGGAAAAGTTTGATTGAAATAGCTTTTGTTTTCAGTAAATTTGCTGCAAACACAACAAATGACAATTTTCAGTTCTTTACAACCTATAAAGTATTTTGAAACTTCCTGTGCGGAATAATCCGGAACACAAATCCTGTTATCATTAGGAGGTTTGTTCAATAAAATGTGAATTGTACTCTTATAGTTGTAACCTGAGAATTATGCCGACTGATATTTACATCAATTATTGAGGGAAATGAGAAAAATATAATTTGCATAATAATTTGGAACAGGGTGTATGTGGAATTACACCCCAAAATACATTCTGCTACTTCTACCGAGTATGGGGGTACCACATGTGAGACTTTTTGGGAGCCTAGCCACATACAGGAGCCTGAAATCCAATGACCACTGTGAAAGCCTGAAGGTGTGTAACTTCCTCATTACCTATCAGTTTCAGAGGCCTTGAAATTCCAGGATAGCCCCAACCCCCCCCCCCCCCAAATGACCCATTTTTGGAAAGTAGACACCCCAAGGAATTTAAAAAGAGGCATGGTGAGTATTTTGCAGATCTCATTTTTTCTCACAAGGTTTTGAAATATAAAAAAATAGAAAAAAATATGTTTTTGTTTTCTTCATTTTCCAAAGAATTGTTGCAATAAACGAGATCTGCAAAATACTCGCCATGCTTCATTTCCCAAAAACTTTTGGTAAAAAACTTAATTCTTCTATTGACTCAACATGCCTCTCAGAAAATAGTTTGGGGTGGTCTACTTTCCAAAAATTGGTCATTTTGGGGGGTGGGGGCATTCTATGCCCAGCATTAGAAGTTTATGCCACACATCATTCACTCTTCTAACCACCTGAAGACCAAGCCTTCTCTGACACTTTTGGTTCACATGAACCATATTTTTTGCTTTTTTTTTGCATATTTTTTGCTAGGAAATTACTTTGAACCTCCAAACATTATATATTTTTTTAAAGCAGACAACCTAGTGAATAAAATGGTGGGAGCTGCAATTTTTTATGTCACATAGTTCTCACGCAGCGATCTTTCAAATGTAATTTTTTTTTAAAAATACACTTTTTTCACTTTTAATGCACAAAACAAAATATGTTTGGTAAAATATAAAAGATGATGGTATGCCGAATAAATAGATACCAAACATGACATTATTTAAAACTGCGCATCCCCTGTGCAATGGTGACAAACTTAATATCCATAGGCAATGCTTTAAAAGCCGTTACAAGTTACCGCGCTCGAGGGGGCTTTTTTAAATGTTATTTTGATTTGTTTTATTATTTTTACATTGTCCCTTTCATTTTTTTTATATCCCTTTTAATGCTATCACAGGTTCCCCTGATGGCACAGGACTGCCCAAGAAGACCGTGGAAGGAAGGGGCATCTATTCCACTGCTTGTAAAAGCAATTTTGCAGCTAATTAGCCACTAGGATTGCTTTTACATGAAGGCTGATTGCCGGATGAATAAAATGATACCAGGATGATGCCTGCCACTGTAGGCATCATCCTGGTATAACCATTCAAAGTCCTCTGATGTACCAGTACGTCTCTGGTCCTTGTTGGGTATATATGATATGTTCTTTTTTATGTATGCAGCCAGTGGGCTGAATGAAAAATAGAGAAGAAATCTCTGGACGAAAAAGTGTTTGGTGTGCCCACCATTAGAATATACCACCCTGAATCCACCCACTTCTAATGGTGGGTACATATTAGGTCGCACGGTGTCACATGCGCCAATTCCAAGATTGTACAAATGTCTAAATAGTGGAACGCTTGAATAAAAATTGTCCACGTATAAGTGGAACCCCATAAGGAAAAATGATGACACCAAGTCCCAAACTATCTTGCCACTGCTCCCCATATATTCTGGGCATCCAGGGGCTCCACGTGACTATCTTTTCCCTCATAAATCTGAAACATATGTATAGCCTGTTGTCCTCTCACAGGTCTTATAGATCGTGAGCCCATATCTGGCACGCTTGCTGGGGAGAAATTATTTGAATGCATGGCGGCCAGAAAAATGAATGAGGGACTCATCAACACAGATGTTTTGCTGGGGAGTATAAACATCTGCAAATTTTTGGTTAAGGTGATTTACGAGGGGCTGAATTTTGTGGAGCCGGTAAAATTAAGGGTCACCTTGAGGATGATAGTGTATTGTCGTTGAAATGCATAAAACACATTATACTCTAATATCTATGCCTGGCCATGGCAGCAGAGAACACGGCATATGATGAATCGGGTCTGCGGACCAATACAATCGCAATTCATTTTTTTAGTAATGCCCATGTTGAGGGTTAGGCCCAAAAAACTTTACATTCGGGAACCGTAATGGGTTTCCATGGGAATGGTCTGGCAAGGTTCGAATTTGGGTTGGAGGCCATAAATTGTTCTGCATATAAATAGCTTTGATCCACAATTAATGCATACAGATCTTCTGTGAAAAACAGTTCCAAAAAATCAAGGGGAGGAGTTAAATTTGCTGTTTCCACCTTAATTCCAGGTTTGGCAGTGAATGAGGGAAGTACGGATGCTGCAGAATTTGTAGGCTGCCAATTGGGATTTGCAAGCACACCCGGAAGGACACTAGGTGCTCTATGGGCCTGTGTGCAAATTCTTGGTGGTTGTGAGACAATACTTGTGCTCACCACCGCACCAGCTTGTACTGCACTTATGGGACTCACCACGTCACCAAGTGATACTGCAGTGCTGGTATAAGAAAGACCAGGATGTACTAGACTGCTGGTGCTCACCAGTTTACCAAAAGGTAGTGTGGCACTAGTACTGGCACTCTGCTGCATATGAGAGTCATCATGTGATTGTAACATCTCAGCAACCTGGGAACGGGGTCGGGTACACCTGACCTTAGTAGGGACCTCTTCTCCATCGTCTGAGCTATCTGTCAGGGTGCCGCTGCTGTCTACAGGATCGTATTGTGAGACAGATTCCGTCAGTGAGTCTTCCCCTTCACTCTCATCTGACATACTAAGAATCCTGTAGGCCTCTTCACTAGTGTACCTTTTGTTGGACATATTGGACACTAAATTTATAGGTACCTAGTGTGACTCACGGATAAAAGAGCACTTGGCTTTCAGGGACTGCATGAACCCCTACAAGCAAATGTACCTGCAAGTGCTAGCAGAGATCAGGCTTGATTCTGTGAACACTGCAGTTTTGTGTGCAATGTATCAAGTGACAGTGACCTACTGACACTGCACTTGCTGGGGGAGAAGAGGGGTTAAGCGTAGGGGCTAAACACAGATGCTGGCAGGTGCCGGGGCTGATCCCACTAATGCTGCATTTTTGAGGACACTATACTAATTTGAATGCTGGTATGGTGTTGATCTGATCAAAGATATTGATCCGTTCAGACACTATACTAGCAGCGGTGGTTTATTGTGTATGTGAACATGTTCCTGGCAATCAAGGGGTTAAATGTGATGAGTGGTGTACTGATGGGCAATCTGACTCTATCTGAAAGGGGCACTGATGCTATGTGAAGTCGCCGGCGTCACTAACACAGCGATCAGCAAAAAGCTGTGTACTGTACTAATGACACTGGTGACACGACAGTGAAGGGGTTAACTGGGGGGGGTTAAGGGGTTAAATGTGTCCTAAAATGTTCTAACTGTGTAAGTGTGCTGTTTTACTGACTGTCTGCTTTCTTCTCTCTTTGGGACGGAATGGGCTTCTTGTGAATCTCTTCACAATTTCTTTGTTGTTCTTGTGGGCCCTGGCACAATGCTGTGGTTGTTCTTGTGGGCCCTGACACAGTGATTGGGGTTGTTCTTGTGGGCCCTGACACAGTGATTGGGGTTGTTCTTGTGGGCCCTGACACAATGCTGTGGTTGTTCTTGTGGGCCCTGACACAGTGATTGGGGTTGTTCTTGTGGGCCCTGGCACAGTGATTGTGGTTGTTCTTGTGGGCCCTGACACAATGCTGTGGTTGTTCTTGTGGGCCCTGACACAATGCTGTGGTTGTTCTTGTGGGCCCTGACACAGTGATTGGGGTTGTTCTTGTGGGCCCTGACACAGTGATTGTGGTTGTTCTTGTGGGCCCTGGCACAATGCTGTGGTTGTTCTAGTGGGCCCTGACACAGTGATTGGGGTTGTTCTTGTGGGCCCTGGCAAACTGATGTGGTTATTGTGGCCCTGACATTTGCTGGGGTAATTTAGTAATGCTACCACTGACACCAACAATGGGGCTTATTTTACTCCCACACTCTCTTCAGTGTACCCCATGGACAATCTCTTCAGTGTACCCCAAGGACAAGCTCTTCAGTGTACCCCAAGGACAATCTCTTCAGTATACGCCAAGGACAATCTCTTCAGTGTACCCCAGAGACAATCTCTTCAGTGTACCCCAAGGACAATCTCTTCAGTCTACGCCAAGGACAATCTGTTCAGTGTACCCCAAGGACAATCTCTTCAGTGTGCCTCAAGGACAATCTCTTCAGTGTACCCCAAGGACAATCTCTTCAGTGTGCCCCAAGGACAATCTCTCAGTGTACCCCAAGGAAAATCTGTTCAGTGTACCCCAAGGACAATCTCTTAAGTGTACCCCAAGGACAATCTGTTCAGTGTACCCCAGAGACAATCTCTTCAGTGTACCCCAAGGACAATCTTTTCAGTGTACCCCAAGGTCCTATTCCGCCTCTACCATAGCAATACACCAGAAGGGAAGGTGGCACCATACCAACCATACCATGTGAAGCAACACCCAGTTTATTGACTATGGCCACTTTTTCAGTCATGCCCACAAGCATGTATAGGAAGCGTGCTATACCAGCCAAATGTTTTCTTGCTAATACCTTACAAAGCAGTGGGCAGCAGCATGCATAGGGCACCACTTTTCTCTTGTCAGTTCCTTCAAGGCGTTGCTCTTCATCCCATCAATGTTAGGGATGCTTTAGACAACTGCCCTCGGCACTCACCTAACAATATTCAAGAGGGACCGTCTTCTCATTGCACTGTGAATGGTTTCTACATAACATTGCTTTGTTCATTTCTGACTAAGCATTTCCATGTATTCTCCAAGCACCAGCATAGCACCCCCAAAAGATGCCTGGAGCCCCCCTCACCATGCACAAGGCTCTATGCTGCAGGAACCAACTTACATCTCCTGATCTGGAAATTCCACAATGTTGTGGTGGTTTATGTAAGGATATATTCTATTTATAAAGGGCGTGTCCCTTTCCCTTAGATGAAATATTACAGTGCCTCCAGCCGTTAAAATACGGCAAATATTTAGTAACCCAATAATTTGGACACCTTGATAATTTGATCACCACTTATTATTATACCTTGAATTCTTCTAGCCAATATGATTTCGTACCATACACACAAAATTTGCCTTATAATAGATAAATATAAAAATTTATTTATGTACAAAAATTATATATATATATTAACACAAAACACAAAAGACTGGTGATAAATGAATATTGGTACACACAATCAAAAATATATCCTACCAATGTAAGACACACTAATAATGTCTCTAACTAATTACATCAATCACAAATTTTTTAATGATATGATATTTATTAAATTTATTAATAATTAATAATTTCGAATATCTCAAAGGTTATATTCTCGCACGCCGTGGCCATAGGATTGCAAGAAGTAAGCCCTTGATATGTGATACTCTGGTTATTAATATTCAATAAATTATGAAATATGAAAAAATTTATAATATGGCAATAAACAATTTTTAACAGTAACACAGTATCTTTCTACATATATCTAACTACCCAATATTGTTATGATACACTGAGGTAATTTTATGATTCTACACAACAGAGAAAATAATTAATACAAAAATCAAATAAATATCTCACCACACCCGGAATTCAGACTAGGCAACTCTCCCGTGGATTTAGCTGGCAGTGGAACGCCTTTAGACTGATATATAGGCAAGTGAGAGATTCAATAGGGGAGAATGTAGGAAGTTATAAGTTTAGAGGTTTAAAGTTTTAAGAAGTTTGAAAAGATGGAAGAGTAATTATTTCAGCAGAGATCTTCTTCAGATGTCAGGTCTTTCCATGAGGTCTTTATGAGGGTTCTTTTTTTCATGAGGTTTTTTTTCTATGTTACAGCACATGGGCTTTTTATATCCACTAGTCCATTGTTCTAAGATACCTTCCCACCAGGCTTCCTGATTGGCTAGTTGAGAAATGTGTGTACATAAGCTATTTCTCACCTGCCCGCCAGGTGGCGGTCATGTATCACAGAACAATGTGAGTATTTGAGATGACTCATACCTTGGGTGGAATCTTCAGGTAATTTCAGGAATAAAATATACGGCTCTATCCAGATATAGCAGTGATACCTATATTATTCTAAATAGGGACCATGGAATATAGGTGTATATTCGGTTATTCCTCCTTGAAGTACCATCCTGTTTGTTTCCTGATAAGACATGTAACTAATGCTAGTTTATAATACATCTTACTTCCCATCATCTCAATACTCAAGTTAGTGATATATATAGTTCCCATTGCTGAGTATTTAATGGTGTTTTAAAGTCTATGACATCTTATTTATAATCTGTTTCTGTAGTACATTTTTGTAATGATATACAGTGAACTTTTAGACTTAAATGTCCTGAATTTCACCTCTTGGTTTCAGCATCAACATTTCCTCTGTGTAGGGGAAAAAAATTCTCTGTTTGCCTAGCCCTTGTATTGGACTCATGGTAAACAATTGTTAATGCTTTCACCCTTGGTGAACAATAGTAGATGGTAATAGTTTCAGAGGTTTGTTGGTTCATCACACTCTACAGGTTTTGGTTAAGCTTTCAAACAGTTGAGTTCCCGTCTCATTATTGTTGAAATGTTTACAAGTCAGAGTCCTATGTGTTTGACTTTCTGTAGGTGCATTCTTTTCACTTCCATATACAAATAGTCCTTGTTGACAGTTTAAACAATCCCATTGTCTTGGAAAAGTCTTAATTCCCTGTTCTCTTCAGTTCTTTAACTAGAATTCTTGAAGGTTCAACCAAGACAAAATTAACTCTTAACATACGGTTCTGCTGAGCTGTTTGCTATATAACATTATGTCTTGATAAAAGTCATATTCTTGAGACATGATTCAAAAGCCCACAACAAAATCCCCCTTTGTTTTTGGGGTATAGGCACGCGTAGAGGGGTGTCTGTATCGAAAAACATGTGTGAGGCTTTTGGCTAGAGTGATTGTTCGTCTTCTCCGGTGAAGGGAATGAAATAATAAAAAAAAAATTTCCGATAATAAAATGGCAGCGGTCATGCTGGTTGTTCCTCAACTTGACTCGGCGTCTTTAGATGGACACTTCCGATGACGATCCTGGTCTTGTGATGAGGCCGGCCTGGCCTGGCACATCCACCTTGGGGTCCATGGGTCCTCCGCACGACAGGTCTCTTAGACGGTCTCCTAGGCGGGTTTTTTCCTCTGGACTGGCCCTTGGTGGCCTGGGACATCAGGTTATCGTCTCCGGATCGATCTCTGGCATCTGGTCTTTCCCACAGGACATTATAGCTTCCTTCTAGGGTCTGGTCATTGACACCTCCGATTGCCGGTCTGGTCATAGTCTGGGCCTTCCTTTCTAAATTATTAAAAATGAACAGTTTGAGTAATGGATATACATAAAATTATATTACCGGATCCTGTAAGGCAAAATATGAATTATATGTTTAAAGGAAGTTTAAGAATGATCTCAATATCTCCAGATAGGAATTGGTGGGTTTAGTCTTCCAACAACTGCAATTGAGACTTCGGATGGCAAGCACGTAATTGGTTGATGTGCACCCATCTATCACTGATTTCACCATACCGTGTCACCTGCAATTTATATGCGACCGGAGAGATTTTATCAATGATAGAGAACGGACCTTTCCAAGATGGAAGGAATTTCCGTTCCTTGATCTGGTCTCTTGCAAAGTTGTATAGATAGACCTTGTCACCAATCTCATATTCCTTCTTGGAGGTTTTGAGATCATAGTATGTCTTAGCACTAGTTGCAGCTCTTTCCAAATTTCGCTGGGCAAAGGCAAAAGCATATTGCAGATGTTTACGTAAATCCTCTATGTACTGGTGTGTGGTGGTAGCATTGATCAAATTTTGATCTGTAGTGCGATACAATAAGTGCTGGGGCAGTACCATCCGTCTACCTGTCATCAGTTCAAAAGATGACATTTTTGTAACTGTATTCGGAGTAGCCCTCAACGCCATCAGGACCAGCGGGAGTTTGACATCCCAATCTTTGCCTGTTTCCTTAACAAATTTCTTAAGGACATTAACGATGGTCTGATTGTATCGTTCTACACCACCACTAGAGGCTGGCCGATAGGCGATATGCAATTTCCTTTTAACCCCCAAAATTTTCCACAATTTGGCCATCACTTCGCTAGTGAAGTGCGATCCTCTATCAGACTCTATCCTCTGAGGTAAACCAAAACGGGAAAATACATGATTTATTAGCAATGCAGCACATGTCTCGGAGCTGTTATTTGGTGCTGGTATACATTCGACATACTTGGTGAATAAACATGTAACTGTTAACATATACCGATTTCCTCGTGAAGATTTTGTTACTGGCCCAATAAAATCCATCTGAAGGTCTGACCAAGGCATACATATCCCCCTCTTCTGGAGAGGTGCTCTGTGAGTTGGCTTGGTAGGTTGAAATTGGGGACATATTAGGCAACCTTGGCAGTATTCCTTCACATCACGTAACATATGAGGCCAGTAGGCATAATCCCGCAGGATCTCATACGTGATCTTCTCTCCACGATGACCGGAAGTGGGAGCATCATGGGCATGCTGTAGCATCAAACCTCTAAATTTAAGTGGGACGACCCATTGTTGTACGCCACCCTTTGAGGTTCGTATCAACAATCCCTGGTATAAAGAGAATTGGGATTTGGATTTCATTAAGATACGTAAATCCTCCTTCCCACTACATACTTCCTTATTTATGGGATTTTGGTTGGGATCTTCTATATGACTATAAAACAAGCCAATTATTGGGTCTTCTTTTTGGGCAGTAATTAAATCCTCACTAGGAGAATCGTGACTCCACTGTAATGCATTCGGATCACCAGCTGTTCTGGCCTGTTGCCTGGTGACAGCTTCAACCTGTACGGTACCTAAAAATTGATCAATGTCTAACAGTTCACCGGTGATTGCCCCTTCCTTGGCTAGAGAATCGGCCAGATCGTTCCCTTCTTTCTCGGCACCTAGAACCTTGGAGTGGCCTTTGGTCTTCTTGAAGTGCAGGGTGAGATCATTGGACCTTACCAGTTCATCGATGTGACAAAAGAGCTTACCATGTTTCACGGGTTTGTGATTACTCTTGTTCATGTTGTTTCGCTTCCACCTAGGGAAATACTCCACAAAACTATTCCTGACATAATTGGAATCGGTTATGATGGCACACTCTCTGATGTTGAACTCTATAGCCATCTCAACTGCTCTAAGAATTGCAGTAAGTTCAGCAACCTGACTGCTTTTTGGTCCAAGTTTGTATCCCACAGAAATTGGGGTGACACCTTGGGTCCAAACGATTCCAATACCTGCCACTAGTTGGAGCTGTTCCCCATCCTTGTGATGAAAAGCACAACCATCCACATATACACACGGCAGCTGTTTACAGTATTCTTCATCGTAAACCTTGTAGGGAGAGAACAGTTGTTCTTCCAGAAAGTCAGTGTCCGGGCCCTCCATAGCAGGCGTAGTTGCGGAACAATCATGGAGCTCGGCTAGGCCCTGGGCTACTGGACTTTCCTTGTTCTGTTTATACCGAATTTCAAGAGGCCACCCTTGCAAAGACAAAGTCCAAGCAGTGATGCGGCTATTAGACACATTTCCTCCCTTGATACGTTCACTCTTTAAATACTGTAAAGGCTGGTGTGCCGTTTCAACAATGATTCTCTCTCCCTGAATGTAACTGCGGAAATTCTGTAATGCCCACACGGTGGACAATAGAGCTTTTTCACAGTCACTGAACTTTACTTCAACCGGGGACAAAGTTTTACTGGCATAGGCAATCACCTTACTGACATCATCACGTTTCTGGTAAAGAACAGAACTCATACTTACCTGCGTAAACCCTGTCTCTAGATAGAAATTTTTACCCCCTTCGGGATATCCGAGACACGGAGCTTGTGTGAGACGTTCCTTTAATTCCTTCATGGCGTCCTCCTGTTTCTTACCCCACGACCATTCGACATCCTTCTTCAGTAGGTGAAGCAACGGCTTGCTTATCTCGGCGTAATTATCAATGAACTTACGCGAGTAGTTTACCATACCTAGGAATGATCTCAATTCTTTAAGGTTAGTAGGGACTTTACAGTTCAGAACCGCCTCAACTTTCTTCTTTTGTGGGTTCAAACCTTCAGCAGTAACTTCATGGCCTAGGAAGTTTACCTTCGTGCGACACCACTGGGCTTTTTGTAAGGACAGTTTTACTCCTGCTGCTTTTAATTGGCCCAGGACATGCCGAAGTTCTGTAATGTGTTTGGCCATATCAGTACTTTTGATCAGGATATCGTCCACATATGCCAACGTCCCCCTTTCGAAGGCGTCTGGCATGGCCTTGTGCATGAACACAGCAAATTCATGTCCGGAATTTATGAATCCGAAAGGCATTCTCACCCAACAATATTGTCGATTCCCAAAACTGAAAGCCAGTTTGTATTGGTCTTCCTCACTCACCTTTATGGTCCAATACCCTTGTGCACAATCCAAGGTTGTGAAAACTTGGGATCCTTGGAGCTGGGCGAGACATTGGTCTATGTATGGGACAGGCCATCCTGACATGTACACACGCTTGTTTAGCTGACGGAGGTCAGCGCACAAACGCCATTGTCCATTGGGTTTTAAAATACCCAGGATCGGGTGGTTGTAGGAGCTGTGGATGGGCCTAATTATACCCCTTTCATGTAACTTCCTGATAATCTCAGCTAGAGATTCATAGGAAGCTAATGGTAACCTATACTGTCTTACGAATACTGGTGGGGCATCTGGATCTGTTTGGATCCTAGCGATGTGTAGGTCAGTAGTCCCACAATCGTAAGAATCCTTGGCAAAGATCTCTTGGAATTCAAGGAGAAGCTCTCGGAGCAATTGTCGGTCGAGATCACTGGCACACGCGTCGGCGAGGGCCACCATCTCTTCCACTAACTCCTTGAATCCAGGAAAGCTTTCCGGCTGACCTATCTCATATGCCTCTTCAAGTTTTGTGGTGAGGTCATTGGGTAGGTGATGTGTGTGTGTGTTCTCCTGCCATCCAGGTTCTTTGGGGTACTCTTGTTCTTTGATTGGGTGATCAAAGACAATTGATGTCTCTTCGATTCGACAGGTGCCATCTTTAGAATCGAATGGATAAACGGACTCTATGGTGAAAATACCCTCTGGTAGTGAATGGAATGTTTGTTCAATTAATTGTTCCTCCGACAAATATTCATCGGGGAGGAGTCCAATCACCTGGTTAGTGACCCCAAAGGTATAATATTCAGTCTCTACCGCTAGACCAATAAGGGTCTCTTTGGGTAAGACGATGTCCTGATTGGACAGATTATGGATGTAAATGTACATCGGGAATTGATGTGTGTTGACTAGGGGCGTGTGTGTAATGTTCAGTCCCTCCCCCTGCATTTTATGGGAGAGGCATACTAATGCATCTGACCCCTTCAGTCTATGTCCCTTTTTAACTTGGATGGGGAGTATGAAGTTATTTATGCCCTTAGGAATTGTAATCTTTTGGGCTACCTGGACTTCAACAGCATAAGGCATCTGTTGCTGGGATTTTAAAGCTAAGTCCAGATTTTGGTATTTTTCGGGGTCCCCCTTTAGTCGACTCCATAAACAGTCATTAATTAGGTCGACTTGCGTTGCAAAGCGATGTAATATATCGTTGCCAAAATAAATTTTAGTTTGGGGATTATCCAAGACTAGGAACACATGGGTGGCTGTTTTGTTTCCTACAGTGACGTTTAAGAGACACCTAGCCATTGAATTGTGATCATCAGAGTCATCAAGGGAGTCTGAAATCCAATGACGCTGAGGTGTGGAGAAACGGATCATTTCCATTTCGGTCAGGTGTTTTATCAGCCCATGGCTTACAAAGCTGTGTTCCTGTCTCAAATCTAGTTTGGCATATTTTGACCTATTAAGACCGTTTATCCGGATGGGGATAAACAAGTCGCTGTTAACCCTTTCAATACCTGTCAAGAATTGGGTATGATCTCCCCCTTTTCTTGGTTTATCCTCCTGATGAAAAGATATCGTAAGGATGTCATCTTGGAGGGAAATATCTTTTATTTTATCTTGGGGAATTCTAAAAATGTGTTCCTCATCTCTTCTGATAGGGTTATGGTCATCAGGTTTGATAACCGTTACATCAGGAAGTTGACTGTTCCTGAAATGGATTTCTAATGATCCAGGCCTTTCTTCCACCAGGTGGCAGTGTTGTCGGGAATGGGGAGTTTTAAGTTTCCCATATTTAATCGGGGTATTTACCTGTGACCACAGTACTTGGTTCACACAGTCAACTATGGTGTTCAGCCTTTTTAGGAAGTCCATCCCAATTATCATGTGGTGCTGGGAGATGCTGGCAATGATGTTGGGGTGTCTCAGTTCCTTATTACCCAGTTTCAGTTTAAGCCAGGCGGTACCCATGACTTGTAACGGGTCTCCACCTACACCAATCAATGAGCTGTCAAAGCTTTTAAGTCTCGGCTTGGTGGGCATAACATTCGCCACTTTATCAAAATGTTCCTGTGACATGATGGTTGCTTGGGATCCAGTGTCTATTTGGCCGACAATAGGAAGATCACTGGCATCCTGCACCTGTACTGTGGCATAATATCTCCCATCAGATTCAGTCAGCTCACACATGAAATTGGTGTGGTTGAAGATCTGTGGGCCCTTCAATAACCTATGACTGGCTCTTATCTCACCGCATGTGGTGGACACATTACCCTTATCCTCCCTGGTGGGATTCTTGGACTGTCTCAAGACAGAAGCACAACTAGAAGTTGGTGCTCCGTCTGGCTTGTCAATCCCGACGACTTCCGATGCCGCGACTATATTAGGGGCAATAGATGGACACTGAAAAGCAGGAGAATCGTTAATAACCAACAAATGGTCCCCCTTTGCCTGAGAACTAGATTCTCCATTAGTGGGCGTGTCAGGGACGGTACACACATCTCCTGTCATTTGACTCAGTGTCCTCCCCTGTTGGTTTAAGGCTTGGTTGCCTGTTAATTCTGTGACCCTTGGTTGGTCACAGGAGCTGCTCCTAAAAAAGGATTGGATGAAAATTTAGTGACAAGCCTGTCCATTTGTTCAGCCATTTTGCTGACCTGTGCCTCTATTTGCCCAATACGCTCAGAGGAGTCATTCTGTTGATTCTCTCTTTTCCTATACTTGCGCTTGTATTTTGGACGAGACTGGTAATGAGACTCAGAGTCAGAACTACTGCTCTGGTCCTGACGCCATTGTTCTCTCTGAGGTTTTGGGGTCTCCCTGTCATTAAGGGGAGCCTGGGGTACTGTATCCCCCCTTTGAGCCTGAGGGTGTTCTTGGCGTGGAGGAAATCTTTGGAAGTCGGAGTTTTTATTAAAATTGGGATTCTTATTGTAATTATGGTTCCTGTTGAAATTGGGGTTCCCATAAAAATTCCCATGTTGGTTTTGGCGAGGATAATAGAACCTCTGAGGATACCATTGCCTCCTTTGATTCTCATCACTGTACTGACCCTTACCATACTTTTTATTCTTCTCATTTCCACTACCGTAGTTTCCTGGCTTTTGTCTATCCTTTCTCACCCACTGGTTTTGGGGTGCAAAGTTATGGACCTCCTTCACTTGCTGGGTTTGAGGTACAAATCTAGGGGAACCATTGGTTTTACCCCCATGGACTACTTCCGCATATGATTTCTTCTCTGTCTGCAAATTTGGATTTGGAGGGGAAACGGTAGTGGCTGCTACTATCTTGGGGCTATTTTTAGGTTCTCTTTTCATCCCACCCTCACTGGACTGTTGGATCGAGAATAAATAGTCACTCTCTCTCACCAACCAATCAAGAGAGCATCCCTTTCTGTAATCCTTTGCAAGTCCCAATTTTATGTAAGCAGGTAATGCTTCATAGAATAGTGTCTTGAATTCTGGCTGGTTAGGATTGGGATCCTTTTCAGCCAGGAAATAGGCATTTCTGAGGACAGCCAGAAATTCTGCAGGGCTTTGGTGAGGACCACACTTTAAATTGTAGGCCGCAGCCTTGGCAGATGTTACAGTTTTATAAGGCCCAAATTCCATGTGGCACTTATGTTTAACCTCTCTCCAGGACTGATTGGAATAGGCCCTCAAGGTCTCAAAGAATTGCCGGTATTTCTCTCCAAACACCCATGGCAGCAATTCTATTTTGGTGTGGTCATCTCTAATGCCCAGAATCTCTAACGTCTGTTCATATGTTTTCATGTGTTCGGTGATCTCAAGGGACCCTTTCTTAGAAAACATAGGAACAGTGTCCTTCAGGAACTTAATAACCTTTGGGGTGTCATATCTCCTGAATGACCCCTGGGATTTCCCTTCCTGCCTATATGAAACCTCATATTTTTCTTCAGAGCGCTCTGGAGTGTATCTTGAAAGCTTAGGAGGTGACCTATATTCTGACCCTGACTCACTATCAGATACTTCGCTGTGATGCGGGTATCTCCGCTCATCAGCCTCTGGCTTGACTGGGTTGGTCCGTCTTTGAACCCCAGAATTTATTTGGGCCGTCAACCTTATAATCTGCTCCTCCAGAGTTTTCTGCTCAGATTTTATCAAGGTAAGTTGTGACTGGTCATGCTTATCCCCTGGGTGAACTTTAATTTTGACAGGAGATAACCTCTCTGATCTGAAGTACTCCACCTCATCTTTTAAGTCCTGATACTTCTCTTGAAGTTGTTTTAATTCCTGAAAGTTTCTCTCATACAGGTCCTGAGCACTTCGAAAGTCTCCGACCAATTTATCATAATATTTCTCGGATTCGTCTAAACGAATACCGGCATGACCAAGCTTCCCTTTCAAAGACTCAATGTCCTGATTTTTGCTTTCTAACAAGAGGCGGGCCTCTGACAACTCTTCCCTTAGAGTCATGGTCCGCTGGGCAGCTCCAGCGGTCATGAACCATAACATGGGCCAAGCTTCTAGGAGAAGTCTGTCACGGCTTCTATCACTTTCTGCTCCAGCAAATGCTATTAAAAACCCAACAACCTGGCCCTTTTGGTTGAACAGGTCCTCAAAGGTGCTCATGGCCTGCCTTTTCTCTTCATCCACAAATTCATTATTGCTATCCCCCAGACCTAATCTCTTGCGGAGATAATCTATTACTTCACATTCAACATACTTCTGCCAAGCACCGGCAGCTTTCCGAGCTGGCTTCATAGCTTCCTGCTCAATGCCTTGAGCCGCCATATTTTCCTCGTTATGCTTGGAAGAGGTGGATCCGTGATTACTGGATGCCATTTTGATATAAAATATATGTTTGACCAAGTGTACAAATATACAATCACCAGTGCGTTTTGTGTTATGGTACGATTTCTATGGATCTCAGCAGTGCCTCCAAATTTATCCTGTGGTGGTTTATGTAAGGATATATATTATTTATAAAGGGCGTGTCCCTTTCCCTTAGATGAAATATTACAGTGCCTCCAGCCGTTAAAATACGGCAAATATTTAGTAAACCAATAATTTGGACACCTTGATAATTTGATCACCACTTATTATTATACCTTGAATTCTTTTAGCCAATATGATTTCGTACCATACACACAAAATTTGCCTTATAATAGATAAATATAAAAATTTATTTATGTACAAAAATTATATATATATTAACACAAAACGCAAAAGACTGGTGATAAATGAATATTGGTACACACAATCAAAAATATATCCTACCAATGTAAGACACACTAATAAGGTCTCTAACTAATTACATCAATATCACAATTTTTAAATGATATGATTATTTATTAAATTTATTAATAATTAATAATTTCGAATATCTCAAAGGTTGTATTCTCACAAGCCGTGGCCATAGGATTGCAAGAAGCAAGCCCTTGATATGTGATACTCTGGTTATTAATATTCAATAAATTATGAAATATGAAAAAAATTATAATATGGCAACAAACAATTTTTAACAGTAAAACAGGATCTCTCTACATATATCTAACTACCCAATATTGTTGTGATACACTAAGATAATTTTATGATTCCACACAACAGAGAAAATAGGTGATACAAAATCAAATAAACATCTCACCACACCCGGAATTCAGACTAGGCAACTCTCCCGTGGATTTAGCTGGCAGTGGAACGCCTTTAGACTGATATTATAGGACAAGTGATAGATATTCAGTAGGGGAGAATGTAGGAAGTTATAAGGTTAGAGGTTTAGAAATTTAGTTAAAGTTTTAGGAGGTTTGAAAGTATGAAAGAGTAGTTATTCAGCAGAGATCTTCTTCAGATGTCAGGGTCTTCTTTTGATGAGGTCTCTTCTTGAGCTTTTTCTTGATGAGGTTTCTCTTGTTAAAGGTACAAAGGCTTTTATATCCACTAATCCATTGTTCTAAGATACCTTCCCACCAGGCTTCCTGATTGGCTAGTTGAGAAATGTGTGTACATAAGCTATTTCTCACCTGCCCGCCAGGTGGCGGTCATGTATCATAGAACAATTTGAGTATTTGAGATGACTCATACCTCGGGTGGAATCTTAAGGTAATTTCAGGAATCAAATATACGTCTTTTTCCAGATATAAGTGATCATACCTATGATATTCTAAATAGGGACCATGGAATATAGGTGTATATTCAGTTATTCCTTCTTGAAATACCATCCTGTTTGTTTCCTGATAAGACATGTAACTAATGCTAGTTTACAATACATCTTACTTCCCATCATCTCAATACTCAAGTTAGTGATATATAGTTCCCATTTCTGAATATTTAGTGGTGTGTAAAATCCATAACATCTCATTTATAATATGTTTTTGTAATATATTTTTGTAATTATATACAGTCAACTTTTAGACTTTATATACAGTCAACTTTTAGACTTAAATGTCCTGAATTTCACCTCTTTGTTTTAGAATCAACATTTTCTATGTGTAGGAAAAAAAAACTCTCTGTTTGCCTGGCCCTTGTGTTGGACTCATGGTAAACAACTGTTAATGCTTTCACCCTTGGTGAACAATAGTATATTGTAATAGTTTCAGAGGTCTGTTGGTTCATCACACTCTGCACGTTTTGGTTAAGCTTTCAACCAGTTGAGTTCCCGTCTCATTATTGTTAAAATGTTTGAAAGTCGAAGTCCTATCTGGCTATTTGTTTGACTTTCTGTATATGCATTCTTCTCAACCTCAATATACAAATAGTCCTTGTTGACAGTCCAAACAGTCTTATTGTCTTGGAAAAGACTCACTTCCCCCATTCTCCATTTCTTAACTAGAATCCTTGATGGTTCAACCAAGACAAAATTAACTCTTAGCATCCGGCTATACTGAGCTGTTTGCCATATAATATTATGTCTTGATAAAGTCATATTTTTGAGACATAATTCAAAAGGTCCACAACAAGGATGAGGAATTCTCTGACATGTCTTCTGGAACATGACAAGGGTTGACCTTTAACCTCGGCTGGTAAGGACATGACTACATTAGAGAGAACTGCTTTTCTGCCAGGTTTGGTGTCACACAGACTGGTACCCATGTCACTGCTAATAATGTATTACTGAAAGTGGTTGTAAACCTAAAAAACACAAATCAGTCCAATCCTGCAGTTGGGTAGATTTTACCTTTACTGAGCCATTCAGCTTAGTCTGGTATCTTGAAGCAATCCCTTTCTCCAGACATCCCGCCTGATCTTCTGAGCAGAATAAATCTGACACCAGCAGAAATATGGTGTCACCACTCCCCTTCTCCTGTGAGTGACAGGCTGTGCTGAGGAGGAGACCAGTATGAGCCTCCATGTAATACACTGCAAGGGGTGGGGGAGGGGGTGTCCTCTCCATGCTGGTCTCTGCCTTCACAAGATCCACAACTCAGCACTCATCATCACCAGTGATTGTTCTTGAGCCGAGGCTGGAGGGGGTATAACTGGGGGATTGTGTGACATCACATCTCCGCCTACTATTCTCTGATCCTAAGCCACGCCCACAGACCAGCAGTTTTTGGAGGGATGAGACAAGCTAAAGGAACATTTTTCTGAGGTACACTCACAGCTGTATGGATGTTTACATTAAAATGTATTCATTTATGGAAAAAAGTACATTTTTTAAAATTTGGGTTTACAACCACTTTAAGTGATTCTGGATAAAAAAAATCTACCTTTATATCCTACAAAAGATAAGGTCATTATACTGAGACTTCTTATCTCACGTCTTCTGTAACATAACAACGTTGTCATACAATGAACTCAAACTGATACTTTATAATGTTACAAACAGAATATCCCCAATATATCAATATGTATTCATTGTTAAACCATTTCATATACTTGGTGTCACTCTGGACTCCAACCTGTCCTCCAGCCCCAAGTCCAATCTTTAACAAACTCGTGCCGACTCCACCTCCGCAACATCGCCAAAATCCGCACGTTCCTAACCCCAGAAACCACTAAACAGCTCATCCACTCCCTCATCATATCACGACTCGACTACTGCAACTCCCTCCTCACTGGCCTGCCTCACCGCTGGCTATCCCCGCTTCAGTCCATCCTGAATACGACTGCCAGACTCATTCACCTTTCCAACCGCTCTGTCTCCGCCACCCCCCTCTGTCAATCCCTCCACTGGCCTCCACCCCCCTCTGCCAATCCCTCCACTGGCCTCCACCCCCCTCTGCCAATCCCTCCACTGGCCTCCGCTCAGTGTCCTCCACCCCCCTCTGCCAATCCCTCCACTGGCTTCCGATTGCGCAACGGATCAAATTCAAAATCCTAACACTGACGTACAAAGCCGTCCACCATACTGCCCCGAACTACATCACTGACCTAATATCCAAGTACCACCCAACACGCACACTCCGCTCCTCACAAGACCTCCTACTCTCTCTAGTTCCCTGGTCTCCTCCTCCCATGCCCGCCTCCAGGACTTCTCCAGGGTGTCACCCATCCTCTGGAACTCCCTGCCCCAACCCATCAGATTATCACCTACTCTCCTCTCCTTTAGGCGCACCCTGAAAACCCATCTCTTCAGGGAAGCCTACCCCACCCCCTGCTAACTTGCCGACCTCCTCCACTCTTCCTACCACTCCATCCCCCACAGCTATCTCCTCCTGTACCACCATCCCCTCCCTCCTAGATTGTAAGCTCGAAAGAGCAGGGCCCTCGATCCCGTCATGTATCACATTGTATTGGTATTGTTCTGTCACATGTTCTGTCCCCCTTTGTAATGTACAGCGCTGAGCGAACTATTGGCACTTTATAAATACTGTATAATAATAATAATAATATATGTATATGGAAATGGAATATAGAATTATAAACCTGGATGACATAAGTAAGCAAGCATTCACTTCATGTAATACTAATAATAATACAATTGACATTTTTGGATCAGATATTCCTGTCACATAATAATAACATCATATACAATGTAAGGTATAATATGCACTCTTTCCAGAGGATCATGGGAAATAATCATTGTGACCAGTTCTTGTGTCCTTTGTTCCATCTAGACATGGACTCATCCATTTATCTTACCACTTGGTGTCATGTCTAGTCTTCATCTTGTAGCCGTCTGATCCCACCATACCTCCCCCCAGATTTATAACCTGGGAACATAAGCTGTAACCACCTTGGAATGCTCTTAGAATCTGTGTTCAGAAACCATGAAATAGAATATACAGAACAAAATGGCTTCCAGCATGTCCATGTAGAGATGATAAGTTCAGGCCTTCCTGTTTCATTCTGTGATCCCAGAACAGTGCCGACAACCTGGTGATCTACTATTGGCTCATATCCCTGTGGGGTGGTAACCTGTAGGCACCTGCTGATCTACAATCGGCTCATATCCCTGTGGGGTGGTAACCTGTAGGCACCTGCTGATCTATGATTGGCTCATAACCCTGTGGGGTGGTAACCTGTAGGCACCTGCTGATCTATGATTGGCTCATAC
The DNA here is from genome assembly GCF_062004578.1 of Staurois parvus. Classification (NCBI taxonomy): domain Eukaryota; kingdom Metazoa; phylum Chordata; class Amphibia; order Anura; family Ranidae; genus Staurois; species Staurois parvus. Next base: position 1,850,025 of record NW_028318516.1, read on the forward strand.
CCCTGTGTATCCTGATCAGATGATGATTGTAGCACTCCCAATATTGTTCATGTAATGGAGTGCACAGTGTGTTCCATCCAAGAAGGGCAGCAAGGTAGAAGCCGGCAATTACAGGCCAGTGAGTCTAACATCGGTGGTAGTCAAGTTAATGGAATCACTCCTGAAAGGAAGGATCATTGATCATCTAGAAACACACAACTTGCTGGATCCAAAGCAGCATGGCTTTACTGGGGGCAGACCATGGCAGACTCGACTGATTGGACTTTTTGACTATATTACCAATGATTTGGACCAGGGTGGTGCTGTGGACATAGAATATCTTGATTTCAGCAAGGCATGTGATATAGTTCCACATAATGATCTAATACAGAAGTTGGACAAGCTAGGACTTAGCCCTTGGGTGGTTCAGTGGATGTGCAGTTGGCTAAAGGAGAGATACCAGAGTGTGGTTGTAAATGGGGTTCACTCAGAACAGAGACCAGTCACTAGTGGTGAACCCCAAGGCTCTGTACTAGGACCTGTTCTATTTAATATATATGCAAGTGAGAGAACTAAAGGGTTGTTGGGTAAGGGGATGTCTCTTTGCTAAAGACATAAAGGTGTGTAATAGGGAGGATATCCCTGGAGGTGTCTGTAACATGGAACAGGATTTGGCATTGCTGGAAGATTGATCAGAGAATTGGAAATTGCAGTTCAATGTTTCTAAATGTAAAATAATGCACCGAGGGAAAAAGAAATCCCTTAAGAGAATACAACATGGGGGTTATGTTGCTTGCCAGCACTTCAGAAGAAAAGGATTTGGGGTACTTATTTAGATCTTTTTATCACTAGAGGGGTCACCGGCAGGAGGAAGGAGGTCTCAATTCCTCTATATAAATTGTTACATTACCAGAGGGGTCACCGGCGGGAGGAAGGAGGTCCTGATTCCTCTATATAGATCTTTCTATCACTAGAGGGGTCACCGGCAGGAGGAAGGAGGTCCCGATTCCTCTATATAGATCTATATATCATTAGAGGGGTCACCGGCAGGAGGAAGGAGGTCCTGATTCCTCTATATAGATCTTTATATCACTAGAGGGGTCACCGGCAGAAGGAAGAAGGTCCCGATTCCTCTATATAGATCTATATATCACTAGAGGGGTCACCGGCAGGAGGAAGGAGGTCCCGATTCCTCTATATAGATCTATCACTAGAGGGGTCACCTGCAGGAGGAAGGAGGTCCTGATTCCTCTATATAGATCTTTCTATCACTCGAGGGGTCACCGGCAGGAGGAAGGAGGTCCTGATTCCTCTGGATAGATCTTTATATCACTAGAGGGGTCACCAGCAACCTCATGTAGAATACTGTGTCCAGTTCTGGAGACCTCACTTACATAAAGGTATTGATAAGATAGAACGAGTCCAGAGACGGGGAATACAAATAGTGATATCAGGAGAGACTTCAGGAACGTAACATGTCCAGTCTGGAGGAGAGAAGGGAAAGGGGAGACATGACTGAAACCTTTACATACAACAAGGGAGTGAAGAAGGTTCAGGAGGGCAGGATTTTCAATATGAAACCAAAATGAAGAACACGAGGACATGACCTCCAACTAACTGGAGGAAAGTTCACAACTAATCTCAGAAAATATTATTTTACTGACAGTAGTAGATGCCGGGAATAAATTTCCAGCAGAGGTAGTGAGCCAGTGACAAATCACAGAGATCATCACAATAGTACACAATGGATGGTTATGAATGAAAGCCATTCATTGTGTACAGCTGTCATGTGATCACTGTGATTGGTCATAGCAATCACATGGTACTGGGCTGGCTTGGTACAATGATTTTTCATCTGGTGGACACAGCAGGTGACATATCAAGATACAGCAGAGCCACTAGACTTGGAGGACTTCATATGATGTCCACCCAGGATGGGAGAGATCCCGCTCAGCTGTCATTCTGCTATAGGCCTGGTGGGAAGCAATTCATTACAGGGGACACTGTACAGGTTCTATATGTAGTCTCGGGGGTCCCTGTGGAAGTCCATGTGTGGACATTTCTACCTATGATAAATGACAGGCTAAACCCACCTGGAGACTTTCTCCACACCTGGAGTGTGCTGAGTTCTTGGAGAACGTCTACACAGTGTTTCCAGATTGGCTTTATCACCCCAACGAGCTCGCTCCAGTTCATGGATGTCATCATTATGTTTGGAGGATCTCACCAGTCAGGAGCCTTTCCTGTCATCCTACATGTTCCCTTCTGAGGATTGTTCTATCCTTCCAAACAAATGTATGAAATCATGGATGAGTCCTCCTTCTATGTGATCTAGAAGATCTTCAATCACAATGTCTTTATGGATGAAGTGGATGGCCCAGTTTATATATTATTTATTGCTTTACAGCTTTATTCCCTCCAGGATTCATTCTTTATTTATAGAACCATTCAAGGAAGTGTTCTTACTTTGAGAGATCTCCACCACCATTCCTCTGTGACCATTACATCCTTGTCATTTATGTCTAACATCTTCATTATGAGTGGATTGATAGATATTTTTATACTTTAGGATGTATTTTTGCATACTTTACCCAAAAAGATCTGTTTTGGAGGTTTCTGTTTTATTAGGTATTTTGTTTTTATCTTGTGTTCTGTGTCTTCAAGACTTTTCTATCTGTAGTAAAATATCTTATTTAAACAGTTGGTTGCATAAGAGTTAGGTTTATTGTTTTTTATGTTTTTTAGTTCTTTTTGAACGTCCCTGGTATCTCTGTAAGGTAGATACAATGCTGGAATGGTTATTAGGGGACGCTTCTCGGGGCTGCAGTTCCTATAAAATTTACAAGATGGTGATCTCATTTCTCCCCAGACAAGAAGTCTCCATGGAATACAGACAGGAAGTGATGTCAGGTACAGACAGGAAGTGATGTCAGGTACAGGCAGGACATTCCGAGAGGTGAGTTGGGAGGAAGCAGATCGGAGATATTTGTGGACGTGGCAGCAGAGGAGGTAATAAGATGTTATTTCCTATTTACACCCAGTAACCCCCATCATGTCCGTCCTCTTCCTCCATAGTCATGTCCGTCCTCTTCCTCCATAGTCATGTCCCTCCTCTTCCTCCATAGTCATGTTTGTCCTCTTCCTCCATAGTTATGTCTGTCCTCTTCCTCCATAGTCACGTCCGTCCTCTTCCTCCATAGTCATGTCCGTCATCCTCCTCCATAGTCATGTCCGTCCTCTTCCTCCATAGTCACTGTGACGTCTTTTATCTCCAGCAGATGATGATACACACATATATAGTGTGGGAACCCAGATGAACCCCTTCAGGGGCAGAACATTCCCCCACTTCCGGGGCCGGAACATTCTCCTCATTGTGGAGATAAATTCTAGTAATATGGTCCTCTAAACAAACAGCACTGACAATAAATAGACAAGACAAGGACCATCCTGACCATACATGGCCTACAAAGGGCAATGATGACACTACACAGGCAGCCAATGGGCAATCATTACACTATGCAGCCAACACAATGATGGAGTGCCGGGGTCAGGAGTATGGAGCATAGAGCCCCTTACATTGCTGTATTTACTTTCCAGACCTCCTTACAGAACTCCTATCAGGAAAGGAAGACAACCTTCACCTTCTTACCATCTCATTATTTTCCAGTATACCAAGTGGAATGAAGGAGGTCGGTCTTTCCCCCCTTGGTGGGCACTTGTTCTTAGAGGAGGTCTGTTGGTGCATTTTTTACTAAAAGGTAGTCAGGGGTCAGTGCTGAACATCTTCAGGAGACACTCCAATACCTTCCCATGACACAGGCTCTGGCAGTGCCCGGTGCTGGAATTCAGAGCCCCAGGAACCCACCACCACTCTGTACAATGTCCTGGATATCACAGTATACTTGGTAATGAAGAGAACTAACCCCTCCCTTATGTTGTTCTCTTCTTACCCATGATGGGCTGTCATTGGAGGGAAGAGAACAGACTCCCCCCCAGAGCTCTCTATTACACCAGTAGCATCCTCCTGCTATCCAACCCAATATCTTCTCTTATTCCAGAGAGTGACAGTGACATCACTCCTGTCAATCAGCAGCCTGCTAGAGATTGGAGCCTTGCAGTCAGAGTTCTGGCTATTAAAGTCAGCAACTCCGGCCAAAAGTCCTCAAGTTCCCCTTCCTGGACATCATGATGACCCGACATTGACCTCACAGCACTGCCTCAGAGCAAACAAGTCATAGGAAGGATCAGATTTATCATTCCTTGTCTGCAGATCTAAAACTCATCAAAACCAGTTCAGAGACCAAACAATCCCAACAGAGAAAAGGAGATTTCTGATATGACAGGCCAAGATAGTGCCAGGACCTTCAAGATGTAGCAAATACTAAACAGTTCAGATGAAATGTGTTCCCATGGGGGGAGTAGTTCTTCAATGTCCATCAACCCTCCTATTCCCCCCTCACATCCACATCCTATTATTGTGTGACCAATACCATCCAAATCATTCTTACTTTCATTTCCCAAAGTTATCCGTCTACAAGGAGACCTGTATAGATCACATGATGGCACCAATGAGGATGGAGGAGGACCGGAGTCACATGACTGAGAAGATACTAAACCTCACCCTGGAGATCATCTACCTGCTGACCGGAGAGGTGAGGAGGATTCTGGGAGGTCACATGACATCACTCTCATCTCTATTAATAAAACACAGACCTGACTGGAGAGGTGAGGAGGATTCTGGGATTCTAACATGATATTCCTATTGGTTCCTCAATACAGAGATTTCCTCTTCTGAAGTCAGGTGATCATATGACCATCACAGTGCCTCCATGTGACTCCCTAAACCCTGAGAGACACAACATGGAGAAGATTCTAGAAGTCACCAAGAAGATGATGGAGCTGCTGACAGGAGAGGTGAGCGGTGCCGGGAATTCTGGGACATTCTCCAGTAACAGACAAGGGATGTGTCTGGATGGTGACTGTATCATTGTGTGTGTCAGGTTCCTATAAGGTGTCAGGGTGTCACTGTCTATTTCTCCATGGAGGAGTGGGAGTATTTAGAAGGACACAAGGATCTCTACAAGGACGTCATGATGGACAATCAGCAGACTTTCAGGAAGATTGTAAGGAAGGAATTTCCCCGGAATGAGACGATATTGAAGCTCACCCTGGAGATCCTCAGCCTGCTGACTGGAGAGGTGAGTGTAATGAAGGGGTTAAATAAAGAAAAACTCCTCTTGTGCTGCCAAACCTAATATGATGAACTAAGAGTGTCTGCAAACACCAAACTGCGTTCCCACAACACTAAAAAATAAATGGAGAGATAAATAGTGCTGCACTACTCACTAAAGCTAACCATAAAGTAAACACCTGACAGAGCCCCTAACTAAGGTGATAGAAGTGCATACCTAGAGAATCACCAAACACAAGGGAAGGAAAAGATCCAAAAACAATGGATGTCCTGCTAGGCAACACCAGATCTTGGTCTTGGTCTTCCAGATATTGCTTTAACTTCCACTGTTCCTGATGACTGCCATTTCTTAATTACATTCCGAACAGAGGATATTGACATCTGAAAATGCTTTGCTATCTTCTTATAGCCTTCTCCAGCTTTGTGAGTGTCAACTATTTTCAGTTTCAGTTTTCTAGACAACTGCTTAGAAGAACCCATGGTGCTGATTGTTGGGGCAAGGTCAGATGAGTCTGGGCATTTAAAACCTTTGAGATTGACATCACCTGGTCTTCCCAGACGATGATTGAGAACAATCCATGACATTGGCAGGTCTCAGCTTGGCAAAGGGGGCAGTGCATGCTATAAATTCTGCAGGGTGCCCAAACTTTTGCAGACGCCATTTTTTTGTTTTCTGTTATTTTGAAAGTGTAAATGATGGAAATAAAATCTAACTTTTGTTGACATATTATAAGAATGTCTAATCTGTAATTTGATGCCTTTTGGAGATTTTTCCATCTTTCCTTGGCTTCTTTATGCACATTAATACAAATTTTTAGCTGGGGTGCCCAAACTTTCCATCCCCACTGTATATATCAAGGCATAAATAATAATATATATAACAAAGCACACAAAATATAAAGATAATAATATTTCATTAAACACCCGGCTGAGCCCTCAACACAGTGACAGTCTATGAATAAATGTCTGTAAATGCAGGAAAAATCAAGATCTGTAATGCAGAAAAATCTTCATATCAGCAGATATTCCACATGTGACTTGGAAGACGCCTCCACCAGCGAGCGTGCACGCTCCCCTCCCATTTTCATCTCGGAATATATGTAAAATGTGCTTTAATATCAACCCGAAATCCAACCAGCTCTCCTCTGTAAGTACTTTACTGGCTCCTCCAATTCCTCATCAGAAATCCGTGTTCAAAAAACCATCAGAGGACATCTCATAGTGTGATACGTCCATGTTTAATGTATAAAACCGGGTATAGAATACTCAAAATCGGGCCAGCAGACCCATACAAGCATTGGTAATAACATACACAGGAACAGGTGTACCAAGATGGCAGCCACCTGACCGGAAATGATGTCATCACACTTTCTTCATTACATAATGAATCATGTGACTTCCCCAGGGACATGGATTTCTGATGGGGAATGGGAGGAGGAGCCAGTAAAGTACTTGCAGAGGAGAGCTGGTTGGATTTCAGGTTGATATTAAAGCACATTTGATATATATATATGTTTTGGACTTGGTTTTTATTTTGTTTTTTGTCTGAGTATAGATCTATGTTTGTCCCAAGCATGTTTGATGATATTTGCTGTTGACTGGCTCACTACCTCTGCTGGAAGTTCACTCCAAGCATCTACTACTCTGTCAGTAAAATAATACTTTCTGAGATTAGTTGTGAACTTTCCTCCAGTTAGTTGGAGGTCATGTCCTCGTGTTCTTCATTTTGGTTTCATGTCCTCGTGTTCTTGCCCTCCTGAACCTTATTCACCCCCTTTATGTATTTAACAGTTTCAGTCATGTCTCCCCTTTCCCTTCTCTCCTCCAGACTGGACATGTTACGTTCCTGAAGTCTCTCCTGATATGTTCTATCCCCCCAGACCTTTCACCATTTTGTTCCCCGTCTCTGGACTTGTTCTATCTTATCAATATCTTTATGTAAGTGAGGTCTCCAGAGCTGGACACAGTATTCTACATGAGGTCCAACTAAAGATCTACTGTATATAGGGGAATCAGGACCTCCTTCCTCCCGCTGGGGACCCCTCTAGTGATATAAAGATCTATATAGAGGAATCAGGACCTCCTTCCTCCTGCCGGTGACCCCTCTAGTGATATATAGATCTATATAGAGGAATCAGGACCTTCTTCCTCCTGCCGGTGACCCCTCTAGTGATAGGATCTATATAGAGGAATCAGGACCTCCTTCCTCCTGCTGGTGACCCCTCTAGTGATATAAAGATCTATATAGAGGAATCGGGACGTCCTTCCTCCTGCTGGTGACCCCTCTAGTGATATAAAGATCTATATAGAGGAATCAGGACCTCCTTCCTCCTGCCGGTGACCCCTCTAGTGATATAAAGATCTATATAGAGGAATCAGGACCTCCTTCCTCCTGCTGGTGACCCCTCTAGTGATAGATCTATATAGAGGAATCGGGACCTCCTTCCTCCTGCCGGTGACCCCTCTAGTGATATAAAGACCTATATAGAGGAATCAGGACCTCCTTCCTCCTGCCGGTGACCCCTCTAGTGATATAAAGATCTATATAGAGGAATCAGGACCTCCTTCCTCCTGCTGGTGACCCCTCTAGTGATATAAATATCTATATAGAGGAATTGGTACCTCCTGCTGGTCACCCCTCTAGTAATATAAAGATCTATATAGAGGAATTGGGACCTCCTTCCTCCTTTATGGACCCCTCTAGTTATGCACTCTAGAATTCTATTCGCTTTCCCCACTGTTTGCTCATTTTGCAATCATCCGAAATAAGTACCTCTAAGTCCTTTTCCTCTGTATTGTTGGCCAACACTGTACCCCCAATGTTGTTCACTCCTAAGGGATTATTTTTCCCTGGGTGCATTATTTTACATTTAGAAACATTGAACTGAAATTTCCACTTCTCTGACCAATCTTCCAGCAATGCCAGATCCTGTCCATGTTACAGACACCTCCAGGGATATCCTCCCTATTACACACCTTTGTGTCATCAGCAAAGAGACATCCCCTTACCCAACAACCCTTTAGTTCTATCCCTTACATATAGATTACATAGAACAGCTCCCAGTACAGAACCTTGGGGTTCACCACTAGTGACTGCTCTCTGTTCTGAGTGAACCCCATTTACAACCACACTCTGGTATCTCTCCTTTAGCCAACTGCACATCCACTGAACCCCCCAAGGGCTAAGTCCTAGCTTGTCCAACTTCTGTATTAGATCATTATGTGGAACTGTATCACATGCCTTGCTGGAATCAAGATATTCTATGTCCACAGCACCACCCTGGTCCAAAACATTGGTGATATAGTAAAAAAAAACCCAATCAGATGCCCTGGTCTGCCCTCAGTACAGCCATGCTGCTTTGGATCCAGCAAGTTGTGTGTTTTTAGGTGATCAATGATCCTTCCTTTCAGGAGTGATTCCATTAACTTGACTACCACCGATGTTAGACTCACTGGCCTGTAATTGCCGGCTTCTACCTTGCTGCCCTTCTTGTGGATCGGTACAATATTAGCTGTCCGCCAGTCATGAGGGATTTCTCCTGTTAGAAGAGATTGATTAAAAAGATCAGTTACTGGTCCAACAACAAGACATCAAAGTTCTCTGAGATCTCTGGGATGATCCATCACGGCCCATTGATTTATTAACCTTTAACTGAGCCAGTTCCTCTGCTACCTCTGTCTCCGGAAATCTTAAAAATGATCCATCATTACTGGAACCAATATGATCTCCCAACTTATTATTGTTAGTATAATTTACTTCTGAGAAGACAAAAGTCATTGTTTAAGTGGTTTGCTACATCCAGGTCTCCCCCAACACAGGTGTTGTGCCCAGATTTCATTTTAGTGATCCCATCATATTATTCTATCACTAATATACCTAAAAAAGGTTTTATCTCCTTTCTTCATAGATTTAGCAATTTCCTCCTCTTTCTGTGCTTTGGCAGCGCTGATAATGTGTTTGGCCTCCTTTTGTATATTTTTTTATCAGTTTTCACTTCTGTTTATTCTTACTAACTTGCCTGACATATAATCTAGTTGCCTCCAGGATGGTAGACTCTAACAGAGCCCACTGATTACTTACTCCGGTCCTTTTACTCCAACCTTTCAACTCATTTTTTTAGAAATTCGCCCATTTCACCAAAATTTGTCTTTTTGGAATCTAAATCTTTTGTTTTTGATTTTTCAGTTCTTAATTTAATATCAAACCAAAGACATTGGTGATCACTAGAACCCAAGTTTTCTTCTACCTCAATATTAGACAGTTGATCCCCATTTGTCAGTATTAGGTCTAGAATATGATCACCTTGGGTTGGACTTTTTACTGTTTTAGAGAAGCCCCATTCAGTGGTTCCATGACATCCCTGCTCCTGCTTGTAATAACAGTTTGATAATTCCAGTTAATGTCAGGCGTGGTGACGTCACTCTTAATGAAAACCTCCCCCTTCATTGCCATTTGAGTTATCTCATCAATCAAGAAGTCCTCCTAATCTTCAGCCTGTCCTGGGGGTCTGTATATGACACCAATTCAAAGGAAGATCCCTCTCTGGTTGGAAGGCAGACCCAGAGGGTTTCCAGTATTTCATTTGTTGTTTGAATTAATGTTCTCCTTATGCTATTTCTGACATATATGACAACTCCACCTCTCCTCCCCCCTTCTCTGTCTTTCCTGTATAGTGTATAGCCTGGTATAGTTACTTCCCAGTCATCTGAATCCTTGAACCACGTCTCTGTAATTACAACAAGGTCCAAGTGGTCCCTAGACATAAGAGCTGTCAGCTCACAAAGCTTGTTGCCTAAACTGGGAGCATTAGTGCAATGACATGACAAGCACTGCCATCTACTGCTGTATGTTTACCAGCAAAAACTGTAACTGAAGTGACCCCATCAGCCCCGTCCTGAGCAACACCAACCTCACATTTGTTTCAGCCTGCTGGGGACAGAAATGATCCTCAACAATGACATCTCTGCCCCCATTTCTCAGTTTAAATGCATGTCCAAAAACCTCCTAAATTCCATAGTAAGGAGCTGAGCGCCCTTGTGTGAGGGATGCAGACCATCTCTATTGTACAGCTCAATGTCAGACCACCTGATGGCATCAGGACTAACAGAACCAAAACCTTCAGCTTTGCACCAATCCTTTCACCAAACATTGGACTCTGCTATACCAAGTACTTCCTCTTGTTGTCCATTGTGGACAGGTAAGACCTCTTTGTATCACACAGAACTGTACAGGAGTCATGAAGAAATCTACCGACAATGACACCAGAAGGAGACCTCATCGTATGACCACAAGATCCTCGAGAATCCAGAATCCCATCACCATCCCCCCACCTCCATCCCTGATCCCTACAAGACAGAAGACACAGAAGATTCTAGAAGTCACCAAGAAGATGATGGAGCTGCTGACAGGAGAGGTGAGCGGTGCCGGGAATTCTGGGACATTCTCCAGTAACAGACAAGGGATGTGTCTGGATGGTGACTGTATCATTGTGTGTGTCAGGTTCCTATAAGGTGTCAGGGTGTCACTGTCTATTTCTCCATGGAGGAGTGGGAGTATTTAGAAGGACACAAGGATCTCTACAAGGACGTCATGATGGACAATCAGCCGCCCCTCACATCACCGGGTAAGAGGAGACTTTATTGTAAAGGAGAGAGCAGTACGGAGGATCCACCTAGATCCCCCATCATCTGATAAACACATAGAAACAATGGATTCAGTCAGTGTGTGTGTTTCCTACAGATGGATCCAGTCATGGGAACCCACCAGAGAGATGTCCCCGTCCTCTGTATTCCCGGGATTCCACACAGGAAGGTCACACCATCCCTCACTATTGCAAGGTTGGTGGGATGGAGCATCTAGAACATGGATTTATGGAGACAATTTGTGGATTTTTATGTGACCTTATATTTTACAGATGATATTTTCTCTCATTTCCTTGATTTAGAGTGGAGATCCAATCGATATAGAATTTGAGGTGAAAGCAGAAGAAGAAGAGGCGTATGTGAGGGATGATCAGCAGTCTATGGAGGAGGATGGAATAACGGGGACATTTATAGAGGAGGACACTCCTACAGAGATCAGCACAGGTGGGTCATGAACACTAAATCCATTCCTCCACCCATACTGCTCACTGATTGGTCCAGAGTAGGGCGGGGACTGGGTGATATCAGCCTGTAATCCCCTGGTCACTTTCCTGAGCTGTGTTCCCCGTCCTGTATTCCTGGATTTCTCTCGGATAATCTTCCTTCTCTGTGCTGCAGACACAATTTATGTATCTAGACTGGATTTATGGAGGTTCTGGGGTTCAGCTGGCAGCAAAATGTTGATTTTTACTCTAAGCATTGCATAATGTAGGCACCCAGGACATGTGACTGGGGTCTCCTGCCTTGTGCCTGACTCCTCCAGGGGACCTTCTCTGTTATCTGCTGGCTGTGCCGGGTGGAGGGATATGTCTGTAGTGTCTCAGACCCAAGTCACTGAGTGCAGTCTCAGGAGATGGGAGGCAGCGGTGTGGGACCTACAAAGTTACATAGTTAGTCTGGCTGAAAAAAGACATCCATCTAGTTGTACCATTAAAAATAAAAGTTATAATCCGACACCCACAGCTGATCCACCAGAAGGCAAAAACCCAGCAAAGCACGATCCGATCTGCTCCTGCAGGGGAAAAAAATCCTTCCTGACCCCCCGAGAGGCAATCGGATATTCCCTGGATCAACTTTCCCTATAAATGTTATATCCAGTTATATTCTGTGTATCCAAGAAAGAATCCAGGACTTTCCTACAGCAATCCCCCCTTATGTATTATACATGGAGATCATATCCCCCCCCTTATGTATTATACATGGAGATCCTATCCCCCCTTATGTATTATACATGGAGAACATATCCCCCCTTATGTATTATACATGGAGATCCTATCCCCCCTTATGTATTATACATGGAGAACATATCCCCCCTTATGTATTATACATGGAGATCATATCCCCCCTTATGTATTATACATGGAGATCATATCCCCCCTTATGTATTATACATGGTGATCATATCCCCCTTATATATTATACATGGAGATCATATCCCCCCTTATGTATTATACATGGAGATCATATCCCCCCTTATGTATTATACATGGAGATCATATCCCTCCTTATGTATTATACATGGAGATCATATCCCCCCTTATGTATTATACAGGGAGATCATATCCCCCCTTATGTATTATACATGGAGATCATATCCCCCCTTATGTATTATACATGGAGATCATACCCCCCCTTATGTATTATACATGGAGATCATATCCCCCTTATGTATTATACATGGAGATCATATCCCCCCTTATGTATTATACATGGAGATCATACCCCCCCTTATGTATTATACATGGAGATCATATCCCCCTTATGTATTATACATGGAGATCATATCCCCCCTTATGTATTATACATGGAGATCATATCCCCCCTTATGTATTATACATGGAGATCATATCCCCCCTTATGTATTATACATGGAGATCATATCCCCCTTATGTATTATACATGGAGATCATATCCCCCCTTATGTATTATACATGGAGATCATATCCCCCTTATGTATTATACATGGAGATCATATCCCCCCTTATGTATTATACATGGTGATCATATCCCCTCTTATGTATTATACATGGAGATCATATCCCCCTTATGTATTATACATGGAGATCATACCCCCCCTTATGTATTATACATGGAGATCATATCCCCCTTATGTATTATACATGGAGATCATATCCCTCCTTATGTATTATACATGGAGATCATATCCCCCTTATGTATTATACAGGGAGATCATATACCCCCTTATGTATTATACATGGAGATCATATCCCCCCTTATGTATTATACATGGAGATCATATCCCCCTTATGTATTATACATGGAGATCATATCCCCCCTTATGTATTATACATGGAGATCATATCCCCCCTTATGTATTATACATGGAGATCATATCCCCCCTTATGTATTATACATGGAGATCATATCCCCCCTTATGTATTATACATGGAGATCATATCCCCCCTTATGTATTATACATGGAGATCATATCCCCCTTATGTATTATACATGGAGATCATATCCCCCCCTTATGTATTATACATGGAGATCATATCCCCCCTTATGTATTATACATGGAGATCATATCCCCCCTTATGTATTATACATGGAGATCATATCCCCCCTTATGTATTATACATGGAGATCATATCCCCCCCTTATGTATTATACATGGAGATCATATCCCCCCCTTATGTATTATACATGGAGATCATATCCCCCTTATGTATTATACATGGAGATCATATCCCCCTTATGTATAATACATGGAGATCATATCCCCCTTATGTATTATACATGGAGATCATATCCCCCCCTTATGTATTATACATGGAGATCATATCCCCCTTATGTATAATACATGGAGATCATATCCCCCCTTATGTATTATACATGGTGATCATATCCCCCCTTATGTATTATACATGGAGAACATATCCCCCCTTATGTATTATATATGGAGATCATATCCCCCTTATGTATTATACATGGAGATCATATCCCCCCTTATGTATTATACATGGAGATCATATCCCCCTTATGTATTATACATGGAGATCATATCCCCCCTTATGTATTATACATGGTGATCATATCCCCCTTATGTATTATACATGGAGATCATATCCCCCCTTATGTATTATACATGGAGATCTTATCCCCCCTTATGTATTATACATGGAGATCATATCCCCCCTTATGTATTATACATGGAGATCATATCCCCCTTATGTATTATACAGTGAGATCATATCCCCCCTTATGTATTATACATGGAGATCATATCACCCCTTATGTATTATACATGGAGATCATATCCCCCCTTATGTATTATACATGGAGATCATATCCCCCCTTATGTATTATACATGGAGATCATATCCCCCCCTTATGTATTATACATGGTGATCATATCCCCCCTTATGTATTATACATGGAGATCATATCCCCCCTTATGTATTATACATGGAGATCATATCCCCCCCTTATGTATTATACATGGAGATCATATCCCCCTTATGTATTATACATGGTGATCATATCCCCCCTTATGTATTATACATGGAGATCATATCACCCCTTATGTATTATACAAGGAGATCATATCCCCCTTATGTATTATACATGGAGATCATATCCCCCCTTATGTATTATACATGGAGATCATATCCCCCCTTATGTATTATACACGGAGATCATATCCCCCCTTATGTATTATACATGGTGATCATATCCCCCTTATGTATTATACATGGAGATCATATCCCCCTTATGTATTATACATGGAGATCATATCCCCCTTATGTATTATACATGGAGATCATATCCCTCCCTTATGTATTATACATGGAGATCATATCCCCCCTGATGTATTATACATGGAGATCATATCCCCCCTTATGTATTATACATGGAGATCATATCCCCCCTTATGTATTATACATGGAGATCATATCCCCCCTTATGTATTATACATGGAGATCATATCCCCCCCTTATGTATTATACATGGAGATCATATCCCCCCTTATGTATTATACATGGAGATCATATCCCCCTTATGTATTATACATGGAGATCATATCCCTCCCTTATGTATTATACATGGAGATCATATCCCCCCTGATGTATTATACATGGAGATCATATCCCCCCTTATGTATTATACATGGAGATCATATCCCCCCTTATGTATTATACATGGAGATCATATCCCCCCTTATGTATTATACATGGAGATCATATCCCCCCTTATGTATTATACATGGAGATCATATCCCCCCTTATGTATTATACATGGAGATCATATCCCCCCCTTATGTATTATACATGGAGATCATATCCCCCCTTATGTATTATACATGGAGATCATATCCCCCCCTTATGTATTATACATGGAGATCATATCCCCCTTAATCTCCTCTTCTCAGTAGAGAATACATTCAGTTCCTCTAATCTTTCCTCATAGCTGATCTCCTCCATGCCTTGTATCAGTTTGGTTGCCTTTCTTTCTACTTTCTCCAGTTCCCCAATGTTCTTTGACCCCCCTAAATCCTTCTCCACCGTTAACTCCCCCCCAGATCCTTCACCATTGACCCCCCCCAGATCCTTCACCATTGACACCCCCAGATCCTTCTCCACCATTGTACCCCCCTAGTATGTATGATGCATATTCTTAGCCCCCCCCCAAGTGCAGAACCTTACATTTATCACCATTAGCCCTCATTGGCCCCATAGTCCCCCAATTACACAGAGCATTGAGGTCGGCTTGTAAGTTGGAGACATCCTGTAAGGACGTTATTCCCCGGCACAGCTTGGTGTCATCTGCAAAGACTGGAATGGGGTTTATAATCTCACACCCCATATTGTTTATATATATATTAAAAAGTAAGGGGCCCAACACTGAACCTTGGGGTACCCCACTAATAACATGGAACCTTGGTGTACCCCACTAATAATACTGAACCTTGGGGTACCCCACTAATAACACTGAACCTTGGGGCACCCCACTAATAACACTGAACCTTGGGGTACCCCACTAATAACACTGAACCTTGGGGTACCCCACTAATAATACTGAACCTTGGGGCACCCCACTAATAACACTGAACCTTGGGGTACCCCACTAATAACACTGAACCCTGGAGTACCCCACTAATAAGACTGAACCTTGGGGTGCTCCACTGACACCCCCAGACCATTCAGAGTATGAATAATTAACCACTACTCTCTGAATACCATCTTTTAGCCAGTTTTCAATCCATTTACATTCAGATTTCTCTGTCCAAGTATACCACATCCTCCCGCCACTCCTCTATCCAAGTATACCACATCCTCCCGCCACTCCTCTGTCCAAGTATGCCGTGTCCACCGCCACCCCTCTGTCCAAGTATACCACGTCCCCCCGCCACTCCTCTGTCCAAGTATACCACATCCCCCCGCCACTCCTCTGTCCAAGTATACCACATCCTCCCGCCACTCCTCTGTCCAAGTATGCCATGTCCACCACCAGCCCTCTGTCCAAGTATGCCATGTCCACCGCCACCCCTCTGTCCAAGTATACCACATCCTCCCGCCACCCCTCTGTCCAAGTATACCACATCCTCCCGCCACTCCTCTGTCCAAGTATACCACGTCCCCCCGCCACTCCTCTGTCCAAGTATGCCATGTCCACCGCCACCCCTCTGTCCAAGATACCATGTCCACAATCACCCTTCTGTCCAAGTATGCCACGGCCACCCCTCTGTCCAAGTATACCACGTCCATAATCACCTCTCTGTCCTTGTATATCATGTGCACCACCACCCCCCTGTCCAAGTGTACCACGTTCACAGCCACCCCTCTGTCCAAGTATACCACGTCCACCGCCACCCCTCTGTCCAAGTATACCACGTCCACCGCCACCCCTCGGTCCAAGGATTTGCTCACCTCCAATCTAACCTGTTTCATGATGGTTTAATCCCAACTCACCTCTACATGTTGTCTACAGTAAACATTTAAGCTTCCACTGATTACAGAATACTAATACTGAGAGTCCTGACCCTTATACTATATAACGTGTACATTACATACTCCTGACCCCTGCACTATATACTCTATGTTGTACATTACATACTCCTGACCCCTGCACTATATACTCTATGTTGTACATTACATAGTCCTGACCCCTGCACTATATACTCTGTGTTGTACATTACATACTCCTGACCCCTGCACTATATACTCTATGTTGTACATTACATACTCCTGACCCCTGCACTATATACTCTATGTTGTACATTACATACTCCTGACCCCTGCACTATATACGCTATGTTGTACATTCCATACTCCTGACCTCTGCACTATATACTCTATGTTGTACATTCCATACTCCTGACCCCTGCACTATATACTCTATGTTGTACATTACATACTCCTGACCCCTGCACTATATACTCTATGTTGTACATTACATACTCCTGACCCCTGCACTATATACTCTATGTTGTACATTACACACTCCTGACCCCTGCACTATATACTCTATGTTGTACATTACATACTCCTGACCCCTGCACTATATACTTTATGTTGTACATTACATACTCCTGACCCCTGCACTATATACTCTATGTTGTACATTACATACTCCTGACCCCTGCACTATATACTCTGTGTTGTACATTCCATACTCCTGACCCCTGCACTATATACTCTGTGTTGTACATTACATACTCCTGACCCCTGCACTATATACTCTATGTTGTACATTACATAGTCCTGACCCCTGCACTATATACTCTGTTGTATATTACATACTCCTGAACCTTGCACTATATACTTTATATTGTACATTACATACTCCTGACCCCTGCACTATATACTCTATGTTGTACATTACATAGTCCTGACCCCTGCACTATATACTCTATGTTGTACATTACATAGTCCTGACCCCTGCACTATATACTCTGTTGTATATTACATACTCCTGAACCTTGCACTATATACTTTATATTGTACATTACATCCTCCTGACCCCTGCACTATATACTGTAATACATTACATCCTCCTGACCCCTGCACTATATACTTTATGTTGTACATTACATACTCCTGACCCCTTCACTATATACTTTGTTTTATATTACATTCTCCTGACCCCTGCACTATATACTCTGTTGTACATTACATACGCCTGGGCCCTTCGCTATATACTCTATGTTGTACATTACATACTCCTGACCCCTGTGCTATATACTCCATGTTGTACATTACATACTCCTGACCCCTGCACTATATACTCCATGTTGTACATTACATACTCCTGACCCCTGCACTATATACTCTATGTTGTACATTACATACTCCTGACCCCTGCACTATATACTCTGTTATACATTCCATACTCCTGACCCCTGCACTATATACTCTCTGTTGTACATTACATACTCCTGACCCCTGCACTATATACTCTATGTTGTACATTACATACTCCTGACCCCTGCACTATATACTCTGTTGTACATTCCATAGTCCTGACTTCTGCTCTCCCCCCTCCCCCCACTGCTATATATACACATAATATGGAGTCTCTTTTGTTCCCCCCATTTCCTCCCAGCTGGACATTTTATATCGGATGATGTGATTGGAGCACAGACTTTTACATAGTGATAATAATGTGATAACATCCTCCAACTTTGGACCCTTAAACAGAAAGTGATAATGAGGGAGGAGTCAATACCCCAATGATGGTGGTCTTCAGGATCAGTCCAGTCTTCATCTTGGTTGTTCTCCCCCCATCCTCACTCTCTGACCTCTGGTGGGGCTCAGCCCCGCTGTTCTTCATGACTAAATCATGGAGTAAATAAGGAAGTGCAGTACTTCTTGTGTTGGGAAGATGGTGATGAGTGATAGAGGGGGTGGGGACCCTCGTCCTATAATCCCCTCATCACTGTCCCTCCTATAAAAGACAGTTCTGGTTGTTTCCTCACTCTCTGACTAAGGTCCATGAATAAAGAAATGACCTGGTAGGAGATCAGAGGAGCCATTTCCTAGTTCCCTTGAGGGTAGAATTGTAAGCTCCTCAGAGACTAAGCTGCCTGATGTGGGCGGAGTCCTGGTTTGGGGGAACCAATCAGCTCCTGTGTAGTAATCCTCTTTGTCTTTGTATTTTAGTCCATGGCCGGGAGATGAGGAAAACCTCCGAGGATTGTCTCACTTTGTCTCCAGACTGGAAAGTAGAAGATGAGGACATCACACAGTATAGTCCAGGAGAAAACCCGGCTCCCTCCAATGTCCATCCGGCACCACCCAGTGTAGATGGACCATCGGATTCCTCGTATCCTGAGGAACCTCAGACTGTGCGGGACAGAGCCGGCCTTCCAACAGGGAAGAGCTTCTCCTGTACTGAGTGCGGGAAGGGTTTTCGTTATAAATCCAATCTTAATAGGCATCAAAGATCTCACACGGGGGAGAAGCCATATTCCTGTACTGAGTGCGGGAAGAGGTTAAGTTCTACATACCATCTTAATGTGCATAAAAGATATCACACAGGGGAGAAGCCGTATTCCTGTCCTGAGTGCGGGAAATGTTTTTCACAGAAGTCCAATCTTTCCACACATCAGAGATCTCACACGGGGGAGAAGCCGTATTCCTGTCCTGAGTGCGGGAAATGTTTTTCCCAGACGTCCCATCTTTACACACATCAGAGATCTCACACAGGGGAGAAGCTGTATTCCTGTCCTGAGTGTGGGAAATGTTTTTCAGACAAGTATTGTCTTCACACACATCAGACATCTCACACGGGGGAGAAGCCGTATTCCTGTACTAAGTGTGGGAAATGTTTTTCAGTGAAGTCCAGTCTTTTCAAACATCAAAGATCTCACACAGGGGAGAAGCCGTATTCCTGTTTTGAGTGTGGGAAATGTTTTTCAGATAAGTATCTTCTTTCCAGACATCAGAGATCTCACACGGGGGAGAAGTTGTATTCCTGTCCTGAGTGCAGGAAATGTTTTTCAGAGAAGTATCATCTTTCCAGACATCAGAGATCTCACACAGGGGAGATTCCATATCCCTGTCCTGAGTGCGGGAAATGTTTTACACAGAAGTCACATCTTTACATACATCAGAGATCTCACACAGGGGAGAAGCCATATTCCTGTCCTGAGTGTGGGAAATGTTTTACACAGAAGTCACATCTTTACATACATCAGAGATCTCACACAGGGGAGAAGCCGTATTCCTGTCTAGAGTGTGAGAAATGTTTTTCAGTCAAGTCCAGTCTTCACACACATCAGAGATCTCACACAGGGGAGAAGCCGTATTCCTGTCTAGAGTGTGGGAAATGTTTTTCAGGCAAGTCCCATCTTCACACACATCAGAGATCTCACACAGGGGAGAAGCCGTATTCCTGTCTAGAGTGTGGGAAATGTTTTTCAGGCAAGTCCCATCTTCACACACATCAGAGATCTCACACAGGGAAAAAGCCATATTCCTGTCCTGAGTGTGGGAATTGTTTTTCAGACAAGTCCAGTCTTCACACACATCAGAGATCTCACACAGGGGAGAAGCCTTATTCCTGTCTAGAGTGTGGGAAATGTTTTACACAGAAGTCACATCTTCACACACATCAGAGATCTCACACAGGGGAGAAGCCTTATTCCTGTCTAGATTGTGGGAAATGTTTTTCAGACAAGTTCAGTCTTCACACACATCAGAGATCTCACACAGGGGAGAAGCCATATTCCTGTCCTGAGTGCGGGAAATGTTTTTTAACAAATTCCAATTTTTCCAAACATCAAAGATCTCACACAGGGGAGAAGCCGTATTCCTGTTCTGAGTGCGGGAAATGTTTTTCACAGAAGTACAATTTTTCCAGACATCAAAGATCTCACATGGGGGAGAAGCCATATTCGTGCCCTGAGTGTGGGAAATGTTTTTTAGCTAAGACCAGTCTTTCCATTCATCAGAGATCTCACACGGAGGAGAAGCCACTTTCCTGTCCTGACTGTGGGAAATGTTTTTCACTGAAGTCCAGTCTTTCCAACCATCAGAGATCTCACACGGGGAAGAAGTCTCACACAGGGTAGATGATGTATTCTTGTCCTGAGTTTGGGAAATGTTTTTCATGGAAGTTCAATCTTTACACACATCAGAAATGTCACACAGTCAGAGATCTCACACAGAAATTCCTGTTCTGAGTGCCGAAAATGTTTTTCAGTGAAGTCTAGCCTTCACACACATCAGAGATCTCACACAGGGGAGAAGCTGTATTCCTGTCCTAAGTGCGGAAAATGTTTTTCATGGAAGTCACATCTTCACACACATCAGAGATCTCAAACGGGAAAAGCGATATTTCTGTCTGGAGTGCAGGAAATGTTTTTCACAGAATTCCCACCTTTATAGGCATTAGAGATCTCACACGGGGGAGAAGCTGTATTCCTGTCCTAAGTGCGGGAAATGTTTTTCATGGAAGTCGCATCTTTCCAAACATCAAAGATCTCACACGGGGAAGCAGCCACTTTCCTGTACTGAGTGAGGGAAATGTTCCTCACTGAAGTCCTGTCTTCCTGTACATCAGGGGTCCCACACAACCCTGGAGGTGTATTAGTGCCTTGGGTGCAGGAAATGTCTTCTAGATGAATGTTGCTGGACATCCCAGCTCTCATGTGGGGAAGAAGCACACCCTGATATACACCTCAGATATACTCCATGGCTGATCTTCATCATGGAAGGAACAGTTCATGAGATGAGAGGCCCCCAAAGACATGGATGAAGTGCAGTAAATGTCGGGGTGCAGAGTGGTCAGTAGATCCTGGAGATGAAGGACACAACTTCAGCCCTTCTTGGGTGTCGGAGTTGCGTTTCCTGATATTGATATAGCGGGTTACAGAGCTAGAAGCCGGGAGAGCCCAGATCTCGTTATCGGGGAACTTTACACAGACAACAAGAACTTCTGAAGTTGATGTCCTTCATTTCAAGGCTCTACAGAACAGTGGTGACCCCGAAGCGTCTCTCTGTCTTCAGTCCATCCTTCTCCCATCCCCCAACAGGAGGGAAGGAGAACTCCGCCCCAAACTAGGGGGGAACTTTCCTCTCATTATTTCCCTTGGCTTCTGTGTGGGTTTGGGTGGTTGGAGGAGTGCGGCACGAGAGGGAACACAGCTTGTTGTTCTATGTCTACATATGGGGTCTGGGTAGAGGGGATCCACCAGAAAATATTTCTACTCTTTGATTTTGTGCAAATCGTTTCTGTTTTCACTTTGAGGGGTGATATTATGTGTGGTTTGTAAAAGGGATTGGCCCAATAGATACCACCCCACTTAGAGAATAGATGAACTAATATGACCAGCATTCATTCAGCCATGTCAGCCAGTCATCTATAGATATGAGAATCATGAGAAGATCCCTAGATGGATCCATAGACATGGAGGAGGGTGTGCAGCTTTGTAGAGTTGTCATTCCTACTATAGTCCATGATGTGGGACTTCTCTTGTCCTCATTACATTGGAGGACAGAAACTCTTCCATTGTGACGTTTATTCCCGAGCTCTCCCAGAATCCCTCAGCTTGGAATAATGGCCGCTGTGTCTGCAGAAACGTAGAGAATACTTCCATATACCGCGTCTCTTCATCTTGTTCATCCTTCTCGTTGGCAGAACAATGACATCTCAGCTAGACTAGAGGATGTGGGGACCACCCCGGGATTATTTGGTGTTTGTAATCACCCCCCCCCCCTTGTTCCTGCACTGAGGGGTCCCGGCTTCCATTCCTTCTCTATACACAGAACAAAATACTTCAGTTGGGGAGAAGTTTGTCCCTTGCGGGACTTGAGGTCCCCACATCTATTATGTGGTATAATAACTCCCGTGGTTCAACCCGGGGAAACGATGAAAATATGATCTTCCTCATAGAAATTCTAACAAAAGGCAACATTTTCCATTTTAGGTCAAAAATCATTTTAAATTGTTCCCCATTTATACAGAAGGAATGTACATGCTTTGTCACTGAGCGCTCTGCTAGACAAAGGGTTTATCAATAGACCCCTAAATGTCAGGAGATATATTGTATTATATTCTATTATATTCTATTATATTATATTATATTATATAAAGACGGGAAGTATGGAGCAGATAACTGAACAGACCTCCCAGCAATGTCATTACCAGGCTGCAGCTAGGGGGAGCTCTAATGTTTAGAGTCGACCACAGGAGAGTGATTCCTTCTAGCTCATATAGACATACAACAATTATAGTGAAATGAACTTTTAAGACACAACATTATACATTGTAGCGCCCTCCTAGTACAGCCAGGGGGAGCTACACCCTAATGGTGTGATAGCCAGAGGGGTCAAATTGTGATCAGGGCTGAGGGACTCTGCAGGCAGCCCCTCTGGAATTCCCCTGTTTTGACCCTTTCGGAAGAGGGCCTTGGAGGAAGTGGGCGGATCTGAGGAGCCAGCCAGGTTGCACTCTTCAGGGATTTCAGCCAATCCCCAACAGAAGGCTTGCTAAGGGGCTGGGACTCCCTTAATAGTGTAAGAGCCTGCTGAGTAGTAGGAGTGGGGAGTGGAGTGTGAGCAGTCAGGTGGAAGATGTGAGGCTGGAGGAAGGAGGCCTAGTGGGATGGGGATTGCCTGCAAGCATAGAGTTGGAAAGGAGGAAAGGTTGGAGCCCACTGCACCACACCACACCACAGAGACCCGCACCACACCACAGAGACCCGCACCACACCACAGAAACCTGCACTACACCACACCACCGAGACCCACACCACACCACAGAGACCTGCACTACACCACAGAGACCTGCACCACACCACAGAAACCCGCACTACACCACAGAGACCTACACTACACCACAGAGACCTGCACCACACCACAAAAACCCACACATCAGAAACCTGCACCACACTCCTACAAACACAGTCCCACACATGTGGTAGCTATTCTCACAAAGGGGGCCCGCAATTCACTCCATGTCCACAGATACTCATACTGGCTCCCATTAACCCTTTCACTGCCAGGGCCATTTTTGCACAAATGGGAAAATGCAGATCTGGGGCCTGAAGGTTAGCTAAACCCCTCCCCAAAAAATATATTTTCTAACGTGGTGATTGTTAAGGTGTTCCCCGTACACAGATTCCCCTTCATATCCGCCTTTATTTCCTCCTTTCCCCCATTTTCTATGTTGGGATCTTTTCTACAATACTTTGTTATAATAATGGAACACGTTGTGTATTGTATTGTACACCAATAATAATGACTCCGCCCCCACATTCCAGACAAGGGATCTTCCTGACCAATCGGATTTCTTCCTTTACTATTTCCTGATTATTTTTGCAATCTTGTTAAAAGTGAAATTATAATAAAAATGTATTGAATGAAAAACAAAATCCTGTGTGTGTGCAATGATGACAGAGCTGTGTATCCAGAAACGGCTGGTCGGTGACACTTCCATATACAGCCCAATGAAGTGACAAGGAAGCCCTAGAACCCTTTGGAGGAACCCTGGCTGAGAAAGGCTGGACTAGGCAGTCACATATCTCTGCCCCCCTTGCAGGGTTCCCAACCCTCCGTGACTTTTATTACTGACACAACATGAAATAGAATAGAATGGATAGATAATGTGGACATTGTAGTCAATGGAAGGTGATGAAGGGACGGGCAGAATCAAGCTCCTTGATAGTAGAGGCAGACCCGATCAGTCCTCATGGGGGTCACATACATGTATAATAGACCCTTGTGGTGTCATGGAGGACAATCCTCAGGTATCCTCATATGTAGATGATAGTCACTGAGATATCAGATAAAGCCACACGCTGCTATCTCACACTTGGCACAAAGACAGCCAGTAGATGGATGTAAAGAGATGACGGAACGGGGCACTTGTAGAGTCAAAGGAGGCAGCGGTCACCATTCACTTTCAGCACAGGAGAGTCCCTCAATCCTCAGTGAGGTCATATACATACATGGCAGACCCATATAGATCCCATAGGGGGTAATCCACGTAGTCATCCACGGATAATTGTGGTAATAGCAGTGTTGGCAGTATATGGATGGCGGGTTATAATGACAGGATAGATAGTGCAGTAGGCAGTGGGTGAGCAGAAATATGAGACTGATAGAGCCCTGTGTGTCAGCGATAGGAACAAGGACATCAGACAGGTGGAGCTCAGCCAAGCAATTTCCATGAATGGGGACTCCCGCAGTGTATTAGTGCCTTAGTCCAAAAAACAGAGTCCGCTCACCCATCCAAGTGCCGTTTGCTAATGCATTGTCCTCCCGCTGCATAGTGGAAGTGTAGAGGCACGCCGTGTAATCATCTGTGGATGAGGAGGTCTGCAAAGAGGTCTAGTGTGTCCAGAGCAATGCGGCCAGGTGGTGAGGCTGCGTGGAGAGGCCTGCATGCCACAGAGGTGGGCATCATGATGCTGTGATGTCAACGTGTTTCGTCCACTGAGTCACGTGAGCTTCTTCAGCCCACAGCACACCGGACACACTAGACCTCTTTGCAGACCTAATCATCCACAGATGATTACACGGCATGCCTCTACACTTCCACTATGCAGCGGGAAGACAATGCATTAGTAAACAGCACTTGGATGGGAAGGAGAAGGAGCCAAGAGAAGATGTGGAGCAGAAGGAGCCTAGAAAAAATGGGAAGGTGAAGAAGCCTAGAGAGCATGGGGAGGTGAAGAAGTCTAGAAAGGATGAGAAGGAGCCTAGAGATGACGAGGAGGAGAAGGAGCCTAGAGAGGGAAGGGGGCCTAGAGAGGAGGGGGAGGGGATGGAGCCTAGAGAGAATGGGGGGGAGAAGGAGCCTAGAAAGGATGAGGAGGAGAAGGAGCCTAGAAAGGATGAGAAGGAGCCTAGAGATGACGAGGAGGAGAAGGAGCCTAGAGAGGGAAGGGAGCCTAGAGAGGAGGGGGAGGGGATGGAGGCTAGAGAGAATGGGGGGGAGAAGGAGCCTAGAGAGGATGGGTGGGGGGCAGAAACCTAAGGAGAATGGGAGAGAAGGAGACTAGGGTGGATAGGGAAGGGAAAAACAGTATAGAGAATGGGAAAGGAACATAGAAAGGATGTGGAAGGGAAGGAGCCTAGAGAGGACAGTGAGTGGAAGGAGCCCAGAGAGGACAATGAGTGGAAGGAGCCCAGAGAGGACAATGAGTGGAAGGAGCCCAGAGAGGACAATGAGTGGAAGGAGCCCAGAGAGGATGAGAAGGGAAGAAGCCTAGAGAGGATGGGGAGTGAAGGGAATTTAGAGGAATTGTAGGCAATTGAGCTTAGAGAGTTTGGGGGGTAAGGAGCCTAGAGAGTTTGGGGGGTAAGGAGCCTAGAAAGGATGGGGTGGGGAAGGACCATGGAGAGGATGGGATGGGAATACATTTGTGTAGGTTTCTGGTACTACAGACTCCATGCAGTCACCTCTGCCATTCAGCACTTGCCATTGTCCTCTCTGTGTTCATTTTCTACAAACACCAACCCATAGGTGCCTCCCTCCCAGGAATACAGAACACATTTTCTCAGATGATCCCAGTATTGGACCCATTTAGTATGCTGGACATGAAAGTATTCTGCATCCAACCTTCTGGAAAAGACAAACATATTTCCCCCCCCATCCCTTCACTGGGTTGTTTTACAGAAGAACTAAAGGCATTGATTTTCTGGGGAGTGGAGAGGGATGAGACCTCCTGTTGGTTTCTATTGCTGCCTCGGCCCCCTTTAGGGAGATTCAGCCTCTCTATTTGTCCTGTTTACAATTATTACCGAAAGTGATATAAAATCCTGAGATTTGGGGTGTCACCAGAACAGGATCAGGAAGAGGACTCCCTATGACACCATTGTATGTAGGGGGCGCTCTGCAACTAGATTTTACACCATCGTATATAGGGGCAGCTTTCCAAATATATTATTACACACTGTACAGTATTCTCTCTCCACCCTCTACATTGTAACCCCCCCGGGACACCCCCATGTGTACATCTGGAGGTCATCTTTCCAGAATCATTCCAACAATGAAACACACACCACCAGATTAATACGTGTACTGGTGGTCCAATCAGAACCCTCCAGGCCCCAGCAGTGCACACCCTCAGATTAATACAACACGTAAACTGGTGGTCCAATCAGAACCCTCCAGGCCCCAGCAGTGCACACCCTCAGATTAATACAACATGTGTACTGGTGGTCCAATCAGAACCCTCCAGGCCCCAGCAGTGCACACCCCCAGATTATTACGACACATGTACTGGTGGTCCAATCAGAACCCTCCAGGCCCCAGCAGTGCACACCCCCAGATTAATATGACACATGTACAGGTGGTCCAATCAGAACCCTCCAGGCCCCAGCAGTGCACACCACCAGATTAATATGACACGTGTACTGGTGGTCCAATCAGAACCCTCCTGGCCCCAGCAGTGCACACCCCCAGATTAATACAACACGTGTACTGGTGGTCCAATCAGAACCCTCCAGGCCCCAGCAGTGCACACCCCCAGATTAATATGACACATGTACTGGTGGTCCAATCAGAACCCTCCAGGCCCCAGCAGTGCCCCCAGCCCTGAATTCTCTCCAATGGAACTCCCCAGTGAAATCTCCTCTCATCAATTACTAGCCGGATTCTCTCTATTACCTCCTGTATGTACAAAACTCCCCCAAATCTCTCCCCTCCTCACCATCCACTAGAAATTGGAGGAATTGTTTCTTCTTCCTGAAATCCAGACCTAGAGAGGAATAGAAAAGATCCAACTAACCCCACAAAGTCTTTTTATAGAGATTTATTCCATCAAATCCAAACTATTCTACACATATTTATTCCATGGAATATGAAGAGATTTTTCTATCAATAATCCCATCAAATCTGCGTGTTTATTGGACTTTATTCCCAGCAATAATCAATCAGGAATCCATGCCAGCAATCATCAGATAAATAGGAATGTTTCCAATATCCAGTGATCACGGTTTGATCCTCCAACATAACCAGTGCACAGAATGATAAATCTATCCCATGAAATGGATCTTATTGATTGGTTGATGTCATTGATTGATCTATTGATTCCCTTCTATGATAGAATAGATTGATTTCTCCATGTATTGATCATCCTCTCCATATATCTCTTCACCTTGTCTAACATCATACAAATCCTGAATGCTATAAATCTCAGTCCTGTCCATGAATTGTATGTGACTCGGGTCTTTATAATACCATATACTGGACTGTTACTTCATTCCCTATTTTTATATCGTCTTCTTACACCTGTCCTGATGAAGTGACACTTTGAAGCCATGAAACGCGTTGATGGTGTATTTTACATTCACTTGTCCAGTAAACTCCGACCTTCTGAAGAAAACATTTCAGAGTTTCCTCCTTTACTATGGGCTCCTCTGCTGACCTCACCCTCATTTTTTCTTGGGGTGAAAGTTCTCCACCAGGATCCAAATCCTGCTTAGTATATGATGATCTGGAATTCCCCGAAAATTACCAAAATTTTATTCTCCAGGGCCTCTAATAATAGATGTTTGGGGGTTTATCTCATCTTCAGGCCTAAAATCTGCATTTTCCCATGTGTGCAAAATCATGCAGAAACAGCTCTGGCAGTGAGAGGGTTAATGTGGGCTAGATGGGATCCCTCTGCTGGGGTCACACTGTACACATTAGAGCGCCCCCTAGCTGCAGCCTGGTAATAACATTGCTGGGAGGTCTATTCACTGCTACATACTTCCCACCTTTATAGAAACATATAAATGGTTAGCACTTCCTCCTAGAAGAACTGGCGTTGTTGGTTTGAATCCCAACCACTGCCATACCTGCCTGGAGTTTGCATGTTCTCCCTGTGCCTGCGTGGGTTTCCTCCAGGTACCTGCGTGGGTAAAGACATGCTGGAAGGTTATTTGGCTCCTGTCTATATTGGCCCCTAGTATGTGTATGTATGAATGTTAGGGACCTTAGACTGTAGGCTCCTCGGGGGCGGGGACTGATGGGTAATATGTAAATTGATGGCCCTACATAAGTAGCTGTAATCATCTAGGAGTCTGTTCATAAAACAATTGCACAGCAATACACCCGGTGAATGTGCCTGTCATTCCCTCTGTGTGAATGGGATGGGGGGAGTAGAGGGAGTAGGCTCTGTGCTGGGCGGGGTGAATGGTTTCCATGGATATAAAATGGAGAATACCACATTTGGCAATAAGATGGTTGTAATTTCTATGATACTTAGCGCCATCTAAAGGCCAGAAAAGTATGGCATTTATTTATTGACTTTGTAAAATCCTCCTTGCCCCTAGGTGGATGCTGCATCCATCCCCCGCCGGGTCCAAGTGTGAGAACTCAGCGATCACGTGATTGCTGACCATGAGTTCTCACAGCCATTCTAATCAGAGATTGGTGACTGTCAGTTACCGCTCTCTGCCCTGCCCCCCCCCCACACTCACTGGGCTGTGGAGGGGGAGGGTGCAGCTGGTCCAGACTCTGATGTCGGGATCTTTCCCCAGCCTGGACCGGCTGAGTGACGTCAGCTGACAGCGGGCTTCACCTGAAAACAGGTCACAGGAGATCAGAATGAACTGCACTCCTCTGATCCACAGGAGAAGTACAGACAAAAGAGCTTTGCCTGAACTTCTCCTTCAAAGAATATGTTCCTCCAACATGTCCTATTCCTGATCTGTGCCGGCTGTCCCATGTCCTGGTATGAAGACGTCTCCTCTTCTCTCTGTATTGCTTCCTTTGTGTGAGATCCCCGGTGATCCTGCCAGTCCCTCTGATTTCCTATTAAAACTGACCATACTGGGCATGAGAGCTCAGCATGGTCAGTTCTCTAACTGTGCTGGGAGCTAAGCCTGCTCTCCTCCAATCATCAGACTTGTCCTGACATCCCCCTCCCTGTGCAGCCATTCACTGGGAAGACCAGTGAACAGAAGACAACTGACAAAGGAAACCAAGGGCTCTATTTATAGAACATTCATTGGACCAATGAGACAATCATTCCTCCAGCTGTGACAACATCCAGCCCTATGTTAGGTAACACAGTGATTTCCTATGATCGCCGGCTCCATCTAGTGGCCACAATGAGGTGATTTTTCTGAAATATCTCCATCAGTAAAAGTAGCCCAATATGATATTATGGCCACTAGATGGAGCCAATGATCATAAGAAATGAAATACGGCCAAAACTCCTCCCAGCTGGAGAATGCCGGTCACATCCGTTCAACATTGTTCTCCATAGACCTCCAAGTGTTTGTGAAATCTCCCACCACAAAATGTACTCAGCCAATCACAGGGCAGGACTCCAGTTTTATTCTTCTCCTGCCATCAATGGCCAACCCGGTCCCACACTTCATCCATGTCTTTGAGGACCTCTGATCTCCTTATGAACTGTTTCGTCCATGATGAAGATCAGCCATGGAGTATATCTGAGGTGTATATCAGGGTGTGCTTCTTCCCCACATGAGAGCTGGGATGTCCAGCAACATTCATCTAGAAGACATTTCCCGCACTCAGGGCACCAATACACCTCCAGGGTTGTGTGGGACCCCTGATGTACAGGAAGACAGGACTTCAGTGAGGAACATTTCCCTCACTCAGGAAAGGAAAGTACCTTCTCCCCCGTGTGAGATCTCTGATGCTTGTAAAGTTTAGACTTGTCTGAAAAACATTTCCCGCACTCAGAAAAGGAATACGGCTTTTCCTCTGTGTGAGATCTCTGATGTGTGTAAAGATTGGACTTCTGTGAAAAACATTTCCCACACTCAGGACAGGAAAACGGCTTCTCCCCTGTGTGATATCTTTGATGTGTGTGCAGACTGGACGTCTGTGAAAAACATTTCCCACACTCAGGACAGGAATATGGCTTCTCCCCTGTGTGAGATCTCTGATGGGTGCGAAGACTGGACTTGTCTGAAAAATATTTCCCACACTCAGGACAGGAAAATGGCTTCTCCCCCGTGTGAGATCTCTGATGTTTATAAAGTTGGTACGTCTGTGAAAAACATTTCCCACACTCAGGACAAAAATATGGCTTCTCCCCCGTGTGAGAACTCTGATGTCTGACAAGTTTTGATTTTTCTACAAAACATTTCCTGCACTCAGGACAGGAATATGGCTTCTCCCCCGTGTGAGATCTCTGATGTATGGAAAGATTGTCCTTCTTTGAAAAACATTTCCCGCACTCAGGACAGGAATACGGCTTCTCCCCCGTGTGAGATCTTTTATGCACATTAACAAGGGATTTAGAACGGAAACATTTCCCGCATTCAGAACAGGAATGCGGCTTTTCTCCTGCATGAGACCTCTGATGTATTATAAGTTTAGATTTTTCTACAAAACATTTTCCGCACTCAGAACAGGAATATGGCTTCTCCCCCGTATGAGATCTTTTATGCACATTAAGACTAGATTTAGAACAGAAATCCTTCCTGCACTCAGGACAGCAATACAGCTTCTCACCTTTATGAAATCGCTGATGTCTATAAAGATTGGACGTCTGTGAAAAACATTTCCCACACTCAGGACAGGAATACGGCTTCTCTCCTGTATGAGCTCGCTGATGTGTGTAAAGATTGGACTTCCTTGAAAAACATTTCCAGCACTCAGAACAGGAATACGGCTTCTCCCCCGTGTGAGATCTTTTATGCACATTAAGTTTGGATTTATAACGGAAACCCTTCCCGCACTCAGTACAGGAGAAGCTCCTCCCTGTTGGAAGGCCGGACCGGTCCCGCACAGTCTGAGGTTCCTCAGAATACGATGGTCCATCTACACTGGGTGGTGCCGGATGGACATTGGAGGGAGCCGGGTTTTCTCCTGGACTATACTGTGTGATGTCCTCATCTTCTACTTTCCAGTCTGGAGACAAAGTGAGACAATCCTCAGAGGTTTTCCTCATCTCCCGGCCATGGACTAAAATACAAAGACAAAGAGGATTACTAGACAGGAGCTGATTGGTTCCCTCAAACCAGGACTCCACCCACATCAGGCAGCTTGGTCTCTGAGGAGCTTACAATTCCACCCTCAAGGGAACTAGGAAATGGCTCCTCTGATCTCCTACCAGGTCATTTCTTTATTCATGGACCTTAGTCAGAGAGTGAGGAAACAACCAGAACTGTCTTTTATAGGAGGGACAGTGATGAGGGGATTATAGGACGAGGGTCCCCACCCCCTCTATCACTCATCGCCATCTTCCCAACACAAGAAGTACTGCACTTCCTTATTTACTCCATGATTTAGTCATGAAGAACAGCGGGGCTGAGCCCCACCAGAGGTCAGAGAGTGAGGATGGGGGGAGAACAACCAAGATGAAGACTGGACTGATCCTGAAGACCACCATCATTGGGGTATTGACTCCTCCCTCATTATCACTTTCTGTTTAAGGGTCCAAAGTTGGAGGATGTTATCACATTATTATCACCATGTAAAAGTCTGTGCTCCAATCACATCATCCGATATAAAATGTCCAGCTGGGAGGAAATGGGTGTAACAAAAGAGAATCCATATTATGTGTATATATAACAGTGGGGGAGGGGGAGAGCAGAAGTCAGGACTATGGAATGTACAACATAGAGTATATAGTGCAGGGGTCAGGAGTATGTAATGTACAACATAGAGTATATAGTGCAGGGGTCAGGAGTATGTAATGTACAACATAGAGAATATAGTGCAGGGGTCAGGAGTATGTAATGTACAACATAGAGTATATAGTGCAGGGGTCAGGAGTATGTAATGTACAACATAGAGTATATAGTGCGGGGGTCAGGAGAATGGAATGTACAACATAGAGTATATAGTGCGGGGGTCAGGAGTATGTAATGTACAACATAGAGTATATAGTGCGGGGGTCAGGAGAATGGAATGTACAACATAGAGTATATAGTGCAGGGGTCAGGAGTATGTAATGTACAACATAGAGTATATAGTGCAGGGGTCAGGAGTATGTAATATACAACATAGAGTATATA
The DNA here is from genome assembly GCF_062004578.1 of Staurois parvus. Taxonomy (NCBI): domain Eukaryota; kingdom Metazoa; phylum Chordata; class Amphibia; order Anura; family Ranidae; genus Staurois; species Staurois parvus. The sequence continues at coordinate 1,882,734 of NW_028318516.1, forward strand.
GTGCAGAGGTCAGGAGTATGTAATGTACAACATAGAGTATATAGTGCAGGGGTCAGGAGTATGTAATGTACAACATAGAGTATATAGTGCAGGGGTCAGGAGTATGGAATGTACAACATAGAGTATATAGTGCAGGGGTCAGGAGTATGTAATGTACAACAGAGTATATAGTGCAGGGGTCAGGAGTATGTAATGTACAACATGGAGTATATAGTGCGGGGGTCAGGAGTATGTAATGTACAACATAGAGTATATAGTGCAGGGGTCAGGAGTATGTAATGTACAATATGGTCAGGACTCATAATATTGGTATTCAGTAATCAGTGGAACATTAAATGTTTACTGTAGACAAGTTGCAGAGATCCCACACCGCTGCCTCCCATCTCCTGAGACTGCACTCAGTGACTTGGGTCTGAGACACTACAGACATATCCCTCCACCCGGCACAGCCAGCAGACCACAGAGCAAGGAACCCTGGGAGAATTGTACTGTCAGGGATCTTACCCGGGCATGAGGAAGAAGACCCACAGATTAGGTCCCAGATAACTCAACACCTATGGTGAAATGAACATTTTGCTGCCAGCTGAACCCCAGAACCTCCATAAATCCAGTCTAGATACATAAATTGTGTCTGCAGCACAGAGAAGGAAGATTATCCGAGAGAAATCCAGGAATACAGGACGGGGAACACAGCTCAGGAAAGTGACCAGGGGATTACAGGCTGATATCACCCAGTCCCCGCCCTACTCTGGACCAATCAGTGAGCAGTATGGGTGGAGGAATGGATTTAGTGTTCATGACCCACCTGTGCTGATCTCTGTAGGAGTGTCCTCCTCTATAAATGTCCCCGTTATTCCATCCTCCTCCATAGACTGCTGATCATCCCTCACATACGCCTCTTCTTCTTCTGCTTTCACCTCAAATTCTATATCGATTGGATCTCCACTCTAAATCAAGGAAATGAGAGAAAATATCATCTGTAAAATGTAAGATTTATGATTGTGACATCACATATAAAATCCACACATTGTCTCCACAAGTCCATGTTCTAGATGCTCCATCCCACCAACCTTGCAATAGTGAGGGATGGTGTGACCTTCCTGTGTGGGATCCCGGGAATACAGAGGACGGGGACATCTCTCTGGTGGGTTCCTGGTATTAGGTGGCTCCATCATCTCCTTGTGTCCTTCTGAAAACTCCTCCATCACTCCATACTCCTCATCCTCTTCTTTATACTCTTCTTTAACATCAATATTCTCATCCCCGAGGATTCCACTCTGAAAGATATAATAAACATTCATTGTAACAAACATGCTGTGTATAAATCACAACTACCAATAATTGTCATCATCTACCTGATGATGGTGAGGGATGGTGTGACCTTCCTGTGTGGAATCCCGGGAATACAGAGGACGGGGACATCTCTCTGGTGGGTTCCCATGACTGGATCCATCTGTAGGAAACACACACACTGACTGAATCCATTGTTTCTATGTGTTTATCAGATGATGGGGGATCTAGGTGGATCCTCCGTACTGCTCTCTCCTTTACAATAAAGTCTCCTCTTACCCGGTGATGTGAGGGGCGGCTGATTGTCCATCATGACGTCCTTGTAGAGATCCTTGTGTCCTTCTAAATACTCCCACTCCTCCATGGAGAAATAGACAGTGACACCCTGACACCTTATAGGAACCTGACACACACAATGATACAGTCACCATCCAGACACATCCCTTGTCTGTTACTGGAGAATGTCCCAGAATTCCCGGCACCGCTCACCTCTCCTGTCAGCAGCTCAGTGATCTCTCTGGTGACTTCTAGAATCTTCTTCTTCTTTCTCTCTTCTATCAGGGAGGGAGGTGGAGGCAATGTGATGTCATATGATCTCCAGACTTCACAGGAGGAAAACTCTACATCTGAACACAAAGAGTCACATCAAATGATATTCCCAGAATCCTCCTCACCTCTCCATTCAGGTCTCCATTTTATTAAAGCCCCACTTCAGGCTGAGGTATAATTTCCCCCCACAGGACCCCCACACTACGCAGGGTATAGGCTTGTGAGGTCAGTGTGATGTCATAGGATTCTCTGACTCTGGATGGAGGGACATTGGGGGGAGGAGCTGTGAGGTCAGTGTGATGTCATAGGATTCTCTGACTCTGGATGGAGGGACATTGGGAGGAGGAGCTGTGAGATCAGTGTGATGTTATAGGATTCTCTGACTCTGGATGGAGCTCTGGATGGAGGGACATTGGGAGGAGGAGCTGTGAGGTCAGTGTGATGTCATAGGATTCTCTGACTCTGGATGGAGGGACATTGGGGGGAGGAGCAGTGAGGTCAGTGTGATGTCATAGGATTCTCTGACTTCGGTTGGAGGGACATTGTGAGGAGGAGCTGTGAGGTCAGTGTGATGTCATAGGATTCTCTGACTCTGGTTGGAAGGACATTGGGAGGAGGAGCTGTGGGGGACGCTCTGTGAGGTTTCTGTACATTGCTCCCAGGTGCATCCCACCTCTCCAAACATGAAAGATGATCTTTGTCTTTGGGCTTTGCCAGGACACATCATATTTCTCAGATCTCCGTGTACTCCGGAGACTTTACTGATCACATTTTAGGATGAATATCTGTGACTGGGATCATTATGGAGAAATATGGTTTCAGGGCATTTTTATTATTATACAGGATTTATGGCGCCAACAGTTTGCTCAGCGCTTTACAATATAACGGGAGACAATAAAGCAACAATACAGTTCAATACAAGAGGGATAGGAGGGGCTGATCCTGGGAGCTTACAATCTAGGATGGAGGGGCTAGTGGTACAAAAGATAGTAACTGTGGGGGATGGATTGGTTGGAAGAGTAGAAGATTCCATTATTAGCTGAGGGCAGGATAGGCTTCCCTGAAGAGATAGGTTTTCAGAGATTGCCTAAAAGTGAGCAGAGTAGGCGATAGTCTGATAAAATGGGGTAGAGAGTTCCAGAGGATGGGGGAAGCTCTTGAGAAGTTCTAGAGGTGAGCATGGGAGGAGGAGACAAGGGAGCTAGAGAGCAGGATGTCATGGGAGGAGCGGAGAGGATGGTTTGGGTGATATTTAGAGACAAGATTGGAGTTACAATAGTCAAGGTGAGATATAACAAGGGAGGGAATAAGTTGCTTAGTGGTTTCCGAGGTTAGGAACGGGTGTATCTTGGAGATGTTGTGGAGGTGAAGTCTACAAGATTTGGACAGTGATTGGATTTGGGGGTGAAAGGACAGATGGGAGTCTAGGATAACACCTACCGTATTTTTCGCTCCATAAGACGCACCTAACTATAAGACGCACCTAGGTTTTAGAGGCAGAAAACAGGAAAAAAAAATTCTGAACTAATGGACTGCAGACATAGTACAGGAGATGACCAGAGACTGCGGACATAGTACAGGAGATGACCAGAGACTGCGGACAGTACAGGAGATGACCAGAGACTGCGGACAGTACAGGAGATGACCAGAGACTGCGGACAGCACAGGGATGACCAGAGACTGCGGACAGTACAGGAGATGACCAGAGACTGCGGACAGTACAGGAGATGACCAGAGACTGCGGACAGTACAGGGGATGACCAGAGACTGCAGACATAGTACAGGAGATGACCAGAGACTGCGGACAGTACAGGAGATGACCAGAGACTGCGGACACAGTACAGGAGATGACCAGAGACTGCGGACATAGTACAGGAGATGACCAGAGACTGCGGACATAGTACAGGGGATGACCAGAGACTGCGGACATAGTACAGGGGATGACCAGAGACTGCAGACACAGTACAGGAGATGACCAGAGACTGGGGACATAGTACAGGAGATGACCAGAGACTGCGGACATAGTACAGGAGATGACCAGAGACTGCGGACAGTACAGGGATGACCAGAGACTGCGGACACAGTACAGGGATGACCAGAGACTGAGGACACAGTACAGGGATGACCAGAGACTGCGGACAGTACAGGGATGACCAGAGACTGCGGACACAGTACAGGAGATGACCAGAGACTGCGGACACAGTACAGGAGATGACCAGAGACTGCGGACACAGTACAGGAGATGGCCAGAGACTGCGGACACAGTACAGGAGATGACCAGAGACTGCGGACAGTGCAGGGATGACCAGAGACTGTGGACACAGCACAGGGATGGCCAGAGACTGCGGACATAGTACAGGAGATGACCAGAGACTGCGGACATAGTACAGGAGATGACCAGAGACTGCGGACATAGTACAGGAGATGACCAGAGACAGCGGACATAGTACAGGAGATGACCAGAGACTGTGGACATAGTACAGGAGATGACCAGAGACTGCAGACATAGTACAGGAGATGACCAGAGACTGCGGACATAGTACAGGAGATGACCAGAGACTGCAGACATAGTACAGGGGATGACCAGAGACTGCAGACACAGTACAGGAGATGACCAGAGACTGCGGACAGTGCAGGGATGACCAGAGACTGTGGACACAGCACAGGGATGGCCAGAGACTGCGGACATAGTACAGGAGATGACCAGAGACTGCGGACATAGTACAGGAGATGACCAGAGACTGCGGACATAGTACAGGAGATGACCAGAGACAGCGGACATAGTACAGGAGATGACCAGAGACTGTGGACATAGTACAGGAGATGACCAGAGACTGCAGACATAGTACAGGAGATGACCAGAGACTGCAGACATAGTACAGGGGATGACCAGAGACTGCAGACACAGTACAGGAGATGACCAGAGACTGCGGACAGTGAAGGGATGACCAGAGACTGCGGACAGTGCAGGGATGACCAGAGACTGTGGACATAGTACAGGAGATGGTCAGAGACTGCGGACATAGTACAGGAGATGAGCAGAGACTGCAGACAGTACAGGAGATGACCAGAGACTGTGGACATAGTACAGGAGATGGTCAGAGACTGCAGACACAGCACAGGGATGACCAGAGACTGCGGACAGTGCAGGGATGACCAGAGACTGTGGACAGTACAGGAGATGACTGCTGACCTTTGGGGAGGGGGGGGAGCGGGTACCTGAATTTGACAGGTACCCGCTCTTACTTCCGCAGAGTTTTTTATTCATCTTACCTGTTCCTCGATCCAGCCGCGTGCTGTCTTCCCGGCTTCTGTAGTGTGGGCGCTCGTCGGACAGCCGGATGCCCAGTGCGAATGCGCGAGAAGCGCTGCGCTTTGTGATTGGTCCGGCGGCTTCTGGGATCTGTCATGTGTCCCAGGTACCGCCTTACCATTCACAAAGAGCACTGCTTCTTGCGCATGCGCACTTGGGACCCGGCTGTCACGCCCACACTACAGAAGCCGGGAAGACAGCGCGCCGCTGGATAGAGGGACAGGTAAGGTCCCACTGCAGAGCTGAGCGGCCGTCCCGGTATTCTGACACGGCGGCGGTGGAAATACCGGACCGGCCGCTCTATATTCGCTCCATAAGACGCACTGACATTTTCCCCCCTTTTTTGGGGGAAAAAAAGTGCGTCTTATGGAGCGAAAAATACGGTAATACCCTGGCATGAGGGGAGGGACTGATGGTTGTGTTATTGGTCTTGATGAAGAAGTCAGGGGAGGGGGCACGGGCTGGGGGGAATACTAAGAGCTCAGTTTTGGAAAGATTGAGTTTGAGGAAGTGGAGTGACATCCATGCCGATATGTCACTCAGTAGGATAGTAATGCGAGAAAAGACTGAAGGGGCGAGGTGAGGAGGAGACTGAAGGGGTTAGGTGAGGAGGAGACTGAAGGGGTGAGATGAGGAGGAGACTGAAGGGGTGAGGTGAGGAGGAGACTGAAGGGGTGAGGTGAGGAGACTGAAGGGGCGAGGTGAGGAGGAGACTGAAGGGATGAGGTGAGGGGTAGAAAGATAGATTTGTGTGTCATCAGCATAGAGATGGTACTTAAAGCCATGGGAGTTTTTTAAGTGACCAAAGGAGGAGGTGTAGATGGAGAAGAGAAGGGGTCCAAGGACAAAACCTTGAAGGAACCCTACAGAGAGAGCGGGTAGAGAGGAGGAGCCAGAGTTATAGGTAATGCTGAAGAAGCGCTGTGATAGGTAGGAGGAGAACCAGAAGAGAGCAGAGTCTCGGAGGCCAAGAGAGTGGAGTTTTTTGAGGAGGGGATGGTCAACGGCATCAAAAGCCTCAGAGAACTCAAGCAGTAAGAGTACAAAGTAGTGACCATTGGTTGGGATGAGTACGGAGTAGTGACCATTGGTTGGGATTAGTATGGAGTAGTGGCCATTGGTTTGGATTAGCATGGAGTAGTGGCCATTGGTTGGATTGAATATGGATTAGTGGTCATTGGTTGGGATGAGTACAGAGTAGTGACCATTGGTTGGGATGAGTACTGAGCAGTGACCATTGGTTGGGATGAGTACTGAGCAGTGGCCATTGGTTGGGATGAGTATGGATTAGTGGTCATTGGTTGGGATGAGTACTGAGCAGTGACCATTGGTTGGGATGAGTACTGAGCAGTGACCATTGGTTGGGATCAGTACAGAGTAGTGACCATTGGTTGGGATGAGTAGTGAGCAGTGACCATTGGTTGGGATCAGTACAGAGTAGTGGCCATTGGTTTTAGCAGTTAGTAGATCATTAGTGAGGTTTAGTAGGGCAGTTTCAGTGGAGTGTAGAGAGTGAAATCCAGACTGTAAAGGGTCAAGAAGGTTGTTGTCAGTGAGGTGGGAGCTCAGGCGATTGTAGACTAAGCATTCTAGGAGTTTAGAGGTAAATGGCAGCAGGGAGATGGGTCTTAAGTTGTTCAGGTTGGTGGGGTCCAGGGAGGGCTTGTTAAGTATGGGAGTGATGTGCGCATGCTTTAGAGGGGAGAGGAAGGCACCAGTAGAGAGGGAAAGATTGAAGATGTGAGTGAGGGAGCATAGGATGGAAGAAGAGGGTGACCATAGTAGTTGTGAGGGGACAGGATCCAGGGGGCAGGTAGTGAGACGGGCTTCTGAGAAAACCTTAGTGACCTCTTCAGTAGTAGCGAGGTCAGAAGAGGAAAGTGTTGAGGGAGGTTTAGTATAAGGTATGCTAAGTGGGATGGATGTCTGTGCAGTGGTGATGTCCCTATGAATTGTATCAATCTTGTTTTTGAAATGATTTGCAATCTCATGAGCAGTGAGTGAGGTACTGGGTGGAGGTGGAGAAAGTAGAGAGTTAAAAGTAGAGAAGAAAGATGAGGACTGTATGACAAACTATTGATGAGACTGACAAAGTAGGCTTGTTTGGCAGCATGGAGGGAGGAATTGTAAGTCTCTTAACCACTTCCAGTCCGGACACTTTCACCCCCTTCCAGTCCAGGCCAATTTTCAGCTTTCAGTGCTATCACACTTTGAATGACAATTGCGCGGTCATGCAACACTGTGCCCATATTAATTTTTTACCGTTTTTTTGAGACAGATAAAGCTTTATTTTGGTGGTATTTATTCACTACTGGGATTTTTATTTTTTTGCTATGTAAATGAAAAAGTCCAAAAATTTTGAAAAAAGTTTTTACTTGTAAAATTTTGCAAATAATATTTCATTATAAATCTTGGCCAAAATTTATTCCGTTATCTTTTTAGTAAAAAAAAAATAGCCCAAATTAGTTTATAACCAAAAATTATAACTTTTAAACTTTTTTTTTAAATTTTTTAATATTAATATTTATGTTGGTTTTTTTTATATACTGTCACCCTAGTAGTACAGCGTCACCATGGTGACACTGTAGTATTTGTGGGGGGTGATGAAGATTTTTTTTTTTTTATTCTGATTGCTTTTACACCCATAAAGGCTGTAAAAGCAATAATTTCTCCTTCTCTCTGGTTGCATTCTTGCAGCCATTGAGAACTACTGTGTGAGCTGTGATTGGTCACAGCTTGTCACATGGTACAAGTCTGTTGTGAATAGCCTTGTACCATGTGACCTTTGTGATCATTCACAGATTTCACACGTAGTAAGCAATGTTAGAAGCAGGGGTGGACTGACAACTCATGGGGCCCCCCGGGCAATAGGGGATCATGGGGCCCCTGTGTCCTTTCCAAACTCAAAAAAGCTTATGAAAAAGGTACCAGGGGCATCTCATGGGGCCCCCTACTGACCCCAGACCCTCGGGTAGTGCCGAGTTTCCAAATGGTCAGTCCACCCCTGGTCAGAAGTGACATCTTGTGATCACTGATTGGCCAATCGGTAATCACATGATCGGGACCTCACAGAGAGGTCCCATACGTTGATCGGTATTCGTGGTGCTGCATGCTCTCAGGAAGTGCGCATAAGCAGGGGGCGGGGAGTCCATTTATAAATGGCCACCTGACCTTGCACTGCCACCATCCGGCCATTTATATACAACGGGTGGATGGGAGGTGGTTAAGATGTCTGGTGTGGTCAGTCTGCCACGGATGTAATGGTTGGGGCCTGATGCTTCGTGTTGTTAGAGGACCAAGTGAGTCCAGTGTGGATGACAGTGAACTGTTGTAGACAGCAGTGGCCAGGTGAGGGCAGGACAGGGGAGAGATTCTGTCATAGAGTTGGTCAGTTGCAGAGTGGAAAGGAGCCGGGTTCAAGTTGTGAAGGTTTCTGCGGGTAATTGTTGGCTGCTTGGAGGGATAGGTGTTTGAAGACGAGGAGACTGTGAAGGTGATGAGATTGTGATCAGAGAGAGGAAAGGGGGTGTTTGTGAGGTTGTAGGGGGTGCAAAGATAGGAGAAAACAAGGTCTAATGTATTCCCATCAGAGTGAGTGGAGGACGGTGTCCATTGTGTTCAGGACATTTACTACAAATTACATTTTTCTCTCTTTCTTCCTAATTGAATCTTATGAAACAAAGACATAGATATTCCAATCCCCCTAAATATCCCCCCATCCCCCGCCACTAACTAAAGTCATAAAATCCATTAGTATAGACTGATGAGGTGAGAAGGTGACACCTCTCCACAATGAGGAGAATGTTCCGGCCCCGGAAGTGGGGGAATGTTCTGCCCCTGAAGGGGTTAATCTGGGTTCCCACACTATATATGTGTGTATCATCATCTGCTGGAGATAAAAGACGTCACAGTGACTATGGAGGAAGAGGATGGACATGACTATGGAGGAAGAGGACAGGCATGACTATGGAGGAAGAGGACGGACGTGACTATGGAGGAAGAGGACGGACGTGACTATGGAGGAAGAGGACGGACGTGACTATGGAGGAAGAGGACGGACGTGACTATGGAGGAAGAGGACGGACGTGGCTATGGAGGAAGAGGACGGACGTCGCTATGGAGGAAGAGGACGGACGTGGCTATGGAGGAAGAGGACGGACGTGGCTATGGAGGAAGAGGACGGACATAACTATGGAGGAAGAGGACGGGGGTTGGTTACTGGGTGTAAATAGAACATAACATCTTATTACCTCCTCTGCTGCCACTTCTACCAACGTCTCCTTTCTACTTCTGTCTGTGCCTGACATCACTTCCTGTCTGTACCTGACATCACTTCCTGTCTGTATTCCATAGAGACTTCCTGTCTGGGTAGAAGTGAGATCGCCACCTTGTGGAGCTCAGAGGAACTGCAGCCCCGAGAAGCGTCTGGTAGTGTGACCCCGGCCTTGTGCTGGGTGTGTATGGACTGTAGATCCTTATAGAGGGGTCACCTCCACTCCCACCAAGGGGGACAGAAATATATGACTGCCTAGTCCAGCCTTTCTCAGCCAGGGGTCCTCCAAAGATTTCTAGGGGCTCCTTCAGCAATGAACAATTCCTGTCTCTTAGTAACAAATGGCATCAATGATCTGTAAAATCCATTTCTTGGAATACATCACAGGACACGAAGCATCTTTATAAATCCTTCCTAACACTGTTATGCCCACCTACAGGTGATCGGACATTGGCAAACAATAGACAGGACGTCCCCTTGTAGAGCAGATCTCCGACATAGGAAAGCTTTGTAGCAAGCCATAGCCCATAACAGGAGGGGACGGATCTCTGGGATTCCTGAGGAAAGGAATCACTAACTAGCTGACATCTCCTGAGCGTTCCAAATCAGACTCGTCCTCACAACTTCACAACTTCTCCCAGACACAAAAACATTCCACGCATGTAAACACATACATGTAATCTGACCAACGTCAACATGCTCAACTCTGACAGTCCCAGAATATCCAATGTGTTTGGTGTTTAGTGACATCATATATCATGCCTGCTCAATATACAGGAAATGATCCACTACAGGGACCCATCACCTCCCAATCGTGCCGCTCACCTTCAGGTTTGAGCCACACAAAGGGAAGGTCAAACACACTTTGGTCACCACTATGGGTGGCAGAACTGGCAACATTCCTCCACTTCACTTGGAATCAGTAAGTCTCATTTTAAGGCCGCAGGTCTCCAGGCAAATCCTTGTTAAAATTAAAGCTCAAAAGAGCTCATGATTGTTTACATTTCCATTCAATGAGTTTATTGTGGTGCAGGGAAGTTCAGGCTCTCCAAACTTGTGTGAAATGCCGTCACCTCCACCTGAGTTGCCTGAACCTCCGGTAAGAGATGCTAAAGATGTTCTCCCTAATGAGTCACCCATTTAGAGTATAACTCCGTTCCTGGCTGGGCAGGATTTGGCAACGTGATGTGTAACTTTTTTTGGATCCTTGCTTAGTCAGGAGCTGGAGGGAGTGATGTGCATGTGACAAATCAGCAGGAAGGTATCAGTCTGGGTAAAGATGCCAAACCATTCATTTCAGTCAAATGTTCATCCAGTGTAATGTGTCAGGGAAAGGCATTCACCAATACCTGGTCCTAGGGGTGGGGCAAGAACATGATCTAGTGTTTGGTGTCAGACGAGCCCCCTGTCCTACTGTACCCTTGTGCTGTGTGTTAAACACTCTTTCATTTTTTGTTTGTTTCTCCTTGCAGCCAACATTGGATGCGGCTGGATCGGCACCCCGTCCACCTGGACCCAGCCCCCTTCTCAAGCTTGGGGAAAGGCGGGTGTTCAACATGGAGAGATTATGGGAGCAAAGGAGGCTTTCTAATGCATCCAGTAATATAGAAAGGTTACTGGTGCTCCAACATGAAGCCCTGCTTGGACTTGTCACCTCGGTCAGGGATCAGACTACAGCACTGCAGGACCTTAGTCATGATATCCGGGCCTTATGTCAAGCAGGGGCTGAACAAAATGCACCTTCAGCCAGAAGCTCCCAACCCCCGTGCAGTAGTTGTTTGGGGCAAATGCCAAGGTTGCCACAGAGTTTCCCTGTAGAAAGTGCCGGGGAAGCAGCAGGGGAACAAGCCTTGAAGGTGCCGATTCTGGAACTACCCACTCTGGAGCAGCCCCCTCAAGAAACCCCACCCGAAGACCAGTTTGGCTCCCTCCCCATGGATCCCTCTTCTGCACCTTCCTCACACTCCCCTTGACCACACCCCTACTTTCACATCCTCTCCCGTTGTTTCTACACACCCCTCCTCTCAATCCCATTTCCACCCTTACCTTCCACATCCTGCCCACTCTCCTCAGCCCTCAAATGCCCCTCCCCACATTCTCCCTGTCTTCCATTCCCCCCATTCAACCTCTCCCCCAGCACTCCCTCCCCACCACTCTTTCCCAGCCCCCCACACACTGTACCCCCTCAACCCTCACACCCACCCCCTCTGCAGGAGCCGCCTCCTCCTCCCCATTCATTTTGTATGTTTTTTTGTAATAAACATTATTTGGAAAGTAGCAGAACGTGTCTTTCAAATTGTCAACAATGCATTTGGGGTAATAATGGTGGCTTGGTCATGTCGGGAATCCAACACAGGTGCTTTTCTGAGTATGGCTACCAATAATTCCAAATAGCGAACACTAACAAAGCAGCACTTCAGAAAGAAAACTAAAAGGTGACCCTTCCAGAGGCATTGGTGGTGAGACTCTTTGGCCTTTCTGCTGCTTTCACCTGGTGGTCTGTCCTGCAAATAGTTTTAGCTGTTCCACAAATATGTTCCCTGTGCTACTTCATTGACACACACTATACAAGAAGTGTGTAATATCCAGGACACCAGGCGTGACACCAGGACACAACTTACACACAGTAACCTGCCAAGGAATGCTAGAGACACAGAAAAGTTGGGAGAATAAGAAGAAGGCCTTCTGTTGTTTGGACTATCATTATGCTGGACTAACTGGACCCAGACTAAGTTTGCTTTACACCCCGTGTAACATCTTGCCCCGAGATTGGTTGGGGAGCATAGGATCTTTAGCTGCCTGATTCTAGACGTGTGTGCCTATGGAATTTATGTGCCCAGTGGACACTTGTTCCTCACTTAATTCCCTCCCCACCTCTTGTTGCCAAAACACTGACATGTGAATGAGGAACAAGTTGGATCCAAGTGGTATGTGTGGAGCAGATAGACAATTTGCCCATTAGGGCCCCTTCTTTTCTGGGGGACATTGCATGTAACTGGTCTCATCCATAACTGATAGTCCTTCCAAGAGCAGCTTTCAAGTCATGTGACTTCTGTGTAATGCCAATCCCAACTAGAGATGAGGTGATGGGAGACATCTTGACAGAGTTGGGCCACAGGATCCCCCCACACATTGTCTACTTGGCTGCACCCCCTTTTGGCAGTCTGCACAACTCCACTCCACCAAGCTATGTAGACGTCCCTGGATGGAATGAAGAGCTACTCCAAACGTGAACAATGTAACGTGAATGGAGTGTTCTGTGTAAACTGTTAATCAAAAAGAATAAATACGAGCGCATCTATATAGCAGCTGAACATAAGGTACCAAACACCCTCAAAACAATATATATCACAAGATGCAGCGCTAATGACTATAACATATATGCATAAATCAAGAAATCTGTCATAAATGACTAAACAGTTGAAAGTTCATAAAATGGGTGACTTTAGTGCTCTCTTCTCCTATATATCCTCCTGATGGTCAGGCGTTTGTGCAGAATAGTGCTGAAGGGGTGCACACTCACCAGAACGCACAGATAAATGAGCGTTTATTATAGATTCCCCTTTAGGATCATCAACTGGACATGCTGTGGTATTACGACAAAACACCTTCCAGACCTCCTAGATGTTCCTGTATATTCCCTGGTTTAGATGACCTGCGTACTTCTCCTTAGGATCAGCATACGATTCGTACCCCACAGAGAGATGAGTGGCTAGAATGGGTACTCCCCAAGGGAGTCAGAACAAAACGCATCCATAGTGTAGTAGGTCATATAAGGATTTATTTAAAATTCAGCAACCCGTGTACACGGTATAAGGTAAACAAAATGGACTAACCGTCCAGTATTAAAAATGACCGCCGGAGCGCCACGATGCTCCGGCGGTATGACGTCACGGCGTTCTTGGCTCCTCCTACGCGTTTCGTGCACACGCACGTCGTCTGGGGGGATGTGCCACTGAACGCCGGGCCGTGCGACGTTCATTTATATGCTAGGCGCATGCGCTTTGGAAAGGCGCCATCATCCTGAAGTCTGACCACGAACGATCGGATCTTCATACCAGCGCCATTTTTCATTAGTTTTGCATACTAATAAGTGTACTCGGCTGGTTATCATTTTCAAGCATTATGCTTTTATCCTTCAAAACCTTCCAATCAATATTACTGACCACCAAGCCGATTAGTACACATTTTACTTTATATGGTGATAGGATAATTATATTTCCAATTAGCCAGAGATAGATTCCGAATCAAAAATGGTCTATTGTGTGTGGCACTAGCATATAAACTATATGCCAAAATATATTATACATTAAAATACAATTTTAATATGAGTCAAACATACCCAATGTAGTGCAATTAAAATAAAGGACTACCATAAGTCCTTACTAAAATATAGATTATAAATTATAAAATAGTATATAAAATACAGTATCTATCAATCAATACAAATGGATTTAAATAGATGGTCCAAAGGTTTACTAAAAGGGGACATAGATGTATTGAGCCAACAGCATCTTATCCTATTTTCTGAATATATAGTTTTAACTGTTATTGATGAAACAGTTAAGATCTATATCTATATTGTGACCTTTGGGCTGCAGCGTTTGGAGTTCATATATCCAGCGCGTTTCGAGCTGAGAGACTTTCCGTATTTTGTTTATCCCCCTCCAATGGGGTTGTACAGTATCTATCCCAACAAATTTCAGGGTTGATGGATCATTATTATGTTTACATTTGAAGTGATAAGACAATGAATGATCTTTATATCCCTTTTTAATATTACTGATATGTTCTCTCAGTCTATCACGTAGACGTCTGGTAGTACGCCCCACATACTGGAGTTTGCAAGAGCATTCAAGGAGATATACTACGTTCTTACTGTAGCAGGTTATACAATTGTCTATTTTATATGATCTTCCTGTAGTGCATGAAGAGAAGGTAAATAGTTTCTGTCTCCTTACGTTATTAATCTTACAAATAACGCACTTATTACACGGAAAGAAACCTTTTATATTTGGTGCAAAAGTAATCTTCTCTGGAGGATCAATGACGTTTGGTGCTAATCGATGTCTTAATGAAGTGGCTTTCTTGTAAATAACTTCAGGTTTTACTGGAAGAATTTTAGAAAGAATAGGGTCCGCCATCAACACATTCCAGTTTTTATTTATAATGTGTTTAATGGCTCTATGCTGTGTAGAATATGTGGTTAAAAACGGACAAGACAAAGACCTATTGGTTATGCTTTTTTCCTCCAACAGTGTATTTCTATTTAGATTAGCCACTTGTTGTATGGTGTCATCCATATTCTGTTGGGAATAACCTTTTTCCACAAATTTCATTTTTAAGGTTTCAGCCTGTGTGTGATACATATCTAATTTGGTACAATTCCTACGTATTCTAGTGAATTGACCTTTGGGGATATTAGCTAACCATACGGGATGATGGCAACTGTCTAACGGGATGAAACTATTCCTGTCCGTTTTTTTAAAAAAGGATTTGGTAGTAATCATCCCATTGTCATTTGATAATGTCAAATCCAAAAAGTTTATCTCTGTGTTACTAAATACATAGCTGAATTCAATATTGCATGTATTGTCATTTAATGTTTTAAAAAAGTTATGTAGAGATTCCTCTTTCCCATTCCATAATAAGAACACGTCATCTATAAATCTTTTGTAAAATAATAGCTCCGGCCATTCTCTTGCGTAAATTAAAAACTCCTCCCAATACGCCATAAAAAGATTTGCTAGACTGGGGGCAAACTTTGCCCCCATTGCTACTCCTTTGGTTTGCAAAAAATATTTGTGGTCAAACCAGAAATAGTTGTTCTGCATTGCAAACTGCAGTAATGTTAAAATATACTCAATATGTAGGGGAGATAAAGTGCTTAGAGTGTCTAAAAAATATTTTGCAGCATCCAACCCATCTTCATGTGCAATGTTGCTGTATAAGGATGTGACATCCGCTGTAACTAAAAAAGTCTGAGATGAAACTTCAATATCTTTAATCTCATTTAAAATATGCTTCGTATCTTTTAAAAATGATGGAGTTTGCGTGACCAGCGGCTGCAGGAAGTAATCTATATATTCTCCTGCTTTTTTTAAAAAAACGGACAGGAATAGTTTCATCCCGTTAGACAGTTGCCATCATCCCGTATGGTTAGCTAATATCCCCAAAGGTCAATTCACTAGAATACGTAGGAATTGTACCAAATTAGATATGTATCACACACAGGCTGAAACCTTAAAAATGAAATTTGTGGAAAAAGGTTATTCCCAACAGAATATGGATGACACCATACAACAAGTGGCTAATCTAAATAGAAATACACTGTTGGAGGAAAAAAGCATAACCAATAGGTCTTTGTCTTGTCCGTTTTTAACCACATATTCTACACAGCATAGAGCCATTAAACACATTATAAATAAAAACTGGAATGTGTTGATGGCGGACCCTATTCTTTCTAAAATTCTTCCAGTAAAACCTGAAGTTATTTACAAGAAAGCCACTTCATTAAGACATCGATTAGCACCAAACGTCATTGATCCTCCAGAGAAGATTACTTTTGCACCAAATATAAAAGGTTTCTTTCCGTGTAATAAGTGCGTTATTTGTAAGATTAATAACGTAAGGAGACAGAAACTATTTACCTTCTCTTCATGCACTACAGGAAGATCATATAAAATAGACAATTGTATAACCTGCTACAGTAAGAACGTAGTATATCTCCTTGAATGCTCTTGCAAACTCCAGTATGTGGGGCGTACTACCAGACGTCTACGTGATAGACTGAGAGAACATATCAGTAATATTAAAAAGGGATATAAAGATCATTCATTGTCTTATCACTTCAAATGTAAACATAATAATGATCCATCAACCCTGAAATTTGTTGGGATAGATACTGTACAACCCCATTGGAGGGGGATAAACAAAATACGGAAAGTCTCTCAGCTCGAAACGCGCTGGATATATGAACTCCAAACGCTGCAGCCCAAAGGTCACAATATAGATATAGATCTTAACTGTTTCATCAATAACAGTTAAAACTATATATTCAGAAAATAGGATAAGATGCTGTTGGCTCAATACATCTATGTCCCCTTTTAGTAAACCTTTGGACCATCTATTTAAATCCATTTGTATTGATTGATAGATACTGTATTTTATATACTATTTTATAATTTATAATCTATATTTTAGTAAGGACTTATGGTAGTCCTTTATTTTAATTGCACTACATTGGGTATGTTTGACTCATATTAAAATTGTATTTTAATGTATAATATATTTTGGCATATAGTTTATATGCTAGTGCCACACACAATAGACCATTTTTGATTCGGAATCTATCTCTGGCTAATTGGAAATATAATTATCCTATCACCATATAAAGTAAAATGTGTACTAATCGGCTTGGTGGTCAGTAATATTGATTGGAAGGTTTTGAAGGATAAAAGCATAATGCTTGAAAATGATAACCAGCCGAGTACACTTATTAGTATGCAAAACTAATGAAAAATGGCGCTGGTATGAAGATCCGATCGTTCGTGGTCAGACTTCAGGATGATGGCGCCTTTCCAAAGCGCATGCGCCTAGCATATAAATGAACGTCGCACGGCCCGGCGTTCAGTGGCACATCCCCCCAGACGACGTGCGTGTGCACGAAACGCGTAGGAGGAGCCAAGAACGCCGTGACGTCATACCGCCGGAGCATCGTGGCGCTCCGGCGGTCATTTTTAATACTGGACGGTTAGTCCATTTTGTTTACCTTATACCGTGTACACGGGTTGCTGAATTTTAAATAAATCCTTATATGACCTACTACACTATGGATGCGTTTTGTTCTGACTCCCTTGGGGAGTACCCATTCTAGCCACTCATCTCTCTGTGGGGTACGAATCGTATGCTGATCCTAAGGAGAAGTACGCAGGTCATCTAAACCAGGGAATATACAGGAACATCTAGGAGGTCTGGAAGGTGTTTTGTCGTAATACCACAGCATGTCCAGTTGATGATCCTAAAGGGGAATCTATAATAAACGCTCATTTATCTGTGCGTTCTGGTGAGTGTGCACCCCTTCAGCACTATTCTGCACAAACGCCTGACCATCAGGAGGATATATAGGAGAAGAGAGCACTAAAGTCACCCATTTTATGAACTTTCAACTGTTTAGTCATTTATGACAGATTTCTTGATTTATGCATATATGTTATAGTCATTAGCGCTGCATCTTGTGATATATACTGTGTAAACTGTTGCAGCATTTCACAAGAGGAAGCAAACCAAGATTGGGAGTAGCTGCAGACAGCAAGCAGACAACTTCAATCTTTATGTATCCCAGCTTAGGATTGAAGGAGCTGGTTTACCTCTCGGAAACATGCAATCCTATCTGCTACAGTCCTAAAGCTGGACTTGCCAGAAAACACTTCGTTTGGACATCACCAGAAATTCCAGGTAAGCAAGATTGTCCAGTGCAGCTGGAGCTAGCAGAGTCCTGCAATGCTTTAGGGACATGCAGATCAGCTCCAACTGCAATGAAGAAGATTGCCGACCTGCAAAGGCTGAAGAAGGCTACAACACAGGGCACTGTCCAAGAGAAATAGAACATTTATTACCAACAATCAATAGAAAACTATAAAACATCATAAAAAATTGTAACTAAACTAAAATTGCTGCCTGAAATAGGCTCCAAGGCTGGGCTGGTCCTCGTCTGGTTCCACCTCCAGGGCTTGCTCCAGGGCCTGGATCCAGCGGCACATCCAGCCCAGGAGGCCACGAATGTCTGGATCGGGGAACAATGTAGAAAAAGCCAAACAAAATGTATTATCTGTAATAAAAAAGGAGACAGACTTGCTTCACACAACAACAGCATGCAATGCTTGTCTACCTTTGTCCATTATCCTGAAAGCACTCTATGCTGTTGTCACCTCATAATTGGAACACAGAACTTACATTTCTTGCCTGGATGATATCATGGCCCAAGGAGTGAGCTTGGAATCCTTAGTCCTAGATTACCCGCTTCCCACCCGCAATGTACTGTGGCCAGGCGGCAGCTACAGGCAAAGCAATGTACTTGTACGTCACTCTGGCTGTAGTAACACAGGAGGCACACCACGCACCTGAGCCGGCACACAGCGCTCCCCTCCCCCGACTGCTGTGTCTGGTGGATACAGCGGAATGAAGATCCCAGTGATTGTGACCCGGTGATCATGTGATCTCTAGGTGATCCCAATGTAAGCAGTTGTTATGAATCAATCTCATTCATAACAGCTCTGCTTCTCCTCCTAGTGAGCTGTGATTGGCCCACAGCTGTCACATGATACATGGGGCCAATCACAGCACCCTGTACCATGTGACCAGCTCCAGCCAATCACAGATCACTATCTTGAGCTGTCAAAAATCGAACTCACTGATGACAGTTGATGAATGAGTTCGGTTCTGACAGCAAGCTTTGCATTGCAGGAGAAATCACCATTATTTCTACAGCAAAGAAAAATGTGAAAAAAAAATCCCTGATCACCCCCCTCCCCCCCACAGTAGTACAATGGTTACCATGGTAACATCCTACTATTCTGATAAAAGTATTAAAAAAAAAAATATACCATATTGAGAATTTAAAAAAAAATGTTTTTAAGGTTTTTTATTTACTTTCTTAACTACTTGCCGACCACTTACCCGCATTTTGTGGGCGAGCAGCAGCTCTTGGCAAAGTGGCGTAATCTGCATCACTTCCTGTTTTGGGGTGTCAATGCGCCTGCACCCCCACTGCCCCCCCGGTCAGTCCAGGGAGAGAAGAGAGAACACGGCACCGAGTAAAAGCACCACTACATTGTACACACATGTTAGATTAGCACATTTAACCCTTTGATGGCCCCGTCACCCAGCCAGTGCCATTAGTACAGTGTCAGTATATAGAATGTATCACTGATCTCTGTATTCCTGCCACTAGTGACATCACATAGTGTCAGGGTCAGTAAGCCCCTCCCAGCCAGGGTCAGCTGGCGTTAGATTGGCCGCACACTGTCGCACTCACGCTATAGGTCGCTGATCACCGCCATTACTAGTATAGTGTTTGTACGGATCAATATATTGATCATGAACAGAACTATACTAGTGCCGGCTTTGTATAGTGTCCCCAATACTCAGTGTTAGCCGGATCGGCCCGGTCACTGCCAGCACTAGTGTTCAGCCCCTCCACTGTTCTTCACAGAAGATTTGTACCAATTGTGGGCCAAGGCAATTTATACACCACAATACATGGCGACACCCAAATTCAGCTCTTGTCACACAATTCACATGGAACTCTATCACCGTTTATGAAATTAAAACTTTTCTGGGCCGAACCCTCAACATGGACATTACAGAAAAGAATGAATTGCAGTCATATTGGTCCGCAGACCCGATTCATCGTATGTCCGTGTTCTCTGCTGGTACATATATGTCCAACATGGACCAGCAATGTACTGGAACGTCGCTGGACTTGGACTGGTTATACCGGGAGGATGCTTGCAGCTACAGGCATCATTCTAGTGCTGGTTTATTAGCTGGTGGGCGGCTTTCATGTAAAAGTAATCCTAGTGGCCAATTAGCTGCAGAATTGTTTTTACAAACAGCGAGATGGGACATCATTTTAAATTATTTCCTATAGCAGCAAATCTGATGAGATGAATGAAGTGGGTGTAAAGTGGAAGCAGTGGATGTGCAGGGAGCAGCATCTTGAGCACAAAGCACTTTATGTTGTGGATGGATTTGCACACGGTTCAGTTTCCTTCATTTATTGATAAACCCCATAAGACCAATGAAGTGGGTGTAAAGTGGAAGCAGTGGATGTGCAGAGAATAGGATTTGGAGCCCCGAGCTCTTTATCTCTGAATGTCTCCACATATTTGTAGTGTATTTGTGATGATTTCTGTGCACACACAATAGGACAGCGCTGTGACACATAATGCTCTTCTAGATGACAGGGAATCCTTCCCTTTGTTACAGCAGCAGTCCGCTAGAAGGTTTTTGTAGGTTTGGAGTTGTTACACATAGCGCGGGTTTTATCCATTTATAGTGATGACATCATTGCCCAAATCTGGGGGTCACCAGCCATTTCCACCCTTTACTCCCAGCTGGGGGGCTTTGTATCCATATACCAGATGTTCTACAGGACTAAATCTGCAATCAATGTTACTGCAAAATCAAAGGGGCCAAAACCCCACCCCCGAGGAGTCCTATATTTCTGTCCCCCTTGGTGGGAGTGGAGGTGACCCCTCTATAAGGATCTACAGTCCATACACACCCAGCACAAGGCCGGGGTCACACTACCAGATGCTTCTCGGGGCTGCAGTTCCTCTGAGCTCCACAAGGTGGGGATCTCACTTCTACCCAGACAGGAGGTCTCTATGGAAGACAGGAAGTGATGTCAGGTACAGACAGGAAGTCTCTATGGAAGACAAACAAGTGATGTCAGACAGGAAGTGATGTCAGGTAAAGACAGGAAGTGATGTCAGATACAGACAGGACATTTTAGGGGAGAGGTAAATCAGGAGAAAGCAAAGAGGAGACATTCCTGGATCTGGCGGTAGAGGAGGTAATATGTAGATGAACCCCTTCAGGGGGAGGAGTTGATGATAATATATTCGCTCCCAAAGCTGGCCTACATGGTTCAGTTTTATCGTTCAGCCAGCGGGATGACCATAAAAACTGAAGTGATCCCCCCATCCACACATTGGAGGTGGATGGGGGAATCCTCCCCGCTGCACTCTTGTATTCTGACAATGGGGGGACTCCTCTGCTCTCAGAATACACAGATAAGCACTGACGTTATTGGCTGCAGCCGCTGGGGGAGTGGCTTTTATCCGGCAGTGGCCACACATGGATGGAAATGTGAGCGATCCCTGCTGAACCAGCTGAATTTCCATGGATCTATGGTCACCTTCAGTGACTTCCTCCCCCTCATCTCCTTCATGATGGAAGTCATGCTGAGATCATCTCCCATTGGCTGAGCAATATTCTCATTTGTCTCTCAGCTCCTTCTTGCTATTCCTCGTCCTGCCTGTTGTTTCCTTGGATTGATTTTCTGTGTAGTGACCCCGGCTTGGTCTCTTGGATGCGCTCGTCTGTTGCTTGCCCTGACCTTTCTCCTGATTCCTGGATCTCCTCCTCATCTCTCCTCCATATCCTCTTACACAGCTTTTCTCCACACCTGCAGTGACCCTGGGGGGAGGAAACTTGGCACCAGCCAAATCCATCCCCACCATTAGGGGCTCTGGAGACAATTGTCTGCTATTTACACTCCGTTCCTCCGCACGTCACCTGATCACATGACAGCTTACTTCCACAGATTCCGGACAGATTTCTGGATGGTAAAGGTCAAAGGTCACTCTTCAGTTTAGGAGAGGTAGGACGCACCCAGGAACAGTGATTTGGTTTGTATGGGAGCCTCATATAGAGGACCCCTCAAATCTCCCCATCCAAATGTCCCTCCATCCAGAGTCTATATGTCCTATGACATCACACTGACCTCACAGCTCCTCCTCCCAATGTCCTCCATCCAGAGTCAGAGAATCCTATGACATCACACTGACCTCACAGCTCCTCCTATCAATGTCCCTCCATCCAGAGTCAGAGAATCCTATGACATCACACTGACCTCACAGCCCCTCCTCCCAATGTCCCTCCTTCCAGAGTCAGAGAATCCTATGACATCACACTGACCTCACAGCTCCTCCCCCCAATGTCCATCCATCCAGAGTCAGAGAATCCTATGACATCACACTGACCTCACAGCTCCTCCTCCCAATGTCCCTCCATCCAGAGTCAGAGAATCCTATGACATCACACTGATCTCACAGCTCCTCCTCCCAATGTCTCTCCATCTAGAGTCAGAGAATTCTATGACATCACTCTGACCTCACAGCTCCTCCTCCCAATGTCCCTCCATGCAGAGTCAGAGAATCCTATGACATCACACTGACCTCACAGCTCCTCCTCCCAATGTCCCTCCATCTGACTTTTTTCTGATGCTCTTAGGATGTGGGACCCCTTGGTATCCTCACATGTAAAGTGGGACTGTTGGTCCTGCGTTGTATGTAATGACATCAGAATGCTGCAACAAGCCTATACCCTGCGTAGTGTGGGGGTCCTGTGGGGGGGACATTATACCTCAGCCTGAAGTGGGGCTTTAATAAAATGGAGACCTGAATGGAGAGGTGAGGAGGATTCTGGGAATATCATTTGATGTGACTCTTTGTGTTCAGATGTAGAGTTTTCCTCCTGTGAAGTCTGGAGATCATATGACATCACATTGCCTCCACCTCCCTCCCTGATAGAAGAGAGAAAGAAGAAGAAGATTCTAGAAGTCACCAGAGAGATCACTGAGCTGCTGACAGGAGAGGTGAGCAGTGCCGGGAATTCTGGGACATTCTCCAGTAACAGACAAGGGATGTGTCTGGATGGTGACTGTATCATTGTGTGTGTCAGGTTCCTATAAGGTGTCAGGGTGTCACTGTCTATTTCTCCATGGAGGAGTGGGAGTATTTAGAAGGACACAAGGATCTCTACAAGGACGTCATGATGGACAATCAGCCGCCCCTCACATCACCGGGTAAGAGGAGACTTTATTGTAAAGGAGAGAGCAGTACGGAGGATCCACCTAGATCCCCCATCATCTGATAAACACATAGAAACAATGGATTCAGTCAGTGTGTGTGTTTCCTACAGATGGATCCAGTCATGGGAACCCACCAGAGAGATGTCCCCGTCCTCTGTATTCCCGGGATTCCACACAGGAAGGTCACACCATCCCTCACTATCATCAGGTAGATGAGGAACAATCACTGACAGTATCATTAGGATCTGTACATTATCTGCATTGTTACCATTGATGGCATTTTTATTATATATTCAGAGTGGAGACCTGAGAGAATTTGAGGGTAAAGCAGAAGAAGAAGAGGCGTATGTGAGGGATGATCAGCAGTCTATGGAGGAGGATGGAATAACGGGGACATTTATAGAGGAGGACACTCCTACAGAGATCAGCACAGGTGGGTCATGAACACTAAATCCATTCCTCCACCCATACTGCTCACTGATTGGTCCAGAGTAGGGCGGGGACTGGGTGATATCAGCCTGTAATCCCCTGGTCACTTTCCTGAGCTGTGTTCCCCGTCCTGTATTCCTGGATTTCTCTCGGATAATCTTCCTTCTCTGTGCTGCAGACACAATTTATGTATCTAGACTGGATTTATGGAGGTTCTGGGGATCAGCTGGCAGCAATATGTGGATTTTCACCATAGATATTACTAGACCTAGGTGCCTGGGGTATGAGTCTTGTATCTTTTTCCCCATATCTGGGTCTAGCAAGATTTCTGAAAGAACAATTACTTGCTCTGTGGTCTGCTGGCTGTGCCGGGTGGAGGGATATGTCTGTAGTGTCTCAGACCCAAGTCACTGAGTGCAGTCTCAGGAGATGGGAGGCAGCGGTGTGGGATCTCTGCAACTTGTCTACAGTAAATATTTAAGCTTCCACTGATTACTGAATACCAATATTATGAGTCCTGACCCTTACACTGTATAATTTATATTGTACATTACATACTCCTGACCCCTGCACTATATACTCTATGTTGTACATTACATACTCCTGACCCCTGCGCTATATACTATATGTTGTACATTACATACTCCTGACCCCTGCACTATATACTCTATGTTGTACATTACATACTCCTGACCCCGGCACTATATACTCTATGTTGTACATTACATACTCCTGACCCCTGCGCTATATACTATATGTTGTACATTACATACTCCTGACCCCTGCACTATATACTCTATGTTGTACATTACATTCTCCTGACCCCTGCACTATATACTCTATGTTATACATTACATCCTCCTGACCCCTGCACTATATACTCTATGTTGTACATTACATACTCCTGACCCCGGCACTATATACTCTATGTTGTACATTACATACTCCTGACCCCTGCGCTATATACTCTATGTTGTACATTACATACTCCTGACCCCGGCACTATATACTCTATGTTGTACATTACATACTCCTGACCCCTGCGCTATATACTCTATGTTGTACATTACATACTCCTGACCCCTGCGCTATATACTATATGTTGTACATTACATACTCCTGACCCCTGCACTATATACTCTATGTTATACATTACATCCTCCTGACCCCTGCACTATATACTCTATGTTGTACATTACATCCTCCTGACCCCTGCTCTATATACTCTATGTTGTACATTACATACTCCTGACCCCTGCTCTATATACTCTATGTTGTACATTACATACTCCTGACCCCTGCACTATATACTCTATGTTGTACATTACATACTCCTGACCCCTGCACTATATACTCTATGTTGTACATTACATACTCCTGACCCCTGCACTATATACTCTATGTTGTACATTACATACTCCTGACCCCTGCACTATATACTCTATGTTGTACATTACATACTCCTGACCCCTGCACTATACACTCTACCGTCCTGACATTTGGGGGATATCTGTACCGTCCTGACATTTGGGGGATATCTGTACTGTCCTGACATTTGGGGGATATCTGTACCGTCCTGACATTTGGGGGATATCTGTACCGTCCTGACATTTGGGGGATATCTGTACTGTTCTGACATTTGGGGGATATCTGTACTGTTCTGACATTTGGGGGATATCTGTACCGTTCTGACATTTGGGGAATATCTGTACTGTTCTGACATTTTGGGGTGATCTGTACCGTCCTGACATTTGGGGGATATCTGTACCGTCCTGACATTTGGGGGATATCTGTACTGTTCTGACATTTGGGGGATATCTGTACTGTTCTGACATTTGGGGGATATCTGTACCGTTCTGACATTTGGGGAATATCTGTACTGTTCTGACATTTGGGGGATATCTGTACCGTCCTGACATTTGGGGGATATCTGTACCGTCCTGACATTTGGGGGGATATCTGTACTGTCCTGACATTTGGGGGATATCTGTACTGTTCTGACATTCTTGGACCTCAAGAAATGAGATTGGCTGTCAGTACTTCAGGATTGATCAATATTCAATATATACCATAGTTTGTAAACTCTATAACTTTCCTAAAAACTAAATAATACATCCTAATTTGGGTTATTTTCACCAAAGACATGTAGCAGAATACATCTCGGCCTAAATGTATGAAGAACAATTATTTATTTGTAAACTTTTATAACCGAAACAAAGAAAACATATCTTTATTTAAAAACGTGTTCTTTTTTTGGGAAGAAAATGAAGCCATCCATTGTATACAACTGTCATGTGACCTACAGTGATTGTTCACAGCAGGTCACATGGTACTTACAATGGGGCCGAAACACAGATCTGTCATTGGCCGTGTCCGAGGTACGTGGTTGGTGACAGATCACGCTGCTGCACGGCTCTGCTGGCGTGCAAATTGTGCAAGCCTGGAAAGACGCCATATGGCGTTCACCCGGAGGGACGAGGTGCTAACCCGGCCACCATCTGGCCATAGACCGAGCGGGAACCGGCTAAAAACACTGAACCTTGGGGTACCCCACTAATAACACTGAACCTTGGGGTACACCACTAATAACACTGAACCTTGGGGTACCCCACTGACACCCCCAGACCAGAGTATGATTCATTTACCACTACTCTCTGAATACAATTTTTCCAGCCTATAGACTTTACCTTTCACATTAGCCGTGTGTGGGGAACTGTGTCCAAGTATACCACGCCCACCGCCACCCCTCTGTCCAAGTATACCACGTCCACCGCCACCCCTCTGTCCGAGTATACCACGTCCACCGCCACCCCTCTGTCCAAGTATACCACGTCCACCGCCACCCCTCTGTCCAAGTATACCACGTCCACCGCCACCCCTCTGTCCAAGTATACCACGTCCACCGCCACCCCTCTGTCCAAGTATACCACGCTCACCGCCACCCCTCTGTCCAAGTATACCACGTCCACCGCCACCCCTCTGTCCAAGTATACCACGTCCACCGCCACCCCTCTGTCCAAGTATACCACGTCCACCGCCACCCCTCTGTCCAAGTATACCACGTCCCCTGCCACGCCTCTGTCCAAGTATACCATGTCTACAGCCACCCCTCATCCAAGTATACGACGTCCACTGCCACTCCTCTGTCTAAGTATACCACGTCCACCGCCACCCCTCTGTCCGAGTATACCACGTCCACTGCCACCCCTCTGTCCAAGTATACCACGTCCACCGCCACCCCTCTGTCTAACTATACCATGTCCACCGCCATCCCTCTGTCCAAGTATACCACGTCCACCGCCATCCCTCTGTCCAAGTATACCACGTCCACCGCCATCCCTCTGTCCAAATATACCACGTCCACCTCCACCCCTCTGCCCAAGTATACCACATCCACAGCCACCTCTCTGTCTAAGTATACCACGTCCACAGCCACCCCTCTGTCCAAGTATACCACGTCCACCGCCACCCCTCTGTCCAAGTATACCACGTCCACCGCCACCCCTCTGTCCAAGTATACCACGTCCACCGCCATCCCTCTGTCCAAGTATACCACGTCCACCGCCATCCCTCTGTCCAAGTATACCACGTCCACAGCCACCCCTCTGTCCAAGTATAACACGTCCACAGCAATCCCTCTGTCCAAGGATTTTAGTACCTTCAATCTAACCTGTTTCATGATGATTCAATCCCAGCTCACCTCTACATGTTTTCTACAGTAAACATTTAAGTTTCCACTGATTACAGAATACTAATACTGTGAGTCCTGACCCCTTATACTATATAACTTGTACATTACATACCCCTGACCCCTGCACTATATACTCTGTTGTATATTACATACTCCTGACCCCTGCACTATATACTCTATGTTGTATATTACATACTCCTGACCCCTGCACTATATACTCTGTTGTACATTACATACTCCTGACCCCTGCACTATATACTCTGTTGTACATTACATACTCCTGACCCCTGCACTATATACTCCATGTTGTACATTACATCCTCCTGATCCCTGCACTATATACCCTATGTTGTACATTACATACTCCTGACCCCTGCACTATATACTCTATGTTGTACATTACATACTCCTGACCCCTGCACTATATACTCTATGTTGTACATTACATACTCCTGACCCCTGCACTATATACTCTATGTTGTACATTACATACTCCTGACCCTTGCACTATATACTCTATGTTGTACATTACATACTCCTGACCCCTGCACTATATACTCTATGTTGTACATTACATACTCCTGACCCCTGCACTATATACTCCATGTTGTACATTACATCCTCCTGACCCCTGCACTATATACTCTATGTTGTAC
The DNA here is from genome assembly GCF_062004578.1 of Staurois parvus. Taxonomy (NCBI): domain Eukaryota; kingdom Metazoa; phylum Chordata; class Amphibia; order Anura; family Ranidae; genus Staurois; species Staurois parvus. The sequence continues at coordinate 1,910,535 of NW_028318516.1, forward strand.
ATTCCATAGCCCTGACTTCTCTCCCCCCTTCCCCCACTGCTATATATACACATAATATGGATTCTCTTTTGTTCCCCCCATTTTCTACCAGCTGGACATTTTATATCGGATGATGTGATTGGAGCACAGACTTTTACATGGTGATAATAATGTGATAACATCCTCCAACTTTGGACCCTTAAACAGAAAGTGATAATGAGGGAGGAGTCAATACCCCAATGATGGTGGTCTTCAGGATCAGTCCAGTCTTCATCTTGGTTGTTCTCCCCCCATCCTCACTCTCTGACCTCTGGTGGGGCTCAGCCCCGCTGTTCTTCATGACTAAATCATGGACTAAATAAGGAAGTGCAGTACTTCTTGTGTTGGGAAGATGGCGATGAGTGATAGAGGGGGTGGGGACCCTCGTCCTATAATCCCCTCATCACTGTCCCTCCTATAAAAGACAGTTCTGGTTGTTTCCTCACTCTCTGACTAAGGTCCATGAATAAAGAAATGACCTGGTAGGAGATCAGAGGAGCCATTTCCTAGTTCCCTTGAGGGTGGAATTGTAAGCTCCTCAGAGACCAAGCTGCCTGATGTGGGCGGAGTCCTGGTTTGGGGGAACCAATCAGCTCCTGTCTAGTAATCCTCTTTGTCTTTGTATTTTAGTCCATGGCCGGGAGATGAGGAAAACCTCCGAGGATTGTCTCACTTTGTCTCCAGACTGGAAAGTAGAAGATGAGGACATCACACAGTATAGTCCAGGAGAAAACCCGGCTCCCTCCAATGTCCATCCGGCACCACCCAGTGTAGATGGACCATCTGATTCCTTGTATCCTGAGGAACCTCAGACTGTGCGGGACCGGGCCGGCCTTCCAACAGGGAAGAGCTTCTCCTGTACTGAGTGCGGGAAGAGGTTCCGTTCTAAGTACAATCTTAATGTGCATAAAAGATCTCACACGGGGGAGAAGCCTTATTCCTGTCCTGAGTGTGGGAAATGTTTTTCACAGAAGTCCAGTCTTTACACACATCAGAGATCTCACACAGGGAAAAAGCCGAATTCCTGTCCTGTGTGCAGGAAATGTTTTTCATTGAAATCCAATTTTCACACTCATCAGAGAACCCACACGGAGGGAAAGCCATATTCCTGTCCTGAGTGTGTGAAATGTTTTTCAGAGAAGTCCCATCTTTCCAGTCATCAGCAATCTCACACGGGGGAGAAGCCGTATTCCTGTCCTGAGTGCGGGAAATGTTTTTCAGAGAAGTCCAATCTTCACACACATCAGAGATCTCACACAGGGGAGAAACCATATTCCTGTCCTGAGTGTGGGAAATGTTTTTTAGATAGGCCCAGTCTTTCCAAACATCAGAGATCTCACACAGGAGAGAAGCTGTATACCTGTTCTGAGTGTGGGAAATGTTTTTCAGGCAAGTCCAGTCTTAACATACATCAGAGATCTCACACAGGAGAGAAGCTGTATTCCTGTTCTGAGTGCGGGAAATGTTTTTCAGGCAAGTCCACTCTTAATATACATCAGAGATCTCACACGGGGGAGAAGCCATATTCCTGTCCTGAGTGTGGGAAATGTTTTTCACAGAAGTCCCATCTTTATACACATCAGAGATCTCACACAGGGGAAAAGCCATATTCCTGTCCTGAGTGTGGGAAATGTTTTTCACAGAAGTGCAATCTTTACGCACATCAGAGATGTCACACGGGGGAGAAGCCATATTCCTGTGTTGAGTGCGGGAAATGTTTTTCAGAGAAGTCCAGTCTTCATAAACATCAGAGATCTCATACGGGGGAGAAGCCGTATTCCTGTTTTGAGTGCGGGAAATGTTTTAAACAGAAGTCCCATCTTTGCAGTCATCAGAAGTCTCACACGAGAGATGATGTATTCTTGTCCTGAGTGCGGGAAATGTTTTTCACAGAAGTACAATCTTTCCAGACATCAAAGATCTCACACGGGGAGAAGCCATATTCCTGTCTTAAGTGTGGGAAATGTTTTTGAGCTAAGACCAGTCTTTCCATTCATCAGATATCTCACACGGGTGAGAAGCCACTTTCCTGTCCTGAGTGCGGGAAATGTTTTTCACAAAAGTCCAGTCTTTCCAACCATCAGAGATCTCACATGTGGAAGAAGCTACTTTCCTGTCCTGTGTACGGGAAATGTTTTTCACAAAAGTCTGATCTTTACAGACATTAGATATCTCACACAGGGGAGAAGCTGTATTCTTTTTTTGTGTGCGGGAAATGTTTTTTGAAGAAATCTGATCTTTCCAAACATCAGAGATCTCACACAGGGGAGAAGCCATACTCCTGAGTGCTGGGAAAGTTTTTCATATACAGGTGAAACTTAAAAAATTAGAATATGGTGCCAAAGTTGATTTATTTCAGTGCAGCAACTTAAAAGGTGAAACTAATATATGAGACTCATTCCATGCAAAGCAAGATAGTTCCAGCCGTGATTTGTCATCATTGTGATGATTATGGCTTACAGCTCATGAAAACCCCAAATCCACAATCTCAGAAAATGAGAATATTCCATGCAATCAATAAAACACGGATTGTACATAGAACAATATCGCACCTCTGAAAAGTAGAAGCTGCATATGTACTCAGTACTTGGTTTGGGCCCCTTTTGCAGCAATTACTGCCTCAATGCGGCGTGGCATGGAAGCTATCAGCCTGTGGCACTGCTGAGGTGTTATGGAAGACCAGGATGCTTCAATAGCGGCCTTCAGCTCTTCTGCATTGTTCGGTCTCATGTCTCTCATCTTTCTCTTGGCAATGCCCCATAGATTCTCTATGGGGTTCAGGTCAGGCGAGTTTGCTGGCCAATCAAGCACAGTAATCCCACGGTCATTGAACCAGGTTTTGGTGCTTTTGGCAGTGTGGGCGGAGCCAAGTCCTGCTGGAAAATGAAGTCAGCATCCCCATAAAGGCTCCATACTAATCCCTGAGGTCATACTCCCGCACTCTGAGTTCACACTCCCGCCCCTGAGGTCATACTCCCGCACCCTGAGGTCACACTCCTGCACCCTGAGGTCACACTCCCGCACCCTGAGGTCACACTCCCGCACCCTGAGGTCACACTCCAGCACCCTGAGGTCACACTCCTGTACCCTGAGGTCACACTCCCGCACTCTGAGAAAGATAAAACTTTATTTTGGTGGTATTTATTCACCACTGGGATTTTTATATTTTTGCTATATAAATTAAAATGTCCAAAAATTTTGAAAATAAAGTGTTTTTCTTATAAAATTTAGCAAATAATCTTTCTTCATAAATCTTGGCTGAAATGTATTCAGATATCTTTTTAGTAAAACATAAAAATAACCCAAATTACTTTATAACCAAAAATTATAATTTAAAAAAAAATTATTTACATTTTAATTTTTTTATATTATTATTTATGTTTTTTTTACACCCATAAACGCTGGAAAAGCAATAATTTCTCCTTCTCTCCGTCTGCATTCCTGCAGCCATTAAGAAATACTGTGAGAGCTGTGATTGGTCACAGCTTGTCACATGGTACAAGTCTGTTGGGAATAGCCCTGTACCATGTGACCTCGGTGATCATTCACAGATTTCACTGGTAATGAGCAATGATATCAGGAAGTGACATCTTCCTTACTACTATTCATGTGATCACTTCCCAGTGAATGGCTGTGCTGGGAGGGGGTATGTCAGGACAAATCTGATGATTGGAGGAGAGCAGACCGAGCTCCCAACACAACTACAGAACTGACCACGCTGAGCTCTCATGCCTAGTGTGGTCAGTTTTTAATAGGAAATCAGAGGGACTGGCAGGATCACACAAAGGAAGCAATACAGAAATAAGAGGAGACGTCTTCATACCAGGACATGGGACAGCCGGTACAGATCAGGAATAGGACATGTTGGAGGAACATATTCTTTGAAGGAGAAGTTCAGGCAAAGCTCTTTTGTCTGTACTTCTCCTGTGGATCAGAGGAGTGCAGTTCATTCTGAACTCCTGTGACCCGTTTTCAGGTGAAGCCCGCTGTCAGCTGATGTCACTCAGCCGGTCCAGGCTGGGGGAAGATCCCGACATCAGAGTCTGGACCAGCCACACCCTCCCCCTCCACAGCCCAGTGAGTGTGGGGGGGGAGGGCAGGGCAGAGAGCGGTGACTGACAGTCACCACTCTCTGCTCAGAACGGCTGTGAGAACTCATGGTCAGCAATCGTGATTGCTGAGTTCTCACACTTGGAGCCGGCGGGGGATGGGTGCAGCATCCACCTAGGGGCAAGGATGATTTTATAAAGTCAATAAATAAATGCCATACTTTTCTGGCCTTTAGATGGCGCTAAGTATCATAGAAATTACAACCTTCTTATTGCCAAATGTGGTATTCTCCATTTTATATCCATGGAAACCATTCACCCCGCCCAGCACAGAGCCTACTCCCTCTACTCCCCCCATCCCATTCACACAGAGGGAATGACAGGCACATTCACCGGGTGTATTGCTGTGCAATTGTTTTATGAACAGACTCCTAGATGATTACAGCTACTTATATAGGGCCATCAATTTACAGATTTATTACCCATCAGTCCCCGCCCCCGAGGAGCCTACAGTCTAAGGACCTAACTAACATTCATACATACACATACAGTCAGGTCCATAAATATTGGGACATGGACACAATTCTAACATTTTTGGCTCTATACACCACCACAATGGATTTGAAATGAAACAAACAAGATGTGCTTTACCTGCAGACAGTCAGCTTTAATTTGAGGGTATTTACATCCAAATCAGGTGAACGGTGTAGGAATTACAACAGTTTGCATATGTGCCTCCCACTTGTTAAGGGACCAAAAGTAATGGGACAATTGGCTTCTCAGCTGTTCCATGGCCAGGTGTGTGTTATTCCCTCATTATCCCAATTACAATGAGCCGATAAAAGGTCCAGAGTTCATTTCAAGTGTGCTATTTGCATTTGGAATCTGTTGCTGTCAACTCTCAAGATGAGATCCAAAGAGCTGTCACTATCAGTGAAGCCATCATTAGGCTGAAAAAACAAAACAAACCCATCAGAGAGATAGCAAAAACATTAGGCGTGGCCAAAACAACTGTTTGGAACATTCTTAAAAAGAAGGAACGCACCGGTGAGCTCAGCAACACCAAAAGACCCGTAAGACCACGGAAAACAACTGTGGTGGATGAGCGAAGAATTCTTTCCCTGGTGAAGAAAACACCCTTCACAACAGTTGGCCGGATCAAGAACACCCTCCAGGAGGTAGGTGTATGTGTGTCAAAGTCACCAATCAGGAGAAGACTTCACCAGAGTGAATACAGAGGGTTCACCACAAGATGGAAACCATTGGTGAGCCTCAAACACAGGAAGGCCAGATTAGAGTTTGCCAAACGACATGTAAAAAAGCCTTCACAGTTCTGGAACAACATCCTATGGACAGATGAGACCGACATCAACTTGTACCAGAGTGATGGGAAGAGAAGAGGATGGAGAAGGAACTGCTCATGATCCTAAGCATACCACCTCATCAGTGAAGCATGGTGGTGGTAGTGTCATGGCGTGGGCATGTATGGCTGCCAATGGAACTGCTTCTCTTGTATTTATTGATGATGTGACGGCTGACAGAAGCAGCAGGATGAATTGTGAAGTGTTTCGGGAATATTATCGGCTCATATTCAGCCAAATGCTCCACAACTCATTGGACGCTTCACAGTGCAGATGGACAATGACCCAAAGCAGACTGAAAAAGCAACCAAAGAAGTGGAATGTTCTGCAATGGCCAAGTCAGTCACCTGACCTGAATCCGATTGAGCATTTCACTTGCTGAAGACAAAACTGAAGGGAAAATGCCCCAAGAACAAGCAGGAACTGAAGACAGTTGCAGTAGAGGCCTGGCAGAGCATCACCAGGGATGACACCCAGCGTCTGGTGATGTCTATGCGTTCCACACTTCAGGCTGTCATTGACTGCAAAGGATTTGCAACCAAGTATTAAAAAGTGAAAGTTTGATTTATGATTATTATTCTGTCCCATTACTTTTGGTCCCTTAACAAGTGGGAGGCACATATGCAAACTGTTGTAATTCCTACACCGTTCACCTGATTTGGATGTAAATACCCTCAAATTAAAGCTGACAGTCTGCAGTTAAAGCATAACTTGTTTGTTTAATTTCAAATCCATTGTGGTGGTTTATGGAGCCAAAAATGTTAGAATTGTGTCCATGTCCCAATATTTATGGACCTGACTGTATATTAGGGCCAATTTTAGACAGGATTCAATTAACTTGCCAGCTTGTCTTTGGAGTGTGGGAGGAAACCGGAGTCCCAGAGGAAACCCATGCAGGCACAGGGAGAACATGCAAACTCCAGGCAGGTGATGCTGTGGTTGGGATTTGAACCAATGATCCTAGTGCTGCCAGGCAGAAGTGCTAACCATTTAGCCACTGTGCAAATATTTTTATTAAATGCAAAAAAAAAAAATGAAAATACCATTAAAAATTGTTCCTATTTATTCATTTTTCTTTTTTTTATTAAATGCAACAAAAATGAATTTGTTTGTACTCTCTATTTTTTTTCAAATTCTTTATTTATATAGACAATTCCACACTCACAGAGCAGTTCAATATTTCCAGAGTACACAGATTAGAAATGGGTAACATCCCCAATGCAGAAAAGTCATCTTGCAAAATACAGTCAAAGGTATAAACTTTAACACTGTACTCTTTATTTTTAATAAAATGTGTTCCTATTTGTTCATTTTTCTTTGTTTTTTATTGAATGCAACAAAAAATACACTGTCAGTTTTTTTTTTACATCTGTGCACCATTGTGCAGATTTCCCTTCACTTCTTGTGTCAGCCAAACAGGAAGTGAGAGAAAATTCTTCCCAATTAAGGAAGTTCCTTGGTGACCACCAGAACCAGCGTCCCCATTGGAAGATTTCTCTTCTATTACTTTTCTGGGGACAAGCCAAAGTGTGGGATTTTTTTTATGTTCACAATGAAAACAGGACAAATAGAGACAGTGAATCTCCCTAATGGGGACACAGACAGTAACCGCAATTTCTATTGGGCATAGCTATCATATACACATGATTTTGTGCAGGGAGTCCGCCCTGTGGCAGTATTTCTATTATAGGGCGGACCTAAAGTGGTTAAGGAAAGCTGCATTTCTATTTATTGACATTTTTGCACATTTATATGAGTATGTTTAGGTGTGGGCAGCGTTGTTTTAGTTGAATTCACTGATAAGTTGGTTTATTGATTATTGATCACCTTTTTTAGCTGCTTGTGGGAATACTTTGTATTATTTGTGCTCCTCTTCACTAGTGTACCTTTCCAGTTCCTGTGTTTATAAATATGGACACAGAATGATCTCTGATTCTGTACAGGTGATCAGCAGGTCCAGGTGATTAGCAGGTCCAGTCCAGAAATCATTGGCCTGGACCTGATAATCGGCTTGTGTTGTACTGAATGACAGCACAGTCAGGGCGGTGGGCTCACACGTGTACATGTACTGTATGTGATCTGGAACAGAGGGACTGCCCTGCCGCAGTATAAGTGTGGTGGTCGGTCCTGAACTGGGTAAAGTCAGATTGTTTGCCGATGATCTTTTACTTACTTTGGTCCAACCCAACACCTCCCTGCCAGTCCTATTCTCTGTACTCCATACATTTCCCTTTCCTCTGTAAAACAGAATGATAGTTTCCTTGGCCCACCTCCTACCTGGATTATTTGGGCATTCATCTCCCTCGCTCGTACAACACACTCCATGAGGCCAACTACATCCCCACTTTCAAATACTTGAGAGTCCTACTTCTGTCCTGGACTCATCTTCACCTCTCCTGGATAGGGAGGATCAGCGATGGAAAATTGGCAATTTTACCAAAACTCCTTTACTTGTCCTGTACTCTTCCCCATCCCCACCCCCACCAATCCCCATCTCCTCCTATACTCTGAAATCTTTTTAAATCAGGTCTTGTGATTCTACTGAGCAGACAAAGGGCCACGAATCCCAAGACATGCTATGTATATACATAAGGAACAAGGAGGTTTGGGTGTTCCAAATGTTACTAAATATTTCTTGGTGCCCAGATTGCCCCACTAACCCCCCTTTACACCACAATACATGGCTCCTTATGGGCTGACTTAGAAGCATTGCTCTGTTCTCAAACTTCTCACCATTCACTCCCATGGAGTCCTCCTAAATCCAGACCTACGTCTATCAGCCTCTTGATGGGTCACACACTCTGCACCAGGAACTCTATTCAATATTCCAGCAACTTCATATCCCCTCACTTGCCTCTCTGTCCTCTTTTGGGTGATCCTAAAACGGTTACAAACGTTACTAATCTGCGCTCTCCCCGGAACCCTCGGTACATCTTAATGCATTTGCAGCCCCCGGGCCTCACAAGTTCCCAATATAAATGGTCACACATTCCATACCCTGGACTTTGTCTGCCCTTGTACTACATAGCTGGGGGGAGATCTAGAGGAGATTGTCCAATCAGATTGTATAGGAAGGTATTATAATGAGGGAGGTGTGGTCCCGAGCGGTGAAAACGCCCTGTCACACCCCCTTCTGTGATGCAACAAGGAAGTGAAGGCTTCTGGGAAGTGGCCTACAGGAAGTGAATGCTGAGATATCATGGACAGGAAATGATGCAATCTGAAAATCCGTTCCAACGTTCCAATAAACTGACAGACAAGTGATGGTCCTGTGGATGAGGGGAGAGGAAAGCCCATTGGGATGGCCGGGCCAGAGATGGCATCAGAGAACGCTTCTGTGTATTATGGGAGGGAAATTCTGCCTGAAAAGGGGAACTTCTCCTTTAAGTATGGACCAAACTGGTCACGTCTGGGTGAATGACGGTCCATTCATTCAACAATTTATAGACTCAGCCAATCACAGGGCAGGACTCCATTGTTATTCTTCTCCTGATATCAATGGCCAACCCGGTCCCACACTTCATCCATGTCTTTGGGGACCTCTGATCTCCTAATGAACTGTTTCTTCCATGATGATCAGCCATGGAGTATATCTGAGGTGTATATCAGGGTGTGCTTCTTCGCCACATGAGAGCTGGGATGTCCAGCAACATTCATCTAGAAGACATTTCCCACACTCAAGGCACGAATACACCTCCTGGGTTGTGTGGGACCCCTGATGTACAGGAAGACAGGACTTCAGTGAGGAGCATTTCCCTCACTCAGGGCAGGAAAGTGGCTTCTCCTCCATGTGAGATTTCTTATGCCTGGAAAGATTGAAGCTCCTTGAAAAACATTTCCCAAACTCAGGATAGGAATACGGCTTCTCCCCCGTGTGACATCTCTGATGTGTAACAAGTGCTGATTTATATATGAAACATTTCCTGCACACAGAACAGGAATACAGCTTTTCCCCGTGTGAGATCTCTGATGTGTGTACAGATCAGACTTCTGTGAAAAACATTTACCACACTGAGAACAGGAAAGTGACTACTCCCCCGTGTGAGATCTCTGATGTTTAGAAAGACTGGACTTCTCTGAAAAACATTTCCCGCACTCAGGACAGGAATACGGCTTATCCCCCATGTGAGATCTCTGATGTTTGTAAAGACTAGACTTGTCTGAAAAACATTTCCCGCACTCAGGACAGGAATACGGCTTCTCCCCCGTGTGAGATCTCTGATGTACATAAAGATTAGACTTCTGTGTAAAGCATTTCCCGCACTCAGGACAGGAAAATGGCTTTTCTCCCGTGTGAGATCTCTGATGTCTGGAAAGAATGGACTTGCTTGAAAAGCATTTCCAGCACTGAGAACAGGAATACGGCTTCTCCCCCGTGTGAGTTCTCTGATGTCTGTAAAGACTGGATTTTTGTGAAAAACATTTCCCACACTCAGGACAGGAATATGCCTTTTCCCCCGTGTGAGATCTCTGATGTGTGTAAAGACTGGACTTCTGTGAAAAACATTTCCCACACTCAGGACAGGAATGTGGCTTCTCCTCCGTGTGAGATCTTTTATGCACATTAAGATGGGATTTAGAACTGAAACATTTCCTGCACCCAGGACAGGAATAGGGCTTCTCCCCTGTGTGAGATCTTTTATGCACATTAAGATGTTATGTAGAATGGAAACATTTCCCGCACTCAGTACAGGAGAAGCTCTTCTCTGTTGGAAGGCCGGCCCGGTCCCGCACAGTCTGAGGTTCCTCAGGATACAAGGAATCCGATGGTCCATCTACACTGGGTGGTGCCGGATGGACATTGGAGGGAGCCGGGTTTTCTCCTGGACTATACTGTGTGATGTCCTCATCTTCTACTTTCCAGTCTGGAGACAAAGTGAGACAATCCTCGGAGGTTTTCCTCATCTCCCGGCCATGGACTAAAATACAAAGACAAAGAGGATTACTAGACAGGAGCTGATTGGTTCCCCCAAACCAGGACTCCGCCCACATCAGGCAGCTTGGTCTCTGAGGAGCTTACAATTCCACCCTCAAGGGAACTAGGAAATGGCTCCTCTGATCTCCTACCAGGTCATTTCTTTATTCATGGACCTTAGTCAGAGAGTGAGGAAACAACCAGAACTGATACATAAATTGTGTCTGCAGCACAGAGAAGGAAGATTATCCGAGAGAAATCCAGGAATACAGGACGGGGAACACAGCTCAGGAAAGTGACCAGGGGATTACAGGCTGATATCACCCAGTCCCCGCCCTACTCTGGACCAATCAGTGAGCAGTATGGGTGGAGGAATGGATTTAGTGTTCATGACCCACCTGTGCTGATCTCTGTAGGAGTGTCCTCCTCTATAAATGTCCCCGTTATTCCATCCTCCTCCATAGACTGCTGATCATCCCTCACATACGCCTCTTCTTCTTCTGCTTTCACCTCAAATTCTATATCGATTGGATCTTCACTCTAAATCAAGGAAATGAGAGAAAATATCATCTGTAAAATATGAGCTTTATGATTGTGACATCACACACACAATCCACACATTGTCTCTACAAGTCCATCTTATAGATGCTCCATCCCACCAGCCAGGCCCAGACTGGGCCAAAAACATTGTCCCAGGCATTTTAGACTGAGCAGCCCAGTGTAATCCTCCGCACAATGTAGAAAAAGAAAACTTTCCACCCACATATCTCCATCTCTGAGGCACAACACTGCCGGGGGGTGTAGGTGAGGCAGACACAGGAGGAGAGGGAGGGAGGAGGAGGAACAGAACCAGCTCTCTCTCTCTCAACTGTCCACGTGGGAAAAGGGGTGGAATGTCATTGATGGCTCTGGGCTGTAAGAGAGAGACTCTCTCAGCTCAGAGCCCTGCAGCCACTGGGCAGCCGCAGTCCAGCCTCCTGGGGCCACTAACAATGGAATCAGAGCAGCAAGGTTACCCTGCCCCCTGGCTTAGTCCCCCATGGCTCCGGGGCTCCAGAGCTGTCTGCCTCACTCCCTCCCCAGACATCACAGGGTACTAAGGAAATGCAGCAGAGTTCCCAGAGTTCTGGCCCTGTCCGGAAGCCCCTGTCCACCAGGCAAATATCCAGTGTGCCCTATGGCCAGTCTGGACCTGACACAAACCTTGTAATGGTGAGGGATGGTGTGACCCCCCTGTGTGGAATCCTGGGAATACAGAGGACAGTGACATCTTTCTGGTAGATTTTTGTAGCTGGATGACTCCACCATGGTGTCCTGGTACAGATCTTTGTGTTTTTCTGGAATCTCTGACTCCTCCATCACCCCATCCTCATCCTCCTCTTCTTCTATTTCTTCTTTTTTCTCAACTTTAGGATCTCTCAGGTCTCCACTCTGAATATATAATAAAAATGACATCAATGGTAACAATGCAGATAATGTACAGATCCTAATGATACTATCAGTGATTGTTCCTCATCTACCTGATGATGGTGAGGGATGGTGTGACCTTCCTGTGTGGAATCCCGGGAATACAGAGGACGGGGACATCTCTCTGGTGGGTTCCTGGTATTAGGTGGCTCCATCATATCCTTGTGTCCTTCTGAAAACTCCTCCATCACTCCATACTCCTCATCCTCCTCTTTATACTCTTCTTTAACATCAATATTATCATCCCCGAGGATTCCACTCTGAAAGATATAATAAAACATTCATTGTAACAAACGTGCTGTGTATAAATCACAACTACCAATAATTGTCATCATCTACCTGATGATGGTGAGGGATGGTGTGACCTTCCTGTGTGGAATCCCGGGAATACAGAGGACGGGGACATCTCTCTGGTGGGTTCCCATGACTGGATCCATCTGTAGGAAACACACACACTGACTGAATCCATTGTTTCTATGTGTTTATCAGATGATGGGGGATCTAGGTGGATCCTCCGTACTGCTCTCTCCTTTACAATAAAGTCTCCTCTTACCCGGTGATGTGAGGGGCGGCTGATTGTCCATCATGACGTCCTTGTAGAGATCCTTGTGTCCTTCTAAATACTCCCACTCCTCCATGGAGAAATAGACAGTGACACCCTGACACCTTATAGGAACCTGACACACACAATGATACAGTCACCATCCAGACACATCCCTTGTCTGTTACTGGAGAATGTCCCAGAATTCCCGGCACCGCTCACCTCTCCTGTCAGCAGCTCCATCATCTTCTTGGTGACTTCTAGAATCTTCTGCATGTTGTGTCTCTCAGGGTTTAGGGAGTCACATGGAGGCACTGTGATGGTCATATGATCACCTGACTTCAGAGGAGGAAATCTCTGAGGAACCAATAGGAATATCATGTTAGACTCCCAGAATCCTCCTCACCTCTCCGGTCAGGTCTGAGTTTTATTAATAGAGATGAGAGTGATGTCATGTGACCTCCCAGAATCCTCCTCACCTCTCCGGTCAGGTCTGTGTTTTATTAATAGAGATAACAGTGATGTCATGTGACCTCCCAGAATCCTCCTCACCTCTCCGGTCAGCAGGTAGATGATGTCCAGGGTGAGGTTTAGTATCTTCTCAGTCATGTGACTCCGGTCCTCCTCCATCCTCATTGGTGCCATCATGTGATCTATACAGGTCTCCTTGTAGACGGATAACTTTGGGAAATGAAAGTAAGAATGATTTGGATGGTATTGGTCACACAATAATAGGAGGTGGATGTGAGGGGGGAATAGGAGGGTTGCTGGACAACCACTTGTTTCATTTTGGATAGAGTAAGGGAGGGTTATAACCTCTGTCAGTTGTTTTTGCCATCTGTGTCCCATTGGGGATATTTCCCTTCACTTCCTGTCCCATAGCCAAAACAAGTGAGAGGAAATCCCCACCAAAAGTGAGGGAATTCTGGTGTCACCAGAACTAGTTTCCCCATTGGAGGATTTACCCTCTATTAGTGTTCTGATGTCAACCCAAAATTTGGGGCTCTCTTTCACTCTTGGTTATAATGGTCAGCGGGACAAATGGGGGCAGAAACCACAATGAAAACTGACAGATGCTCTAATTCCTCTCTAATCTAAACCTAAAAAAAAAAGTTTTCCCTTTAGTTATACCTTAAGAATTACCGCCCCCCACGGGAACATGTTTAGTTTAGACTGTTTAGTGTTTAGACCCCAGAACTCTCTTGGTCTGCCGGATCAGAAATTCCCTTTTCTCTGTTGTGTTTGTTTTGTCTCTGAACTGGTTTTGATGAGTTTTAGATCTGCAGACAAGGAATGATAAATGGTTACATAGTCGGTAAGGTTGACTAAAGACACTCGTCCCTCCAGTTCAGCCGCATTGTGTGTATCTGCGTGTCTATGGCACCATCCTCTTCCATATCCCTTACATTGTGTTCCCTAAGAAAGGTTTGTGAATGTATCTACACTCCCCGCTGACACTCCAACTGTGGAAGGGAGTTCCACATCCTTACCGCTCTAACAGTAAAGAACCTAACACACAGTTTAACCTCTTGACCTCCAGAAGGTATTACCTCTTTATGACCAGGTTATTTTTTGCTGTTCAGCACTGAACTAATTTAACGGCAAATTGCTCGGTCATGCAACACTGAACCCAAATGCAATTGATATAATTTTTTCACACAAATGGAGCTTTCTTTTGGTGGTATTTGATCACCACTGGGGGTTTTGTATGTTTGTAACACACTGCATTGTTACTAACTGCAGATTGTTAAATGGCCACAAGATGGCTGTGCTCTGCAGTTCAGCTGATACCGGAAATTGTACAGCAACGCTGAGAATGCTGGGACTTGTATGCTGCAAGCTGGATTTCTTCATTCAGTGCAGCTGACATAGAACTACAGATCCCAAGTCAGTGAGTAAAGGGGCTGGAGCGTATAAAAGGGGAAAAGCCCAGGAGGAGAGGAGAAGAGAGGCAGGGTGCGTGTGAGAACAGAGTGCCGATCCAGGAGGCCTCAGGCTGGATCAGACTGAATCAGAGGATGGAGAAGGGAATTTCCAGATTGTTGATCGTACTGAGAGGCAGGATAGTCAATCCTGCATGTAGGTGGATCGAGTCATCGGCACCACTATCTCCATGGGAAGACAGCCAGAAAAGGGGCCCCCAGCAACAAGGACATCATGTCACACCACTACTTTGAAGGACTGGTGAGAGAGTTCCTAACCCACACCACACCACCATGTGATACAGGGTCCATAGTTGTTGTTGCCGGTTACTAAGTCCAGGATTCTTACAATGCAGACTGCCACATAGAGACACAGTCTCTGTAGCCCAATCAGTGCTGCGGCCTATCTACACCAGAAGCCCATTGAAGTATCACACACAGTATATCAGCCCTAATAGATTCTGTTGCCTGATTGGCAGGAACTGGAAAAAGGTAAAATCATATTACCTCCGGCCTGTTCTACACAAAGTTCCACCAGCCAAGTCTCACACTAAAGGGACATACTTCTGCTGAAGTCTGCTCTCACCCTCCTCAGTTTGAGTAACCACCAGACCCAAGTAAACTCCTAGATTGCTGCCTTTATTGAAGGGGAACTCTGCTTGCTGTGTCCTCATCACCAGGGAAGGGACATTTTCTCATGAAGAAAAGGGATGACCCCTCCACTGTGCACCAACGTAAAGAGCTCCACCAAAGCCAGCAGAAGAGACTTTCCTGCATTGGGTGATGGGGTTTATATGGGACTTTCTGCTTGTTGAAACCCTCAGAGAGTTAAGCACTGGCTCTGATTACTGGGAGCCCACAAGGGAGCGAGCCTAACATTCCTAATCTCTCCTTTTCTGCCTGTTTGGGGAAAGTTCTCTGGGTAGGAGAGAAACAATAAAACTCTGAGTCCTGGAGGACAATTCGGTCTATTTAACGTGGTATTGTGCTGTAATATGTTGTTTATTTCTCCTGAACGGTTCATAGTTTCTCACATTAGTCATCGATTCTTTGTGTGTATATTGCTGCTAATCTGACTCTAATACAGACTGATTTACTATTCATTCAATGCTATGTGATTATTGTGTGTTATAGCCAGGGGGGGACACCTGACCAAGGTATTACAATGGTGTCAGCAGGGGATGTGCACCAGCCAGGGCTCAGAAGTGAACAGGGAACCCAAAATACTCAGCGACTCTTGAGGGGGTAGTGCTACATATAAATGAAAAAAGACCAACATTAAAAAAAAAACAATATTTTCTACTTTCTGTTATTAAAAATATCTGACCAAATCACATTTCTTCATAAATTTAGGCCAAAATGTATTCCACTACATGTCTTTGGAAAACAATCCCCAGTAAGTGTATATTAATTGTTGTGTGTGAAAGTTATAGAGTCTACAAACTACGGGATATATACTAGAATCTACGCAGCTTTTAAGCAGCTCTGACTTTCCTACTGCCTATCACATTTCTTGAGGTGCTAAAATGCCAGGACAGTACAAACAAGAGTAGATGATGCTTGGAGTAAACTTCCAGCAGAGGTAGTGAGCCAGTCAGCAGTAGATAGCTTCAAACATACTTGGGACAAACATAGATCTATACTCAGACAAAACGTTACCAAACAAACCCCCACCCACCTCCCCCCCAAAAGAACTCGGTGGACCACACAGTTTTTTCTGCCTTCACTTTTCTATGTCTCTAAATGACCTCATTTTTGGAAAGTAGACAGTCTGAGGTATTTTCTGGGAGGCATGTTGAATCCATGGAAGATTCTATTTTTTGCCACAAGTATTTGAGATATGACAAAAATTGTATTTTTCTTTACACAAAGTTGTCACTTTAATGAGATATTTCTCACACATGCCATGGGTATATGTGTAATTACAGCCCCAAACAAGTACAACCTATCCATGTACAGGGCCCAAAATCCAATCAGCACCTTCAGGCTTTCAAGGGGCATTAATTATTCATTGGATGTCCTGAATACTTATCACAGTTTTAGAGACTCTAAAATGCCCCAATAGTACAAACACCCCTAAATGACCCTTTTTTGGAAAGTCGACACTCCAAGGTATTTAACCAGCGGCATGCTGAGTATTTTGCAGATCTCATTTTATTGTCACAAGGTTTTGAGGAATGAAAGATGAAAATAAAAAATATTTTTTTTTTCTTCATTTTCCAAAAGCCTGGGAGGTGTAGACTTCAACTACCGAATGATGAAGCCATTTTTAACCACCTGCAGAGCTAGACATTGGCATAAAAAAGTGTCTATATATTTATGTCAATTGGCTCTATACAATGCTTTTGTTATTTACAAAGCTGCTGGAAGAACCGGATCCTTCCTAAAATATCAGGAGGAGATCATCACTGCCTTTTAGTATCCAGAAGGCACTGTGGCCCAAAGCTCAAATCCAGATGCAGTTAGCCGGCTGCATGAGAGGCATTTTCCTGATGTCCTCCCACCTACCTCAACACAAAAGTCGCCCCAAAAATGATGTATCTGTGGTAAACATGGAATAAGGGGAGGAACTCCAGAGTACAGCATGGCACAGTGTAGGGGTCCACACAATTCAGCACAGGACAGGTCTCTAAAGATCATAGGTAGTCAGGAAAAATATATATATTTTTTAATTAATGTTATATTGTTACTTTGTTATTGTTAACTGTTATTTGCTTTGCAGGAACACCAGTCAGCTGCAGCATTGATCTGTGTATTCTGACGCTGACACAGATAGGCCTTTCAACAACACCAGAGGCCATGTAAATTTGGACCGTTGTGTCTGAATGGAAGACAGGATAAATACATCACATTTGTCCTTCCATTTTACTCGAGTAGTTCTTCATGCAAAAGCAGAATTCTTCCCCTCTCTAAGTGGGGTGTTACCAAGCCACTGGGGAAAGCCTTTGTGATTAGATCGCATGGTGCCATAGCAGCCAATTTCTTGAAGGAACAAATGTCTAAAAAGTTGCATGCTAGCATAAAGGTTGTCCACATACAAATGGTACCCCATATTCAACAAGGGTGA
Organism: Staurois parvus; assembly: GCF_062004578.1. Classification (NCBI taxonomy): domain Eukaryota; kingdom Metazoa; phylum Chordata; class Amphibia; order Anura; family Ranidae; genus Staurois; species Staurois parvus. The sequence goes on from NW_028318516.1 coordinate 1,927,875, forward strand.
CAAGTCCCACACTATCTAACCACTGCTCTCCATGTAGTCTGGACATCGGGGGCCATTGCAGCAGAGAACACAGACATATGATGAATCGGGTCTGTGGACCAATATGAGCACAATTCATTCTTTGTAAGGGCCATGTCAAGGGTTAGGCCCAAAAAAGCTTTAAATTCAGAAACCGTGACAGGTTTGAACTCGAATAGGCTGGAAAACTTTGAATTTGCGTTGGCAGAGATGTATTGTTGGGCATAAAGATTGCTTTTGTTCACAATCAAATTGTAGAGGTCTTCAGTGAAAAACAGCTAAAATAAATCAAGGGGCGTTGTTAAGTTCTCTGTTTCCACCTGAACCCTGGGCTGTGAATGGGGGGATGACGGGTGCTGCTGAATCTTGGGGAAGCCAATTAAGGTTTGCAGGCACCTCTGGATGGACACCATGGGCTCTACAGGCCTGTGCTTGAATTACTGGTGTATGCAGTTGCATAATGTTATGAGTGCTAGCCACCTCACCAGCTTGTACTGCACTTGGGACTCGCCACTTCACCATGAAATACTGCAGTGCTGATGTATAAAAGGCTAGGAAGTACTAGGACACTGGTGCTTGTCAATCCAGCAAAAGGTAGTGCAGCGTTAGTGCTGTCACTGTGCTGCATATGAGAATAATCCTGCATTTCTAGCACCTCAGCAACCTGGGAATGGGGTTGGGTGTGCCTGATCTTAGCAGGGACCTCTTCACCATCATCAGACCTACCTGCTGGGGTGTCACTGCTCTCTACAGGTTCATAATCTGAGCCTGATTCTGATAGTGAGGCTTCCCCTTCACTCTCATCTGTCATGCTGGGAATCCTGTACGCCTCCCTAGGGAACCTTTTTTTGGACACTAAATTTACAGGTACTTAGTGGTGACTATGGGAAAAAGAGCTCCTGGCTAGCAATCAGGGACTGCTTGTGTGCTAGAAATAAAATGATCTGCTAGTGGTAGGAGAGATCAGGCTCAGATGTTGCTGACTCTGGTTTTGCAGACAATGTATCAGAGATGGCAGTGATCTGAAAAATTATACTGACATTGCATTTATTGGGGGGGGGGCTAAATGCAAGTGGTGGCAGTGATCGGGGCTGATCCTGCTAACACTGCATTTATGGGGACACCATTCCATCGGGAGATCCATGTGCTCAAATCCCAACAGCTAGTGCATGCATTTATCCATCAGGTGCTAAAGGGGTGTAACCGCATATTAACACCAGAAATTCTGAGGCCCCTCTGCACACTGCTATATACCCTTCAAGCAGACTATGCAATAAATAGGGATAATCAGTTCACACATATTACAATACATGCTTAAGCTGCCAACTGCGTCAAAGTGATCCCTCTATGGCCAGTCCTACACAATGGGGAGAGCTACAAGGTTCAGGTCTGGCTACTGACCCAACAATACAACAAACAAGAGATCCATGTGCTCAAATCCCAACAGCTAGTGCATGCACTAGCTGTTTGGATTTGAGCACACACTAGCTGTTGGGATTTGAGCACATGGATCTCTTGTTTGTTGTATTGCTGGGTCAGTAGCCAGACCTGAACCTTGTAGCTCTCCCCCATTGTGTCTTTTCCCCTATGTTAGCATTGTGTCCACAGTAGCACTTGCGTAGGCAGAGCAGAGTAGGACTGGCCATAGAGGGATCACTTTGACGCAGTTGGCCAGCTTGTTTGTTGTATTGTTGGGTCAGTAGCCAGACCTGAACCTTGTAGCTCTCCCCATTGTGTCTTTTCCCCTATGTTAGCATTGTGTCCACAGTAGCACTCGCGTACGCAGAGCAGAGTAGGACTGGCCATAGAGGATTACTTTGACGCAGTTGGCCAGCTTGTTTGTTGTATTGCTGGGTCAGTAGCCAGACCTGAACCTTGTAGCTCTCCCCATTGTGTAGGACTGGCCATAGAGGGATCACTTTGACGCAGTTGGCAGCTTAAGCATGTATTGTAATATGTGTGAACTAAATGTCCCTATTTATTGCATAGTCTACTTGAAGGGTATATACCAGAGTGCAGAGGGGCCTCAGAATTTCTACCATTCCATCGGGGACACTAGTATAGTTCTGACCGTGACCAGGATACCAGTCCAGAGAAACAGTATACTAGTGATCAGCAATTTATAGTGTGACTGTGATAATGTGGCAGCCAATCAGAGACTGGCAGTAACTGACACTGACTGGGGGGGACACTAACTGATGTCACTAGTGACACTAATACAGAGATCTGTGATAATACTGTACACTGTCACTGTACTAATGACTCTGGTTGGGTGATGGGTGATCAGGAATGCAATCAAGGGGTTCACTGTGTGCCTAACAAGTGTATGTGTGCTGATTGTACTCCCAGACTGGATGGATTTTCTTCCTGATCTCAGCTCTGAATGGTAAGTGAGATCAGGGAGAAGAAGCAGCCAGATCTTCATGTGTGATCACTAACACCCTGATCTCTGTGCTGTGGTTGGCCACAGTTATCAGCAGGTTCACAGCCACAATCATTGGCTGCAAGCCTGATGACAAACTCATGCTGTGTCCAACCACAGCGTGAGCAGCAAGGGGCAGCGTGCTCTCCTGTAAACCAGGAAGATGCTGGTAGGCAAATGGTTAAACACTATTTCCTTTGTGTCAGCACTGCTGCAGCACTTTCTGTACATCAGAGAGATGTCCCTTCACAGGGGGATTAGGACACCTCCCAGGATTAGGACACTCCCATGATTAGGACAACCCCCAGGATTAGGACAATCCCATGATTAGGACAACCCCCAGGATTAGGACAACCCCCCCAGGAGTAGGAAACCCCCAGGATTAGGACATCCACCAGGGTTAGGCTACTGCCCCAGATTAAGAACACCCCCCAGGATAAGGACACACCTATTATTAGGAAACCCCCCAAGATTAGGACACTCCCCAGAAATGCCATTTAAAGGTGTTGGACATTTATAATGTTTCACTTTAACCATTTAAAACCTCCCTGCTCCCGGCCAACTGGATTCCTGCATTGTACATGTCCCTCAGGGTGATTGTCTGACACCCCCTTGTCTATTAGCCCAACTATTGTGCATTGGCTGCCATTGACTTCAGGAAGGATTGAGTTCAGCCAGTTCACTGAGCAACACTGGAACCGAACCCAGGAGAGCTCAGCTCACTCCTATGAGAAGACCACCTCACCACAATGAGGAGAATGTTCCGGCCCCGGAAGTGGGGGATGTTCTGCCCCTGAAGGGGTTCATCTGGGTTCCCACACTATATATGTGTGTATCATCATCTGCTGGAGATAAAAGACGTCACAGTGACTATGGAGGAAGAGGACGGACATGACCAGGGAGGAAGAGGACATACGTGACTATGGAGGAAGAGTACGGATGTGACTATGGAGGAAGAGGACAGACGTGACTATGGAGGAAGAGGACGGACGTGACTATGGAGGAAGAGGACGGACATGACTACTGAGGAAGAGGACAGACGTGACTATGGAGGAAGAGGACGGACGTGACTATGGAGGAAGAGGATGGACGTGACCATGGAGGAAGAGGACAGACATGACTATGGAGGAAGAGGACAGACATGATGGGGGTTACTGGGTGTAAATAGAACATGACATCTTATTACCTCCTCTGCTGCCACTTCCACCAATGGCTCCTCTCTACTTCCTGTCTGTACCTGACATCACTTCCTGTCTTCCATAGAGACTTCCTGTGTGGGTAGAAGTGAGATCCCCACCTTGTGGAGCTCAGAGGAACTGCAGCCCCGAGAAGCGTCTGGTAGTGTGACCCCGGCCTTGTGCTGGGTGTGTATGGACTGTAGATCCTTATAGAGGGGTCACCTCCACTCCCACCAAGGGGGACAGAAATATATGACTGCTCAGCGGAGGGGTTTTGGACCTATCTGAGCTCCACAAGGTGAGGATCTCACTTCTACCCAGACAGGAAGTCTCTATGTAATACAGACAGGAAGTGATGTCAGGTACAGACAGGAAGTGATGTCAGGTACGGGCAGGAAGTTCCATGAATGAGGAAGCAGAGAGGAGAGGTTCCTGGATCTGGCGGCAGAGGAGGTAATACGTAGATGAACCCCTTCAGGGGGAGGAGTTGATGATAATATATTTTGTTCCCAAAGCTGACTTACAGGAAAGACAATAAGACGTCTGTAAGTGAGTGCGGAATGTGTATGACCCCTCCACAGACACGTAGGTGCCGGCCTGATCCGTGGTCACAGGGGCAGTATGAAGACAAGGCGGTTGGCCCCACAAGCAGTGATGTAGGAGATAAAATCCTTTATTGGAATCCTTTACATACAATGTAGTAACACATGACAGCTCCAGGACAGGACAGAGGAACAGAAGACGTGTCACACCAATACAGGCTTTTGTGTTCTATACAAACAAAAGGATTTGGATTTGTCATTTGCAGACACCTCCCTCCAGGGCTGAGTGCCGGGTGGGATGTTATCATGTCTATGTAGGATTGTTTCATTCATTGTCTCATTATATTGTGGGTGACTCCACCTCCCTGCTTGGACTGAACAAATAAAAGGTGTCACTCATCCTTCCTTATCATGCTGGTTTCCATTTCATATATCTGTGACCTGTCCGAGGAACCACATATATTACAGGGATTGTTGTCACTTTGTGTGTCATGATATTAATGATGTCATGTTGTTGTATACTTTGTTATCCCGGATTCCAGACAAATCCTTATCAGCTGTTACATGTTATTTAAAGCTGTTCTGGACAAATAAAAATCAGTAATGACTAAGCCTGTATTGGTGTGATGCGTCTTCTGTTCCTCTGTCCTGTCCTGGAGCTGTCATGTGTTACTACATTGTGTGTAAAGGATTCCAATAAAGGATTTTATCCCCTACATCACTGCTTGTGCGGCCAACCGCCTTGTCTTCATACTTGTCTGTTGCCTGCCCTGACCTTTCTCCTGATTCCTGGATCTCCTCCTCATCTCTCCTCCATATCCTCTTACACAGCTTTTCTCCACACCTGCAGTGACCCTGGGGGGAGGAAACTTGGCACCAGCACGCCGCCAAATCCATCCCCACCATTAGGGGCTCTGGAGACAATTGTCTGCTATTTACACTCCGTTCCTCCACACGTCACCTGATCACATGACAGCTTACTTCCACAGATTCCGGATAGATTTCTGGATGGTAAAGGTCAAAGGTCACTCTTCAGTTTAGGAGAGGTAGGACGCACCCAGGAACTATGATTTGGTTTGTATGGGAGCCTCATACAGAGGACCCCTCAAATCTCCCCATCCAAATGTCCCTCCATCCAGAGTCTATATGTCCTATGACATCACACTGACCTCACAGCTCCTCCTCCCAATGTCCCTCCATCCAGAGTCAGAGAATCCTATGACATCACACTGACCTCACAGCTCCTCCTCCCAATGTCCCTCCATCCAGAGTCAGAGAATCCTATGACATCACAATGACCTCACAGCCCCTCCTCCCAATGTCCCCCCATCCAGAGTCAGAGAACCCTATGACATCAGACTGACCTCACAGCTCCTCCTCCCAATGTCCCTCCATCCAGAGTCAGAGAATCCTATGACATCACACTGACCTCACAGCCCCTCCTCCCAATGTCCTTCCATCCAGAGTCAGAGAATCCTATGACATCACACTGACCTCACAGCTCCTCCTCCCAATGTCCCTCCATCCAGAGTATCCTATGACATCACACTGACCTCACAGCTCCTCCTCCCAATGTCCCTCCATCCAGAGTCAGAGAATCCTATGACATCACACTGACCTCACAGCTCCTCCTCCCAATGTCCCTCCATCCAGAGTCAGAGAATCCTATGACATCACACTGACCTCACAGCTCCTCCTCCCAATGTCCCTCCATCCAGAGTCAGAGAATCCTATGACATCACACTGACCTCACAGCTCCTCCTCCCAATGTCCCTCCATCTTGTCTTTTTCCCTGATGCTCTTAGGATGTGGGGTCCCTTGGTATCCTCACATGTAAAGTGGGACTGTTGGTCCTGCGTTGTATGTAATGACATCAGAATGCTGCAACAAGCCTATACCCTGCGTAGTGTGGGGGTCCTGTGGGGGGGAATTATACCTCAGCCTGAAGTGGGGCTTTAATAAAATGGAGACCTGAATGGAGAGGTGAGGAGGATTCTGGGAATATCATTTGATGTGACTCTTTGTGTTCAGATGTAGAGTTTTCCTCCTGTGAAGTCTGGAGATCATATGACATCACATTGCCTCCACCTCCCTCCCTGATAGGAGAGAGAAAGAAGAAGAAGATTCTAGAAGTCACCAGAGAGATCACTGAGCTGCTGACAGGAGAGGTGAGCGGTGCCGGGAATTCTGGGACATTCTCCAGTAACAGACAAGGGATGTGTCTGGATGGTGACTGTATCATTGTGTGTGTCAGGTTCCTATAAGGTGTCAGGGTGTCACTGTCTATTTCTCCATGGAGGAGTGGGAGTATTTAGAAGGACACAAGGACCTCTACAAGGACGTCATGATGGACAATCAGCCGCCCCTCACATCACCGGGTAAGAGGAGACTTTATTGTAAAGGAGAGAGCAGTACGGAGGATCCACCTAGATCCCCCATCATCTGATAAACACATAGAAACAATGGATTCAGTCAGTGTGTGTGTTTCCTACAGATGGATCCAGTCATGGGAACCCACCAGAGAGATGTCCCCGTCCTCTGTATTCCCGGGATTCCACACAGGAAGGTCACACCATCCCTCACCATCATCAGGTAGATGATGACAATTATTGGTAGTTGTGATTTATACACAGCATGTTTGTTACAATGAATGTTTTATTATATCTCTCAGAGTGGAATCCTCGGGGATGAGAATATTGATGTTAAAGAAGAGTATAAAGAGGAGGATGAGGAGTATGGAGTGATGGAGGAGTTTTCAGAAGGACACAAGGATATGATGGAGCCACCTAATACCAGGAACCCACCAGAGAGATGTCCCCGTCCTCTGTATTCCCGGGATTCCACACAGGAAGGTCACACCATCCCTCACCATTACAAGGTTGGTGGAATGGATCATCTAGAACATGGATTCATAGAGACAATATGTGGATTGTTTATGTGACCTTACATTTTACAGATGATATTCTCTCTCATTTCCTTGATTTAGAGTGGAGATCCAATCGATATAGAATTTGAGGTGAAAGCAGAAGAAGAAGAGGCGTATGTGAGGGATGATCAGCAGTCTATGGAGGAGGATGGAATAACGGGGACATTTATAGAGGAGGACACTCCTACAGAGATCAGCACAGGTGGGTCATGAACACTAAATCCATTCCTCCACCCATACTGCTCACTGATTGGTCCAGAGTAGGGCGGGGACTGGGTGATATCAGCCTGTAATCCCCTGGTCACTTTCCTGAGCTGTGTTCCCTGTCCTGTATTCCTGGATTTCTCTCGGATAATCTTCCTTCTCTTTGCTGCAGACACAATTTATGTCTCTACAACAAAAAATATAGAAAAAAGCGCCAATCTATGTGTCAAAGAAAAATATATAAACCTTGTGTATAAAGCAGCAACACCCCACCAAAATTATAAATAATAAATTCTGCAAATTTAAACAATATATCATATAGGCATGCGCTAGAAAAATATATACAACACCAAATAATTAAGTGTCCATAATAAACTGTGAAAGTCCTAAAAAATCTATTTGAAATTCCAATGTGAACTGTGAATGATCCACCACCAAATGAATTAAATAAACTCACCAGAGCTAAATGCTGATCAGATTATAGACCAGCACTTGTGCTCTGGGAGCGATGAATGCAACGATTTCCAAATATTAGATGAAGTAAGTAATCAAATCCTGATGATCAATAATGGCAGTCGGCATAAAGAACAGCATATCTCTATCAGAAGCAATACTCTGCAGCCACAAGGTCTTATATCTCTCCTTTCCAATCCATCTCTCCATAATGTATAGGGTGCACTCAGGGACAAAAGAAAGAAATATAATGGTGGAATACGTTTCATAAAAAGTATATATTTAATAGAATCTCCAATACACTCACAAGAAAGGTGTCCAGACAGACACCAGCTTAAACAGCGATCCACAGCAACTGAGGAACGAGGATCTCCGCTCACCGCGGATCACCTCCGACACACAATAGGAACAGAACGTCCTGACGTCAGCATCGAGTAGGCCACGCCCAACGCGTTTCGTCACCACAACGTCATCAAGGGGCGGTATTGATCATCAGGATTTGATTACTTACTTCATCTAATATTTGGAAATCGTTGCATTCATCGCTCCCAGAGCACAAGTGCTGGTCTATAATCTGATCAGCATTGAGCTCTGGTGAGTTTATTTAATTCATTTGGTGGTGGATCATTCACAGTTCACATTGGAATTTCAAATTGATTTTTTTGGACTTTCACAGTTTAATATGGACACTTAATTATTTGGTGTTGTATATATTTTTCTAGCGCATGCCTATATGATATATTGTTTAAATTTATGTATCTAGACTGGATTTCTGGAGATTCTGGGGTTCAGCTGGCAGCAAAATCTTCATTTCACCATAGACATTACTAGACCTAGGCACCTGGGGTGTGTCTTGGATCTTCTTTTTCATGACCGCGTCTAGTAAGATCTCTGACAGAACAATTCTCCCAGGATTACTTACTCTGTTGTCTGCTGGCTGTGCCGGGTGGAGGGATATGTCTGTAGTGTCCCAGACCCAAGTCACTGAGTGCAGTCTCAGGAGATGGGAGGCAGCGGTGTGGGATCTCTGCAACTTGTCTACAGTAAACATTTAATATTCCACTGATTACTGAATACCAATATTATGAGTCCTGATCCTTACACTGTATCATTTATATTGTACATTACATACTCCTGACCCCTGCACTATATACTCTATGTTGTACATTCCATACTCCTGACCCCTGCACTATATACTCTGTTGTACATTCCATACTCCTGACCCCTGCACTATATACTCTGTTGTACATTCCATACTCCTGACCCCTGCACTATATACTCTATGTTGTACATTACACCCTCCTGACCCCTGCACTATATACTCTATGTTGTACATTACATACTCCTGACCCCTGCACTATATACTCTATGTTGTACATTACATACTCCTGACCCCTGCACTATATACTCTATGTTGTACATTACATACTCCTGACTCCTGCACTATATACTCTATGGTGTACATACCATACTCCTGACTTCTGCTCTCCCCCCTCCCCCCACTGCTATATATACACATAATATGGATTCTATTTTGTTACACCCATTTCCTCCCAGCTGGACATTTTATATCGGATGATGTGATTGGAGCACAGACTTTTACATGGTGATAATAATGTGATAACATCCTCCAACTTTGGACCCTTAAACAGAAAGTGATAATGAGGGAGGAGTCAATACCCCAATGATGGTGGACTTCAGGATCAGTCCAGTCTTCATCTTGGTTGTTCTCCCCCCATCCTCACTCTCTGACCTCTGGTGGGGCTCAGCTCCGCTGTTCTTAATGACTAAATCATGGAGTAAATAAGGAAGTGCAGTACTTCTTGTGTTGGGAAGATGGTGATGAGTGATAGAGGGGGAGGGGACCCTCGTCCTATAATCCCCTCATCACTGTCCCTCCTATAAAAGACAGTTCTGGTTGTTTCCTCACTCTCTGACTAAGGTCCATGAATAAAGAAATGACCTGGTAGGAGATCAGAGGAGCCATTTCCTTGTTCCCTTGAGGGTAGAATTGTAAGCTCCTCAGAGACCAAGCTGCCTGATGTGGGCGGAGTCCTGGTTTGGGGGAACCAATCAGCTCCTGTCTAGTAATCCTCTTTGCCTTTGTATTTTAGTCCATGGCTGGGAGATGAGGAAAACTTCCGAGGATTGTCTCACTTTGTCTCCAGACTGGAAAGTAGAAGATGAGGACATCACACAGTATAGTCCAGGAGAAAACCCGGCTCCCTCCAATGTACATCCGGCACCACCCAGTGTAGATGGACCATCAGATTCTTTGTATCCTGAGAAACCTCAGACTGTGCGGGACCGGGCCGGCCTTCCAACAGGGAAGAGGTTCTCCTGTACTGAGTGTGGGAAGGGTTTTTCATTGAAGTCCAGTCTTTACAGACATCATAGATCTCACACAGGGGAGAAGTCATATTCCTGTCCTGAGTGCGGGAAATGTTTTTCACATAATTCCAGTCTTCAAACACATCAGAGATCTCACACGGGGGAGAAGCCGTACTCCTGTCCTGAGTGTGGGAAATGTTTTTCAGAGATGTCCAATCTTCATAAACATCAGAGATCTCATACAGGGGAGAAGCCGTATTCCTGTCCAGAGTGCGGGCAATGTTTTTCACAGAAGTCCCATCTTTACATACATCAAAGATCTCACACAGGTGAGAAGCCGTATTCCTGTCCTGAGTGTGGGAAAAGTTTTTCAGAGAAGACCAGTCTTTACACACATCAAAGATCCCACACAGGTGAGAAGCCGTATTCCTGTCCTGAGTGTGGAAAATGTTTTTCAGATAAGTCCAGTCTTCACAGACATAAGAGATGTCACACGAGGGAAAAGCCATTTTCCTGTCCTGAGTGTGGGAAATGTTTTTCACAGAAGTGCCATCTTTACACACATCAAAGATCTCACAAGGGAGAGAAGCCGTATTCTTGTCCTGAGTGTGGGAAATGTTTTTCAGTGAAGTCCAGTCTTTACACACATCAGAAATCTCACACGGGGGAGAAGCCATATTCCTGTCCTGAGTGCGGGAAATGTTTTTCAGTGAAGTCCCATCTTTACACACATCAAAGATCTCACATGGGGGAGAAGCCACTTTCCTGTCCTGAGTGTGGAAAGTGTTTTTCAGATAAGTCCAATCTTTACAGACATCAGAGATCTCACACAGGGGAGAAGCCGTATTCTTGTCTTGAGTGCGGGAAATGTTTTTCAGTGAAGTCCAATCTTTACACACATCAGAGATCTCACACAGGAGAGAAGCCATATTCTTGTCCTGAGTGTGGGAAATGTTTTTCACAGAAGTCCCATGTTTACATACATCAAAGATCTCATACGGGGGAGAAGCCACTTTCCTGTCCTGAGTGAGGGAAATGTTCCTCACTGAAGTCCTGTCTTCCTGTACATCAGGGATTATAACAGGGTAGACAGATCAGGCAGGGGTCAGTACTTATTGGGGGGTGGAATGGGAAAAGATGGAAGAGGGCTATGGCAGATGATAAGAAGGTTCCCATGTTACAAATAACCAGTGCAAATGGTACCATTTGTATGAAAATAAAAAATACACAAAAGCTGTGTGAACAAGGTGTCAGTGAATGAACAAGGTGCCAGTGAATGAACAAGGTGTCGGTGAATGGACAAGGTGTCGGTGAATGAACAAGGTGCCAGTGAATGAAAGTGTTTGTTCACCAATGCCAGAAGTCTGCCCAGCACAATAGGTGAGTTGGAAGGTTTGGTGCATGAAGAGAACTAGGATTGAATTGGTATTGCTGAATCTTGGCTTCATTCTTCACATGACTGGGCCATTCATATTCCTGGATAGGTTCTCTTTCGGAGAGACGGGGGAAATAGGAAAGGTGGTGGAGTCTGTCTCTATGTGAGAAGAGATCTCAGAGCGAGTGTGAAAGAGGACCTAGTTGATGGAGAGTGTAATGAGGCTGAAGTATTATGGGTGGAACCAGGGGTGGACTGACAACTCATGGGGCCCCCGGGCAATAGGGAATCATGGGGTCACTTTGTCCTTGCCCAAACTCAAAAAAGCTAATGAAAAAGGTACCAGGGGCATCTCGTGGGACCCCCTACTGACCCCGGGCCCTCGGGCAGTGCACGAGTTTCCAAATAGTCAGTCTGTCCCTGGGTGGAACTGCACATGGGGGGCGTACTACAAAGGTCATCATTGTATTTTGTTATAGGCCTCCCAGTGTTAATGAGGAGGTGGAGACTCCGCTCCTCGCAAAGATGGAAAGGGCTGCAAGAGCTGGGACAGTGATAATAATGGGGGATGGGAACTACCCGGAAATTGACTGGAGTAATGGTACTGCAGGAACAGTTAAAAGACAGGAATGTGTACACCTACTACAGGACAATTCTATGGTCCAGTTCATAGAAGCCCCAACTAGGAATGATGCTCTGCTGGACCTGGTCATCTCCAAACATGCAGAGCTTATTACGAATGTCCATAGAAAAGAACATCTGGGTAGCAGTGACTATAACATGATTTCATTTATTGTTAGCTGTAAACAGTGAGCACATACGGGAAAAAAAAAATGCTGAACTTTAAGAGAGCTAATTTTTAAAGGCTGAGATCTGCTTTCCATGACTTAGATGGTTAGGGAATATTGGCATTGATGAACACAACACAGAAATGGGAGTTCTTCAAAAAGCCTGTATGTGACCACACTGCAAAATATATTCCCATGGGCAACAAGTATAAAAGGCTAAAAATCAAACCTATGTGGCTTACGGCCAAAGTTACAAAAGCGATAGATAATAAGAAAAGAGCTTTTATTAAATATAAAAATGAAGGAACGCGATCATCGTTTACACCTTACAAAGAATATTATTTACATGTTTCCCTCTGTACAGGGCACATCCTCTGCCATTGAAGTGTTACATTTGTTGGAATGGGATTGTGGATCCATCAATATGAGTTCCGGGGTCAAGAATGGCTACATTTGATGTCTTCTTATCAGGCAGACTTTTCCCAGAAGGAACAAACTGAAACAGAAATATATTCGCTGTTTTTGAGGTTTGGGAAAGCTCTTGGAAAAGAAATCGGCACTTTTTTGGCATAATAAAACATTCGATAAGTATGCCCGAGAAAAGATCAACCCACTTGGATGGAGGATCCAGATCTTTCCCAACATTGAAAAAATAAGTGAGGAATTTGAAAGGGAACGAGAGGAAAGCCTACAATCATGCTCACAGCAAAAGATGTCCATATTGGCTCCGGAATATAATAAACAGATGTTATCATTGGAGAAGGATATTGGAGGTGCAGAGAGATTGTTATCTGCATTCACAACACTTTCATTGTATTCTGATTTGCAGAGGAAACTTAGGGAAGGCCTAGCAGATTTGTACAAACACATATCAACGAAAAAAGAGAATACATTTTGGTGAGATAAAACAGTGTTTTTGGAAGGAAAAGCATAAAGGTGGACGATCCCTCAGTACATGAACCTCCAGAGGAGGCGCTATCACCACTCTACACAGGACACCTTAGAACAGTGGTCGGCAAGCCGCGGCTCGCGAGCCACATGCGGCTCTTTACACACTTTAATGCGGCTCTTCTGTGTGCTGGGCGTCCGTCCCCTCCCTCCTCTCGGGCGACCGCCCCAAAAGTCAGGACTCTGCAGCTAGCCTCTGTCAGTGCGCGCCCTGTGTGCAGCCCCGGCGGCCGGCTCTACACAGCTCCAGTCGGGTCATGTGGTATAGGGGGGGGCGTGACTTTCTGTGTAGCGCGGCGGCGGCGAGGCAGCATCCTCTCTCTGTCTGCTGCCCTCAGAAGAAGACTGTGCCTCCCAAATCAGCAGCGTGTCATCCGGTAGGTGTAGCAATGGCCTGGCCTGCCTGCCTCTGGGGACTCAATTTCTGTGACAGAAAAAGGAAGGGTTGGGGGGGAATGGAGGGAGGGAGGGGATGAATATGAACTATATGCCTCTGGAACTTGGAAATGAGAGATGTGGGCAGGGCCAGGAAGAGACAAATGAAAGGGGTGACTGATGGCCATCATGGAGGGGGGGGATGATTATGAATTATGTACTCATATGAGAGATGTGAACTGTGAACAGGGCAAAAAGGGGTGACTGATGGCCATCATGGGAGGGGGGGTGGTGATTATGAATTAAGTGTGCCTAACTATGGAAATGAGAGATGTGAACAGGGCAGGGTAAAAAGAAAGGCATGATGGCCATCATGGGGGGGGGGAATGTGACATGAGGGGGGAGAAATGTGACACGAGGGGGAGAAATGTGACACGAGGGGCAGAAATGTGACATGAGGGGAGAAATGTGACATTGTGGGATTGACATAAAAAGGGTTGATGTTAAAAGGGGGGTGTGGACATAAAATTGCGGAATATCGTAATTAGAGATGAGCGAAGTATTCAAAAATTCGATTCGACTGATTCGGCGAATTCGTGGAAAATATTCGATTCGAGTCGAATATATTTGCTGTGAATTTAACTTAAAAAAGGGTGTTTCTAGGCTTCAGAGAGACTTAATATTAGTGCAGAACACTGTACCTTTAATTTAAATGCCCTTGGAGTCTGCTGGGGAAGAGAAATAATACTGTCAGTCAGTATGACATGCAGATGAGTGCCGTCGATCTTAGAATCACCGCACACTTCACTCATTTGGCCAGTCACGGGGCCAAAACCAGTGTTTGGAGCCACAGTGTGGCGGTGGAGGCAGCAGCAATGGGAGGCCATACAGCACCCTATGACAAAATGGAAACCAGCAGGAGTGTGAGGAGACCTGAAAGTGGCACATGGCAGAGTGGGAGCAATGGGAGGCGGTACAGGGACCCATGTCACACTGTGGACCCAGCAGCAGCGTGACGAGGCGGTACGGGGGCCCATGGCAGATTTGGGGCCTGGCAGCACCTATAGGAGGCCTGTAATCTGCCAGCAACCTATGACAAAATGGAAACCAGCAGGAGTGTGAGGAGACCTGAAAGTGGCACATGGCAGAGTGGGAGCAATGGGAGGCGGTACAGGGACCCATGTCACACTGTGGACCCAGCAGCAGCGTGACCTGGCGGTACCGGGGCCCATGGCAGATTACAGGCCTGGCAATGGGAGGCCCGTAATCTGTCAGCACCCTGTGACAAAAAATGGAACACACCAGCAGTGTGTGAGGAGACCTGAAAGTGGCACATGGCAGAGTGTGGCGATGGAGACAGCAGCAATGGGAGGCCGTACAGGGACCCATGAAAGACTCTGGACTTGCCAGCAGCATGAGGAGGCGGTATAGGGGCCCATGGCAGATTAGGGGCCTGGCAGCAGCTATGGGAGGCCCGTAATCTGCCAGCACCCTATGTCAAAAAATTGAACACACCAGCAGTGTGTGAGGAGACCTGAAAGTGGCACATGGCAGAGTGTGGCGATGGAGACAGCAGCAATGGGAGGCCGTACAGGGACCCATGAGAGACTCTGGACTTGGCAGCAGCATGAGGGGGCGGTATATAGGGGCCCATGGCAGATTAGGGGCCTGGCAGCAGCTATGGGAGGCCCGTAATCTGCCAGCACCCTATGACAAAAAATGGAACACACCAGCAGTGTGAGGAGACCTGAAAGTGGCACATGTTTGGGGCATGATTCATGGCGGATTTAGTCAGTTGTGTCAGGAACTAGTGGTTTGAAATCCAGACTAATCCACGCCTGATTCATTTTCACAACCGTGAGTCTCTCCACACTTTGGGTGGACAGTCGTGTCCTCCGCGGAGTTGCAATACCTCCTGCCGCACTAAACACGCGCTCCGATGCCACGCTACTGGCCGGGCATGACAGCCTTTCAAGGGCAAATTCAGCTAGTTGGGGCCAAAGGTCAAGTTTCGTTGCCCAGTAGTCAAGGGGATTGTCTACCTCGGTTGGCAGGGTGCTGTCCAAGTAGGCCCAAGCCTGTTGTTTGAGGTCCTGCTCCAGGTCCACCTGATGCTGCTGCTGCTGCGGCTGGTTAGTAGTTTCCTCACTGCGCTGGTGAAGAAAGCTACTCATCATCGACTGCAGACTGAGGCAGCCGCTGCTGGTGGAGCTGCCACTGCTCCTACCACCCCACCCCTCCCCTGCTGCCATGGCAGCGGAACGCGAGCGCACAGGGCCCACAGTGTCTGAGGATGGACGTTGGCGCACAAAGGCAGAGACCAACTGACTACATAGGTGGTTTTTATAGTACTTTATTTTGGCCTCCCTCTCAGCAGGTGTGAAAAAGGCCACCATTTTGGAACGGTACCGAGGGTCCAACAAGGTGGACAGCCAAAAGTCATCCCTCTGTCTGATGGTTATTATTCGGCTGTCGCTACGCAAGCAACCGAGCATGCTATGGGCCATTTGTGCCAAGGAATGCGAGGGACTCCCTGCCTCCATCTCCACAGCATACTGCCACGGTGCGTCTGGGTCCTCTGTCTCCTCCTCCTCCTCCTCTACCAGATGCTCCTGCTCCTCCACTCCTGTCCGCTGAGTGGAAAAACCACCCATTTCACTCAATAATTCCTGAGCACCAATGTCCTCCTCTACCTCCTCCTCTTCTTCCTGTCCTGCCCCCACAGGGGTCATGTGGCGTTGAGATCTGTGCGCCACGTCTACCGCACCCTGACCAGCCATTGTTAACAGCATTTGTTCAAGGACGTGCAACAGAGGAATGACGTCGTTCATCCCATAGTCCTGCCGACTCACGAATAGCGTGGCCTCCTCAAAGGGCCTGAGCAAGCGGCAGGTGTCACGCATGAGCTGCCAATGGCTGACATCGAAGTTACACAGGGGAGTACCTTTATCCGCTTGTAACATCAGGAAATCGGTGATGGCCTTTCGCTGCTCGTAAAGGCGGTCTAACATGTGTAGGGTTGAATTCCACCTTGTTGCAACGTCGCAGATCAGGCGATGATGTGGAATTCCGTTCTGCCGCTGCAGCTCAAGGAATGTGTGCTTTGCGGTGTAGGAATGGCTGAAATGCATGCAAAGTTTACGTGACATTTTAAGGATGTCTTGCAGTAGGATGGTGGATTTTAGGAACCGCTTGACAACCAGATTGAACACGTGAGCCATGCATGGCACATGGCACAACCTTCCTTGACGCAGAGCAGACACCATGTTCTTTCCGTTGTCGGTCAACATGGTTCCGATTTTCAGTTTGCGCGGAGACAGCCATCTGTTGATTTCTCTGTTCATTACACTGAGAAGTTCCTCCCCTGTGTGACTACGTTCGCCAAGGCATACCAGGTGCAGAACAGCGTGACACCGTTGCGCCCTGCACATGTGATATGCCGGTCGGGTAATGGGACTTGGCACGGGGGTGGCGGCTGAGGACACGGCGGAAGAAGAGGTGGTAGAGGCGGACATCTTTTGTGGACCAAGGACGTGCAAACGTGGAGGCAAAAGCGGCGTGACCTGTCCAAGTTGCTGGTGCGGCTGTGCCGGCACCACGTTCACCCAGTGTGCCGTAAATGACATATACTGTCCCTGACCGTAGTTACAGCTCCACACGTCGGCGCTGCCGTGCACTTTGGCAGAGACCGACATGCTCAAAGACTGGCCCACCATGTCTTCTACATGTGAATGCAGGGCTGGCACTGCCTTTTTGGCGAAGAAATGACAGCTTGGCACTCTCCACCGCGGCGCGGCACAAGCCATCATTTCTCTGAAAGGTGCTGAGTCCACCACTTGGAAAGGGAGGGACTGCAGCACCAGCAACTTGGACAGGAGGACGTTCAGCTTTTGCACCGTCGGGTGCGTGCTCGCAAACTGTTGTCTCTTGGAAACGGATTCCAAGAAAGACTGCTGACGGAATCCGTGAAGAGGAGTAGCAGGAGAAGGAGCATCTGAATGAGCGGAAGATGCCAACGAGCGACAACTCCCCTCAGCAGAGGTGTTGGAGCCTTGACTGGCTGATGGAGGGCGATTGACGTCGGGTGACGGAGCAAGTAACGGAGCGGGTGATGGAGCGGGGGCTGGGGCGGGCAGAACCGCCGTATCTTTATCACGGTTTTCCCAGGTCACCAAATGGCGACGCTGCATATGCTGCCGCAACACTGTAGTCCCAACATGGGCCCCCTGGCCACGCTTGACTTTCTGGCCACATAGTCGACATACGGCTACGTTTACTTCCTCGGGCGGCTTGACGAAAAATTGCCACACCGCCGAGTAGGAAACTTTGCCCCCGATACTCCTCACTGGCTGACTGCTGCTTCCTCCGTGCACACCGGCACCACTACTGGCCGTGGTGGTAGGCTGCAGTGGAGCTGGTGCTCTACTCCGTGGCCGTTTGGCTCCACTGACACTGCTGCGACCCTGCTGCTGTCTCCTGGGCAACCCACCGACTGTTTCGCTCACTGCCAAGCTGCCACCCTCTTCTCCTGATGATGCGGAAGAAATTGCCTGATGACGACGAGGCTGCCAAGTGCGATCAACCTCCTCATCATCAAGTAGGGTCTCCGCCTCACTACTAGCCCCCTCGGCTGCGTCTGGGTCAGGAGACAGACCTGTCTCTAGACCGGCTACCGGGCCACTCTCCTCGCCACTACTTCTTCGCCTGGCTGCTGAAAAGGCGGATGTCTCCCCCCGTTCCTGACCGCACTCTGTTAGCTCTTCCTCACTGTACAGTGGGGCTGAGCCCACAGCATGCGATACTTCGCTTGGTGAGGGAACACCAAAGGACAGGGGCAGGTAGAGTATGAATTCTTATACTGTACCGCGCTCCAATATTATCAACCTTTTGTGATTAACCTTTTTTGGTTGTGTGAATTTCTTAATATACCACCTATAATCCAATCATTACTTACTTCTATGTTGCTTAAATATACAATTAACATAAATTAATTAATTAATTTAATATGAATTAATAAATATGAATTAAAAAATTATATGTGATTATAACAAATATTAATAAAAAATTAATAAAAAATTGGAATGTCAATTCTATGTGAATAAAATAGAAAAAAATTAATAAAACATTAAAAGAAAAAAAAAAAAAAAAAAGGGAAATGTCAATTATTTTCTTTGAATTTGAGATGGTGTTGTTATTCAATTTAGTTAATGTGATAAGTCTGTGTTGGCAGCTTGAACCTCTCCCTCGTCTCCTCTCCTCCTCAGCTCAGCTTTCTCAATTGTGCTTTCTTCACTGGCTGCTTTGTTTATTCCTCCATATACGGAACATGCAGAGAAGGGAAAAGAAACATAGTGTCTTATCCGGGATATAAGTGATTTATTGCTCTTTGATCTCCCACTCACATTGTGTAAATGTAAATAACGCTTTGAATACAATGTAACAAGATCCTGCTTCAGACAGCCTGGCTGATGTGTTTGCTTACAGTAAATATACTCGCCATTCCTCTGTGGATGCGTGATAACGTCACCGCCCCTCCCCTACGCGTTACGCTACAGGGACTCCTAGCTTCCTCTGGGGGATGTGGATTTCACATGGTAGAGGACACGTGATTTCAGTGGGCTTGGTCCCGGGCCATGCCAACTAACGGTTGTGTCTGACGTACCCACCGACCGTTGGCTGTAGGTGTCAGAGGTGACCTGGGAAGAGGAAGACGACCGAGCCAACCAATCGATGACGGCAGGGTTGTCGGTGGAGACACGACCGCTGGATGACACCGGGAGCACTGGCCTCTGGCTGCGAATAGTGCTGCCTCGACCCCTTCCTCTGCTGCCACATCTGCTCACTCCTAAAACATTGCCTCCTCTGCCACTCCTCTGCATGTTGTCTGACATACTCTTTAATTCAACGATTCTGTGTCCCTGAGTAACAATTCTGTGTCCCTGAGTAACAATTCTGTGTCTGTCCCTGAGTAACAATTCTGTGGCCCTAAGTAACGGTTCTGTGTCCCTCAGTAACAATTCTGTGTCCCTCAGTAACAATTCTGTGTCTGTCCCTGAGTAACAATTCTGTGGCCCTAAGTAACGGTTCTGTGTCCCTCAGTAACAATTCTGTGTCCCTCAGTAACAATTCTGTGTCTGTCCCTGAGTAACAATTATGTGGCCCTAAGTAACGTTTCTGTGGCCCTCAGTAGCAATTCTGTGTCCCCCTGATTAATGTTTATGTGGCCCTAAGTAACGGTTCTGTGGCCCTCAGTAACAATTCTGTGTCCCTCAGTAACAATTCTGTGTGTGTCCCTGATTAACGTTTACGTGGCCCTAAGTAACGGTTCTGTGGCCCTCAGTAACAATTCTGTGTCCCTGATTAACGTTTCTGTGGCCCTAAGTAACGGTTCTGTGGCCCTCAGTAAATATTCTGTGTCCCTCAAGAAACAATTCTGTGTCTGTCCATGAGTAACAATTCTGTGGCCCTAAGTAACGGTTCTGTGGCCCTCAGTAACAATTCTGTGTCCCTGATTAACGTTTATGTGGCCCTAAGTAACGGTTCTGTGGCCCTCAGTAACAATTCTGTGTCCCTGATTAACGTTTCTGTGGCACTAAGTAACGGTTCTGTGGCCCTCAGTAACAATTCTGTGTCCCTGAGTAACAATTCTGTGTCTGTCCGAGTAACAATTCTGTGGCCCTAAGTAACAGTTCTGTGGCCCTCAGTAACAATTCTGTGTCCCTGAGTAACAATTCTGTGGCTCTAAGTAACGGTTCTGTGGCCCTCAGTAACAATTCTGTGTCCCTGATTAACGTTTCTGTGGCCCTAAGTAACGGTTCTGTGGCCCTCAGTAACAATTCTGTGTCCCTCAAGAAACAATTCTGTGTCTGTCCATGAGTAACAATTCTGTGGCCCTAAGTAACGGTTCTGTGGCCCTCAGTAACAATTCTGTGTCCCTGATTAACGTTTCTGTGGCCCTAAGTAACGGTTCTCTGTCCCTCAGTAACAATTCTGTGTCCCTCAGTAACAATTCTGTGTC
This sequence comes from Staurois parvus, assembly GCF_062004578.1. Taxonomy (NCBI): domain Eukaryota; kingdom Metazoa; phylum Chordata; class Amphibia; order Anura; family Ranidae; genus Staurois; species Staurois parvus. Next base: position 1,948,453 of record NW_028318516.1, read on the forward strand.
TGTCCCTGAGTAACAATTCTGTGGCCCTAAGTAACGGTTCTGTGGCCCTCAGTAACAATTCTGTGTCCCTGATTAACGTTTCTATGGCCCTAAGTAACGGTTCTGTGGCCCTCAGTAACAATTCTGTGTCCCTCAGTAACAATTCTGTGTCTGTCCCTGAGTAACAATTCTGTGGCCCTAAGTAACGGTTCTGTGGCCCTCAGTAACAATTCTGTGTCCCTGATTAACGTTTATGTGGCCCTAAGTAACGGTTCTGTGGCCCTCAGTAACAATTCTGTGTCCCTGATTAACGTTTCTGTGGCACTAAGTAACGGTTCTGTGGCCCTCAGTAACAATTCTGTGTCCCTGAGTAACAATTCTGTGTCTGTCCGAGTAACAATTCTGTGGCCCTAAGTAACAGTTCTGTGGCCCTCAGTAACAATTCTGTGTCCCTGAGTAACAATTCTGTGGCTCTAAGTAACGGTTCTGTGGCCCTCAGTAACAATTCTGTGTCCCTGATTAACGTTTCTGTGGCCCTAAGTAACGGTTCTGTGGCCCTCAGTAACAATTCTGTGTCCCTCAAGAAACAATTCTGTGTCTGTCCATGAGTAACAATTCTGTGGCCCTAACTAACGGTTCTGTGGCCCTCAGTAACAATTCTGTGTCCCTGATTAACGTTTCTGTGGCCCTAAGTAACGGTTCTCTGTCCCTCAGTAACAATTCTGTGTCCCTCAGTAACAATTCTGTGTCTGTCCCTGAGTAACAATTCTGTGGCCCTAAGTAACGGTTCTGTGGCCCTCAGTAACAATTCTGTGTCCCTGATTAACGTTTCTATGGCCCTAAGTAACGGTTCTGTGGCCCTCAGTAACAATTCTGTGTCCCTCAGTAACAATTCTGTGTCTGTCCCTGAGTAACAATTCTGTGGCCCTAAGTAACGGTTCTGTGGCCCTCAGTAACAATTCTGTGTCCCTGATTAACGTTTATGTGGCCCTAAGTAACGGTTCTGTGGCCCTCAGTAACAATTCTGTGTCCCTGATTAACGTTTCTGTGGCACTAAGTAACGGTTCTGTGGCCCTCAGTAACAATTCTGTGTCCCTGAGTAACAATTCTGTGTCTGTCCGAGTAACAATTCTGTGGCCCTAAGTAACAGTTCTGTGGCCCTCAGTAACAATTCTGTGTCCCTGAGTAACAATTCTGTGGCCCTAAGTAACGGTTCTGTGGCCCTCAGTAACAATTCTGTGTCCCTGATTAACGTTTCTGTGGCCCTAGGTAACGGTTCTGTGGCCCTCAGTAACAATTCTGTGTCCCTCAAGAAACAATTCTGTGTCTGTCCATGAGTAACAATTCTGTGGCCCTAAATAACGGTTCTGTGGCCCTCAGTAACAATTCTGTGTCCCTGATTAACGTTTATGTGGCCCTAAGTAACGGTTCTGTGGCCCTCAGTAACAATTCTGTGTCCCTCAGTAACAATTCTGTGTCTGTCCCTGAGTAACAATTCTGTGGCCCTAAGTAACGGTTCTGTGTCCCTCAGTAACAATTCTGTGTCCCTGAGTAACAATTCTGTGGCCCTAAGTAACGGTTCTGTGGCCCTCAGTAACAATTCTGTGTCCCTCAGTAACAATTCTGTGTCTGTCCAAGTAACAGTTCTGTGGCCCTCAGTAACAATTCTGTGTCCCTGAGTAACAATTCTGTGGCCCTAAGTAACGGTTCTGTGGCCCTCAGTAACAATTCTGTGTCACTGAGTAACAATTCTGTGGCCCTAAGTAACGGTTGTGGCCCTCAGTAACAATTCTGTGTCCCTCAGTAACAATTCTGTGTCTGTCCCTGAGTAACAATTATGTGGCCCTAAGTAACGGTTATGTGGCCCTCAGTAACAATTCTGTGTCCCTGATTAACGTTTCTGTGGCACTAAGTAACGGTTCTGTGGCCCTCAGTAACAATTCTGTGTCCCTGAGTAACAATTCTGTGTCTGTCCGAGTAACAATTCTGTGGCCCTAAGTAACAGTTCTGTGGCCCTCAGTAAAAATTCTGTGTCCCTGAATAACAATTCTGTGGCCCTAAGTAACGGTTCTGTGGCCCTCAGTAACAATTCTGTGTCCCTGATTAACGTTTCTGTGGCCCTAAGTAACGGTTCTGTGGCCCTCAGTAACAATTCTGTGTCCCTCAAGAAACAATTCTGTGTCTGTCCGTGAGTAACAATTCTGTGGCCCTAAGTAACGGTTCTGTGGCCCTCAGTAACAATTCTGTGTCCCTGATTAACGTTTATGTGGCCCTAAGTAACGGTTCTGTGGCCCTCAGTAACAATTCTGTGTCCCTCAGTAACAATTCTGTGTCTGTCCCTGAGTAAAAATTCTGTGGCCCTAAGTAACGGTTCTGTGGCCCTCAGTAACTATTCTGTGTCCCTGAGTAACAATTCTGTGGCCCTAAGTAATGGTTCTGTGGCCCTCAGTAATAATTCTGTGTCCCTCAGTAACAATTCTGTGTCTGTCCAAGTAACAGTTCTGTGGCCCTCAGTAACAATTCTGTGTCCCTGAGTAACAGTTCTGTGGCCCTAAGTAACGGTTCTGTGGCCCTCAGTAACAATTCTGTGTCACTGAGTAACAATTCTGTGGCCCTAAGTAACGGTTGTGGCCCTCAGTAACAATTCTGTGTCCCTTAGTAACAATTCTGTGTCTGTCCCTGAGTAACAATTCTGTGGCCCTAAGTAACGGTTCTGTGGCCCTCAGTAACAATTCTGTGTCCCTGAGTAACGTTTCTGTGGCCCTAAGTAACGGTTCTGTGGCCCTCAGTAACAATTCTGTGTCCCTGAGTAACAATTCTGTGTCTGTCCCTGAGTAACAATTCTGTGGCCCTAAGTAACGGTTCTGTGGCCCTCAGTAACAATTCTGTGTCCCTGAGTAATGTTTCTGTGGCCCTAAGTAACAATTCTGTGGCCCTCAGTAACAATTCTGTGTCTGTCCCTGAGTAACAATTCTGTGGCCCTAAGTAACGTTTCTGTGGCCCTAAGTAACAGTTCTGTGGCCCTCAGTAACAATTCTGTGTCTGTCCCTGAGTAACAATTCTGTGGCCCTAAATAACGTTTCTGTGGCCCTAAGTAACAATTCTCTGGCACTCAGTAACAATTCTGTCTGTCCCTGAGTAACAATTCTGTGGCCCTAAGTAACGTTTCTGTGGCCCTAAGTAACAGTTCTGTGGCCCTCAGTAACAATTCTGTGTCTGTCCCTGAGTAACAATTCTGTGGCCCTAAATAACGTTTCTGTGTCCCTGAGTAACAATTCTGTGGCCCTAAGTAACGGTTCTGTGGCCCTCAGTAACAATTCTGTGTCACTGAGTAACAATTCTGTGGCCCTAAGTAACGGTTGTGGCCCTCAGTAACAATTCTGTGTCCCTCAGTAACAATTCTGTGTCTGTCCCTGAGTAACAATTATGTGGCCCTAAGTAACGGTTATGTGGCCCTCAGTAACAATTCTGTGTCCCTGATTAACGTTTCTGTGGCACTAAGTAACGGTTCTGTGGCCCTCAGTAACAATTCTGTGTCCCTGAGTAACAATTCTGTGTCTGTCCGAGTAACAATTCTGTGGCCCTAAGTAACGGTTATGTGGCCCTCAGTAACAATTCTGTGTCCCTGATTAACGTTTCTGTGGCCCTAAGTAACAGTTCTGTGGCCCTCAGTAACAATTCTGTGTCTGTCCCTGAGTAACAATTCTGTGGCCCTAAATAACGTTTCTGTGGCCCTAAGTAACAATTCTCTGGCACTCAGTAACAATTCTGTCTGTCCCTGAGTAACAATTCTGTGGCCCTAATAACGTTTCTGTGGCCCTAAGTAACAGTTCTGTGGCCCTCAGTAACAATTCTGTGTCTGTCCCTGAGTAACAATTCTGTGGCCCTAAATAATGTTTCTGTGGCCCTAAGTAACAATTCTCTGGCACTCAGTAACAATTCTGTCTGTCCCTGAGTAACAATTCTGTGGCCCTAATAACGTTTCTGTGGCCCTAAGTAACAGTTCTGTGGCCCTCAGTAACAATTCTGTGTCTGTCCCTGAGTAACAATTCTGTGGCCCTAAATAACGTTTCTGTGGCCCTAAGTAACAATTCTCTGGCACTCAGTAACAATTCTGTCTGTCCCTGAGTAACAATTCTGTGGCCCTAATAACGTTTCTGTGGCCCTAAGTAACAGTTCTGTGGCCCTCAGTAACAATTCTGTGTCTGTCCCTGAGTAACAATTCTGTGGCCCTAAGTAACGTTTCTGTGGCCCTAAGTAACAGTTCTGTGGCCCTAAGTAACAGTTCTGTGTCTGACCCTGAGTAACAATTCTGTGGCCCTAACTAACGTTTCTGTGGCCCTAAGTAACAGTTCTGTGGCCCTCAGTAACAATTCTGTGTCTGTCCCTGAGTAACAATTCTGTGGCCCTAAGTAACGTTTCTGTGGCCCTAAGTAACAGTTCTGTGGCCCTAAGTAACAGTTCTGTGTCTGACCCTGAGTAACAATTCTGTGGCCCTAACTAACGTTTCTGTGGCCCTAAGTAACAGTTCTGTGGCCCTCAGTAACAATTCTGTGTCTGTCCCTGAGTAACAATTCTGTGGCCCTAAGTAACGTTTCTGTGGCCCTAAGTAACAGTTCTGTGGCCCTAAGTAACAGTTCTGTGTCTGACCCTGAGTAACAATTCTGTGGCCCTAACTAATGTTTCTGTGGCCCTAACTAACGTTTCTGTGGCCCTAAGTAACAATTCTCTGGCACTCAGTAACATTTCTGTCTGTCCCTGAGTAACAATTCTGTGGCCCTAATAACGTTTCTGTGGCCCTAAGTAACAGTTCTGTGGCCCTCAGTAACAATTCTGTGTCTGTCCCTGAGTAACAATTCTGTGGCCCTAAATAACGTTTCTGTGGCCCTAAGTAACAATTCTCTGGCACTCAGTAACAATTCTGTCTGTCCCTGAGTAACAATTCTGTGGCCCTAATAACGTTTCTGTGGCCCTAAGTAACAGTTCTGTGGCCCTCAGTAACAATTCTGTGTCTGTCCCTGAGTAACAATTCTGTGGCCCTAAATAATGTTTCTGTGGCCCTAAGTAACAATTCTCTGGCACTCAGTAACAATTCTGTCTGTCCCTGAGTAACAATTCTGTGGCCCTAATAACGTTTCTGTGGCCCTAAGTAACAGTTCTGTGGCCCTCAGTAACAATTCTGTGTCTGTCCCTGAGTAACAATTCTGTGGCCCTAAATAACGTTTCTGTGGCCCTAAGTAACAATTCTCTGGCACTCAGTAACAATTCTGTCTGTCCCTGAGTAACAATTCTGTGGCCCTAATAACGTTTCTGTGGCCCTAAGTAACAGTTCTGTGGCCCTCAGTAACAATTCTGTGTCTGTCCCTGAGTAACAATTCTGTGGCCCTAAGTAACGTTTCTGTGGCCCTAAGTAACAGTTCTGTGGCCCTAAGTAACAGTTCTGTGTCTGACCCTGAGTAACAATTCTGTGGCCCTAACGTTTCTGTGGCCCTAAGTAACAGTTCTGTGGCCCTCAGTAACAATTCTGTGTCTGTCCCTGAGTAACAATTCTGTGGCCCTAAGTAACGTTTCTGTGGCCCTAAGTAACAGTTCTGTGGCCCTAAGTAACAGTTCTGTGTCTGACCCTGAGTAACAATTCTGTGGCCCTAACTAACGTTTCTGTGGCCCTAAGTAACAGTTCTGTGGCCCTCAGTAACAATTCTGTGTCTGTCCCTGAGTAACAATTCTGTGGCCCTAAGTAACGTTTCTGTGGCCCTAAGTAACAGTTCTGTGGCCCTAAGTAACAGTTCTGTGTCTGACCCTGAGTAACAATTCTGTGGCCCTAACTAATGTTTCTGTGGCCCTAACTAACGTTTCTGTGGCCCTAAGTAACAATTCTCTGGCACTCAGTAACATTTCTGTCTGTCCCTGAGTAACAATTCTGTGGCCCTAATAACGTTTCTGTGGCCCTAAGTAACAGTTCTGTGGCCCTCAGTAACAATTCTGTGTCTGTCCCTGAGTAACAATTCTGTGGCCCTAACTAACGTTTCTGTGGCCCTAAGTAACAATTCTCTGGCACTCAGTAACAATTCTGTCTGTCCCTGAGTAACAATTCTGTGGCCCTAATAATGTTTCTGTGGCCCTAAGTAACAGTTCTCTGGCACTCAGTAACAATTCTGTCTATCCCTGAGTAACAATTCTGTGGCCCTAATAACGTTTCTGTGGCCCTAAGTAACAGTTCTGTGTCCCTCAGTAACAATTCTCTGTCTGTCCCTGAGTAACAATTCTGTGTCTGTCCCTGAGTAACAATTCTGTGGCCCTAACTAACGTTTCTGTGGCCCTAAGTAACAATTCTCTGGCAGTCAGTAACAATTCTGTCTGTCCCTGAGTAACAATTCTGTGGCCCTAACTAGCGTTTCTTTGGCCCTAAATAACGATTCTGTGGCCCTCATTAACAATTCTGTGTCCCTGAGTAATGTTTCTCTGTCCCTAAGTAACGTTTCTCTGTCCCCAAGTAACGTTTCTGTGGCCCTAACTCTGTCCCTAATACAGAGCGGTCTGCCTCTCTTGAATGACTGGAGGCAAATGAAGAATTCTAAAATGGCCGCTATTTATAGCTCGACCATTACACAGTGCTGGCTGGCTGGCTGCTGATTGGCTAATGCGATCACATGTCATTAAGAAATGCATTATGGGTCAGCGCGCCTTGTCTGCGCGCCTTCCCAGACATCCCCGCTCCGTCGCCGCACATGTCCGCCGCCATTTTAGGAAAAATTTCGATTCGCGCGTCCGAAGTAGGCTATTTTTCGGATTCGGCACGAATTGAAAATTTTCCAATATTCGACTCGAATTCCACTTCGGCTACTTCGATTCGCTCATCTCTAATCGTAATCTAGGAGCCAACAAAATAAGTTAGTGGCCAGGTTCTGAGGTCAATATATAACAGTACCAGTGAGGACTATTTGAGTGTGTTTTCACATACTTTTATATGTACTTTTTTAGTTGTATCTTGATTTTTATTTCATTTTATGTTGTCATTTTTTACTTTTATTCAACTTGACTGCAGAGCCAGTGCAATGTGTGCATGCCTGTTTTATTACTTTTACTTCTTGCCTACTGTTTGGGTGTATCCATCAAGGTGGAGAACCCTGCTTAAAATATCCATGATGAGCCCCACTCATTTTATAATACTATTTACACACACATAAGATGCCATATATGCGTCATCCACAGATAAATACCAGTGCGTCATCCACAGATCCCCCATAACAGTGCGTCATCCACAGATCCCCCATAACAGTGCGTCATCCACAGATAAATAACAGTGCGTCATCCACAGATAAATACCAGTGCGTCATCCACAGATAAATAACAGTGCGTCATCCACAGATAAATAACAGTGCGTCATCCACAGATAAATAACAGTGCGTCATCCACAGATAAATACCAGTGCGTCATCCACAGATAAATACCAGTGCGTCATCCACAGATCCCCCATAACAGTGCGTCATCCACAGATAAATACCAGTGCGTCATCCACAGATAAATACCAGTGCGTCATCCACAGATCCCCCATAACAGTGTGTCATCCACAGATAAATACCAGTGCGTCATCCACAGATAAATACCAGTGCGTCATCCACAGATAAATACCAGTGCTTCATCCACAGATCCCCCATTACAGTGCGTCATCCACAGATAAATACCAGTGCGTCATCCACAGATAAATAACAGTGCGTTATCCACAGATAAATACCAGTGCGTCATCCACAGATAAATACCAGTGCGTCATCCACAGATAAATACCAGTGCGTCATCCACAGATCCCCCATAACAGTGTGTCATCCACAGATAAATACCAGTGCGTCATCCACAGATCCCCCATAACAGTGTGTCATCCACAGATAAATACCAGTGCGTCATCCACAGATCCCCCATAACAGTGTGTCATCCACAGATAAATACCAGTGCGTCATCCACAGATCCCCCATAACAGTGTGTCATCCACAGATAAATACCAGTGCGTCATCCACAGATCCCCCATAACAGTGTGTCATCCACAGATAAATACCAGTGCGCCATCCACAGATAAATACCAGTGCATCATCCACAGATCCCCCATAACAGTGTGTCATCCACAGATAAATACCAGTGCGCCATCCACAGATAAATACCAGTGCGTCATCCACAGATCCCCCATTACAGTGCGTCATCCACAGATAAATACCAGTGCGCCATCCACAGATAAATACCAGTGCATCATCCACAGATCCCCCATAACAGTGCGTCATCCACAGATAAATACCAGTGCACCATCCACAGATAAATACCAGTGCGTCATCCACAGATCCCCCATAACAGTGTGTCATCCACAGATAAATACCAGTGCGCCATCCACAGATAAATACCAGTGCGTCATCCACAGATCCCCCATTACAGTGCGTCATCCACAGATAAATACCAGTGCGCCATCCACAGATAAATACCAGTGCATCATCCACAGATCCCCCATAACAGTGTGTCATCCACAGATAAATACCAGTGCGCCATCCACAGATAAATACCAGTGCGTCATCCACAGATCCCCCATTACAGTGCGTCATCCACAGATCCCCCATTACAGTGCGTCATCCACAGATAAATACCAGTGCGCCATCCACAGATAAATACCAGTGCATCATCCACAGATCCCCCATAACAGTGTGTCATCCACAGATAAATACCAGTGCGCCATCCACAGATAAATACCAGTGCGTCATCCACAGATCCCCCATTACAGTGCGTCATCCACAGATAAATACCAGTGCGCCATCCACAGATAAATACCAGTGCGTCATCCACAGATCCCCCATAACAGTGCATCATCCACAGATAAATACCAGTGCGTCATCCACAGATAAATACCAGTGCGTCATCCACAGATAAATACCAGTGCATCATCCACAGATAAATACCAGTGCGTCATCCACAGATAAATACCAGTGCGTCATCCACAGATAAATAACAGTGCGTCATCCACAGATCCCCCATAACAGTGCATCATCCACAGATAAATAACAGTGCATCATCCACAGATAAATACCAGTGCGTCATCCACAGATAAATACCAGTGCATCATCCACAGATAAATACCAGTGCATCATCCACAGATAAATACCAGTGCGTCATCCACAGATAAATAACAGTGTGTCATCCAATATTACTTCTTTTATGTGATTAAGGATGCCGGTTTGGTGTTGGTGGCTTTATTTTAAAATGAAACATTTTTATAGGTGCCCTGTTTGACATGGCTACAAAGAAAAAACAACGAAAAACGGAAGACGAAAACCGTGAATTTAAAGTGGAATGGACCGAGACTTTCGCGTTTCAGAACGTAAATGGCTTTCCGACCTGTCTTATTTGTAAAGAAAAATTGGCGCATAACAAAAAATCTAATTTGGAGAGACACTTTACAACAAAACACTTGTCCTTTAGTAATAAATATCCTGTTGGTGATGCAAGGAAGAAAGCAGTTGAGGAACTTCTGAAGAGTCAAGAAAAATCAAGTTCTGCATTTAATCAGCGGGTGCAGTCTTCCAACTATGTTAATTTTGCAAGTTTTGCGGTTAGTCAAGAGATTGCTAAGAGAGGCAAACCATATACAGATGGCGAATACATAAAACGTTGTTTTATAAGTGCATCAGAAGAGTTATTCAGGGATTTTAAGAACAAAGAAGAAATTCTAAAAAAAATTAGAGTTGCCATTGTCTGCTAAAACAGTGAAGGATAGAACAGCCAAAATGTCTTCCAATATAACCAACCAACAAGTTGATGATCTTAAAGTGGTTTCAGCTTTATCAATAGCAGTTGACGAGTCTTGTGACTTAAATGATACAGCTCAAGTTTCACTTTTTGTAAGATTTATGTCAGCTACAGGTCCTAAAGAAGAACTTTTAGGATTATTGCCACTGAAAGGTCAAACACGTGGAGAGGATATAGCAAATGCTGTAATTGGTTGCATTGAAAAATATAATATTCCACTTGATAAAATCGTCTCAATTGCAACAGACGGGGCAAAAAGTATGACCGGCGTATGATTTGTTGCTATTATGAAAGAAAAAATTAGTCACGAGATACTTACATACCATTGCATCATAAATCAAGAAGCACTTTGTGCGCAGACATTTCCAGAAGAAATGTGCAAAGTTATGGAATTGGTGACTAAGATGATCAACTCCATTGTAGCTAAAGCTCTTCATCATCGCCAATTTAAAGAATTTTTAGTTGAAATTGAGAGTGAGTACGCAGATCTTCTGCTGCATAACAAGGTACGTTGGTTATCAAGAGGAAACGTTTTGAAACGTTTTGCTTCCTTATTATCAGAAATCAAAGCATTTTTCCTCGAGAAGGGTGTTCACTATCCAGAATTAACAAATGATCAGTGGACCCAAAAACTGTATTTCATGGTGGATGTTACTTCCCATCTAAATCAGCTTAATCATAAACTACAGGGGAAAGGAAACACAATTTTTTCGATGTTAGAAGAAGTTATTTCGTTTGAAAACAAATTATCTGTTTTTGCTCAAGATTTTGACAGAGAAACTTTGATTCACTTTCCAAGCCTGTTGAAACATCGCCAAGAAAATAATTCTGATATTGACATTACCTATTTTAAAACAGCACTTTTAAATATGAGGGAAGCTTTTCTCAAGAGGTTTCAGGAATTCAGAAACAGCAAAGCGACGTTGGCCTTTGTTAAAAAACCTCTGGATGCCACTGTAACGGAATTAAATTTTTCTCCCTTTAATATCGACATTGGCAACTTTGAAATGCAATTGCTGGATTTAAAAAACAAAGAACTGTGGAGCTCGAAATTTGAACGTCTTTGTGCTGATTTAGAAAGATTGGAGAAAAACAAATGTGAACTTAGTTCACAGAACAAGTGGTCTGCTTTGAAAGACCTGGAGAAGGAAGATATTTTGATTTTTAACACCTGGAATAGTATTCCTGACTCATATAATCAACTAAAAAAGCTAGCGTTTGCTGTTCTTTCCTTGTTCGGGTCTACATATTTATGCGAACAATCATTTTCAAGCATGAACCTTATCAAGAGTAAATCGAGAAATCGTCTCATCGATGAGAACCTGGAATCATGCCTAAAATTAAAAACAACAACATACAAACCTGACTTACTCAAACTATCCAAGGAAATGCAAGGCCAATGTTCACATTAGTGATGTTTGTCAGTCATTGTCAGGATGTCATTTTCTCTACATTGTAAGGCAAATTTTACGGAATTTAACGATAAATAATATCGTTCTAAAGTTTTTGTTTTATTAGTTGTGTTATTTGTATCCTCCCGACCTATGTGGATACTTGTATGCAGAATATTCTCAATAAAAACTTATTGAAACTAAAAACAGTGTACCATCCTATGTATTTTCAGTTTTAAAAATGTGGCTCTCAAAATAAATTTCAATCGTGGTTTTTGGCGAGATTTGGCTCAGTTGAAAAAAAAGGTTGCCCACCACTGCCTTAGAACATGAACCTCCACAGGAGGCGCTATCACCACACTGCACAGGACACCTTAGAACATGAACCTTCAGAGGAGGCGCTATCACCACACTGCACAGGACACCTTAGAACATGAACCTCCAGAGGAGGCCCTATCACCACACTGCACAGGACACCTTAGAACATGAACCTCCAGAGGAGGCGCTATCACCACACTACACAGGACACCTTAGAACATGAACCTTCAAAGGAGGCCCTATCACCACACTGCACAGGACACCTTAGAACATGAAACTCCAGAGGAGGCGCTATCACCGCACTACGCAGGACACCTTAGAACATGAACCTCCAGAGGAGGCGCTATCACCACACTACGCAGGACACCTTAGAACATGAACCTCCAGAGGAGGCGCTATCACCACACTACACAGGACACCTTAGAACATGAACATCCAGAGGAGGCGCTATCACCACACTACACAGGACACCTTAGAACATGAAACTCCATAGGAGGCCCTATCACCACACTGCACAGGACACCTTAGAACATTAACCTCCAGAGGAGGCGCTATCACCACACTACACAGGACACCTTAGAACATGAACCTCCAGAGGAGGCGCTATCACCACACTACACAGGACACCTTAGAACATGAACCTCCAGAGGAGGCCCTATCACCACACTGTACAGGACACCTTAGAACATGAAACTCCATAGGAGGCCCTATCACCACACTGCACAGGACACCTTAGAACATGAACCTGTTGTTCGGCCCACGTATTGCTTATCACAGGGACACGTAAGCATATAGACCACGTTTCTAGTGTTACAGGAAATGAAATTCTTCATGTTATCCGATCTGCCTGTGCTGCTCCAGGTGAAGGAATCTAATCTGCGTTTCCTTATACCATTACAGGTACATATAACACACCTATTACAGGGATGAAACCCTGGAAGGTTAGCAAACAATGAAACCGTCTTGGGTGGGCTCACAGTATTAGGTGCCAACCAGTGTCTAATGGCCATTGCCTTACGGAAGATTATTTTTGGTTTACCAGGTAAGATGTTGGCAAGCACTGGATCTGTTTTCAGGATATCCCAATTTTTCTTAACCATTTCCATACCGGGCACTTTCCCCCTTCCTGCCCCCAGGCCATTTTTCAGGTTTCAGCGCTCTCACACTTTGAATGACAATTGCGCGGTCATACAACATTGTACCAAAACTAAAATGTTATAATTTTCTTCAAATAACTAGAGCTTTCTTTTGGTGGTATTTAATCATCGCTGAGGTTTTTATTTTTTGCTAAATTAACAAAAAAAAATGAAAATTTTGAAAAAAAAAATACGTTTTTATTTGTTTCTGTTATAAAAGTTTGCAAATGAATAATTGTTCTTCATAAATTTAGGCCGAGATGTATTCTGCTACATGTCTTTGGTGACAATAACCCAAATTAGGATGTATTAGTTTGTAGGAAAGTTATAGAGTTCACAAACTATGGGATAGATCTGAATATTGATCAATCCTGAAGTACTGACAGCCAATCTCATTTCTTGAGGTCCAAGAATGTCAGAACAGTACAGATATCCCCAAAATGTCAGAACAGTACAGATATCCCCAAATGTCAGCACAGTACAGATATGCCCCAAATGTCAGGACGGTACAGATATCCCCCAAATGTCAGGACAGTACAGATATCCCCCAAATGTCAGGACAGTACAGATATCCCCCAAATGTCAGGACGGTACAGATATCCCCCAAATGTCAGGACGGTACAGATATCCCCAAATGTCAGGACGGTACAGATATGCCCCAAATGTCAGGACGGTACAGATATCCCCCAAATGTCAGGACGGTACAGATATCCCCAAAATGTCAGAACGGTACAGATATCCCCCAAATGTCAGGATGGTACAGATATCCCCCAAATGTCAGGACAGTACAGATATCCCCCAAATGTCAGAACAGTACAGATATCCCCCAAATGTCAGAACGGTACAGATATCCCCCAAATTTCAGGACGGTACAGATATCCTCCAAATGTCAGGACAGTACAGATATCCCCCAAATGTCAGGACAGTACAGATATCCTCCAAATGTCAGGACGGTACAGATATCCCCCAAATGTCAGGACGGTACAGATATCCCCCAAATGTCAGAACGGTACAGATATCCCCCAAATGTCAGGACGGTACAGATATCCCCCAAATGTCAGGACGGTACAGATATCCCCCCAATTGTCAGGACGGTACAGATATTCCCCAAATGTCAGGACGGTACAGATATCCCCCAAATGTCAGGACGGTACAGATATCCCCCAAATGTCAGGACGGTACAGTCTTCCCCCAAATGTAAGGATGGTACAGATATCCCCCAAATGTCAGGACGGTACAGATATCCCCCAAGTGTCAGGAAGGTACAGATGTCCCCCAAATGTCAGGACAGTACAGATATCCCCCAAATGACCCCTTTTTGCAGAGTAGACATTCTGACGTATTTCATAAGAGGCACGGCAAGTTTTTTGAAGTTGTATTTTTTTTGGCATAATTTTTTGGAAAATGAAAAAAATGCAAAAAATTATTTTCACTATTTTTTTCACTGACCATTCACAGCTAGACACTAGTATACAATGGATGGCATGAATGAAGCCATCCATTGTATACAACTGTCATGTGACCTGCTGTGATTGGTCACAGAAGGTCACATGGTATCGGCAACGGGGGCCGATACTCAGATCTGTCATCGGCCGTGTCAGATCGCACCGCTGCGCGGCTCTGCAAGTGTGAAAACTGCACATGTTCGGGAGGACGCCACATGGCGTCCACCCGGAAATCTAGAACGTTTTCCCAGCTGCCATTCGGCTATTGTCCGGGAGGGAAGTGGTTAATAACCCCGCTTCTAGCTCTATATTGTATGGAATAGGTTGTTATGAAAGGACAGACCTGTGAAGTTGGTGTTTTCATTGTGTCAATGAGCATTTGGTCCCTATCAGGACCAGCCACAGTTTTGAGAGTATTATCCAGCGTATTTACACTGTAACCTTTTTCTACAAATCTGTCTTTAAGGACTTTAGCCTGAGAATTGTAATCATCAATATTTGTGCAATTTCTACGAATTCTTGTGTTCTGGGCCTTGGGAATATTTTGTAACCACGTCGGGTGGTGGCAACTATCCGTAGGAATATAACTATTCCGGTCTGTTTTTTTTAAAACTATTTCATTGTGACATTACCATTTATGTTCATTATAGTAAGGCCTAATAAGTCCATTTCTGATTTGCTGTAGGAATATGTTAGATTAATGTTCAGGCTATTATTATTTAAGGTGCTAAAGAAATTTGTTAAGGATTGCTCGTCTCCATTCCAAAAAAGAAGGATGTCATCTATATACCTTTTGTATAGTAAAAGTTCCGGCCCGTCACGAGCATCAATCAGGTCTTCCTCCCAGGAAGCCATAAACAGATTAGCCAAGCTAGGGGCAAATGTGGCCCCCATGGCCACGCCTTTAATCTGTAGATAATATTCCTTATTGAACCAAAAATAATTATTTTGCATTGCAAACTCTAAAAGGTTTAAAATGAATTCTCTTTGTGCTAAGTGTAAGGTGCTGCAGTGTGAAAGAAAGAAATCGTCTGCTTCCATGTCGTCCTTATGACTAATGATAGAATATAGAGATGTCACATCAGAAGTGACCAATAATGTGTCTGGTGATAGAGTGACATCTCTCCCTACATTAAGGACTTGTTTTGTGTCTCGGAGATATGATGGTGTCTGTGTAACTAGTGTCTGTGTCTCGGAGATATGATGGTGTCTGTGTAACTAGTGTCTGTGTCTCGGAGATATGATGGTGTCTGTGTAACTAGTGTCTGTGTCTCGGAGATATGATGGTGTCTGTGTAACTAGTGTCTGTGTCTCGGAGATATGATGGTGTCTGTGTAACTAGTGTCTGTGTCTCGGAGATATGATGGTGTCTGTGTAACTAGTGTCTGTGTCTCGGAGATATGATGGTGTCTGTGTAACTAGTGTCTGTGTCTCGGAGATATGATGGTGTCTGTGTAACTAGTGTCTGTGTCTCGGAGATATGATGGTGTCTGTGTAACTAGTGTCTGTGTCTCGGAGATATTATGGTGTCTGTGTAACTAGTGTTTGTGTCTCGGAGATATGATGGTGTCTGTGTAACTGGTGTCTGTAGGTAATAATCAATATACTCTCCTACTTTACAACACAGCGACCCTATACCACTAACGATCGTCTACCTGGTGCTGTAATAGGGTCCTTGTGAATGTTAGGTAGTAGATAAAACACGGGTAGTTTAGGGGCTGCTGGACATAAAAAGGCTTTTTTTTATTTAAAATCTTATTGTCAAAACCAGTTTTGATAATCTGTTTCAAAGTACGTTTAACCACATGCCACCCAGCCACTGTAGAAATACGGCGGCAGGGCAGCACGGCTGGGCAAAAGCACGTTTTAAAATGTGTGTTTTTTACACAGGTAGGGGGCGCGCGAGGCGTGCTGCCACCCTACCTGTCCCGCCGAACACAGCCATGGATGTCAGTCGTCGGGTCACAGCCGGTCGTTACCAGCTATGTCCTGGCGATCATCGCTGACAGAGAGCAGGGCTGCAGTAGCTGTGCTTTCTGTCAGTTCCCTGACAGCTCCAGGACACGCTGATCGGGACAGAAGAGTTTCTCTCTCCCGATCAGTGGTGTTCCCTGCAGTACACACCCCCGCCCCCTAGTAAAACACTCCCCTCACACAGTTAACCCTTTCCCTGAATAATAAAGTTAACCCCTTCCTCCCCAGTGCCATTAGTACAGTGTCAGTGTTTTTTTTTTTTTTGCACTGATCACTGTATTGGTGTCACTGGGGATGTCAGTGACCCCATGTCAGTACCCCCCAATGTCAGAATGTCCGCTGAAGTCCTGCCATAAGTTGCTGATCGCCGCCATAAGTCACTGATCGCCGCCATTATTAGTATAAAAAAAAAACTAAAAATCCCAGTATCTTTCCCGCCATTTGTAAACGCTATAACGTTCGCGTAAACCAATTAATTTACACGTATTGGGGTTTTTTTTAGCAAAGATGTCACAGAATGCATTTTGGCAGAAATTTATGACTAAATTTGATTTTTAAATTCTTTTTTACTGGACATGTTTTATAGCAAAAAGTCCAAAATATTGTTTTTTTTCCTTAAAATTGTCAGCCTTTTTTTATAGCGCAAAAAATAAAAACCGCACAGGCGATCAAATACCACCGAAAGAAAGCTCAATTTGTGGGGAAAAAAAAGGATGTAAATTTCATTTATGTACCGTATTGCATGACCGCGCAATTGTCCGTTAAACTAGCACAGCGCTGTATAGCAAAAAAATGGTGTAAATTGCAGTATCTATACCATAGTTTGTAGACGCTATAACTATCACACAAAGCAATCAATATACACTTATTGGGATTTTTTTTTTACCAAAAACATGGAGCAGAATACATTTTGACCTAAATTTATAACCAACTTTGGGTTTACTATATATTTTTTTATAGCTGAAAGTAAAAATTATTATTGTTCTTTATAATTTTTGGACTTTTTTTGTTTATAGCGTAAAAAATAAAAAGTGCACAGGTGATCAAATACCACCAAAAGAAAGCTCTATTTGTGTGAAAAAAATGACGTAAATTTAGTTTGGGTGCAGCATTGCATGACCGAGCAATTATCAGTTGAAGTAGTGCAGCGCCGAGTAGCAAAAAGAGGCGTGGTCAGGAAGGGGGGGTAAATCCTCAGGAGGGCAAGGGGTTAAAAGCTGGGAGAGGGTCTTCTGGGAGGAGAGAGTAAGTAGTTGTATCATTTAAAATATTGTAACCTTCTGGAATGTAGTCACTTTTATTAAGGATCACCACCCCTCCCCCCTTATCAGCCGGTCTAATGACCAAATCCTTCTTCTGGAGGAGGGACTTCATGGCTTTGTTGATGCCGGCACCACCATGCGGCTGCTTAATGGGTATATTTACCAAATCTGTCAGGACTTTCTCTTTAAAGAGATTGATAAAAGAGTGATTGTGGTGGGGGGTTGTAGGCGAATATTGTGGTGGGGGGGTTGTAGGTGGATATTGTGGTGGGGGGTTGTAGGTGGATATTGTGGTTGGGGGTTGTAGGTGGATATTGTGGTGGGGGGGTTGTAGGTGGATATTGTGGTGGGGGGGTTGAAGGTGGATATTGTGGTGGGGGGGTTGTAGGTGGATATTGTGGTGGGGGGGGTTGAAGGTGGATATTGTGGTGGGGGGGTTGTAGGTGGATATTGTGGTGGGGGGGTTGTAGGTGGATGCCTTGCGGAGATT
Source organism: Staurois parvus (assembly GCF_062004578.1). Classification (NCBI taxonomy): domain Eukaryota; kingdom Metazoa; phylum Chordata; class Amphibia; order Anura; family Ranidae; genus Staurois; species Staurois parvus. The sequence goes on from NW_028318516.1 coordinate 1,966,228, forward strand.
TCAATGTACAAAGTGACTAGAGGAAACTTCGGTAGGAATTGGATTCTTGAGAGATAATTGTCTGGTAAACTCACGTATATCAATGTAAGTTGTAATTTGTGACGTTTCTTGGCTGGGGATATTTTACACCTTTGTCCAATAAGTGTAATTCCTCCTTGGTAACTTCATTCTCACTCAAATTAAAAATGTCCTTGTCTATTAGAGTCTCCTTTTTGTTGTTGTGTCTGTTGCAGCGTCTGCCCCCTCTCTTTCCCCTGTAGTGTCGCTCCTTTTTCGGACCCTTCCTTCCCCTAAAAAACGCTGTTGTGTATTAGAGTTGTAATTATACTGTGTCCTCCCTAGGAGTGGAAGGAGGTGCCCTATGGGCTTGATACTGAGGTCTATTAGGTGGGCCTCTCCTATGATGGTTGGAATAGGATTGTGGTCCCCTTCGTTCATTATTTGGGGAAGGTTGGTATTGGGTGTGAGGAGAAAGTCATGGCCTGGACTGAGCGAAGTATAAGGGAGGGCCAGCATGACTGGGGTGTGCAGACGAGGCCGAGAGTGTAATTTGGGTAGAGTCTAAGCAAGGAAAAGGGGATGGGGGGTGGTTACTTACTGGATTGGTGTACGAAGCATTGTGGGTGGTCTTGCAGGATTTGAAATGGGTGGGTTGGGTCTTGTCGGAATCAGTCGGAGCTTGTGCCATCACGGAGGTGGTTTCTTCTTCTTTGCTGGTACCTGCGACGGAAAAAAAAAAAAAAAAAGCTAGGCCATGAGTGACTTAGACGGGATGCTATCCCAATTGCGGGCGGCAGCTGAAGCCAATGGCTCAGGGTGGTTAAGGGAGAGGCTGTCGGACATGCTGCAAGGCCCCAGGCCCGCGTCACCGGTCCCTTCTACTGGGCGCACACGTGCTCGGCGGGCTGTGCCTCCGGTGCGCTTTAGCCCAGAAGTGACAGTTCGGGTTCTGCGCCGTTCTGGGAGCCCCTTAGGGGACCCTCCAGCTCCGCCGGTGAAGCGTCGGCCTGCTTCTCCGGGGAGGGCTGGGAGGAATCCTCGTCGCTGGCGGACCCCTGGCAGGAGCACATCTAATACCACCCGCTCCCCAGCTGACTCACCTCTTATTCAGGACCATGCGGCTGGCCCTGCAGGCTTTGGGCCTGCAGCGGTGGGGGCCCGGCGTGGGAGGAATGGCGGGCGGCCTTCGGGGGGGACTGCGTCCACATCCCCAAGGAGAAGAGGATCGGGCTCTACAGGATTACGGCGGGCCCAGGAGGGTGCCGCCTCGTCACAGGCCGGGACCACGATGTCGGGGCCATCTTCTCTGGAGCGACGAGGCCGCGGGGAGTGGCGCTCTTGCTTTGGCGTCAAGCGGGCCTGGGGCTGTGAGGGTTAATGTCTCTTCCCTGGGGGGTTCCCCGGGGGCTGAGGGGGTTGTTAGTATGCTATTGTCGGGTTTTACGGGATGTGTTGGCGCATTGTGAGGCGGGGGTGGTTGCTCGGGCTGCGGCGCCACCTTTAGCTGCATGGTCGGCGGTGCAAGCTGCGGCATGTGGGAGCGGTGTTGGTCCTGGGGGTGGTGGACGTGAAGCTGCGGGGGTTATCCCGCGGGTGGTTACGGTGGCTGGGCCGCAGGTCGCTGGTGCCTCTGCTGCAGTGCGGTCGGCGGTGGTTAGTTCTTTTAGCTCTGGTTCTGAGGCTCTGGGGGGGGGAAGCGGCGGTGGATCATACTGGGGTCGATGGGGGAGATAAAGGGGTGATGGGGTTTGATGGTGTGCATTTGGCGAATGCAGCGAAATGCAAAGTTTACGTGTGCTTCGAGGGCCCCTTGGGGGCTCATCTGAAGCCGGAGGTAAAGGAGCGCATTTGGAGGGGTGAATATGTTGAAATATTTTCTTTGTTGCCGTTGGAGAAATTCAACTTAGACAAAGTTCGGCCAGATGAGAGTAAGAGGGAGGAGGAGGAAAAACGGTGATATCGTTTGATTCCCCGAACCTTCTCTAATTGGCTTCAGGCGTTTGCCATTCTGGCAAGCGTTATTGGTGAGAGGATGCCGGAGCATTGTTCCCCCCTTTTTTGTTACTTAGATGCCATAGGGGAAGCTCAGAGGGTTTATGGGGGCATCGCGTGGTTACAATATGACGAGCAGTTTCGTCAGCGTATGGCGGTTAGGCCTTCTTTGCGGTGGGACCATAAGGATATCGGGCTGTGGATGAAGCTTATGACTCCGGGGCGGACCGCAGCTCATCCCTTTCAGGGGGGGGCCGGGGGTACAGCTATGGTTGCACAACCGGCCGCGCTTAGAAAAGGTTTCTGCTGGCAGTTTAATGAGGGATCGTGCAAGTTTGGATCCGGCTGCCGATTCCGTCATGAGTGCTCGGGTTGCGGGGGGGCTCACCCATTGTCCCGGTGTTTTAAGCAAGGGCGGGGGAGAGGTGGCGACACTGGAAAAAGGGATGTCGCCGGTGAGGGTAGGAAGGATGTTGCCGTTTTTAAAGCGGTACCCTGATCAGGCAGCGGCAACCTTGTTGCAGCGGGGTTTTTCTGAGGGTTTTTTGATCCCTTGTGTATTGGCGGTAGTTCCTCCAGCGGCGGATAATTTGAAGTCGGCGCGGTTGCGCCCGGAGGTTATTGGGGAAAAAATTCAAAAGGAGGTGTCCTTGGGTCGTATGGCTGGCCCGTTTGTGGACCCCCCTATGCCAGATTTGGTAATTTCGCCGCTGGGGGTTGTTCCAAAGAAAGAGCCTAATAAATATAGACTCATTCATCACCTGTCTCATCCGCGGGGGGGTTCGGTCAATGATGCTATTGACCCTGGTTTGTGTTCGGTTTCCTATACTTCTTTTGATGCAGCGATTTCATGGGTGCGGCGGTTTGGTCGGTGTGCCCTGTTGGCAAAAACTGATATTGAGGCTGCGTTTCGCCTTTTGCCGGTGCATCCTAGTTGTCTCCGATTGCTGGGTTGCAAATGGGAGGGGTGCATATTTGTTGATCGTTGCTTGCCTATGGGCTGCGCCATTTTGTGTTCTCTATTTGAGACTTTTAGTTCTTTTCTTGAATGGCCGGTTAGAGATGTTTCTGGGCTCGCATCTGTCATCCACTATTTGGATGATTTTTTGTGTATTGGCCCTCCGGGTAGTTCCATCTGTGCATCGCTACTGAGCACGGTGGAACATGTGTTCGAGCATTTTGGCGTTCCTTTGGCTTCGGATAAGACGGTGGGTCCGACCACGGAATTGTGTTTTTTGGGAATTATTGTTGATACGGAAGCCATGGAATGTCGTTTGCCTCAGGATAAATTGGAGGAGCTCCGGGGGTTGGTGATTTCGGTGGGTCAGTGCAGGAAGATTCGACTTCGGGAATTGCAGTCGTTATTAGGCAAGTTAAATTTTGCGTGCCGCATCATGCCCATGGGGCGTATATTTTCCAGGCGCCTGGCGGCTGCCACGGCTGGTGTGGCGGCCCCGCATCACAGGGTTCGGCTGCGAGGTGAGCTACGGGACGATTTAAGGGTATGGCGGTCGTTTCTCGAGTCCTACAATGGAAGATCACTTTGGTTGGATGGGGTTGTGTCCAATTTTGATTTGGAACTCTTTACGGACGCGTCGGGCCCGGCCAGTTTTGGGGCCTTTTTTCAGGGGCAGTGGTGTGCGGGTTCGTGGCCTTTGCAATGGCGGGAGGCGGGTCTGTTGCGCAATCTGACCTTACTGGAGCTTTTCCCAATCGTTTTAGCTGTGTCTTTGTGGGGTGCTGTTTTCCGGAATAAACGGATTCGTTTTCATTGTGATAATCTGAGTGTGGTTCATGCCATTAACCGTGTTTCGGCCACGTCTCGGCCGGTGGTTCGTATGTTGCAGCGGTTGGTTTTGGACTGTTTGAGTCTCAATTGTTTTATTTCGGCTGTACATGTTCCGGGTGTGGATAACTCAGTTGCTGATGCTCTATCTCGTTTTCAGTGGGACAGATTCCGTCGGTTGGCACCAGAAGCGGAGCAACGCGGTATCGATTGTCCGGATCACTTGTGGAGCATCGCCTTGCCTCTTCAGCGGCCTTGATTCAGACATCAGTTTGCGCGTCCACTTGGGTTTTCTATGAGAAGGTGTGGCGGGAATGGCTGGAGCTGGTGAGTGAGGTGTGTTGTGGGCTTTTGAAATTATGTCTCAAAAACATGATTTTATCAAGACATAATCCTATATAACATCAAGTCAGCATAGCCGGATGTTAAGGGTTAATTTGTCTTGGTTGGAAAGTCGAATGACCATCTGGCTCGAGAGGTGTAGACGGTGGGTGAAGGGATTTTTTTTTCCTCCTAGAGACAATACTATTTTGAAGTTCTACAGGTGGTCAAACACCATTATTCAGACTTCAATAAGCAGGTAAACATATACAAGGTCTGGACATGACAATAGAGGAACCAAACTGATTGTCTGAGAGCTTACCCAAACCTTGTAGAGTGTGATAAACCAACAGACCTCTGAAACTATCACAATATACTATTGTCCACCAAGGGTGAAAGCATTAACAGTTGTTTACCATGAGTCCAATACAAGGGCCAGGCAAACAGAGAGTTTTTCCCTACACATAGAAAATGTTGGTTCTAAAACAAAGAAGTGAAATTCAGGACATTTAAGTCTAAAAATTGACTGTATATAATTACAAAGATATACTACAAAAACATATTATAAATGAGATGTTATAAAGGATAGGTTTTACACACCACTAAATATTCAGCAATGGGAACTATATATCACTAACTTGAGTATTGAGATGATGGAAAGTAAGATGTATTATAAACTAGCATTAGTTACATGTCTTATCAGGAAACAAACAGGATGGTATTTCAAGAAGGAATAACTGAATATACACCTATATTCCATGGTCCCTATTTAGAATATTATAGGTATGATCACTTATATCTGGAAAAAGACGTATATTTGATTCCTGAAATTACCTTAAGATTCCACCCGAGGTATGAGTCATCTCAAATACTCAAATTGTTCTATGATACATGACTGCCACCTGGCGGGCAGGTGAGAAATAGCTTATGTACACACATTTCTCAACTAGCCAATCAAGAAGCCTGGTGGGAAGGTATCTTAGAACAATGGATTAGTTGGTATAAAAGCCCTTGTACCTTTAAGAAAAAAAAACCTCATCAAGAAAAAACTCATCAAAAGAAAAGACCTCAGCAAAAGAAAACCTGACTGAAGAAAGACCTGATTCTGAATAACTACTCTTCCATACTTTCAAACTTCCTAAAACTTTACTAAATTTCTAAACCTCTAACCTTATAACTTCCTACATTCTCCCCTACTAAATATCTATCACTTGCCCTATAATATCATTTCTAAAGGCGTTCCACTGCCAGCTAAATCCACGGGAGAGTTGCCTAGTCTGAATGCCGGGTGCGGTGAGATTGTTTATTTGATTTTGTATTACCTATTTTCTCTGTTGTGTGGAATCATAAAATTACCTTAGTGTATCACAACAATATTGGGTAGTTAGATATATGTAGAGAGATCCTGTTTTACTGTTAAAAATTGTTTGTTGCCATATTATAATTTTTTTCATATTTCATAATTTATTGAATATTAATAATCAAGAGTATAAAATATCAAGGGCTAGCTTCTTGCAATCCTATGGCCACGGCTTGTGAGAATATAACCTTTGAGATACTCGAAATTATTAATTATTAATAAATTTCATAAATAATCAGATCATTTAAAAATTGTGATATTGATGTAATTAGTTAGAAACCTTATTATTGTGTCTTACATTGGTAGGATATGTTTTTGATTGTGTGTACCAATATTCATTTATCACCAGTCTTTTGCGTTTTGTGTTAATATATATATAATTTTTGTACATAAATAAATTTTTATATTTATCTATTATAAGGCAAATTTTGTGTATATTGGCTAAAAGAATTCAAGGTATAATAATAAGTGGTGATCAAATTATCAAGGTGTCCAAATTATTGGTTCACTAAATATTTGCCGTATTTTAACGGCTGGAGGCACTGTAATATTTCATCTAAGGGAACGGGACACGCCCTTTATAAGTAGAATATATCCTTACATAAACCACCACAGGATAAATTTGGAGGCACTGCTGAGATACATAGAAATCGTACCATAATACAAAACGCACTGGTGATTGTATATTTGTACACTTTATCAAACATATATTTTGTATCAAAATGGCATCCAGTAATCACGGATCCACCTCTTCCAAGCATAACGAGGAAAATATGGCGGCTCAAGGCATTGAGCAGGAAGCTCTGAAGCCAGCTCGGAAAGCTGCCGGTGCTTGGCAGAAGTATGTTGAATGTGAAGTAATAGATTACCTCCGCAAGAGATTAAGTTTGGGGGATAGCAATAATGAATTCGTGGATGAAGAGAAAAGGCAGGCTATGAGCACCTTTGAGGACCTGTTCAACCAAAAGGGCCAGGTTGTTGAGTTTTTAATGGCATTTGCTAAAGTAGAAAGTGATAGAAGCCGTGACAGACTTCTCCTAGAAGCTTGGCCCATGTTATGGTTCATGACCGCTGGAGCTGCCCAGCGAACCATGACTTTAAGGGAAGAGTTGTCAGAGGCCCGCCTCTTGTTAGAAAGCAAAAATCAGGACATTGAGTCTTTGAAAGGGAAGCTTGGTCATGCCGGTATTCGTTTAGACGAATCCCAGAAATATTATGATAGATTGGTCAGAGACTTTCGAAGTGCTCAGGACCTGTATGAAAGAAACTTTCAGGAATTAAAACAACTTCAAGAGAAGTATCAGGACTTAAAAGATGAGGTGGAGTACTTCAGATCAGAAAGGTTATCTCCTGTCAAAATTAAAGTTCACCCAGGGGATAAGCATGACCAGTCAGAACTTACATTGATAAAATCTGAGCAGAAAACTCTGGAGGAGCAGATTATGAGGTTGACGGCCCAAATAAATTCTGGGGTCCAAAACCGGACCAACCCAGTCAAGCCGGAGGCTGATGAGCGGAGATACCCGCATCACAGCGAAGTATCTGATAGTGAGGCAGGGTCAGAATATAGGTCACCTCCTAAGCTTTTAAGATACACTCCAGAGCGCTCAGAAGAAAAGTATGAGGTTTCATATAGGCAGGAAGGGAAATCCCGGGGGTCATTCAGGAGATATGACACCCCAAAGGTCATTAAGTTCCTGAAGGACACTGTTCCTATGTTTTCTAAGAAAGGGTCCCTTGAGATCACCGAACACATGAAAACATATGAACAGACGTTAGAGATTCTGGGCATTAGAGATGACCACACCAAAATAGAATTGCTGCCATGGGTGTTTGAAGAGAAATACCGGCAATTCTTTGATACCTTGAGGGCCTATTCCAATCAGTCCTGGAGAGAGGTTAAACATAAGTGCCACATGGAATTTGGGCCTTATAAAACTGTAACCTCTGCCAAGGCTGCGGCCTACAATTTAAAGTGTGGTCCTCACCAAAGCCCTGCAGAATTTCTGGCTGTCCTCAGAAATGCCTATTTCCTGGCTGAAAAGGATCCCAATCCTAACCAGCCAGAATTCAAGACCCTATTCTATGAAGCATTACCTGCTTACATAAAATTGGGACTTGCAAAGGATTACAGAAAAGGATGCTCTCTTGATTGGTTGGTGAGAGAGAGTGACTATTTATTCTCAATCCAACAGTCCAGTGAGGGCGGGATAAAAAGAGAACCCAAAAATAGCCCCAAGATAGTAGCAACCACTACCGTTTCCCCTCCAAATCCAAATTTGCAGGCAGAGAAGAAATCATATGCGGAAGTAGTCCGTGGGGGTAAAACCAATGGTTCCCCTAGATTTGTACCTCAAACCCAGCAAGTGAAGGAGGTCCATAACTTTGCACCCCAAAACCAGTGGGTGAGAAAGGATAGACAAAAGCCAGGGAACTACGGTAGTGGAAGTGAGAAGAATAAAAAGTATGGTAAGGGTCAGTACAGTGATGAGAATCAAAGGGGGCAATGGTATCCTCGGAGGTTCTATTATCCTCGCCAAAACCAACATGGGAATTTTTATGGGAACCCCAATTTCAACAGGAACCATAATTACAAAAAGAATCCCAATTTTAATAAGAACTGCGACTTCCAAAGATTTCCTCCACGCCAAGAACACCCTCAAGCTCAAAGGGGGGATACAGTACCCCAGGCTCCCCTTAATGACAGGGAGACCCCAAAGCCTCAGAGAGAACAATGGCGTCGGGACCAGAGCAATAGTTCTGACTCTGAGTCTCATTACCAGTCTCGTCCAAAATACAAGCGCAAGTATAGGAAAAGGGAGAATCAACAGAATGACTCCTCTGAGCGTATTGGACAAATAGAGGCACAGGTCAGCAAAATGGCTGAACAAATGGACAGGCTTGTCACTCAATTTCCATCCAATCCTTTTTTAGGAGCAGCCCCTGTGACCAACCAAGGGTCACAGAATTAACAGGCAACCAAGCCTTAAACCAACAGGGGAGAACACTGAGGCAAATGACAGGAGATGTGTGCCCCGTCCCTGACACGCCTACTAATAGAGAATCTAGTTCTCAGGCAAAGGGGGACCATTTGTTGGTTATTAACGATTCTCCTGCTTTTCAGTGCCCATCTATTGCCCCTAATATAGTCGCGGCATCGGAAGTCGTCGGGATTGACAAGCCAGACGGAGCACCAACTTCTAGTTGTGCTTCTGTCTTGAGACAGTCCAAGAATCCCACCAGGGAGGATAAGGGTGATGTGTCCACCACATGCGGTGAGATAAGAGCCAGTCATATGTCATTGAAGGGCCCACAGATCTTCAACCACACCAATTTCATGTGTGAGCTGACTGAATCTGATGGGAGATATTATGCCACGGTGCAGGTGCAGGATGCCAGTGATCTTTCTATTGTCGGCCTAATAGATACTGGATCCCAAGCAACCATCATGTCACAGGAACATTTTGATAAAGTGGCTAATGTCATGCCCACCAAGCCGAGACTTAAAAGCTTTGACAGCTCATTGATTGGTGTAGGTGGAGACCCTTTACAAGTCATGGGTACCGCCTGGCTTAAATTGAAACTGGGTAATAAGGAACTGAGACACCCCATCATCATTGCCAGCATCTCCCAGCACCACATGATAATTGGGATGGACTTCCTAAAAAGGCTGAACACAATAGTTGACTGTGTGAACCAAGTACTGTGGTCACAGGTAAATACCCCGATTAAATATGGGAAACTTAAAACTCCCCATTCCCGACAACACTGCCACCTGGTGGAAGAAAGGCCTGGATCATTAGAAATCCATTTCAGGAACAGCCAACTTCCTGATGTAACGGTTATCAAACCTGATGACCATAACCCTATCAGAAGAGATGAGGAACACATTTTTAGAATTCCCCAAGATAAAATAAAAGATATTTCCCTCCAAGATGACATCCTTACGATATCTTTTCATCAGGAGGATAAACCAAGAAAAGGGGGAGATCATACCCAATTCTTGACAGGTATTGAAAGGGTTAACAGCGACTTGTTTATCCCCATCCGGATAAATGGTCTTAATAGGTCAAAATATGCCAAACTAGATTTGAGACAGGAACACAGCTTTGTAAGCCATGGGCTGATAAAACACCTGACCGAAATGGAAATGATCCGTTTCTCCACACCTCAGCGTCATTGGATTTCAGACTCCATTGATGACTCTGATGATCACAATTCAATGGCTAGGTGTCTCTTAAACGTCACTGTAGGAAACAAAACAGCCACCCATGTGTTCCTAGTCTTGGATAATCCCCAAACTAAAATTTATTTTGGCAACGATGTGTTACATCGCTTTGCAATGCAAGTCGACCTAATTAATGACTGTTTATGGAGTCGACTAAAGGGGGACCCCAAAAAATACCAAAATCTGGACTTAGCTTTAAAATCCCAGCAACAGATGCCTTATGCTGTTGAAGTCCAGGTAGCCCAAAAGATTACAATTCCTAAGGGCATAAATAATTTCATACTCCCCATCCAAGTTAAAAAGGGACATAGACTGAAGGGGTCAGATGCATTAGTATGCCTCTCCCATAAAATGCAGGGGGAGGGACTGAACATTACACACACGCCCCTAGTCGACACACATCAATCCCCGATGTACATTTACATACATAATCTGTCCAATCAGGACATCGTCTTACCCAAAGAGACCCTTATTGGTCTAGCGGTAGAGACTGAATATTACACCTTTGGGGTCACTAACCAGGTGATTGGACTCATCCCCGATGAATATTTGTCGGAGGAACAATTAATTGAACAAACATTCCATTCATTACCAGAGGGTATTTTCACCATAGAGTCCATTTATCCATTCGATTCTAAAGATGGCACCTGTCGAATCGAAGAGACATCAATTGTCTTTGATCACCCAATCAAAGAACAAGAGTACCCCAAAGAACCTGGATGGCAGGAGAACACACACACACACATCACATACCCAATGACCTCACCACAAAACTTGAAGAGGCATATGAGATAGGTCAGCCGGAAAGCTTTCCTGGATTCAAGGAGTTAGTGGAAGAGATGGTGGCCCTCACCGACGCGTGTGCCAGTGATCTCGACCGACAATTGCTCCGAGAGCTTCTCCTTGAATTCCAAGAGATCTTTGCCAAGGATTCTTACGATTGTGGGACTACTGACCTACACATCGCTAGGATCGAAACAGATCCAGATGCCCCACCAGTATTCGTAAGACAGTATAGGTTACCATTAGCTTCCTATGAATCTCTAGCTGAGATTATCAGGAAGTTACATGAAAGGGGTATAATTAGGCCCATCCACAGCTCCTACAACCACCCGATCCTGGGTATTTTAAAACCCAATGGACAATGGCGTTTGTGCGCTGACCTCCGTCAGCTGAACAAACGTGTGTACATGTCAGGATGGCCGGTCCCATACATAGACCAGTGTCTAGCCCAGCTCCAAGGATCCCAGGTTTTTACAGCCTTGGATTGTGCACAGGGGTATTGGACCATAAAGGTGAGTGAGGAAGACCAATACAAACTGGCCTTCAGTTTTGGGAATCGACAATATTGTTGGGTACGAATGCCTTTCAGATTCATAAATTCCGGACATGAATTTGCTGTGTTCATGCACAAGGCCATGCCAGACGCCTTCGAAAGGGGGACGTTGGCATATGTGGACGATATCCTGATCAAAAGTACTGATATGGCCAAACACATTACAGAACTTCGGCATGTCCTGGGCCAATTGAAATCAGCAGGAGTTAAACTGTCCTTACAAAAAGCCCAGTGGTGTCGCACGAAGGTAAACTTCCTAGGCCATGAAGTTACTGCTGAAGGTTTGAACCCACAAAAGAAGAAAGTTGAGGCGGTTCTGAACTGTAAAGTCCCTACTAACCTTAAAGAATTGAGATCATTCCTAGGTATGGTAAACTACTCGCGTAAGTTTATTGATAATTACGCCGAGATAAGCAAGCCACTGCTTCACCTACTGAAGAAAGATGTCGGATGGTCGTGGGGTAAGAAACAGGAGGACACCATGAAGGAATTAAAGGAACGTCTCACACAAGCGCCGTGTCTAGGATATCCCGAAGGGGGTAAAAATTTCTATCTAGAGACAGGGTTTACGCAGGTAAGTATGAGTTCCGTTCTTTACCAGAAACGTGATGATGTCAGTAAGGTGATTGCCTATGCCAGTAAAACTTTGTCCCCGGTTGAGGTAAAGTTCAGTGACTGTGAAAAAGCTCTATTGTCCACCGTGTGGGCATTACAGAATTTCCGCAGTTACATTCAGGGAGAGAGAATCATTGTTGAAACGGCACACCAGCCTTTACAGTATTTAAAGAGTGAACGTATCAAGGGAGGAAATGTGTCTAATAGCCGCATCACTGCTTGGACTTTGTCTTTGCAAGGGTGGCCTCTTGAAATTCGGTACAAACAGAATAAGGAAAGTCCAGTAGCCCAGGGCCTAGCCGAGCTCCATGATTGTTCCGCAACTACGCCTGCTATGGAGGCCCCGGACACTGACTTTCTGGAAGAACAACTGTTCTCTCCCTACAAGGTTTACGATGAAGAATACTGTAAACAGCTGCCGTGTGTATATGTGGATGGTTGTGCTTTTCATCACAAGGATGGGGAACAGCTCCAACTAGTGGCAGGTATTGGAATCGTTTGGACCCAAGGTGTCACCCCAATTTCTGTGGGATACAAACTTGGACCAAAAAGCAGTCAGGTTGCTGAACTTACTGCAATTCTTATAGCAGTTGAGATGGCTATAGAGTTCAACATTAAAGAGTGTGCCATCATAACCGATTCCAATTATGTCAGGAATAGTTTTGTGGAGTATTTCCCTAGGTGGAAGCGAAACAACATGAACAAGAGTAATCACAAACCCGTGAAACATGGTAAGCTCTTTTGTCACATCGATGAACTGGTAAGGTCCAATGATCTCACCCTGCACTTCAAGAAGACCAAAGGCCACTCCAAGGTTCTAGGTGCCGAGAAAGAAGGGAACGATCTGGCCGATTCTCTAGCCAAGGAAGGGGCAATCACCGGTGAACTGTTAGACATTGATCAATTTTTAGGTACCGTACAGGTTGAAGCTGTCACCAGGCAACAGGCCAGAACAGCTGGTGATCCGAATACAATACAGTGGAGTCACGATTCTCCTAGTGAGCATTTAATTACTGCCCAAAAAGAAGACCCAATAATTGGCTTGTTTTATAGTCATATAGAAGATCCCAACCAAAATCCCATAAATAAGGAAGTATGTAGTGGGAAGGAGGATTTACGTATCTTAATGAAATCCAAATCCCAATTCTCTTTATACCAGGGATTGTTGATACGAACCTCAAAGGGTGGCGTACAACAATGGGTCGTCCCACTTAAATTTAGAGGTTTGATGCTACAGCATGCCCATGATGCTCCTACTTCTGGTCATCGTGGAGAGAAGATCACGTATGAGATCCTGCGGGATTATGCCTACTGGCCTCATATGTTACGTGATGTGAAGGAATACTGCCAAGGTTGCCTAATATGTCCCCAATTTCAACCTACCAAGCCAACTCACAGAGCACCTCTCCAGAAGAGGGGGATATGTATGCCTTGGTCAGACCTTCAGATGGATTTTATTGGGCCCGTAACAAAATCTTCACGAGGAAATCGGTATATGTTAACAGTTACATGTTTATTCACCAAGTATGTCGAATGTATACCAGCACCAAATAATAGCTCTGAGACATGTGCTGCATTGCTAATAAATCATGTATTTTCACGTTTTGGTCTACCACAGAGGATAGAGTCTGATAGAGGATCGCACTTCACTAGCGAAGTGATGACCAAATTGTGGAAAATTTTGGGGGTTAAAAGGAAATTGCATATCGCCTATCGGCCAGCCTCTAGTGGTGGTGTAGAACGATACAATCAGACCATCGTTAACGTCCTTAAGAAATTTGTTAAGGAAACAGGCAAAGATTGGGATGTCAAACTCCCGCTGGTCCTGATGGCGTTGAGGGCTACTCCGAATACAGTTACAAAAATGTCATCTTTTGAACTGATGACAGGTAGACGGATGGTACTGCCCCAGCACTTATTGTATCGCACTACAGATCAAAATTTGATCAATGCTACTACCACACACCAGTACATAGAGGATTTACGTAAACATCTGCAATATGCTTTTGCCTTTGCCCAGCGGAATTTGGAAAGAGCTGCAACTAGTGCTAAGACATACTATGATCTCAAAACCTCCAAGAAGGAATATGAGATTGGTGACAAAGTCTATCTATACAACTTTGCAAGAGACCAGATCAAGGAACGGAAATTCCTTCCATCTTGGAAAGGTCCGTTCTCTATCATTGATAAAATCTCTCCGGTCGCATATAAATTGCAGGTTACCCGGTATGGTGAAATCAGTGATAGATGGGTGCACATCAATCAATTACGTGCTTGCCATCCAAAGTCTCAATTGCAGTTGTTGGAAGACTAACCCACCAGTTCCTATCTGGAGATATTGAGATCATTATTAAATTTCCTTTAAACATATAATTCATCTTGTTCCTTACAGGATCCAGTAATATAATTTTATGTATATCCAATACTTAAACTGTTCATTTTAATAATTTAGAAAGGAAGGCCCAGACAATGACCAGACCGGCGATCGGAGGTGTCAATGACCAGACCCTAGAAGGAAGCTATAATGTCCTGTGGGAAAGACCAGATGCCAGAGATCGATCCGGAGACGATAACCTGATGTCCCAGGCCACCAAGGGCCAGTCCAGAGGAAAAGACCCGCCTAGGAGACCGTCTAAGAGACCTGTCGTGCGGAGGACCCATGGACCCCAAGGTGGATGTGCCAAGCCAGGCCGGCCTCATCACAAGACCAGGATCGTCATCAGAAGTGTCCATCTAAAGACGCCGAGTCAAGTTGAGGACCAACCAGCATCACCGCTGCCATTTTATTATTAAAAAAAAAAATTTTTTTTTGTATTTCATTCACTTCACCGGAGAAGACGAACGATCACTCTAGCCAAAAGTCCCACTCATGTTTTGCGACACAGACACCCATCTACACGTGCCTGTACCCCCAAAAAAAAGGGGGATTTGTTGTGGGCTTTTGAAATTATGTCTCAAAAACATGATTTTATCAAGACATAATCCTATATAACATCAAGTCAGCATAGCCAGACGTTAAGGGTTAATTTGTCTTGGTTGGAAAGTCGAATGACCATCTGGCTGGAGAGGTGTAGATGGTGGGTGAAGGGATTTTTTTTTCCTCCTAGAGACAATACTATTTTGAAGTTCTACAGGTGGTCAAACACCATTATTCAGACTTCAATAAGCAGGTAAACATATACAAGGTCTGGACATGACAATAGAGGAACCAAACTGATTGTCTGAGAGCTTACCCAAACCTTGCAGAGTATGATAAACCAACAGACCTCTGAAACTATCACAATATACTATTGTCCACCAAGGGTGAAAGCATTAACAGTTGTTTACCATGATTCCAATACAAGAGCCAGGCAAACAGAGAGTTTTTCCCTACACATAGAAAATGTTGGTTCTAAAACAAAGAAGTGAAATTCAGGACATTTAAGTCTAAAAATTGACTGTATATAATTACAAAGATATACTACAAAAATATATTATAAATGAGATGTTATAAAGGATAGGTTTTACACACCACTAAATATTCAGCAATGGGAACTATATATCACTAACTTGAGTATTGAGATGATGGAAAGTAAGATGTATTATAGACTAGCATTAGTTACATGTCTTATCAGGAAACAAACAGGATGGTATTTCAAGAAGGAATAACTGAATATACACCTATATTCCATGGTCCCTATTTAGAATATTATAGGTATGATCACTTATATATCTGGAAAAAGACGTATATTTGATCCCTGAAATTACCTTAAGATTCCACCCGAGGTATGAGTCATCTCAAATACTCAAATTGTTCTATGATACATGACCGCCACCTGGCGGGCAGGTGAGAAATAGCTTATGTACACACATTTCTCAACTAGCCAATCAAGAAGCCTGGTGGGAAGGTATCTTAGAACAATGGATTAGTTGGTATAAAAGCCCTTGTACCTTTAAGGAAAAAAACCTCATCAAGAAAAAACTCATCAAAAGAAAAGACCTCAGCAAAAGAAAACCTGACTGAAGAAAGACCTGATTCTGAATAACTACTCTTCCATACTTTCAAACTTCCTAAAACTTTACTAAATTTCTAAACCTCTATCCTTATAACTTCCTACATTCTCCCATACTAAATATCTATCACTTGCCCTATAATATCATTTCTAAAGGCGTTCCACTGCCAGCTAAATCCACGGGAGAGTTGCCTAGTCTGAATGCCGGGTGCGGTGAGATTGTTTATTTGATTTTGTATTACCTATTTTCTCTGTTGTGTGGAATCATAAAATTACCTCAGTGTATCACAACAATATTGGGTAGTTAGATATATGTAGAGAGATCCTGTTTTACTGTTAAAAATTGTTTGTTGCCATATTATAATTTTTTTCATATTTCATAATTTATTGAATATTAATAATCAGAGTATAATATATCAAGGGCTAGCTTCTTGCAATCCTATGGCCACGGCTTGTGAGAATATAACCTTTGAGATACTCAAAATTATTATTAATAAATTTCATAAATAATCAGATCATTTAAAAATTGTGATATTGATGTAATTAGTTAGAAACCTTATTATTGTGTCTTACATTGGTAGGGTATATCTTTGATCGTGTGTACCAATATTCATTTATCACCAGTCTTTTGCGTTTTGTGTTAATATATATATAATTTTTGTACATAAATACATTTTTATATTTATCTATTATAAGGCAAATTTTGTGTGTATGGTACGAAATCATATTGGCTAAAAGAATTCAAGGTATAATAATAAGTGGTGATCAAATTATCAAGGTGTCCAAATTATTGGTTCACTAAATATTTGCCGTATTTTAACGGCTGGAGGCACTGTAATATTTCACCTAAGGGAAAGGGACACGCCCTTTATAAGTAAAATAAATCCTTACATAAACCACCACAGGTGGGGGATGGTTTAGGGGTGGATGATGTCATGTGCCTCCTGCTTTATTTCATAGGTAGGAATTTTGAACTGGGTGTTTCGGCATCTTTGATGTCTCGTAAGTTGGCGGGGTTGGCTTTCCGTTTGAAACTGGCGGGGGGTCGTGACGTGACGAAGGATTTCCTTGTTTGGCAGGCTATGCGGGGGTACAGAAGAGGCTGTTCCATTCCGGATTCTAGACGGCCGGTTTCGTTTGAGGTTCTTCAAGCGGTGGTGGGCCAGTTGAATTGTGTTTGTTCCTCGTTGTATGAGGTGATTTTGTTCCGGGCGGCCTTTGTGCTGGCATTTTTTTGGGGCCTTTAGGATTGGGGAGTTGGTTAGTCAGAACAAGTGGGGAGAGGGTGGTTTGACTGTAGATGAGGTTGTCTTGTCAGGTAGTGGGTTGCGTATTTTTCTACGCAAGTCAAAAACAGACCGTTTGGGTCGGGGTACCTGGGTGGAGTTGTCTGTGATTCCGAGTTCTCCGATTTGTCCGGTATGGGCGGTTAGGGAATTTCTTGAGGTGAGACCTGACTTTCCTGGGGTTTTCTTTCTGCATGCGAATGGGATGGCTATGTCTCGTTTTCAATTTGGGGCAGTTTTTAAACGGTGTTTGCAGTCTGCCGGGTTGGGTGTGGAACAATATTCGTCCCATTCATTTCGCATTGGGGCAGCTACGGAGGCTGCCCGGTGGGGGTTGGGTGATCAAGTGGTTCGCCGTATTGGGCGTTGGGATTCGGATAGATTCAGGTTATATGTGCGTCCTCAGCTCTTGTGATGGGTGTACTGTTTTTTGGTGTTGTTGTGTTGGTCTCCATGGTACTTGTCTTTTTCAATTTGTGTTTTGTTTGTTTTGTGGGGGCCTTTGTAGTGAGGGTTCTACCTCCTCCCTTCTTTTCTGTGTTTCTTTGCAGGTTCCGATGGCTGCTTGGTATGGATCATGGGCCATTCGTATGTTTTTTGGGGGGCTAAGAGGGCGGATGTTCGTCCAGAGGGTCGGCAATTGGGAATTGAGAGAGGGGTGGCGAGGCTTCGTTGGCTGGGAGTGCCGGGAATGTTGTGGTCCAGGGTGGTCCCGGAAATTCATCACTATTCACGTTTAGACCGGCCTCCTGATGTTTTGGTGTTGCATGTGGGGGGTAATGATCTCGGGTTGCGCTCCATGTGGGAGGTTATCCGAGACATCAAGTTTGATTTTTTGCGTATTCAGTCTTTTTTCCCGGACACAGTGATTGTATGGTCGGACATAGTGGCCCGTGCTTATTGGCGCATGGCCCGTTCTGTCGAAAAAATTAATAGGGCTCGGGTTAAGGTGAATAAGGAGGTGGCGCGTTTTTTTGTGAGGAATGGTGGCCTAGCAGTCCGTCATAGGGAGCTGGAGGAGGAGTCCTGGCGGTATTGGCGTTCGGATGGGGTGCATCTCAATGCGGTTGGGATTGACCTGTGGTCCTTGGGCCTGCAGGATGGTGTCCAACGTGGATTACGTTTGTGGCGGGCTACACGAGTGTAAGGGTTCACACTCGTGTGCTGTGGCAGGGGTCGATGGGTCTTTGAAGGCGGTGGTGGAGTGACAAGTTGATGAATTATGGGTTGGGCCCATCGTAGGTATGGGTGTCCCTTCCCAATAAAAGGTCATGTTGGTAATGTGGGAGTTCATTTTGGCTGTATCTGGGTTAAGTAACGGTAGTATTGTCCCCGAGGCAGTGTAGTAGCGGCTGGGGGCCTTTCATTGGGTATCAGATACAGCCGAGTTGGTGATGGGAGTAATGGTGCCTTCAGAGACCTTAGACCCGGGTTGGAGTTACTGTAATTTATGTTTTGGTTATGTTGAATAAATGGCTGCTATGGCCGGTTTTACACCAGTAAGAGAGTTGCGTGTTTATTTGGGTGTAAGGTTTTGAAGGGGGGTGGTGGTGGTTTTCAGAGGGGGTAGGTAAGTATTAGCCTCGGGGATTCTGCAAGTCCAACAGTCATGGTATGATGGGGATCCAGAGTAGGTATTGTCAAGGTTTGGTCTAGAACCTTTGTTTTTAGATGTGGAATTTCTATTCTGTGTGGTATTTCTACCTGGATGCCATCTATGGTCTCTAGTCCATTCCTTAGCAGATCCGGAGAGGTAAGTGTGCATGGATGGGGTGTAGGTCAGTCCTTACTCTAGATGAAATCTCTCATACAAACACAATGGGACTCATTGGACTTTATAAAGAGGAACTCCAGAAAAACATATCAATAAAGAGCTTAAAATGTTTTATTCACAATCAGTATATAAATCATAAAACCCTCCCAGCAGGTGTACAAGGCCATGAAATCTCTCACAAAGTCCATCAATGGACAATTCCTGGACAACAATCACCGTGGGACAGAATTCTGAGATGTTATCTCCTGTCCATTCCGTCTCTGTGAATGGGGCCAAAACACCGATGTCATTAGGAGATTTGCTGAGCCGGGGGAATGTTCTCCATCATTACAGAGCATTTCACACTTCATGTCTTTGGGGGCCTCTGATCTCCTTATCAACTGTTTCTTCCATGATGAAGATCAGCCATGGAGTATATCTGAGGTGTATATCAGGGTGTGCTTCTTCCCCACATGAGAGCTGGGATGTCCAGCAACATTCATCTAGAAGACATTTCCCGCACTCAAGGCACTAATACACCTCCAGGGTTGTGTGGGACCCCCTGATGTACAGGAAGACAGGACTTCAGTGAGGAACATTTCCCTCACTCAGGACAGGAAAGTGGCTTCTCCCCATGTGAGATCTCTGATGTTTGTAAAGATGGGACTTCTGTGAAAAACATTTCCCACACTCAGGACAGGAATATGGCTTCTCCCCAGTGTGAGATCTCTGATGCGCAGAAAGATTGCACTTCTTTGAAAAACATTTTCCACACTCAGAACAGCAATATGGCTTTTCACCTGTATGCAGTCTCTGATGTGTGTAAAGATTGGACTTCTCTGAAAAACATTTCCCGCACTGAAGACAGGAATACGGTTTTTCTCCTGTGTGAGATCTCTGATGTCTGACAAGTTTAAATTTTAGTACAAAACATTTCCCACACCAAGGACAGGAATACGGTTTCTCCCCTGTATGAGATCTTTTATGCCTATTAAAACTGCCCTTATTTGAAAAACATTTCCCACACTCAAGACAGGCATACGGTTTCTCCCCTGTATGAGATCCTTTATGCCTATTAACACTGGACTTATCTGAAAAACATTTCCCACACTCAAGACAGGCATACGGTTTTTCCCCTGTGTGAAATCTTTTATGCCTATTAAGACTGCCATTATTTGAAAAACATTTCCCACACTTAAGACAGGCATGTGATTTTTCACCCGTGTGGGATCTCTGATGTCTGACAAGTTCAACTTTTTGTACAAAACATTTCCCACACTCAGGACAGGAATACGGTTTCTCCCCTGTGTGAAATCTTTTATGCCTATTAAGACTGCCATTATTTGAAAAACATTTCCCACACTTAAGACAGGCATGTGATTTTTCCCCCGTGTGGGATCTCTGATGTCTGACAAGTTCAAATTTTTGTACAAAACATTTCCCACACTCAAAACAGAAACACAGTTTTTCCCCCGTGTGAGATCTTTTATGCCTATTAAGGCTGAATTTAGAATGGAAACATTTCTCGCACTCAGTACAGGAGAAGCTCTTCCCTGTTGGAAGGTCGGCCCGGTCCTGCACAGTCTGAGGTTCCTCAGGATACGAGGAATCCGATGGTCCATCTACACTAGGTGGTGCTGGATGGACATTGGAGGGAGCCGGGTTTTCTCCTGGACTATACTGTGTGATGTCCTCATCTTCTACTTTCCAGTCTGGAGACAAAGTGAGACAATCCTCGGAGGTTTTCCTCATCTCCCGGCCATGGACTAAAATACAAAGACAAAGAGGATTACTAGACAGGAGCTGATTGGTTCCCCCAAACCAGGACTCCGCTCACATCAGGCAGCTTGGTCTCTGAGGAGCTTACAATTCCACCCTCAAGGGAACTAGGAAATGGCTCCTCTGATCTCCTACCAGGTCATTTCTTTATTCATGGACCTTAGTCAGAGAGTGAGGAAACAACCAGAACTGTCTTTTATAGGAGGGACAGTGATGAGGGGATTATAGGACGAGGGTCCCCACCCCCTCTATCACTCATCGCCATCTTCCCAACACAAGAAGTACTGCACTTGCTTATTTAGTCTATGATTTAGTCATGAAGAACAGCGGGGCTGAGCCCCACCAGAGGTCAGAGAGTGAGGATGGGGGGAGAAAAACCAAGATGAAGACTGGACTGATCCTGAAGACCACCATCATTTACATAGTTAGTCTTGCTGAAAAAAAAGACAAAAGTCCATCCAGTTCAACCATAGAAAAAAAAATTATAATCTTAGTGGTATACTTGGACAGAGGGGTGGCGGTGGACGTGGTATACTTGGACAGAGGGTTGGCGGTGGACGTGGTATACTTGGACAGAGGGGTGGCGGTGGACGCGGTATACTTGGACAGAGGGGTGGCGGTGGACGCGGTATACTTGGACAGAGGGGTGGCGGTGGACGCGGTATACTTGGACAGAGGGGTGGCGGTGGACGTGGTATACTTGGACAGAGGGGTGGCGGTGGACGTGGTATACTTGGACACAGTTCCCCACACACGGCTAATGTGTAAGGTAAAGTCTACGGGCTGGAAAAATCTGAATGTAAATGGATAGAAAACTGGCTAAAAGATCGTATTCAGAGAGTAGTGGTTAATGATTCATCCTTTGAATGGTCTAGGGGAGTCAGTGGTGTACCCCAAGGTTCAGTGTGATTAGTGGGGTACCCCAGGGTTCAGTGTTATTAGTGGGGTACCCCAGGGTTCAGTGTTATTAGTGGGGTACCCCAAGGTCCAGTGTTATTAGTGGGGTACCCCAAGGTTCAGTGTTATTAGTGGGGTACCCCTGGGTTCAGTGTTATTAGTGGGGTACCCCAAGGTTCAGTGTTATTAGTGGTGTACCCCAAGGTTCAGCATTATTAGTGGGGTACCCCAGGGTTCAGTGTTATTAGTGGGGTACCCCAAAATTCAGTGTTATTAGTGGGGTACCCCAGGGTTCAGTGTTGGGACCCTTACTTATTAATATATATATAAACAATATGGGGTGTGAGATTATAAATCCCATTCCAGTCTTTGCAGATGACACCAAGCTGTGCCGGGGAATAACGTCCTTACAGGATGTCTCCAACTTACAAGCCGACCTCAATGCTCTGTGTAATTGGGGGACTATGGGGCCAATGTGGGATAATGGTGATAAATGTAAGGTTCTGCACTTGGGGGCTAAGAATATGCATCATACATACTGGGGGGGTACAACTGGGGGGGGTCAATGGTGGAGAAATATCTGGGGGGTTCAATGGTGGAGAAGGGTCTGGGACAGGTATAGAATCCAGAGAGAGAGATATAACCCCCCCTCCCCCCCGGTACATATCATTAGTAAGACCTCATCTGGAATATTCAGTTCAGTTTTGGACTCCAATTCACAAAAAGAACATTGGGGAACTGGAGGAAGAACAGAGAAGGGCAACCAAACTGATATGAGGCATGGATGAGATCAGCTATGAGGAAAGATTAGAGGAACTGAATGTATTCTCTACTGAGAAGAGGAGATTAAGGGGGATATGATCTCCATGTATAATACATAAGGGGGGTATGATCTCCATGTATAATACTTAAGGGGGGGATATGATCTCCATGTATAATACATAAGGGGGGATATGATCTCCATGTATAATACATAAGGGGGGATATGATCTCCATGTATAATACATAAGGGGGGATATGATCTCCATGTATAATACATAAGGGGGGATATGATCTCCATGTATAATACATAAGGGGGGATATGATCTCCATGTGTAATACATAAGGGGGGATATGATCTCCATGTGTAATACATAAGGGGGGATATGATCTCCATGTGTAATACATAAGGGGGGATATGATCTCCATGTATAATACATAAGGGGGGATAAGATCTCCATGTATAATACATAAGGGGGGATAAGATCTCCATGTATAATACATAAGGGGGGATAAGATCTCCATGTATAATACATAAGGGGGGATATGATCTCCATGTAGAATACATAAGGGGGGATATGATCACCATGTATAATACATAAGGGGGATATGATCTCCATGTATAATACATAAGGGGGGATATGATCTCCATGTATAATACATAAGGGGGGGATATGATCTCCATGTATAATACATAAGGGGGGGATATGATCTCCATGTATAATACATAAGGGGGGGATATGATCTCCATGTATAATACATAAGGGGGATATGATCTCCATGTATAATACATAAGGGGGGATATGATCTCCATGTATAATACATAAGGGGGGATATGATCTCCATGTGTAATACATAAGGGGGGATATGATCTCCATGTATAATACATAAGGGGGGATATGATCTCCATGTGTAATACATAAGGGGGGATATGATCTCCATGTGTAATACATAAGGGGGATATGATCACCATGTATAATACATAAGGGGGATATGATCTCCATGTATAATACATAAGGGGGGGATATGATCTCCATGTATAATACATAAGGGGGGGATATGATCTCCATGTATAATACATAAGGGGGGGATATGATCTCCATGTATAATACATAAGGGGGGGATATGATCTCCATGTATAATACATAAGGGGGGATATGATCTCCATGTATAATACATAAGGGGGGATATGATCTCCATGTATAATACATAAGGGGGGGATATGATCCCCATGTATAATACATAAGGGGGGATATGATCTCCATGTATAATACATAAGGGGGGGATATGATCTCCATGTATAATACATAAGGGGGGGATATGATCTCCATGTATAATACATAAGGGGGATATGATCTCCATGTATAATACATAAGGGGGGATATGATCTCCATGTATAATACATAAGGGGGGATATGATCTCCATGTATAATACATAAGGGGGGATAAGATCTCCATGTATAATACATAAGGGGGGATATGATCTCCATGTCTAATACATAACTGGGATATGATCTCCATGTCTAATACATAAGGGGGGATATGATCTCCATGTGTAATACATAAGGGGGATATGATCACCATGTGTAATACATAAGGGGGATATGATCTCCATGTATAATACATAAGGGGGGATATGATCTCCATGTATAATACATAAGGGGGGATATGATCTCCATGTATAATACATAAGGGGGGATATGATCTCCATGTATAATACATAAGGGGGGATATGATCTCCATGTATAATACATAAGGGGGGGGATATGATCTCCATGTATAATACATAAGGGGGGGGATATGATCACCATGTATATTACATAAGGGGGATATGATCACCATGTATAATACATAAGGGGGATATGATCTCCATGTATAATACATAAGGGGGGGATATGATCTCCATGTATAATACATAAGGGGGGGATATGATCTCCATGTATAATACATAAGGGGGGGATATGATCTCCATGTATAATACATAAGGGGGGGATATGATCTCCATGTATAATACATAAGGGGGGGATATGATCTCCATGTATAATACATAAGGGGGGATATGATCTCCATGTATAATACATAAGGGGGGGATATGATCCCCATGTATAATACATAAGGGGGGATATGATCTCCATGTATAATACATAAGGGGGGGATATGATCTCCATGTATAATACATAAGGGGGGGATATGATCTCCATGTATAATACATAAGGGGGATATGATCTCCATGTATAATACATAAGGGGGATATGATCTCCATGTATAATACATAAGGGGGGATATGATCTCCATGTATAATACATAAGGGGGGATATGATCTCCATGTATAATACATAAGGGGGGATATGATCTCCATGTATAATACATAAGGGGGATATGATCTCCATGTATAATACATAAGGGGGATATGATCACCATGTATAATACATAAGGGGGATATGATCTCCATGTATAATACATAAGGGGGGATATGATCTCCATGTATAATACATAAGGGGGGATATGATCTCCATGTATAATACATAAGGGGGGATATGATCTCCATGTATAATACATAAGGGGGGATATGATCTCCATGTATAATACATAAGGGGGGATATGATCTCCATGTATAATACATAAGGGGGGGATATGATCTCCATGTATAATACATAAGGGGGGATATGATCTCCATGTA
Organism: Staurois parvus; assembly: GCF_062004578.1. Classification (NCBI taxonomy): domain Eukaryota; kingdom Metazoa; phylum Chordata; class Amphibia; order Anura; family Ranidae; genus Staurois; species Staurois parvus. The sequence goes on from NW_028318516.1 coordinate 1,991,012, forward strand.
TAATACATAAGGGGGGATATGATCTCCATGTATAATACATAAGGGGGGATATGATCTCCATGTATAATACATAAGGGGGGGATATGATCTCCATGTATAATACATAAGGGGGGAATATGATCTCCATGTATAATACATCAGTGATTCATATAGTGAACTCGGTGTAGTTATTCCCCCTGAGGTCATCACGGAGGACAAGGGAGCACTCTTTACGTCTGGAGGAAAAGAAATGTCATCTCCAAACACGGAAAGGTTTCTTCACAGTAAGAGCTGTGAGAATGTGGAATAGACTTCCTCAAGAGTTGGTTGTGGCCAGCTCAGTGGATTGCTGTAGGAAAGTCCTGGATTCTTTCTTGGATACACAGAATATAACTGGATATAACATTTATAGGTAAAGTTGATCCAGGGAATATCCGATTGCCTCTCGGGGGATCAGGAAGGAATCTTTTCCCAGCAGGAGCAAATTGGATCGTGCTTTGCTGGGGATTTTTTTTGCCTTCCTCTGGATCAACTGTGGGTGTCGGATTATAATTTTTTTTCCTATGATTGAACTGGATGGACTTTTGTATTTTTTCAGCCAGACTAACTATGTAACTATGTTATTGACTCCTCCCTCATTATCACTGTTTAAGGGTCCAAAGTTGGAGGATGTTATCACATTATTATCAGCATGTAAAAGTCTGTGCTCCAATCACAGCATCCGATATAAAATGTCCAATGGGAGGAAATGGGTGCAAAATAATGAAGGCCAATGTAATGTACAACTTATCATATAGGATACAAAAGTTAGGACTAGACAGTATTAGTTTTATTTTTTAGGATTTCTTCTATATTCATCTGGTGATCTAGGCAGTAAATCTGTTTTATAAAAACTCTGCAGCAGAATGTATCAGTTCCAGGGATGAGGCAGACCATTTACCACTGACAGGGAGCTTACAATCAGCAGCTTTTATTTATTCATGTAAAACTTTTATCCCAAAAGGAAAACCTGTTTGATGTAACTGATTATGAAGTGTGAGCTGGAGTTTGGCTTCATTAGTTCCGTTTGGTAAATCTGCTAATACATCTAACACTCCCCTCCCCCCAGACTGACCATGCTGCTGTCTCCAGAGTTGGGGCGCTTTAATACAGAAGGCATGTTACTGGCCAGATCACCAGGTGAAAACAGGGCAAAAAGCCAAAGAAAAGGAATGCAGCCGCCACACCCAATGATTGGTAAGCTGCAATATGGGACATTTGTGGTTTAATATCCCTTTAGTTTGGTTGGTGAAATCTCATACTATGTCCAGTGATAGCAGTGACATCTACTGGCCACAGAGAGACATCACAGGACAACCTAAACTTAGGGAGAAACCAAGTGAAGAACTATACAATCAGCCTGAGCCAAGTACAGCCCAGCCACAAACTAACACCCCCTGGGGTGATTGGGTTTTGTATTGTGGTGGAAGTACAGCCCAGCCACAAACTAAACCCACATAGTAGCCTCTAGTTAGGACAAGGGGGCGACACTAATAAATAGTATAAATTGGTATTTAGTAAATAGAGATCACTTACAGTGGTTGTAAACCTCAGACATGGAATACGAACAAAGCATATCCCTCTACAGTGTGTACTTGTCTCAGACCAGAGCATTAAGTGCAATTTATTTCTACTGCCTTCTTCCTCTGCAATCAGCATGAATCACTTATGACAAGTATTCCTGACACCAGGAGAAAAGGGGGTGTGAAGGGGGTGTGTCCCTTCCCACCAATCATCTCTCAAAGCTCACTTCAATGAGCTCTGAAGAGAGTGACTTCAGCTCTCTGACCCCTTTTTTCTGACTTCTCAGACAAGCTGTATAAAATTCTGGACTTTGAACAAATATAGAGAAGATATTGCTACAGATAAACCGGTTCAACGTATTTAGGAGGATTTGTTGTATCTGTGTATCACCTGAGGCCAGTCACTTCTCTGGGTATATGGAGGGTTTACAACCACTTTAAATGTTTACTGTAGACAAGTTGCAGAGATCCCACACCGCTGCCTCCCATCTCCTGAGACTGCACTCAGTGACTTGGGTCTGAGACACTACAGACATATCCCTCCACCTGGCACAGCCAGCAGACCACAGAGCAAGGAACCCTGGGAGAATTGTTCTGTCAGAGATCTTACTGGACCCGAACATGGGGGAGAAGATCCAAATCACATGTCCCAGGAGCCTAAGTCAAATAATGCTGCCAGCTGAACCCCAGAACCTCCATAAATCCAATCTAGATACATAAATTGTGTCTGCAGCACAGAGAAGGAAGATTAACCGAGAGAAATCCAGGAATACAGGACGGGGAACACAGCTCAGGAAAGTGACCAGGGGATTACAGGCTGGGTGTAAATAGAAAATAACATCTTATTACCTCCTCTGCTGCCACTTCCAACAATGTCTCCTCTCTGCTTCATACCACATGGAACTTCCTGTCTTTATTCCAGATGACTTCTTCTTTGTACCTGACATCACTTCCTGTCTGTACCTGAGATCACTTCCTGTCTGTGTTCCAGAACTTCCTGTCTTGGTATAAGTGAGATCACCATCTTGTGGAGTTCAGAGGAATTGCAGCCCCAAGAAACATCTCATAATAACCATTCCTGCATTTTATCCACCTTACAGGGATACTACAGAAGTTCAAAAATAACTAAAAAAGTAAGACAAAATAAATATGGCCCTTATGCAACAAGCGGTTTAACAAAGATATTTTATTACACATAGAGAAGTCTTAAAGACACAGAACAGAAGATAACAATAAAGGTACACATAATAAAACAGATCTTTTGGGTAAAGAAGATGTAGAAATAAGCCCTAAAGTATAAAAATAAATATCAATCCACTCATAATGAAGATGTTAGACATAAATGACAAGGATGTAATGGTCACAGAGGAATGGTGGTGGAGATCTCTCAAAGTAAGAACACTTCCTTGAATGGTTCTATAAATAAAGAATGAATCCTGGAGGGAATAAAGCTGTAAAGCAATAAATAATATATAAACTGGGCCATCCACTTCATCCATAAAGACATTGTGATTGAAGATCTTCTAGATCACATAGAAGGAGGACTCATCCATGATTTCATACATTTGTTTGGAAGGATAGAACAATCCTCAGAAGGGAACATGTAGGATGACAGGAAAGGCTCCTGACTGGTGAGATCCTCCAAACATAATGATGACATCCATGAACTGGAGCGAGCTCGTTGGGGTGATAAAGCCAATCTGGAAACACTGTGTAGACGTTCTCCAAGAACTCAGCACACTCCAGGTGTGGAGAAAGTCTCCAGGTGGGTTTAGCCTGTCATTTATCATAGGTAGAAATGTCCACACATGGACTTCGATAGGGACCCCCGAGACTACATATAGAACCTGTACAGTGTCCCCAGGTCTCCAGGTGGGTTTAGTCTGTCTTTTATCATAGGTAGAAATGTCCACACATGGACTTCCACAGGGACCCCCGAGACTACATATATAACTTGGAGGTACCTGTAATAGAATATAACTTGTACAGTGTCCCCAGGTGGGTTTAGCCTGTCATTTATCATAGGTAGAAATGTCCACACATGAACTTCCACAGGAACTTGGAGGTACCTGTAACATGGAATATATAACTTGTAGTGTCCCCAGGTCTCCAGGTGGGTTTAGTCTGTAATTAATAATGCACAAATGCCCATATATATGGATTTCTACAGGAACCACCAAAACCATTCTGCATAGCTTGGATGTCACCAATATTACTAGGAGCCCATAAAGGACCATATAAAGATATAAAAGGCCAATCACTGTCATGGAACTTTAGATTAAAGGAACTTCATTCCAGTCACACCATTCATTTTTTACACGTAAGGACCAAGTTGGTGTTGGTGAATAACTAGCAAAAAATAGGAGCATGGAGGAGGGGAGAGGGGGAATAGAAGAAGCAGGAAAACAAAGAGATCTTAGTCAAGGAGGGGGTATAGGAAGGGAACGGGTTGGGGAGGGAGGTTCTCCACAAATGGGGTAGAAAACAATATACTAGAATAAGAGCAGGTTGGATAAACAATAGAGGAAAGTGACTATAAAATTGTTAACCTTTCCAAGGTGATTTGTTTTCTTTCTAAGAGTTTGAGGTTTTGCTCTGTTATGAAAGGTTCGAGCTTTGAAGCAGTTAAAGATTTATATTTATTTACCAGTAAGTTTGTCTTGAAAGCATTACATTCCACAAACAATAGACAAGATGATCCTTTAATGGACTGATAAAAGATTGGCCCCAGCTCTCCAGAAAGGAGTACAGAGCTTTAGGAGATGTTGTTGCCCGATGACAGGAAAGTCATGTAGAGGATATTGAAGATGATTTAGCTGACATGGCTTTAGAACTGGTGGAGGAAATTCAGAGATACGAGAATGGTGAGGAACACATGGTCCTGTCCAGAGTAGATGATGAGGGGTTTTATGTTACATCTTTTTCTTTTCCCCCTTGTCGGCAGTAGCTGGAGTTCAGTGTTCTGTGGCTGCAGTTACCAGAGAATTAAAAATGGTGAATTTTGGAAAGATGGCATATGATAATCTTATGGGAGAAGAATGTGTTGCTTTGGAACAGCTTAAGAACTTCCGTGACCAGGGGTGGACTGACAACTCATGGGGCCCCCCGGGCAATAGGGGATCATGGGGCCCCTGTGTCCTTGCCCACACTCAAAAAAGCCTATGAAAAAGGCTTTTAAGGCAGATTCCATTCAATCAATCTTGACCTGTCAGTCTTCAGAAAGGCGTCTAGCAAACTCATTGAAAAGCATCTACCTTGTGAACTCTTTCCTGTTAGTAAATCCGGAATCACATCTGGCACATTTCTAGATGCAATGCCGGATATGTTCGCTAGGTGACACACAACCGCTGGCTTTGTACCGTTGGCGGTTTTCTGTTTGCATATGAGAATACTTATAATTTAAAGTAAAAGTACACCTTTTTTTTTTTGGGTTGCTGTTTCTCCAAAATGATGAGACAACTAATGCATTTCCTAATGAATGTCATACATTCTATTTTCAAATGTCAAACATTTTCACACTTATATCTCAAATAATTGGGAATGTCTAGTTCTAATTTCCCAATATAATGATATATCTCCCTTCTCTTTAATCATGTAACTATTCTATGTTATGGCACGTGAGGTTTATCCGTGACGGACAGTAGTGCAGACGGTTTATCAGTGACGGACAGTATGGCGGATGCTCCTCAATGGCGGTGGCGTGGCGTCAGCAGTAGGGCTCCACGCAATGCATTTTGTGTACTAACATGTCCTCAGGGGCACACCAATAGGACGTGTTGGTACACGAAATGCATTGGGTGGATCCCTATTGCTGATGACACGCCATTGAGGAGTGTACCATCTTGGTACTCACTTTGCTATTATTTTTATTACTCCACGTGGATATTTTAAATTGTTACTCATGACTAGAGATGAGCGAATCGAACCAGGCAAAGTGGAATTCGATACGAATTTCAGGAAAAATTTGATTCGCGTCGAATCCGAATATTTGCCTACTTCGGGTGCGCGAATCGGATTTTTCCCGATCAGCCGGCAAAAATGTCCCTGCAGAGAGCTCCGCTATTTCTGACATTTCTCTGACAGTTCCTTCACATGTACAGCGGTTGAAACATTGTATCTATTTGTTTCCATTTAGGATACAGATGTTTTTATTCGGAAACAGATACAATGTTTCAACCGCTGTACATGTGAAGGAACTGTCAGAGAACTGTCAGAAATAGAGGAGCTCTCTGCAGATACACTTTTTGCCGGTTTGGAATTCTTATTTTCATCCTACTTCTTCTTCTTCTTCTTCTTCATCCTCATCCTCAGAAGAAGAAGAAGAGGAGGATGAGGATGAAGAAGAAGAAGAAGTAGGATGAAAATAAGAATAATTCCAAGCCGGCAAAAAGTGTATCTGCAGAGCTCCTCTAAGTGTATCTGCAGAATAGAGGAGCTCTGCAGATACACTTTTTGCCGGCTTGGAATTCTTCTTATTTTCATCCTACTTCTTCTTCTTCTTCCTCTTCATCCTCATCCTCTTCTTCTTCTTCTGAGGATGAGGATGAAGAAGAAGAAGTAGGATGAAAATAAGAAGAATTCCAAGCCGGCAAAAAGTGTATCTGCAGAGCTCCGCTATTTCTTAGCGGAGCTCTGCAGATACACTTAGCGGAGCTCTGCAGATACACTTTTTGCCGGCTTGGAATTATTCTTATTTTCATCCTACTTCTTCTTCTTCATCCTCATCCTCATAAGAAGAAGAAGAGGATGAGGATGAAGAAGAAGAAGAAGAAGTAGGATGAAAATAAGAAGAATTCCAAGCCGGCAAAAAGTGTATCTGCAGAGCTCCGCTAAGTGTATCTGCAGAGCTCCGCTAAGAAATAGCGGAGCTCTGCAGATACACTTTTTGCCGGCTTGGAATTCTCCTTCTTCTCATCCTTCTTCTTCTTCTCATCCTTCTCCTTCTTCTCATCCTTCTCCTTCTTCTCATCCTTCTTCTTCTTCTCATCCTTCTCCTTCTTCTCATCCTTCTCCTTCTTCTCATCCTTCTTCTCATCCTTCTCCTTCTTCTCATCCTTCTTCTCATCCTTCTCCTTCTTCTCATCCTTCTCCTTCTTCTCATCCTTCTCCTTCTCCTTCTTCTCATACTTCTCCTTCTTCTCATCCTTCTCCTTCTTCTCATCCTTTTCCTTCTTCTCATCCTTCTCCTTCTTCTCATCCTTCTCCTTCTTCTCATCCTTCTTCTCATCCTTCTCCTTCTTCTCATCCTTCTCCTTCTTCTCATCCTTCTCCTTCTTCTCATCCTTCTTCTCATCCTTCTCCTTCTTCTCATCCTTCTCCTTCTTCTCATCCTTCTTCTCATCCTTCTCCTTCTTCTCATCCTTCTCCTTCTTCTCATCCTTCTCCTTCTCCTTCTTCTCATCCTTCTCCTTCTTCTCATCCTTCTCCTTCTCCTTCTTCTCATCCTTCTCCATCTTCTCATCCTTCTCCTTCTCCTTCTTCTCATCCTTCTCCTTCTCCTTCTCCTTCTTCTCATCCTTCTCCTTCTTCTCATCCTTCTCCTTCTCCTTCTTCTCATCCTTCTCCTTCCTCATCTCCAAGGGCATTTAAATTAAAGGTACAGTGTTCTGCACTAATTTAAAGGCTCTCTGAAGCCTAGAAACCCTTTTTATAAGTTAACTTCGTAGCGAATAAATTCGCATCGAATCGAATTTCTTCCTGAAATTCGGCGAATCAGCCGAATCGAATTTTTGAATAATTCGCTCATCTCTACTCATGACCATTATAATAAAGTACTACACTATTAAACACCTTTCTGGCTCCTGTGGCTGAGATAATTCCTCCCCAGGACCATTTTGGAACCCACCTTGATGGATGGAGCTGGATGACTAACCCATAGCTGCCAGCATACCGCTGCACCCCCAGATGTGTGATGTGTATAACCCATGCACATTAATACTTTTGTTCTGGTGAGTGTACACCCGTCCCAAGGGTGGTTTATCTTTCACGAGTTCATGCACTACTGTCCTTCATGGAGAAACCACACGTGCCATTCATAGGCACTCTCTGAGTTGGTACTCTCACACCAAGGACATTCCATTATTCAGGAATGATTAGATGAAATTTTTTTATCACCATTTACCAGTTTACATCATTATTGCAATTATTTGCACTTTGTTGACTTTACATGCATTTATGATTGATAACATGCATTTATAGTGCTGCACTATTACTTTAACATATTTCTATTCTGGGACTGTTGCCAATACCCTGAGTGCTAGCTGCTACCTTCGTATCTATACCGAGATTTATATTTATCTTGTGTAATACCATTTTAGTAGTCTATATCATTTGACCAGCGCTCGCTTTATCATTATTTGTAAACAATGTAACTATTCTACATTGCAGCTCAAACTGTGTCTCCTACAGTGGCTTAGTGGTTAGAGCTCAGAACTTACAGCACGTGGGTCATGGGTTCTAATCCCAGTCATGGCTGCATCCCAGTTTGCATGCTTTCCCTGTATGGATGTGTTTCTGCCAACACTCCAAAGACATGCTGTTAGGTTCATTGGGCCTAGTTACATGGCTGAGTTTCTGCCCTTAGATTGTAAGCTCATTGACATTTATGAATGTTAAAAAAAGGACATAAATTTTCTGGGTTGTGCCAGTAATATTGATCAATTAAGATTTTGGCTAATGACTAAAAATTGGAAAGGGGATGAATCTTCCCTGCGTCCTGTTCTTCTGACAAGTTTAAAATGTGCAAGTTTCATGCTGTGTATATTTCATTGTAACTTGTTTTCTCTTCTTTTAAACCTGTCTCCTTATACAACTTGTCCCCCTCCCCCACCCCATCATCACCTATCCCATATGCAAATCTATGTATCCCCACCCCACTCTTTTTATTTAACTGTTTATTTACTGATCAAGTGAATGTGTCTCATTTCCTATCAGCTACAGCTCAGATCTCACATTATTATACGATTGCTGATTGTATATCACCACTAGTCTGATTGAATTCACAATTCCTGGTCAGTCCCGTTCCCTGACCTCTAAGAATCTTTAGGACCAGTTCACACTACATGTGTTTCAATTGCTTTTTTGGCATCACAAACGCACAGAAAGAAGGTTATGTGGTTGTCAATGTCATAGTTCACATCAGCGCTTGCCTTTGAAGTGCATTGCAGGTGCTGTCAAAAAAGTTGACCACGCTGCATTGTTTCTGCATAGAACTTTACTGGAACGCGTTGAAACGTCCTTGAATGTACTAAAATGCACACGTCCCTGATTAAATTGAATAAAAAGAAAGTAGAACAAACTAACTGGAAGGGATACAAAAATGGAATGCAACGTGTCCAAAATGCATCCAAAATGTACTGGAACACACTAAACATGCATGCCAAAAGGGCATGAAAAAACGCATCTGGAACACATCTAGACTATTTCTATAGTGTGAACTGGCCCTTAGGACTTGTTCACACCATTGGTGGTGCAGAAACGTATGCAAGAGCACACATTTTCCAGCACAGCAAAGAAATGCAATGCCCTCTGCAGATGTGCGCAGGTACCATGATGAAAACGTAATTGCACCTCCACACGACTATTAAAAACAGACCCATTCACAGCCACAAATACGCATGGCACCACACTACTGTGCGGTTAGGTGCAACACACTTTGCAAATAATATGCCTGCAGTATTCCTTCATGTTCCCACACGTTAGGCAGCCCATTGAAATTAACGAGCTGAGGAAAAAAAAGTAAAAAATGCCCATTCACACAGGTCCTCTGGCCTGTACAGCATGAATGAGGGGGTTGTTTATGTGGCTGGAGCCACCTGTTACACTATGGGGACACAGCAGCTGTATGAACACAGGTTGTCATCTGACAGGTGTGAAGGTGTGGGGAAGTGGCCCTGAATGCTCACTGTCTGTGTTCAGGGCTGTATACCTGCACCCATATGCTTGTCAAATTATGACCTGCAGCAATTCCATAGTGTAACATAGGTTGGCTGCAAACGGCGATAGCCACAAAAACCAACCACTGATTCCCACTCTACAGGCCACAGCACCCATGTGAATGAGCCCCAACACCTCCATTACACACACAGCTTTATTTATGAACTCAGTACAGTTTTATCATTTAGATTTCACAGGAATATGGTTGGGATTATGTCCATTAACAATGTTTTTAGTGTATTTTTGCCATTAATATAATTTGGATATTTTCTCTGGCGGTGGGGGGCTGTCAAGTATGCTGTACGGGGCCCGTGATATCTAACAGTGGCCCTGGGTGTATGCTTGTGTCTGTGCCACCTGTATAGTTAGGAAGAACAATAACTTCTGTAGCAATTGTACATACAGAGATGGACGCGGTCATCCATCTTGCTAAAGATCCTCCATCTTGTATCATTCTCTCTCCCTCCAATCCCCCTCCCTCAGGAATGTGGTCTGTGTGTATGCTGAGTTCACAAGGCATCAGGCCCAGCTGGATAGCTTTATGGTTATAAACCCCAATTAGCCTGGGCCCAGTATGTCTGTGAGACTCTTATTTGGAGGTGATCGTAAAGCTATAAACCAGTCCTTCACTGGACATGAAAGACATTCCGAGATAACAGTAAAACATACATCCTATTTAAAAGCACTTTTCCCTACAATTTCATATCTTAAGATAGAAAATACTTACAATGAAACCAAGCATATATTACAATATATTGGCAGAACCAAAAGAGCGCTATGGAAGAGACTCAGGGAGCACGTTCAAAACATTAGGAAGGGGTTCCCTAAGCACAATGTCTCTAGGCATTTTGCCACACATCACAATAAGGATCCCAGTAATATTAAATTCTGGGGGATAGAAAAATTTAAAAGACACTGGAGAGGCAGTAACAAAATTAGATCCATCAGCCAAGCCGAGTCACGTTGGATTTATTATATGAAAACTATGGTCCCTAGAGGGTTGAATGTTGAGTTTGATCTCAATTGTTTTATCAGTGATTTTTAATAAATATTTTAGTTTTTCGATTGTTGGCTGTCTATATATTTTATATACATTTTATATATTCCATATATATTTTATTTTTTATTGTAATTGTATTTATGGAATTATGTTATTTATTTAGGTAGCAATCTATGTTCATGTGTGGGTATATTGCATACATATGTGGTCATTTTTATTTTATTTTTTTATTTATAAACATATTTTTTATTTATCATTTTTTTGGTATTATTTTTGTCTTCAAAAGGTGTTCTGAGAGTTTTTTATATCGATATGGGTATACTTATATTTTTATGTATATAGTTATTTATTTTTATTCTTATATACACTTCATCTTTCTGGGTAGTGTATATGTTAGAATACATTTATTTCCACCTGGTTTATTCCCCTTTTTTAAATAGTTAATATTAGTAGAATTTATTTAGAGTTGTTTTAATAATAAAGGTTTTTTAGTGAGTATAGTTCCTTCATTTTGGATCCTGACTGTGTTGGGGTTTTTAGCTGAATATAATGTCTTTTTCCTGGGTATGGAGGTTAGTTTATTATGAACATATATATATACAGTGGGGATCGAAAGTTTGGGCACCCCAGCTAAAAATTTGTATTAATGTGCATAAAGAAGCCAAGGAAAGATTTTGGAAATCTCCAAAAGGCATCAAATTACAGATTAGACATTCTTATAATATGTCAACAAAAGTTAGATTTTATTTCCATCATTTACACTTTCAAAATAACAGAAAACAAAAAATGGCGTCTGCAAAAGTTTGGGCACCCTGCAGAATTTATAGCATGCACTGCCCCCTTTGCCAAGCTGAGACCTGCCAGTGTCATGGATTGTTCTCAATCATCGTCTGGGAAGACCAGGTGATGTCAATCTCAAAGGTTTTAAATGCCCAGACTCATCTGACCTTGCCCCAACAATCAGCACCATGGGTTCTTCTAAGCAGTTGTCTAGAAAACGGAAACTGAAAATAGTTGACGCTCACAAAGCTGGAGAAGGCTATAAGAAGATAGCAAAGTGTTTTCAGATGTCAATATCCTCTGTTCGGAATGTAATTAAGAAATGGCAGTCATCAGGAACAGTGGAAGTTAAAGCAAGATCTGGAAGACCAAGAAAAATATCAGACAGAACAGCTCGCAGGATTGTGAGAAAAACAATTCAAAACCCACGTTTGACTGCACGATCCCTCCAGAAAGATCTGGCAGACACTGGAGTTGTGGTACACTATTCCACTATAAAGAGATACTTGTACAAATATGGTCTTCATGGAAGAGTCATCAGAAGAAAACCTCTTCTACGTCCTCACCACAAAAATCATCGTTTGAACTTTGCAAATGAACATATAGACAAGCATTTTGGAAACAAGTTCTGTGGACCGATCAGGTTAAAATTGAACTTTTTGGCCGGAATGAGCAAAGGTACGTTTGGAGAAGAAGGGTGTCACGGTATGGGAGCCTGCCAATTATTAATCCCCTTATTAATGCCTTGTATCACATGCCCTCAGTGTCCTGCTCTATATTGTTCCAATTGTCCCCTGTGTCACTAGGCCAAATGGCCAAATCAAATAACTCTGGGCCCCCTCCCACCCGGCCAGCTGGCTGGGAGCTCTCTGCACACCTCCCAACCTGCTTTTCATCTATGCAGACATCATCCCTGCTCCCAGGATGTCCCTGTCACCAGCCTGATTCTCCCTGGGGTCTAGTGTTCCCTTCCCCCTCCCGGTTGCCAAGGCGACCGGGGAGCATCCTGCAGCAGTTTAAGAGGTGGATGCTGGAGCTCCTAGTTATTCTGGTGTGTAGTCTGCAAGGGATCTCAAGCTTCGGCGAGACCCTTGTGAATAGACTCTGCAAGCCTACCCCAGCCTCACAGAGACCACACAGGAGGGAAGAGACAACCAGAGAAAGCTTGCCTGTGATTGCGAGAGACCCCACAGAAGGGGGAGAGACTACCACAGCCTGTCTGCCAGAGCAAGAGGCCACCCGCCTGATCCGGACTCCACAGGTACCTGCGTTCTGCTTCTACCCCTGGGAGACCAGGCACCCTGTTGGATCCGTGAGTACCTGCTTCCCCACTGTGTTACCTGAACTGTTGCGGTGGTGACTCCTCGCACCCCTCTCCTGTGTCGGACTACCCCTGTTACAGGGACACCCCCTTGGCTCTCCTAGTGGACTATAAGTGGGTGGGGCCCCCTCGTTACCATTTAGTGGCAAATCCACCCTCTCTGCCACCCAACGTATTGAAGGACTGCCGTCTGTTTGTCTCAATAAAGCTTTGTGCGTCTGCTATCCACTCTGTGTGTTCTGTCCTGCCTTTCCTCCATTACAAAGGGGCACAGAATTGAATGAAAAGAACCTCTGTCCAACTGTTAAGCATGGGGTTGGATCAATCATGCTTTGGGGTTGTGTTGCAGCCAGTGGCACAGGGAACATCTCACGAGTAGAAGGAAAAATGGATTCAATAAAATTTCAGCAAATTTTGGATGGTAACTTGATGCCATCTGTGAAAAAGCTGAAGTTAAAGAGAGGATGGCTTCTACAAATGGATAATGATCCTAAACACACCTCGAAATCCACGGGGGATTACATCAAGAGGCGTAAACTGAAGGTTTTGCCATGGCCTTCACAATCTCCTGACCTCAACATAATTGAAAATCTATGGATAGACCTTAAAAGAGCCGTGCGTGACAGACAGCCCAGAAATCTCAAAGAACTGGAAGACTTTTGTAAGGAAGAATGGGCAAAGATACCTCAAACAAGAATTGAAAGACTCTTGGCTGGCTACAAAAAGCGTTTACAAGCTGTGATACTTGCCAAAGGGGGCAGTACAAGATATTAACTCTGCAGGGTGCCCAAACTTTTGCAGACGCCATTTTTTTGTTTTCTGTTATTTTGAAAGTGTAAATGATGGAAATAAAATCTAATTTTTGTTGACATATTATAAGAATGTCTAATCTGTAATTTGATGCCTTTTGGAGATTTTTCCATCTTTCCTTGGCTTCTTTATGCACATTAATACAAATTTTTAGCTGGGGTGCCCAAACTTTCCATCCCCACTGTATAAAATACCGTTTTGGCTTCCATCCAATGGTCGCGGCTAATTATTAGCCTGGGAGGCCAGGTATGCGCCATATCTACATTTTTAGGCTTCTAGAAAATGGCCACGTGTCTGTTATCAGCTTGGGAGGCGGGATATGCGCCAATGCCAATATAAAAGGAGCAGCTGCGTCTCCTTGGCGATACCCCGAGGAAGTCACGAGACCACGTGACGTAACGCGTAGGTAACGCCGATACGCAGCTTCCGGTATGAGTGACGCACTTCTGGTAGAGGACGCCATCTTAGTACACCCAGGAAGTACCAGATGGATGCAGCATACCCACATACAGCAGGAGGAAGGGACTGCAGGTTCATGTGAGTGTACTTCCTATGTTTAAATAAAGACTGCATAATTAATAATACTACACTATGGAGGATCTTTTTATCACTCACTGGGATTGTGAGTAATATACCCTACAGAGTATCCTTATAAAAGGCAGAGGAGGAAGCATTTGGAGGCTGAATAGGAGACAGCTTATCAACTTTTCACTGATTGGTGGATTTTCGGAGTAAAATAAGTGGATTGAAGTAGATGCAAAGTGGAAGCGGTGGACTTGCAGAGAACACTATACTGAGCACACAATATTGTCTGTCTCCATGGATTTGCACAGGATTTGAGATGATTTCCTATAGCAGCAAATCTGATGAGATGAATGAAGTGGGTGTAAAGTGGAAGCAGTGGATGTGCAGGGAGCAGCATCTTGAGAGCACAAAGCACTTTATGTTGTGGATGGATTTGCACACGGTTCAGTTTCCTTCATTTATTGATAAACCCCATAAGACCAATGAAGTGGGTGTAAAGTGGAAGCAGTGGATGTGCAGAGAATAGGATTTGGAGCCCCGAGCTCTTTATCTCTGAATGTCTCCACATATTTGTAGTGTATTTGTGATGATTTCTGTGCACACACAATAGGACAGCGCTGTGACACATAATGCTCTTCTAGATGACAGGGAATCCTTCCCTTTGTTACAGCAGCAGTCCGCTAGAAGGTTTTTGTAGGTTTGGAGTTGTTACACATAGCGCGGGTTTTATCCATTTATAGTGATGACATCATTGCCCAAATCTGGGGGTCACCAGCCATTTCCACCCTTTACTCCCGGCTGGGGGGCTTTGTATCCATATACCAGATGTTCTACAGGACTAAATCTGCAATCAATGTTACTGCAAAATCAAAGGGGCCAAAACCCCTCCCCCGAGCAGTCATATATTTCTGTCCCCCTTGGTGGGAGTGGAGGTGACCCCTCTATAAGGATCTACAGTCCATACACACCCAGCACAAGGCCGGGGTCACACTACCAGACGCTTCTCGGGGCTGCAGATCCTCTGAGCTCCACAAGGTGGGGATCTCACTTCTACCCAGACAGGAAGTCTCTATGGAAGACAGACAGGAAGTGATGTCAGGTACAGAAAGGAAGTAGAGAGGAGACAATGGTGGAAGTGGCAGCAGAGGAGGTAATTATTATTATACAGGATTTATGGTGCCAACAGTTTGCTCAGCACTTTACAATATAATGGGACACAATACAGTTCAATACAAGAGGAATTTGAGGGCCCTGTTCCTCGGAGCTTACAATCTAGGAGGGAATAAGGTGTTATTTTCTATTTACACCCAGTAACCCCCTGTCATGTCTGTCCTCTTCTCTCCCTCCATAGTCACGTCCGTCCTCTTCCTCCATAGTCACGTCCGTCCTCTTCCTCCATAGTCACGTCCGTCCTCTTCCTCCATAGTCACGTCCGTCCTCTTCCTCCATAGTCACGTCCGTCCTCTTCCTCCATAGTCATGTCTGTCCTCTTCCTCCATAGTCACGTCCGTCCTCTCCCTCCATAGTCATGTCCGTCCTCTTCCTCCATAGTCACGTCCTTCCTCTTCCTCCATAGTCATGTCCGTCCTCCATAGTCACTGTGACGTCTTTTATCTCCAGCAGATGATGATACACACATATATAGTGTGGGAACCCAGATAAACCCCTTCAGGGGCAGAACATTCCCCCACTTCCGGGGCCGGAACATTCTCCTCATTGTGGAGATAAATTCTAGTAATATGGTCCTCTAAACAAACAGCACTGACAATAAATAGACAAGACAAGGACCATCCTGACCATACATGGCCTACAAAGGGCAATGATGACACTACACAGGCAGCCAATGGGCAATCATTACACTATGCAGCCAACACAATGATGGAGTGCCGGGGTCAGGAGTATGGAGCATAGAGCCCCTTACATTGCTGCTCAGGAGGAAGAAAACATTCCCCAGCCGGCCATGAAGAATATGTTCCATCATTGGTGTCAGAGGGAGGAAAATACTGAGGGGTCTGAGGGAAGTAGAGGAGCTGAGGGGTCTCTCAGGGGGTACTACAGAAAAGGAACTTTGGGGACCCTGTGGGGTAGTGGAGCTCGGGGCCTTAAGGAGGAAGAGTAGTTGAAGGACTCTGGGCCCTTGGTGGGCACTCTTCTGAGAGGAAGTCTGTATGCTCAGCATCGCCTAAAAGGTAGTCAGGGGTCAGTGCTGAACATCTTCAGGAGACACTCCAATACCTCCCATGACACAGGCTCTGGCAGTGCCCGGTGCTGGAATTCAGAGCCCCAGGAACCCACCACCACTCTGTACAATGTCCTGGATTCCAGAGAATACTTGGGAACCAAGAGAACCCCCATTGTCCTCCTACCCACACTGGGCTGCCATTGGAGGGAAGAGAACAGACTCCTCCCCCACAGCTCTCTACTCCACCAGCACCATCCTCCTGCTATCCAATCCAATCCCTTCTCTTACTGCAGAGAGTGACAGTGACATCACTCCTGTCAGTCAGCAGGCTACTGGAGATTGGAGCTTTGCAGGCGGAGTTCTTCCAATTATCCTGATTATCAGGCAACTCCATCCAAAAGTCATCAAGTTCCCCTTCCTGGACCTCATGATGAGCCGACATTGACCTCACAGCACTGCCTCAGAGCAAACAAGTCATAGGAAGGATCATATTTATCATTCCTTGTCTGCAGATCTAATACTCATCAAAACCAGTTCAGAGACCAAACAAACCCAACAGAGAAAAGGAGATTTCTGATCTGGAAGGACAAGAGGGTCCCGGGACCTCAAATATGCATCAAACACTAAACAGTCCAAACTAAATGTGTTTCCAGGAGGACAGAAGTCCTGAACTGATTCCCACCCGGCCTATTGTACAATGATGGCGGACAGGACCTCTCTCCTTCTGGAAGGATGTTGTATGATGTCCTCCCACTCTTGCTGTGCAGGTGGAGGGGGATGCAGCATGGTGATTGGTGGGGAGCTCAACACATCACTGATCAGGGAAAAGATCCAATGATGTTGTCTCTTTACCATGTGATCAGCTGTATCCAATCACAGCTGATCACATGTAAACAAAAGCTGGTTATTGAAATTTCCTGTCCTCAGCGCTGTCACTGTCTGAGGAAAGGAAATGAAACTGATAACCAGCTTTCCTGTGACAGGGGACATTTACTGTGATTATTAGTGCCCACCAGTGCAGCCCCATCAGTGCAGCATATCAGTGCCCATCATTGCAGTCCCATCAGTGTAGCATATCAGTGCCCATTAGTGCAGCATATCAGTGCCCATCAGTGCAGCCCCATCAGTGCCACCTATCAATGCAGCATATCAGTGCCCATCAGTGCAGCATATCAGTGCCTATTCATTAATGCAGCTTTATCAGTGCCTATCAGTGAAGGAGAAAAATAGCTTTTTTGCAAAATTTTATATCAAACAAAGAAAAAAGTTTTTTCCTTCAAAATTATTGTTCTTTTTTTGTTTGTTTAGCAATAAATGACCCCCGCCCCGTTCCCCTCTCAGTGGTGAATTAATACTGTACTATCAAAAGAAAGCTCTATCTGTCTAAAAAAATGATACAAATGTCATTTGGGTTCAGTGTTGCATGACCACGCAAGGCCACGGGAGGACACGGAGGTGACACCGGGTTAGGACAGGAAGGGGAAGTGGGCTCGGAGATATGGAGACACACAGTATAAATAAGACCATCTACCACCAGCAGCCAATCCTCTTACAGCCCCCTAGAGGAGGGGAAATGCGTCAGTGACAGCTGCGGTGATGTAATTCCCGAATGGTGAGACTCATGTGGATGGGACACTTTCGGTCGGACATTTTGCTTGTATATTATATACAAATGTGAGGTATATGGTTTGCTGTAAAGGAAGTTTGTAATAAATGGAATGACACCATGTGGGTGATTGTTGTTATCTCCTCCCTGCATACATCATGAGATGAACCATCAGTTGTATGATATATTGGGGGGGGGATTGTACACAATCATCCAGGAGGACTACAAGCTCCAGACTAACCAGGACCATGACACAGCACATAGGACTCCTATTCCAGTGTAAGAGTCCACATCCTGTGGTGGGGGAGGGGGAGCGGGAGCACTGGAGGGGGAGCACTGAGGGGGAGTACCGGAGGGGAGCACTGAAGGGGGAGCACTGGAGGGAGAGCACTGGAAGGGTAGCACTGGAGGAGAGCACTGGAGGGGGAGCACAGGAGGGGGAGCACTGGAGGGGGAGCACTGGAGGGCAGCAAGAGACCTGCACTTGGATGAAAGGAGAAGCACAAGGCACATTATTCCGCACGGTCGGTTGGCGCAGTGTGATTGGAGGAGCACAAGGCACTTTATTCCGCACGGTTGGTTGGCGCAGTGTGATTGGAGAGGCACAAGCACATCAACTGATATAAAGAACTATTAATATTGATGATTTTATTTTTCTATTATTATTTATTTATTTATTTATGAGGGATTTATATTGAATTTGGATGGATTTTCATGCAGTTGGACACGTTGGGAATGGGACACAATTTTTGCCCAGACTAGGCAGTGCCTAGAATAGTACTGTATATGACCGCACAATTGTCATCCAAACTGCAACAACATTGAAATCTGAAAAGTGGTCTGGTCAGGAAGGGGGTGGAAGTGTCCGGTGACCAATACATCCAAATACACTCACTGGCCACCCTATCAGGTCCACCTGTTCAATTGCTGGGTAACACAAACTGCTAATCAGCCAATCACATGGCAGCTACTCAATGCATTTAGGCATCTAGATGTGGTGAAGATGACTTGCTGAAGTTCAAACTGAGTATCAGAATGGGAAAGAAAGGGGATTAAAGGGACTTTGAATGTGGTGTGGTTGTTGGTGTCAGGCAAGCTGGTCTGGGTATTTCAAAAACTGCTGATCTACTGGGATTTTCCCACACAACCATCTCTGAGGTTTACAGAGAACGGTCCGAAAAAGGGAAAATATCCAGTGAGCTGCAGTTGCATGGAGGAAAAAGGCTTTGCATATGTCAGAGAAGAATGGGCAGACTGGTTGCTGTGACATTCAGATGGTAAGGTCAGAATTTGGCATAGACAACATGAAAGCATGGATCCATCCTGCCTTGTATCAATGGTTCAGGCTGGTGGTGTCATGGTGGGGGGGAGATTTTCTTGGCACTAGCAAGGTGGACCTAATAAAGTGGCCGGTGAGTGTAATTCTTACTTTCATTTCCCAAAGTTATCCGTCTACAAGGAGACCTGTATAGATCACATGATGGCACCAATGAGGATGGAGGAGGACCGGAGTCACATGACTGAGAAGATACTAAACCTCACCCTGGAGATCATCTACCTGCTGACCGGAGAGGTGAGGAGGATTCTGGGAGGTCACATGACATCACTCTTATCTCTGTTAATAAAACACAGACCTGACCGGAGGGGTGAGGAGGATTCTGGGAGGTCACATGACATCACTCTTATCCCTATTAATAAAACACAGACCTGACCGGAGAGGTGAGGAGGATTCTGGGAATCTAACATGATATTCCTATTGGTTCCTCAATACAGAGATTTCCTCTTCTGAAGTCAGGTGATCATATGACCATCACAGTGCCTCCATGTGACTCCCTAAACCCTGAGAGACACAACATGCAGAAGATTCTAGAAGTCACCAAGAAGATGATGGAGCTGCTGACAGGAGAGGTGAGCGGTGCCGGGAATTCTGGGACATTCTCCAGTAACAGACAAGGGATGTGTCTGGATGGTGACTGTATCATTGTGTGTGTCAGGTTCCTATAAGGTGTCAGGGTGTCACTGTCTATTTCTCCATGGAGGAGTGGGAGTATTTAGAAGGACACAAGGATCTCTACAAGGACGTCATGATGGACAATCAGCCGCCCCTCACATCACCGGGTAAGAGGAGACTTTATTGTAAAGGAGAGAGCAGTACGGAGGATCCACCTAGATCCCCCATCATCTGATAAACACATAGAAACAATGGATTCAGTCAGTGTGTGTGTTTCCTACAGATGGATCCAGTCATGGGAACCCACCAGAGAGATGTCCCCGTCCTCTGTATTCCCGGGATTCCACACAGGAAGGTCACACCATCCCTCACCATCATCAGGTAGATGATGACAATTATTGGTAGTTGTGATTTATACACAGCATGTTTGTTACAATGAATGTTTTATTATATCTTTCAGAGTGGAATCCTCGGGGATGATAATATTGATGTTAAAGAAGAGTATAAAGAGGAGGATGAGGAGTATGGAGTGATGGAGGAGTTTTCAGAAGGACACAAGGATACGATGGAGCCACCTAATACCAGGAACTCCCCAGAGAGATGTCCACGTCCTCTATATTTCCGGGATTCCACACAGGAAGGTCACACCATCCCTCACTGTTGCAAGGTTGGTGGGATGGAGGATCTAGAAGATCAAGATCTGGACTTGTAAAGATGATGTGTGGATTGTTTATGTGACCTTATATTTTACAGATGATATTCTCTCTCATTTCCTTGATTTAGAGTGGAGATCCCATCGATATAGAATTTGAGGTGAAAGCAGAAGAAGAAGAGGCGTATGTGAGGGATGATCAGCAGTCTATGGAGGAGGATGGAATAACGGGGACATTTATAGAGGAGGACACTCCTACAGAGATCAGCACAGGTGGGTCATGAACACTAAATCCATTCCTCCACCCATACTGCTCACTGATTGGTCCAGAGTAGGGCGGGGACTGGGTGATATCAGCCTGTAATCCCCTGGTCACTTTCCTGAGCTGTGTTCCCCGTCCTGTATTCCTGGATTTCTCTCGGATAATCTTCCTTTTCTGTGCTGCAGACACAATTTATGTCTCTAGACTGGATTTATGGAGGTTCTGGGGTTCAGCTGGCAGCAAAATGTTCATTTTTACCATAAGCATTGCATAATGTAGGCACCCAGGACATGTGACTGGGGTCTCCTGCCTTGTGCCTGACTCTTCCAGGGGACCTTCTCTGTTATCTGCTGGCTGTGCCGGGTGGAGGGATATGTCTGTAGTGTCTCAGCCCCAAGTCACTGAGTGCAGTCCCAGGAGATGGGAGGCAGCGGTGTGGGATCTCTGCAACTTGTCTACAGTAAACATTTAATCTTCCACTGATTACTGAATACAATATTATGAGTCCTGACCATTACACTGTATACTCTGTGTTGTGCATTACATACACAGAAAAAAAATGGCAGTTGACTAGTGCATGACCGCCTACAAAGTGGTTAATTAAATCCCATGCGGAGTAATATTCACTACAAAAGTTCAATGCAATGTTGTATTTATTAGATCACATGGATCATAGAAAGGTTGACATTAACATGGTGAACATGTTGCAATCATAATAAAATCAGAGAATTAAAATGAAAGAACCGTTCAGCGTCTTCACAAACGGCTGTATGGGCAAGAATAGGTCCATATGAGGCAATGGAGTTTCCTTTCTGTATTCATCAGCAATAAAGTTCCATATATATCATCCTAGTTGAGTAAAGTTCTTCTTGGACTGTTCCTTCGTAAAACACAATGAAACTGGATGAACTCCTAGGGAATAAATCATGGAAAAATGATGAATGCAGAGGAAACAAGGGATAGTCATTTTTCATTCACCTAAAAGGATGCACATGCTCAGATAGCCATGTATAGCTCTCCTTCACCTTCTCATTGGCTGTGCCATCATGAATATGTAATGGATGTGAAACCTTCCTGGATAACCAATAAATATTTAAACTAGTGTAGCGCTAAACATTCACTAAAACAAATCCTATACTGTATAATTTATGTGAATAATAGTGATAGAATCCTACATAATACGTACACTCTGTGATTAGTGCTATAAACCTCTCAGTGCTCTTGTGTGCCACTTAATTCATACAAGTATGTTATTATATCCCATAAAACAACACTATTTTATATTTCATTATTATACATACATTTTGTGACAGTGCCACTTCCAAATAAACCAATATCATGTGATGGTGCCACATCAACTTAATCCATAGTCCAATGTTCAAAATCCAAATCAATATGCTCCAAGTGATATCACATATACATGCAGTGTGTCTTTATATATACAGTGCCACTCGTGTAAACACCCTGAAGAAGTCACGAGACCACGTGACGTAATGCGTAGGCACGCTAAGACGCAATTTCCGGTGTCCGGAGTGACGCACTTCCGGTACGGGACGCCATTTTCCAGGTTATCAGGAAGTAAAACACATGTGTGCAGTTTGCCCATACAGGGGAAAGGAAGATTGCTGTACACCAAATGTGAGTTACTCTTTGCTGTTTTTCAATTAAACTCTGGCATATTGGAAATATTACTCTATGGAGGATCTCTCTTTTTTGACTCACTAATATGTGAGTGAGAGTTTACAGAGAATCGCTGGTGAGGATCCTATAAGGCACCAAGGTGAAGGTGTGGAGGAGACCAAATAGGAGGAGTATCAGAGAGGTACCAAACCAGGATTCTTGAGGATCCAGGGTGATCCTAAAGGCTTGTAGGCCCCTAGGGGTCACTGGAAGGAGGTGAGGAGGCATTGCAGCCGAAGTGGAAAGGAGGGTGTTCACACGAGTGGCACTGTATGTATAAAGACACACTGCATGTATATGTGATATATACATGAGTGATAAAGGGGGTGGAGCCCCTCGTCCTATAATCCCCTCATCACTGTCCCTCCTATAAAAGACAGTTCTGGTTGTTTCCTCACTCTCTGACTAAGGTCCATGAATAAAGAAATGACCTGGTAGGAGATCAGAGGAGCCATTTCCTAGTTCCCTTGAGGGTGGAATTGTAAGCTCCTCAGAGACCAAGCTGCCTGATGTGGGCGGAGTCCTGGTTTGGGGGAACCAATCAGCTCCTGTTTAGTAATCCTCTTTGTCTTTCTATTTTAGTCCATGGCCGGGAGATGAGGAAAACCTCCGAGGATTGTCTTACTTTGTCTCCAGACTGGAAAGTAGAAGATGAGGACATCACACAGTATAGTCCAGGAGAAAACCCGGCTCCCTCCAATGTCCATCCGGCACCACCCAGTGTAGATGGACCATCGGATTCCTCGTATCCTGAGGAACCTCAGACTGTGCGGGACCGGGCCGGTCTTCCAACAGAGAAGAGGTTTCCCTGTACTGAGTGTGGGAAGGATTTCTGTTCTAAATACCATCTTAATGTGCATAAAAGATCTCACACGGGGGAGAAGCCGTATTCCTGTCCTGAGTGCGGGAAATGTTTTTCAGTGAAGTTTCGTCTGCACAGACATCAGAGATCTCACACAGGGGAGAAGCCGTATTCCTGTCCTGAATGCGGGAAATGTTTTTCACATAAGACCCATCTTTGCAGACATCAGAGATCTCACATGGGGGAGAAGCCATATTCCTGTCCTGAGTGTGGGAAATGTTTTTCAGAGAAGTCCAGTTTTCACACACATCAGAGGTCTCACAAGAAGCCATATTCCTGTCCTGAGTGCGGGAAATGTTTTTCAGTGAAGTTTCGTCTGCACAGACATCAGAGATCTCACACAGGGGAGAAGCCATATTCCTGTCCTGAGTGCGGGAAAAGTTTTTCAAGGAAGTTCGATCTTTCCACACATCAGAAATCTCACATGGAGGAGAAGCCATATTCCTGTCCTGAGTGTGGGAAATGTTTTTCAGAGAAGTCCAGTTATCACAAACATCAAAGATCTCACAAGAAGCCATATTCCTGTCCTGAGTGCGGGAAATGTTTTTCAGTAAAGTTCCGTTTGTGCAGACATCAGAGATCTCACACAGGGGAGAAGCCGTATTCCTGTCCTGAGTGTGGGAAATGTTTTTTAATGAAGTCCCATCTTTCCACACATCAGAAATCTCACACAGGGGAGAAGCCATATTCCTGTCCTGAGTGCGGGAAATATTTTTCACGGAAGTTCAATCTTGTCAAACATCAGAGATCTCACACGGGGGAGAAGCCACTTTCCTGTCCTGAGTGAGGGAAATGATCCTCACTGAAGTCCTGTCTTCCTGTACATCAGGGGTCCCACACAACCCTGGAGGTGTATTAGTGCCTTGAGTGCGGGAAATGTCTTCTAGATGAATGTTGCTGGACATCCCAGCTCTCATGTGGGGAAGAAGCACCCCCTGATATACACCTCAGATATACTCCATGGCTGATCTTCATCATGGAAGAAACAGTTCATAAGGAGATCAGAGGTCCCCAAAGACATGGATGAAGTGTGGGACCGGCTTGGCCATTGATGGCAGGAGAAGAATAAAAATGTCCTGACCTAGATCACTGGGCTGACTTCTCATTGGGGTGCAGCCTATAAGCTAGAGATGGTCTGCACCTAAATGGAAGGGGGTCTGCTGTGCTGGGGGAGGGTTTTATGGGAAGGCTGGAGGAGTATATAAACTAGGATGGAGGGGGAGGGAAAATTTGATTATAACGGGATAGACAGATCAGACGGGTCAGTACTTATTGGGGTGGAATAGGGAAAGATGGGGGAGGGCTATGGCAGATGATAAGAAGGTTCCCATATTACAAACAACCAGTGGAATTGGTACCATTTGGATGAAAATAAAAAATACAGAAAATCCGTGTGAACAAGGTGTCAGTGAATGAAAGTGTTTGTTCACCAATGCCAGAAGTCTGCCCAGCACAATAGGTGAGTTGGAAGGTTTGGTGCATGAAGAGAACTAGAATTGAATTGGTATTGCTGAATCTTGGCTTCATTCCTCACATGACTGGGCCATTCATATTCCTGGCTAGGTTCTCTTTCGGAGAGATGGGGAAATAGGAAAGGTGGTGGTGTCTGTCTCTATGTGAGAAGTGATCTCAGAGCGAGTGTGAAAGAGGACCTAGTTGATGGAGAGTGTGATGAGGCTGAAGTATTATGGGGGGCGGTACTACAAAGGTCATCATTGGAGTTTGTTATAGGCCTCCTGGTGTTAATGAGAAGGTGAAGACTCAGCTCCTCCCACAGATGGAAAGTGCTGCAAGGGCTGGGACAGTGATAATAATGGGGGATGGTAACTACCCGGAAACTGACTGGTGTAATGATACTACAGGAACAGTTAAAGGACAAAAATGTATAAACCTACTACAGGACAATTTTATGGTACAGTCATAGAGGCCCCAACTAGGAATGATGCTCTGCTGGACCTGGTCATCTCCAACCATGCAGAGCTTATTACAAATGTCCATATAAAAGAACATCTGGGTAGCAGTGACCATAACATGATTTCATTTATTGTTAGCTGTAAACAGCAAGCACATACGGGAAAAATAAAAATGCTCAATTTTAAGAGAGCTAAATTTCCAAGGCTGAGATTGCTCTCCAAGACTTAGACTGGGAGGGAATATTGGCATCGATGAACACAACACAGAAATGGGAGTTCTTCACAAAGACTGTATGTGACCACACTGCAAAATATATTCCCATGGGCAACAAGTATAAAAGGCTACAAATCCAACCTATGTGGCTTACGGCCAAAGTTACAAAAGCTATAGATAATAAGAAAAGAGCTTTTATTAAATATAACAATGAAGGAACGCGATCATCGTTTACACATTACAAAGAATAGAACAGAATATGCAAAAAGGAAATAAAGGCAAAAATTGAAAACGACTGACAGAAAGATATCAGGACGACCCCGAAACATTCCTCCAATATATGAATAGTAGAAAGGTCCGGTCCCAGCATGTAGGCCCTTTACAGAACCATCTAGAGGGGTGACTGGGGACAAAGAGAAGGACAATGTATGAAATCCCTTCTTCAGCTCTGTGTATACAAAGGAGCATGGGGGGGCTCTTGTCCATAATGGGCATGGTACTGACACCCCCCAGATGATCCACATTGGCTCACAATTGATATGATGCAGAAATATTTAGACAGAATAAAGGTGAATAAAGCCCCTGGACCGGATGGCAGACACCCACGGGGCCTTAAAGAATTCAGCTCTGTCATCTCACAGCCATTGTTTCTCATTGTTAGGGACTCTTTAATGACTGGCATAGTACCACTGGATTGGTGTAAGGCCAATGTGGGGCCAATATTTATAAAGGGGACAAAATCTTTCCCAAGTAATTATAGAGCTGTTAGTGTAACTTCTATAGTTGGGAAGATACCGGAGAGTTTAATAAAAGACCACAGAGAGGAGTTCTTGCTGGAAACAAATATTGTAAGCCACAGACAGCATGGATTCATGAAAGACAGAAGTTGTCACACAAATCTGATTGAGCAAAACATTGGACAGAGGGGTGGATGTGGTATACTTGGACAGAGGGGTGGCGGTGGACTTGGTATACTTGGACATAAGGGTGGTGGTGGACGTGGTATAGTTGTGCTAAAAAGTTTACATACCCTTGCAGAAATTGTGAAATTTTGGCATTGATATTGAAAATATGACTGATCGGCCAAAAAATGCTCTTTTAATGAAGGATGATGATCATATGAAGCCAATTATTATCCAATAGTTGTTTGGCTCCTTTTTTAAATCATAATGATAACAGAAATCCCCCAAATGGCCTGGATCAGAAGTCCCCATCCCCGTATCAGAAGTCTCCGCCCCCTGGAATGTTTGGCCTTGGTACAGACACACAAGGTGACAAACACGGGTTAAAATGCTAATTAGAGGTTAATGTCCCACATCTGTGGCTTTTTAAATTGCAATTAGTGTCAGTGTATAAATAGTCAATGAGTTTGTTAGCTCTTACGTGGAAGCACTGAGCAAGCTAGATACTGAGCCATGGGGAGCAGAAAAGAACTATCAAAAGTCCTGCGTAACAAGGTAATGGAACTTTATAAAGATGGAAAAGGACATAAAAAGATATCCAAAGCCTTGAATATGGAAATCAGTGCTGTTCAATCACCTATTAAGAAGTGGAAAGTTCAGGGATCTCTTGATACCAAGCCAAGGTCAGGTAGACCAAGAAAGATTGCAGCCACAACTGACAGAAGAATTGTTCAGGATACAAACGGAAACCCATGGACAACCTCAAAACAAATCCAGGCTGCTCTGGAAAAAGACAGTGCGGTTGTTTTGAAGGAGCACAATATAATGACACTTGAACAAAAATGATCTGCATGAGGGGCGTGTCCGAGCCGCACAGGAAGATGGCTGCCTGAGACAGGAGCTCCTCACACACCATGCTGTAATAGCAACCCGAAACAACATCAGGCATCAGAGATCGCCATGACATAAACAGCAACAGACCTCAGACCTGTAACGCTTACCACCCGCGATGACAAAGGGGAAGAAAATCACCAAGGGACCGAAGAATCTCACAGAGATCTCACAGCCTCACACAGCAGGCAGGCAAGATGGCGCCGCCTCTAACACACAGGAACTGTCAGAGCTGCATCAGGAAGACACATCATTATCTTCATCAGCCTCTGACACAGACAGCTGATCCTCTGTCACCAGTGAAGGAAAAGAGCAAGAGACCAGCTTCATCTCCTCTCCTATCACCGTGTACAAAGGCTCCTGGAAGTAAAAAGAAAAGAGCAAGAGACCGGCTTCATCTCCTCTCCTATCACTGTGTACAAAGGCTCCTGGAAGTAAAAGAAAAGAGCAAGAGACCGGCTTCATCTCCTCTCCTATCACCGTGTACAAAGGCTCCTGGAAGTAAAAGAAAAGAGCAAGAGACCGGCTTCATCTCCTCTCCTATCACCGTGTACAAAGGCTCCTGGAAGTAAAAGAAAAGAGCAAGAGACCGGCTTCATCTCCTCTCCTATCACCGTGTACAAAGGCTCCTGGAAGTAAAAAGAAAAGAGCAAGAGACCAGCTTCATCTCCCCTCCTATCACCGTGTACAAAGGCTCCTGGAAGTAAAAGAAAACAATTCACACTTCTGCTGAAACAACAGATCTGACTGAAGCAATACATTTACTGGCAGAGCTGCCAGCTTCAGACTCCCTTATCACAGCCATTACACTGAAACAGATGCTATTGTCCCTTCATAAAGACATACAATCTGATCTTCAAAAATCTGTACATTTTATTCAAAAACAAGTCACCCAAATTGAAAAACGTACAGATGCAGCAGAAAGGAAAATTCAGGAATGTGTTGTAGCACACCATTACTTGATAGATGCTTATGAGACACAATCACAAGAAATCATAAAAATGAAAAAAAAAAATGGCTGACATGGAAGACCGCACAAGGAGGAATAACGTTAAAATGAGAGGGATCTCTGAATCCGTCACTCCACCAGAGTTATCCATCTACCTGGGGAGACTACTGAAAACACTTCTACCAAACATGATAGAGCCCATAGACTGATGAAACCTAAACATCTGCCACATACCGTCCCTAGAGACGTTATTGCCAGAATACATTCTTTTCATGCTAAGGAAGCACTTATGATAGCTATGAGAAAACTTAAAACACTTCCAGCTCCATATGAAAAATGTGCTATATTTTCGGACATATCAGCCTATACCGCACAAAAACGCAAAGAATTCAAACGCATCACATCAGCTCTAATAACCCATAAAATAAGATATCAGTGGGGATATCCCACAAAAATCTTAGCCAACTTTCAAGGGAAATGAATCCCAATTCTGACCCCTGATGATGGGATAAAAATTCTGGCATCATGGAATATTGCTATACCAGCAGAGCCACAATATATGTGTAAAGAAATGCACACCAAATATCCGCAGACTGGGTTTCAATCCCGACAACCTGAACACTGGGACTTTTGGTCTCTTATCTTTTTCCTATTGGGATGTCTCAGTGCCTACTTCTGCATTAGCAGGGTAGAGTTAGCCCCGATACTTCTCAGGTGTACTACACACTTCACCAGATAATGGGTCTGCTATGCACACTCATACAAGTTTTTGTTTTGTTGATGTTTTCTTATACTTCTTACTCTTTTATATTCTTACTATGCTTATTACATTCTCCTTATCTTCATATTCAGATAACATTTCTATTGATGAATACATCTCAAAAACCAGATACCCTTCAGAGCATGGGGAGGGATGATCAGTGCTGTGTTGGTACCTACAACTTATAACTAAAATACTAGCTACTAGAGCAATTATATAAAACTCAAAAATGGTCATCATAACGTCCTTTAATGTTAAAGGACTTAATAGCCCTTACAAATGCACATCTCTATGGAGAGAATCTTTAAAAACCAGATGTGATATACTGTGTGTACAAGAAACACATTTTAAAAAAATTAACCCACCTACATGCAAACATAGGAAATTCACACAATACTTTTTTGCAAATGCTAATAAAAAAAAACAAAGGAGTAATGATTGCAATAAAAGACACAATAAATATACAAATTCAATCAATATTCTCAGACCCACAAGGTAGATATATTATCTTAGTTGCACATATTGACAATTTCTTAATGACACTGGTAAATGTATATGCACCAAACAAAGGACATAAAACCTTCTTCCAAAGCTTATCAAACAAAATTACTAAGACAAGGAGCTTTAATCATTTGCAGAGATTTTAATGAGGTAATAGATACAAACCTAGACCCCACTAACAAACTACACAGACAATCACATACTCTAACATCATTTATAGAATCAGAAGATCTATATGATACATGGAAATGTCTCCATGGTGACGAAAAAAGACATACTTTTCTCACTCCCAAAATTCACACTCACGGATTGATTTATTTTTAACAGATAAAAGATCTTTACAGCAAATATCTAGAACCGTAATTGGCTCCTTCACATGGTCAGACCATGCCCCGCTCACATCAGAAATGTTTACAATACCATACCCCCAACAACCTCTCTGTATGGAGACTAAACTCAGCCCTAATTACCAACCAACATTATAAATCTCAAATAGAGAAGGAATTACTCTCCTATTTCCATGTCAATAACAATACAGAGGTCGATGATTTTGTTCAGGGGAATGCACACAAGGCATACATGAGAGGAATACTCATCAAATTAGGGGCTTATGAAAAAAAAAGGAAAGCTAAAACAATTACAGACATATTATCACAAATTAAACTCCTGGAATCACAACACAAACAAAACCCAGACCAAATGATTTTATCTCAGCTACGCTCTCTACGAGAGAAACTAAGGCTTCAACTCATGGAGCAATATGACTTCATGATAAAAAAAATTTAAATTTATATCATACATGCAAGCAAATAAAGCAGGACCACATTTAGCAAAACAATTTAAGCGATATCAATCCAAATCTAAAATTGCATATCTAATAGACCCATCTAAGGGAAAACTTATAAATCCACTAGATTTAGCCAATGCTCTTAGTAGATACTATGCAACACTGTATAACATGAAAAACTCTCAAGAATTTACACCTCCTACTAATAACCAAATCAATATGTTTCTGGAGTCACTCCAACTTCCTAAGATCTCCACAGAACATCTAGACTCCTTATCACAACCCTTCACCACCTCTGAAATTAATAAAATAATTCATGAGCTCCCTTCTCACAAATCACCAGGACCTGACGGTTATACCAATGAATATTACAAGACCTTTGCTCCAACCCTTATCCAATATCTACATAAATTTGTTAATAAATTCACAACATCTGAAAATATCCCAAAAGAAACATTAGAAGCCCTTATTATCACACTGCCAAAACCAGGCAAACCTCCCACATCACCAGCCAACTTTAGACCTATATCACTTTTAAATACAGATACAAAAATTTATGCCAAACTACTAGCCAACCGACTTCAATCATTATTAGCAAAACTAATTAATTCAGATCAGGTTGGATTTTTCAACGGACGTCAAGCACCAGACGGCACACGTAGATTCATAAATTTAGCTCAATGGGCAAATTACACACAAACACCATCTCTGCTCATCTCATCAGATGCAGAAAAGGCATTTGACAGAATCTACTGGCCATACCTACAACCGGTACTGGAAAAATTTGGAATAACAGGTTCTTTCAAGAAAGCAATTATGACTTTATATACAGTCAGGTCCATAAATATTGGGACATCGACACAATTCTAACATTTTTGGCTCTATACACCACCACAATGAAATTGAAATGAAACGAGCAAGATGTGCTTTAACTGCAGACTGTCAGCTTTAATTTGAGGGTATTTACATTCAAATCAGGTGAACGGTGTAGGAATTACAACAGTTTGCATATGTGCCTCCCACTTATTAAGGGACCAAAAGTAATGGGACAATTGGCTTCTCAGCCGTTCCATGGCCAGGTGTGTGTTATTTCCTCATTATCCCAATTACAATGAGCAGATAAAAGGTCCAGAGTTCATTTCAAGTGTGCTTTTTGCATTTGGAATCTGTTGCTGTCAACTCTCAAGATGAGATCCAAAGAGCTGTCACTATCAGTGAAGCAAGCCATCATTAGGCTCAAAAAACAAAACAAACCCATCAGAGAGATAGCAAAAACATTAGGCGTGGCCAAAACAACTGTTTGGAACATTCTTAAAAAGAAGGAACGCACCGGTGAGCTCAGCAACATCAAAAGACCCGGAAGACCACGGAAAACAACTGTGGTGGAAGACCGAAGAATTCTTTCCCTGGTGAAGAAAACACCCTTCACAACAGTTGGCCAGATCAAGAACACTCTCCAGGAGGTAGGTGTATGTGTGTCAAAGTCAATAATCAAGAGAAGACTTCACCAGAGTGAATACAGAAGGTTCACCACAAGATGTAAACCATTGGTGAGCCTCAAAAACAGGAAGGCCAGATTAGAGTTTGCCAAACGACATCTAAAAAAGCCTTCAAAGTTCTGGAACAACATCCTATGGACAGATGAGACCAAGATCAACTTGTACCAGAGTGATGGGAAGAGAGAGTATGGAGAAGGAAAGGAACTGCTCATGATCCTAAGCATACCACCTCATCAGTGAAGCATGGTGGTGGTAGTGTCATGGCGTGGGCATGTATGGCTGCCAATGGAACTGGTTCTCTTGTATTTATTGATGATGTGACTGCTGACAGAAGCAGCAGGATGAATTCTGAAGTGTTTCGGGCAATATTATCTGTTCATATTCAGCCAAATGCTTCAGAACTCATTGGACGCCGCTTCACAGTGCAGATGGCCAATGACCCAAAGCAGACTGCAAAAGCAACCAAAGAGTTTTTTAAGGGAAAGAAGTGGAATGTTATGCAATGGCCAAGTCAATCACCTGACCTGAATCCGATTGAGCATGCATTTCACTTGCTGAAGATGATACTGAAGGGAAAATGCCCCAAGAACAAGCAGGAACTGAAGACAGTTGCAGTAGAGGCCTGGCAGAGCATCACCAGGGATGAAACCCAGCGTCTGGTGATGTCTATGCGTTCCACATTTCAGGCTGTAATTGACTGCAAAGGATTTTCAACCAAGTATTAAAAAGTGAAAGTTTGATTTATGATTATTATTCTGTCCCATTACTTTTGGTTCCTTAATAAGTGGGAGGCACATATGCAAACTGTTGTAATTCCTACACCGTTCACCTGATTTGGATGTAAATACCCTCAAATTAAAGCTGACAGTCTGCAGTTAAAGCACATCTTGTTCATTTCATTTCAAATCCATTGTGGTGGTGTATAGGGCCAAAAATGTTAGAATTGTGTCGATGTCCCAATATTTATGGACCTGACTGTACATGCCCAAGTGCTAAAGTATGGTCATCTGGTATACTCTCTGACCCATTTCAGATATCGAATGGTACAAGGCAAGGGTGTCCTTTAACACCTTTAATCTTTGCTTTATGCATAGAACCATTGGCAGAAGCGATACGTATACAACCTGACATTGGAGGTATCAAAATAGGTCACAAAACACATAAAATAGGACTATACGCTGATGACATCATAATTGCTATGACTGACCCCATCATCTCAATAATTGCATTGCAAAAGGTTATCTCACAATTTAGCTTATTATCCATGTACAAAGTAAATGAAGCCAAATCCTCCATGTTGCCGATAGCAATCCCACCTAAACTACATAAACAAATTTCATCAATCTCCCCCTTCTCATGGGCCACATCATCACAAATTACATACTTATGAATAAAATTAACGTCTCCCCACACAAACACATTTAAGATCAACTTTTCCAATCTACTCATTAAAATAACAGAACTATGTAAAGAGTTCTCCAACACCACTATTTCATGGGTTAGGCGAATGGCTATTGTAAAAATGTTTATCTTACCACACATTTTATATTTCTTTTGAGCCATCCCAATATCATTACTATTTTCATCCATACAAAAACTACAATCACTATTAAACACTTACATCTGAGAACACATAAAGGCACAAGTCAAAAAACTGACACTATACACTTCTCGATCAAATTTAGGTATGGGAGCCCCCAATCTACAATTATACCATAAAGCAATAGTGTTGGATCAGACACAGCATTGGTGGACACATCAAATAGACAAACTATGGGTACAGATAGAACAGTCCCTTATCCATAGTGACACTCAAGCCATATTGGGAGCTCTTACTCTCACCCATAGAGCCCCAAGATACTGTCTAGGCATAATCAATGTGACTCTACGTACCTGGGTGTCTATTCTACGAACCTCAAAGGGAAATCGCCCTACAATTAATGGCTTCATTCCTCTACTCTCCATATCATCGATGACACCTGATCTAGAACTTAAATCCTGGTCAAAAGCAGGCCTTAAAAATCTTGCCCAACTCTATGCCAATGGTACCCTACAAACATTTCAACAACTTTCTGAAACATACAAAATTACGCATAAGGACATTTTCAAATATCTAAGAATTCATCATGCATTACGCAACCTGGAATACCAAGAAGATTCTCTCCTCAGATCTTTGACCAACTTTTATGAAAGAATAGATTCTCACAAATGAGGTATCTCATTCATATATAATATCCTTCTTCAACATCGTCACCAAGGAAAATTACCATTGATGCATAAATGGGAACGAGACATTGGGAAACAATTCAAGATTCAACAATGGCAAACAGCAGGAAACTGGACTAGGAAAACTACCAGATGCATTAACCATTGGGAATCAGCTCAAAAGATATTACACAGATGGTACATAACTCCAAAACATTTGGCAGCACGTTCATCCAACCGCTACTCCTGATTATGCTGGAGGAACTGTAACCAACAAGGATCCTTGTACCATATATGGTGGGAATGTCCACAAATTACTCCATTCTGGTCAGATATCTTCACGTTTATAACATCAGTTACAAACTCCTCTCCAATTCCTGATCCAGCCCTGGTACTTTTGGGAATAGTTATAGACTCCTGGCCACCACAGTCCAGAACTGTACTAATGCGTATTTTGATAGCGGCACGATTGAGTATTGCCAGGCTTTGGAAACAAAATACAACACCATCCATTCACATAGTAACTGAAATCCTGAACAAAAACACAGCCTTCGAAAAAACCTTTGCTCCAATACACGACTCATCTGCTAAATTCCGGAAACACTGGGACTTATGGTGCAAAGATCATCGATGTACCGTTACACAAGGAACTACAAGATGTACCAATCAAACACCACTAGAGATACAGCTACTCCACTCTATTATTATCACCCTATTATCCAAAAAAGGAAATATGTAATCATTTCAAATCTCATTCTTTATTCTACTTCTCTCTAATCTCCACTTCTCACAACCTTCCTTTCTTCTCTAAACTAATGACTTACTGAATATTTCAAACAAACAATGTATACTCATCAAAAAAAGAAATGTATTGATGACAGTAATGATTACAAAGTCACATTGTTTATTTTGTAAGATGTTTGAATTTTGTAAGATGTTGAATATGCTCATACTGTTATCTATATCCTTTACAAATCTGTAATACGATATTGCCACAATACTGTTAATTGTTGTAAACAATCAAATGACCAATAAAAAAACAATAGTTATAAAAAACAAAAAACAAACAAAGGGGCCGGGCTGCACAGTGACTTATCACTGTGATAGCCAGATTCTATCACAGCAATCATGTGACCCAGAATCAGGAGTCCCGGGTCCCGATCATTAGAACGGGAGCTGGGGCTCTCAGAGACACCATGGTCTTTGTGCTGGGAGTGTGCAGTGCGGCGCGTTCCCAGCACAAAGACAGGTACTCAAATATGCAGCCCCATGGAAAAAGCCCAGGTCTGTGAGGTGTCAAGGGGTTAAGGAGGTCAGAGAAGTAAGCACAGGTGGGGTGGGAGGACCATCAGAGAGCAAGATCCCTTATGAGCCTTATGCTTATCATCCCTTATGATCCCTATATGTCTGCAGTCTCTGACAGTCTCCTGTACTATGTCTGCAGTCTCTGACCGTCTCCTGTACTATGTCTGCAGTCTCTGACCATCTCCTGTACTATGTCTGCAGTCTCTGACCCTCTCCTGTAGTATGTCTGCAGTCTCTGACAGTCTCCTGTACTATGTCTGCAGTCTCTGACCGTCTCCTGTACTATGTCTGCAGTCTCTGACCGTCTCCTGTACTTTGTCTGCAGTCTTTGACCATCTCCTGTACTATGTCTGCAGTCTCTGACCATCTCCTGTACTATGTCTGCAGTCTCTGACCATCTCCTGTACTATGTCTGCAGTCTTTGACCGTCTCCTGTACTATGTCTGCAGTTTCTGACCGTCTCTTGTAGTATGTCTGCAGTCTCTGACCATCTCCTGTAGTATGTCTGCAGTCTCCTGTAGTATGTCTGCAGTCTCTGACCGTCTCCTGTAGTATGTCTGCAGTCTCTGACCGTCTCCTGTACTACGTCTGCAGTCTGTGACCGTCTCCTGTAGTATGTCTGCAGTCTCTGACCGTCTCCTGTACTATGTCTGCAGTCTCTGACCGTCTCCTGTACTATGTCTGCAGTCTCTGACCATCTCCTGTAGTATGTCTGCAGTCTCTGACCGTCTCCTGTAGTATGTCTGCAGTCTCTGACCGTCTCCTGTAGTATGTCTGCAGTCTCTGACCGTCTCCTGTAGTATGTCTGCAGTCTCTGACCCTCTCCTGTAGTATGTCTGCAGTCTCTGACCGTCTCCTGTAGTATGTCTGCAGTCTCTGATCGTCTCCTGTAGTATGTCTGCAGTCTCTGACCATCTCCTGTACTGTGTCTGCAGTCTCTGACCCTCTCCTGTAGTATGTCTGCAGTCTCTGACCGTCTCCTGTAGTATGTCTGCAGTCTCTGACCCTCTCCTGTAGTATGTCTGCAGTCTCTGACCGTCTCCTGTAGTATGTCTGCAGTCTCTGATCGTCTCCTGTAGTATGTCTGCAGTCTCTGACCGTCTCCTGTAGTATGTCTGCAGTCTCTGACCATCTCCTGTAGTATGTCTGCAGTCTCTGACCGTCTCCTGTACTATGTCTGCAGTCTCTGACCATCTCCTGTAGTATGTCTAGCAGTAAATATAAAGCACAACCCTTTGGTGTGTTGGGGGGCAGTTGAGGCCCCCAGTGTCTCATCAGTTGGCCATCACTGGAGTACATGGGAGTCAGAACAAGTCCTTTGTGGATAAAGTGGATCCATCACTATGAAGGCCTCCTTCACCAGTCCTGCAGTCTCTTCCTCCATCTATAAAGGGATCCATGGTGGCTCTGGGGTGTCTGGAGTTTTCCAGCTGAATGGAGATTTTACATGGAAGTTCTGCGTCACAATGACAAGTCAGGTGATTGGTTGTGGCTGCGGCTCAGTCCCATTGACTTCAATAGACAGGTATGACAGGTGGTGCCACCTGTGAGACTCGGCATGTGCAGGTCAAATTGCCGCACTGTGAAGCTAAGCATGGAGGTCACAGCAATGTGTACTCACCCAATCAACTGCTTTCTTCATTTAGAGGTAGGTGATCAGGGGGCGGGTCTGTGACATCATCCTCTTCTAAGCCCCTCCCATCTGACCGTGCCCATTACTCTCCATGGCATGCCGAGCAGAACTTGGTTTTCATGTGTCTGCGTTGGGCTGATTTGTGGTCACCATGGATTGAATTATTAGGTGTAAACCAGGCAGATGGCTTGTTCTGGGGATTGTCAGTGATCACATGTCCTGTTATATGGATTCAATATCCATCGTCTGACATCCTAACAGGAGTTCTGTCATTTTTCATGATGTCAGGAAAAACATGTCCTCCGTCAGTAAATGTTCATGTTGTGTCAGTAATAAAAGTCACGGAGGGTTGGGAACCCTGCAAGGGGGGCAGAGATATGTGACTGCCTAGTCCAGCCTTTCTCAGCCAGGGTTCCTCCAAAGGGTTCTAGGGCTTCCTTGTCACTTCATTGGGCTGTATATGGAAGTGTCACCGACCAGCCGTTTCTGGATACACAGCTTTGTCATCATTACACACACACCATTTTGTTTTCATTCAATACAATTTTTATTGTAATTTCACTTTCAACAAGATTACAAAAATAATCAGGAAATAGTAAAGGCAGAAATCTGATTGGTCAGGAAGATCCCTTGTCTGGAATGTGGGGGCGGAGTCATTATTATTGGTGTACAGTACAATACACAACGTGTTCCATTATTATAACAAAGTATTGTAGAAAAGATCCCAACATGTGACATGGCTGAATGATTGCTGGTCATGTTAGTTCATCTATTCTCTAAGTGGGGTGGTATCTATTGGGCCAATCCCTTTTACAAACCACACATAATATCGCCCTTCAAAGTCTTTGAACGATTTGCACAAAATCAAAGAGTAGAAATATTTTCCGGTGGATCCCCTCTACCCAGACCCCATATGTAGACATAGAACAACAAGCTGTGTTCCCTCTCGTGCCGCACTCCTCCAACCACCCAAACCCACACAGAAGCCAAGGGAAATAATGAGAGGAAAGTTCCCCCCTAGTTTGGGGCGGAGTTCTCCTTCCCTCCTGTTGGGGGATGGGAGAAGGATGGACTGAAGACAGAGAGACGCTTCGGGGTCACCACTGTTCTGTAGAGCCTTGAAATGAAGGACATCAACTTCAGAAGTTCTTGTTGTCTGTGTAAAGTTCCCCGATAACGAGATCTGGGCTCTCCCGGCTTCTAGCTCTGTAACCCGCTATATCATTATCAGGAAACGCAACTCCGACACCCAAGAAGGGCTGAAGTTGTGTCCTTCATTTCCAGGATCTACTGACCACTCTGCACCCCGACATTTACTGCACTTCATCCATGTCTTTGGGGGCCTCTCATCTCCTTATCAACTGTTCCTTCCATGATGAAGATCAGCCATGGAGTATATCTGAGGTGTATATCAGGGTGTGCTTCTTCCCCACATGAGAGCTGGGATGTCCAGCAACATTCATCTAGAAGACATTTCCCGCACTCAAGGCACTAATACACCTCCAGGGTTGTGTGGGACCCCTGATGTACAGGAAGACGACTGCAGTGAGGAACATTTCCCTCACTCAGGACAGGAAAGTGGCTTCTCCCCTGTGTGACATCTCTGATGTCTGGAAAGATATGACTTCCGTGAAAAACATTTTCCACACTCAGGACAGGAATACGGCTTCTCCCCCGTATGAGATCGCTGATGCGCGTGAAGATTGGACTTTGCTGAAAAACATTTCCCACACTCAGGACAGGAATAAGGCTTCTCCCCTGTGTGAGATCTCTGATGTTTGGAAAGACTGGACTTCTGTGAAAAAAATTTCCCACACTCAGAACAGGAATATGGCTTCTCCCCCGTGTGAGATCTCTGATGTGTGGAAAGATAGGACTTTTCTGAAAAACATTTCCAGCACTCAGGACAGGAATACGGCTTCTCCCCTGTGTGAGATCTCTGATGTGTGTAAAGACTGGTCTTACATGAAAAACATTTCCCGCACTCAGAACAGGAATACGGCTTCTCCCCCATGTGAGATCTCTGATGTGTGTAAAGATTGGACTTCCTTGAAAAACATTTCCCACACTCAAGACAGGAATACGGCTTCTCCCCCGTGTGAGATCTCTGATGTCTGTAAAGATGGGACTTCACTGAAAAACATTTTCCACACTCCGGACAGGAATATTGATTTTCCTTCCTGTGAGATCTCTGATGTATGTGAAGATTGGACTTTTCTGAAAAACATTTTGCACACTCGGGACAGGAATACAGATTCTTACCCGTGTGAGATCTTTGATGTCTGTAAAGACTGGAAATATGTGAAAAACAGTTTCCACACTCAGGACAGGAATACGGCTTCTCTCCCGAGTGAGATCTTTGATGTGTGCAAAGACTGGACTTCACTGAAAAACATTTCCCGCACTCAGAACAGGAATACGGCTTCTCCCCCGTGTGAGATCTTTTATGCACATTAAGACCATGTTTAGAACGGAAACCTTTCCCGCACTCAGTACAGGAGAAGCTCTTCCCTGTTGGAAGGCCGGCCCGGTCCCGCACAGTCTGAGGTTCCTCAGGATACGAGGAATCCGATGGTCCATCTACACTGGGTGGTGCCGGATGGACATTGGAGGGAGCCGGTTTTTCTCCTGGACTATACTGTGTGATGTCCTCATCTTCTACTTTCCAGTCTGGAGACAAAGTGAGACAATCCTCTGAGGTTTTCCTCATCTCCCGGCCATGGACTAAAATACAAAGACAAAGAGGATTACTAGACAGGAGCTGATTGGTTCCCCCAAACCAGGACTCCGCCCACATCAGGTGGCTTGGTCTCTGAGGAGCTTACAATTCCACCCTCAAGGGAACTAGGAAATGGCTCCTCTGATCTCCTACCAGGTCATTTCTTTATTCATGGACCTTAGTCAGAGAGTGAGGAAACAACCAGAACAGTCTTTTATAGGAGGGACAGTGATGAGGGGATTATAGGACGAGGGTCCCCACCCCCTCTATCACTCATCGCCATCTTCCCAACACAAGAAGTACTGCACTTCCTTATTTACTCCATGATTTAGTCATGAAGAACAGCGGGGCTGAGCCCCACCAGAGTCAGAGAGTAAGGATGGGGGAACAACCAAGATGAAGACTGAACTGATCCTGAAGACCACCATCATTGGGGTATTGACTCCTCCCTCAGGAGGAGCAGGAGGTCGTGGGAGGAGCGGAGAGGACGGTTTGGGTGATATTTGGAGACAAGATCGGTGATGTAACTTGGGACAGAGTTATAAATGGCTTTATATGTTGTTAATGTTTTGACTTTTATTCGTTGGGCAATGTGAATCCACTGGAGGGATTGGCAGAGGGTTGGAGGACACTGAATGGAAACCAGTGGAGGGATTGGCAGAGAGGGGTGGAGGACACTGAATGGAAACCAGTGGAGGGATTGGCAGAGAGGGGTGCAGGACACTGAATGTAGGTCGGTGGAGGGATTGGCAGAGAGGGGTGGAGGACACTGAATGGAGAACAGTGGAGGGATGGGCAGAGAGGGGTGGAGGACACTGAATGGAAGCCAGTGGAGGGATTGGCAGAGAGGGGTGGAGGACACTGAATGGAGGCCAGTGGAGGGATTGGCAGAGAGGGGTGGAGAACACTGAATGGAGGCCAGTGGAGGGATTGGCAGAGAGGGATGGAGGACACTGAATGGAGGCCAGTGGAGGGATTGGCAGAGAGGAGTGGAGGACACTGAATGGAGGCCAGTGGAGGGATTGGCAGAGAGGGGTGGAGGACACTGAATGGAAGCCATTGTAGGGATTGGCAGAGAGGGGTGGAGGAAACTGAATGGAGGCCAGTGGAGGGATTGGCATAGAGGGGTGGAGGACACTGAATGGAGGCCAGTGGAGGGATTGGCAGTGAGGGGTGGAGGACACTGAATGGAGGCCAGTGGAGGGATTGGCAGAGAGGGGTGGAGGACACTGAATGGAGGCCAGTGGAGGGATTGGCAGAGAGGGATTGGCAGATACAGAACGGTTAGTAAGGTGGATGAGTCTGGCAGCATCATTCATGATAGACTGAAGAGGGGATAGCCTGCGATGAGGTAGGCCAATGAGGAGGGAGTTACAATAGTCAAGGTGAGAGATATTAAGAGAGTAGTTCAAGATCAGGATGTACCAATATTGGTGTAGAAATGAAAAATAAACTTTAGCTTACTAAAAGCAGTGTGTGCCTCCGGTGACCATACAAAGGGCACTCCTTTCTTTGTCAGCTGTGTAATTGGTGCGATTACCTTAGAGATGTTTCTTATGATCTTCCTGTAAGTTGGCAAATCCAACAAATTGTATTTCCTTCACGTTTCCAGGTACAGGACAATCCACCACTGCCTTGATCTTCTCGGGATCCATGCTCACTCCTTCTGAAGAGATAATAAATCCCTGGATCTGGGTTTGTTCAAACTCACATTTCTCCAGTTTGAAGTCGGTTCTTCCTTAATCTTTCGAATACAGTGCAGACACGCTTGAGATGCTCCTCCAAGTTATCGGAAAGGATGAGAATATCATCAGATATACAATAACAAACTGGTCCAACAGATGTCAAAACACATCATTGATGAAGTGCTGAAAAGTCGCGGGAGCGTTGCATAGGCCAAAAGGAATAACTAGGGACTCGAAGTGCCCATATCTGGTTGTAAAGGTGGCTTTCCATTTGTCTCCTTGATGAATGTATACAAGGTTATATGCCCCCCGTAAGTCAGGTTTTGTAAAGACTTTAGGAGAGCGGAGTCTTTCCAGAATTTCAATGATTAATGGGAGTAAAGGTTTTAATAGTGAAATCGATGGACGCAAAGTGCAATCCTTTTTCTCAACAAAGAACAGGGCTGCCTCTGCAGGAGATGTTGAGGGTCTGAAAAAGCCCTTCTCAAATTCTCATCAAGCCACTCCCTGAGCACCTTTAATTCAGGTTCTGACAGATTGAAAAGGCGGCTGAATGGTATTTCTGACCCTGGAAGCTCAATGGGACAATCGTAAGGGTGAGGAGGAGGTAATTGATCGTCATTCTTTTTATCATGGATATCTCGGAACTCATAGTATTGTGGAGGCAGGTTGTCATATGACTGGGTAGTTACCACATCAACTTGTGATTCCCTGATTGGTAGAAAACGTGTACAACATGGTTCCCTACAATGCTCCTTGCAATGAGGGGACATAAAATGTATAGTCCGTTCTCCCCAATTGGTGGAGGTGTTATGGGTAGAAAATCAAGGAATGCCCAAGATGACAGGAAATTTAGGAGATGTAATCAGCTGAGAGCTGATGGTCTCATAATGGTCAGCCTCAAATTAGAGTACCAGGGGAACCGTTTCATGGGCAACACCGGTCCTAAAGGTGAACCATCAACCGTCTCCATATCAATGGGGCAGAATTGTTTCTTGGGAGATTATTGTTGTTGTGGGCAAATTCTATGTCCATAAAGTTCCGCCCGACCCCAGAGTCCAGCATAGCAGAACATGGAATTTCATGGCCCTCAGTGATAAGATTGATAGGGACAACAAAATGAGACTGTATAGAAT
Organism: Staurois parvus; assembly: GCF_062004578.1. Taxonomy (NCBI): domain Eukaryota; kingdom Metazoa; phylum Chordata; class Amphibia; order Anura; family Ranidae; genus Staurois; species Staurois parvus. The sequence goes on from NW_028318516.1 coordinate 2,033,218, forward strand.
CAACTTTTATGTCTTCATAAATCAATGGGGAGATAGACTGGTAATGGAGTATATTTGTTCAGGCACTATACTTGGGGATTTCAACATCCCTGTCAACAATGACAACCCGGCCACATCCCAACTCCTCCACTTAACCTCCTCCTTTGCACTTGCACAGTGCATACAATCCACCACCCACTCCGACAGAAGTATCCTGGACCTTGTCTTCTCCAACCACTGCGCTCCCCACAACCTCACTAACACCCCCTTCCCTCTCTCTGACCACAACCTTATCACCTTCTCTATCTCCTTGTCCTCTAACCCCTACCCGTCTAAATGTCATACTACCACCAGCCGTAACCTCCGCAACCTGAACCCTGCCCCCCTCCACTCTGCAGCTGATCAACTCCATGACAGCATCCTCCCCGTCCTGCCTTTTCCTGGCTATGACCGCCTATAACAATGCGCTGTCAACAGCCCTTGACTCACTAGCGCTTTTAACCACACGCAACATCAGACCCCGACCACTCCAGTCCTGGCAGACTGATCACACCAAAACTCTCAAACGACACAGTCGTGCCCTGGAGCGACTATGGCGCAAAACCAAATCCCAACAAGCCTTCACCCGCTTCAAATCTGCCTTCCACACCTACACCTCCTCCCTCCACACAGCCAAACAAGACTACTTCCTGACCCTCATCAAGGCCCTCTCCTCCAATCCTCGCCGACTCTTCTCCACCTTCAACTCTCTACTCTCGCCACCCCCACCTCACTCATCGCCCTTGAGATTGCCAATCACTTAAAAAACAAAATTGACACAATTCGCAAGGACATCGCCGCAGCTCACACTCCCCCCAAACCCGTCCCCTCTCACACAGCAACCCCCTCATCACCCCTCTCCCTCAACATAACTCCGCAGAGACTTCATCGCTGCTCAAACTCCCTCCAACCCTGTCCCCTTTCACACAGCTACCCCCTCATCACCCCTCCCCCACGGCCCCACCACTGCTCTGACCTCCACCCCACCCAACATATCTCACACTGAAGCCCCCTCAACACTCCACACCTTTGACCTTACTACCATCAAGGTCTCCAAGATCCTCTCTGATGCCAGCCTCACCACCTGCCCCCTCGACCATATCCCCTCACAACTCCTATGACCTCCCTCCCCCTCCATCCTACGCTCCCTCACCCACATCTTTAATCTCTCCCTCTCTTCCAGTGCATTCCCCTCCCCTCTGAAACATGCACACATCACCCCCATACTTAAAAAGCCCTCCCTGGACCCCAATGACCGGACAACCTCAGACCCATCTCCCTGCTCCCATTCACATCCAAACTCTTTGAGCGCCTAGTCTACACCCGCCTATGCTCTCACCTCAACAACAACCTCCTTGACCCCCTACAGTTCGGCTTCCGTCCCCTACACTCCACCGAAACCGCCTTACTCAAACTCTCCAACGACCTGCTAACCGCCAAAGCTAATGGCCACTATTCAGTGCTCCTACTCCTTGACCTCTCTGCGGCCTTCGACACAGTCGACCACCCCCTCCTCAAAAAAAAACTACACTCCCTCGGCCTCAGAGATTCTGCTCTCTCCTGGCTCTCATCCTACCTGTCACAACGCTCTTTCAGCGTTACCTATAATGCTACCACCTCCCCTTCCCTCCCCCTCTCTGTTAGGGTCCCTCAAGGCTCTGTCCTCGGGCCCCTTCTCTTCTCCATCTACACCTCCTCCCTTGGCCAACTCATACACTCTCACGGCTTCAACTACCACCTCTATGCCGACGACACACAAATCTATCTCTCAACCCCCCACCTCACCCCCTCGGTCTCAGCCCAAATCACACACCTACTGAAGGACATATTAGATTGGATGTCACTCCACTTCCTTAAACTGAACCTCTCCAAAACCGAGCTCCTTGTCTTCCCCCCCAGCCCGGACACCACCCCCCATTGACTTCTCCATCACGTCCAACAACGCCTCCATCAAACCCGCCTCGCAGGCCAGAGTACTTGGTGTCATTCTGGACTCCAACCTATCCTTCCAGCCCCAAGTCCAATCTTTAACAAACTCGTGCAGACTCAACCACCGCAACATCGCCAAAATCCGCACGTTCCTAACCCCAGAAACCACTAAACAGCTCATCCACTCCCTCATCATATCACGACTCGATTACTGCAACTCCCTCCTCACTGGCCTGCCTCACCACAGGCTATACCCGCTTCAGTCGATTCTGAACACAGCTGCCTGACTCATTCACCTCTCCAACCGCTCCATCTCCGCCACCCCCTCTGCCAATCCCTCCACTGGCTTCCGATTGCCTAATAGATCAAATTCAAAATCCTAACACTGATGTACAAAGCTGTCCACCATACTGCCCCGAACTACATCACCGACCTAATATCCAAGTACCACCCAACACGCACACTCCGCTCCTCACAAGACCTCCTTCTCTCTAGTTCCCTGGTCTCCTCCTCCCATGTCCACTTCCAGGACTTCTCCAGGGTGTCACCCATCCTCTGGAACTCCCTGCCCCAACCCATCAGACTATCACCTACTCTCCTCTCCTTCAGGTGCACCCTGAAAACCCACCTCTTCAGGGAAGCCTACCCCACCCCCTGATAACTTGCCGACCTCCTCCACTCTTCCTACCACTTCATCCCCCACAGCTATCTCCTCCTGTACCACTATCCCCTCCCTCCTAGATTGTACGCTCGAAAGAGCAGGGCCCTCGATCCCCTCATGTTTTGCATTGTATTGGTATTGTTCTGTCACATGTTCTGTCCCCCTTTGTAATGTACAGCGCTGAGCGAACTATTGGTGCTTTATAAATACTGTATAATAATAATATACTATCAATCGCAGCAATTGTTCTTTTATCTTTGCTGTGACAATTAACTGTGTAATGTCCAGAGTCCCCACAATACAGACATAAGTTCTCCAAATGTCGTCTCTTTCTTTTGAGTAGAAATGGATTACTTAATAGCATCTACCGGCATAGGTTGGATGTGTTAGAATCTGGAGAAACTTTTAGATCCTTCTGAATGAACTGATCAGTAGGAAAACGTATGCCACCATTACTTCCAAACATTTCCAGTCTCTCCTTCCTCCTTTCTGTAAGTCTCTGACCAATTCAGATGCATAATTGGATGAAAGCTTCAAGATCATTAGGAATCTCTACTCTGGTGAGCTCATCATTTACCTGTTCAGAGAGCCCTTGGCGGAACTGATTCTTTTGTGCTGCTGGGTTCCAGGTGGTATCTGAGATCAATCATCAGAATTCAGCTGTGTACTCAGCAAATGAGCGCCTACCCTGCAGTAAACTATGCAGCTTTGCTTCAGCAGTAGCACAATGGTTGGGATCCTCAAAGTCCTGGTTCAGTGCGGTCTTGTCCTATATGGGGAGAGGCCCAAGCTAGGGCTTCCTCAGTCGGGAGGTTTATAACAAACAATACTTTCTGTTTCTCAGAATTAAATGCAGCAGGTTGCATCTGGAAAAAAATGTGGCATTGGTTAAGGAAACCTCTGTAATGGCGTCGGTCTCCATTGAACTTGACTGACAGAGGCATGCCTGTGTTAGCAACATCGCGGGAACATAAGTCCAGCAATCGTCTTTGCAGAGCATGGATTTCCTCCTGTTGCCCCTTTAACACACTTTCCAGAACATTTTTCTTGGTAGGTAACACCGAACTCTTGCAGTTCTGAAAGTTGGTGCCTGAAAGGAGCCACGGTATTTGCTATAGCGGCCTCCATGTTTGGGTCAGATTTTCCTGTGCCGGTCAGAGGTCAGGCTCAGAGACCAGTAGTTATAGCAGAAGACCAACCAACAGGATAGGTATACAGTCAGGTCACCCTGACAGATGACGTGGGCTCACCTGAGGTGCGGGGTCTAAGCACTAACCAGTATCACCAGAGCTCCAGATGGTGGGTATGGGTTTTGCTGCGTGTTAGTACCAGGTCACAGTAGTAGTAGTCAATAAACAAGCCAAGGGTCGGTAACAAGTGGTTGCAGGTTGGGATGAAGCAGAATCATAGACCAGAAACAAGCCAAAGGTCAATAGCAAAGCTACAGACGGTAGCAGGAGAGATAAGAGCAAGATATTGGATGGAGAAGGCACAAAAATCTGCCAACCAGGAAGTGCAGAGACATGGCTTAAATCAGGAAGTTCATGGGAGGAGCAAAGAGTTCAAGGTTCAGCAGAAAACAAAGCAATGGATAAGCAGAGTGCCGTCCATTATATCAGGTAGCTCAGTGAGAAGAATTTCTGCCAGACACAGTAGAGTTCCTGGGTTCAGGTCCAGGCTCTGACAGGTGTCTAGGTTTAGCAGAGGCAATGAATTAATATTTAGCTGAACCCCAGAACCTCCATAAATCCAGTCTAGATACATAAATTGTGTCTGCAGCACAGAGAAGGAAGATTATCCGAGAGAAATCCAGGAATACAGGACGGGGAACACAGCTCAGGAAAGTGACCAGGGGATTACAGGCTGATATCACCCAGTCCCCGCCCTACTCTGGACCAATCAGTGAGCAGTATGGGTGGAGGAATGGATTTAGTGTTCATGACCCACCTGTGCTGATCTCTGTAGGAGTGTCCTCCTCTATAAATGTCCCCGTTATTCCATCCTCCTCCATAGACTGCTGATCATCCCTCACATACGCCTCTTCTTCTTCTGATTTAACCTCAACTTTTAAATCTATTAAATCTTCACCCTAAAATAAGAGAAAATAATATCTGTAAAATATAAACTAACATGAAACTAACTTCAGTTGCAATCATCTACCTGATGATGGTGAGGAATGGTGTGACCTTCCTGTGTGGAATCCCAGGAATACAGAGGACGGGGACATCTCTCTGGTGGGTTCCTGTAGCTGGATGACTCCCCCATGGTGTCCTGGTACAGATCTTTGTGTTCTCTTAGAAGCTCTGACTCCTCAATCCCCCCATCCTCATCCTCCTCCTCTTTTATCTTGTCTTTAACCTCAACTTTAGGATCTCTCAGGTTTCCACTCTGAATATATAATAAAAATGACATCAATGGTAACAATGCAGATAATGTACAGATCCTAATGATACTATCAGTGATTGTTCCTCATCTACCTGATGATGGTGAGGGATGGTGTGACCTTCCTGTGTGGAATCCCGGGAATACAGAGGACGGGGACATCTCTCTGGTGGGTTCCTGGTATTAGGTGGCTCCATCATATCCTTGTGTCCTTCTGAAAACTCCTCCATCACTCCATACTCCTCATCCTCCTCTTTATACTCTTCTTTAACATCAATATTATCATCCCCGAGGATTCCACTCTGAAAGATATAATAAAACATTCATTGTAACAAACATGCTGTGTATAAATCACAACTACCAATAATTTTGGTTAATCTATATGTCCTATGACATCACACTGACCTCACAGCTCCTCCTCCTAATGTCCCTCCATTCAGAGTCAGAGAATCCTATGACAGATAGACTCTGGATGGAGGGACATTGGGAGGAGGAGCTGTGAGGTCAGTGTGATGTCATAGGATTCTCTGACTCTGGATTGAGGGACATTGGGAGGAGGAGCTGTGAGGTCAGTGTGATGTCATAGGACATATAGACGCTGGATGGAGGGACATTTGGATGGGGAGACTTGAGGGGTCCTCTATATTAGGCTCCCATGCAAACCAAATCCTAGTTCTTTACCTTTGACCTTTGACCTTTACCATCCAGAAATCTGTCCGGAATCTGTGGAAGTAAGCTGTCATGTGATCAGGTGACGTGCGGAGGAACGGAGTGTAAATAGCAGACAATTGTCTCCAGAGCCCCTAATGGTGGGGATGGATTTGGCGGCGTGCTGGTGCCAAGTTTCCTCCCCCCAGGGTCACTGCAGGTGTGGAGAAAAGCTGTGTAAGAGGATATGGAGGAGAGATGAGGAGGAGATCCAGGAATCAGGAGAAAGGTCAGGGCAAGCAACAGACGAGCGCATCCAAGAGACCAAGCCGGGGTCACTACACAGAAAATCAATCCAAGGAAACAACAGGCAGGACGAGGAATAGCAAGAAGGAGCTGAGAGACAAATGAGAATATTGCTCAGCCAATGGGAGATGATCTCAGCATGACTTCCATCATGAAGGAGATGAGGGGGAGGGGAGGAAGTCACTGAAGGTGACCATAGATCCATGGAAATTCAGCTGGTTCAGCAGGGATCGCTCACATTTCCATCCATGTGTGGCCACTGCCGCATAAAAGCCACTCCCCCAGCGGCTGCAGCCAATAGCTTCAGTGCTGATCTGTGTATTCTGAGAGCGGAGGAGTCCCCCCATTGTCAGAATACAAGAGTGCAGCGGGGAGGATTCCCCCATCCACCTCCAATGTGTGGATGGGGGAATCACTTCAGTTTTTATGATCATCCCGCTGGCTGAACGATAAAACTGAACCATGTAGGCCAGCTTTGGGAGCAACATATATTATCATCAACTCCTCCCCCTGAAGGGGTTAATCTACATATTACCTTCTCTGCCACCAGATCCAGGAATGTCACCTTTCTACTTCCTCATTCATGGAACTTCCTGTCTGTACCTGACATCACTTCCTGTCTATGCCTGACATCACTTCCTGTATATACATGACATCACTTCCTGTCTTCCATAGAGGCTTGATTTTGCAGTAACATTGATTGCAGTTTTAGTCCTGTAGAACATCTGGTATATGGATACAAAGCCCCCCAGCGGAGAGTGATTGAAGTAGATGCAAAGTGGAAGCGGAGGAGGTAATCTGTATATTAATCTCTTCAGGGGGATGAGTTGATCTTTGCTCTAACACAATGGACGCCGTTTTCCACTCACTCTGACGGGAATACATTAGACCTTGTTTTCTCCCATCTTTGCACTCCCTACAACCTCACAAACACCCCCTTTCCTCTCTCTGATCACAATCTCATCACCTTCACAGTCTCCTCGTCTTCAAACACCTATCCCTCCAAGCAGCAAAGAATTACCCGCAGAAACCTTCACAACTTGAACCCGGCTCCTTTCCACTCTGCAACTGACCAACTCTATGACAGAATCTCTCCCCTGTCCTGCCCTGACCTGGCCGCTGCTGTCTATAACAGTTCACTGTCATCTACACTGGACTCACTTGGTCCTCTAACAACACGAAGCATCCGGCCCCGACCATTACAACCTTGGCAGACTGACCACACCAGACATCTTAAACGACATAGTTGTGTGTTGGAGCGATTGTGGTGTAAAACTAAATCCCAGCAAGCATTCACCCGATATAAATCTGCTTTCTTCACATACAATTCCTCCCTCCATGTTGCCAAACAAGCCGACTTTGTCACTCTTATTAATACCTTGTCATCCAGTCCTCGTCGTCTCTTCTCTACTTTTCTCTCTCTACTTTCTCCACCTCCACCCAGTACCTCACTCACAAGATTGCAAATCATTTCAAAAACAAGATTGATGCAATTCGTAGGGACATCACCACTGCACAGACATCCATCCCACTTAGCATACCTTATACTAAACCTCCCTCAACACTTTCCTCTTCTGACCTCGCTATTACTGAAGAGGTCACTAAGGTTTTCTCAGAAGCCCGTCTCACTACCTGCCCCCTGGATCCTGTCCCCTCACAACTACTACGGTCACCCTCTTCTTCCATCCTAAGCTCCCTCACTCACATCTTCAATCTCTCCCTCTCTACTGGTGCCTTCCCCTCCCCTCTAAAGCATGCGCACATCACTCCCATACTTAACAAGCCCTCCCTGGACCCCACCAACCTGAACTACTTAAGACCCATCTCCCTGCTCCTGTTTACCTCTAAACTCCTAGAACGCTTAGTCTACAATGGCCTGAGCTCCCACCTCACCGACAACAACCTTCTTCACCCTTTACAGTCTGGATTTCGCTCACTACACTCCACTGACACCACCCTACTAAAACTCACTAATGATCTACTAACTGCTAAAACCAATGGCCACTACTCCATACTCATCCCAACCAATGGCCACTACTCCGTACTCATCCCAACCAATGGTCACTACTCCATACTCATCCCAACCAATGGCCACTACTCCATACTCATCCCAACCAATGGCCACTACTCCGTACTAATCCCAACCAATGGTCACTACTCCATACTCATCCCAACCAATGGCCACTACTCCATACTCATCCCAACCAATGGCCACTACTCCATACTCATCCCAACCAATGGCCACTACTCCATACTCATCCCAACCAATGGCCGCTACTCCATACTAATCCCAACCAATGACCACTACTCCATACTAATCCCAACCAATGACCACTACTCCATACTAATCCCAACCAATGGTCACTACTGTGTACTCATCCCAACCAATGGTCACTACTCCATACTCATCCCAACCAATGGCCACTACTCCGTACTCATCCCAACCAATGGCCACTACTCCGTACTCATCCCAACCAATGGCCACTACTCCGTACTCATCCCAACCAATGGCCACTACTCCGTACTCATCCCAACCAATGGCCGCTACTCCGTACTCATCCCAACCAATAGCTGCTACTCCGTACTCATCCCAACCAATGGTCACTACTCCATACTAATCCCAACCAATGGCCACTACTCCATACTCATCCCAACCTATGGTCACTACTCCATACTAATCCCAACCAATGGCCACTACTCCATACTCATCCCAACCAATGGCCACTACTCCATACTCATCCCAACCAATGGTCATTACTCCATACTCATCCCAACCAATGGCCACTACTCCATACTCATCCCAACCAATGGCCACTACTCCATACTCATCCCAACCAATGGTCATTACTCCATACTCATCCCAACCAATGGTCATTACTCCGTACTCATCCGAACCAATGGCCACTACTCTGTACTCATCCCAACCAATGGCCACTACTCCGTACTCATCCCAACCAATGGCCACTACTCCATACTCTTACTACTTGACCTCTCCATGGCCTTTGATACTGTTGACCATCTTCTCCTCCTCAAAAAACTCCTCTCTTGGCTTCCAAGACTCTGCTCTCTCCTGGTTCTCCTCCTACCTATTGCAGCTCTCCTTCAGCATAACCTATAACTCCTCATATATATATATATATCCTCCTCTCCACTTACTCTTTCTGTAGGGGTCCTTCAAGGTTCTTTCCTTGGACCCCTTCTCTTTTCCATCTACACCTCCTCCCTTGGTCACTTGATAAACTCCCATGGCTTTAAGTACCATCTCTATGCTGATGACACACAAATCTATCTTTCTACTCCTCACCTCACCCCTTCAGTCTCCTCCTCACCTCACCCCTTCAGTCTCCTCTCGCATTACTAACCTACTCGCATTACTCCCCCACTATAATGTACAGCGCTGAGCAAACCTTTTAGCGCTATATAAATACTGTATAATAATAGTAATAATACTAAGTGACATATCGGCATGAAAATTATGATACAATTGATGCTGCGCTCCCACACTTGTACTTATATAAATAATTACATCAAAATGAGGTTTCAGTGACACCCCTAGTGAATCCTCCTGAGTGTAATTATCACAAACCCAATTCTTCATATTATTATACAATCTTATACAGTGATGTTTGATAAACCATATGAAATAAAATATAAATGTGCAAAACACATAATAACTCAATACATAAACCCACTTGTGTTCCTAAACAGGATGAAATCACAAACTGGTACTAAACCACACATGATAAAACACTTGGCATAAATGAATGCCCAAAGGTGCAGTGGAATGACAAATGGCACTATTGTGCCTGTAGAAACAACCAATAGGACGGTCAGGATAAATCATCCCTGACTATAGGACAATCTACAAGGACTATAATGAATCCTTCAACATAAATGTGTGACCACCACTCAACAAGTGCCCACATGTACCAAAGTGTAAATTGCCGTGCTCTAGTCCCCAAACTTGGGACTATACTGCTATATAAATAGCAATAAAAAAAAAAATTAAATCAAATATTGAGTGAAGTCACAAATGAAAATCCAGTGACACTCCAAGACTTCTCCAGAGCCTTCCCAATCCTCTGGAACTCTCTATCCCAATATATCTGACTATCACTTATTATGTTCCCTTTTAGGCGATCCCTGAAAACCTATCTCTTCAAGGAAGCCTATCCTGCCTTCAGCCAATAACGGAATCTTCTATTCCTCCTACCAGTCCATCCCCCACAGTTATTACCTTTTGTACCGCCAGCCCCTCCCTCCTAGATTGTAAGCTCCCAGGATCAGGGCCCTCCTAACCCTCTTGTATTGAAATGTATTGTTGCTGTATTGTCTCCCATTTTATTGTAAAGCGCTGAGCAAACTGTTGGTGCCATAAATCCTGTATAATAATAATATAAAATAATCATGATTAATATATCTTGCTCCCAAAGCTGGCCTACATGGTTCAGTTTTATCATTCAGCCAGCGGGATGACCATAAAACCTGAAGTGATTCCCCCATCCACACATTGGAGGTGGATGGGGGAATCCTCCCCGCTGCACTCTTGTATTCTGACAATGGGAGGATTCCTCTGCTCTCAGAATACACAGATCAGCACTGAAGCTATTGGCTGCAGCCGCTGGGGGAGTGGCTTTTATCCGGCAGTGGCCACACATGGATGGAAATGTGAGCGATCCCTGCTGAACCAGCTGAATTTCCATGGATCTATGGTCACCTTCAGTGACTTCCTCCCCTCCCCCTCATCTCCTTCATGATGGAAGTCATGCTGAGATCATCTCCCATTGGCTGAGCAATATTCTCATTTGTCTCTCAGCTCCTTCTTGCTATTCCTCGTCCTGCCTGTTGTTTCCTTGGATTGATTTTCTGTGTAGTGACCCCGGCTTGGTCTCTTGGATGCGCTATATATCTCAGTCTGAAGTGGGGCTTTAATAAAATGGAGACCTGAATGGAGAGGTGAGGAGGATTCTGGGAATATCATTTGATGTGACTATTTGTGTTCAGATGTAGAGTTTTCCTCCTGTGAAGTCTGGAGATCATATGACATCACATTGCCTCCACCTCCCTCCCTGATAGAAGAGAGAAAGAAGAAGAAGATTCTAGAAGTCACCAGAGAGATCACTGAGCTGCTGACAGGAGAGGTGAGCGGTGCCGGGAATTCTGGGACATTCTCCAGTAACAGACAAGGGATGTGTCTGGATGGTGACTGTATCATTGTGTGTGTCAGGTTCCTATAAGGTGTCAGGGTGTCACTGTCTATTTCTCCATGGAGGAGTGGGAGTATTTAGAAGGACACAAGGATCTCTACAAGGACGTCATGATGGACAATCAGCCGCCCCTCACATCACCGGGTAAGAGGAGACTTTATTGTAAAGGAGAGAGCAGTACGGAGGATCCACCTAGATCCCCCATCATCTGATAAACACATAGAAACAATGGATTCAGTCAGTGTGTGTGTTTCCTACAGATGGATCCAGTCATGGGAACCCACCAGAGAGATGTCCCCGTCCTCTGTATTCCCGGGATTCCACACAGGAAGGTCACACCATCCCTCACCATCATCAGGTAGATGATGACAATTATTGGTAGTTGTGATTTATACACAGCATGTTTGTTACAATGAATGTTTTATTATATCTTTCAGAGTGGAATCCTCGGGGATGATAATATTGATGTTAAAGAAGAGTATAAAGAGGAGGATGAGGAGTATGGAGTGATGGAGGAGTTTTCAGAAGGACACAAGGATATGATGGAGACCCCTAATACCAGGAACCCACCAGAGAGATGTCCCCGTCCTCTGTATTCCCGGGATTCCACACAGGAAGGTCACACCATCCCTCACCATCATCAGGTAGATGAGTGACAATTATTTGTAGTTGTGATTTATATACAGCATGTTTATTACAATGATGCATGCAGTAACGAGCCAAGACAATCGAAGATTCTGATAGTGTAGTACTTTTATTATCCACATTAGAATAGTAAACAAATAGCTGAAAATCTTACTCACATGTGTAGTGAGCAGCTGGTAGCAGGGAATTCCAAAATGGCCGCCGGCCGTCCACAGGGGCCATGCAGAGTGACATCACAGGGTATACAGCCCCTCCTAACGCGTTTCGTGCCATTGCACGATTGTCTTGGTTCGTTACTTCCGAGCCCCCCCTCCTTCAAGGCTTATTGGGATGATCTGGTGGCCACATCAGGATTGGTTAGACTCCCCCCGGTGGTGAGACGACTACACGCCCTCTGATATCTGGTGTCCCTGAGGTTGTGATGTTTGCCCAGCTGATGCAGGCCAGATGACCACTCTGTGATCCAGTTCCAGTTTGCAGTAGCCGGATGACCAGGAGTTGGTTAACACTCAAATGCGCATTAAGATTGCGCTCTCTGGTTAGTGCAATCTACACTCATCTCTGCGGGAGGAATATGGTCACAGAAGTCACATACTGTGTCACCTTTTTGTCCTAAAAAATTTTTTTATGTATTATGCACCGCAAGAACACTCTTGTTGAAAGAATTATACTCACCATCATTAATATTCCTGGACTTTTTAGATAATTCTTAAGATCCTTTCTAATATTAAGTGGTGTTCACTTTACTAGTTATCACCTGCACCAAATGATTATTTGCATGCATCATTGTACGTATTAGCGCTGCATGGTTGTTTGATATATATTACTTTTGAGGCTCCTGGTATTTGCCTTTCATGCTAGCCGCTCTCTTGTTGATTATCCAGCGCTCGTATTTTTTCTGTTTCTATGTTTGTTACAATGAGTGTTTTATTATATCTTTCAGAGTGGAATCCTCGGGGATGATAATATTGATGTTAAAGAAGAGTATAAAGAGGAGGATGAGGAGTATGGAGTGATGGAGGAGTTTTCAGAAGGACACAAGGATATGATGGAGCCACCTAATACCAGGAACCCACCAGAGAGATGTCCCCGTCCTCTGTATTCCCGGGATTCCACACAGGAAGGTCACACCATCCCTCACCATTACAAGGTTGGTGGGATGGAGCATCCAGAGCATGGACTCATAGAGACAATGTGGGGAGTTTTTTATGTGATGTAACAATATTAACGCTTATATCTTACAGATGATATTTTCTCTACTTTTCTTGGTTTAGGGTGAAGATCTGATGTATATAAAAGTTGAGGTGAAAGCAGAAGAAGAAGAGGCGTATGTGAGGGATGATCAGCAGTCTATGGAGGAGGATGGAATAACGGGGACATTTATAGAGGAGGACACTCCTACAGAGATCAGCACAGGTGGGTCATGAACACTAAATCCATTCCTCCACCCATACTGCTCACTGATTGGTCCAGAGTAGGGCGGGGACTGGGTGATATCAGCCTGTAATCCCCTGGTCACTTTCCTGAGCTGTGTTCCCCGTCCTGTATTCCTGGATTTCTCTTGGATAATCTTCCTTCTCTGTGCTGCAGACACAATTTATGTATCTAGACTGGATTTATGGAGGTTCTGGGGATCAGCTGGCAGCAAAATGTTGATTTTTAGCACAGGCATTGCTAGGATTCAACCTATGTCTGTAGCCCTTAAATGTCTTCAGTAATTTCTAGCCTCTGAGCTCAGGAGAAATAAAGCTCCGGACACCGAAGTGTGCAAACTAAATCTCTGAAAGTTTAATGCATACTAGCAGTTTTTACAAATTCAGAATGACCAATGATATATTGCACTCTTATCGAGAGAGATAACGACCACAAATGACTGAAGACCACCATATAAGTCAGTTCCGTTTCTACAGAATAGAAACTGAATTCATAAAACAAAGTTGTTACAAGTGACATATAAACACGAAACTACAGGTGAAACTCGAAAAATTAGAATAAGGTGCATTCATTCATTCATTTATTTCAGTGCAGCAACTTAAAAGGTGAAACTAATATATGAGACTCATTCCATGCAAAGCAAGATAGTTCAAGCCGTGATTTGTCATCATTGGGATGATTATGGCTTTCAGCTCATGAAAACCCCAAATCCACAATCTCAGAAAATGAGAATATTCCATGCAATCAATAAAACACGGATTGTACATAGAACAATATCGGACCTCTGAAAAGTAGAAGCTGCATATGTACTCAGTACTTGGTTTGGGCCCCTTTTGCAGCAATTACTGCCTCAATGCGGCGTGGCATGGATGCTATCAGCCTGTGGTACTGCTGAGGTGTTATGGAAGACCAGGATGCTTCAATAGCGGCCTTCAGCTCTTCTGCATTGTTCGGTCCCATGTCTCTCATCTTTCTCTTGGAAATGCCCCATAGATTCTCTGTGGGGTTCAGGTCAGGCGAGTTTGCTGGCCAATCAAGCACAGTAATCCCACGGTCATTGAACCAGGTTTTGGTGCTTTTGGCAGTGTGGGCGGAGCCAAGTCCTGCTGGAAAATGAAGTGAGCATCCCCATAAAGCTCGTCTGCGGAAGGAAGCATGAAGTGCTCCAAAATCTCCTGGTAGATGGCTGCAGTGACCCTGGACATAATGAAGCACAGTGGACCAACACCAGCAGATGACATGGCTCCCCAAATCAACACAGACTGTGGAAACTTCACACTGGACTTCAAGCATCTTGCAGTGTGTGCCTCTCCATTCTTCCTCCATACTCGGGGTCCTTGGGCCTCTCCATTCTTCCTCCATACTCGGGGCCCTTGGGCCTCTCCATTCTTCCTCCATACTCGGGGCCCTTGGGCCTCTCCATTCTTCCTCCATACTCGGGGTCCTTGGGCCTCTCCATTCTTCCTCCATACTTGGGGTCCTTGGTTTCCAAATGACATGCAAAACTTGCTCTCATCAGAAAAGAGGACTTTGGACCACTGAGCAGCAGACCAGGTCTGTTTTTCTTTAGCCCAGGTAAGACGCTTCTGACGTTGTTTGTTGTTCAGGAGCGGCTTGACAAGAGGAATATGACATTTGAAGCCCATGTCCAGGATCCGTCTGTGTGTGGTGGCTCTTGATGCACTGACTCCAGCCTCAGTCCACTCCTTGTGAAAGTCCCCAATACTTTTGAATTGCCTTTTCCTGACAATCCTCTTCCGGCTGCGGTCATCCCTGCTGCTTGTGCACCTATTTCTTCCACACTTTTCCCTTCCACATAACTTTCTATTAATGTGCTTTGATACAGCACTTTGGGAACATCCAACTTCTTCTGCAATTACCTTTTCAGGCTTTCCCTCCTTATGGAGGGTGTCAGTGATGGTGTCAGGTCAGCAGTCTTTCCCATGATTGTGATTCCTACTGAACCAGACTGAGAGACCATTTAAAGGCTCAGGAACCCTTTGCAGGTGTTATGGCTGAATGAGCTGATTAGAGTGGGACACTTTGAGCCGAGATTATTCCACCTTTTCACAATATTCTCATTTTATGAGTTTGTGGATTTGGGGTTTTCATGAGCTGTAAGCCATAATCATCACAATGATGAAAAATCACGCCTTGAACTATCTTGAACTCGGCTCAAAGTGTCCCACTCTAATCAGCTCATTCAGCCATAACACCTGCAAAGGGTTCCTGAGCCTTTATATGGTCTCTCAGTCTGGTTCAGTAGGAATCACAATCATGGGAAAGACTGCTGACCTGACACCATCACTGACACCCTCCATAAGGAGGGAAAGCCTCAAAAGGGAATTGCAGAAGAAGTTGGATGTTCCCAAAGTGCTGTATCAAAGCATTAATAGAAAGTTATGTGGAAGGGAAAAGTGTGGAAGAAAAAGGTGCACAAGCAGCAGGGATGACCGCAGCCTGGAGAGGATTGTCAGGAAAAGGCCATTCAAAAGTGTTGGGGACTTTCACAAGGTCCTGCTCCGGACTTGGCACTACTTTTGAAAAATAGGCTACTGGCCTCGTGTCCTCCATGATCCTGAGTGACCACAGCCACCATGGTTTTACAATTGTCATGAGCATACACTTGAAAATCAATATTGTAATTCACTAAACCCAGAGCAGGAGAGGAAACTAATGAGGACCTCAAGGCTTGGTAGGCATTGGTGGATTCTTCATCCCACTTAATAAGGTCTGAAGCCCTCAGCCTTAGTGTGCTGCCTGACTATGTTGTCATAATGGGAGCAGTCAGGTATCCATTAGAGACAATAGTTGACTATGCCAAGGAAAGAGAGCAGTTACTTTTTAGTTTTTGGGTGGGGCAGATTCGTAATGGCTTGGATCCTGGACTGGCTCACCATTCTGGTGCCTTGTGACAGAGTGAAACCCAAGTAATCCACCAAAGTTTGACAATATTGTACCTTATGCCTTGCCACCTTGTGTCCCTCTGTACTCAGAAAATTTAACAGAGATATACTGTCCTGCCTACAAGACTCCCTGTTGAGTGAACAAAGTAACAAGTCATCCACATACTGAAGTAACGTGGAACCATGGCGGGTGCCCAACCCTTTAAGGATTCTTGGAGGGCCATGGAATATACAGCCTGAGAATCCACATAGCCTTGGGGCAATCTGGCCCAGGTTAACTGTTTGTTGGCCAGAGTAAAACTTAACAGTAGTTTTGTCTATTTGTCAATTGGGATGGAAAAAAAATGCATTGCTTAAATCAATCACAGTATAACACTGCGTATCATGTGGAATGGAGGTAATCAATGAGGGCACATCTGGGGCAATGGGTGCAATTGGAATAATGAGATTGTGAATGGCTCTGAGATCTTACACTAAACGGTAAGTACCATCAATCTCTTCACTGGATTTACTGGGGTGTTGTATGGGGAAACCATAGGTTTCAAAACACTTTCCTTGAGGAGCTTCTCTACTATTCCATCCTCTATCTACTATTCTCTACTATTCCATATACCATCTACTATTCTCTACTATTCCATATACCATCAATCTTTTCTTGTGACAAAGGATACTGCTTTTGGTACACTGGACCAACTCCAGGTTTAGGTCTGGCCTTGTAAGGTGTACAGGGAATATACCCTACATGTAGCTTACTGTTGGCCCAGACTTCAGGCTTCACTTGTCTAAATCTTCCATGCCCACAAAACAGTGAGATGACTCCATGTGCACCCCTCCCTTCTCACTTATCCTGAGTGTGGCCTTGAATTTTCCCAACAGATCTCTGCCTAGCAAATTCACAGGGCATCCTGATATGATCTTGAAAGAATGTTTCACTATGGAACTTTTCCCGTGAGAATCAGAAACACACAAAGGGGGAGTCTCCCAGGTTTTGGCACATGTCCCAGTGATACCAATTGAAGGTTCACATTCTACTCTTGTTCCCTCACAATGATCCTCCCTTAAACTGGACCTGTTAGCTCCCGTGTCAATTAAGAAATCCATTTTTGTGCCATTGACCATTAGTGTAATTTGGGGAAGCTGATCATGGCTAGCAGTCAGTTGGGGTAATGCCAAAAAAGGTGTAATCATAAATATACCTTCTTCATTGACTGCCATGATAACATTCATTTTACTAAGTAAATCTCTTCCTAACAGACTATCTGGGCAATCAGGGATTACAGTAAATTCATGCCAAATAATCTATTCCTCCCTCTTTTGTCAGGGTCCCCTTGCACAAGCAAAGGGGAGTCTTAAAAGTTGGGAGAACTGCTCCACTAATTGCCATCGAAGGTTCACATAAAAAGAGAGGTTCCACATCATTTTCTTCCTTTTTAACTGAACGAGGTGAACCCGTGTCAACTACAAACGCTAATATTTTTCCTGCTACTGTTAGAACCATTAAAGGTTCCTGTTCAGGAGTATGTGAGACAACTGGACATGTGAGGGAGCTATTGCCTTTGGGACAGCCCTATTGTGGACCTTGGTTCTACCAACTGATCGGGTACTTGACGGGTGGATTTCTGCACTTTGTCTCCTGTGGTATGGATTTGTTCCCTCTAAGTTGTGGGCAATCCTTCTTCCAATGACCTTCCTGTCCACATATAAAACACCTGTCATCTTTGGGTCTCCCACCTCCTCTACCTTTATATCCTTCTCTCTCCCTGTTTCCATTTCTACCTCTTTCTCTGGGATTGTAACTATGTTGTAATCCCTGAAAATGTGCTTTGTTGGTGGATTTAGGAACCTCAAAACATCCAGTGGCGTCTTTCTCCATCACTTGCTTTTCAAACGTACTTGCATCCATCTCTATCCAGTCTGAAATAAGCTGTCTTATTAACAGTGTAATTTCAGGTGTGAATCCTGCCATCAAGGTTTGGATATATATATATAATGCCCATTTCTGCACTAACCATATCCATCCCAGCTTCTTCCTTCCAAACTTTCCTCAATCTTTTCCCATGCTCTGTCACCGTCTCTTTTGTCCCTTGCTTACAAGTAACAACAGTTGCTAACGATTTCCTACTTTCCCATATTCTCTCCATCTCGGCTGTCACCTCTTCCCATACTTTTTTCTGAGTGTCTTCTTTCAGCCATGTATGAGTGGCTGCCAGGGTTCCAGGATGAACCAAAACATGTATGGTAGACACCTTTGTCCAGTCAAACCCGAGTCCATGTCATATCGTAAAATTCCATCAATTATTAATTTCATGTCCTGTTGTGAACACTGTCTGCCTCGGGTGGCTCTCTTTAAATAATTTATGCAGGCAGTTGGATTCTTTCTGGGGTCTGGACTATTCTTTATGATGTCATTCATTCGGTCACATCCATGGGTTTAATTACGATATAATTTCCTATCACAATATATGGGAAAGTTAAATTTTGTCCCTCTTTCACTTTTCCTTTACATTGCTTTTCAAAGTCCTGTCATTGGGGGCTGCAGTCCTCTTTGTAGATGTAAGTGTAATGGTTAGTGGACTCTGTGTAATTCTGGTAATTTACCACTCAGGACTGCCATCTGATCTGTCTCCTTCCTCTCTTCTTTGGGACTGCCATGTGATCTGTCTCCTGCCTCCTTCCTTGAGACTGCCATCTGATCTGTCTCCTTCCTCTCTTTCTTGGGACCGCCATCTGATCTGTCTCCTTCCTCGGGACCACCATCTGATCTGTCTCCTTCCTCTCTTCCTTGGGACCGCCCTCTGATCTGTCTCCTTCCTCTTCCTCGGGACCGCCATCTGATCTGTCTCCTTCCTCTCTTCCTCGGGACCGCCATCTGATCTGTCTCCTTCCTCGGGACCACCATCTGATCTGTCTCTTTCCTCTCTTCCTCAGGACCGCCATCTGATCTGTCTTCTTCCTCGGGACCACCATCTGATCTGTCTCCTTCCTCTCTTCCTCGCGACTGTCATCTGATCTGTCTCCTTCCTCTTCCTCAGGACTGCCGTCTGATCTGTCTCCTTCCTCTCTTCCTCGGGACCGCCGTCTGTTCTGTCTCCTTCCTCTCTTTCTAGGGACTGCCATCTGATCTGTCTTCTTCCTCTCTTCCTCAGGACTGCCATCTGATCTGTCTCCTTCCTCTCTTCCTCAGGACTGCCATCTGATCTTTCTCCTTCCTCTTCCTCGGGACAGCCATCTGATCTGTCTCCTTCCTCTCTTCCTTGGGATTGCCATCTGATCTGTCTTCTTCCTCTCTTTTTTGGGGCCGCCATCTGATCTGTCTCCTTCCTTCCTTGGGACTGCCATCTGATCTGTCTGCTTCCTCTCTTCCTCGGGACCGCCATCTGATCTGTCTCCTTCCTCTCTTCCTCGGGACTGCCATCTGATCTGTCTCCTTCCTCTCTTCCTTGGGACTGTGATCTGATCTGTCTCCTTCCTCTTCCTCAGGACTGCTATCTGATCTCTCTCTTTCCTCTCTTCCTCGGGACCGCCGTCTGTTCTGTCTCCTTCCTCTCTTTCTAAGGGCTGCCATCTGATCTGTCTCCTTCCTCTCTTCCTCGGGACTGCCATCTGATCTGTCTCCTTCCTCTTCCTCGGGACTGCCATTTGATCTGTCTCCTTCCTCTCTTCCTTGGGACTGCCATCTGATCTGTCTTCTTCCTCTCTTCCTCGGGACCGCCATCTGTTCTTTCTCCTTCCTCTCTTTCTAGGGACTGCCATCTGATCTGTCTTCTTCCTCTCTTCCTCAGGACTGCCATCTGATCTGTCTCCTTCCTCTTCCTCGGGACCGCCATCTGATCTGTCTCCTTCCTCTCTTCCTTGGGATTGCCATCTGATCTGTCTCCTTCCTCTCTTCCTTGGGGCCGCCATCTGATCTGTCTCCTTCCTTCCTCGGGACCGCCATCTGATCTGTCTTCTTCCTCTCTTCCTCGGGACCGCCATCTGATCTGTCTCCTTCCTCTCTTCCTCGGGACTGCCATCTGATCTGTCTCCTTCCTCTTCCTCAGGACTGCCGTCTGTTCTGTCTCCTTCCTCTCTTCCTCGGGACCTCCGTCTGTTCTGTCTCCTTCCTCTCTTTCTAGGGACTGCCATCTGATCTGTCTCCTTCCTCTCTTCCTCGGGACTGCCATCTGATCTGTCTCCTTCCTCTTCCTCAGGACTGCCGTCTGTTCTGTCTCCTTCCTTTCTTCCTCGGGACCTCCGTCTGTTCTGTCTCCTTCCTCTCTTTCTAGGGACTGCCATCTGATCTGTCTCCTTCCTCTCTTCCTCTGGACTGCCATCTGATCTGTCTCCTTCCTCTGGACTGCCATCTGATCTGTCTCCTTCCTCTCTTCCTCGGGACTGCCATCTGATCTGTCTCCTTCCTCTTCCTCAGGACTGCCATCTGATCTGTCTCCTTCCTCTCTTCCTCGGGACTGCCATCTGATCTGTCTCCTTCCTCTCTTCCTCGGGTCTGTCATCTGATCTGTCTCCTTCCTCTCTTCCTCGGGGCTGCCATCTGATCTGTCTCCTTCCTCTATTCCTCCTACAGCCCCTCCCTCCTCCTCCCAGACTGTACTATCCGGACTCTGTATCTCCACTGCTTGTTCTATGGGAGGCTGTAGTGGTCTATCTGAAATCATCATCCTCTGTCTTTGGTAATGCTGGATATACTTGTGTAGAAGTTGGCGGGGCAGATGCTGGGGGTTAAAGAGTGGAGATTAAAATTCCTTGGCTCTGGAGAGTAACTAGACACATATCTGATCCAGTGAATACCCGCAGATTTCATGTATTTATAGTCCCAGCTTGGGCAAGTTGAAAACCAAGAAAAAGATGTCTTATCTCCTAAACACAGTCCTCTTATCATGTCCATATGAATCTTATCATTAGACCCATCTCTAGGAAAGGGACCACTGCTTTTCATATCCAGGGACCATTCTGCAATATTGTCTGTGAAAGGAACCACATAGTAATCGCCCCACGGTGATACTCTGATCACATATTCTTTACAAGTTAGCCTAGACCATTCCGGATTCTCTTGTCTTTCTTTCTTTTTCTCAGCAATATCACTTAACACTTTATGCGGAAGCCTTGGAATTTTTGGCAGAGATCCCTTACTTTGGATCTTTCCCATACTGGAAGAGGAAACAGCTGTTAGACAAAGCAATAAATGATTACAATATCAGTACTTATTCCCTGAAGCGGAGAGGTTGTCATGCCAGCAAAGCCTTCTCCACAGTTCAGGAGTTTAACCCCTAAAAGTACAAATCCTTGTAATAAACCTGTTCTGAAGAAACACAAATACTACATAGCAGTTCCATAACACACAGCAAATAGGCACTTCTACTTCTAAAATGGCAGAAATAACCGAGGACTCCTGTGAATTCACAATACATCTGCCGAGGCAATTTTCCCCAGAGGCTTCCAAAACCTCTGAATTTCCTTTGAGGACCCACCTCAAGGACTCTCCGTGAGATCCAACAATCTCACATGGAAACTCTGGCTGCTGTCCCGGGGTCTTTAAAGGGGATTTGATCCGGCAAAACTAAGACAAAATAGCTCAGCTTACCTGACCAGCCTCGCCTTTAATCCCGACTTCTGACACCAGATTGTAAGGATTCAACCTATGTCTGTAGCCCTTTAAATGTCTTCGGTAATTTCTGCCCTCTGAGCTCAGGAGGAATAAAGCTCCGGACACCGAAGTGTGCAAACTAAATCTCTGAACGTTTAATGCGTGCGAGCAGGTTTTACAAATGCAGAATGACCAACGATATATTGTAATGACCAATGATGTATTGTAATGACCAGCGAAATATTGTAATGACCAACGATATATTGTAATGACCAACGAAATATTGTAATGACCAATGATATATTGTAATGACCAATAATATATTGTAATGACCAGCGAAATATTGTAATGACCAGCGAAATATTGTAATGACCAACAAAATATTGTAATGACCAACGATATATTGCACTCTTATCAAGAAAGATAACTACCATATTTGACTAAAGACCCCCATATAAGGCAGTTCCATTTCTACAGAATGGGAACTGAATTCATGAAACAAACAGTTGTTACAAGTGACATATAAACACCAAACTAACTTGTTCCCACATCTACAATGGAGGCATTAAACACAATGGATGCCAGTTTATAAGACATTTTTCCCTTACAGGGGGATTTGTACCATCCTGACATTTGGGGGGATCTGTCCTGTCCTGACATTTGGGGGGATTTGAACCAATCAGCTCCTGTCTAGTAATCCTCTTTGTCTTTGTATATTAGTCCATGGCCGGGAGATGAGGAAAACCTCCGAGGATTGTCTCACTTTGTCTCCAGACTGGAAAGTAGAAGATGAGGACATCATACAGTATAGTCCAGGAGAAAACCCGGCTCCCTCCAATGTCCATCCGGCACCACCCAGTGTAGATGGACCATCTGAGTTCTCGTATCCTGAGGAACCTCAGACTGTGCGGGACCGGGCCGGCCTTCCAACAGGGAAGAGGTTCTCCTGTACTGAGTGCGGGAAATGTTTCCATCATGAATACCGTCTTAAAATGCATATACGATCTCACACAGGAGAGAAGCCGTATTCCTGTCCTGAGTGCGGGAAATGTTTTTCAGTGAAGTCCAGTCTTTACAGACATCAGAGATCTCACACAGGGGAGAAGCTATCTTCCTATCCTGAGTGTGGAAAATGTTTTCCAGAGAAGTCCAGTCTGCACAAACATCAGAAATCTCTCAAGGGGGAGAAGCCATTTTCCTGTCCTGAGTGCGGTAAATGTTTTTCAGTGAAGTCTCATCTTTCCAGGCATCAGACATGTCACACAGGGGAGAAGCCGTATTCTTGTCCTGAGTGTGGGAAATGTTTTTCACAAAAGTCCAGTCTGCACAAACATCAGAGATCTCACACAGGGGAGAAGCCGTATTCTTGTCCTGAGTGTGGGAAATGTTTTTCACAGAAGTCCAGTCTGCACAAACATCAGAGATCTCATACGGGGGAGAAGCCATTTTCCTGTCCTGATTGCGGGAAATGTTTTTCACTGAAGTCCCATCTTTCCAGGCATCAGACATCTCACATGGGGCAGAAGCCGTATTCTTGTCCTGAGTGCGGGAAATGTTTTTCATTGAAGTCCTATCTTTACAGACACCAAAAATTTCACACAGAGGAGAAGCCATATTCCTGTTCTGAGTGTGGGAAATGTTTTTCAGAGAAGTCCAGGCTGCAGAAGCATCAGAGATCTCACACGGGGGAAAAACCATATTCTTGTCCTGAGTGCGGGAAATGTTTTTCACAGAAGTCAAGTGTGCACAAACATCACAGATCTCACACGGGGGAGAAGCCGTATTCTTGTCCTGAGTGTGGGAAATGTTTTTCACAGAAGTCCGGTCTTCATAATCATCAGAGATCTCACACAGGGGAGAAGCCGTATTCTTGTCCTGAGTGCGGGAAATGTTTTTCACAGAAGTCAAGTCTTTACAGCCATCAGAGATCTCACATGGGGGAGAAACCGTATTCCTGTCCTGAGTGCGGAAAATGTTTTTCACAGAAGTCCAGTCTTCACACACATCAGAGATTGCACACGGGGGAGAAGCCATATTCCTGTCCTGAGTGTGGGAAATGTTTTTCACAGAAGTCCTATCTTTACACACATCAGAGATTGCACACAGGGAAGTAGTCACTTTTCTGTTCTGAGTGCGGGAAATGTTTTGTAAAACAAGCAGATCTTGTCATGCATCAAAGGTTTCACAAAAGGAAAAAGCTGTATTCCTGTCCTGAGTGCTGGAAATGTTTTTTTGAAAAGTCCAATCTTTACAAACATCAGAGATCTCACACGGGGGAGAAGCCTCTTTCCTATCCTGAGTGAGGGAAATGTTCCTCACTGAAGTCCTGTCTTCCTGTACATCAGGGGTCCCACACAACCCTGGAGGTGTATTAGTGCCTTGAGTGCGGGAAATGTCTTCTAGATGAATGTTGCTGGACATCCCAGCTCTCATGTGGGGAAGAAGCACACCCTGATATACACCTCAGATATACTCCATGACTGATCTTCATCATGGAAGAAACAGTTCATAAGGAGATCAGAGGTCCCCAAAGACATGGATGAAGTGTGGGACCGGGTTGGCCTTTGATAGCAGGAGAAGAATAAAAATGGAGTCCTGACCTGTGATTGGCTGAGTACATTTTGTGGTGGGAGATTTCACAAACACTTGGAGGTCTATGGAGAACAATGTTGAACTGATGTGACCAGCATTCTCCAGCTAGGAGGAGTTTTGGCCTTATTTGATTTCTTATGATCATTGGCTCCATCTAGTGGCCATAATATCATATTGGGCTAGTTTTACTGATGGAGAGATTTCAGAAAAATCACCTCATTGTGGCCACTAGATGGAGCCGGCGATCATAGGAAATCACTGTGTTACTTAACATAGGGCCTGATGTTGTCACAGCTGGAGGAATGATTGTCTCATTGGTCCAATGAATGTTCTATAAATAGAGCCCTTGGTTTCCTTCATCAGACACAGCTCCATACTAATCCCTGAGGTCACACTCCCGCACCCTGAGGTCACACTCCCGCACTCTGAGGTCACACTCCCGCACTCTGAGACCCATAAAACTTTATTTTGGTGGTATTTAATTATTGCTGGAATTTTTTTTTTTCTTGCTATATAAATGAAAATGTCCAAAAGATTTTTATAAAAAGTGTTTTCCTTATAAAATTTTGCAAATAAATAATCTTTCTTAATAAATCGGCCAAAATGTATTCAGATATCTTTTTATTAAAAAAAAATAACCAAAATTAGTTTATAACCAAAAGATATAATTAAAAAAAATTACATTTTTTTTTTTATATTATTATGTTTTTTTATACCCATAAAGGTTGTAAAATCAATAATTTCTCCTTCTTTCCGGCTGCATTCCTGCAGCCATTGAGAAATACTGTGAGAGCTGTGATTGGTCTCAGCTTGTCACATGGTACAAGTCTGTTGTGAATAGCCCTGTACCATGTGACCTCGGTGATCATTCACAGATTTCACTGATAGTCAGCAATGATATCAGGAAGTGACATTCTAATTACTACTATTCATGTGATCACTTATTTTCAGTTCACTGGTCTTCCCAGTGAATGGCTGTGCGGGTAGGGGGGATGTCAGGACAAGTCTCATGATTGGAGGAGAGCAGACTGAGCTCCCAGCACAGTTAGAGAACTGACCACGCTGATCTCTCATGCCTAGTGTGGTCAGGTTTAATAGGAAATCAGAGGGACTGGCAGGATCACCGGGGATCTCACACAAAGGAAGCAATACAGAGAGGAGAGGAGACGTCTTCATACCAGGACATGGGACAGCCGGCACAGATCAGGAATAGGACATGTTGGAGGAACATATTCTTTGAAGGAGAAGTTCAGGCAAAGCTCTTTTGTCTGTACTTCTCCTGTGGATCAGAGGAGTGCAGTTCATTCTGAACTCCTGTGACCCGTTTTCAGGTGAAGCCCGCTGTCAGCTGACGTCACTCAGCCGGTCCAGTCTGGGGAAAGATCCCGAGATCAGAGTCTGGACCAGCCGCACCCTCCCTCTCCCCCTCCACAGCCCAGTGAATGTGGGGGGGGGGGCAGGGCAGAGAGCGGTGATTCCAGATCATCATATACTAAGCAGGATTTGGATCCCGGTGGAGAACTTTCACCCCAAGAAAAAATGAGGATGAGGTCAGCAGAGGAGCCCATAGTAAAGGAGGAAACTCTGAAATGTTTTCTTCAGAAGGTCGGAGTTTACTGGACAAGTGAATGTAAAATACACCATCAACGCGTTTCATGGCTTCAAAGTGTCACTTCATCAGGACAGGTGTAAGAAGACGATATAAAAATAGGGAATGAAGTAACAGTCCAGTATATGGTATTATAAAGACCCGAGTCACATACAATTCATGGACAGGACTGAGATTTATAGCATTCAGGATTTGTATGATGTTACACAAGGTGAAGAGATATATGGAGAGGATGATCAATACATGGAGAAATCAATATATTCTATCATAGAAGGGAATCAATAGATCAATAAATTACATCAACCAATCAATAAGATCCATTTCATGGGATAGATTTATCATTCTGTGCACTGGTTATGTTGGAGGATCAAACCGTGATCACTGGATATTGGAAACATTCCTATTGATCTGATGATTGCTGGCATGGATTCCTGATTGATTATTGCTGGGAATAAAGTCCAATAAACACGCAGATTTGATGGGATTATTGATAGAAAAATCTCTTCATATTCCATGGAATAAATATGTGTAGAATAGTTTGGATTTGATGGAATAAATCTCTATAAAAAGACTTTGTGGGGTTTGTTGGTTCTTTTCTATTCCTCTCTAGGTCTGGATTTCAGGAAGAAGAAACAATTCCTCCAATTTCTAGTGGATGGTGAGGAGGGGAGAGATATGGGGGAGTTTTGTACATACAGGAGGTAATAGAGAGAATCCGGCTAGTAATTGATGAGAGGAGATTTCACTGGAGAGTTCCATTGGTGAGAATTCAGGGCTGGGGGCACTGCTGGGGCCTGGAGGGCTCTGATTGGACCACCAGTACATGTGTCATATTAAACTGGGGGTGTGCACTGCTGGGCCTGGAGGGTTCTGATTGGACCAACAGTACATGTGTCATATTAATCTGGGGGTGTGCACTGCTGGGGCCTGGAGGGTTCTGATTGGACCACCAGTACACGTGTCATATTAATCTGGGGGTGTGCACTGCTGGGCTGGAGGGTTCTGATTGGACCACCAGTACGTGTGTCATATAAATCTGGGGGTGTGCACTGCTGGGCTGGAGGGTTCTGATTGGACCACCAGTACATGTGCCATATAAATCTGGGGGTGTGCATAAATCTCCCACTTTTGGTCTAAGTTCATTGCCAATGTGTATGCAATTGCACTGTGTGTTGGCAGATTGCATGGAGATTGTAAAGTAGCAGATCTGCCAGATGGAGATCTGTTTGTGCTGGCCCAGAAGATCAGTCTGCCGACAAACTGTTGGGTGGTGGCAGGCTACCGTTTGTGGTGTCTGGTGTGGGGGGTGTGTGGACAGTGGAAGAGTGATTAACATCGGGGTGATAGCTTGTAAGATAGCTGGAGGAATCCTAGAAGGGTGTGCCAATTGCTAGACTGCTCCCCAACCCTTAGAGTGCACAAGATTGTATGTAAGATTCATATCTGCCTGTGTGTGGTCAGCCAGCTGGATAGGAGAGTCTCCCTCTAGTGGTGACCAGGGGTAGTGCGGGCTGTGAACCTGTATCATGACCAGTCTTATATGCTCAGAGTCCCCCTCACTCCCTCTGTACCCCAGTCACACATGTGCACGCCTCGGTTATCTAGTCGCTGTGGGCGTGTTTTTATCCCTGACACACCCTATAACTGATGGCCTGGTGGAGCTTCCCCAGTCCTCTAAGGGGCACTCTCCATTCGAGTTACTCTATGGGAATCATCCTCGGGAGCTCCTAGACATAGCCAAGGAAACCTGGGAGGGGGAGCAGACACCCCACAAAAGTGTCATTGAGCATATCTCTCATATGCAGGACAGGATTACAGCGATCACGTCTATTGTAGAAGAACACGAAGTTCACACCCAGGAAGCCCAACAAAGAATATACAATGGGGTTTTCTCATCTGGTGACCGGGTCCTGGTGTTGGTTCCCACTGTTGAAAGCAAGTTCCTGGCTAAGTAAAAGGGTCCTTTGAAGTGGTTAAAAGAGTTGGGGAATTACAAAGTATATGAACCGGATAATAGAAATCCTGAGCAGATATACCATGTACACCTGTTATACCCCTGGAAGGATAGGGTGGCTCTGACTGTGGGGTCTGCCCCTGGAACTCCTGGGAGTACTGAGTCCCCTCTAGTCTCTGAAGTCACAATTCCAGACAGACTGTCTCATTCCCAAAAGCAGGGAGCTAGAGAGTTCCTGATAAGGAGCAGAGACACATTTTCAGAGCTACCTGGTATGACTTCAGTGGTTTAGGATGATATTATTACTGAACCTGGAGTCCGTGACAAACTCAAACCATACCGATTCCTGAAGCCAGGAGAAAGGACATCAGTGACAAAGTCAAGAGGATGCTGGAGCTAGACATCATTGAGGGGTCTAATAGTGACTGGTCTAGTCCTATCATTTTAGTCCCAAAACCAGACGGTACTTTGAGGTTCTGTAATGACTTCAGAAAGCTTACTTCAGTGACAGTCTATCTGGATGACATAGTGATACATAGCACTGAATGGGAATCTCACTTGCCCCATTTCCAGGTGGTCTTGGATTCTCTCTTCAAGGAAGGTTTTATGGCAAAACTTGGGCAGTGGCCATTCTTTGTTCTGTTGAATTGTTGGGGAGGAGACACACTGGACACCTTGGCTGCCATTGTGTTATACGCTGGGTGTCCGGTGCGCTCCTGTACCTTTAACCACTTCCAGACCGGACACTTTTACCCCCTTCCTGACCAGGGCAATTTTCAGCTTTCAGCGCTATCACACTTTGAATGACAATTACGCAGTCATGCAACACTGTACCCAAATTAATTTTTTACCATTTTTTTTAGACAGATAAAGCTTTATTTTGGTGGTATTTATTCACCACTGGGATTTTTATTTTTTTTGCTATGTAATGAAAAAGTCCAAATATTTTGAACAAAAGTGTTTTTTTTATAAAATTTTGCAAATTAATAATATTTCATCATAAATCTTTGCCAAAATGTATTCCGTTATCTTTTTAGCAAAAACACAAAAAAAAAAAGTTTATAACCAAAAATTATAATTTTTAAACATTTTTTTTACATTTTTATTTAATTTTTTTATATTATTATTTTTTATTTTTTTTTACATACTGTCACCCTAGCAGTAGTGTCACCATGGTGACACTGTACTACTTGTGGGGGGTGATGATTTTTTTTTTTTTTTTTACTGATTGCTTTTATACCCATATAGGATGTAAAAGCAATCATTTCTCTTTCTCTCTGTGTGCATTCCTGCACTCATTGAGAAATACTGAGTGAGCTGTGATTGGTCACAGGTTGTCACATGGTACAAGGCTGTTGTGAATAGCCCTGTACCATGTGACCTCAGTGATCATTCACAGATTTCACACATAGTAAGCAATGATGTCAGAAGTGACATCTTGCTTACTACTTTGCATGTGATCACTGATTGGCCAATCAGTGATCACATGATCGGGTCCTCGTACAGAGGTCCCGTCCGACGATCGGTGTTTCACTGTGTCCGGAGGACACAGCGGGCACCGGATCGCAGTGCTGCGCGCTCCCAGGGAGCGCGCACAAGCAGGGTGCGGGGAGGCCGTTCATAAACGGCCACCCGACCCTGTACTGCCACCGTCCGGCCGTTTATATACAACGGCCGGTCGGGAAGTGGTTAAAGAGGGGTGGGCTCCCTCAGGTCCCCCCGCCCTTGGTCTATACATTAAACCCGTTTTTAACGCATACTGTTAGACGGGGTAATTTGGTTTGTTTGCAGGCTGGCTGGCAAGTTGAGCCGGGAACTTTTCTCTTTTGTTGTGTGACATGCGTTGCCCGTTCAAGTGCTCCTTGCTGGGGAGGCCAGTTATAGACTGGGGCAGCGGCCATTTCTTGTCCTATCAGGGTGAGCAAGCCTAGTGCTTGTCAGTCTCCAAAGATGCAGTTTTACAGCTTCCACCAACCTTCCATCTCTCCCAGACATGACTTGTCTGTTCCCAGGTATGAGAGCTCTGACAGCATGTTTCTGGTGAGTATAAATTACACCCAGGGAGAGGCGTGAAACCTGAGCTGGACCAAGGATCAGAGATCCCTAGAAGTGTATGAGAGGAGCCTGGGAGATGTGTGAACCCAGAAGAGGATTTTCCCGGCTCCCTCTGAGACACTCTGCTACATATCCCCCTTGTTTCATCCCCAGGGTTGGCACAGCTGTGGCCCAACAGGAGTGAACCCGGGACCGGCATCTACATTTCCCATCTTAGCCCCTGGTCTGTGTTTTACCATGAAGGGATAATCTTGAGGAGCCAAAAACCACCAGTTCACCCGTCTATTTGTCTCCTTCTTTTGGGCCATCCATTGAGGGGATCATGGTCAGCTATCAGGTCAAACTCACCCTAACAAATAGTATCTTAGAGCATCCAAGGACCACTTTATGGCTGAACATTTCTTTTCAGTTACTGCATATTTCTTTCCATGTTCATTACGTTTGTTTTCTGCTCAGGTACACTACAGGGTGTTCTTCCCCATTGTGTACCTGTGACAACATTGCCCCAATACCAACATCATATGCATCTGTTTGAACCACATAAATCCTTAGAAAAATCAGGGGTGTACAGTACTGGGTGTGCACAAGGGGGCCCTCTTCAGGACTTGGGAAGACTCTTCTGACACTGGGTACCATCTTACCATTACCAAGTCTTTCCCTTTTGTAAGGTCAGCCAGTAGAGATGTTAGAGTTGCACAATTTTGGACAGACCTCCTATAGTGCCAAGGAAGGTTCTGCTTTTTGTTTGCAGGACATGGCCATTCTTAGATGGCTTCTATTTTGTTTTATGACTCCTTGTCCAATAGTGTTGCCCAATTACTTGGTTTTTGCCGTTACTTTGTGGAACATTGTACAGCACCTGTAATCAGCACCAATAAACACTGCACTGTGTGACACCACATCACTGGACTGGTATCTGTCCCTGAAAGTGTGCCCATCCCAGGGAGCTTTGTACCCGCTACCCATCCCCAGCCCACCATTCAGAAACATTGAATTGCAATTTCCACTGCTCTGACCAGTCTTCCAGCAACACCAAATCCTGTTCCATGTTACAGGTATCTCAAAGTTCTATATGTAGTCTGGGGGTCCCTGTGGAAGTCCATGTGTGGACATGTCTACCTATGATAAATGACAGGCTAAACCCACCTGGAGACCTGGGGACACTGTACAGGTTCTATATGTAGTCTGGGGGGTCCCTGTGGAAGTCCATGTGTGGACATTTCTACCTATGATAAATGACAGGCTAAACCCACCTGGAGACTTTCTCCACACCTGGAGTGTGCTGAGTTCTTGGAGAACGTCTACACAGTGTTTCCAGATTGGCTTTATCACCCCAACGAGCTCGCTCCAGTTCATGGATGTCATCATTATGTTTGGAGGATCTCACCAGTCAGGAGCCTTTCCTGTCATCCTACATGTTCCCTTCTGAGGATTGTTCTATCCTTCCAAACAAATGTATGAAATCATGGATGAGTCCTCCTTCTATGTGATCTAGAAGATCTTCAATCACAATGTCTTTATGGATGAAGTGGATGGCCCAGTTTATATATTATTTATTGCTTTACAGCTTTATTCCCTCCAGGATTCATTCTTTATTTATAGAACCATTCAAGGAAGTGTTCTTACTTTGAGAGATCTCCACCACCATTCCTCTGTGACCATTACATCCTTGTCATTTATTTATTTCAGGTACTTATATAGCGCCGTCAATTTACACAGCACTTTACATATATATTGTACATTCACATCAGTCCCTAACCCTCGAAGGATGTACAATCTAAGGTCCCTAACTTACATTCATACATACACATACTAGGGACAATTCAGACATGATCCAATTCACCTACCAGCATGTCTTTGGAGGGTGTGAGGAAACCGGAGTACCCGGAGGAAACCCACGCAGACACAGAGAGAACATGCAAACTCCAGGCAGGTGGTGCCGTGGTTGGGTTTTGAATCGGCGACCATAGTACTGCCAGGCAGAAGTGCTAACCACCTTCAAAACAACCGCACTGTCTTTTTCCAGAGCAGCCTGGATTTTTCTTGTGGTTACCTGTGGGTTTCCCTTTGTATCCTGAACAATTATTCTGTCAGTTGTGGCTGCAATCTTTCTTGGTGTACCTGACCTTGGCTTGGTATCAAAAGGTCCCTGAATTTTCTACTTCTTAGTGGAAGTGATGACTGGCATATTCATGGCTTTGGACATCTTTTTTATGTCCTTTTCCATCTTTATAAAGTTCCATTACCTTGTTACGCTGGAATTTTGATAGTTCCTTTCTGATCCCCATGGCTCAGTATCTAGCCTAGTCAGTGCTTCCACGGAAGAGCTAACAAACTCATTGACTATTTATACACTGACACTAATTGCAATTTACAAAGCCACAGATGTGGGACATTAAGCTCCAATTAGAATTTTAACCCGTGTGTGTCACCTCGTGTGTCTGTACCGAGGCCAAACATTCCAGGGGGCGGAGACTTCTGATCTGGGGGGCGGAGACTTTTGATCTGGGTCATTTCTGTTGTCATTATGATTTCTAAAGGAGCCAAACAACTATTGGATAATAAATGGCTTCATGTGATCATCATCCTTCAATAAAAGAGCAGATCAGTCGTATTTCAATATCAATGCCAAAATGTCACAATTTCTGCCAGGGGATGCAAACTTTTGAGCACAACTGTATGTATATATATATATATATATATATATATTTAATGACATTTATTGCTTACTTATACGTACACAGCTGTATCTTTTTATCAAATTTTTTTATCTGCATTTGTGTTTTGACACGGTGGAGGACCCTGGGGAGGCTGCACTACCAATACCCCCCCAGGTGATCCAAGATATGGAGAGAATTGTCGTTGTTCACCTGGTGATGTCTGCTGGGGCTCATCCTGGGACTAAGGAAAATGGGTCTCCGAGTGTGTCCTCCTGAGAAGCTGTCTGTGGTGGAAGTGAGGGCTGCTGCAGTGGTGGAGGTGAGGGCTGCTGCAGTGGTGGGCTTCTGTGTGTTGTGGCCTTGTGCACCGGCACCATCTTGGCTGGAGGAGTTCACTGCAGAAGAGGGGACTGGCGGTCTGACCGAGGCTGCTGTGTGGGCTTCTTTTTCACCATTAGCACCGACTGTACATCTTGTGTTCCCCCAGCTAGTGCTGCTGTTTCCAAGACCCCTCCTCTGCCCCACTTGCTTCATTTATCTCAGATGGTGGAGGACATGCAGAACGCGGTCAGCACATAACCTGTCCCGGCCCAGCGCATGCGCACTGCGGGTTCAAAGACAATTTCTAGCAAAAATACTGATTGTTACATGGAAACAAAAAGTGTCAGAAATGGCTTGGGGGGGTCAATGTCCTATTCCTGATCTGTGCCGGCTGTCCATGTCCTGGTATGAAGACGTCTCCTCTTCTCTCTGTATTGCTTCCTTTGTATGAGATCCCCGGTGATCCTGCCAGTCCCTCTGCTTCCCTGTCACTTTCATGGTCAGTTCTCCATCCATGCTGAAAACAAAGCCTGCTCTCCTTCAATGATAAGACTTGTCCTGACACCCCCCCTGCTCAGCCATGCACTGGGAAGACCAGTAAACAGAAGTCAATTGTGCTGTTGTTTCTCCTTCCCATATACAGCTGAGATCAGAGGGAATGTGATCACTTATAAAAAGGGGAACAATGTATTTCTAATCTTTTTCTATCTATACACAAATGCTTTTCTTTCATTTTTATGTTTACCTGAACTGGTTGTATTACAAGGTGAAGACTTACATACAGATCACCTTCTATCCTTCCATGTCTACTGTAGTAGGAAGTGTATTAGTATGAATCCATGCCTGAAGAAGGAGAGTAAGGGGTCTGCTGATAGAAATTAATTGGACGAATGTGACACAAATTCATGGAGTCCTTACAGATTCTGGCCATAATTTAACACATTGATTTCCTATGACCGTCAGCTCCATCTAGTGACCATACTGAGGTATTATTCATGAAATACCTCAATCAGTAAAAGTATCTCAATACTGCATTATGGCCACTAGATGGAGCCAAGAATATCAGAGTATGAAATAAAATACGGCCAATATTCATCCAAGCTGGGCGAACGCCGGTCACATTCGTTCAACTCATTCTTTTATTTTTAAATAGATCTCCAAGTGTTTGTGAAATCTCCCACCACAAAATTTTCTCAGCCAATGACAGGTCAGGACATTTTTATTCTCCTCATGATATGTATGGCCAACCCGGTCCCACACTTCATCCATGTCTTTGGGGACCTCTCATCTCCTTATGAACTGTTTCTTCCATGATGAAGATCAGCCATGGAGTATATCTGAGGTGTATATCAGGGTGTGCTTCTTCCCCACATGAGAGCTGGGATGTCCAACAACATTCATCTAGAAGACATTTCCCACACTCAAGGCACTAATACACCTCCAGGGTTGTATGGGACCCCTGATGTACAGGAAGACAGGACTTCAGTGAGGAACATTTCCCTCACTCAGGACAGGAAAGTGGCTTCTCCCTGTGTGACATCTCTGATGGATAGAAAGATTGGACTTCTGTGAAAAACACTTCCCGCACTCAGGACAAGGATACGGCTTCTCCCCTGTGTGAGATCTCTGATGTATGTAAAGATTAGACATATGTGAAAAACATTTCCCGCACTCAAGACAGGAATACGGCTTCTCTCCCGTGTGAGATCTCTGATGTTTGTAAAGGTTGTACTTCACTGAAAAACATTTCCCACACTCAGGACAGCAATATGGCTTCTCACCCGTGTGAGATCTCTGATGTATGCAAAGACTGGACTTCCATGAAAAATGTTTCCCACACTCATGACAAGAATATGGCTTCTCCCCAGTGTGAGATCTCTGATGTGAAACAAGCTCTGATTTTTGAAAAAAACTTTTCCCACAATCAGAACAGGAAAATGGCTTCTCCCCTGTGTGCAGTCTTTGATGTGTGCTAAGGTGAACCTTCTGTGAAAATGTTTTCCCGCACTCAGGACAGGAATATGGTTTCTCAGCAGTGTGAAGCCTCTGATGTTTTTTAAGATTAGACTTTTTTGAAAAACATTTCCCGCACTCAGGACAGGAATATGGCTTCTCCCCCGTGTGAGATCTCTGATGTTCATCAAGATAGCATTTAAAAAGGAAACCCTTCCCGCACTCAGGACAGGAAAAGCTTTTCCCTGTTGGAAGAACAGCCCGGTCCCGCACAGTCTGAGGTTCTTCAGGATACAAGGAATCTGATGGTCCATCTACACTGGGTGGTGCCGGATGGACATTGGAGGGAGCCGGGTTTTCTCCTGGACTATACTGTGTGATGTCCTCATCTTCTACTTTCCAGTCTGGAGACAAAGTGAGACAATCCTCGGAGGTTTTCCTCATCTCCCGGCCATGGACTAAAATACAAAGACAAAGAGGATTACTAGACAGGAGCTGATTGGTTCCCCCAAACAGGACTCCGCCCACATCAGGCAAGATGGGGAACACAGCTCAGGAAAGTGACCAGGGGATTACAGGCTGATATCACCCAGTCCCCGCCCTACTCTGGACCAATCAGTGAGCAGTATGGGTGGAGGAATGGATTTAGTGTTCATGACCCACCTGTGCTGATCTCTGTAGGAGTGTCCTCCTCTATAAATGTCCCCGTTATTCCATCCTCCTCCATAGACTGCTGATCATCCCTCACATACGCCTCTTCTTCTTCTGCTTTCACCTCAAATTCTATATCGATTGGATCTCCACTCTAAATCAAGGAAATGAGAGAAAATATCATCTGTAAAATGTAAGGTCACATAAAAAACTCCACACATTGTCTCCACAAGTCCATGTTCTAGATGCTCCATCCCACCAACCTTGTAATAGTGAGGGATGGTGTGACCTTCCTGTGTGGAATCCCGGGAATACAGAGGACGGGGACATCTCTCTGGTGGGTTCCTGGTATTAGGTGGCTCCATCATATCCTTGTGTCCTTCTGAAAACTCCTCCATCACTCCATACTCCTCATCCTCCTCTTTATACTCTTCTTTAACATCAATATTATCATCCCCGAGGATTCCACTCTGAAAGATATAATAAAACATTCATTGTAACAAACATGCTGTGTATAAATCACAACTACCAATAATTGTCATCATCTACCTGATGATGGTGAGGGATGGTGTGACCTTCCTGTGTGGAATCCCGGGAATACAGAGGACGGGGACATCTCTCTGGTGGGTTCCTGTAGCTGGATGACTCCACCATGGTGTCCTGGTACAGATCTTTGTGTTCTCTTAGAAGCTCTGACTCCTCCATCCCCCCATCCTTATCCTCCTTTTTTATCTCTTCTTTAACCTCAACTTTAGGATCTCTCAGGTTTCCACTCTGAATATATAATAAAAATGCCATCAATGGTAACAATGCAGATAATGTACAGATCCTAATGATACTATCAGTGATTGTTCCTCATCTACCTGATGATGGTGAGGGATGGTGTGACCTTCCTGTGTGGAATCCCGGGAATACAGAGGACGGGGACATCTCTCTGGTGGGTTCCCATGACTGGATCCATCTGTAGGAAACACACACACTGACTGAATCCATTGTTTCTATGTGTTTATCAGATGATGGGGGATCTAGGTGGATCCTCCGTACTGCTCTCTCCTTTACAATAAAGTCTCCTCTTACCCGGTGATGTGAGGGGCGGCTGATTGTCCATCATGACGTCCTTGTAGAGATCCTTGTGTCCTTCTAAATACTCCCACTCCTCCATGGAGAAATAGACAGTGACACCCTGACACCTTATAGGAACCTGACACACACAATGATACAGTCACCATCCAGACACATCCCTTGTCTGTTACTGGAGAATGTCCCAGAATTCCCGGCACCGCTCACCTCTCCTGTCAGCAGCTCCATCATCTTCTTGGTGACTTCTAGAATCTTCTGCATGTTGTGTCTCTCAGGGTTTAGGGAGTCATATGGAGGCACTGTGATGGCCATATGATCACCTGACTTCAATCTCTGTATTGAGGAACCAATAGGAATATCATGTTAGAATCCCATAATCCTCCTCACCTCTCCGGTCAGGTCTGTGTTTTATTAATAGAGATGAGAGTGATGTCATGTGACCTCCCAGAATCCTCCTCACCTCTCCGGTCAGCAGGTAGATGATCTCCAGGGTGAGGTTTAGTATCTTCTCAGTCATGTGACTCCGGTCCTCCTCCATCCTCATTGGTGCCATCATGTGATCTATACAGGTCTCCTTGTAGACGGATAACTTTGGGAAATGAAAGTAAGAATGATTTGGATGGTATTGGTCACACAATAATAGGATGTGGATGTGAGGGGGGAATAGGAGGGTTGCTGGACATTTAAAGTGTAACTAAAGACAGGCCACTTGTTTCATTTTGGATAGAGTAAGGGAGGGTTATAACCTCTGTCAGGTGTTTTTGCAATCTGTGTCCCATTGGGGAGATTTCCCTTCACTTCCTGTCTCTGAGCCAAAACAAGAAGTGAGAGGAAATCCCCCCAAAGTGAGGGAATTCTGCGGTGTCACCAGAACTAGTTTCCCCATTGGACGATTTACTCTCTGTTAGTGTTCTGATGTCTTTGGGACTCTCTTTCACTTTTGGTTATAATGGTCACCGGGACAAATGGGGGCAGAAACCGCAATGAAAACTGACAGATGCTCTAATTCCTCTCTACTCCAAAACTACAAAAAAGTTTTACCTTCAGTTATACCTTAGGAACTACCGCCCCCCACGGGAACACGTTTAGATTAGACTGTTTAGTGTTTAGACCCCAGAACTCTCTTGGTCTGCTGGATCAGAAATCCCCTTTTCTCTGTTGGGTTTGTTTTGTCTCTGAACTGGTTTTGATGAGTTTTAGATCTGCAGACAAGGAATGATAAATGGTTACATAGTCGGTAAGGTTGACTAAAGACACTCGTCCCTCCAGTTCAGCCACATTGTGTGTATCTGCGTGTCTATGGCACCATCCTCTTCCATATCCCTTTACATTGTGTTCCCTAAGAAACACATCTAAAAGGTTTGTGAATGTATCTACACTCCCCGCTGACACACCAACTGTGGAAGGGAGTTCCACATCCTTACCTTTCTACCTATAAAGAACCTAACACACAGTTTAACCACTTTACCACCAGAAGGTATTACCCCTTCATGACCAGGCCATTTTTTTTTTCTGTTCAGCACTGCACTACTTTAACTGGAAATTGCTTGGTCATGCAACACTGAACCCAAATGAAATTTATATCATTTTTTCACACAAATGAAGCTTTACTTTGGTGGTATTTGATCATCACTGGGGGTTTTTATATTATGTAACACACTGCATTGTTACTAATTGCAGATTGTTAAATGGCCACAAGATGGCTGTGCTCTGCAATTCAGTTGACACAGGAAATTGTACAGCAACGCTGAGAACGCTGGGACTTGTATGCTGCAAGCAGGATTTCTTCATTCAGTTCAGCTGACAACTAGAGATTCCAATTAAGTGAGTAAAGGGGCTGGAGCATATAAAAGGGGAGGAGAGGAGAGGCAGGGTGCGTGTGAGAACAGAGTGCTGATCCAGGAGGCCTCAGGCTGGATCAGACTGAATCAGAGGATGGAGAAGGGAATTTCCAGATTGTTGATTGTACAGAGAGGCAGAATAGTCAATCCTGCATGTAGGTGGATCGTGCCATCGCCATTGGCACTGCTATCTCCATGGGAAGACAGCCAGAAAAGGGGCCCCCCAGCAACAAGGACATCATTTCACACCACTACTTTGAAGGACTGGTGAGAGAGTTCCTAACCCACACCACACCACCATGTGATACAGGGTCCATAGTTGTTGTTGCTGGTTACTAAAGTCCAGGATTCTTACAATGCAGACTGCCACATAGACACAGTCTCTGTAGCCCAATCAGTGCTGCGGCCTATCTACACCAGAAGCCCATTGAAGTATCACACACAGTATATCAGCCCTAATAGATTCTGTTGCCTGATTGGCAGGAACTGGAAAAAAGTAAAATCATATTACCTCCGGCCTGTTCTACACAAAGTTCCACTAGGACACTGGGGCTTGTCAATCCACCAAAAGGTAGTGCAGTGTTAGTACTGTCACTGTGCTGCATATGAGAATAATCCTGCATTTCTAGCACCTCAGCAACCTGGGAATGGGGTTGGGTGTGCCTGATCTTAGCAGGGACCTCTTCACCATCATCAGACCTACCTGCTGGGGTGTCACTGCTCTCTACAGGTTCATAATCTGAGCCTGATTCTGATAGTGAGGCTTCCCCTTCACTCTCATCTGTCATGCTGGGAATCCTGTACGCCTCCCTAGGGAACCTTTTTTTGGGCACTAAATTTACAGTTACTTAGTGGTGACTCTGGGAAAAAGAGCTCCTGGCTAGCAATCAGGGACTGCTTGTGTGCTAGAAATAAAATGATCTGCTAGTGGTAGGAGAGATCAGGCTCAGATGTTGATAACACTGTGGTTTTACAGACAATGTATCAGAGATGGCAGTGATCTGAAAAATGATACCGACATTGCATTTGTTGGGGGGGTAAATGCAAGTGGTGGCAGTGATCAGGGCTGATCCTGCTAACACTGCATTTATGGCAACACCATACCATCAGGGACACTAGTATAGTTCTGACCATGACCAGGATACCAGTCCAGAGAAACACTATACTAGTGATCAGCGATTTATAGTGTGACTGATAATGTGGCAGCCAATCAGAGACTGGCAGTAACTGACACTGACTGGGGGGGACACTAACTGATATCACCAATGACACTAATACAGAGATCTGTGATAATACTGTACACTGTCACTGTACTAATGACACTGGTTGGGTGATGGGTGATCAGGAAGGCAATCAAGGGGTTCACTGTGTGCCTAACAAGTGTATGTGTGCTGATTGTACTCCCAGACTGGATGGATTTTCTTCCTGATCTCAGCTCTGAATGGTAAGTGAGATCAGGGAGAAGAAGCAGCCAGATCTTGCTGTGTGATCACTAACACCCTCATCTCTGTGCTGTGGTTGGCCACAATTATCAGCAGGTTCACAGCCACAATCATTGGCTGCAAGCCTGACAACAAACTCATGCTGTGTCCAACCACAGCGTGAGCAGCAAGGGGGGCGGCGTGCACTCCTGTAAACCAGGAAGATGCTGGTAGGCAAATGGATAAACACTTTTCCCTTTGTAAATGTCAGCACTGCTGCAGCACTTTCTGTACATCAGAGATGCCCCTTCACAGGGGGGATTAGGACACCTCCAGGATTAGTACACCTCCCAGGAGTAGGAAACCCCCCAGGATTAGGACAACCCCCCCAGGAGTAGGAAACCCCCCAGGATTAGGACATACCCCAGGGTTAGGATGTCCTTTAGGATTAGGACATCCACCAGGGTTAGGATATTCCCCTGGATGAAGACAACCCCCCAGGAATAGGACAACCCCCAATATTAGGAAACCCCCCAAGATTAGGACACTCCCCAAAAATGTCATTTAACTGCCTCCTGTCTGCCATATAAGGTAATGACAAGTGCAAGGCGGTTCTTTTGTTCTGGGAGGATGTCATATGACGTCCTCTCACTCTAACCATGCGTGTGTGGCTCCGGGAGTGCGCAGCACGGCGATCAGTGGTGTGCTGTGTCCCTTGGACACAGCGGATCACTGATCAATGGAAAGAGCCAAAGATATGATTGAAGAGCCAAAGAGCGATCAGCTATGATTGGACACAATCACAGCTGATCGCATGTAAACAGGGAAATTCCGGTTATTGGCATTTCTTTCCTCTCGGGCTGTCACGCTGACAGAGGAGAGGAGAGCCGGTAATCGGCATTCCTCAGAGGGAACATGTACACTGATCATCAGGGCACTGATGATCAGTGTGCCCTGATGAACAGTGTAGCCCCAGCAGTGCCACCTGTCAGTGTCCATCAGTGCCACCTGTCAGTGCTCATCAGTGCCAGCTGTCAGTGCTCATCAGTGCACATCAATGCCACATATCAGTGCTCATCTGAGCTGCCTTTCAGTGTCACCTACCAGTGCCAGTCAGTGCTGCATATCAGTGCAAGTCAGTGCCGCCTATCAGCGCCCATCAGTGGTGCCTATCCATGCCGCCTATCAGTGTTATATATGAGTGCTGCCTTTCAGTGCCCGTCAGTGTCGCCTGTCAATGTCCATCAGTGCCACCCACCAGTGCCTCCACATCAGTGTCCATCAGTGAAGCCTCTCAGTGCCCATCACTGCAGCCTCATTAGCGCACATCAGTACAGGAGATAAATCACTTATTTACAAAATTTTAGAGCAAAAACTAAAAAAAAAACATTTTGTCCT
Organism: Staurois parvus; assembly: GCF_062004578.1. Lineage (NCBI taxonomy): Eukaryota > Metazoa > Chordata > Amphibia > Anura > Ranidae > Staurois > Staurois parvus. The sequence continues at coordinate 2,074,473 of NW_028318516.1, forward strand.
CAAAATTTTCAGTGTTTTTTGGTTTGTTTAGCAAAAAAAAAAAACTTAGAGGTGATTAAATAACACCAAAAGAAAGCTCTATCTGTCACAAAAAAATGATAAAATTGTCATATGGGTACAGTGTTGCATGACCGCCCAATTGTGATTCAAAGTGTGACAGCATTGAAAGCTGAAAATCGTCCTGGGCAGGAAGGGGGGTGACAGTGCCCGGGAGGGGAAGGGTTATAGGTGTTGGACATTTATAATGTTTCACTTTAACCATTTAAAACCTCCCTGCTCCCGGCCAACTGGATTCCTGCATTGTACATGTCCCTCAGGGTGATTGTCTGACACCCCCTTGTCTATTAGCCCAACTATTGTGCATTGGCTGCCATTGACTTCAGGAAGGATTGAGTTCAGCCAGTTATTATTATTATTATTATTACATGGAGTTTATATAGCGCCAAAGGGTTTGCTCAGCGCTGTACAATAGGGGGGGACAATACATGAAACAGTACAGCAACTACAAACAGCACACGAGGGGTAAGAGGGCCCTACTCTTTCGAGCTTACAATCTAGGAGGGAGGGGGTAGTGGTACAGTAGGAAGTGGCTGAGGGGGATGAAGTGGTAGGAGGAATGAGGGAGGATGGCCGTTAGGTGAGGGTGGGGTAGGCTTCCCTGAAGAGATGGGTTTTGAGGGAGCGCCTGAATGTGAATAGGGAAGGCGACAGTCTGATGGATTGGGGCAGTGAGTTCCAGAGGATGGGGGAGGACCTGGAGAAGTCCTGCAGTCGTGCATGGGAGGAGGAGACCAGGGAGCAGGATAGAAGGAGGTCCTGTGAGGAGCGAAGGGTACGGGTAGGGTGGTACTTGGTGATCAGGTTGGTGAGGTAGTCAGGGGCAGTGTTGTGAATGGCTTTGTAGGTCAGGGTTAGGAGTTTAAATTTGATTGCTTCACTGAGCAACACTGGAACCGAACCCAGGAGAGCTCAGCTCACTCCTATGAGAAGACCACCTCACCACAATGAGGAGAATGTTCCGGCCCCGGAAGTGGGGAATGTTCTGCCCCTGAAGGGGTTCATCTGGGTTCCCACACTATATATGTGTGTATCATCATCTGCTGGAGATAAAAGACATCACAGTGACTATGGAGGAAGAGGACGGGCATGACCAGGGAGGAAGAGGACAGACGTGACCATGGAGAAAGAGGACGGACGTGACTATGGAGAAAGAGGACGGACGTGACTATGGAGGAAGAGGACGGACGTGACTATGGAGGAAGAGGACGGACGTGACTATGGAGGAAGAGGACGGACGTGACTATGGAGGAAGAGGACGGACGTGACTATGGAGGAAGAGGTCGGACGTGACTATGGAGGAAGAGGACGGAAATGACTATGGAGGAAGAGGACGAACATGATGGGGGTTACTGGGTGTAAACAGAACATAACATCTTATTACCTCTTCTGCTGCAACTTCCACCAATGTCTCCTTTGTTCCTGTCTGTACCCAACATCACTTCCTGTCTGTACCTGAGATCACTTCCTGTCTGTACCTGACATCACTTCCTGTCTGTCTTCCATAGAGACTTCCTGTCTGGGTAGAAGTGAGATCCCCACCTTGTGGAGCTCAGAGGAACTGCAGCCCCGAGAAGCATCTGGTAGTGTGACCCCGGCCTTGTGCTGGGTGTGTATGGACTGTAGATCCTTATAGAGGGGTCACCTCCACTCCCACCAAGGGGGACAGAAATATATGACTGCTCGGGGGAGGGGTTTGGGCCCCTTTGATTTTGCAGTAACATTGATGGCAGATTTAGTCCTGTAGAACATCTGGTATATGGATACAAAGCCCCCCAGCTGGGAGTACAGGGTGGAAATGGCTGGTGACCCCCAGATTTGGGCAATGATGTCATCACTATAAATGGATAAAACCCACGCTATGTGTAACAACTCCAAACCTACAAAAACCTTCTAGCGGACTGCTGCTGTAACAAAGGGAAGGATTCCCTGTCATCTAGAAGAGCATTATGTGTCACAGCGCTGTCCTATTGTGTGTGCACAGAAATCATCACAAATACACTACAAATATGTGGAGACATTCAGAGATAACGAGCTCGGGGCTCCAAATCCTATTCTCTGCACATCCACTGCTTCCACTTTACACCCACTTCATTGGTCTTATGGGGTTTATCAATAAATGAAGGAAACTGAACCGTGTGCAAATCCATCCACAACATAAAGTGCTTTGTGCTCAAGATGCTGCTCCCTGCAGATCCTCTGCTTCCACTTTACACCCACTTCATTCATCTCATCAGATTTGCTGCTATAGGAAATCATCTCAAATCCTGTGCAAATCCATGGAGACAGACAATATTGTGTGCTCAGTATAGTGTTCTCTGCAAGTCCACCGCTTCCACTTTGCATCTACTTCAATCACTCTCCACCCTTTACTCCCAGCTGGGGGGCTTTGTATCCATATACCAGATGTTCTACAGGACTAAATCTGCAATCAATGTTACTGCAAAATCAAAGGGGCCAAAACCCCTCCCCCGAGCAGTCATATATTTCTGTCCCCCTTGGTGGGAGTGGAGGTGACCCCTCTATAAGGATCTACAGTCCATACACACCCAGCACAAGGCCGGGGTTACACTACCAGACGCTTCTCGGGGCTGCAGTTCCTCTGAGCTCCACAAGGTGGGGATCTCACTTCTACCCAGACAGGAAGTCTCTATGGAAGACAGGAAGTGGTGTCAATTACAGACAGCACATTTTAGAGGAGAGGTAAATCAGGAGGAAGCAGAGAGTTGACATTCCTGGATCTGGCGGCAGAGGAGGTAATACGTAGATGAACCCCTTCAGGGGGAGGAGTTGATGATAATATATTTGCCCCCAAAGCTGGCCTACATGGTTCAGTTTTATCGTTCAGCCAGCGGGATGACCATAAAAATTGAAGTGATTCCCCCATCCACACATTGGAGGTGGATGGGGGAATCCTCCCCGCTGCACTCTTGTATTCTGACAATTGGGGGACTCCTCCGCTCTCAGAATACACAGATCAGCACTGAAGCTATTGGCTGCAGCCGCTGGGGGAGTGGCTTTTATCCGGCAGTGGCCACACATGGATGGAAATGTGAGCGATCCCTGCTGAACCAGCTGAATTTCCATGGATCTATGGTCACCTTCAGTGACTTCCTCCCCTCCCCCTCATCTCCTTCATGATGGAAGTCATGCTGAGATCATCTCCCATTGGCTGAGCAATATTCTCGTCTGTTGCTTGCCCTGACCTTTCTCCTGATTCCTGGATCTCCTCCTCATCTCTCCTCCATATCCTCTTACACAGCTTTTCTCCACACCTGCAGTGACCCTGGGGGGAGGAAACTTGGCACCAGCACGCCGCCAAATCCATCCCCACCATTAGGGGCTCTGGAGACAATTGTCTGCTATTTACACTCCGTTCCTCCGCACGTCACCTGATCACATGACAGCTTACTTCCACAGATTCCGGACAGATTTCTGGATGGTAAAGGTCAAAGGTCACTCTTCAGTTTAGGAGAGGTAGGACGCATCCAGGAACAATGATTTAGTTTGTATGGAAGCCTCATATAGAGGACCCCTCAAATCTCCCCATCCAAATGTCCCTCCATCCAGAGTCTATATGTCCTATGACATCACACTGACCTCACAGCTCCTCCTCCCAATGTCCCTCCATCCAGAGTCAGAGAATCCTATGACATCACACTGACCTCACAGCTCCTCCCCCAATGTCCTCCATCCAGAGTCAGAGAATCCTATGACATCGCACTGACCTCACAGCTCCTCCTCCCAATGTCCCTCCATCCAGAGTCAGAGAATCCTATGACATCGCACTGACCTCACAGCTCCTCCTCCCAATGTCCCTCCATCCAGAGTCAGAGAATCCTATGACATCACACTGACCTCACAGCTCCTCCCCCAATGTCCTCCATCCAGAGTCAGAGAATCCTATGACATCACACTGACCTCACAGCTCCTCCTCCCAATGTCCCTCCATCCAGAGTCAGAGAATCCTATGACATCACACTGACCTCACAGCTCCTCCTCCCAATGTCCCTCCATCCAGAGTCAGAGAATCCTATGACATCACACTGACCTCACAGCTCCTCCTCCCAATGTCCCTCCATCCAGAGTCAGAGAATCCTATGACATCACACTGACCTCACAGCTCCTCCTCCCAATGTCCCTCCATCCAGTTTATTTTTCTTTTTTTTCCAGTGCTCTTAGGATGTGGGCGGACCCTTTACATCCTCACAGCCAAAGCAGAACTGTTGATCCTTCATTTTATGTAATGATGTCAGAATTCTTATACCTCGGGCTTGACTAAAACACAGACCTGACCGGAGAGGTGAGGAGGATTCTGGGAATATCATTTGATGTGACTATTTGTGTTCAGATGTAGAGTTTTCCTCCTGTGAAGTCTGGAGATCATATGACATCACATTGCCTCCACCTCCCTCCCTGATAGAAGAGAGAAAGAAGAAGAAGATTCTAGAAGTCACCAGAGAGATCACTGAGCTGCTGACAGGAGAGGTGAGCGGTGCCGGGAATTCTGGGACATTCTCCAGTAACAGACAAGGGATGTGTCTGGATGGTGACTGTATCATTGTGTGTGTCAGGTTCCTATAAGGTGTCAGGGTGTCACTGTCTATTTCTCCATGGAGGAGTGGGAGTATTTAGAAGGACACAAGGATCTCTACAAGGACGTCATGATGGACAATCAGCCGCCCCTCACATCACCGGGTAAGAGGAGACTTTATTGTAAAGGAGAGAGCAGTACGGAGGATCCACCTAGATCCCCCATCATCTGATAAACACATAGAAACAATGGATTCAGTCAGTGTGTGTGTTTCCTACAGATGGATCCAGTCATGGGAACCCACCAGAGAGATGTCCCCGTCCTCTGTATTCCCGGGATTCCACACAGGAAGGTCACACCATCCCTCACCATCATCAGGTAGATGATGACAATTATTGGTAGTTGTGATTTATACACAGCATGTTTGTTACAATGAATGTTTTATTATATCTTTCAGAGTGGAATCCTCGGGGATGATAATATTGATGTTAAAGAAGAGTATAAAGAGGAGGATGAGGAGTATGGAGTGATGGAGGAGTTTTCAGAAGGACACAAGGATATGATGGAGCCACCTAATACCAGGAACCCACCAGAGAGATGTCCCCGTCCTCTGTATTCCTGGGATTCCACACAGGAAGGTCACACCATCCCTCACCATTACAAGGTTGGTGGGATGGAGAATCTAGAACATGGACTTGTAGAGACTATGGGGTCCAATCACAAAGCGGTATCTTCCCGTATCCCAGTATGTAGTAAGATGCTGCATTCTGTTTTTTAGTAGTGAATCCTGCGGGTAATTTACCACTGGTGTCCATAGCAACACTTGTAAATAGCTTGTTGTTATGGAGAGGGCAGCCGTCAGTGTACCCAACAACCAGTAAACAAGGAGCAGACGGCTGCCAAGTTCCAGGTCTGGTATGGATTTTGAGGGGAACCCCGATGACAAAATAATACAAAAAGTGTGGTTTCCCCTCCAAAATCAATACCAGACCCTTAGTGAGTGCCCACCTTCCTCCTGAACCATACCAGGCCACATACCCTCAACATTGGGTGGGTGCTTCAGGGCAGGGACGCTCTGCCCTCCCAAAAGCACCTTGTCCCCATGTTGATGGGGACAGGGGTCCCTTCCCCACAACCCTGGGCATTGTAGTGTAGTGTAAAAAATCACTTGAAGATATTTTTGACAAAACAAAAATAAAGAACAATATCCCCCTGATGTAGATCCATCGATGATCCAATCACAATACTCGCTGTCATCGCTGACTCAAAGAAAAAACAAAGCTCTCCTCCTGCTGTCTGACAGCTCCGCCACCTCCCACTTCTAAATAAACTAAGGAGCGCTACCACCCTGTGACATCACTGGGTGGCCTTGCCCTCTTGTGACGTCACCAATACAACATGCCCCGGTCAGTGACGTCACCAATACAACATGCCCCGGTCAGTGACGTCACCAATACAACATGCCCCGGTCAGTGACATCACCGAGTGGCACCGTCCCTTAGTATATTTAGTGGCAGGAGGCAGCAGAGCTGTCAGACAGGGGGGAGTCTTCATTGGGAGCAGAGCTTTTCTTTCCGAGTCAGCGGTGACAGCGATCATCGTGATTGATGATGGATCTACACCGGGGGGACATTTTGCTTTAGTTTTGCTTTTTTAATAAAGGACTTGTCAAAAACTGCCTGCTGTCTTTAACAGAATACTTTTTGGGGGTGAATAATTAGGGGTACCATGTACCCCATACTCATTCACATGGGGTGAGGGATCTGAGGGCCTCCTTGTTATATTTTGTAAGTCCTCTGCCTGCAAACCCCCACAGCCACTAGCCTGGGTTGTGGGGAAAAATCGCTTGTCCCCATCAACATGGACAAGGTGCTCTGGGGGAGCAAAGCCCCCCTGCCCCAGAGCATCCACTGCATGTTAAGGGCACGTGGCCTGGTATGTTTCAGGAGGGGGGGTCGCTTGCTCATTCCCCCCATTCCTGACCTGCTGGGCTGCATGCTCAGATAGGGGTCTGGTATGTATTTCTTTCATTTTGGCAAGGGGTCCCCCTCAAAATCCATACTAGACCCCCCAAAGGGGGGGGACCCCACGCCATTTTCTTAATATTTCATTGCCGGTAATTCTTTTTTTTAGATTTATTGGTTGGTTAGGATGCAGCGGCCGCTCGCTCCCTAACAACCATGTTGTTTACTGGTTGTTAAGGATGCCAGCGGCCGCCCACTCTTTACCAAGCAGTACACATTTCCTGAATGCCGCATGTCTCCACCACTAATTAATGACCGCATGCATTTCATTCTTTATTTCCTTCTGTGAATGTAACGCCTGTTCATGCGGTATTTACTGAGCGTGTTCAGTGTTTGTGGTCAATACCGCAACACGGGATAGGAAATGGACAGTTTCAGGATGGCATGCGGTATTTAGGGGAAATGTACCGACATATCACATGTGATCTGCTTCTGTGAAGGGAGACAATGTGTGGATTTTGTGTGTGATGTCACAATCATAAATCTTACATTTTACAGATGATATTTTCTCTCATTTCCTTGATTTAGAGTGGAGATCCAATCGATATAGAATTTGAGGTGAAAGCAGAAGAAGAAGAGGCGTATGTGAGGGATGATCAGCAGTCTATGGAGGAGGATGGAATAACGGGGACATTTATAGAGGAGGACACTCCTACAGAGATCAGCACAGGTGGGTCATGAACACTAAATCCATTCCTCCACCCATACTGCTCACTGATTGGTCCAGAGTAGGGCGGGGACTGGGTGATATCAGCCTGTAATCCCCTGGTCACTTTCCTGAGCTGTGTTCCCCGTCCTGTATTCCTGGATTTCTCTCGGATAATCTTCCTTCTCTGTGCTGCAGACACAATTTATGTATCTAGACTGGATTTATGGGGATTCTGGGGTTCAGCTGGCAGCAAAATGTAGATTTTCAGCACAGGAGAGAATCTAACTAGGCCCCTGGGGCATATGGTTTGAGTCTCCTTCCCCATGCCCGGGTCTAGTAAGATCTCTGACCGTACAATTCTCCCAGGGTTCCTTGCTCTGTGGTGTGCTGGCTGTGCCGGGTGGAGGGATATGTCTGTAGTGTCTCAGACCCAAGTCACTGAGTGCAGTCTCAGGAGATGGGAGGCAGCGGTGTGGGATCTCTGCAACTTGTCTACAGTAAACATTTAATCTTCCACTGATTACTGAATACAAATATTATAAATTATACAGTGCAGGGGTCAGTACTCATATTGCACTTTGCATACTTCTGACCCCTGCACTATATACTCTGTTGTACATTACATAGTCCTGACCTCTGCACTATATACTCTATGTTGTACATTACATACCCCTGACCCCTGCAGTCCAGTCTTCATCTTGGTTGTTCTCCCCCCATCCTCACTCTCTGACCTCTGGTGGGGCTCAGCCCCGCTGTTCTTCATGACTAAATCATGGACTAAATAAGGAAGTGCAGTACTTCTTGTGTTGGGAAGATGGCGATGAGTGATAGAGGGGGTGGCGACCCTCGTCCTATAATCCCCTCATCACTGTCCCTCCTATAAAAGACAGTTCTGGTTGTTTCCTCACTCTCTGACTAAGGTCCATGAATAAAGAACTGACCTGGTAGGAGATCAGAGGAGCCATTTCCTAGTTCCCTTGAGGGTGGAATTGTAAGCTGCTCAGAGACCAAGCTGCCTGGTGTGGGCGGAGTCCTGGTTTGGGGGAACCAATCAGCTCCTGTCTAGTAATCCTCTTTGTCTTTGTATTTTAGTCCATGGCCGGGAGATGAGGAAAACCTCCGAGGATTGTCTCACTTTGTCTCCAGACTGGAAAGTAGAAGATGAGGACATCACACAGTATAGTCCAGGAAAAATCCCGGCTCCCTCCAATGTCCATCCGGCACCACCCAGTGTAGATGGACCATCGGATTCCTCGTATCCTGAGGAACCTCAGACTGTGCGGGACCGGGCCGGCCTTCCAAAAGGGAAGACGCTCTCCTGTGCTGAGTGCGGGAAGAGGTTCTATTATAAATCCCATCTTAATGAGCATAACAGATCTCACACAGGTGAAAAACCATACTCCTGTCCTGAGTGCGGGAAATGTTTTTCACAAAAGTCTAATCTTAAAACACATCAAAGGCGTCACACAGCTGAGAAGCCATATTCCTGTCCTGAGTGCGGGAAGGGTTTCCATTATAAATCGAAACTAAATGAGCATAAAAGATCTCACACAGGGGAGAAGAAACATTCTTGCCCTGAAGATGACAACATCACACAGTATAGTCCAAGAAAAAATCCGGTTCCCTCCAATGTCCATCCGACACCCCCCAGTGTAGATGGACCATCGGATTCCTCGTATCCTGAGGAATCTCAGACTGTGCGGGATCGGGCCAGCCTTCCAACAAGAAAGAGCTTCTCCTGTACTGAGTGCGGGAAATGTTTCAGTTCTACATCCAATCTTAATGTGCATAAAAGATCTCACACGGGGGAGAAACCGTATTCCTGTCCTGAGTGCGGGAAATGTTTTTCACAGAAGGCCAATCTTTACAATCATCAGAGATCTCACACGGGTGAGAAGCCGTATTCCTGTCCTGAGTGCGGGAAATATTTTTCAGAAAAGTCCAATCTTTACAAACATCAGAGATCTCACACTGGTGAGAAGCCGTATTCCTGTCCTGAGTGCGGGAAATGTTTTTCACGGAAGTCACATCTTTCCAAACATCAGAGATCTTATGCAGGGGAGAAGATGTATTCCTGTCTTGAGTGTGGGAAATGTTTTTTACGGAAGTTGCATCTTTCCACACATCAGAGATCTCACACAGGGAGAAAGCTATATTCCTGTCCTGAGTGTGGGAAATGCTTTTCACAGAAGTCAAGTCTTCACACACATCAGAGATCTCACATTGTGGAGAAGCTGTAATCCTGTCCTGAGTGCGGGAAATGTTTTTCACGGAAGTTGCATCTTTTCAAACATCAGAGATTTCACACAGGGGAGAAGGTAATGCCAGAAACATCATGGGATGCAGAGGGAGTTCAGAGTCAGACAGCAAGGCCCATGAGAGAATGATATTCAGGGGTCATTCGGAAGAGGGTCCAGCAGGACCACGTGTGGGAAAATTTAGTTGGGTTGTCCTGAGATGAAACAATCAACTGTTCCATCTCAGCAATTCTACATAGACGTATGAGCCAATCTCGCACTGTGGGGGGGTGAACAGACCCCCAGAAGACCGGTAGGCAAAGTTTAGCCACATTGAGCATATGCATAGCCAGAGATTTGAAATATAGACGTTTGGTAAACGTAGAGTGGTGGAGGAGTTGGGCCGGAGAGAACTCAATATCAAGGGTAGATACCGAGGAAGTAATCCCATGTACCTCCTGCCAAAAGGGCTGAACCATAGGGCAGTCCCACCAAATATGAAGAAGAGATCCAACAGGAGCCCCACATCTCCAGCAAGTGCTAGGTTTAGATGGATAAAAATGATGGATTCTAGAAGGTGTATTGTACCAACGTGTCGCCAACTTGTATCTGTTTTCTTGAGTCGAAACATTCAAGGAGCACTTATGAGAAAAGGTAAAGATCTGATCCCATTCAGAGGAAGAAAAGTCAATGTTTAAGTCTCTTTTCCATGCTTGGCAGGTCGGAAGAGAGTCAGAGGTTCTATCACCAAGAAGGAGCAGATATGTACATGACACTAGATGCCTCCATGTCTCGGCCTTTGAACAGATTAACTCAAAAGAGGTGAGAGGGCGGACCCATTTATGGCGATATGCGGGAGAGAGAAGAAAGTGCCTAATTTGAAGATAAGCCCGGAAGGGGAAGGAGTGATCTCCCATAATACTTGTCAAGGAAGAACAAGACTTCAGCTGACCTTTGTGACAAAAATGGTTCGCCAATACTTGACTATGTGGCCAGTGTGCTGATGGAAAGGACTTGTGCATACCTAGAGGAAAGACTGGATTGAGGCGGAGAGAAGTTAGTGGGTTGGGGGCGTCCGAATTGGAGGCTGATTTACAGGCTAAACGGAAGATTCTAAGGGAAAGTCCGATAATTGGATGTAGGAGGAGGTCTTGAGGAATGTGTTTGGTCAGGATCCACAGGATCGATGCTAAGTGGGAGGAGGAGTAGGAGTGTTCTAGTTGGACCCACGCTTTGGTGGTAGAATGAATATTCCAAATGATTATCCTAGTGAGATGGCAGGCCCAATGATAAAGTTGTAGGTCTGGTAGTCCAATCTCTCCTTTGGATTTGGGGAGCACAAGTTGAGAGAAAGCTAGGCGTGGGTGCTTGTGATTCCAGAGAAAGAGAGAGCACAATCGTCTGCATGAGACAAAAAAGGCGGGTGGTAGATGGATAGGTAAGGTTTGAAATAGGTAGAGGAGGCGCGGGAGGATATTCATTTTTAGTATTGCCGCCCTACCTAACCAGGAGAAGCATGGGCGATGCCACCTAGTTAGGTCTGCTCGGATGGCACCAAGGATTGGAAGGAAATTTTTGACGTAAAGATCAGAGAGGTTACTCGTAAGCTGTATTCCCAGATAGGTAAGGGAGTTCCTTTCCCATCGAAATGGAAACTGTGACTGACAAAAGGAAAACAGGTCTGGAGGAAGAGTAATGTTTAAGGCATAGGATTTGGAATGATTCATTTTAAGATTCGAAATGTATTGAAAAAAGGACAAATCTTTAAGCAGGTTGGGCAAGGTAATCCGAGGCTCCGTCAGAAACAAACGAATGTCGTCTGCGTAAGCAGCAAGTTTGTATTCCTTATTCACCACAGAACTACCCCTGATATCCGGGTTCAAGCGGAGTTTACGAAGCAATGGCTCTAATGAAATTACAAAAAGAAGTGGGGAGAGAGGGCAACCTTGACGCATTCCATTCCCGAGAGGGAAGGGGTGGGACAAATGCCTATTCACACGGACTTGTGCCTTTGGACCAGAGTATAGTGCCATAATAAAATTGAGCATAATGTCCCATAATCCAATCACCTGTAGGGATGCCCATAAGTAATCCCAGGACACCCTATCAAATATCTTCTCGGCATCTAGGGAAAGAAAAAATCTGGGACTGTGAGAGTTATGAAGTCGGTGGAGAAGGTTGAGGGCCTTGATGGTGTTGTCCCTCCCTTCCCTACCTGGGATGAAGCCCACTTGGTCAAGATCAATCAGAGAGGGTAACAAGGGAAGGAGACGGGTGGCTAAAATCTTTGCATATATTTTATTGTCCACATTTAAAAGAGAAATGGGCCTATAATTGGTAACCAACATCACATCTTTACCTTCTTTGGGAATAACAGTAATATAGGCCTCCAAAAGACGATGATGTTGCGTGGGGGTTGAAGAGAAGGTGTTGAAGGCAGAGAGGAAGAGCCCACTCAGAATATCTATAAACTCCTTGTAATATGCTACTAAAAAACCATCGGGGCCCGGGCTTTTACCAGGTTTCATTTGCTTGACAGCTCGGGAGAGTTCCTCTACCGTGATGTGATGTTCCAAATCCTGAACAGTATCTTCAGGTAAAGCGGAAGGGCTATAGAGGTGAAGAAAGTCAGAGACCAAGGTGGCTTTAGCCTTTTTGGCCTTGGAAGGGCGACGTTCCGGAGGAGGATTGTATAATGTTTTGTAGTATTGCTCAAAGTGAGATGCTATATCTGCATTTGAAGTAGCCAGAGAGCCATCCGAGCCCCTAATCTTAGGGACCGTTAAACTTGACTTTTCCGTCTGGAGGGATCTGGCCTAGAATCTCCCGCTTTTGTTTTCAAACTCATAAAAAAGTTTTTGAGACAAAATGAATCTGCGTTTAACTCCCCCAACATATTATTAGTGTACTATGTGAGGGGTGGTGTCATACAAATACCGGAGATCACACCCCCCCAACATATTATTAGTGTACTATGTGAGGGGCGGTGTCATACAAATACCGGAGATCACCCCCCCCCAACATATTATTAGTGTGCTATGTGAGGGGCGGTGTCATACAAATACCGGAGATCACCCCCCCCCAACATATTATTGGTGTACTATGTGAGGGGCGGTGTCATACAAATACCGGAGATCACACCCCCAACATATTATTAGTGTACTATGTGAGGGGCGGTGTCATACAAATACCGGAGATCACCCCCCCCAACATATTATTAGTGTGCTATGTGAGGGGCGGTGTCATACAAATACCGGAGATCACACCCCCCCAACATATTATTAGTGTACTATGTGAGGGGCGGTGTCATACAAATACCGGAGATCACCCCCCCCCAACATATTATTAGTGTACTATGTGAGGGGTGGTGTCATACAAATACCGGAGATCACACCCCCCCAACATATTATTAGCATGCTATGTGAGGGGCGGTGTCATACAATTACCGGAGATCACACCCCCAACATATTATTAGTGTACTATGTGAGGGGCGGTGTCATACAAATACCGGAGATCACACCCCCAACATATTATTAGTGTACTATGTGAGGGGCGGTGTCATACAAATACCGGAGATCACACCCCCAACATATTATTAGTGTACTATGTGAGGGGCGGTGTCATACAAATACCGGAGATCACACCCCCAACATATTATTAGTGTGCTATGTGAGGGGCGGTGTCATACAAATACCGGAGATCACCCCCCCCCAACGTATTATTAGTGTACTATGTGAGGGGCGGTGTCATACAAATACCGGAGATCACACCCCCCCAACATATTATTAGTGTGCTATGTGAGGGGGGGTGTCATACAAATACCGGAGATGACACTCATACATTTATGAGTTGAAGAACGTAAATTAAATAAAACCATATCATTAATCCAACCATTGATAGAAAACCCAAAATTCCTCATTCAGCCTTTAGATGGCGCTAAGTATCATAGTAATCAGCGCCACCTAGTGTACAAGGGCAACATGTTTCATTTGAAATCAATGGGAAATATTCATCCAGCTCAGCAAATAGACTCCTAACATTCACCATTCCCCATTCACACAGGAGGAATGGACATGAACTCTCACTGAGGGAATTGCTATACAAACATTCTATGAATAGACCCCCAAATGTCAGGAGACGTTTCTATAAAGACGGGAAGTATGGAGCAGAGAAATGAAGAGACCTCCCAGCAATGTTATTACCAGGCTGCAGCTAGGGGGAGCTCTAATGTCACCCCAGCAGAGTGGTCCCATCTAGCCCACATTAACCCTCTCACTGCCAGAGCTGTTTCTGCATGATTTTGCACACATGGGAAAATGCAGATTTTGGTCCTGAAGATGAGATAAACCCCCAAACATCTATTCTGTGACATCAGAGGCCCTGGAGAATAAAATGGTGGTGATTGTTAAGGTGTTCCCCGTACACAGATTCCCCTTCATATCCACCTTTATTTCCTCCTTTCCCCCATTTTCTATGTTGGGATCTTTTCTACAATACTTTGTTATAATAATGGAACACGTTGTGTATTGTATTGTACACCAATAATAATGACTCCGCCCCCACATTCCAGACAAGGGATCTTCCTGACCAATCAGATTCCTTCCTTTATTTCCTGATTCTATGATTACAATCTTGTTAAAAATATAATTACAATAAAAAGTTTATTGAATGAAAAAACAAAATTGTGTTGTGAGTGACAAACGTCTTCATCATAAATTGTTCATAGATGACACATTGAGAGCCTTCCCAGGTCATCAGCATAGAGTGCAGTGGTCAGGAGTATGTCATATACAGCCCTGTGTATAGAGTGCAGTGGTCAGGAGTATGTCATATACAGCCCTGTGTATAGAGTGCAGTGGTCAGGAGTATATCATATACAGCCCTGTGTATAGAGTGCAGTGTGTCAGGAGTATGTCATATACAGCCCTGTGTATAGAGTGCAGTGGTCAGGAGTATATCATATACAGCCCTGTGTATAGAGTGCAGTGTGTCAGGAGTATGTCATATACAGCCCTGTGTATAGAGTGCAGTGGTCAGGAAAATGTCATATACAGCCCTGTGTATAGAGCGCAGTGGTCAGGAGTATGTCATATACAGCCCTGTGTACAGAGCACAGTGGTCAGGAGTATGTCATATACAGCCCTGTGTATAGAGTACAGTGGTCAGGAGTATGTCATATACAGCCCTGTGTACAGAGTGCAGTGGTCAGGAACATGTCATATACAGCCCTGTGTACTCACCCAATCAGCTGCTTTCTTCATTTAGAGGTAGGTGATCAGGGGGCGGGTCTGTGACATCATCCTCTTCTAAGCCCCTCCAATCTGACCGTGCCCATTACTCTCCATGGCATGCCGAGCAGAACTTGGTTTTCATGTGTCTGCGTTGGGCTGATTTGTGGTCACCATGGATTGAATTATTAGGTGTAAACCAGGCAGATGGCTTGTTCTGGGGATTGTCAGTGATCACATGTCCTGTTATATGGATTCAATATCCATCACTCAAACAGGGGCACCCACTACCCACCAAGGACTGCAAACCACCAAGGACCCTAGGCTACTATCCCACCTGGGATTGCAAGTCCATCACCCCTCCAGGGACTACCAGCCCACCACCCTGCCCTCCAGCACGCTATCCCTCTGGAGAAATTCCGGCGACCCAACACCTCCTGACGCCGGGCCCTCATCCCGAAGCTGTGCACTCAACACCTCCCGACGCCGGGCCTCCAGCGCCCCTGATGTGGGGGGCCTACAACACCTCCAATCACCATGTCCCACGGCTCATCCACCACTATGCCCACCGACGCCATGCCACAACACCCACGAACGCTGGCCTACAGCACCCACAGACTGCAACCAGCCAGCTGCCCACCACTCCCTCTCCCCTCCTACGATTGGACACCGATGAACTCCATCATGGCATAACGGACTCTCCCCATCCTCATGTCCTGACCGAAGCCTCCCTCCTATCTGACCCGATCAGCATTCTGCCCACCCTAACATGCCACCTGCACTCCTCCTCCTCGTTCTCTCCTCCATCCCCAAACTTGCCTCCCTCTACCCCCCTACTCCCCCAAAACAGCTCTACATCGCACCCTCACTTCTTTCCTCCCCCCTCTATGGCTCTCACCACCTCCTCCTAATACTCCACTCCCCCACCGACCCACATGCCACCACCAACAGACCCACGCGCTCCTGCACCTCCCGTTCCCATGCCACCTTCCTCACCCTCCTCCTTCTCCTAACCGCCAGTGACATCTCCCCGAACCCTAACCCTCCATCTCCCCACTCCCCCATCCGGCACCCCCCTACTCACGCCAAAAACCGCAACCCTCTCAATCTCATATCTGTCCCCCTCCTCCCCACATCCACCCCTCCCCTCTCGGTTGCACTCCTGAACACCCGTTCGGTTTGCAACAAGCTCACCGCCATCCATGACCTCTTTGTCTCCCACTCCCTCACCCTCCTAGCGGTCACTGAAACCTGGATCCCAGCCACTGACTCCGCCTCCCCTGCGGCCCTCTCCTATGGAGGCCTCGTCTGGACCCACTCACCCAGACCAAGCGGACGCAGAGGCGGAGGGGTCGGTATGCTCCTACCACCGCTGATCACCTTCCAGGTCCTCCCTAACCCCCCCCTCCCTATCCTTCTCATTTGAGGCCCACTGCATCTGGCTCTTCTCTCCCACCCCCCTAAGGATTGCAGTAATCTATCAGCCTCCTGGTTCCGCATCCCCCTTCCTAGACGACTTTGCCGCCTGACTTCCCTTCTTCCTCTCCTCTGAGCTACCGACCATCATTCTAGGCGACTTCAAAATCCCGATCAACGCCAACAGCCCAGCGACTTCCCAACTCCTCCTCCTAACCTCCTCCTTCGCACTCACACAGCACACTCAGTCCTCCACCCACTCCAACAGAAACACCCTGGACCTCATTTTCTCCCACCTCTGCACCCCCCACGACTTCACTAATTCCCCCTTCTCCCTCTCTGACCACCACCTCCTCACATTCTCCATCTCCCCCTCCCTCAACTCCCCCCCCGAAGCGTCTAACCATCACCCGCAACCTCCTCAATCTGGACCCGACCCATCTCCACAGCTTCAACCCTGGCAAAATGACCACACAAAATGTCTCAAACGACGCAGTCGCGCACTGGAGTGCTTATGGCGCAAAACCAGATCACTCACGCGTTCTCCCTCTATAAAGCCGCCTACCTCGCCTACACCACCTCCCTCCACGCCGCCAAGCAAGCCTATTTCATAACCCTTATCAACACCCTCTCCACCTGTCCTCGCCGGCTCTTCTCCACTTTCAAATCCCTGCTCTCTCCCCCCCACCCCCACCCAGCACCTCACTCACCGCCCACGAGATTGCCAATCACTTCCAAAACAAGATTGTCGCAATCCGTAAGGACATTGTCAACTCGCAATCCACATCTCCACCCAGCCTCCCGCCCTTCTTCAACACCTCAACCGTCCCCTCCCCCGACCTCATGGCCACACTACCCCCCACTATACCTAATGCCCCGCACATCATCACCTCCCTAACACTTCGCTCCCTCAGCCCAACTACCCCCGAGGAGGTCTCTAAGGTCTTCACTGAAGCCCGCCCTACCACCTGCCCCCTGGACCCTGTCCCCTCACAGCTCCTCCAGTCACCCCCCCTCCATCATTCGCTCCCTCACCCACATCTTCAATCTCTCCCTCTCCACTGGCACCTTCCCCTCCCTTCTAAAGCACACACACATCACCCCCATACTCAAAAAACCCTCCCTTGACCCCACCAACCTTAGACCCATATCCTTGTTGCCCTTCACTTCCAAGCTCCTTGAGCGCCTGGTCTACAATCGCCTAAGCGCCCACCTCACTGATAACAACCTCCTTGACCCCCTATAGTCCGGCTACTGCCCCCTGCACTCCACCGAAACCGCCCTACTTAAAATCACCAATGACCTGCTAACTGCCAAAGCCAATGGCCACTATTCTATCCTCCTGCTCCTCAACCTCTCTGCAGCCTTCAACACTGTTGACCACCCCCTCCTCCTTGCCAAACTGCACTCCCTTGGCATCAAGGACGCTGCTCTCTCCTGGTTCTCCTCCTACCTTTCCCAACGCTCCTTCAGCGTCACCTACAACACTGCCACCTCCCCCTCCCTCCCCCTCTCTGTCAGGGTCCCCCAGGGCTCTGTCCTCGGGCCCCTCCTCTTCTCCATCTATACCTCCTCCCTTGGCAAACTTATTCACTCCCACGGCTTCAATTACCACCTCTATGCCGACGACACCCAAATTTACCTCTCCACCCCCCACCTCACCCCCTCACTCTCCACCCGCATTGCCCACCTCCTAAACAACATATCAGACTGGATGTCGCTCCACTTCCTCAAACTTAACCTATCCAAAACCGAGCTCCTGGTCTTCCCCCCACCCCGTGCCCCCCCATCTTCTCCATCACTACAAACAACGCCACCATCTCTCCCACCTCACACGCCAAAGTCCTGGGTGTCACCCTGGACTCCCCCCTCTCCTTCCTACCCCACATCCAACTGCTATCTAGATCTTGCAGACTCCACCTCCGCAACACCTCCAAGATACGCACATTCCTCACCCCAGACACCACCAAACAACTCGTACACTCCCTCATCATCTCACGCCTGGACTACTGCAACTCCCTTCTCACTGGCCTACCCAAACGAGCGCTATCCCCACTCCAGTCTATCCTGAACTCAGCGGCCAGACTCATCCACCTCACCAACCGCTCCACATCTGCCTCCCCCCTCTGCCAATCCCTTCATTGGCTCCCAGTTGCGCAACGCATCAAATTCAAACTGCTAACTCTGACCTACAAAGCCATTCACAATGCCGCCCCAAACTACATAACCGACCTGATACCCAAATACTACCCTACCGCTCCTCACAGGACCTCCTACTCTCTAGCTCCCTGGTCTCCTCCTCCCACGCCCGATTGCAGGACTTCTCCAGGCCTTCCCCCATCCTCTGGAACTCTCCACCCCAATCCATCAGACTGTCGCCTACCCTCCTCACCTTCAGGCGCACCCTGAAAACCCTCCTCTTCAGGGAAGCCTACCCCATTCTCACCTAACACCCGACCTCACCTAACAACTAACCTCCTCCACTCCTCCCACCACTCCATCCCCCACAGCCATCTCCTCCTGTGCCACCTTCCCCTCCCTCCTAGATTGTAAGCTCCAAAGAGCAGGGCCCTCGATCCCCTCATGTATTGTACTGTTACTGTCTTGTCTCATGTCCTGTCCCCCTTGCTACTGTACAGCGCTGAGCACACCCTTTGGCGCTATATAAATACTGTATAATAATAATCCTAACAGGAGTTCTGTCATTTTTCAGGATGTCAGTAAAAACATGTCCTCCGTCAGTAAATGTTCATGTTGTGTCAGTAATAAAAGTCCCGGAGGGTTGGGAACCCTGCAAGGGGGGCAGAGATATGTGACTGCCTAGTCCAGCCTTTCTCAGCCAGGGTTCCTCCAAAGGGTTCTAGGGCTTCCTTGTCACTTCATTGGGCTGTATATGGAAGTGTCACCGACCAGCCGTTTCTGGATACACAGCTTTGTCATCATTGCACACACACACACCATTTTGTTTTTGTTCAATACATTTTTATTAGAATTTCACTTTTAACAAAATTGCAGAAAAAAAACATTCAGGAAATAGTAAACGAAGAAATCCGATTGTTCAGGAAGATCCCAGATGTAGAAAAGATCCCAACATAGAAAATGGGGGAAAGGAGGAAATAAAGGCGGATATGAAGGGGAGTCTGTGTACGGGGAACACCTTAACAATCACCACCATTTTATTCTCCAGGGCCTCTGATGTCACAGAATAGATGTTTGGGGGTTTATCTCATCTTCAGGACCAAAATCTGCATTTTCCCATGTGTGCAAAATCATGCAGAAACAGCTCTGGCAGTGAGAGGGTTAATGTGGGCTAGATGGGATCACTCTGCTGGGGCGACATTAGAGCTCCCCCTAGCTGCAGCCTGGTAATAACATTGCCCTCCATCTATTGGACATAATGGGGGATTTTTCCTGAAATACGGCAATCAATAACAGCAGCACAATACCACATTATGGCCACTAGATGGAGCCAAAGGAATCAGAGTATGAAATAAAGTATGCCCAATATTCGTCATGGCCGGGCGAATGTCACTCACATTCTTCAAACTTTTTTTTTTTTCTTTTACTAAACCTCTAAGTGTTTGTGAAAGCTTCCACCATAAATATACTCAGCCAATGAAAGGCGATGACTCCATATTTATTACAGGTACTTCTATAGCACTGTCCATTTATACATAAATTGTTCATTCCCATCAGTCCCCGCCCCCGAGGAGCGTACAATGTAAGGTCCCTAACTCACATTCATACATACACATACTAGGGGACAATAAAGACAGGAGCCAATAAACCTACCAGCATGTCTTTGGCATGTGGGAAGAAACCGGAGTACCTGGAGGAGACCCATGCAGGCACAGGGAGAACATGCAAACTCCAGGCAGGTGGTGCCATGGTTGGGATTCAAACTAATGACCCGAGTACTGCCAGGCAAAAGGGCTAACCACTGAGCTGCTATCAATAGCCAACCCGGTCCCACACTTCATCCATGTCTTTGGGGACCTCTGATCTCCTTATCAACTGTTTCTTCCATGATGAAGATCAGCCATGGAGTATATCTGAGGTGTATATCAGGGTGTGCTTCTTCCCCACATGAGAGCTGGGATGTCCAGCAACATTCATCTAGAAGACATTTCCTGCACTCAGGGCACTAATACACCTCCAGGATTGTGTGGGACCCCTGATGTACAGGAAGACAGGACAGTGAGGAACATTTCCCTCACTCAGGACAGGAAAGTGGCTTCTCCCTCGTGTGACATCTCTGATGTTTGTAAAGATTGGACTTCACTGAAAAACATTTCCCACACTCACAACAGGCATACGGCTTCTCCCCCGTGTGAGATCTCTGATGTGTGTAAAGATTGGATTTCTGTGAAAAACATTTCCCACACTCAGGACAAGCATATGGCTTCTCCCCCGTGTGAGATCTTTGATGTGCGTGAAGATTAGACTTCTCTGAAAAACATTTCCCACATTCAGGACAGGAAAATGGTTTCTCCCCCGTGTGCAATCTCTGATGAATACGAAGACTGGACTTATCAGAAAAACATTTCCCGCACTCAGAACAGGAAAGTGGCTTCTCCCCTGTGTGAGTTCTCTGATGACTGTAAACATGGAACCTCAGTGAAAAACATTTCCCGCACTCAGGACAGGCATATGGCTTCTCCCCCGTGTGAAATCTCTGATGTCTGTAAAGACTGGACTTGTCTGAAAAACATTTCCCACACTCTGCACAGGAATATGGCTTTTCCCCTGTGTGAGATCTCTGATGTCTGTAAAGATCAGACTTCTCTGAGAAACATTTTCTACACTTAGGACAGATATAAGGTCTTTTCCCTGTGTGAGATCTTTGATGCTTAACAAGATCTGATTTTGCTACAAAACATTTCCCACACTCAGGACAAGAAAATGGCTTCTCCCCCTTGTGAGATCTCTGATGTCTGGAAAGATTGCACTTCTGTGAAAAACATTTCCCGCACTCAGGACAGGAATGTGGCTTCTCTCCTGTGTGAGATGTTTTATGCTCATTAAGACGACATTTAAAACGGAAACATTTCCCGCACTCAGGACAGGAATACGGCTTCTCCCCCCTGTGAGTTCTTTTATGCACATTAAGATGGGATTTATAACAGAAACATTTCCCGCACTCAGGACAGGAGAAGTTCTTCCCTGTTGGAAGGGCGGCCCGGTCCCACACAGTCTGAGGTTCCTCAGGATACGAGGAATCCGATGGTCCATCTACACTGGGTGGTGCCGGATGGACATTGGAGGGAGCCGGGTTTTCTCCTGGTCTATACTGTGTGATGTCCTCATCTTCTACTTTCCAGTCTGGAGACAAAGTGAGACAATCCTCGGAGGTTTTCCTCATCTCCCGGCCATGGACTAAAATACAAAGAGGATTACTAGACAGGAGCTGATTGGTTCCCCCAAACCAGGACTCCGCCCACATCAGGCAGCTTGGTCTCTGAGGAGCTTACAATTCCACCCTCAAGGGAACTAGGAAATGGCTCCTCTGATCTCCTACCAGGTCATTTCTTTATTCATGGACCTTAGTCAGAGAGTGAGGAAACAACCAGAACTGTCTTTTATAGGAGGGACAGTGATGAGGGGATTATAGGACGAGGGTCCCCACCCCCTCTATCACTCATCGCCATCTTCCCAACACAAGAAGTACTGCACTTCCTTATTTAGTCCATGATTTAGTCATGAAGAACAGCGGGGCTGAGCCCCACCAGAGGTCAGAGAGTGAGGATGGGGGGAGAACAACCAAGATGAAGACTGGACTGATCCTGAAGACCACCATCATTGGGGTATTGACTCCTCCCTCATTATCACTTTCTGTTTAAGGGTCCAAAGTTGGAGGATGTTATCACATTATTATCACCATGTAAAAGTCTGTGCTCCAATCACATCATCCGATATAAAATGTCCAGCTGGGAGGAAAAGGGTGGAAAATAATTAAGGCCTAAAGTGAAGGAAATGTGTATTTGCTCCCCTGCTGATGCTGAATGTTCGCCCCTCACACAGAAATGATCGGTCTAACAATGGAATGTTCGGTGTAACACTGAGAGACAGAATACAACAACAAATTCAGCAGAAATGCGTCTAACAAATGATGACGGATCTGCATGTTCATGAGGGAAAGAAGGATTTGATCCCCTTCACAAAACATGACTTAGTACTTGGTGGCAAATCCCTTGTTGGCAATCACAAAGGTCAGACGTTTCCTGGAGTTGGCCCCCAGGTTTGCACACATCTCAGGAGGGATTTTGGCCCACTCCTCTTGGCAGATCCTCTCCAAGTCATTAAGGTTTGGTGGCTGACATTTGGTAACTCAAACTTTCAGCTCCCTCCACAGATTTTCAATCGGATGAAGGTCTGGAGACTGGCTAGGCCACTCCAGGGCCTTAATGTGCTTCTTCTTGAGCCGCTCCTTTGTTGCCTTGGCCGTGTGTTTTGGGTCATTGTCATGCTGGAACACCCATCCACCACCCATTTTCAGTGCCCTGGCTGAGGGAAGAAGGTTCTCACCCAAGATTAGACGGTACATTGCCCCGTCCATCATCCCTTTGATGCGGTGCAGTTGTCCTGTCCCCTTAGCAGAAACCCCCCACCCAAAGCAGAATGTTTCCACCACCACGTTTCACAGTTGGGATGGTGTTCTTGGGGTCATAGGCAGCATTCCTCCTCCTCCAAACACGGCGAGTTGAGTTGATGCCAAAGAGCTGGATTTTGGTCTCATCTGACCACAACACTTCCCACCAGTCCTCCTCTGCATCATTCAGATGTTCAGTGGCAGACTTCAGACGGGCCTGGACATGGGCTTTCTTGAGCAGAGGGACCTTGCGGGCACTGCAGGATTTCAGTCCTTGTCGGCGTAGTGTGTTACCAATTGTTTTCTTGGTGACGGTGGTCCCAGCTGCCTGGAGATCATTGACAAGATCCTCACGTGTAGTTCTGGGATGATTCCTCACTGTTCTCATGATCATTGACACCCCACGAGGTGAGATCTTGCATGGTGCACCAGACCTAGGGAGACTGACACTTGTTTTGTGTTTCTTCCATTTGTGAATGATTGCCCCAACTGTTGTCACCTTCTCACCAAGCTGCTTGGCCATAGTTTGGTAGCCCAGTCCAGACTTGTGTAGGTCTACCATCTTGTCCCTGACATCCTTGGACAGCTCTTTGGACTTTGCCATGGTGGAGAGTTTGGAATCTGATGATTTGATTTCTCCTGTGGACAGGTGTCTTTTATACAGGTAACACAATGAGATTAGCAGCACTCCCTTTAAGAGACTGCTTCTAATCTCAGCTTGTTACCTGTATGAGAGACACCTGGGAGCAAGAAATCCTGCTGAATGATAGGGGATCAAATCCTTCTTTCCCTCATGAACATGCAGATCCGTCATCATTTGTTAGACGCATTTCTGCTGAATTTGTTGTTGTATTCTGTCTCTCAGTGTTACACCGAACATTCCATTGTTAGACCGATCATTTCTGTGTGAGGGGTGAACATTCCATTGTTAGACCGATCATTTCTGTGTGAGGGGCGAACATTCAGCATCAGCCGGGGAGCAAATATGCATTTCCTTCACTATATGTAATGTACAACTTACCATATAGGATACAAAAGTTAGGACTAAACAGTATTAGTTTTAATTTTTCAGGATTTCTTCTATATTCATCTGGTGATCTAGCCAGTAAATCTGTTTTATAAAAACTCTACAGCAGAATGTATCAGTTCCAGGGATGAGGCAGACCATTTACCACTGACAGGGGGCTTACAATGATCAGCTTTTATTTATTCATGTAAAACTTTTAACCCAAAAGGAAAAAATTCTGTTTGATGAAACTGATTATGAAGTGTGAGCTGGAGTTTGGCTTCAATTAGTTACTGTTTTTAAATCTGCTAATACATCTAACACTCCCCTCCCCCAGACTGACTGCTGCTGTCTCCACAGTGGGGGTGCTGTGATAGGGGGTGTGTGTTTTACTGGCCAGATCACCAGGTGAAAACAGGGAAAAAAGTCAAAGAAAAGGAATGCAGCCGCCACACCCAATGATTGGTAAGCTGCAATATGGGACATTTGTGGTTTAATATCCCTTTAGTTTGGTTGGTGAAATCTCATCCTATGTCCAGTGATAGCAGTGACATCTACTGGCCACAGTGAGACATCACAAGACAACCTAAACTTAGGGAGAAACCAAGTGAAGAACTATACAATCAGCCTGAGCCAAGTACAGCCCAGCCACAAACTAAACCCACATAGTACCTCTATTCAGGACAAGGGGGGCCACACTAATAAATAGTGTAAGGATCACATCAAATTGGTGTTTAGTAATCAGAGATCACTTACAGGGGTTGTAACCCTCAGACATGGAATATGAACAAACATATCCCTCTACAGTGTGTACTTGTCTCACTCCAGAGCAATAAGAGCCATTTCTGTCTGCTGTCTCCTTCCTCTGCGATCAGCAGCTGAGTCACTTCTGACAAGTCTTCCTGACACCAAGAGAAGAAATGTGAAAGGGGAGAAGCTCCAGCACACAGCCTGTGATTGACAGCCTCAGCTCTGTTCCTGTGTGAAAGGGGTGTGTAACTTCCCTCCAATCATCTTTCAGAGCTCACCTCACTGAGCTCTGCAGAATGTGACTTTATCTCTCTGTCTCTTTTTTCTGACTTCTCAGACAATCTGTTTACATTCTGGGCTTTGAACAGTTGTAGAGAAGATTGCTACAGATAAAAAGGTGCAACATACGTAGGATTTGTTTTATCTCTGTGTATCACCTGAGGCCAGTCACTGCACTGGGTATATGGAGGGATTACAACCACTTTAAATGTCTACTGTAGACAAGTTGCAGAGATCCCACACCGCTGCCTCCCATCTCCTGAGACTGCACTCAGTGACTTGGGTCTGAGACACTACAGACATATCCCTCCACCCGGCACAGCCAGCAGATAACAGAGCAAGGAACCCTGGGAGAAATGTTCTGTCAGAGATCTTACTAGACCCGGGCATGGGGAAGAAGTACCAAATCACACACCCCAGGTGCCTAGGTCTAGTAACGTCTATGGTGAAAATGAACATTTTGCTGCCAGCTGAACCCCAGAACCTCCATAAATCCAGTCTAGATACATAAATTGTGTCTGCAGCACAGAGAAGGAAGATTATCCGAGAGAAATCCAGGAATACAGGACGGGGAACACAGCTCAGGAAAGTGACCAGGGGATTACAGGCTGATATCACCCAGTCCCCGCCCTACTCTGGACCAATCAGTGAGCAGTATGGGTGGAGGAATGGATTTAGTGTTCATGACCCACCTGTGCTGATCTCTGTAGGAGTGTCCTCCTCTATAAATGTCCCCGTTATTCCATCCTCCTCCATAGACTGCTGATCATCCCTCACATACGCCTCTTCTTCTTCTGCTTTCACCTCAAATTCTATATCGATTGGATCTCCACTCTAAACCAAGGAAATGAGAGAAAATATCATCTGTAAAATTTAAGGTCACATACAAATTCCACATATCATCTCCACAAGTCCATGTTCTAGATGCTCAATCCCACCAACCTTGCAACAATGAGGGATGGTGTGACCTTCCTGTGTGGAATCCCGGGAATACAGAGGACGGGGACATCTCTCTGGTGGGTTCCCATGACTGGATCCATCTGTAGGAAACACACACACTGACTGAATCCATTGTTTCTATGTGTTCATCAGATGATGGGGGATCTAGGTGGATCCTCCGTACTGCTCTCTCCTTTACAATAAAGTCTCCTCTTACCCGGTGATGTGAGGGGCGGCTGATTGTCCATCATGACGTCCTTGTAGAGATCCTTGTGTCCTTCTAAATACTCCCACTCCTCCATGGAGAAATAGACAGTGACACCCTGACACCTTATAGGAACCTGACACACACAATGATACAGTCACCATCCAGACACATCCCTTGTCTGTTACTGGAGAATGTCCCAGAATTCCCGGCACCGCTCACCTCTCCTGTCAGCAGCTCAGTGATCTCTCTGGTGACTTCTAGAATCTTCTGTGTCTTCTGTCTTGTAGGGATCAGGGATGGAGGTGGGGGGATGGTGATGGGATTCTGGATTCTCGAGGATCTTGTGGTCATACGATGAGATCTCCTTCTGGTGTCATTGTCGGTAGATTTCTTCATGACTCCTGTACAGTTCTGTGTGATACAAAGATAAGTCTCACTCTCCCATAATCCCTCACTTCTATGGTCAGCTCTAGATTTATTCTCCAGGGATTGGCCACAATGTGCGGACTCAGCAAAGGACAGACATCTCCATCCAATGATACGATGACAATGGGGTCAGATTTATAGCTCCTTCTAGAAGTCATATAATAGTCACTAATGGTTTACTAGTAAGGCTCACTGACCCACCAGGAAATGTCACCCATGGATTTAGTGGTCAGTGGGCGTGGCATGCTGGTAATCATGGGTCTCTCTGATTGGACTAAAGCTGAGATTGTTCTCTTCTATAACCAATGCCGCCATCTTGTGCTATAACCAAATCTCATAGAGTCCGGACACTTTATGTATTCATAGTACTTGTGTGGATGTCGTTATTGATTACAGAACATCAGAAGACTTCAAGTGACTCTGAATCCCTCCCAGTGTACAGCCGAGTCAGAGTTAACCCCTTCATTACACTCACCTCTCCAGTCAGCAGGCTGAGGATCTCCAGGGTGAGCTTCAATATCGTCTCATTCCGGGGAAATTCCTTCCTTACAATCTTCACAAAACCCAAAGTCTGCTGATTGTCCATCATGACGTCCTTGTAGAGATCCTTGTGTCCTTCTAAATACTCCCACTCCTCCATGGAGAAATAGACAGTGACACCCTGACACCTTATAGGAACCTGACACACACAATGATACAGTCACCATCCAGACACATCCCTTGTCTGTTACTGGAGAATGTCCCAGAATTCCCGGCACCGCTCACCTCTCCTGTCAGCTGATGGACCATCATGGTGGTCAGTTCCAGAATCTTCTGCTCTTTCTCCCTCTCAGCTATCAGAGAATGAGATGGAGGCACCATGGTGAGGCTCTGGGTTCTGCTCCATCCTCCTGAGATTGGCTCCCCACTAGACTTCTTCTTTACAACATAATCCTACAGATCAGGAGAAAAATAAAACAATATCAACCACCTGACATCATCTAAATGTGTGCAAAAATAAAATGGTCTATTGACCAGAATAGACAAGAGTGATGTCATGTGACCTCCCAGAATCCTCCTCACCTCTCCGGTCAGGTCGGTGTTTTATTAATAGAGATGAGAGTGATGTCATGTGACCTCCCAGAATCCTCCTCACCTCTCCGGTCAGGTCGGTGTTTTATTAATAGAGATGAGAGTGATGTCATGTGACCTCCCAGAATCCTCACCTCTCCGGTCAGGTCTGTGTTTTATTAATAGAGATCAGAGTGATGTCATGTGACCTCCCAGAATCCTCCTCACCTCTCCGGTCAGCAGGTAGATGATCTCCAGGGTGAGGTTTAGTATCTTCTCAGTCATGTGACTCCGGTCCTCCTCCATCCTCATTGGTGCCATCATGTGATCTATACAGGTCTCCTTGTAGACGGATAACTTTGGGAAATGAAAGTAAGAATGATTTGGATGGTATTGGTCACACAATAATAGGATGTGGATGTGAGGGGGGAATAGGAGGGTTGCTGGACATTGAAGAACTACTCCCCCCATGGGAAGACATTTAGTTTGGACTGTTTAGTGTTTGATGCATATTTGAGGTCCCGGGACCCTCTTGTCTTCCAGATCAGAAATCCCCTTTTCTCTGTTGGGTTTGTTTGGTCTCTGAACTGGTTTTGATGAGTTTTAGATCTGCAGACAAGGAATTATAAATACGATCCTTCCTATGACTTGTTTGCTCTGAGGCAGTGCTGTGAGGTCAATGTCGGATCATCATGAGGTCCAGGAAGGGGAACTTGCTGACTTTTGGCCTAAGTTGCTGGAAAATCAGTCACCTGCTGAGCGACATATCAGACTGGATGTCGCTCCACTTCCTTAAACTGAACCTCTCCAAAACCGAGCTCCTAGTCTTCCCCCCAGCCTGACACCATCCCCCATTGACTTCTCTATCACATCGAATAACGCCACCATCAAACCCGCCCCGCAGGCCAGAGTACTTGGTGTAATTCTGGACTCAAACCTATTCTTCCAGCCCCAAGTCCAATCTTTAACAAACTCGTGCAGACTCCACCTCCGCAACATTGCCAAAATCCACACGTTCCTAATCCCAGAAACCACTAAACAGCTCATCCACTCCCTTATCATATCACGACTCGACTACTGCAACTCCCTCCTCACTGGCCTGCCTCGCCGCTGGCTATCCCCGCTTCAGTCCATCCTGAATACGGCTGCCAGACTCAGTCACCTTTCCAACCGCTCTGTCTCCGCCACCCCCCTCTGCCAATCCCTCCACTGGCTTCCGATTGCGCAACGGATCAAATTCAAAATCCTAACGCTGACGTACAAAGCTGTCCACCATACTGCCCCGAACTACATCACTGACCTAATATCCAAGTACCGCCCAACACGCACACTCCGCTCCTCACAAGACCTCCTTCTCTCTAGTTCCCTGGTCTCCTCCTCCCATGCCCACCTCCAGGACTTCTCCAGGGTGTCTCCCATCCGCTGGAACTCCCTGCCCCAACCCATCAGATTATCACCTACTCTCCTCTCCTTTAGGCGCACCCTGAAAACCCATCTCTTCAGGGAAGCCTACCCCACCCCCTGCTAACTTGCCGACCTCCTCCACTCTTCCCACCACTCCATCCCCCACAGCTATCTACTCCTGTGCCACATCCCCTCCCTCCTAGATTGTAAGCTCGAAAGAGCAGGGCCCTCGATCCCCTCATGTTTTGCATTGTATTGGTATTGTTCTGTCACATGTTCTGTCCCCCTTTGTAATGTACAGCGCTGAGCGAACTATTGGCGCTTTATAAATACTGTATAATAATAATAATAATAATAATAATAATAATAAATAATAATATTTTTGCTATGGATTCATGGACTACACCATCACTGATGTCTAAACCAGCTACTAATCGAGTGAATGCATAGGTCTCTTTCTGAAACTTGAAAGCTAGCTTGTATTGACAACTTTTAGCTAAGGGGATCGAAAAATGACTGTTATCGATTTCCAAAACAAAAAACACTTTGGATTCGGCCTTTAAATGTAACTTGATATTAGAATGATCAGGAACAACTGCTTTGTTATTTGTGATATGTTTATTCAGTGTCCTGAAGTCAACTGACAAGGAATATGAATTGTCAGCATTTTTGATAGGCCAAATACAGTTATTTACCACTGATTGTGTTTTCTTTAAAATGCCAAGTTGTACAAACTCTTGAATAATGGCAGAAAGTGTTCCTATTGATTCTTGTGGTAACTCATACTGATTAAGGGGTATAGGATCTTTTCCCTCAATATTCAATTCTGTATCTTTCAAAGTTCCTATGTCATTTGTAAATTTTGACCACAAACTTGGAAAACGTTGTACCAATTCTTGTAAAGCACAATTACCATCAATATCAGGCCATTTTTGTGCTGTAGACATTTTAGAGTTGAAGCCAACATCACTGTATATAGAAGGATCCATTAACATTGATTTGGGCCTAGATGGATTCCTCCAAATAACTTTGGTCATAATATCAATAATCCACTTCTGCTTATTGATAAAATCAATGCCAAGAATATTCTCGGTGGCATTACTATACCAAATATCAATGTTAGTTTTCACTAGCCCAGGTACATGTTACATTAGGCACCTGTCTAGCAGTGGAATGACCTGTATTATTAAAACCTTTTATTTTACACATGGGTGAATTTGGTTTCACAGGTACGTTTTCTCTGGTAAGGCTAATCTCAGATCCACTGTCAATCAGAAATGTAATCTTTTTACCATTTAGTAAACCTTGTATAAATGGTCTTCCATTGTCATCCAATACAATTGGAGCGACAAATTCTAACGATATTGGGGATGAATGTGGACGTGATTCTATTTTTGGAACTGGTAATAAACCATTTGTGTCTGTGACAGCCCTTCTCACCATGTTGTCAGAATAGTTGTTGCCAGGGCTGAACTAACAACTCATGGGGCCCCCAGGCAAAAGGGGATCATGGGGCCCCTGTGTCCTTGCCCAAACTCAAAAAAGTCTATGAAAAAGGTACCAGGGGCATCTCATGGGGCCCCCTACCGACCCCGAGCCCTCGGGCAGTGCCCGAGTTTCCAAATGGTCAGTCCGCCCCCTGGTTGTTTCTAGTCAAATTATGAATTTGTTTAACTGTTGAGGCATAAGGCAATTCAGTTAAACTTTTATCATTACACAACACAGCAGGTTGTACAAAAGCTGTTTTTTCACTTTTTATTTCCATTTTCTTTATTTGTGAGTCAATTTTAAACTTCCAACAATTCCGTCTGATATGACCTTGTTTATGACAGTGAAAGTATGTGGTGTACTCTGTATGGCTCACTTGCTTGCATCTGTCGTTGTCATTCTTACTGGGACTTGTGGTTCCTGGCATAACTGCAGTCTGACTGTTGTTGTCACTTTGAATCACAGCTACCTCGTAAGTGAGATTGCTATTTTTCAATTTTCTCCGGATTCTGTCAATGAAACTTACTATGTCGTTCAGATTTTGTTTTTCCTCGGCTATGACAACTGTCACTGGGTCAAGATACTTGAATTTCTTTACAAAAGCTTTGATCATCGCTGAGTCTTCCTCATTTTCTACTCCAAATATAATTTTATATGCTTTGGAAAACTTATTTTTAAACTCAAAAGGGTCTTCGTCAGCAGTAGTCTGAAGTAAGTCGAGCATTTCTACAGAAGGTACGTCTTCACCTGTTGAACATAACAGCAATTGTCGCAGTCTGTCTGTCGTGTCATTATGTTTTTTCTGATATTTTTCGTTCACAACAGAATTTTTAATTCGAGACATACATTTAATTGGTAGCCACAACGGAAATAAATAATTTATGTCATGATTTGAAAGCTGATGGCATTTGACATGCATTTCATACATTTCCATGTTGCTGTATATATCTTTATCTGAATCATAAGCAGGGATGTCTTTTAAAACTTTCATTCATTGATTATGTATTTGCAACTTAAGTTTTGCAGTTTTACATAACAATTCTTTATGTTTACTTTGTGTTTCGTCATCAGAGTCAATATCCGAACTTTCAGAGATATCGGACAGTCGTGGCTCTGATCTTGGATCACTCTGTTTGTCATCTGTGTTTATCATGGCAACCTGTTTACTGTCATTCTGCAGTCTTAACAAAAGATTTGTCTTTGAGTCAATTTGTTCCTCAAGATTCTCTATGTAATTACAAAAAATGTCACAGTTTGGGCAACTAAGAGCATCTTGAGACAAATCTTCATGCTTTTCTGTATTCTGTACAGTGCTACATTCTGTCTGTTTTAATGTACAAGCTTTTTTAACAGATAAATCAACATTCAAAATCATTTTGTTGAATATTCTCACTAAATTTAAGATGTTAGATATCTTTTTACGTTGTCTGTGCACAGTAAATCTAGATTTATCTATCTGAATATTGGCCTGTAAACATTCGTTATACATATAGTGCCATAGCTGACTGTCTTCAGGATATAAAGAAACATCTTTAAACTCTAGCTTGCTTTCATTAACTAAGTCATCAATAAATTCCATAATTGTTACTCACCGTAATCAGAAGATTTTCTCGTTTGACCCGGCTCAGTCACTGGACCTCTCGTCCACGTCTGTTTAATCGCCTTTTCTGCTAGGTTCTTTTCACCGTGTTTTTCCCAAGACTTGACAATGACAGAATTGTGCGTTCTCCCCCTGATCAAGGAATGGAAAACCGGAGAAAAAACTTTGGCGGAGGCTGGCTCACCAAAATGTTGGATTTTAGACACATACAATACTTCTTTAGTGTCTTGAGGCGATTATGAATGAAAGAGCCATTGAAATAAAAAATGAAGTGTGATTTTATTCTATCACACAATGGTGTAAAATAACAATGTAAAGCGTATCATGAACAGTTCCATGTAGATAAAACTACTGTAAATATCAAGCAAACGTTTAAAGATAAGTCACCATTATTTGTCATGGCTGTCCTGGCCATGCGCTGTTCTCCATGTTCTTGTCCTTCTCATGTCTTTTTGGGAAGAAACCAGAAATAGATGGAAGTGATGATCTTGTCTTCAGTAAGCACCTGTTCCAGCTTTTCATACGTGTGTGTGCGTGTGTGACAAAATGTCAGTGTTAGTGTGTGAGTGTCTCCCGTCCTCTGTCCCTTATGGACCTTTTATGCAGAATGAGTGTGATAACGAGAGATTCTTAATACCGTGTATGGCATAGAAGGGAGGGGACGACACTCACAGAATGTTTTTGATGGACAGGAACATATGTATGCTGATGTACATAATATTGTAAGCCGATGATGTAACCTCAGCTATTTATATTTAAATGATAATATAACTTCAATGTATAATCACTAATCTATATATACATCAATATTAGAAACGTATACTAAATACACACAGATACTATTAAAATACATTATGTAATAGTAAGTCTATAATGAGTCCTCCTAATGCCTTTGACATTTTACTAGAGACTTCTAACCAGCTATGCCTAAATATAGTCTTCAGCTGGTTTAGCTGCTCTCAGCGAACTCATTCATATTTACTGTCTCAGCGAACTCATTCATATTTACTGTCTCAGCTTAACTTATATATCTTTTGGTCTCAGCTATAGCTATATCTCATCTATTTTACTGAAGAATTAAATATCATCGGTTTAAGGCGACAATTCACACATATTAATATTAATTATGATTAATCATAAAAAAACAAATATTTTGCAATCTTGCCATCAATATAAGTGCCGAATCATAATTTTGATTTCAAACAGCAGGAATTGAAGTTTTGGAAAAACAATGTGAGCAGCCACAGCCATGGCAAGGTTCTGGGTCTTAGAACAAGCCGCTAGTGAAAACGAAAGAGACAACAGTTCCAGACACTCAGTTGTATCTTATGTCTCAGATTCTTCACACATCTCTCCAGAATGTCAACTTCCTGTCACAGCAGCCAAAGTACTCCATCAAAGTCTCTTCTCTGCTCCTCCTGTACCTCAGGATGATTTGCCCTTATACAGTATTCTCCAATACATCAGACTGCAGCATCTCAGCCAGCCGCAGACACTGCTGTGTATTTAACAGACCTTCCATCATAATTTGACCTCCCAGCAAACACACCACTCTACAAACTAACATGCCAATGGACTCTAAGCCAGCTCTGGCATTGAATGCCTTAGCAGCAACATATGTTCCCAAGTCACTTCACGTAAGCCCACCAACCGTCACAACGAACTCTGTTCCACCTGCAATCATTCACCCAAAATCTGAAAACACGGACATGTCACAGCTTGCTAAATACATGCTCTGCAGAGGGCTTGTTAAGACAGGCCTCACCAAGTTTAATGACAAGCCTGAAAATGACAGAGGCTGGAAATCCACTTTTAAGGCCACAATGAGTGACCTAGACATCAATGTCACAGAGGAATTAGATCTACTCATCAGATGGCTAGGTCCCCAGTCCACTGAATGCATCAAGAGACTCAAAGCAGTTCATACTGACAACCCTGCTGCAGGCCTTAATGCTGCTTGGGGCAGACTTGAACATACCTTTGG
This sequence comes from Staurois parvus, assembly GCF_062004578.1. Lineage (NCBI taxonomy): Eukaryota > Metazoa > Chordata > Amphibia > Anura > Ranidae > Staurois > Staurois parvus. Next base: position 2,108,341 of record NW_028318516.1, read on the forward strand.
CAGCCCAGAGGCCATTGAAGATGCTTTATTCAAAAGGTTGCAAAGCTTCCCAAGGATTGCTGCTAACGACAATCTAAAGTTTCAAGAAATCAGCGATGTTCTATTAGAGCTTGAACTTGCTAAGGCTGACATCAACTTACCTGGTCTCAGTTACCTTGACACCAACTTACCTGGTCTCAGTTACCTTGACACCTCTCATGGCATCAAATCTATTGTTCTAAAGCTACCATATGGACTAATGTTCTACCTGCACCTGCTACAGTTCTTGAAAAGACTGATCAAAGCAAGAGAATTGAGGACCCAAATCGCCAATGTCCAATACATAACAAACCACATCCACTTCAGAAATGTATCGGCTTCAGAAAGAAAACCCTCCAAGAACATAAGGAACTTTTGAAGAAATTTGGGTTTTGCTACAAATGCTGTGCCTCCACAGAACACTTTGCAAAGGACTGTAAAGCGATCATCAAATGTATAGAGTGTGTATGACCGTGATGACCATGTGCAAGATCTTCATCAATATTCGCACAACTCTACTACGCTCACAAACAATCTTCCTGAGGCAAGGAGGGGAGCGCCCAGATCAAGCAGCACCTTCCATCCCAGTGTTCTCTACATGTACAGAGGTCTGCAGAGAAGGATTCTGTGACAACTCCTGTGCAAAGATATGCTTGGTCCGTGTATACCCCAAAGGTCAACCTGAAAAGGCCATAGGACTGTGTACTATTCTGGAGGATCAGAGTAACAGATCTCTTACAAGAACACAGTTTTTTGAACTGTTGAACATAACTGGAGATGCTCTGCCTTATACTCTAAGCACTTGTTCCGGCACTACAGAAGTCTTAGGTAGGAGAGCCAGTGGTCTTGTAGTTGCTCCTCTGAATGACAATGTGGAAATATCTTTGCCCACTATCACTGAGTGCAACCAGATTCCAAGCATCAAAGAGGAGATCCCTACTCCTGAAGCTGCTTTTCACCATTCTCACTTAAGGCACATAGCCAACCAAATACCAGCCCTCGATGAAAGTGCCGATATCCTGCTGTTATCTGGTCAAGACATCCTAAGGGTGCACAAAGTTTGTTATCAAATCAACGGTCCACACAATGCACCATATGCTCAGCGTCTGGATCTAGGATGGGTCATCATAGGCAACGCCTGCCTAGACAAGGACAATAGGTCCTACTCAGTCGCTTCCTTTAAAACACATGTCCTGTCAAATGGACGAACAACTTGTTCGGAACAACGACCACATAAATATATTGTGAAAGAAAGACTGTTTAAAAAAGGTGCACAACAGCACATCATACAAGACAATAAGAAAGCTCTTAATCTCTGGGATGACAACATCGGCAACACAGTGTTCGAGGTAACCACTAAAGACAATGAGTTAGCAGCTACCACAGAAGACAAAGAATTCTTGAAAACCATGAGTAAAGAGTTCTACCAAGATGATTCCAACAGTTGGGTAGCACCTCTATCATTTCGTAGCGCAAGAAAGAGACTACCAAACAACAGGGTACATGGAGAATCTTAGTTTGTTTCTTTAAATCGCAGTTTGAACCAGAAGCCTGAGATGAAAAAGCACTTTGAGGACTTTATGCAGAAGGTGTTTGAGAGAGATCATGCTGAGCCTGCACCTCCCCTTAAGGAAGGAGAACAATGTTGGTATCTACCATGCTTTGGTGTCTACCATCCTCACAAGCCTGATCACATTAGGGTGGTCTTTGACTCAAGTGCTCATCATGAAGGTGTCTCCCTCAATGACAATCTTCTCACTGGGTCTAATCTTAACAACAATCTCATAGGAGTCTTACTTCGCTTCAGACAAGAGCCAATTGCTGTTATGTAAAAGTCTGCACTTGGGTAGGCCGGTGAGAAGAGAATTACAGTAGTCAAGGCGTGAGATGATGAGGGAGTGTACTAGAAGTTTGGTGGTGTCAAGGGTGAGGAAGGTACGAATCTTGGCAATGTTGCGGAGATGGAGCCTGCATGTGTTTGTGAGTGATTTGACATGCGGTTGGAAGGAAAGGTTAGAGTCAAGAATGACGCCAAGGACTTTGGCTTGCGGGGCGGGAGTGATAGTGGTGTTGTTGGTGATGATGGAAAGGATGGGGGGGGGTGTTGGCAGGGGGAAAGACGAGGAGCTCGGTTTTGGAGAGGTTGAGTTTGAGGAAATGGAGCGACATCCAGTCTGAGATGTCATTTAGGAGGTGAGTGATGCAGGCGGAGATAGTGGGGGTGAGGAGAGGGGTGGAGAGGTAGCTTTGGGTGTCGTCAGCGTAGAGGTGATAGTTGAAGCCGTGGGAGTGTATGAGTTTTCCCAGGGAGGAGGTGTAGATGGAGAAGAGAAGGGGCCCAAGGACAGAGCCTTGGGGGACCCCAACAGAGAGGGGGAGGGAGGGGGAGGTGGCACCATTGTAGGTGACACTGAAGGAGCGTCGGGATAGGTAGGATGAGAACCAGGAGAGAGCGGTATCTCTGATGCCAAGGGAGAGTAGTTTATTAAGGAGGAGGGGGTGGTCAACTGTGTCGAAGGCCGCAGAGAGGTCCAGGAGAAGGAGGACAGAGTAGTCGCCCTTGGCTTTGGCGTTTAGTAGGTCGTTAATGATTTTGAGGAGGGCAGTTTCAGTGGAGTGTAGGGGACGGAAGCCGGACTGTAGAGGGTCAAGGAGGTTATTGTCTGTAAGGTGGGAGCTTAGGCGATCGTAGACTATGCGCTCAAGGAGCTTGGAGGTGAGTGGCAGCAGGGAGATGGGTCTGAGGTTGTTGGGGTCCGCGGGATCCAGGGAGGGCTTTTTGAGGATGGGGGTGATATGCGCGTGCTTTAGGGGGGAGGGGAATGCGCCATTAGAGAGGGAGAGATTGAAGATGTGGGTGAGGGAGCGGATGAGGGAGGCGGGGGGTGACCGGAGGAGTTGAGAGGGGATAGGGTCCAGGGGGAAGGTAGTGAGGCGGGCTTCTGAGAGGACTTTGGCGACTTCCTCAGTAGTGACAGGGCTGAGGGAGTGCAGTGCAGGGGGGTTATGGTGGGTGGGGCCTTGGGAAAGGTGGGGGGCAGTGCGGTTGTGAGGGCAGAGGAGTGGGGAGATGAAGGGGTGACGGGGGTGGGGAGGCTAGGTGGGGAGGTAGATTGCAAGTTGTCGATGTCCTTATGGATAGCGTCAATCTTGTTGTGGAAATGGGTGGCAATCTCGTGGGCGGTGAGAGAGGTACTGAGTGGAGGAGGGGGGGAGAGAGCAGGGAGTTGAAGGTGGAGAAGAGTCGGCGGGGGCAGGAGGAGAGGGTGTTGATCAGGTTAACAAAGTAGGCCTGCTTGGTGGCGTGGAGGGAGGAGGTGTAGGTGAGAAATGCAGATTTGTAGAGGGAGAATGTATGAAGGGACCTGGTTTTGCACCACAGTCTCTCCAGTGCGCGACTGCAACATTTCTTGGTAGTCTGTCTCAGTCTCTGATATGAAAGACGGGACATTCTGGGTAGTCTGTCTCTCTCTGATATGAAGGACGGGACATTCTGGATAGTCTGTCTCTCTCTGATATGAAGGATGGGACATTCTGGGTAGTCTGTCTCGTTCTCTGATATGAAGGATGGGACATGCTGGGTAGTCTATCTCGGTCTTTGATATGAAGGATGTTACATTCTGGGTAGTCTGTCTCTCTGATGAGAAGGACAGGACATTCTGGGTAGTCTATAAACCATAAACAATGCTGCGCTACATTCATACTAATTTATGTGAATGTGGAATCCAACATCTCAAATCAAAATTGTGACAATAATAATGACAATATAAATCTATACGTACTTACTGATAATCAAAAATATCAAATAAATCACCCAAAAAGATGAAAAACACAAAACTGTATCTATACGTATGTGCATAAAAGAATACACATACATATAATTAAATCACACGTGCATATTGTGAAGTGAAAAAATAACCATAATAATGATACACGCAAAACTCAAAGTCCAAAAATAGAATGTTGAAGGTGAACAAAACAGTAAACGGTGTTTCCAAATAATACTGTAAGTGACCACAGGTGAAACAAATTGTGCAGGTATCTGGGTGTATATAGATCTTATGAATCCAACCACCTTCTGGATTAGCCTCTCACCTCATCCCTTCGACCCTTGCGGATCAAAGAGCAGTAATGGATCCCTCTCACAGATCCTCCAGGCACCAAAGCACTCCAAAACCGCTTTTCAAGATTTAATATTCCCACTCAGGCTCTTCTCCAGGAAAAGTTGAAATATCAATCTCTCAGAATGAGACAAAGGAATCCTCCCATAGTGTAGTATATTTATTATACCATAGGAACATATAATCTCTTATAAAAACGAACTTACGTAGCAGCCAGTCCACATGTGTGTCAGAATGTGGACTGGCTGCTACGTAAGTTCGTTTTTATAAGAGATTATATGTTCCTATGGTATAATAAATATACTACACTATGGGAGGATTCCTTTGTCTCATTCTGAGAGATTGATATTTCAACTTTTCCTGGAGAAGAGCCTGAGTGGGAATATTAAATCTTGAAAAGTGGTTTTGGAGTGCTTTGGTGCCTGGAGGATCTGTGAGAGGGATCCATTACTGCTCTTTGATCCGCAAGGGTCGAAGGGATGAGGTGAGAGGCTAATCCAGAAGGTGGTTGGATTCATAAGATCTATATACACCCAGATACCTGCACGATTTGTTTCACCTGTGGTCACTTACAGTATTATTTGGAAACACCGTTTACTGTTTTGTTCACCTTCAACATTCTATTTTTGGACTTTGAGTTTTGCGTGTATCATTCTTATGGTTATTTTTTCACTTCACAATATGCACGTGTGATTTAATTATATGTATGTGTATTCTTTTATGCACATACGTATAGATACAGTTTTGTGTTTTTCATCTTTTTGGGTGATTTATTTGATATTTTTGATTATCAGTAAGCACGTATAGATTTATATTGTCATTATTATTGTCACAATTTTGATTTGAGATGTTGGATTCCACATTCACATAAATTAGTTTGAATGTAGCGCAGCATTGTTTATGGTTTATATTCACTTGATCACTGGTATATGATTTAATGCTAGCAGCTTCTTTGGGGTTTATACATTTATTTATTTATTTTGGTTTAATTATTTTAAACACACATTTGGAGCGCAGGAGGGTCACACCACCATTCTGGGTAGTCTGTCTCTCTCTGATATGAAGGATGGGACATTCTGGGTAGTCTATCTCGGCCTTTGATATGAAGGATGGGACATTCTGGGTAGTCTATCTCGGCCTTTGATATGAAGGATGGGACATTCCGGGTAGTCTGTCTCGGTCTCTGATATTAAGGATGGAGCATTTTAGGTAGTCTGTCTCTCTCTGATATGAAGGACGGGACATGCTGGGTAGTCTGTCTCGGTCTCTGATATTAAGGATGGAGCATTTTAGGTAGTCTGTCTCTCTCTGATATGAAGGATGGGACATTCTGGGTAGTCTGTCTCTCTCTGATATGAAGGATGGGACATTCTGGGTAGTCTGTCTCGGTCTCTGATATTAAGGATGGAGCATTTTAGGTAGTCTGTCTCTCTCTGATATGAAGGACGGGACATGCTGGGTAGTGTGTCTCGGTCTCTTATATGAAGGATGGGACATGCTGGGTAGTCTGTCTCGATCTCTGATATGAAGGATTGGACATGCTGGGTAGTCTGTTTCTCTCTGATATGAAGGACAGGACATGCTGGGTAGTCTGTCTCTCTCTAATATGAAAGCCAGGACATTCTGGGTAGTCTGTCTCTCTCTGATATGAATGATGGGACATTCTGGGTAGTCTGTCTCTCTTTGATATGAAGGACGGGACATTCTGGGTAGTCTGTCTCGGTCTCTGATATGAAGGACAGGACATTCTGGGTAGTTTGTCTCTCTCTGATATGAAGGACGGGACATTCTGGGTAGTCTGTCTCTCTCTGATATGGAGGACGGGACATTCTGAGTAGTCTGTCTCTCTCTGATATGAAGGACGGAACATTCTGGGTAGTTTGTCTCTCTCTGATATGAAGGATGAACATTCTGGGTAGTCTGTCTCTCTCTGATATGAAGGACGGGACATTCTGGGTAGTCTGTCTCTCTCTGATATGGAGGATGCAATATTTTGGGTAGTCTTTCTCTCTGATATGAAGGACGGGACATTCTGGGTAGTCTGTCTCTCTTTGATATGAAGGACGGGACATTCTGGGTAGTTTGTCTCTCTCTGATATGAAGGACGGGACACTCTGGGAAGTCTGTCTCGGTCTTTGATATGAAGGATGGGAGATTCTGGGTAGTCTGTCTCAGTCTCTGATATGAAGGATTGAACATTCTGGGTAGTCTGTCTCTCTCTGATATGGAGGACGGGACATTCTGGGTAGTCTGTGTCTCTCTGATACGAAGGACGGAACATTCTGGGTAGTTTGTCTCTCTCTGATATGAAGGACGAACTTTCTGGGTAGTCTGTCTCTCTCTGATATGAAGGATGGGACATTCTGGGTAGTCTGTCTCTCTCTGATATGGAGGATGCAATATTCTGGGTAGTCTTTCTCTCTGATATGAAGGACGGGACATTCTGGGTAGTCTGTCTCTCTTTGATATGAAGGACGGGACATTCTGGGTAGTCTGTCTCGGTCTTTGATACGAAGGATGGGACATTCTGGGTAGTTTGTCTCTCTCTGATATGAAGGACGGGACACTCTGGGAAGTCTGTCTCGGTCTTTGATATGAAGGACGGGAAATTCTGGGTAGTCTGTCTCGGTCTCTGATATGAAGGATTGAACATTCTGGGTAGTCTGTCTCTCTCTGATATGGAGGACGGGACATTCTGGGTAGTCTGTCTCTCTCTGATATGAAGGATGGGACATTCTGGGTAGTCTGTCTCTCTCTGATATGAAGGACGGAACATTCTGGGTAGTTTGTCTCTCCTTGATATGAAGGACGGGACATTCTGGGTAGTCTGTCTCTCTCTGATATGGAGGATGCAATATTCTGGGTAGTCTTTCTCTCTGATATGAAGGACGGGACATTCTGGGTAGTCTGTCTCTCTCTGATATGAAGGAAGGACATTATGGGTAGTGTGTCAGATTTTAGAAGTCTCTGTTTTATTATGCATTTTGTTTTATCTTGTGTTCTGTGTCTTTAAGACTTTTCTATCTGTAGTAAAATATCTTTTTTAAACAGTTGGTTGCATGAGAGTTAGGTTTATTGTTTCTTACATTTTTTAGTTCTTTTTGAACTTCCCTGGTATCTCTATAAGGTAGATACAATGCAGGGATGGTTATTAGGAGACATTTCTTGGGGCTGCAGTTCCTCTGAACTCCACAAGATGGTGATCTCATTTCTACTACCCAGACAGGACTTCTCTATGGAATACGGACAGGAAGTGATGTCAGGAACAGACAGGAAGTGATCTGGAATAAAGATAAGACGTTCCCTTTGGTCTGAAGGAGATCGGAGACGTTGCTGGACATGGCAGTAGAGGAGGTAATTATTATTATACAGGATTTATGGCGCCAACAGTTTGCTCAGCGCTTTACAATATAACGAGAGACAATACACCAACAATACAGATCAATACAAGAGGGATAGGAGGGCCCTGCTCCTTGGAGCTTACAATCTAGAAGGGAGGGGCTAGTGGTACAAAAGGTAGTAACTGTGGGGGATGGACTGGTAGGAGGAGTAGAAGATTCCAGTATTAGCTGAGGGCAGGAGAGGCTTCCCTGAAGAGATAGGTTTTCAGGATCACCTAAAAGTGAACAGAGTAGGTGATAGTCTGATAAACTGGGGGAGAGAGTTCCAGAGTATAGGGAAGCTCTGGAGAAGTCCTGGAGATGAGCATGGGAGGAGGAGACAAGGGAGCTAGATAGTAGGAGGTCTTGCGAGGAGCGGAGAGGACGGTTTGGGTGATATTTAGAGACAAGATCGGTGATGTAATTTGGAGCAGAGTTATACATAGCTTCGTATGTTATTGTTAGTGTTTTGAATTTTATCAATTGGGAAATGGGAAGCCAGTGGAGGGATTGGCAGAGAGGGGTGGAGGACACTGAATGGAGACCAGTGGAGGGATTGGCATAGAGGGGTGGAGGACACTGAGTGGAGGCCAGTGGAGGGATTGGCAGAGAGGGGTGGAGGACACTGAGTGGAGGCCAGTGGAGGGATTGGCAAAGAGGGGTGGAGGATACTGGGTGAAGGCCAGTGGAGGGATTGACAGAGAGGGATGGCAGATATGGAGTGGTTAGTAAGGTGGACGAGTCTGGCAGCAATATTCATGATAGACTGAAGAGGGGATAGCCTGCGATGAGGTCAACCAATGAGGAGGGAGTTACAATAGTCAAGGCGAGATATAACAAGGGAGTGAATAAATTGCTTAGTGGTTTCCGAGGTTAGGAACGGGCGTATCTTGGAGATGTTGCGGAGGTGAAGTCTACAAGATTTGGACAGTTATTGGATTTGGGAGTGAAAGGAAAAATGGGAGTCTAGGATTACACCTAGTACCCTGGCATGAGGGAAGGGACTGATGGTTGTATTATTGATCTTTATGGAGAAGTCAGGGGAGGGGGCACAGGCTGGAGGGAATACTAAGAGCTCAGTTTTGGAAAGATTGAGTTTGAGGAAGTGGAGTGACATCCATGCCAATATGTCACTTAGTAGGTTAGTAATGCGAGAAGAGACTGAAGAGGTGAGGAGGAGACTGAAGGGGTGAGGTGAGGAGGAGACTGAAGGGGTGAGGTGAGGGGTAGAAAGATAGATTTGTGTGTCATCGGCATAGAGATGGTACTTAAAGCCATGGGAGTTTATCAAGTGACCAAGGAAGGAGGTGTAGATGGAGAAGAGAAGGGGTCCAAGGACAGAGCCTTGAGGGACCCCTACAGAGAGAGGGAGTGAAGAGGAGGAGGCAGGGTTATCGGTAACACTGAAGGAGCGCTGCGATAGGTAGGAGGAGAACCAGGAGAGAGCAGAGTCTTGGAGGCCAAGAGAGTGTAGTTTTTTTAGGAGGAGGGGGTCAAGTAGTAAGAGTACAAAGTAGTGGCTATTGGCTGGGATGAGTACGGAGTAGTGGCCATTGGTTGGGATGAGTATGGAGTAGTGGCCATTGGTTGGGATGAGTATGGAGTAGTGGCCATCGGTTGGGATGAGTATGGAGTAGTGGCCATTGGTTGGGATGAGTGCGGAGTAGTGGCCATTGGTTGGGAGGAGTGCGGAGTAGTGGCCATTGGTTGGGAGGAGTGCGGAGTAGTGGCCATTGGTTGGGAGGAGTGCGGAGTAGTGGCCATTGGTTGGGAGGAGTGCGGAGTAGCGGCCATTGGTTGGGAGGAGTGCGGAGTAGCGGCCATTGGTTGGAAGGAGTACGGAGTAGCGATCATTGGTTGGGATGAGTACGGAGTAGTGGCCATTGGTTGGGATGAGTACGGAGTAGTGGCCATTGGTTGGGATGAGTACGGAGTAGTGGCCATTGGTTGGGATGAGTACGGAGTAGTGGCCATTGGTTGGGATGAGTACGGAGTAGTGGCCATTGGTTGGGATGAGTACGTAGTAGTGGCCATTGGTTGGGATGAGTACGTAGTAGTGGCCATTGGTTGGGATGAGTACGTAGTAGTGGCCATTGGTTGGGAGGAGTATGGAGTAGTGGCCATTGGCTGGGATTAGTATGGAGTAGCGGCCATTGGTTGGGATTTGTACAGAGTAGCGGCCATTGGTTGGGATGAGTACGGAGTAGTGGCCATTGGTTGGGATGAGTACGGAGTAGTGGCCATTGGTTGGGATGAGTACGGAGTAGTGGCCATTGGTTGGGATGAGTACAGAGTAGTGGCCATTGGTTGGGATGAGTACGGAGTAGTGGCCATTGGTTGGGATGAGTATGGAGTAGTGGCCATTGGTTGGGATTAGTATGGAGTAGCGGCCATTGGTTGGGATTTGTACAGAGTAGTGGCCATTGGTTGGGATGAGTACGGAGTAGTGGCCATTGGTTTTAGCAGTTAGTAGATCATTAGTGAGTTTCAGTAGTCCGGTTTCAGTGAAGTGTAGTGAGTGAAAGCCAGACTGTAAAGGGTGAAGAAGGTTGTTGTCGGTGAGGTGGGAGCTCAGGCGATTGTAGACTAAGCGTTCTAGGAGTTTAGAGGTAAATGGCATCAGGGAGATGAGTCTTAAGTTGTTCAGGTTGGTGGGGTCCAGGGAGGGCTTGTTAAGTATGGGAGTGATGTGCGCATGCTTTAGAGGGGAGGGGAAGGCACCAGTAGAGAGGGAAAGATTGAAGATGTGAGTGAGGGAGCATAGGATGGAAGAAGAGGGTGACCGTAGTAGTTGTGAGGGTACAGGATACAGGGGGCAGGTGGTGAGACGGGCTTCTGAGAAAACCTTAGTGACCTCTTCGGTAGTAGCGAGGTCAGAAGAGGAAAGTGTTGAGGAAGGTTTAGTATAAGATATGCTAAGTGGGATGGATGTCTGTGCAGTGGTGATGCCGCTATGAATTACATCAATCTTGTTTTTGAAATGATTTGCAATCTCATGAGCAGTGAGTGAGGTGCTGGGTGGAGGTGGAGAAAGTAGAGAGTTAAAAGTAGAGAAGAGATGACGAGGACTGGATGACAAAGTATTGATGAGAGTGACGAAGTCGTCTTGTTTGGCAGCATGAAGGGAGGAATTGTATGTGAAGAAAGCAGATTTATATCAGGTGAACGCTTGTTGAGATTTGGTTTTACGCCACAATCGCTCAAGCGCATGACTATGTCACTTAAGATTTCTGGTGTGGTCAGTCTGCCAAGGTTGTAATGGTCGGGGCCTGATGCTTCGTGTTGTTAGAGGAGCAAGTGAGTCTAATGTTGATGAAAGCGAACTGTTGTAGACAGCAGTGGCCAGGTCAGGGCAGGACAGGGGAGAGATTCTGTCATAGAGTTGGTCAGTTGCAGAGTGGAAAGGAGCCGGGTTCAAGTTGTGAAGGTTTCTGCTGGTAATTGTTGGCTGCTTGGAGGGATAGGTGTTTGAAGATGAGGAGACTGTGAAGGTGATGAGATTGTGATCAGAGAGAGGAAAGGGGGTGTTTGTGAGGTTGTAGGGAGTGCAAAGACGGGAGAAAACAAGGTCTAATGTATTCCCATCAGAGTGAGTGGAGGACTGTATGCATTGTGCTAATGCAAAAGATGAGGTTATGTTGAAGAGTTGGGATGTAGCCGGGTTTTTGACATTAATGGGAATGGTAAAATCTCCGAGAATGATAGTTTGTAGCTCAGAGGAGAGAAAGTAGGGTAGCCAGGAGGAGAAATCATCAAGAAAGCGGGACACGAGTCCAGGAGGCTGATAGATCACTGCAATCCTCAGAGAGATCAGAGAAAACAGCCGGATGCAGTGAGTCTGGGAAGAAGAGAAGCATAGAGAGGGAGGGTTAGGGAGGACATGGAAGGTGCTCAGTGAGGATAGAAGCAAACCAACCCCACCACCTTTCTGACCACTGGGTCTGGGTGAGTGGGTCCAGATGAGGCCTCCATAGGGAAGTGCTGCGGTGGAAGCAGAATCTGCTGCTTGGAGTCAGGTTTCTGTAATTGCTACTAGGTTAAGGGAGCGGGAGACAAAAAGGTCATGGACAGAGGTGAGATTATTACAGACAGAGCGGGCATTCCAGAGCACACAAGAAAAAGGGAGGGTGGTTTTTGGGAGCACGGGGACTCCAATTAAATTGAGGGGATTGCGGCTATTCCTGGAAGAAAGAGGGTGCCTGGTGTGGAGGTGAAATACTGGAGGACCAGGGTTTGGGGAGATATCCCCAGAGGTTAGGAGAAGGAGGGTGCCTGGTGCGGGGGTGAGATACTGGAGGACCAGGGTTTGGGGAGATATCCCCAGAGGTTAGAAGAAGGATGCCTGGTGCGGGGGTGAGATAGTGGGAGACCAGGGTTTGGGGAGATATCCCCAGAGGTTAGGAGAAGGAGGGTGCCTGGTGCGGGGGTGAGATAGTGAAGGACCAGGATTTGGGAAGGTATCCCCAGAGGTTAGGAGAAGGAGGATGCCTGGTGCAGGGGTGAGATAGTGGAGGACCAGGGTTTGGGGAGATATCTCTAGAGGTTAGGAGAAGAAGGAGGGTGCCTGGTGCGGGGGTGAGATAGTGGAGGACCAGGGTTTGGGGAGATATCCCCAGAGGTTATGAGAAGGAGGGTGCCTGGTGTGGGGGTCAGATAGTGGAGGACCAGGGTTTGGGAAGATATCCCCAGAGGTTATGAGAAGGAGGGTGCTTGGTGTGGGGGTGAGATAGTGGAGGTCCAGGGTTTGGGGAGATATCCCCAGAGGTTATGAGAAGGAGGGTGCCTGGTGTGGGGGTGAGATAGTGGAGGACCAGGGTTTGGGGAGATATCCCCAGAGGTTAGGAGAAGGAGGTTGAGGAAAATAAGATGGGAGCGGGTTGTACACGAGCGCACATGCCTTCCAGTCCTGGTGTTTGGGTCAGCAGGAGGTGATGAGAGCAGTAGTAGGGAGATGGTAGCAGTGAGGGTGAGATGTACAAGTTTTGGGGTGGAGCAGAGGGGTAAAGAAGTGAGATTTTGGGAACGCAGGAAAGTAATATGAAAAGGAGGAGTAGAGGGGACATATGAAAGGTACGCGGAGTGGGACTCAGACTTGTAGGAGATGTTTCCCGGGGTGTTTGCTTGCAGTCTGTCCAGCATGCAGGAGAGTTTCTTGTTGTATCTTCCTGCTGCTTGAGTTCAACTGCTTCTTAGCACTCCATCAACGCAGAACTCACTCAAAAGCAGCCCCCCCTCAGTGACTGTGCCCCCCCATCAGTGATCTCCCCCCATCAGCTGATCTAAATTTATAGGGAGATGGCCCAATGAGCACTCATCTCCGCCCCAATTAGGAACTGATAAGGATCACATGAATAGGGGGGGATGATTCTCAAACAGACCAGACACAGACTACAGTCATAAAACGGTAATAAGATGTTATGTTCTATTTGAACCCAGTAACCCCCCATCATGTCCGTCCTCTTCCTCCATAGTCATATCCGTCCTCTTCCTCCATAGTTATGTCCATTCTCTTCCTCCATGGTCATGTCTGTCCTCTTCCCCCATAGTCATGTCTGTCCTTTTCCTCCATAGTCATATCTGTCCTCTTCCTCCATAGTCATGTCTGTCCTCTTCCTCCATAGTCACTATGATGTCTTTTATCTCCAGCAGATGATGATACACACATGTTGATGATACGCATCAATATTTAGGACACAAGGATCTCTACAAGGACGTCATGATGGACAATCAGCCGCCCCTCACATCACCGGGTAAGAGGAGACTTTATTGTAAAGGAGAGAGCAGTACGGAGGATCCACCTAGATCCCCCATCATCTGATAAACACATAGAAACAATGGATTCAGTCAGTGTGTGTGTTTCCTACAGATGGATCCAGTCATGGGAACCCACCAGAGAGATGTCCCCGTCCTCTGTATTCCCGGGATTCCACACAGGAAGGTCACACCATCCCTCACCATCATCAGGTAGATGATGACAATTATTGGTAGTTGTGATTTATACACAGCATGTTTGTTACAATGAATGTTTTATTATATCTTTCAGAGTGGAATCCTCGGGGATGAGAATATTGATGTTAAAGAAGAGTATAAAGAGGAGGATGAGGAGTATGGAGTGATGGAGGAGTTTTCAGAAGGACACAAGGAAATGATGGAGCCACCTAATACCAGGAACCCACCAGAGAGATCTCCCCGTCCTCTGTATTCCCAGGATTCCACACAGGAAGGTCACACCATCCCTCACCATTGCAAGGTTGGTGGGATGGAGCATCTAGAACATAGACTTATAGAGAAGATGTGTAAATTTTTATGTGAGTTTTTATTTTACAGATGATATTTTCTCTCATTTCCTTGATTTAGAGTGGAGATCCAATCGATATAGAATTTGAGGTGAAAGCAGAAGAAGAAGAGGCGTATGTGAGGGATGATCAGCAGTCTATGGAGGAGGATGGAATAACGGGGACATTTATAGAGGAGGACACTCCTACAGAGATCAGCACAGGTGGGTCATGAACACTAAATCCATTCCTCCACCCATACTGCTCACTGATTGGTCCAGAGTAGGGCGGGGACTGGGTGATATCAGCCTGTAATCCCCTGGTCACTTTCCTGAGCTGTGTTCCCCGTCCTGTATTCCTGGATTTCTCCTCCAGGGGACCTTCTCTGTTATCTGCTGGCTGTGCCGGGTGGAGGGATATGTCTGTAGTGTCTCAGACCCAAGTCACTGAGTGCAGTCTCAGGAGATGGGAGGCAGCGGTGTGGGACCTACATAGTTACATAGTTAGTCTGGCTGAAAAAAGACATTCCATCTAGTTGAACCATTAAAAATAAAAGTTATAATCCGACACCCACAGCTGATGCACCAGAAGGCAAAAACCCAGCAAAGCACGATCCGATCTCCTCCTGCAGGGGAAAACATTCCTTCCTGACCCCCCGAGAGGCAATCGGATATTCCCTGGATCAACTTTCCCTATAAATGTTATATCCAGTTATATTCTGTGTATCCAAGAAAGAATCCAGGACTTTCCTACAGCAATCCCCCCTTATGTATTATACATGGAGATCATATCCCCCCTTATGTATTATACATGGAGATCATATCTCCCCTTATGTATTATACATGGAGATCATATCCCCCTTATGTATTATACATGGAGATCATATCCCCCTTATGTATTATACATGGAGATCATATCCCCCCTTATGTATTATACATGGAGATCATATCCCCCCTTATGTATTATACATGGAGATCATATCCCCCCTTATGTATTATACATGGAGATCATATCCCCCCTTATGTATTATACATGGAGATCATATCCCCCTTATGTATTATACATGGAGATCATATCCCCCCTTATGTATTATACATGGAGATCATATCCCCCCTTATGTATTATACATGGAGATCATATCCCCCTTATGTATTATACATGGAGATCATATCCCTCCCTTATGTATTATACATGGAGATCATATCCCCCCCCTTATGTATTATACATGGAGATCATATCCCCCCTTATGTATTATACATGGAGATCATATCCCCCCTTATGTATTATACATGGAGATCATATCCCCCCTTATGTATTATACATGGAGATCATATCCCCCCTTATGTATTATACATGGAGATCATATCCCCCCTTATGTATTATACATGGAGATCATATCCCCCTTATGTATTATACATGGAGATCATATCCCCCCTTATGTATTATACATGGAGATCATATCCCTCCCTTATGTATTATACATGGAGTTCATATCCCCCTTTATGTATTATACATGGAGATCATATCCCCCTTATGTATTATACATGGAGATCATATCCCCCCTTATGTATTATACATGTAGATCATATCCCCCTTATGTATTATACATAAAGATCATATCCCACCTTATGTATTATACATGTAGATCATATCCCCCTTATGTATTATACATGGAGTTCATATCCCCCTTTATGTATTATACATGGAGATCACATCCCCCTTATGTATTATACATGGTGATCATATCCCCCCCTTATGTATTATACATGGAGATCATATCCCCCCTTATGTATTATACATGGAGATCACATCCCCCTTATGTATTATACATGGAGATCATATCCCCCCTTATGTATTATACATGGAGATCATATCCCCCTTATGTATTATACATGGAGATCATATCCCCCCCTTATGTATTATACATGGAGATCATATCCCCCCCTTATGTATTATACATGGAGATCATACCCCCCCTTATGTATTATACATGGAGATCATATCCCCCCTTATGTATTATACATGGAGATCATATCCCCCCCTTATGTATTATACATGGAGATCATACCCCCCTTATGTATTATACATGGTGATCATATCCCCCCCCTTATGTATTATACATGGAGATCATATCCCCCCCCTTATGTATTATACATGGAGATCATATCCCCCCTTATGTATTATACATGGAGATCATATCCCCCCTTATGTATTATACATGGAGATCATATCCCCAAATTATGTATTATACATGGAGATCATATCCCCCCTTATGTATTATACATGGAGATCATATCCCCCCTTATGTATTATACATGGAGATCATATCCCCCCTTATGTATTATACATGGAGATCATATCCCCCCTTATGTATTATACATGGAGATCATATCCCCCCTTATGTATTATACATGGAGATCATATTCCCCTTATGTATTATACATGGAGATCATATCCCCCCTTATGTATTATACATGGAGATCATATCCCCCCTTATGTATTATACATGGAGATCATATCCCCAAATTATGTATTATACATGGAGATCATATCCCCCCTTATGTATTATACATGGAGATCATATCCCCCCTTATGTATTATACATGGAGATCATATCCCCCCTTATGTATTATACATGGAGATCATATCCCCCCCTTATGTATTATACATGGTGATCATATCCCCCCTTATGTATTATACATGGAGATCATATCCCCCCTTATGTATTATACATGGAGATCATATCCCCAAATTATGTATTATACATGGAGATCATATCCCCCTTATGTATTATACATGGAGATCATATCCCCCCTTATGTATTATACATGGAGATCATATCCCCCCCTTATGTATTATACATGGTGATCATATCCCCCCTTATGTATTATACATGGAGATCATATCCCCCCTTATGTATTATACATGGAGATCATATCCCCCTTATGTATTATACATGGAGATCATATCCCCCTTATGTATTAT
Organism: Staurois parvus; assembly: GCF_062004578.1. Lineage (NCBI taxonomy): Eukaryota > Metazoa > Chordata > Amphibia > Anura > Ranidae > Staurois > Staurois parvus. The sequence goes on from NW_028318516.1 coordinate 2,125,120, forward strand.
ACATGGAGATCATATCCCCCCTTATGTATTATACATGGAGATAATATCCCCCCTTATGTATTATACATGGAGATCATATCCCCCCCTTATGTATTATACATGGAGATCATATCCCCCCTTATGTATTATACATGGAGATCATATCCCCCCTTATGTATTATACATGGAGATCAATTCCCCCTTAAGTATTATACATGGAGATCATATCCCCCCTTATGTATTATACATGGAGATCATATCCCCCCTTATGTATTATACATGGAGATCATATCCCCCTTATGTATTATACATGGAGATCATATCCCCCTTATGTATTATACATGGAGATCATATCCCCCCTTATGTATTATACATGGAGATCAATTCCCCCTTAAGTATTATACATGGAGATCATACCCCCCTTATGTATTATACATGGAGATCATATCCCCCCTTATGTATTATACATGGAGATCATATCCCCCCTTATGTATTATACATGGAGATCATATCCCCCCTTATGTATTATACATGGAGATCATATCCCCCCTTATGTATTATACATGGAGATCATATCCCCCCTTATGTATTATACATGGAGATCATATTCCCCTTATGTATTATACATGGAGATCATATCCCCCCTTATGTATTATACATGGAGATCATATCCCCCCTTATGTATTATACATGGAGATCATATCCCCAAATTATGTATTATACATGGAGATCATATCCCCCTTATGTATTATACATGGAGATCATATCCCCCCTTATGTATTATACATGGAGATCATATCCCCCCCTTATGTATTATACATGGTGATCATATCCCCCCTTATGTATTATACATGGAGATCATATCCCCCCTTATGTATTATACATGGAGATCATATCCCCAAATTATGTATTATACATGGAGATCATATCCCCCTTATGTATTATACATGGAGATCATATCCCCCCTTATGTATTATACATGGAGATCATATCCCCCCCTTATGTATTATACATGGTGATCATATCCCCCCTTATGTATTATACATGGAGATCATATCCCCCCTTATGTATTATACATGGAGATCATATCCCCCTTATGTATTATACATGGAGATCATATCCCCCTTATGTATTATACATGGAGATCATATCCCCCCTTATGTATTATACATGGAGATAATATCCCCCCTTATGTATTATACATGGAGATCATATCCCCCCCTTATGTATTATACATGGAGATCATATCCCCCCTTATGTATTATACATGGAGATCATATCCCCCCTTATGTATTATACATGGAGATCAATTCCCCCTTAAGTATTATACATGGAGATCATACCCCCCTTATGTATTATACATGGAGATCATATCCCCCCTTATGTATTATACATGGAGATCATATCCCCAAATTATGTATTATACATGGAGATCATATCCCCCCTTATGTATTATACATGGAGATCATATCCCCCCTTATGTATTATGCATGGAGATCATATCCCCCCTTATGTATTATACATGGAGATCATATCCCCCTTATGTATTATACATGGTGATCATATCCCCCTTATGTATTATACATGGAGATCATATCCCCCCTTATGTATTATACATGGAGATCATATCCCCCTTATGTATTATACATGGAGATCATATCCCCCCTTATGTATTATACATGGAGATCATATCCCCCCTTAATCTCCTCTTCTCAGTAGAGAATACATTCAGTTCCTCTAATCTTTCCTCATAGCTGATCTCCTCCATGCCTCGTATCAGTTTGGTTGCCCTTCTCTGTACTTTCTCCAGTTCCCCAATGTTCTTTTTGTGAATTGGACCCCAAAACTGAACTGCATATTCCAGATGAGGTATTAGTAATGATTTGTACCCGGGGGGGGGGGGGGGAGTGTGGGTGATATCTCTCTCTCTGGAGTCTATACCTTTCCTAATACAAGAGAGGATTTTGCTCGCTTTAGAACCCGCAGCTTTGCATTGCTGCCATTATTAAGCTTGTGATCTACTAGAACCTTCTCCACCATTGACCCCCCAGATTCTTCTTCTCCATTGACCCCCCAGATCCTTCTCCATCATTGACCCCCCCAGATCCTTCTCCATCATTTACCCCCCAGATCCTTCTCCATCCTTGACCCCCCCAGATCCTTCTCCACCATTGACCCCCCCAGATCCTTCTCCACCATTGTCCCCTTCAGATCCTTCTCCACCCTTGTCCCCCCAGATCCTTCTCCATCATTGACCCCCCCAGATCCTTCTCCACCATTGAGCCCCCAGTTGTACCCCCCCTAGTATGTATGATGCATATTCTTAGCCCCCCCCCCCCAGTGCAGAACCTTACATTTATCACCATTAGCCCTCATTGGCCCCATAGTCCCCCAATTACACAGAGCATTGAGGTCGGCTTGTAAGTTGGAGACATCCTGTAAGGACGTTATTCCCCGGCACAGCTTGGTGTCATCTGCAAAGACTGGAATGGGGTTTATAATCTCACACCCCATATTGTTTATATATATATTAATAGGTAAGGGTCCCAACACTGATCCCTGGGGTACCCCACTAATAACACTGAACCCTGGGGTACCCCACTAATAACACTGAACCTTGGGGTACCCCACTAATAACACTGAACCCTGGGGTACCCCACTAATAACACTGAACCTTGGGGTACCCCACTAATAACACTGAACCCTGGGGTACCCCACTAATAACACTGAACCTTGGGGTACCCCACTAATAACACTGAACCCTGGGGTACACCACTGACACCCCCAGACCATTCAGAGTATGAATCATTAACCACTACTCTCTGAATATGATCTTTCAGCCAGTTTTCTATCCATTTACATTCAGATTTTTCCAGCCTGTAGACTTTACCTTACACATTAGCCGTGTGTGGGGAACTGTGTCCAAGTATACCACGTCCACCGCCACCCCTCTGTCCAAGTATACCACGTCCACCGCCACCCCTCTGTCCAAGTATACCACGTCCACCGCCACCCCTCTGTCCAAGTATACCACGTCCACCGCCACCCCTCTTTCCAAGTATACCACGTCCACCGCCACCCCTCTTTCCAAGTATACCACGTCCACCGCCACCCCTCTGTCCAAGTATACCACGTCCACCGCCACCCCTCTGTCCAAGTATACCACGTCCACCGCCACCCCTCTGTCCAAGTATACCACGTCCACCGCCACCCCTCTGTCCAAGTTTACCACGTCCACCGCCACTCCTCTGTCCAAGTTTACCACATCCACCGACACTCCTATGTCCAAGTTTACCACCTCCACAGCCACCCCTCTTTCCAAGTATACCATGTCCACCCCTCTGTCCAAGTATACCACGTCCACCCCTCTGTCCAAGTATACCACGTCCACCCCTCTGTCCAAGTATACCACGTCCACCACCACCCCTCTGTCCAAGTATACGATGTCCACCAACACCCCTCTGTCCAAGTTTACCACCTCCACAGCCACCCCTCTGTCCAAGTTTACCACGTCCACAGCCACCCCTCTGTCCACGTTTACCACCTCCACCGCCACCCCTCTTTCCAAGTTTACCACCTCCACAGCCACCCCTCTGTCCAAGTATACCATGTCCACAGCCCCCCCTCTGTCCAAGTATACCACATCCACCGCCAACCCTATGTCCAAGTATACGACGTCCACCGCCACCCCTCTGTCCAATGATTTGCTCACCTCCAATCTAACCTGTTTCTTGATGGTTTAATCCCAGCTCACCTCTACATGTTGTCTACAGTAAACATTTAAACTTCCACTGATTACAGAATACTAATACTGAGAGTCCTGACCCTTATACTATATAACTTGTACATTACATACTCCTGACCCCTGCACTATATACTCTATGTTGTACATTACATACTCCTGACCCCTGCACTATATACTCTATGTTGTACATTACATACTCCTGACCCCTGCTCTATATACTCTATGTTGTACATTACATACTCCTGACCCCTGCACTATATACTCTATGTTGTACATTACATACTCCTGACCCCTGCACTATAAACTCTATGTTGTACATTACATACTCCTGACCCCTGCACTATATACTCCATGTTGTACATGACATACTCCTGACCCCTGCACTATATACTCCATGTTGTACATGACATACTCCTGACCCCTGCACTATATACTCCATGTTGTACATGACATACTCCTGACCCCTGCACTATATACTCCATGTTGTACATGACATACTCCTGACCCCTGCACTATATACTCCATGTTGTACATGACATACTCCTGACCCCTGCACTATATACTCCATGTTGTACATGACATACTCCTGACCCCTGCACTATATACTCTATGTTGTACATGACATACTCCTGACCCCTGCACTATATACTCTATGTTGTACATGACATACTCCTGACCCCTGCACTATATACTCTGTGTTGTACATGACATACTCCTGACCCCTGCACTATATACTCTGTGTTGTACATGACATACTCCTGACCCCTGCACTATATACTCTGTGTTGTACATGACATACTCCTGACCCCTGCACTATATACTCTGTGTTGTACATTACATACTCCTGACCCCTGCACTATATACTCTGTGTTGTACATTACATACTCCTGACCCTGCACTATATACTCTATGTTGTACATTACATACTCCTGACCCCTGCACTATATACTCTATGTTGTACATTACATACTCCTGACCCCTGCACTATATACTCTTTTGTACATTACATACTCCTGACCCCTGCACTATATACTCTATGTTGTACATTACATACTCCTGACCCCTGCACTATATACTCTATGTTGTACATTTCATACTCCTGACTTCTGCTCTCCCCCTCCCCCCCCCCCCTCCTATATATGCACATAATATGGATTCTCTTTTGTTACACCCATTTCCTCCCAGCTGGACATTTTATATCGGATGATGTGATTGGAGCACAGACCTTTACATGGTGGTAATAATGTGATAACATCCTCCAACTTTGGACCATTAAACAGAAAGTGATAATGAGGGAGGAGTCAATACCCCAATGATGGTGGTCTTCAGGATCAGTCCAGTCTTCATCTTGGTTGTTCTCCCCCCATCCTCACTCTCTGACCTCTGGTGGGGCTCAGCCCCGCTGTTCTTCATGACTAAATCATGGACTAAATAAGGAAGTGCAGTACTTCTTGTGTTGGGAAGATGGCGATGAGTGATAGAGGGGGTGGGGACCCTCGTCCTATAATCCCCTCATCACTGTCCCTCCTATAAAAGACAGTTCTGGTTGTTTCCTCACTCTCTGACTAAGGTCCATGAATAAAGAAATGACCTGGTAGGAGATCAGAGGAGCCATTTCCTAGTTCCCTTGAGGGGGGAATTGTAAGCTCCTCAGAGACCAAGCTGCCTGATGTGGGCGGAGTCCTGGTTTGGGGGAACCAATCAGCTTCTGTCTAGTAATCCTCTTTGTCTTTGTATTTTAGTCCATGGCCGGGAGATGAGGAAAACCTCCGAGGATTGTCTCACTTTGTCTCCAGACTGGAAAGTAGAAGATGAGGACATCACACAGTATAGTCCAGGAGAAAACCCGGCTCCCTCCAATGTCCATCCGGCACCACCCAGTGTAGATGGACCATCGGATTCCTCGTATCCTGAGGAACCTCAGACTGTGCGGGACCGGGCCGACCTTCCAACAGGGAAGAGCTTCTCCTGTACGGAGTGTGGGAAGAGGTTCAGTTCTACATACCATCTTAATAGGCATAAAAGATCTCACACGGGGGAGAAGCCATATTCCTGTCCTGAGTGCGGGAAATGTTTTTTAGTTAAGTCCAATCTTTACATACATCAGAGATCTCACACAGGGGAGAAGCCGTATTCCTGTCCTGAGTGCGGGAAATATTTTTCACAGAAGTCCAATCTTTACACACATCAGAGATCTCACACGGGGGAGAAGCCATATTCTTGTCCTGAGTGCGGGAAATATTTTTCACAGAAGTCCCATCTTTACACACATCAGAGATCTCACACGGGGGAGAAGCCATATTCCTTTCCAGAGTGCGGGAAATGTGTTTTGGTGAAGTCCAAACTTCATAGTCATAAGAGATGTCATACGGGAGAGAAGCCGTATTCTTGCCCTGAGTGCGGGAAACGTTATTTAAATGAGTCCAGTATTTACAGACATCAGAGATCTCACACGGGGGAGAAGCCGTATTCCTGCCCTGAGTGTGGGAAATGTTTTTCAGTGAAGTTCCATCTTTACATACATCAGAGATCTCACACAGGGGAGAAGCCGTATTCCTGCCCTGAGTGTGGGAAATGTTTTTCAATAAAGTCCCATCTTAACACACATCAGAGATCTCACACAGGAGAGAAGCCGTATTCCTGTCCTGAGTGTGGGAAATTTTTTTCAGAGAAGTCCAGTCTTAACACACATCAGAGATCTCACACAGGAGAGAAGCCGTATTCCTGCCTTGAGTGTGGGAAATGTTTTTCAGTGAAGTCCCATCTTTACATACATCAGAGATCTCACACAGGAGAGAAGCCGTATTCCTGCCCTGAGTGTGGGAAATGTTTTTCAGTGAAGTTACATCTTTACATACATCAGAGATCTCACACAGGGGAGAAGCCGTATTCCTGCCCTGAATGTGGGAAATGTTTTTCAGTGAAGTCCCATCTTAACACACATCAGAGATCTCACACAGGAGAGAAGCCGTATTCCTGTCCTGAGTGTGGGAAATGTTTTTCAGAGAAGTCCAGTCTTAACACACATCAGAGATCTCACACAGGAGAGAAGCCATATTCCTGCCCTGAGTGTGGGAAATGTTTTTCAGTGAAGTCCGATCTATACAGACATCAGAGATCTCACACGGGGGAGAAGCCGTATTCCTGTCCTGACTGCGGGAAATGTTTTTCACAAAAGTCCCATCTTTCCAGACATCAGAGACTGCACATGAAGGAGAAGCCACTTTCCTGCCCTGAGTGTGGGAAATGTTTTTCAGTGAAGTTCCATCTTTACAGACATCAGAGATCTCACACAGGGGAGAAGCCGTATTCCTGTCCTGACTGCGGGAAATGTTTTTCACAAAAGTCCCATCTTTCCAGACATCAGAGACTGCACATGAAGGAGAAGCCACTTTCCTGTCCTGAGTGAGGGAAATGTTCCTCACTGAAGTCCTGTCTTCCTGTACATCAGGGGTCCCACACAACCCTGGAGGTGTATTAGTGCCTTGAGTGCGGGAAATGTCTTCTAGATTAATGTTGCTGTACATCCCAGCTCTCATGTGGGGAAGAAGCACACCCTGATATACACCTCAGATATACTCCATGGCTGATCTTCATCATGGAAGAAACAGTTCATAAGGAGATCAGAGGTCCCCAAAGACATGGATGAAGTGTGGGACCGGGTCAGCCATTGATGGCAGGAGAAGAATAAAAATGAAGTCCTGACCTAGAGCACTGGGCTGACTCTCATTGGGGTGCAGCCTATATACTAGAGATGGTTTGCACCTATATGGATGGGGGTCTGCTGTGCTGGGGGAGGGGTTTATGGGAAGGCTGGAGGAGTATATAAACTAGGATGGAGGGGGGAGAATGCAATTATAACGGGGTAGACAGATCAGACCGGGGTCAGTACTTATTGGGGGGTAAAAAGAAAAACTAAAAATCCTCCTGCACTGATATGGAAATCCCCTAACCAATAGCGGCCAACACCCAATGATAATACCAATCAGATCAAGAAAACAATTGAAAATGAATGGTGCAGCGCTAACTACAAAAGTGAATAAAAATAAATGTAACCAAACACTCATAAAGTGCTAATAAATCAACAAACCAAAATATACATAACAATATAGTGCTGATCAGAACCGTGGTAACAACGTGGACAATACTAGTGTATGGGTCACCTCAGTGACCTAAAAATGGTGATAAACACATAATAAAATAGACTGGTGTTAAGTGTCCTTGATAGCAATCAGAAAACCTTTTATAACAAGTACTAATAAGTCCATAAAGTAACAAGTGCAGATAAAATGTGATAAAACACCAGGCAATGTGTTAAACGTGAACACTTCATGCAAGTGCCGGCACACTTTAAATCCACTGCAGCTGCAGTGCCTCCTCACCTCCTTCCTGCGACCCAAAAGGGCCCAACAGGTATTCAGGATCACTCTGGATCCTTTATATCTCCGGCTAATACCTCTCCAGAAAGCCAAGGATCATAAACGGTCTCCTGTTCAGCCTCCAAATGCTTCCTCCTCTGCCTTTTATAAGGATACTCTGTAGGGTATATTACTCACAATCCCAGTGAGTGATAAAAAGATCCTCCATAGTGTAGTATTATTAATAATGCAGTCTTTATTTAAACATAGGAAGTACACTCACATGAACCTGCAGTCCCTTCCTCCTGCTATATGTGGGTATGCTGCATCCATGTGGTACTTCCTGGGTGTACTAAGATGGCGTCCTCCACCGGAAGTGCGTCACTCGTACCGGAAGCTGCGTATCGGCGTTACCTACGTGTTACGTCACGTGGTCTCGTGACTTCCTCGGGGTATCGCCAAGTAGACACAGCTGCTCCTTTTATATTGGCATTGGCGCATATCCCGCCTCCCAAGCTGATAACAAACACGAGGCCATTTTCTAGAAGGCTAAAAATGTAGATATGGCGCATACCTGGTCTCCCAGGCTAATAATTAGCCGTGACCATTGGATGGAAGCCAAAACGGTATTATATATATATATGTTCATAATAAACTAACCTCCATACCCAGGAAAAAGACATTAGATCCAGCTAAAAACCCCAACACAGTCAGGATCCAAAATGATCACTAAAAAAACCTTTATTATTGAAACAACTCTAAATGAATTCTACTAATATTAACTATTTAAAAAAGGGGAATAAACCAGGTGGAAATAAATGTATTCTAACATATACACTCCCCAGAAAGATGAAGTGTATATAAGAATAAAAATAAATAACTATATACGTAAAAATATAAGTATACCCATATCGATATAAAAAACTCAGAACACCTTTTGAAGACAAAAAATAATACCAAAAAAATGATAAATAAAAAATATGTATATAAATAAAATAAAAATGACCACATGTGTATGCAGTATACCCACACATGAACATAGATTGCTACCTAATAAATAACATAATTCCATAAATACAATTACAATAAAAAATAAATAAAATATATATGGAATATATAATAAAATGTATATAAAATATATAGACAGCCAACAATCTAAAAACTAAAATATTTATTAAAAATCACTGATAAAACAATTGAGATCAAACTGAACATTCAACCCTCTAGGGACCATAGTTTTCATATAATAAATCCAACGTGACTCGGCTTGGCTGAGGGATCTAATTGTATTACTGCCTCTCCAGTGTCTCTTACATTTTTCTATCCCCCAGAATTTGATATTACTGGGATCCTTGTTGTGATGTGTGGTACATTGCCTAGAGACATTGTGCTTAGGGAACCCTTCCTAATGTTTTGAACGTGCTCCCTGAGTCTCTTCCATAGCGCTCTTTTAGTTCTGCCAATATATTGTAATCCACATTCACATTCTAAGCAGTATACTACCCCTCTGTTGTGCATGAAATGAAGTCTTTAATGATGAACTCTTGTCCAGTAGTCTTAGCAATACAGTTCTTACGTCTGGTATTTCATCTTCTAGTGGCTATACAGGCGTAGCAATTTCTGCATGGGTAAAAACGTGACTTTATTCTGACTGGGAGGATCTAATACACTCTTAACCACCTTTGATTTCACCGTGGGTGCTTTTCTATACACAAATTTGGGAACAGCTGGTAAAACACCTCTTAAAATGGGGTCTGCCCTTAAAATACCCCAATGTTTGCTAAAAATTCTATTTTTTTGTAATGGATATTAAAATCTAAGATTATTGATAGGTTGTCCTCTGTATTCTCTTCTTTCTTATTATCTTGTAAGAATGTACTTCTATCCCTATTTCCCACTTCTACTATACTCCGGGTGATCTTATCCTTAGGATACCCTTTATCCACAAATCTAGATCCCAACTTCCAAATAATCACTTACTAGGGTACAGTTCCTCCTGACTCTCACAAACTGACCCTTTGGGATATTAAACAACCAAGGGGGGAAATGACAACTCCCCATTGGTATATATCCATTACGATCCACACTTTTAAAATATGTTTTAGTTAAAAATTTTCCATTTATAATTTTAATATTTAAATCTAAAAACTGTATTTCTTCCTTGCTATGTTCCCATGTACAGTTGCAAGAAAAAGTATGTGAACCCCTTGGGATTACGTGGAGATTTGCATGAATTGGGCATAAAATGTGCTCTGAACGTCATCTAAGTCACAACAATAGAAGAACACAGTCTGCTGAACATAATACTACACAAACATTAGATGCTGCCATGGTTTAATTGCACATAACATGTAAACATTCACAGTGCAGGGAGGAAAAAGTATGTGAGGCCCTAGCTTAATGACTTCTCCCAGAGCTAATTGGAGCCAGGAGTGAGCCAACCTTGACTCCAATCAGTGTGATGATATTGGACGTGCTGCTGACAGCTGTCCTGCCCTTAAAAAACACACACCTGTTTTGGGTTTACTGGTTTCAAGAAGCATTGTTTGTTGTGAACCATGCCTCGCAGAAAAGAGCTCTCAGAAGACCTATGATCAAGAATTGTTGACTTGCATGAAGCTGGAAAGGGTCACAAAGGTATCTCCAAAAGCCTTGATGTTCCTGTGTCCACGGTAAGACAGGCTGTCTACAAATGGAGAAAGTTTAGCACTGTTGCTACTCTCTCTAGGTGTGGTCATCCTGTAAAAATGACTGCAAGAGCACAGCGCAGAATGCTGCATGAGGTAAAGAAGAATCCCAGAGTGTCAGCTAAAGACCTACAGAAATCTCTGGCACATGCTAACATTTTTGTTGACACATCTACAATAAGGAAAACATTAAACAAGAATGGAGTACATGGGAGGACACCACGGAGGAAGCCATTGCTGTCCAAAAAGAAGATTGCAGCACGTTTGAAGTTTGCAAAAGAGCACCTGGATGTTCCACAGCACTACTGGCAAAATATACTGTGGACAGATGACACCAAGATTGAGTTGTTTGGGAAGAACACACAACACTATGTGTGGAAAAAAAAAGGCACAGCACACCAACATCAAAACCTCATCCCCACTGTGAAACATGGCGGAGGGAGCATCATGGTTTGGGGCTGCTTTGCTGCCTCAGGGCCTGGACGGATTGTTGTCATTGATGGGAAAATGAATTCCAGAGTTTATCAAGACATTTTGCAGGAAAACGTACGACCATCTGTCCGCCAACTGAAGCTCCGCAGAGGATGGGTGATGCAACAGGACAATGACCCAAAGCATACAAGTCATTCAACAAAACAATGGCTGCAACAGCACAGAATACGCCTTCTGGAGTGGCCCAGTCAGAGTCCTGACCTCAACCCCATTGAAATGCTGTGGCATGACCTTAAGAGAGCGATTCACACCAGACATCCCAAGAATATTGCTACACTGAAACAGTTTTGTGAAGAGGAGTGGTCCAAAATGACTCCAGATCGTTGTGCAGGTCTGATCTGCAACTACAGGAAACGTTTGGTTGAGGTTATTGCTGCCAAAGGAGGGTCAACCAGTTATTAAGTCCAAAGGTTCACATACTTTTTCCTCCCTGCACTGTGAATGTTTACATGTTATGTGCAATTAAACCATGGCAACATCTAATGTTTGTGTAGTATTATGTTCAGCAGACTGTGTTCTTCTATTGTTGTGACTTAGATGATGTTCAGAGCACATTTTATGCCCAATTCATGCAAAACTCCACGTAATCCCAAGGGGTTCACATACTTTTTCTTGCAACTGTAAATCTGATATTCTTATTATTTTCATTCAATTTGTTTAAAAACTTCAATAAGGTGTTTTCCTCTCCTTCCTAAATAATAATCACGTCATCTATATATCTTTTATACACTTTTAACTCCTTCGGATACTCTTGATATACCTCCGTTTCTTCCCAGTGTGCCATAAATATATTGGCTACACTTGGTGCAAAGCGGGCACCCATTGCTACGCCCCTATTTTGTTCATAGTTGGTGTGCTCATGCCAGAAGTAATTGTGACTCAAACCAAATTCAAGACATTCCAATAAAAACTTTCTTTGAGTCCAAGGCAGATGGCTGTACTTCCTGAGCCCCCATCCAACTGTCTCTATAGCATCCTCATGCCCTATGATTGTATACAAGGAAGATATGTCCGCACTTGCTAAATAAATATTTCTTCCTCCTTTGAATTCCTCCAGCACCTGAATCAGATGTTTAGTATCACGTAAATATGCTGTAGTACTTTTTACCACTGGTTGCAAAAATTCATCTATGTAATGTCCCAATCTGGCCCCCACTGACTGTATGCCGTTTACTATGGGTCTGCCCGGTGGTTTTGTGCCATTTTTATGTATCTTCAGAACCGTATATTTTCAATTTTTTCCATGAGAAAGGACTAGAATTGGTCATGTTCCTACTCAAAAGGAAACAAAAAAAGTTGAGGAAATTAGAAGCACAAATTGGTGAAATGAAGGAAAAGACTGTACCATTTAAGGAAACAACAGAGCACCAGCGGCCTAGTACATCCTGGTCTTTCACATACCAGCACTGCAGTATCACTTGGTGATGTGGCAAGTCCCACAGGTGCAGTACAAGCTGGTGCAGTGGCGAGCACAAGTAGTGTCCCGCAGCCACCAAAAAGTTGCACACAGGCCTGTAGAACCCATGGTGTCCTTCCGGATGTGCTTGTAAATGCCGATTAGCAGCCCACAAATTCTGCAGCACTCGTACTTCTCCCATTCACTGCCCAACTCGGAATTCAGGTGGAAACAGCAAATTTAACTACTCCTATCACGTACCTGGTGATGGAGGCCAATGGAGAGAGGGCTTCCCTTGCGGCTAAGTTCCAGACTCCCCTGAAAGTGGGACAGCAGCAGTCAGGCCCAAAGTGGCACAGGTCGCCTGTAGGAGTGCTGGTTGGTGGTCCACTCAGAAGCACAGCTGGTGCACAGAGATAGGTCTGCAGACAGGAGGCACCTGTGCGTGTTGTGTGCAAGCCCTTCTGGGATCTGGATGTTTACGGAGTAGTCGGTTCAAGCCAAGGTCAGGTACCAGGTGGAAATCAGAGCGGACGTAGACAGATGGGAAAGCCAAGGTCATTCACAGAGAAGCGAGAGAGAGAGTATCCGTAAGCCAAGCCGAGGTCAGGTCAGGGGTAAATCAGAGTAGACAGGTCCAGGAGCAAGTCGAGTCGGTAACAGGAGATCACAAGTCAGAAACACAGGAACCAGGAACAGGGCATGGGGAGCTAGAGATCATCCAGCAACCAGAGGAAGTGATGAGCCTCCTTATAAAGGCCATCTGGCACCAGACTGAGGCTGATGTATCCTTCTGCGGCCATGTAGAGTTTTTGCAGAAATGCCAGATCTTCCAGAACTCCTTCCGTGGATGGGACCCTGACAACTCTCTTTGATTTTTGGAGTTGTTTTTCATGGGATATCTGTATGCATTGATTGTGGATCAAAGCAATTTATATGCAGAACAATTTATCACTGCCAACCCAAATTCAAACCTTGCCAGACCATTCGCATGGAAACTCAATACGGTTTCCGAATTAAAACATTTTTTGGGCCTAACCCTGAACATGGGCATTACTAAAGAAAAATGAATTGCGGTTGTATTGGTCCAGAGACTTGATTCATCATATACCGTGTTCTCTGCTGCCATGGCCAGGCATAGATATGAGAGTATAATGTGTTTTATGCATTTCAGCGACAATACACTCTGTCATCCTCGGGGTGACCCTGAATTTGACCGGCTCCACAAAATTCAGCACCTCGCAAATCACCTTAACCAAAAATTTGCAGATGTCTATACTCCCCAGCAAAACATCTGCGTTGATGAGTCCCTCATTCATTTTTCTGGCCGCCTTGCATTCAAACAATTTCTCCCCAGCAAGCGTGCCAGATATGGGGTCAAGATGTAGAAGACCTGTGAGAGGACAACAGGCTATACTTATAAGTTTTGGATGTACAAAGGAAAAGATAGTCACGTGGAGCCCCCTGGATGCCCAGACTACATGGGGAGCAGTGGCAAGATAGTTTGGGACTTGGTGTCATCCTTTCTCCATATGGGGTACCACTTATACGTGGACAATTTTTATTCAAGCGTGACACTATTTAGACATTTGTACAATCTTGGAATTGGGGCATGTGGCACCGTGTGACCTAATGTGTGCCCACCATTAGAAGTGGGTGGATGCAGGGCAGTATATTCTAATGGTGGGCATACCACACACTTTTTCTGGCAGAGATTTCTTCTCTTTTTTTCATTCAGTCCACAGGCTGAATACAAAAAAAAAAAAGAACATAGCATATATACCCAAAAAGGACCTGTGACGTATGGTACATCCCTAGACTTTGAATGGTTATACCAGGATGAGGCCTACAGATGCAGGCATCATCCTGGTATCAATTTTTTCAGCCGGCGATTGGTTTTCATGTAAAAGCAATCCTAGTGGCTAATTAGCTACAGGATTGCTTTTACAACTATGCCCCCCCCCCCCCCCGCTGCCTTCCACGGTCTTCTCGGGCAGTCCCGTGCCATCAGGGGAACCTGAGAATGCAGCCGGTGTTTCTGCCAGCTGACCATAGAGCTGATTGGAGACTAGAATGGTGCCAATCATCTCTATAGTCTAAGAAGTCGGAAGCTACGAGCATTTCATCACTTCAGTTTCGTAGGATATAAACAGCACCATTTGTAAATTGGGAAAGCATCTGATCACCGATGTTGGTTTTATTAGATAATGTAAGGGCAGAGGAGATATCTAGAGTCTGATAGACCCCAGATTTCTCAAAAAAGAATATATGACAATGCCCATTGAAGTTATAGGGGATATTTGCAAAGTACCCTCACCCCCCCACACACCTGCGTTTGTGAGCGATGACCCTGTGCCAGTATGTAAACAGCGGTTGCACCATACATGTGAGGTATCGCCACGAACATCAGATCAAGGGCAGTAATTCTAACACTAGACCTCCTCTGTAAATCTACAATGGTAGCTTGTAAAGGTTTTTAAACGTTACCTATGGATTTTAAAAACATATGCAGTTTGTCGCCATTGCACGGGGCATGCACAGTTTTAAAGCATGTCATGGTTGGTATCTATTTACTTGGCACACCATCATATTTTATATTTTACCAAATAATTGGACAATATATTGTGTTTTTGTGCATTAAAAGTAAAAAAATATATTTTTTTTAAAATTGTGTTTGAAAATTTGCTGCGTGAGTACAATGTGACATAAAAAAATTCAGTACTATGTGACATAAAAAATTGCAGCACCCACCATTTTATTCACTAGGGTGTTTGACAAACAAATTTTTTTTACACAAAATTGTCATTTACATGATTTATTGCTCACACATGCCATGGTTATATGTGGAATTACTCCCCAAAATACATTCTGCTACTTCTCCTGAGTATGGGGGTACCACATGTGAGAGACGTTTTGGCAGTCTAGCCAAGTACAGGACCCCAAAATCCAATAAGCACCTTCAGGCTTTTAAAGGGCTTTATTTCCTCATTACACTTCCTGACTACCTATCACAGTTTCGGAGGCCAGGATTGCACCAAACCCCCCCCCCAAATGACCCCTTTTTGGAAAGTAGACACCCCAAAGAATTTGATAAGAAGCATGGTGAGTATTTTGCAGATCTCATTTGTTGCCACAAGTTTTTGAAAATTGAAGAAAAAAAAACATATTTTTTGTTTTCTTTTTTAATATTTCAAAACCTTGTAAGAAAAAAATTAGATCTGCAAAATACTCACCATGCCTCTTTTTAAATTCCTTGGGGTGTGTACTTTCCAAAAAGGGGTAATTTTGGGGGGTTTGGTGCTATCCTGACATTTCAGGGCCTCCGAAACTGTGATAGGTATTGAGGAAGTGTAATGAGGAAGTTACGCACCTTCAGGCTTTCTAAGTGATCACTGGAATTCAGGCTCCTGTATGTGGCTAGGCTCCCAAAACGTCTCACACATGTGGTACCCCCATACTCGGTAGAAGCAGCAGAATATATTTTGGGGTGTAATTCCACATATACCCATGGCTTGTGTGAGAAATATACAATTTAAATGACAACTTTGGGTTTAAAAAAATATAATT
This sequence comes from Staurois parvus, assembly GCF_062004578.1. Classification (NCBI taxonomy): domain Eukaryota; kingdom Metazoa; phylum Chordata; class Amphibia; order Anura; family Ranidae; genus Staurois; species Staurois parvus. The sequence continues at coordinate 2,141,344 of NW_028318516.1, forward strand.
TTCCAAACACTTGTGGAAAACAAAATCTTCCATGGACTCATCATGCCTCTCAGCAGATAGCTTAGGGTGTCTAATTTCCAAAAAGGGGTCATTTGGGGGTGTTTGTACTATCCTGGTATTTTAGCACCTCAAGAAATGTGATGGGCAGTCAGAAAGTGAAAGCTGTAAATTCCATTATCTCTACCATAGTTTGTAGACGCTATAACTTTCACACAAAGCAATCAATATACACTTATTGGGATTATTTTTAACCAAAAACGTAGCAGAATACATTTTGGCCCAAATTTATGATGACATTTTGTTTCTTTTTTTATTTTTTTTTTTGACAGAAATGAGAAAATTAAAAAAAAAAAAAAAAAATTTCAAAACTTTTTTTGTTTATAGCACCGAAAATAAAAAGCGCAAGGTGATCAAATACCAGTGAAAGAAAGCTCTATTTGTGTGAAAAAAAGGACGTAAATTTCATTTATTTACCATATTTCATGACCGCGCAATTGTCAGTTAAACTAGTGCAGCGCTGTACAGCAAAAAAATGGCGTAAATTCCATTATCTCTCCCATAGTTTGTAGACGCTATCACTGTCACACAAAGCAATCAATATACACTTATTGGGATTTTTCACCAACACGTTTTGGGCTAAATTTATGACTAACTTTGAGTTTACTATATATTTTTTATAACCAAAAGTAAAAAATGTTTTTCTTCAAAATTTTCATTCCTTTTTTGATTGTAGTGCGAAAAATAAAAAGTGCACAGGTGATCAAATACCACCAAAAGAAAGCTCTATTTGTGTGAAAAAAGGACGTACATTTCTTTTGGGAGCAGCATTGCATGACCGCGCAATTTTCAGTTGAATTAGTGCAGTGCAGAATATCAAAAAGAGGCGCGGTGAGGAAGGGGGTAAATCCTAAACATGTCCAGCGAAAAAAAAATTTGTCATAAATTTTGGCCAAAGTGTATTCTCCTCCTTGTCTTTGCTAAAAATAAAATCCCAATCCGTGTAAATGAATCGGTTTATGTGAAAGTTATAACATCTACAAATGGCGGGATAGATACTGGAATTGTATTTTTATTACTAGTGTGATAGATATTTTGGGCCTACAGTAATTTTTACCATCATTGTGAACTTTTGATAGAAGTCTCAGTCTCAGTTCCGGCAACTTCCCAGAACTGCACTTTCTAAGTGGACATTGACTGTATATAAGATTTCCCATGTGTTTTATCACCCCAACACCCCCCATGAAGGTTTCCTGTAGAGGTTTATGGCAGTATGGCCACCTGGCTGATGTAAGGAATAAGCCCCGAACCCGTCATTCCTAACACCTCCTAGAGAGTGTTGTCATCCATCTTCCTGCGGGAACTGAATTCAGAGGAGTCATGATCAGCGACAGTCATCCATCTTCCTGCGGGAACTGAATTCAGAGGAGGTATGATCAGCGATTGTCATCCATCTTCCTGCGGGAACTGAATTCAGAGGAGGTACGATCAGCGACTGTCATCCATCTTCCTACGGGAACTGAATTCAGAGGAGGTACGATCAGCGATTGTCATCCATCTTCCTGTGGGAACTGAATTCAGAGGAGGTATGATCAGCGACTGTCATCCATCTTCCTGCGGGAACTGAATTCAGAGGAGGTATGATCAGCGACAGTCATCCATCTTCCTGCGGGAACTGAATTCAGAGGAGGTATGATCAGCGAACGTCATCGATCTTCCTGCGGGAACTGAATTCAGAGGATGTACGATCAGGGACTGTCATCCATCTTCCTGTGGGAACTGAATTCAGAGGAGGTATGATCAGCGACTGTCATCCATCTTCCTGCGTGAACTGAATTCAGAGGAGGTATGATCAGCGACTGTCATCCATCTTCCTGCAGGAACTGAATTCAGAGGAGGTATGATCAGCGATCGTCATCCATTCTTCTGCGGGAACTGAATTCAGAGGAGGTACGATCAGAGACAGTCATCCATTCTTCTGCGGGAACTGAATTCAGAGGAGGTATGATCAGCGACTGTCATCCATCTTCCTGCGGGAAATGAATTCAGAGGAGGTACGATCAGCGATTGCATCCATCTTCCTGCGGGAACTGAATTCAGAGGAGGTACGCTCAGCGACAGTCATCCATCTTCCTGCGGGAACTGAATTCAGAGGAGGTATGATCAGCGATTGCATCCATCTTCCTGCAGGAACTGAATTCAGAGGAGGTATGATCAGTGATTGTCATCCATCTTCCTGTGGGAACTGAATTCAGAGGAGGTACGATCAGTGATTGTCATCCATCTTCCTGCGGGAACTGAATTCAGAGGGGGTATGATCAGCGACAGTCATCCATCTTCCTGCGGGAACTGAATTCAGAGGAGGTACGATCAGTGATTGTCATCCATCTTCCTGCGGGAACTGAATTCAGAGGGGGTATGATCAGCGACAGTCATCCATCTTCCTGCGGGAACTGAATTCAGAGGGGGTATGATTCAGTTCCCGCAGGAAGATGGATGACAGTCGCTGATCATACCTCCTCTGAATTCAGTTCCCGCAGGAAGATGGATGACAGTCGCTGATCATACCTCCTCTGAATTCAGTTCCCACAGGAAGATGGATGACAGTCCCTGATCGTACATCCTCTGAATTCAGTTCCCACAGGAAGATCGATGACGATCGCTGATCATACCTCCTCTGAATTCAGTTCCCGCAGGAAGATCGATGACGGTCGCTGATCATACCTCCTCTGAATTCAGTTCCCGCAGGAAGATCGATGACTGTCGCTGATCATACCTCCTCTGAATTCAGTTCCCGCAGGAAGATGGATGACAATCGCTGATCATACCTCCTCTGAATTCATTTCCCGCAGGAAGATGGATGACAATCGCTGATCGTACCTCCTCTGAATTCATTTCCCGCAGGAAGATGGATGACTGTCGCTGATCGTACCTCCTCTGAATTCAGTTCCCGCAGGAAGATGGATGGCAGTCACTGATCGTACCTCCTCTGAATTCAGTTCCCGCAGGAAGATGGATGACAGTCACTGATCGTACCTCCTCTGAATTCAGTTCCCGCAGGAAGATGGATGACTGTCACTGATCGTACCTCCTCTGAATTCAGTTCCCGCAGGAAGATGGATGACAATCGCTGATCATACCTCCTCTGATTTCAGTTCCCACAGGAAGATGGATGACAGTCGCTGATCATACCTCCTCTGATTTCAGTTCCCGCAGGAAGATGGATGACAGTCGCTGATCATACCTCCTCTGAATTCAGTTCCCACAGGAAGATGGATGACTGTCGCTGATCATACCTCCTCTGAATTCAGTTCCCGCAGGAAGATGGATGACTGTCACTGATCATACCTCCTCTGAATTCAGTTCCCGCAGGAAGATGGATGACAGTCGCTGATCATACCCCCTCTGAATTCAGTTCCCGCAGGAAGATGGATGACTGTCGCTGATCATGACTCCTCTGAATTCAGTTCCCGCAGGAAGATGGATGACAATCGCTGATCGTACCTCCTCTGAATTCAGTTCCCGCAGGAAGATGGATGACAATCGCTGATCGTACCTCCTCTGAATTCAGTTCCCACGGGAAGATGGATGACAATCGCTGATCATACCTCCTCTGAATTCAGTTCCCGCGGGAAGATGGACGACAGTCGCTGATCATACCTCCTCTGATTTCAGTTCCCGCAGGAAGATGGATGACAGTCGCTGATCATACCTCCTCTGAATTCAGTTCCTGCAGGAAGATGGATGACTGTCGCTGATCATACCTCCTCTGAATTCATTTCCCGCAGGAAGATGGATGACAATCGCTGATCATACCTCCTCTGATTTCAGTTCCCACAGGAAGATGGATGACAGTCGCTGATCATACCTCCTCTGATTTCAGTTCCCGCAGGAAGATGGATGACAGTCGCTGATCATACCTCCTCTGAATTCAGTTCCCGCAGGAAGATGGATGACTGTCGCTGATCATACCTCCTCTGAATTCATTTCCCGCAGGAAGATGGATGACTGTCGCTGATCATACCTCCTCTGAATTCAGTTCCCGCAGGAAGATGGATGACTGTCGCTGATCATGACTCCTCTGAATTCAGTTCCCGCAGGAAGATGGATGACAATCGCTGATCGTACCTCCTCTGAATTCAGTTCCCGCAGGAAGATGGATGACAATCGCTGATCGTACCTCCTCTGAATTCAGTTCCCACGGGAAGATGGATGACAATCGCTGATCATACCTCCTCTGAATTCAGTTCCCACGGGAAGATGGACGACAGTCGCTGATCATACCTCCTCTGATTTCAGTTCCCGCAGGAAGATGGATGACAGTCGCTGATCATACCTCCTCTGAATTCAGTTCCTGCAGGAAGATGGATGACTGTCGCTGATCATACCTCCTCTGAATTCATATCCCGCAGGAAGATGGATGACAATCGTTGATCATACCTCCTCTAAATTCAGTTCCCGCAGAAGGATGGATGACTGTCTTTGATCGTACCTCCTCTGAATTCAGTTCCCGCAGAAAGATGGATGACAGTCGCTGATCATACCCCCTCTGAATTCTTCCTGCGGGAACTGAATTCAGAGGAGATATGATCAGCGACAGTCATCGATCTTCCTGCGGGAACTGAATTCAGAGGATGTACGATCAGGGACTGTCATCCATCTTCCTGTGGGAACTGAATTCAGAGGAGGTATGATCAGCGACTGTCATCCATCTTCCTGCGGGAACTGAATTCAGAGGAGGTACGATCAGAGACAGTCATCCATCCTTCTGCGGGAACTGAATTTAGAGGAGGTATGATCGATTGTCATCCATCTTCCTGCGGGAAATGAATTCAGAGGAGGTATGATCAGCGATTGCCATCCATCTTCCCGCAGGAACTGATTTCAGAGGAGGTATGATCAGCGATTGCATCCATCTTCCTGCGGGAACTGAATTCAGAGGAGGTATGATCAGCGACTGTCATCCATCTTCCTGCGGGAACTGAATTCAGAGGAGGTACGATCAGCGACTGTCATCCATCTTCCTGCGGGAACTGAATTCAGAGGAGGTACGCTCAGCGAATGTCATCCATCTTCCTGCAGGAACTGAAATCAGAGGAGGTACGATCAGCGACAGTCATCCATCTTCCTGCAGGAACTGAATTCAGAGGAGGAATGATCAGCGATTGTCATCCATCTTCCTGCAGGAACTGAATTCAGAGGAGGTACGATCAGCTGGACATTGGCCTATCATACATTCCATCTGAGGAGTTACAAATGGCCAATATCTTTCACAAGTCACAGAGCCCCCCATTGAACAGAAATGGCAAATACTGGAATGTATTGAAGGGTGTGCCTTTACCTGGAATGGGGGGTATAAAAGTAGGCCATTGCTCTCCTTGTGGCCCTTCTTGGAGCCCAGGTGTCAGGACCCCAGGATGTCTGTGGAATGTACCTCCATGATTCTATGTGTCTGTCCTGTAGTCCTCTCTATGTACTGGTAATATACTGTATGTTAGACTGTGACATCATTGTTTGTGTGTATCATATCCTTTATATTTTGTTATATTCCATTCATAGCAAGCTTCTTTTCTGTGTAAACCAATCAGATCTTTATTTGTTGTACAGTTGTTATCATTTGGTATAAATATTATTGGTAAGAGCCGGATGGGGATTGGCTCAATTCATGTATAGACAAAAGGTTGTGATCACTTATTATATTTACCATCAAGGGAATAAGTGAGGTAATGGCGGTGATCAGAGTACTATAGTGGGACTGCGGCTGGCATTCTGACACTGGGGGGGAACTGACTTGGTGTCACTGACATCTCCAGTGACACCAATACAGTGATCAGTGCTAATAAAATGCACTGACACTGTACTAATGGCACTGGGCAGGAAGGGGTAACATGAGGGCCCATCAAAAGAGTTAACTGTGCTGTGTGTGTGTGCTTCACTGTAAGTACACTGCTTTGTATTGGTCTGCTATGCAGAGCCATACAAAGCAGTGTGCAGGAGTTGACAGAGGAGAGATCTGTGTTGTTTATACACAGGTCTCTCCCCCATCGGTAATCACCGGGTGCTGATGAGGAATCACCGGCTGGGACCCGGTGGTTGACAACAAAGGCCGTGAATGGCAATGCAGGTAGGGCACACGTGCACACCCCCTACCCGGAACTGCAAATTCACATATATATACATGATTTTGCACAGCCGCACCGCCCTGTAGCTGTATCTCTGATATAGTGCAGCATTGAAGCTGTTAAAGCCTAAAGTTAGTCACACATTTCTTCAAAAAACTGCACAACAGACAGTACTTACTGTCAATATGGAATGCCCCTTGTACTGATGACTTCCTCTTTAGTTGAAGTCTTCCATCCTTCAATCCCCCCGACCTCCCCAGTGCTAACAGGCAGATGAATATTCAGAATACAATGTCCTGGAAGGGGGGATTCCCCCATCCACCTCACTTGTTTGGATGGAAAAGAGAAAAGACCCTGTCCCATCTTTGGGGACCAAAGATTCTTAGTGGGGGGAGTGTGTAGCCAGGTGCAGGCTACTAAGGGATGGAGGAGAGGAGACATTACAGAGTACACAAAGAGGTTGTTTCATTTCCCCTTATGTTCATGGATAGATCATTGCATCACCTTTCTGCCTCTAGAGCACGGGTGGCAAACTGGCGGCCCTCCTACTGTTGCCAAACTACACGTCCCATGAGGCATTGCAAGATTGGCAGTTACAAGCATGACTCCCAAAGGCAGAGGCATGATGGAACTTGTAGTTTTGCAACAGCTGGAGGGCCACCAGTTTGACACCCCTGCTCTAGAGGGAGACCACTCTTACTGACCCTGAAAGCAGAGGATCCTGGGACATGTAGTCCCTCAACCAACCCTTACTGAAGAATGAATTAGCCCAGAGACTACAACTGGCTTGAGAGCCAAAGCAACAGGGGATCCTTGGAGAGTTTATGAACTTACTGTAATTGGTGGTCTCAGGGTCTTGTCCTGGGGGCTCTGGAGAGTTCAGTTGTTTGCTGCCCTTCTGCTAGTTTCTGTGGAGAGAAACAGCAACGCAGGAGTTCTACATCCAGCCTTCCAGTGACCGTCCTACGTAAGCAGCAACCAGTTCAGTGACACCGCACCTTCCAGTGACCATCCTACGTAAGTAGCAAGCAGTTCAGTGACACCGCACCTTCCAGTGACCATCCTATGTTAGCAGCAAGCAGTTCAGTGACACCGCACCTTCCAGTGGCAGGTACCTATAACCACATTCATCACCAGCAGCCAGAGACACAGGGACATCCATACTGGCTATAATCAGTGGTTTCCACTGCAGCCCGCTGTGCATTCTTCACATCATCCTATCTGCTCCAGAGCCTGTTCACCCCCCTTTCCTGCACCACAGTTTTATCTTCAGTCATGATTGGTGGAAGGGAGATTGTCCAACCTTCACTCTGTGCCTTACATATGGACACTGCATATTTACCCTCCCCCACTTCCGCTCTACTTCTCACACGTGGACACCACTAGCAGACACCTTCACCCTCCCCCACTTCCGCTCTACTTCTCACACGTGGACACAGCTAGCAGACAACTTTACCCTCCCCCACTTCCGCTCTACTTCTCACACGTGGACATAGCTAGCAGACACCTCTACCCTCCCCCACCTCCACTCTACTTCTCACACGTGGACACTGCTAGCAGACACCTCTACCCCACTTCATCCAAGGAGATCCCATTACCCCATCTTCTCTGCAGATTTGACCCAGTCATTATCATCCCCTATACTCCAACTGTTGAAGGGCCCCATCTATAGCCGGCTGAAGATGAACTCTCCTTGATCTCCATATACTGTATATCCATCGGTAACTCAGAGATGCTCCCACTTTCCATTAGCCAATCCCTGCTCCTCATCCCTCCACACCCGCCCCATATACAGTCCAGGCGTGGCAGTCCCGGGAGTGCAGCTGTAGCTGCGTGAAGCCTGAATGTCCCAGTAGGAGGAGTTCTGCCCGCAGTGTGAGCTGCACTCCTGGAGGACCCTGTTCCAGTCTATGCTGCACCACCCCCAGCTTCATGATTGGCCTTCCTCTGCCTCATTGTCTGATATCAATTGTCCGTGTATTGCTACATGTTGGGGATTTCTGCTACAAATCTGAACTAGGAATAGAGAAAGGCAGAAAGGATGGCGCTCTACTGCCTGCTCTCTGTGCTTTCCATCCCCCATCAACCAATCACAATGTGTCCACAATCACCATGGAAATGATCAGATCAATGAAACGTTTGTCATAGACAGACCATCATGTGCCGATCATATACACAGACATTTGTATCACGGGAAACATACAACAAGAAACATGTATGGAGAAAGACACGGGAAAGTCCCAATATGTGCATTCACCAATCACTCCTTCATTCCCGGTATACACACAATTCCATTGCTTCCATGTGTACACCATCAGTCACTCTTCTAGAATTGGGACATTTTATTACCACCCACCTCTTCAGTGATCCCCCACCATGCAAGTATTGTCCTCACCTACAACTGTGGGCCTAATGGGTGCTTGGAACATTTGTCCACAAAGTATCAATAATAGACCTCCAGTGTTTGTGAAATCTCCCACCACAAATGTACTCAGCCAATCACAGGGCAGGATAAAGAGAAAACAGGAGGCGCAACACCTAGTGCATTATCCAAGGTTTATTGTAAGGACTACAAAATAAAAACACTTCCAGACGAAGCATGAATCTAAAAAGCATGGATGGCCACAACGGCAGGTAAGGTGTCCTCACTGTCAGTGCGGTCAAATGGCTGACGCGTTTCGGGGACGAACCCCTTTCCTCAGAGCTGATGACCAACCTCTGATGCAGATGTGTGATGAATGGAAAGTGGGAGCCTTGCTGGAGATTCCTGAATCACAGGGCAGGACTCCATTTTTATTCTCCTGTCATCAATGGCCGACACGGTCCCACACTTCATCCATGTCTTTGGGGACCTCTGATCTCCTTATGAACTGTTTCTTCCATGATGAAGATCAGCCATGGAGTATATCTGAGGTGTATATCAGGGTGTGCTTCTTCCCCACATGAGAGCTGGGATGTCCAGCAACATTCATGTAGAAGACATTTCCCGCACTCAAGCACTAATACACCTCCAGGGTTGTGTGGGACCCCTGATGTACAGGAAGACAGGACTTCAGTGAGGAACATTTCCCTCACTCAGGACAGGAATATGGCTTCTCCTCGTGTGAGATCTCTGATGTCTGGAAAGACGCGATTTCACTGAAAAACATTTCCCGCACTCAGGACAGGAATACGGCTTCTCCCCCGTGTGAGATCTCTGATGTATGGAAAGATAGGACTTCTGTGAAAAACATTTCCCGCACTCAGGACAGCAATACGGCTTCTCCCCCGTGTGAGATCTCTGATGTATAGAAAGATGGGACTTCTGTGAAAAACATTTCCCGCACTCAGGACAGGAATACGGCTTCTCCCCCGTGTGAGATCTCTGATGTATGGAAAGATCGGACTTCTGTGAAAAACATTTCCCACACTCAGGACAGAAATACGGCTTCTCCCCTGTATGAGATCTCTGATGTTTGTTAAGATAGGACTTGGCTAAAAACATTTCCCACACTCAGGACAGGAATACGGTTTCTTCCCAGTATGAGTTCTCTGATGTTTATAAAGATGGGACTTCACTGAAAAACATTTCCCACAATCAGGACAGGAATATGGTTTCTCCCCCGTGTGAGATCTCTGATGTGTGTAAAGACTGGACATCTCTGAATAACATTTCCCACACTCAGAACAGGAATACAGCTTCTCACCTGTGTGAGACCTTTCATGTTTGACAAGATCTGTTTTTCGTGCAAAACATTTCCCGCACTCAGGACAAGAATATGGCTTCTCCCCCGTGTGCAATCTTTGATGTGTATAAAAATGGGACTTCCATGCAAAACGTTTCCCGCACTCAGGACAGGAATACGGCTTCTCCCCCGTGTGCAATCTCTGATGTGTGTAAAGATGAGACTTCCGTGCAAAACATTTCCTGCACTCAGGACAAGAATACGGCTTCTCCCCCGTGTGAGATTTCTGATGTCTGTAAAGAGTGGACTTCACTGAAAAAGATTTCCCGCACTCAGAACAGGAATACGGTTTCTCACCTGTGTGCAAACTCTGATGTGTGTAAAGATAGGACTTGTCTGAGAAACATTTCCCACACTCTGGACAGGAATATGGCTTTTCTCCTGTGTGAGATCTCTGGTGTGTGTAAAGATGAGACTTGGTTAAGAAACATTTCCCACACTCAGGACAGGAATGTGGCTTCTCCCCTGTGTGAGATCTCCAATGTATGTAAAGGCCAGAAATATGTGAAAAACATTTCCCACACTCTGGACAGGAATATGGCTTTACTCCTGTGTGAGATCTCTGATGTTTGTAAAGACTGGACTTTTGTGAAAAACATCTCCCGCACTCAGGGCAGGAATATGGCTTCTCGCTGGTGTGAGATCTCTGATGTGAGTAAAGACTGAACCTCTGTGAAAAACATTTCCCGCACTCAGGGCAGGAATATGGCTTCTCCCCCGTGTGAGATCGCTGATGTGTGTCAAGATTACACTTATGTGAAAAACATTTCCCACACTCAGGACAGGAATATGGTTTTTCCCCCGTGTGAGATCTTTTATGAATATTTAGATGGGATTTAAAATGGAAACCCTTCCCGCACTCAGGACAGGAGAATCTCTTCCCTGTTGGAAGGCCGGCCCGGTCCCGCACAGTCTGAGGTTCCTCAGGATACGAGGAATCCGATGGTCCATCTACACTGGGTGGTGCCGGATGGACATTGGAGGGAGCCGGGTTTTCTCCTGGACTATACTGGGTGATGTCCTCATCTTCTACTTTCCAGTCTGGAGACAAAGTGAGACAATCCTCGGAGGTTTTCCTCATCTCCCGGCCATGGACTAAAATACAAAGACAAAGAGGATTATTAGACAGGAGCTGATTGGTTCCCCCAAACCAGGACTCCGCCCACATCAGGCAGCTTGGTCTCTGAGGAGCTTACAATTCCACCCTCAAGGGAACTAGGAAATGTCTCCTCTGATCTCCTACCAGGTCATTTCTTTATTCATGGACCTTAGTCAGAGAGTGAGGAAACAACCAGAACTGTCTTTTATAGGAGGGACAGTGATGAGGGGATTATAGGACGAGGGTCCCCAACCCCTCTATCACTCATCGCCATCTTCCCAACACAAGAAGTACTGCACTTCCTTATTTAGTCCATGATTTAGTCATGAAGAACAGCGGGGCTGAGCCCCACCAGAGGTCAGAGAGTGAGGATGGGGGGAGAACAACCAAGATGAAGACTGGACTGATCCTGAAGACCACCATCATTGGGGTATTGACTCCTCCCTCATTATCACTTTCTGTTTAAGGGTCCAAAGTTGGAGGATGTTATCACATTATTATCACCATGTAAAAGTCTGTGCTCCAATCACATCATCCGATATAAAATGTCCAGCTGGGAGGAAATGGGTGTAAGAACAGAGAATCCATATTATGTGTATATATAGCAGTGGGGGGAGGGGGGAGAGCAGAAGTCAGGACTATGGAATGTACAACATAGAGTATATAGTGCAGGGGTCAGGAGTATGTAATGTACAACATAGAGTATATAGTGCAGGGGTCAGGAGTATGTAATGTACAACATGGAGTATATAGTGCAGGGGTCAGAAGTATGTAATGTACAACATAGAGTATATAGTGCAGGTGTCAGGAGTATGTAATGTACAACATAGAGTATATAGTGCAGGGGTCAGGAGTATGTAATGTACAACATAGAGTATATAGTGCAGGGGTCAGGAGTATGTAATGTACAACATAGAGTATATAGTGCAGGGGTCAGGAGTATGTAATGTACAACATAGAGTATACAGTGCAGGGGTCAGGAGTATGTAATGTACAACATAGAATATATAGTGCAGGGGTCAGGAGTATGTAATGTACAACAGAGAGTATATAGTGCAGGGGTCAGGAGTATGTATTGTACAACATAGAGTATATAGTGCAGGGGTCAGGAGTATGTAATGTACAACATAGAGTATATAGTGCAGGGGTCAGGAGTATGTAATGTACAACATAGAGTATACAGTGCAGGGGTCAGGAGTATGTAATGTACAACATAGAATATATAGTGCAGGGGTCAGGAGTATGTAATGTACAACAGAGAGTATATAGTGCAGGGGTCAGGAGTATGTATTGTACAACATAGAGTATATAGTGCAGGGGCAGGAGTATGCAAACTGGCTGAAAGATCGTATTCAGAGAGTAGTGCCTAATGATTCATACTCTGAATGGTCTGGGGGTGTCAGTGGGGTACCCCAAGCTTCAGTGTTATTAGTGGGGTTCCCCAAGGGTCAGTGTAAGTGGGGTTTCCCAAGGTTCAGTGTTATTAGTGGGGTACCCCAAGGGTCAGTGTATCTAGTGGGGTACCCCAAGGATCAGTGTTATTAGTGGGGTACCCCAAGGTTCAGTGTTATTAGTGGGGTACCCCAAGGGTCAGTGTTATTAGTGGGGTACTCCAAGGGTCAGTGTTATTAGTGGGGTACCCCAAGGATCAGTGTTATTAGTGGGGTACCCCAGGGGTCAGTGTTATTAGTGGGGTACCCCAGGGGTCAGTGTTATTAGTGGGGTACTCCAAGGTTCAGTGTATCTAGTGGGGTACCCCAAGGATCAGTGTTATTAGTGGGGTACCCCAAGGTTCAGTGTTATTAGTGGGGTACCCCAAGGTTCAGTGTTATTAGTGGGGTACCCCAGGGTTCAGTGTTATTAGTGGGGTACCCCAAGGTTCAGTGTTATTAGTGGGGTACCCCAGGGTTCAGTGTTGGGCCCCTTACTTATTAATATATATATAAACAATATGGGGTGTGAGATTATAAATCCCATTCCAGTCTTTGCAGATGACACCAAGCTGTGCCGGGGAATAACGTCCTTACAGGATGTCTCCAACTTACAAGCCGACCTCAATGCTCTGTGTAATTGGGGGACTATGGGGCCAATGAGGGCTAATGGTGATAAATGTAAGGTTCTGCACTTGGGGGCTAAGAATATGCATCATACATACTAGGGGGGTACAACTGGGGGGGGTCAATGGTGGAGAAGGGTCTGGGGGGGTCAATGGTGGAGAAGAATCTGGGGTATCAATGGTGGAAAAGGATCTGGGTGGGGGGGGTCAGTAGTGGAGAAGAATCTGGGGGGGTCAATGGTGCAGAAGGATCTGGGGGTTCTAGTAGATCACAAGCCTAATAATGGCAGCAATGCAAAGCTGCGGGTTCTAAAGTGAGCAAAATCCTCTCTTGTATTAGGAGAGGTATAGACTCCAGAGAGAGATATCACCCCCCTCCCCCCCCGGTACAAATCATTAGTAATACCTCATCTGGAATATGCAGTTCAGTTTTGAGCTCCAATTCACAAAAAAAACATTGGGGAACTGGAGGAAGTACAGAGAAGGGCAACCAAACTGATACGAGGCATGGAGGAGATCAGCTATGAGGAAAGATTAGAGGAACTGAATGTATTCTCTACTGAGAAGAGGAGATTAAGGGGGGATATGATCTCCATATATAATACATAAGGGGGGGATATGATCTCCATGTATAATACATAAGGGGGGATATGATCTCCATGTATAATACATAAGGGGGGATATGATCTCCATGTATAATACATAAGGGGGGATATGATCTCCATGTATAATACATAAGGGGGATATGATCTCCATGTATAATACATAAGGGGGATATGATCTCCATGTATAATACATAAGGGGGGGATATGATCACCATGTATAATACATAAGGGGGGATATGATCTCCATGTATAATACATAAGGGGGGGGATATGATCTCCATGTATAATACATAAGGGGGGATATGATCTCCATGTATAATACATAAGGGGGGATATGATCTCCATGTATAATACATAAGGGGGGGATATGATCTCCATATATAATACATAAGGGGGGGATATGATCTCCATGTATAATACATAAGGGGGGGATATGATCTCCATGTATAATACATAAGGGGGATATGATCTCCATGTATAATACATAAGGGGGATATGATCTCCATGTATAATACATAAGGGGGGATATGATCTCCATGTACAATACATAAGGGGGGGATATGATCTCCATGTATAATACATAAGGGGGGGATATGATCTCCATGTATAATACATAAGGGGGGGATATGATCTCCATGTATAATACATAAGGGGGGATATGATCTCCATGTATAATACATAAGGGGGGATATGATCACCATGTATAATACATAAGGGGGGATATGATCTCCATGTATAATACATAAGGGGGGATATGATCTCCATGTATAATACATAAGGGGGGGATATGATCTCCATGTATAATACATAAGGGGGGGATATGATCTCCATGTATAATACATAAGGGGGGGATATGATCTCCATGTATAATACATAAGGGGGGGATATGATCTCCATGTATAATACATAAGGGGGGGATATGATCTCCATGTATAATACATAAGGGGGGATATGATCTCCATGTATAATACATAAGGGGGGATATGATCTCCATGTATAATACATAAGGGGGGATATGATCTCCATGTATAATACATAAGGGGGGATATGATCTCCATGTATAATACATAAGGGGGGATATGATCTCCATGTATAATACATAAGGGGGGGATATGATCTCCATGTATAATACATAAGGGGGATATGATCTCCATGTATAATACATAAGGGGGATATGATCTCCATGTATAATACATAAGGGGGGGATATGATCTCCATGTATAATACATAAGGGGGATATGATCTCCATGTATAATACATAAGGGGGGATATGATCTCCATGTATAATACATAAGGGGGATATGATCTCCATGTATAATATATAAGGGGGGATATGATCTCCATGTATAATACATAAGGGGGGATATGATCTCCATGTATAATACATAAGGGGGGATATGATCTCCATGTATAATACATAAGGGGGATATGATCTCCATGTATAATATATAAG
The DNA here is from genome assembly GCF_062004578.1 of Staurois parvus. Classification (NCBI taxonomy): domain Eukaryota; kingdom Metazoa; phylum Chordata; class Amphibia; order Anura; family Ranidae; genus Staurois; species Staurois parvus. Next base: position 2,156,401 of record NW_028318516.1, read on the forward strand.
GGGGGATATGATCTCCATGTATAATACATAAGGGGGATATGATCTCCATGTATAATACATAAGGGGGGATATGATCTCCATGTATAATATATAAGGGGGGATATGATCTCCATGTATAATACATAAGGGGGATATGATCTCCATGTATAATACATAAGGGGGGATATGATCTCCATGTATAATACATAAGGGGGATATGATCACCATGTATAATACATAAGGGGGGGTATGATCTCCATGTATATTACATAAGGGGGGATATGATCTCCATGTATAATACATAAGGGGGGATATGATCTCCATGTATAATACATAAGGGGGGATTGCTGTAGGAAAGTCCTGGATTCTTTCTTGGATACACAGAATATAACTGGATATAACATTTATAGGGAAAGTTGATCCAGAGAATATCCGATTGCCTCTCGGGGGGTCAGGAAGGAATTTTTTCCCCTGCAGGAGGAGATCGGATCGTGCTTTGCTGGGTTTTTTCCTTCTGGTGGATCAGCTGTGGGTGTCGGATTATAACTTTTATTTTTAATGGTACAACTAGATGGATGTCTTTTTCCAGCCAGACTAACTATGTAACTATGTAGGTCCCACACCGCTGCCTCCCATCTCCTGAGACTGCACTCAGTGACTTGGGTCTGAGACACTACAGACATATCCCTCCACCCGGCACAGCCAGCAGATAACAGAGAAGGTCCCCTGGAGGAGTCAGGCACAAGGCAGGAGACCCCAGTCACATGTCCTGGGTGCCTACATTATGCAATGCTTAGAGTAAAAATCAACATTTTGCTGCCAGCTGAACCCCAGAACCTCCATAAATCCAGTCTAGATACATAAATTGTGTCTGCAGCACAGAGAAGGAAGATTATCCGAGAGAAATCCAGGAATACAGGACGGGGAACACAGCTCAGGAAAGTGACCAGGGGATTACAGGCTGATATCACCCAGTCCCCGCCCTACTCTGGACCAATCAGTGAGCAGTATGGGTGGAGGAATGGATTTAGTGTTCATGACCCACCTGTGCTGATCTCTGTAGGAGTGTCCTCCTCTATAAATGTCCCCGTTATTCCATCCTCCTCCATAGACTGCTGATCATCCCTCACATACGCCTCTTCTTCTTCTGCTTTCACCTCAAATTCTATATCGATTGGATCTCCACTCTAAATCAAGGAAATGAGAGAAAATATCATCTGTAAAATATAAGGTCACATAAAAGAACTCCACACATTGTCTATATGAATCCATGTTCTAGATGCTCCATCCCACCAACCTTGCAATAATGAAGGATGGTGTGACCTTCCTGTGTGGAATCCCGGGAATACAGAGGACGGGGACATCTCTCTGGTGGGTTCCTGTAGCTGGATGACTCCACCATGGTGTCCTGGTACAGATCTTTGTGTTCCTTTAGAATCTCTGACTCCTCCATCCCCCCATCCTCATCCTCCTCCTCTTTTATCTCTTCTTTCACATCAACTTTAGGATCTCTCAGGTTTCCACTCTGAATATATAATAAAATGCCATCAATGGTAACAATGCAGATAATGTACAGATCCTAATGATACTATCAGTGATTGTTCCTCATCTACCTGATGATGGTGAGGGATGGTGTGACCTTCCTGTGTGAAATCCCGGGAATACAGAGGACGGGGACATCTCTCTGGTGGGTTCCCATGACTGGATCCATCTGTAGGAAACACACACACTGACTGAATCCATTGTTTCTATGTGTTTATCAGATGATGGGGGATCTAGGTGGATCCTCCGTACTGCTCTCTCCTTTACAATAAAGTCTCCTCTTACCCGGTGATGTGAGGGGCAGCTGATTGTCCATCATGACGTCCTTGTAGAGATCCTTGTGTCCTTCTAAATATTGATGTGTATCATCATCTGCTGCAGAAAAAAGAAGTCACAGTGACTATGGAGGGAGAGGAAGGACATGACTATGGAGGAAGAGGACGGACATGACGGGGGGTTACTGGGTGTAAATAGAACATAACATCTTATTACTGTTTTATGACTGTGGTCTGTGTCTGGTCTGTTTGAGAATCATCCCCCCTATTCATGTGATCCTTATCAGTTCCTAATTGAGGCGGAGATGAGTGCTCATTTGGCCATCTCCCTATAAATTTAGAACAGCTTATGGAGGAGATCACTGATGGGGGGGGGGGCACAGTCACTGATGGGGTGCTGATTTTGAGTTAGTGTTGCGTTGATGGAGTGTGAGAAAGCAGATGAACACAGCAGGTTTACTAAAGCAGAACTCAAGCAGCAGGAAGATACAACAGCAAGAAACTCTCCTGCATGCTGGACAGACTGCAAGCAAAAACCCCGGGAAAAATCTCTAACAAGTCTGAGTACCACTCTGTGTACCTTTAATATGTCCCCTCTACTCCTCCTTTTCATATTACTTTCCTGCGTTCTCAAAATCTCACTTCTTTACCCCTCTGCTCCACCCCAAAACTTGTACATCTCCCCCTCACTGCTACCATCTCCCTACTACTGCTCTCATCACCTCCTGCTGATACTTCACTCTCCTGCTGACCCAAACACCAGGACTGGAAGGCATGTGTGCTCGTGTACATCCCACTCCCATGTTACTTTCCTCACCCTCCTTCTAACCTCTGGGGATATCTCCCCAAACCCTGGTCCTCCACTATCTCACCCCCACACCAGGCACCCTCCTTCTCCTAACCTCTGGGGATATCTCCCCAAACCCTGGTCCTCCACTATCTCACCCCCACACCAGGCATCCTCCTCCTAACCTCTGGAGATATCTCCCCAAACCTTGGTCCTCCACTATCTCACCCCCACACCAGGCATCCTCCTCCTAACCTCTGGAGATATCTCCCCAAACTCTGGTCTTCCACTATCTCACCCCCACACCAGGCATCCTCCTTCTTCTCCTATCCTCTGGGTATATCTCCCCAAACCCTGGTCCTCCACTATTTCACCCCCACACCAGGCACCCTCCTTCTCCTATCCTATGGGGATAGCTCCCCAAACCTTGGTCCTCCACTATCTCACCCCCACACCAGGTATCCTTCTCCTATCCTCTTAACCTACTAGCAATTACAGAAACCTGGCTCCAAGCAGCAGATTCTGCTTCCCCGCAGCACTTTCCTATGGAGGCCTCCTCTGGACCCACTCACCCAGACCCAGTGGTCAGAAAGGTGGTGGGGTTGGTTTGCTTCTATCCCCACTGAGCACCTTCCATGTCCTCCCTAACCCTCCCTCGCTATCCTTCTCTTCTTTCCAGACTCACTGCATCCGGCTGTTTTCTCCCCTTTCTCTGAGGATTGCAGTGATCTATCGGCCTCCTGGACCCGTGTCCCGCTTTCTTGATGATTTCTCCGCCTGGCTGCCCTACTTTCTCTCCTCTGAACTATCCGCTATCATTCTCAGAGATTTTACCATTCCTATTAATGTCAACAACCCGGCTACATCCCAACTCTTCAACATAACCTCATCTCTTGCATTAGCACAATGTATACCGTCCTCCACTCACTCTGATAAGAATACATTAGACCTTGTTTTCTCCCATCTTTGCACTCCCTACAACCTCACAAACACCCCCTTTCCTCTCTCTGATCACAATCTCATCACCTTCACAGTCTCCTCATCTTCAAACACCTATCCCTCCAAGCAGCAAACAATTACCCGCAGAAACCTTCACAACTTGAACCCGGCTCCTTTCCACTCTGCAACTGACCAACTCTATGACAGAATCTCTCCCCTGTCCTGCCCTGACCTGGCCACTGCTGTCTACAACAGTTCGCTGTCATCCACATTAGACTCACTTGCTCCTCTAACAACACGAAGCATCAGGCCCCGACCGTTACAACCATGACAGACTGACCACACCAGACATCTTAAGTGACATAGTCATGCGCTGGAGCGATTGTGGTGTAAAACCAAATCCCAGCAAGCATTCACCCGATATAAATCTGCTTTCTTCACATACAATTCCTCCCTCCATGCTGCCAAACAAGACGACTTTGTCACTCTTATTAATACCTTGTCATCCAGTCCTCGTCGTCTCTTCTCTACTTTTAACTCTCTACTTTCTCCACCTCCACCCAGTACCTCACTCACTGCTCATGAGATTGCAAATCATTTAAAAAAGAATGACACAATTCATAGGGTCATCTCCTCTGCACAGACATCCATCCCACTTACCAGACCTTATACTAAACCTCCCTCAACACTTTCCTCTTCTGACCTCGCTACTACCGAAGAGGTCACTAAGGTTTTCTCAGAAGTCGGTCTCACTACCTGCCCCCTGGATCCTGTCCCCTCACAACTACTATGGCCATCCTCTTCTTCCATCCTATGCTCCCTCACTCACATCTTCAATCTCTCCCTCTCTACTGATGCCTTCCCCTCCCCTCTAAAGCATGCACACATCACTCCCATACTTAACAAGCCCTCCGTTGACCCCACCAACCTGAACAACTTAAGACCCATCTCCCTGCTGCCATTTACCTCTAAACTCCTAGAATGCTTAGTCTACAATTGCCTGAGCTTCCACCTCACCGACAACAACCTTCTCAACCCTTTACAGTCTGTTTTTCGCTCACTACACTCCACTGAAACTGCCCTACTAAAACTCTCTAATGATCTTCTAACTGCTAAAACCAATGGCCACTACTCCGTACTCATCCCAACCAATGGCCGCTACTCCGTACTCCTCCCAACCAATGGCCACTACTCCGTACTCCTCCCAACCATTGGCCACTACTCCGTACTCATCCCAACCGATGGCCACTACTCCGTACTCATCCCAACCGATGGCCACTACTCCGTACTCATCCCAACCGATGGCCACTACTCCGTACTCATCCCAACCGATGGCCACTACTCCGTACTCATCCCAACCGATGGCCACTACTCCGTACTCATCCCAACCGATGGCCACTACTCCGTACTCATCCCAACCGATGGCCACTTCTCCGTACTCATCCCAACCGATGGCCACTACTCCGTACTCATCCCAACCGATGGCCACTACTCCGTACTCATCCCAACCGATGGCCACTACTCCGTACTCATCCCAACCGATGGCCACTACTCCGTACTCATCCCAACCGATGGCCACTACTCCGTACTCATCCCAACCGATGGCCACTACTCCGTACTCATCCCAACCGATGGCCACTACTCCGTACTCATCCCAACCGATGGCCACTACTCCGTACTCATCCCAACCGATGGCCACTACTCCGTACTCATCCCAACCGATGGCCACTACTCCGTACTCATCCCAACCGATGGCCACTACTCCGTACTCATCCCAACCGATGGCCACTACTCCGTACTCATCCCAACCGATGGCCACTACTCCGTACTCATCCCAACCAATGGCCACTACTCCGTACTCATCCCAACCAATGGCCACTAATCCGTACTCATCCCAACCAATGGCCACTACTTCGTACTCATCCCAACCAATGGCCACTAATCCGTACTCATCCCAACCATTGGCCACTACACCTTACTCATCCCAACCAATGGCCACTACTCTGAACTCATCCTAACCAATGGCCACTACTCTGAACTCATCCTAACCAATGGTCTCTACTCCGTACTCATCCAAACCAATGGCCACTACACTGTACTAATCCCAACTGGTTGATATGGTTGACCACCCCCTCCTCCTCAGAAAATTCCACTCTCTTAGCCTCAGAGACTCTGCTCTCTCCTGGTTCTCCTCCTATCTATCGCAGCGCTCCTTCAGTGTTACCTATAATGCTGCCGCCTCCTCCTCTTCACTCCCTCTCTCTGTAGAGGTCCCTCAAGGTTCTGTCCTTGGACCCGTTCTCTTCTCCATCTACACCTCCTCCCTTGGTCACTTGATAAACTCCCACAGCTTTAAGTACCATCTCTATGCCGATGACACACAAATCTATCTTTCTACCCCTCACCTCACCCCTTCAGTCTCCTCCTCACCTCACCCCTTCAGTCTCCTCCTCACCTCACCCCTTCAGTCTCATCTCGCATTACTAACCTACTAAGTGACATATCGGCATGGATGTCACTCCACTTCCTCAAACTCAGTCTTTCCAAAACTGAGCTCTTAGTATTCCCTCCAGCCCGTGCCCCCTCCTCTGACTTCTCCATCAAGATCAATAATACAACCATCAGTCCCTCCCCCCATGCCAGGGTACTAGGTGTAATCCTAGACTCCCATCTGTCCTTTTACTCCCAAATCCAATCACTGTCCAAATCTTGTAGACTTCACCTCCGCAACATCTCCAAGATACGCCCGTTCCTAACCTCGGAAACCACTAAGCAACTTATTCACTCCCTTGTTATATCTCGCCTTGACTATTTTAACTCCATCCTCATTGGCCGACCTCATGACAGGCTATCCCCTCTTCAGTCTATCATGAATGCTGCTGCCAGACTCATCCACCTTACTAACCGTTCTGTATCTGCCACCCCTCTCTGCCAATCCCTCCACTGGCCTCCATTCCGTGTCCTCCACCTCTCTCTGCCAATCCCTCCACAAGCCTCCATTCAGTAACCTCCACCCCTCTCTGCCAATCCCTATACTGGTCTCCATTCTGTGTCCTCCATCCTTCTCTGCCAATCTGTCCACTAGCCTCCACACAGTGTCCTCCATCCCTCTCTGCCAATCCCTCCACTGTCCTCCATTCAGTATCCTCCAACCCTCTCTGCCAATCCCTCCACTGGCCTCCATTCAGTGTCCTCCACCCCTCTCTGCAAACCCCTCCACTGGCCTCCATTCAGTGTCCTCCACCACTCTCTGCCAATCCCTCCACTGGCCTCCATTCAGTATCCTCCAACCCTCTCTGCCAATCCCTCCACTGGCCTCCATTCAGTGTCCTCCACCCCTCTCTGCCAATCCCTCCACTGGCCTCCATTCAGTATCCTCCAACCCTCTCTGCCAATCCCTCCACTGGCCTCCATTCAGTGTCCTCCACCCCTCTCTGCAAACCCCTCCACTGGCCTCCACCCCTCTCTGCCAATATCTCCACTGGCCTCCACCCCTCTCTGCCAATCCCTCCACTGGCCCCCACTCAGTGTCCTCCACCCCTCTCTGCCAATCCCTCCACTGGCCCCCACTCAGTGTCCTCCACCCCTCTCTGCCAATCCCTCCACTGGCCTCCATTCAGTGTCCTCCAGCCCTCTCTGCCAATCCCTCCACTGGCCTCCAACCCTCTCTGCCAATCCCTCCACTTGCCTCCGTTCAGTGTCCTCCACCCCTCTCTGCCAATCCCACCACTGGACTCCACTCCTCTCTGCCAATCCCTCCACTGGCCTCCGTTCAGTGTCCTCCACCCCTCTCTTTTAATCCCACCACTGGACTCCACTCAGAGTCCTCCACCCCTCTCTGCCAATATCTCCACTGGCCCCCATCCCTCTCTGCCAATCCCTCCACTGGCCTCCATTCAGTGTCCTCCAGCCCTCTCTGCCAATCCCTCCACTGGCCTCCATTCAGTGTCCTCCACCCCTCTCTTCCAATCCCTCCACTGGCCTCCATTCAGTGTCCTCAATCCCTCCACTGGCTTCCCATTGCCCAATGGATAAAAGTCAAAACACTAACAATAACATATAAAGCCATTTATAATTCTGCCCCAAATTACATCACCGATTATGTCTCTAAATATCACCCAAACTGTACTCTTCACTCCTCGCAAGACCTCCTGCTCTCTAGCTCCCTTGTCTCCTCCTCCCATGCTCATCTCCAGGACTTCTCCAGAGCTTCCCTATACTCTGGAACTCTCTACCCCAATTTATCAGACTATCGCCTACTCTACTCACTTTTAGGCGATCTCTGAAAACCTCTCTTCAGGGAAGCCTATCCTGCCCTCAGTTAATAATGGAATCTTCTATTCCTCCAACCAGTCCATCCCCCACAGCTAATTACCTTTTGTACCACTAGCCCCTCCCTCCTAGATTGTAAGCTCCCAGGATCAGGGCCCTCCTATCCCTCTTGTATTGATCTGTATTGTCTCCCATTATATTGTAAAGCGCTGAGCAAACTGTTGGCACCATAAATCCTATATAATAATAATTACCTCCTCTACTGCCACGTCCACCAACCTCTCCGATCTCCTTCAGCTCGCATGGAACTTTGTGTCTTTATTTCAGATCACTTCCTGTCTGTTCCTGACATCACTTCCTGTCTGAATTCCATAGAGAAGTCCTGTCTTAATAGTAGAAATGAGATCACCATCTTGTGGAGTTCAGAGGAACTGCAGCCCCGAGAAATGTACCTTAATAACCATTCCTGCATTGTATCTACCTTACAGAGATACCAGGGAAGTTCAAAAAGAACTAAAAAAAGTAAGAAACAATAAACCTAACTCTTATGCAACCAACTGTTTAAATAAGATATTTTACTACAGATAGAATAGTCTTAAAGACACAGAACACAAGATAAAAATAAAGGTATAGATTATAAAACAGAGACCTCCAAAATCAGACACACTACCCAGAATGTCCCATCCTTCATATCAGAGAGAGACAGACTACCCAGAATGTCCCGTCCTTCATATCAGAGAGAGACAGACTACCCAGAATGTCCCATCCTTCATATCAGAGAGAGACAGACTACCCAGAATGTCCCGTCCTTCATATCAGAGAGAGACAGACTACCCAGAATGTCCCATCCTTCATATCAGAGAGAGACAGACTACCCAGAATGTCCCGTCCTTCATATCAGAGAGAGAGAGAGACTACCCAGAATATCCCGTCCTTCATATCAGAGAGAGACAGACTACCCAGAATGTCCCGTCCTTCATATCAGAGAGAGACAGACTACCCAGAAAGTCCCATCCTTCATATCAGAGAGAAAAAGACAGACTACCCAGAATGTTTCATCCTTCATATCAGATACCAAGTCAGACTACCCAGAATGTCCTGTCCCTCATATCAGAGGCCCCCAGATCCTGCCCCCCCACAATGTGAATGAGTATAGAGTACATAGTACCCCTATTCACTCACCAAAAAAAGTAGTGTAAAACAACACTGGCAGCAATTTTTGACAAAACAGAAATAAAGAAAAAATTCCCATGATGTAGATCCATCGATGATCCAATCACAATACTCACTGTTATCGCTGACTCAAAGAAAAAACAAAGCTCCACTCCTGATGTCTGACAGCTCTGCCATTTCCCACTTCTAAAGAAACTAAGGAGCGCTACAACCCTGTGATGTCACTGGGTGGCCTTGCCCTCTTGTGATGCCACCAATACAACATGCCCCGGTCAGTGATGTCACCGAGTGGCACCGCCCCTTAGTATATTTAGTGGCAGGAGGCAGCAGAGCTGTCAGACAGAGGGGAGTCTTCATTAGGAGCGGAGCTTTTCTTTCCGAGTCAGCGGTGACAGCGAGCATTGTGATTGATGATGGATCTACACCGGGGGGGACATTTTGCTTTTTTAATAAAGAACTTGTCAAAAACTGCCTGCTGTCTTTTTAACAGAATACTTTTTTGGGGTAAATAATTAGGGGTATCATGTACCCCATACTCATTCACATGGGGTGAGGGATCTGAGGGCCCCCTTGTTAAATTTTGTAAGTCCTCTGCCTGCAAACCTCCACAGCCACTAGCCTGGGTTGTGGGGAAGAGTCCCTTGTCTCCATCAACATGGACAAGGTGCTCTGGGGGAGCAAAGCCCCCCCGCCCCAGAGAATCCCCTCCATGTTAAGGGCACGTGGCCTGGTATGTTTCAGGAGGGGGGGTCGCTTGCTTGTCTCCCCCTTTCCTTACCTGCCAGCAGCATGCTCAGAAAGGGGTCTGGTATGTATTTCTTTCATTTTGGCAAGGGGTCCCCCTCAAAATCCATACTAGACCCCCCAAAGGGAGGGACCCCACGCCATTTTCTTAATATTTCATTGCCTGTAATTTTTTCTTTTTAGATTTATCGGTTGGTTAGGATGCGGCGCCCGCTCGCTCCCTAACAACCATGTTGTTTACTGGTTGTTATGGATGCCAGCAGCCGCCCACTCTTTACCAAGCAGTACACATTTCCTGAATGCCGCATGTCTCCACCACTAATTAATGACCGCATGCATTTCATTCTTTATTTCCTTCTGTGAATGTAACGCCTGTTCATGCGGTATTTACTGAGCGTGTTCAGTGTTTGTGGTCAATACCGCAACACGGGATAGGAAATGGACAGTTTCAGGATGGCATGCGGTATTTAGGGGAAATGTACCCACATATCACATGTGATCTGCTTCTGTGAAGGGAGACAATGTGTGGATTTTGTGTGTGATGTCACAATCATAAATCTTACATTTTACAGATGATATTTTCTCTCATTTCCTTGATTTAGAGTGGAGATCCAATCGATATAGAATTTGAGGTGAAAGCAGAAGAAGAAGAGGCGTATGTGAGGGATGATCAGCAGTCTATGGAGGAGGATGGAATAACGGGGACATTTATAGAGGAGGACACTCCTACAGAGATCAGCACAGGTGGGTCATGAACACTAAATCCATTCCTCCACCCATACTGCTCACTGATTGGTCCAGAGTAGGGTGGGGACTGGGTGATATCAGCCTGTAATCCCCTGGTCACTTTCCTGAGCTGTGTTCCCCGTCCTGTATTCCTGGATTTCTCTCGGATAATCTTCCTTCTCTGTGCTGCAGACACAATTTATGTATCTAGACTGGATTTATGGAGATTCTGGGGTTCAGCTGGCAGCAAAATGTAGATTTCACCATAAGTGTTACTAGACCTAGGTGAAGGGATTAGCCCTTAAGTTTGATGTCCCGCCATCTTGTCTCTCTGAGCCAAAGCTCCTCCATCTTAGAATCAGTATCCATCTTAAGACTTAAGTCAGTATTTTAAAAGGATTGATTTTTTTGTCTTAAACTGTATTCTTGTCAGGAGTTAAAGTTCCTCTTTTTCCTTCAGGTGTAACTTCCCCTTTTTCCTTTAGCTAGCACAAGACTGAAAGTCTGCGGTTGGATATATCCTGTTGCAAGGTTATTAATAAATATAGCCAATGTTAAATAGGGAAATTGTCTGCTTTCTATACTGAACAAAAGTTCATGCTTTACGCACTTAATAATAATTTACATGAATGCCAAATGATTGGGCATGACTAACGTATGTAATATTCTGATTGGTTTATGCATACCTGACAATTGATTGGTTCTTCTATTTCCATGCATTGTTTTAAGTTTCATATATAAGTTTAAACACGGAAGAATAAATTCAGTTCCTTCTGAGATATCACCTTGTGTCTGTGTGCATTTCCTGTGTCTCAGAGGGGGCTCCAGGCCTGAGGACAGACACTGATCAAGGCCAGGGACTGACGGGGGTCAGTGGCTTGAAAGGAACGAGAGCCAATTCCTTTCAATTGGGGGCTCGTGTCCGGGATGAGATAATCACCCTTCGGTAAGTAAGATTTTTTGTCATTCTGCCAAATAGTCTGTCTTGCCGTTAAGGCTCTGATAAAAATTTCTTGCCTTTTAGGTAGCACTGGGCTTCGCGTCTTAAGACGCCAGTGGCCAGGCGCAGAGTGCTGTGGGGAGCACAAGGTCTTTTCGAAAAGACCAAAGCAGTTTTGGGAACTGCACAGTCTCTTATGAGAAGAGACTGAAAAGAGTTTCTCTGAGAAGAAACCAGGAAAAGTCCGGGGCTGATCAATTCTGTCCTGCAACTCTTTGCTTTTCTTCCTATCGCATAGAAGTATAAGATAATTTGTTTGTGTGACACAAGTGCCCAGTTGGTAAGTGTATGGGCCAGCGGTTACTGAAGGTATTGTCAACTTCCGTTGTAAGACGCACCACCCCTTTAGCTAGGCCTTATTGGCTGATGACCTAGAGAAGGTGATAGCATGGTGACACGGAGTTGGGTGCCTATGTGAATGTCTTGTTCAAATTGTGTTGTAGGCTTATTGTTAGAAAAGTGGGAGTTAGTCAGAGTCAGGATATTATCAGAAGTATTGTATATCCAGGTTATAATCTCCACTTTTGGTCAACCACTAGAGAAAGACCCAATAAATATCTTAAGTCCAGACATTTTTATAAAGTAAATTGTCATTTGGAAGTTGACCCCTGTCTTTTGGGACAGCCTATAGGACAGATTTGTAACACAGACCTTTGTAAGTGTAAAAATGGGAAGTGGTCAAAGTAAGGATAAACTCCCTCCCCCAAATGTTGGTGAGACATGTAAAGATTATGTAGCCCGTATCTGTGGGACAGATTACTATCTAATTAACCCCTGGGTGGATAAATTAGCAGACTGGAGTGAATTCATGGGAAGTGTTGACCCGTTCCCCCGTGATGGGAGTAATGATACTTTTCATATGGATATGATTAGGGGTCTCTGTTTGGGGGATAAACAGGCTTTCCCATGGTATAAGGGAGATCCTGTGTGGGATCAGAAATACATGACCAAAGGTGGACAAAATTGGTTAGAATTTGCCCCTCTCTGGTTTCATAGACAAACTGGGAAACAAAATAAAGCCAAAGCTAGAAATGTAGATGCCACTAAAATACATGCATTAGAGTCAGAAATAGACAGACCCACACACCCTCTCATGCCATTCCCTCCCCCATATGTCCCATCTGTCCCACAGCCCACAAAACTTTATCCATCTCTTACTGAAGAAGATATTGATTTTTTAGCCGGACATTATGCAGTCCAACACCCCACTGCACCTCCAGCACCACCAGCACCAACACTTCCACAGACCCCTCAAATACCTAGTGCTGTTCACATTTCTACCACACAGCCTAGTACAGTTCAAACTCCCGCGCCCTCCCAGGGTGTGGTTCAAAGTCCTACCACACAGGGAGCGACAGGGGGAATAGCTGTTTCTTCAACTACTGAAGCAGATGACTCACTTGTTGATGAATCCGCTAGTTCAGGCTCTCTGCTGTTCAGAGCAGCTAATAGTCTAGGTATAGTGGACATGCTAAGTCCATCACACACACGCCATAATATCCAATATGGTATTGATTCCAATACACAACAGATGCCCTTCATGACAATAGGAGACAATCTATTAAAGAAACCCATTGAGATAGAAGACATAAATAGGATTGTCAAACATTGTCCAAGACCCACTGTTTCTTCAACGGCTACTGTGAGCTATTTGAAGAAAGCATGTAAAGGTAGAAACTACACACAAGAGGATATGCGTCTTATCCTCGATGGAATATTGGGACAAACTTCCCCTTGGAATTGGGGTAATGTTATGACCATATCCATCTTAGAAGCAGGTGACACTACTGCCACAAATTATAAATTAAACACAGAAGATGGTAGGGACAATATGTGGAGAGAGGTCTCAGCAGAAATGGAACGAGCTTTCCAATCTAGATCCTCCCTCCCTACCGCAGTAGCCTGCAAGCAAAAGTCAGGAGAAACTGTGTTAGATTTTTGGAAAAGATTTAATGAGACATGGACACAAGAGGCAGGACTGACATTGCAAGACACCATGCATAGTCTACTGATTCAGACTTTCCTGTCCAATCTAAAACCCAGTGTCATGTTAACTGTAAAACAGATGATTTCTGAATGGCCCACTTGTACCAGAGAACAATTTCAATTGAAATTGACTGAGAAAGATGCTGCCGGATGTCTAGAGATACCCAAGGCGGTGGCCACTCATTTTCAGGAAGATCCCTTTCCCCACACAAACCCACCGTACAAGAGAAGGGGGGGTTTCAATAACCGAGGCAGAGGCCGGTCTAGGGGAAGAGGGAGGAATAATAGGGGACGGGACACGGGTTGTTTTAACTGTGGGGCTGAGGATCATTGGAGAAATCAATGTCCATATGAAACTCAGGACCACGCCCAGCATAGCCCCTCCCCAGGCCAACCACAAAGGGACCTCCCACAGCAGAATGTGAGGTTTCCTATCTCTTGGCAGACACAATCACAAAATAAATGAAGGTGCGCAGAAGGTGGTATCCCAGCATTCCCGCTTGTCTCTCACTCTTATAAGGAACAACCCCTTGTATCCTTGCATATACAGGGCAAATTAACCCCATTCTTGTTGGACTCTGGGGCAACTCGTTCGAGTCTGAGTGAGGATTATTATAAGGGAGAGGTAATGAATGCTGAACCTTCCATGGGAATAAATGGGATACTGACCAAAACTTATAAAACACCGCCTCTTCCAATTTTTGACCCCATACAGGGAATCACTCTGCTAGATCACTCATTCAGAATCATACCCAATTGTCCAGTTAATTTGTTAGGGAGAGACCTCCTGGGAGAGTTGAACATCAACTTGAAATCCACAAGGAGAGGTGGTATTGTGGCTCACTCTGCCAAAATGCCAATCATCCCTGCCATGACAATGATTACTAAAGAAGACCCCTCATTTCCTGCTGGAACAATCAATGATAAAGTTTGGGCAGAAAGTTCCTTGGATGTGGGATCCATTTCCTGCACTCCATATAAGGCCACACTGAAGCCATGGGCTCAACCTGTGTTTCACAAACAATACCCTTTGTCAAAAGAAAAGGAGGAAGGAATAGCGCCCATGGTGGAACACTTTCTCAAGGAAGGAGTCCTTGAAGAGGTGATTTCACCATACAACAGCCCAATAAATCCAGTTAAGAAGCCGGACGGCTCTTACAGATTTGTGCAGGACCTGAGGGCCATTAATGATCTTGTGATTCCCATTGCCCCAATAGTGCCTGATGTACCAACACTCATTTCCTCCATCCCAGCTGATGCTGAGTTTTTCACAGTGATTGATCTGACAAATGCATTTTTTTCAATCCCTGTTGCCAAGGAGACACGCCCAATTTTTGCGTTTCATTACAGGAGAAAGACCCTTACTTGGTGTAAATTACCGCAAGGGTATGTAGATTCGCCTGTGGTCTACTCTGTTGTCCTCCAGGCTACCTTAAAGCCATGGACTCCTCGCCATGGTTCAGTTTTGGTTCAATACGCAGATGATTTGCTTCTCTGTAGTGTTAATCGGGCAGCCAGCCAAGGGGATAGTGTAGATCTCATGAACTGGTTATGTGAATGTGGTCATAAAGTGTCTAAGAAAAAGCTACAATGGTGTCAGAAAACTGTTGAATACCTTGGTTTTGTTCTCACAAAAGGTGAAAGGAAAGTCAGCCACAAAAGAGCTGCGGCTCTTATGGGTCTGCCCCGCCCATTGACCAAGAAAGACATGCTCACCTTTCTTGGTATGATTGGTTACTGCCGCCAATGGATACCTGACTGTTCCTACTATGATAACATTTTGAGACAAGCCACAGGTTCAGAAATGTCAGATCTTGTGAAATGGTCAGATGATATGTGCAATGCTTTTGTGTATCTGAAAAATGCTATGGTAATAGCCCCTGGTCTTGGTCTGCCTGCATATAATCAAATGTTTCATCTGTATGCTAGGGAAAATTGTAAAACTATGGCAGGGGTCCTGGCCCAGGAGCATGGAGGAAAACTCCGCCCTGTTGCTTTTTTCTCAAAAATGGTTCCAGTACAGGTCCAAGGCATGCCTGCGTGTCTCAAAGCACTAGCATCATGCGCTATGGTGGTCCAAATGGCTACGTCACTCACTCTGGGACATGAGACCACCTTACATACCACCCACAATGTGTCTATTCTACTCAAGAATATACATACCCAACACATGTCAGCCCAGAGACTTAGTGGATATGAGGTTATACTGTTGTCAAACCCTAAGTTGAGAATAAAATATACCTCTCCCACTTCAGGTCCAGCTCCAATTTTGAATGCCTTATTAGGCTTAAAGGGAGAGCAGGATGAAGTTGTTCCACAGCATGATTGCCTGGAATTGATTCATCAGGACACCTCCCCAAGACAGGATATGTCTTCTGTGGCTCTTCCAGAGGCACAGAATGTTTTTGTAGATGGCTCTTGCTCGAGACCCACTGACACTGTTTACCATGCAGGATATGCGGTGGTGCAGTTGTCAGATAAAGTACTTGAAGCAAAACCCATCCCATACCAGTCAGCTCAGGCCACTGAGCTGATAGCCCTTACAAGAGCAGGTCAGCTTTTTGAGGGACAGGATGTAATCATTTACACAGATTCCAGATATGCGTTTGGCGTGTGCCACGATTTTGGAATAATTTGGGAAAAGAGAGGATTTATTGCAGCAGATGGAAAATCCATCTCACATTCATCTCTGGTGAAGGCTTTACTCAAAGCCATACAACTGCCAAGATCCCTTGCTATCCTACACTGTAGGGCACACACAAATGAACAAACTGATATTGCAAAGGGAAATGCTCTAGCTGACAAAGTAGCAAAAGAGGCGGCCCTTACCCAGCCTGCCATGATCCAGATGCCAATGCTCACCCCTGAAATGCCACTGTTGGATCAAACATTGCAGGATTTACAGACATATGCTACCTCAGAAGATATTAAGCAGTGGAATGCAGCTGGTGTGACAAAGAGTCCACAAACTGGACTTTGTGTCACAGAGGGGAGACCATGCATTCCAAAGGCAAGTGCACCTCTGTTCATCTCACAGTATCATGGAGTAGGTCACAGGGGATGGCAGGTTACATGTGAACTGCTGGATAATGATTTTTTCATTCCTGGCCTTCCCTCTTTGGTAAAATCATATGTGTCTAGATGCATTACATGCATAAGGAATAACCCAAACAATCCTCACAAGGCAAGACATGAACACCTGACATACCCATCAACACCTTTTACTCACCTACAGGTAGATTTTACACACATGCCAAAGGAAGGAAAAAGACAAGAATATCTTTTGGTAATTGTGGACATGTTTAGCCGCTGGGTAGAAAGCTTTGTAACCACAAAAGAAGATGCCCAAACTGTAGTGAGGATCCTTACACGGGAAATTATTCCCAGGTGGGGATGTCCACTCCAGATTAATTCTGACAACGGTCCAGCATTTGTGGCCAAGGTATGTCAGGATTTGGTGAAAACACTCAAAATTGAGTGGAAGTTTCACATTCCTTACCACCCTCAGAGCTCAGGTATAGTGGAAAGGATGAATAGGACCCTCAAGGATAAAATTAGGAAAGCTACTGGAGGTACCTTTGCAGACTGGAAGAAAATACTGCCTGCAGTTTTGGCAGAGGTAAGGATGACTCCTTCTAAAAAGACAGGTTACTCCCCCTTTGAGGTTCTAATGGGTAGGCCCTTTCCCACTCCCTGGGCCAGACAGCCACTCATGGTAGAAAGAGGGGATTTGGAATTGATTCAGGAGGAATATGTGAGAAAACTTATTGAAACTTTGGACAAGGTTGAAAGAAATGTTGCTCGCACTTTTCCTCTTTCTTCACAGGAACCAACTCACTCTTTCCAAGTCGGGGACCGTGTGGTGATACAAGCCCTCCATAGGAATCGGAAGCAAGAGTATCCCTTTGGGCCCCCCACTTCTGTGATCGCTGTCACCAGGACCGCTGTCCTGACTGAGGATTCCAAGGCCTGGATCCATGCCAGCCGTGTAAAAAGGGTGAACCAAGCCCCTAAGAAGCAAGACAAAGGCAAAGACACAGATACAGAAGAAGAAAAAGGAAGTGAAGCCGGTGTAAAAGTCTTTGAAGAAGATGACCTTTCTGATGCTCTCACAGAACTCTGGGCAGACATTTTGCTTCCTCATACTAGCAGCCCTGACTGTGTTCCTCCCAGTATGGACAATAACTAACTGCATTTATCACCCAGATGATTATGGAGTGATTAAGAGTATATGTAATACCTCCATCCAAGCTAGTGACCCAGATAATGCAGAATCAGTGCACACACAAAACCATAGTACACAACATTCTAGTGTCAGAAAGAAACGAAGTCTAACCCGCACTAAGAGAAGGTTGAGAAGAGTGTCCTTTGTACCAGATAAGGGATGGGGGTTACAGGAAACACCAGTCTTGACTACTGAGGATGTAAATCAGACCATAGTGTTTACTCTGACTAAAAACCAGGTGTTTGACCCGACTAAAGTTACTTATGATATTGGACCTCATAATGTATATATGTGTGGGAAGGATAAGTCATGTGGTTACTGGGAGAATATATGGTGGACAACAGACCCTCATAAATGGGAGACCCAATCAGCTAGAATTCCCCTAGAGGACATAGGCACCTATCAAAGGATCTCTATTGCAAAAGGCCAAGGGAATATCATTTTCACAATAAGGAACCCACAGGTCAGAGATAGTGGGGAATATAGGTTGGGAATAACTGTGTCAGGAACAGACCCCTGGGCCAACCTCATATTACAGGTAAAACCCTCCCCAAGAGTCCATGTCAATACCATAGACAATTCATTCCCCAAAGTTAGGAATCGACTGGATAATGAGGTGACAGGAGTAGTGATGCAATCAGAAGACAGATTAAGCATTGAAACTGGTTACTCTGACAAAAATGAATGGATTGAATGGGTGAGATGGACCACTAAAAGTAAGGGACAGGGAGACTGTGTTTCATGTGCCAATCCCCGCCCCCTACTTGCCACAGTTCCTTTGTTAGAAGAAGAAACTAATATGTCCTGCCTAATTAGAATGTATAAAGATAACATCACTGAGAAGGAATGTTCTGATTTTGTTAAGAAGTTCCCTGTTACCGGATTACGAAATTTACCTTTGGCCTCTAAACCGGTACCAGGAAATTTTACCTGCTTTGAACATGATGATGCTAAGGGTAAAGATTTAGGTACATTCCCACCTAATTACTGTGTTAAGACCATCCGCACCTCCGCAGAAGGCTACCGGAAGGAATGGTTTCAGGACCACCGGCAGCAACTGTCGGATGTGTGGTGGCTGTGTGGAGATATGAGACTCAGAGCCAGACTCCCCAGCAGATGGAAGGGAAGCTGCGCTCTGACCCATCTTCTCATGCCTTTCTTTATGGTCAAAGTAGAAGATGGGATAAGAAGCTTGCCCATCTTGGAAAAATCCAGATCTAGAAGGTATAAAAGAAATGCACCCCGTGGTTCCTTTGATAATAGAGTTTACATAGATGCTATAGGTGTACCAAGAGGAGTCCCTGATGAGTTTAAAGCTCAGGACCAGATTGATGCAGGGTTTGCCTCTATTGCTTTATGGGTACAGCCTAACAAAAATGTGGATTGGATTAATTACATTTATTATAATCAACAAAGGTTTGTTAACTATACTAGAGATGCTCTAAAGGGGGTCTCTGCCCAACTTGATGCAACATCCCTTACTGCTTGGCAAAACCGCATTGCTCTTGATATGTTATTAGCTGAGAAAGGAGGAGTATGTAAAATGTTTGGTTCCTATTGGTGTACTTTTATCCACAATAACACCGCTCCTGATGGAAGCATTACTAGAGCCCTTCAAGGCCTCCAAATGTTGTCTGAAGAATTGGCTGAAAACTCAGGAGTAGAAAATCCACTAGCTGGTTTTTTTTGAAAATTGGTTTGGTAGATGGGGAACTCTGATGAAAACTATGCTGATTTCTATAGTAATGGCTGCTGCAGTATTAACTCTGTGTGGTTGCTGTTGTATCCCCTGCATCCGAGGTTTAATGCAGAAACTTATTGACGCCACCATTACTAGAACCATGTGGAATCAGTATCTTGATAAAGGACCTACTAAGGGCCCCAGGTACCAACCTGTAAAAAAGGTGTAAGGTCACGTGCGTGACCTAAGAGGGGGTTTGAAGGAATTAGCCTTTCAGCATTACCATACCGCCATTTTGTCTCTTGACCTGAGATCTGCCATTTTAAGATAAGAATCCATTTTGAGATTTATGTCAGTACTTAAAGATGAATTTGTGTTTTAAGACTGTTTCTTACTTTCGATAAGAGTCTGAGATTCCTCTTTTTCTTTCAGATGTAACTTCCTTTTTTCCTCTACCTAGCACAAGACTGAAAGTCTGCGGTGGGCTTTTTTCCTGTTGCAAGAGTATTAATAAACTATAGCCAGCGCTAAAAGGGAAGTTGTCTACTTTCTATATTAATGTTTGACGTATATAATAATAATTAACATAAATGCTAAATGATTGGGCATTACTAACGTATATAATATTCTGATTGGTCAATGCATACCTGTCAATTGATTGGTTCTTATATTTCCATGTATTGTTTTAAGTTTCATATATAAGTTTGAACACGGAAGAATAAATTCAGTTCCTTCTGAGATATCACCTTGTGTCTGTGTGCAATTTCCTGTATCTCAAAGGGGACTCCAGGCCTGCGGACAGACATTGATCAGGGCCAGAGGACTGATGGGAGTCGGTAGCTACAGGAAGGAACGAGAGGAGCCAATTCCTTTCACTCCCGATATGCAAACAGCAGGTGAGGGAGGAGCTTCTCCCAGTCCTCCTCCTTGGCAACGAAGGACCTCAGCATGCTCTTCAGTGGGCCATTGAAGCGCTCACAGAGGGATTGGATACCCCGCATGTGCGCCAGAGGGATTGGATCACCTCAGACATGAACTGGGTACCCTAGTCGGTCAAGATCTTGCTGGGGAAACCCACCTGGGAGAAAATGGTGACTAG
This sequence comes from Staurois parvus, assembly GCF_062004578.1. NCBI lineage: Eukaryota > Metazoa > Chordata > Amphibia > Anura > Ranidae > Staurois > Staurois parvus. The sequence continues at coordinate 2,176,829 of NW_028318516.1, forward strand.
GGCCTCGGCCGCTTTTGGGGCGGAGATGCTGGACCGGGGAACAGCCTCAGGGTAGAGGGTAGCGTAATCCACCACCGTGAGAATGTACCGCTTTCCGGACTTACTGGGTCAGGCCAGGGGTCCCAGGATATCTACAGCTACCTGCTGAAAGGGCTTGGCAATGATGGGTAAGGGGCGGAGCAGGGACTTGGGGTGATCCCCTGGGCGTCCCTTCCTCTGACAGATGTCACAGGTCTGACAGAAGTGGGCTACGTCCTGGGTGATACCCGGCCAGTAGAAGACTTGGGTCAGCCGCAGCCCCGTTCTCCTCTTACCCAGCTGGCCGGCTACTGGAATGTTATGGGCTATCTGGAGTAGCGGGAACCTGAACCGTCAAGGCACTATCAGTTTGGAGCTATCAGAGGGTTGACCCGGGCAGCTTGGGCCTGCCTCACGGTACAACAGCCCCTGCTCCCACCAAAGCTGGCTCCACCCCCCTCCTGCCACGGCCTGGGTCCTAAAAGGTGGGGTCTGTGGCTACCTCCCGCTTGAAGGTCTCCCGGGCCCAGGTCAGGGGAAGGTCGGGGTCAGGTGGGGGTTCACTCACTGAGTCCATGCTGGGGAAAAGTCCCGTGGTGGCTCCGTCTGTAGGAGGACCTCGGCCTGCTTGGCTCCGGGTCACCGCCCCGACGTACTGGCATCGTAGCTCCCCTAGGTCATTGCCGAGCAGAACATCCACCGGGAGGCTGCCCATGACGCCGATCTGGCACTGTTGCTCCCCGAACCCATAGTCAAGGTGTATGGATGCTTTGGGGATATGATGTCTGGCTCCTCCCACCAGCGCGATGGTGAATCCAGGGCCGGGTTGGATGGCTTCTGGCCAGATCACTCGGGGGTCAGCGATGGTCAAGAAGGCCCCGTATCCTGGAAACTGGTGGTGGGTTGCCCGTCCACCCGCATGACCTGCAGGTGGTGCTGTTTCTGGGTGGGGTATGTAGCCCCACGGGGGAGTGGACACTGTAAACCCCCCCGGGAGTGGTTGTCTTCTGGGAAGCCCATCCATTCACTGGGAGGCGGGGGTAGTGGTTCTTCTGTGGGATGGAGCTCCAGGTATTAGACCTAGTGAGGGAAGAGGCGGCTTTGGGAGGTGGGGCAGTTTGCTATGGGTGCAACCAGCTGGGGCACCTCCAAGCCGAGGCACTCCATGGGGGGCCCCGTGAACTGGGCTCCGGGTGGCGGTCCTGGGCTTGGAGTTGGCAGTGGTAGGTGGGGGGCCCATTTTGGCAGAGGTGGTGAGGGGGCGGGGCCCTTGGCAGCTCAGGGGCCCCCCATTTCCAATGTGGTTTGATGGCTAGGATCTCGTCAGCCAGGGCAGCGGCCTTTGCAAGGGTGATAGGGGCTCTCTCTCTTACCCATCTGCGAACCTCCGTCGTACATTGGTAGTAGAATTCCTCCTTTAGAAATGCTTGGATGATTTCTTCTGCAGTGTGGGCCTGTTCCCCCTCTAGCCACCTCGGACAGGACTGCAATATCTTGTGCGCATACATCCGATAGGACGGCTCCGCATGGAAGGGCAAATCACGGAAGCGCACCCGCGTAATACTCCAACACAGTCTGTTTGACCCGGGCGTAATCCCGGCCATCCACATAGTCCAGAGTGCGGTAGGCAGCAGCTGCACCCCCTTCTAGCAGACCCACGAGGTGCCATATCCAATCCGTGCTTGGCATCTCAATGAGCTGGCACTGCTGCTCAAAGTCCTGAAAGAACCCCTCCATATCCCCAGCGACTTCATTGAAGGGTTTAAAGTCCTTGCGGCTTACCCGGGGAGGGGGGTAACCCGCGGCCCTGGGGCTGGAAAGACAGCTTCGCTCACGGTGGCTCCCTTGGCTCTCTCTTTTATGCGCCCTCCGGATAGCCTCTCGCTTCTCCCCTGCCGTGGCGTCTGACCCCAGGAGGGCCATCTCTTCCTCCACCCAAGTAAGCCAGGGGCTCTTGGGCCCTGGGTCATGGCATGCTGGGGAGGCTGGGGTTGGCCTGCTCTCCTCCTTTGCTGGGGCATCCTGGGGATCAGCTTCCTCAATGGCTGCGACCAGAACCTCTTTGGCAAGGCCCCTCCAGGTAAGGGACAGTTGCTCGGCCCTCTCCTGCAGATATGCCACAGTCCACTTCTTGTATTCGCTGGGCCGGGCCTGGTCCCCCATGCGCTGGCTTTCGCTGTCTGCCATCTCCTCAGTGTCCTGATCCCACTGCTGCCACCAGTGTGACGGAGCGTAGGCAGGACAGAACACACAGAGCAGATGGCAAACGCACAAAGCTTTAATGAGACAAACAGATGACAGTCACCGAATAGGGGAGTTCATAAGGAGGGTGAATACGCCAGTCCAGGGCGACACGGAAGGACCAACACACTTAAAGTCCAACACCGAGAGCCAAGGGAGAGTCTCTGTAGCAAGTAATCCAACAGGGGGGGTTGGTGTGAGGTCAGCACAAGAAACGTTCAAGTGAAGCAGGCAGAGAGCATGTACTCACGGATCCCTGGAGTCTAGCAGTCAGTCTTCCCCAGCTCTGGGAGAAGGGGGATCCTAGGCAGACTTGGGTCTCTGCCTCGCCTGGCCATGAAAGGTCCCGGCCGCAGCTCTCGGGCTCCTTCCGTCAGCCACCCAGTGGTGAATACCTCTGGAGCTCTGCATCAGCTTCTTAAAACTGGTTGGGCCCCCCTAGTTACCTAGGCAACCGGGGGGGCCCAAAGCAAGTGTGGCTCAAGCTTGCCTTAGGAATGTCTTTCATCTTTGCAGGAGGGGGGAGGGGCACGGATGAGAGATGGCAGAGAGAGAGCAGTGCAGTGACAGGGCTGAGAGAGGGGGGCAGCTGTGACAGGGGGATATGATCTCCATGTATAATATATAAGGGGGGATATGATCTCCATGTATAATACATAAGGGGGGATATGATCTCCATGTATAATACATAAGGGGGATATGATCTCCATGTAGAATACATAAGGGGGGGTATGATCTCCATGTATAATACATAAGGGGGATATGATCTCCATGTATAATACATAAGGGGGATATGATCTCCATGTATAATACATAAGGGGGATATGATCTCCATGTATAATACATAAGGGGGATATGATCACCATGTATAATACATAAGGGGGGGATATGATCTCCATGTATAATACATAAGGGGGGATATGATCTCCATGTATAATACATAAGGGGGATATGATCTCCATGTATAATACATAAGGGGGGATATGATCTCCATGTATAATACATAAGGGGGGATATGATCTCCATGTATAATACATAAGGGGGGGATATGATCTCCATGTATAATACATAAGGGGGGGATATGATCTCCATGTATAATACATAAGGGGGGGATATGATCTCCATGTATAATACATAAGGGGGAATATGATCTCCATGTATAATACATAAGGGGGAGATATGATCACCATGTATAATACATAAGGGGGAGATATGATCACCATGTATAATACATAAGGGGGGATATGATCTCCATGTATAATACATAAGGGGGGATATGATCTCCATGTATAATACATAAGGGGGGATATGATCTCCATGTATAATACATAAGGGGGATATGATCTCCATGTATAATACATAAGGGGGGATATGATCTCCATGTATAATACATAAGGGGGGATATGATCTCCATGTATAATACATAAGGGGGGATATGATCTCCATGTATAATACATAAGGGGGGGATATGATCTCCATGTATAATACATAAGGGGGGGATATGATCTCCATGTATAATACATAAGGGGGGATATGATCTCCATGTATAATACATAAGGGGGGATATGATCTCCATGTATAATACATAAGGGGGGATATGATCTCCATGTATAATACATAAGGGGGGATATGATCTCCATGTATAATACATAAGGGGGATATGATCACCATGTATAATACATAAGGGGGGATATGATCTCCATGTATAATACATAAGGGGGGATATGATCTCCATGTATAAATAAATAAGGGGGATATGATCTCCATGTATAAATACATAAGGGGGGATATGATCTCCCATGTATAATACATAAGGGGGGGATATGATCTCCATGTATAATACATAAGGGGGGATATGATCTCCATGTATAATACATAAGGGGGGATATGATCACCATGTATAATACATAAGGGGGGATATGATCTCCATGTATAATACATAAGGGGGGGATATGATCTCCATGTATAATACATCACCTGAGCTCCGACCTCACTGACAACAACCTTCTTGACCCTTTACAGTCTGGATTTCACTCTCTACACTCCACTGAAACTGCCCTACTAAACCTCACTAATGATCTACTAATTGCTAAAACCAATGGCCACTTCTCCGTACTAATCCCAACCAATGGCCACTATTCCATACTCCTATTACTTGACCTCTCTGCAGCTTTTGATATGGTTGACCATCCCCTCCTCCTCAAAAAACTCCACTCTCTTGGCCTTCGAGACTCTGCTCTCTCCTGGTTCTCCTCCTACCTATCGCAGCGCTCCTTCAGTGTTACCAATAACTCTGCCTCCTCCTCCTCACTCCCTCTCTCTGTAGGGGTCCCTCAAAGTTCTGTCCTTGGACCCCTTCTCTTCTCCATCTACACCTCCTCCCTTGGTCACTTGATAAACTCCCACGGCTTTAAGTACCATCTCTATGCTGATGACACACAAATCTATCTTTCTACTCCTCACCTCACCCCTTCAGTCTTCACTCCCATCACTAACCTACTAAGTGACATATCGGCATGGATGTCACTCCACTTCCTCAAACTCAATCTTTCCAAAACTGAGCTCTTAGTATTCCCTCCAGCCCGTGCCCCCTCCCCTGACTTCTCCATCAAGATCAATAACACAACCATCAGTCCCTCCCCTCATGCCAGGGTACTAGGTGTAATCCTAGACTCCCATCTGTCCTTTCAGCCCCAAATCCAATCACTGTCCAAATCTTGTAGACTTCACCTCCACAACATCTCCAAGATACGCCCGTTCCTAACCTCAGAAACCACTAAGCAACTTATACACTCCCTTGTTATATCTCACCTTGACTATTGTAACTCCCTCTTCATTGGCCGACCTCATCGCAGGCTATCCCCTCTTCAGTCTATCATGAATGCTGCTGCTAGACTCATCCACCTTACTAACCGTTCTGTATCTGCCACCCCTCTCTGCCAATCCCTCCACTGGCCTCCAATCAGTGTCCTCCACCCCTCCCTGCTAATCCCTCCACTGGCTTCCCATTGCCCAATGGATAAAATTCAAAACATTAACAATAACATATAAAGTCATTTATAACGCTGCCCCAAATTACATCAGCAATCTTGTCTCCAAATATCACCCAAGCCGTACTTTCCGCTCCTCGCAAGACCTCCTACTCTCTAGCTCCCTTGTCTCCTCCTCCCATGCTCATCTCCAGGACTTCTCCAGAGCTTCCCCCATCCTGTGGAACTCTCTACCCCAATTTATCACACTATCACCTACTCTGCCCACTTTCAGCAATGTCCGAAAAACCTCTCTCTTCAGGGAAGCCTATCCTGCCCTCAGCTAATACTGGAATCTTCTACTCCTCCTACCAGTCCATCCCCCACAGTTACTACCTTTTGTACCACTAGCCCCTCCTTCCTAGATTGTAAGCTCCAAGGAGCAGGGCCCTCTTAACCCTCTTGTCTTGAACTGTATTGTTGCTGAATTGTCTCCCATTATATTGTAAAGCGCTGAGCAAACTGTTGGCGCCATAAATCCTGTATAATAATAATAAATGACCCACCTGTGCTGATCTCTGTAGGAGTGTCCTCCTCTATAAATGTCCCCGTTATTCCATCCTCCTCCATAGACTGCTGATCATCCCTCACATACGCCTCTTCTTCTTCTGCTTTCACCTCAAATTCTATATCGATTGGATCTCCACTCTAAATCAAGGAAATGAGAGGAAATATCATCTGTAAAATATAAGGTCACATAAAAAATATTTACACATCGTCTCTACAAGTCCATGTTCTAGATGCTCCATCCCACCAACCTTGTAATGGTGAGGGATGGTGTGACCTTCCTGTGTGGAATCCCGGGAATACAGAGGACGGGGATATCTCTCTGGTGGGTTCCTGGTATTAGGTGGCTCCATCATATCCTTGTGTCCTTCTGAAAACTCCTCCATCACTCCATACTCCTCATCCTCCTCTTTATACTCTTCTTTAACATCAATATTATCATCCCCGAGGATTCCACTCTGAAAGATATAATAAAACATTCATTGTAACAAACATGCTGTGTATAAATCACAACTACCAATAATTGTCATCATCTACCTGATGATGGTGAGGGATGGTGTGACCTTCCTGTGTGGAATCCCGGGAATACAGAGGACGGGGACATCTCTCTGGTGGGTTCCCATGACTGGATCCATCTGTAGGAAACACACACACTGACTGAATCCATTGTTTCTATGTGTTTATCAGATGATGGGGGATCTAGGTGGATCCTCCGTACTGCTCTCTCCTTTACAATAAAGTCTCCTCTTACCCGGTGATGTGAGGGGCGGCTGATTGTCCATCATGACGTCCTTGTAGAGATCCTTGTGTCCTTCTAAATATTGATATGTATCATCAACATGTGTGTATCATCATCTGCTGGAGATAAAAAAACATTACAGTGACAATGGAGGAAGAGGACGGACATGACGGGGGGGTTACTGGGTGTAAATAGAACATAACATCTTATTACCTCCTCTGCTGCCAAATCCACCAATGTCTCCGATCTGCTTCACACCATATGGAACTTCCTGTCTTTATTCCAGATGACTTCCTGTCTGTTCCTGACATCACTTCCTGACTGTACCTGACATCACTTCCTATCTGTATTCCATAGAGAAGTCCTGTCTGGGTAGTAGAAATGAGATCCCCATCTTGTGGAGTTTAGAGGAACTGCAGCCCCGATAAACGTCCCCTAACATCTTGCCGAACAGCCACTGCATTAAAATGGTGGCAGGGTGGCACGGCTTTTTTTTTAAACGTGCTCCACACTCCCAAGGTTTTTCTCGGGCAGGGGGGGTGTACGCACGCCCCCGCCAACTCGCGGCTGTCACCATTTGATCCCCGAGGGATCAATCATTCAGTTTCAGCCAGTGATGTCCGGCTGAAATCGGATGATCGGTCCCTGTCCTATCCTGTCCTTTGTTGACAGTTACAGAGGACAGGATATGATGTCATTCTTCTCTGCCTGGGCACATTCCTTCCCAGAGAGAGAAGACATACAAATCGTAAGTAAAACAGCACATACCCACAGTTAGAACACACCTAGGTCACATTTAACCCCCTGATCGGCCCCCCAGTTACCCCTTCACTGCCCTGTCACCAGTGTCATTGATTACAGTGAACAGCTTTTTACTGATCACTGTATTAGTGTCACTGGTGACTTCAGATAGCATTAGTGTCAGTTAGCGCCCCTCCCAGATAGCGTCAGATTGCCGCTAGTACACCAGTAATCACATTTGACCCCTTTATTGCCAGGAACACGCTCACTTGCACTCTAAACCTCCATTGCTAGTATAGTATCTGAGCGGATCAATATCTTTGATCAGATTAGCGCTATACCAGCGTTCACACTACTATAGTATCCCCAAAAATGCAGTGTTAGCGGGATCAGCCCCGACACCTGCCAGCACCTGCCTTTATCCCCTACGCCCCCCCTTCTGCCCCAGCAAGTGCAGTGTCAGTAGATAACTGTCACTTGATATATTACACACAAAACCGCAGTGTTGGCAGAATCAGGCCTGATCTCTGTTAGCACTTGTCGGTAAATTTTCCGTAGCGGTTCAAGCAGTCCCTGACAGCCAGGCGCTCTTTTTCCCGTGAGTCGCACTAGGTACCTATAAATTTAGTGGCCAAAATGTCCAAGCAAAGGTACTCTAGTGACGAGGCCTACAGGATTCTGAGCATGTCAGGTGAGAGCGAAAGGGAAGACTCCCTGACAGAATCAGGCTCAGAATACGAATCTGTAGACAGCAGCGGCACCCTGACAGATCACTCAGATGACGGAGAAGAGGTCCCTGCTAAGGTCAGGTGTACCCAACCCCGTTTCTCAGGTTCTGAGGTGATACAAACGCATGATGACTCTCATATGCAGCAGAGTGCCAGTACTAGTGCCGCACTACCTTTTGGTGAAATGGCGAGCACCAGCTGCCTAGTACATCCTGATCTTTCACATACCAGCACTGCAGTATCACTTGGTGACATGGCGAGTCCCATAAGTGCAGTACAAGCTGGTGTGGAGGTGAGCACAAGTAGTGTCCCGCTGCCACCAAAAATTTGCACACAGGCCCGTAGAGCCCCTAGTATCCTTCCGGATGTGCTTGCAAATCCTGATTGGCAGCCCACAAATTCTGCAGCACCCGTACTTCCCCAATTCACTGCCCAACCCAGAATTCAGGTGGAAACAGCAAATTTAACTCCTCCCCTTGATTTTTTGGAGCTGTTTTTCACGGAAGAGCTCTATGCATTGATTGTGGATCAAAGCATTTTATATGCACAACAGTTTATCACCACCAACCCAAATTCAAACCTTGCCGGACTGTTTGCATGGAAACCTATTACAGTTTCTGAATTTAAGTTTTTTTTGGGCCTAAGCCTCCATATGGGCATTAATAAGAAAAATTAATTGCGGTTGTATTTGTCGACAGACCCGATTCATCATATGCCGTGTTCTCTGCTGCCATGGCCAGGCATAGATATGAGAATATAATGCGATTTACGCATTTCAATGACAATACACTCTGTCATCCTTGGGGTGACCCTGAATTTGACCGGCTCTACAAAATTTGTCCCCTTGTAAATCACCTTAACCAAAAATGTGCAGATATCTATACTCCCCACCAAAAAAATCTGTGTTGATGAGTCCCTCATTAATTTTTTAGGCCACCTTGCATTCAAACTATTTCTCCCCAATAAGCTGGCCAGATATGGGGTCAAACCTGTATATCAGACCTGTGATTTGGGGGGTTGGTGCTATCCTGGTATTTCAGGGCCCCCGAAACTGATAGGTAGTGAGGAAGTGAAATGAGGAAGTTATGCACCTTCAGGCTTTCAAAGGGATCATTGGATTTCAGGCTCCCTGTTATGGAGTGCCTGCTCCTTGTCCAAACCCCCCCGGTGCCTGTGTCTTTCCCGTGTCCCCTCACCCTCTCCTCATCCTGTTGCAGCCTTTGAAGATGGGCTGCACAGGATGAGGGGGGTCACCTCACCCCCCTGCCCCTCGTCACCTCCTCACATCCTCACGCAGCCTGTGAAGGCAGGCTGCGCAGGATGAGAAGGAAGTGACCCCTGTGGCGGACCTCACACCTCTATGGACATATAGACAGAGAGAAGTGACACCCCACTGAGGGATTCTGGTGCGGGGCCGCTAACCCGGCGCTGCACACCCCTGGTGAGTGCAGTGCAGGGCACGAGAGTTTCCCGCGACTGCACTCTCAGACAGACAAAAGCTCTCAAGAGTGTGGCCCCTGTCAAGGGGTGTGCCTCATTGCCCGGCAACACGGGGTTGGGCTGGCCATTGCCGGGGCAACCTGGAAGCATCCCACACAGCTTTTAAAAGGCCAGCTTGAGACCAGGCTTGCTCTCTTCCTCCCGCTGCTGTCCCTGGGACCACCGTGGTCATGGGAGGTCTGGGTGGGGCCCGGGCCTCTGCAGGCATCCCCACTGTGTGCTCTGCATGAGCCCCCTCACCACAGGTCAGACCCCACGGCTATGACTCCTGCTGCTGTCCCTTGGGCCACTGCGGTTGTGGGAGGTCCGGGCGGGGCCCGGGCCTCTGCAGGCATCCCTGCTGAGCGCTCTGCATGAGCCCCCTCCTCAAAGGTCAGACCCCATGGCCCTGACTCCCGCTACTGTTCCTGGCTGCTACGAGGACCCCTGCTGCTGACTGCTGGGCACTGGAGAAGCTGGCCACTGTGAGGGCCGCCGTCTGTTGCTGAGGGTCCCTGGGAAGCTGTCCTGTCTGCAGATAACTGGGTCCCTGGGAAGCCATCCCATCTGCTGATCATCGGGCCCCTGGGAAGCCATCCTGTCTGCTGATCGTTGGGCCCCTGGGAAGCTATACTGCCTGCTGACCGCTTTGTTCCCTGGAAGCTGCCTGCTGCTGAGCATCTGCAAGTCGCCTATCCCTCTGCAAGCCGCCTGCTGTTGAGCACCTGCAAGACACCTATCGTAAGTGTCCCTAGAAGCCATGAACTGTCCCTGTTGTGTGCACTGACCACCCGTGTCCTGAACTGTCCCTGTTGTGCGCACAAACTACCCGTGTCCTGAACTGTCTCTGTTGTGTGCACCGACCACCCGTGTCCTAAACTGTCCCTGTTGTGCGCACTGACCACCTGTGTCCTGAACTGTCACTGTTGTGCGCACAGACACCCGGGTCATGAACTGCCCCTACTACACGCCTAGACTACCCTTACTTGAACCGTCCCATGGCGTGCCCAGAGTATAGCTAACTGTGATGCCCCTGAGTGCTTGAGCCATCGCTACCCGTTGAGTCCCCATGAGCCTGATGTCCCTAGAAAGCTGGGTGGGAACTGTGCTAGGCCAGACTCCACAGTTGGAGTCCCGTTGAGTCCCCGTGAGCCCTATGTCCATAGAAAGCTGGGTGGGAGCTGTGCTAGGCCAGACTCCACAGTTGGAGTCCTGTTGAGTCCCCGTGAGCCCGATGTCCCTAGAAAGCTGGGTGGGAGCTGTGCTACGCCAGACTCCACAGCTAAAGTCCCATTGGGTCCCCGTGAGCCTGTTGTCCCTAGTACACTGTGTTGAGGCCAGACGCCAAAGCCAAAGTCCCCTTGAGTCCCCGTGAGCCCGCTTACCGTGGGTGTCCCTACAAGCTGCATGTCACGGAGTGCCATGAACTGTCCTGATTGAGTGTCTTTCAGAGTTCAATAAAGCTTTGTGTGTTTCCCATCTTCTTCGTGGGTTCTGTCCTGCCTACGCTTCCGTTACATTCCCGTATGTAGTTAGGCTCCCAAAACATCTCACATGTGGTACCCCCATACTCGGTAGAAGTAGCAGAATGTATTTGGGGTGTAATTCCACATTTACCCATGGCTTGTGTGAGCAATATGTCATTAAAGTGACAATTTTGTGTAAAAAAAAAACTTTTAGAAAAAAAATAAATCTTCCATGGACTCAACATGCCTCTCAGCAGATAGCTTAGGCTGTCTTCTTTCTAAAAAGGGGTCATTTGAGGGTGTTTGTATTATCCTGGTATTTTAGCACCTCAAAAAATGTGATGGCAGTCAGAAAGTAAAAGCTGTGTAAATTCCAGTATCCATCCCATAGATTGTTTGTAGATGATATAACTTTCACACAAAGCAATTAATATGCAGTAATTGGGATTTTTTTTACCAAAGACATATAGCAAAATACATGTTGGCCTAAATTTATGACAAAATTTGAGTTTATTGGATATTTTTTATAACAGAAATGAGAAAATATAGTTTTGTTTTTTTTTCAAAGGATAGAGAATTAAAGTTCCGATTTCCAGAATCCCATCATTGGGAGTTTGGTTGTATGAGTTTGTTTTTGGAGTAGGTGGTAGAAGGTAGAGAGATGGGAGCTGGAAGGTGTAGAGCTGTTGAAGAGTGTTATGAGGCCCATGGGCTGAGTGTTCTCACACCAGTGCAGGTGAGGTAGCATATGTCTAATTCTGAGGAATTTGTAGAAGTCTTTCTGGTCCGGAAAATAAGTGAGGCTGGGATCCTGAAACGTTCTTATGTAAGTGTTGTTCAGCAGATCTTTGACAGAGTAAATGCCCTTTGTGTACAAGTTTACAGGTGGATATCTTCAGATAGGAGTTCCAAGGTGAGAAGAGAAGGCATTGCAGAACTTTTTGCAGTATGTCCAAAGAGGATTACGCCAAAGAGTTCCACATTCATATGATTGGTGTTTTGGTGTCCAGGAATTCTGGTCAATTTCTATCATTGCACCATGGAGAGTATTCTTCCCATCCACACTGCAGTGTAGTATGATGGCTGTAGGATGGAGGATAGGAAGTGTCGGTCTCGGGAGGAGAAATAAAGCACAGCGGATCATAGGTACAGATCTATCGAATTTGGACACAGCTATGCCAGCAGACTAAAAAAGAGAGCAAATGGCATAGTGATCCATCCCGGTTACAGTGTGTTTGTATCTATGATAAATGACAGGCTAAACCCACCTGGAGACTTTCTCCACACCTGGAGTGTGCTGAGTTCTTGGAGAACGTCTACACAGTGTTTCCAGATTGGCTTTATCACCCCAACGAGCTCGCTCCAGTTCATGGATGTCATCATTATGTTTGGAGGATCTCACCAGTCAGGAGCCTTTCCTGTCATCCTACATGTTCCCTTCTGAGGATTATAATTAGGAATCTGCTTGCGCTCCTATGTAAAATACAATTGGTAAACGTGTGAAGCTGCTAACATCTGATCCAATACCCCAAGATCAAAACAATGCAGAAGAAATACAAATGATGTAGCGCTAAAACACCCAGTTAAAGCGTCAGTGCCTTAGGACATGCAGCATGATGTTAAAATCCTATATGAACATAATACATATATGTGCGTGATGATACTGACAAAATGGAAAACAGATGTGCAACCCCTACACACAGTGCACATATATGAATATAAAGTCCAGTGATCCTGTATCAATATTTGCACTCAAACAGAGTCCTTGGACTGTATGTGGGCCCGCACACCACCACGTGCAATCCGAAATCAGCTGAAGTGGCCTCTCACCTCCTCCCTGCGACCCTGCAGGGCCACAGAGCTTTATCAGATCCCCACTGAGTCAAGGTATGCTTCCTCTTGAGTGGATGGTTGGTATATCCCCAGTATACAGCTTCCACCTCTCCTGTGGTATCCTCCGAGGTGAGCTGAGCAGGATGCACCCCAGCTCAAGCCCCCATGGGATAAAGGAAGCAAAAGACATCCTCCATAGTGTAAACTCCGTAGTGGAGTCCTGAGGAAGTCACGGGGTCACGTGACGCAACGCGTCGACGGCAATACGTGGTGACGCACTTCCGGCGCGGCGCCATCTTGGTACACCCTCAGCCACACGCATAAACCCATGCTATGGGAAACAGCTTGTATGTTATTTGGCAAATGTGAGTGTATTATACATTTATTTTCCGGCATTTATTAAACGGTTTTACACTATGGAGGATGTCTTTTGCTTCCTTTATCCCATGGGGGCTTGAGCTGGGGTGCATCCTGCTCAGCTCACCTCGGAGGATACCACAGGAGAGGTGGAAGCTGTATACTGGGGATATACCAACCATCCACTCAAGAGGAAGCATACCTTGACTCAGTGGGGATCTGATAAAGCTCTGTGGCCCTGCAGGGTCGCAGGGAGGAGGTGAGAGGCCACTTCAGCTGATTTCGGATTGCACGTGGTGGTGTGCGGGCCCACATACAGTCCAAGGACTCTGTTTGAGTGCAAATATTGATACAGGATCACTGGACTTTATATTCATATATGTGCACTGTGTGTAGGGGTTGCACATCTGTTTTCCATTTTGTCAGTATCATCACGCACATATATGTATTATGTTCATATTGGATTTTAACATCATGCTGCATGTCCTAAGGCACTGACGCTTTAACTGGGTGTTTTAGCGCTACATCATTTGTATCCCTTCTGAGGATTGTTCTATCCTTCCAAACAAATGTATGAAATCATGGATGAGTCCTCCTTCTATGTGATCTAGAAGATCTTCAATCACAATGTCTTTATGGATGAAGTGGATGGCCCAGTTTATATATTATTTATTGCTTTACAGCTTTATTCCCTCCAGGATTCATTCTTTATTTATAGAACCATTCAAGGAAGTGTTCTTACTTTGAGAGATCTCCACCACCATTCCTCTGTGACTCTGTGACCATTACATCCTTGTCATTTATGTCTAACATCTTCATTATGAGTGGATTGATATTTATTTTTATACTTTAGGATGTAGTTTTGCATTTTCTTCAACAAAAAGATACATTTCGGAGGGATCTGTTTCACCTTTACCTTTTTTTCTAACTTGTATTCCGTGTCTTTAAGACTTTTATTTATGTAATAAAATATCTTTATTAAACAGTTGGCTGCAAATGATCTAGATTTATTTTTTCTTCTGTTCTTCTGATCTTCTGTGGTAGACCTGTAAGGTATATATTATACAGGAATTGTTATTATGAGACATTTTGGGGGGCTGCAGTTCTACTGAACTCCACAAGGTGGTGATCTCACTTAAACCCAGACAGGAAGTCTCTATGGAATACAGACAGGAAGTGATGTCAGGTACAGACAGGAAGTGATGTCAGGTACAGACAGGAAGTGATCTGCAATAAAGACAGGAAGTTACATGTTGCAGAAATAAGAGGAGACGTTGGTGGAAGTGGCAGCAGAGGAGGTAATAAGATGTTATTTCATATTTACACCCAGTAATCCCCTCTCATTATGTCTGTCCTCTTCCTCCATAGTCACGTCCATCCTCTTCCTCCATAGTCATGTCCGTCCTCTTCCTCCATAGTCCTGTCCGTCCTCTTCCTCCATAGTCACGTCCGTCCTCTTCCTCCATAGTCACGTCCGTCCTCTTCCTCCATAGTCATGTCTGTCCTCTTCCTCCATAGTCACGTCCGTCCTCTTCCTCCGTAGTCATGTCCGTCCTCTTCCTCCATAGTCACTGTGACATCTTTTATCTCCGGCAGATGATGATACACACATATATAGTGTGGGAACCCAGATGAACCCCTTCAGGGGCAGAACATTCCCCCACTTCCGGGGCCGGAACATTCTCCTCATTGTGGAGATAAATTCTAGTAATATGGTCCTCTAAACAAACAGCACTGACAATAAATAGACAAGACAAGGACCATCCTGACCATACATGGCCTACAAAGGGCAATGATGACACTACACAGGCAGCCAATGGGCAATCATTACACTATGCAGCCAACACAATGATGGAGTGCCGGGGTCAGGAGTATGGAGCATAGAGCCCCTTACATTGCTGCTCAGGAGGAAGAATACATTCCAAATGAATGAAGAGTAATCACCACTGAAGTGCTATGTTCCCTCTTTTGTACATTGTGGAGGGTCTGGTTTGAATATGTCCAAATAAAGGTGATTTTATCAGATGTGCGGCCGGACTGATTTTTCTTCTCTACCAGGAAGAAAACATTCCCCAGCCTGCCATGAAAAATATATTCAATCATTGGTGTTGGAGGAAAAAAATGAGGGGTGTGAGGGATGAAGGGGAGTTGAGGGGCCTCCAAGGGGGTACTGAGGATGAGAGACTTTGGGACCCCTGAGGGTGTAGAGTAGATGGTGAAATCTGGGTTGATAGGGTTGGCAGGTAGCATGTCTCTGAGGGAAGAGAAGGTTGTTGGGCTCAGGGGGACTCTGAGGTAGGGAGGGGGGCTCTTGGTCTCTGATTGTCCTCCCACCTGCACTTACTTTCCAGACCTCCTTACAAAACTCCTACCAGGATAGGAAAGAAACCTTCACCTTCTTACCATCTCACTGGTCAAATAACATTTTCCAAGATACTGTCTTGGAAATTCGCTTTAACGAATTTCTCCTTACCGTGAGTACTCGCAGTTGGATGCGCAGAAATCCCCCATAAAGCTGTGCGAATCTCGCTTACCACGACTGCAGCTAAACTACACGATTCCTGCCCATCCAAATACTTTGGTTCTGTTGAATTGTGGGAGAATTGGAGCTCCGTTACCCTAGAATGATCACACGACACTCTAAGGCTGGTTGCAATCCACATAAGGGCTGATTTTAGACCCAGCTCTCTGTTTTATTAAAAATACACACATGCCCCCCACATGAATAAAGTCAATCCCTCCCACCGAACAATGCAATGGGGATTGCCTATACAGAGGATGTACATTCCAATTGGAGCATAGCCTTTGCTATTATCTATCACTGGTCCTCCCCCATGAGTCTTCTGAGGTCAGCAGACTTCCTCCCCTTCCCCCCTATGAGCCATCTGAGGTCATATTTCCTGTCCTACTAGCTTCTATTGGTATGCAAAATTCTCTGCACAAGCACTCCCTAAAAATATCAGTCTGTACCTGGATGGGCCCGATACGATCTTTATTAAAACACATCCATCCGAGATACAGTTCAGATTAGTAATGGGTTGTAAGATATGCATAAGCCTACACACGGAGTTCACACCGCTTGCGCATTGCGTTATGAAGCCCACGTGGTACTATGCTGCTGATATGCGGATACAGGCCCACGGTCTACTGACAGCAGCATTCGCATGGAATGCCGTGGTGGTATACACGCCGGTCTATAAGCGCAGATCTGCCATCTCATCCATTACCAAGCTGAGTACTGTAATACATACATTGTACATGGCATGGCCCAATTGCAGCCTTCAGAGCTTTAATTAAGCCACACGAGAGACATATGAATAACACGAATACATGACACATTTAAAGTTCGACCAACAATACAAAATTTCCATGACAATACCAAGTGGAATGAAGAAGGGAAGTCTTTCACCCCTTGGTGGGAACTCGTTCTTAGAGGAGGTCTGTTGGTGAATTATCAACTAAAAGGTAGTCAGGGGTCAGTGCTGAACATCTTCAGGAGACACTCCAATACCTCCCATGACACAGGCTCTGGCAGTGCCCGGTGCTGGAATTCAGAGCCCCAGGAACCCACCACCACTCTGTACAATGTCCTGTTTACTACAGTATACTTGGCAATAAAAAAAAACAAGATCCTCCCCCCTGCCATCCTCCTACCTACGCTGCGCTGTCATTGGAGGGAAGAGAACAGACTCCTCCCCCACAGCTCTCTACTCCACCAGCACCATCTTCCTGCTATCCCATCCAATCCCTTCTCTTACTGCAGAGAGTGACAGTGACATCACTCCTGTCAGTCAGCAGGCTGCTGGAGATTGGAGCCTTGCAGCCGGAGTTCTGCCAATTGTCCTGATTATCCAGCAACTCCAGCCAATAGTCAGCAAGTTCCCTTCCTGGACCTCATGATGAGCCGACATTGACCTCACAGCACTGCCTCAGAGCAAACAAGTCATAGGAAGGATCGTATTTATCATTCCTTGTCTGCAGATCTAAAACTCATCAAAACCAGTTCAGAGACCAAACAAACCCAACAGATTAAAGGGGATTTCTGATCCTGCAGGTCAAGAGGGTCCCGGGACCTCCAAAATGTAGCAAATACTAAACAGTCCCAAATAAGCATCTTCCCATGGGGGTGGTAGTTCTTCAATGTCCAGCAACCCTCCTATTCCCCCCTCACATCCACATCCTATTATTGTGTGACCAATACCATCCAAATCATTCTTAATTTCATTTCCCAAAGTTATCCGTCTACAAGGAGACCTGTATAGATCACATGATGGCACCAATGAGGATGGAGGAGGACTGGAGTCACATGACTGAGAAGATACTAAACCTCACCCTGGAGATCATCTACCTGCTGACCGGAGAGGTGAGGAGGATTCTGGGAGGACACATGACATCACTCTTATCTCTATTAATAAAACACAGACCTGACCGGAGAGGTGAGGAGGATTCTGGGAGGTCACATGACATCACTCTCATCTCTATTAATAAAACACAGACCTGACCAGAGAGGTGAGGAGGATTCTGGGAGGTCACATGACATCACTCTCATCTCTATTAATAAAACACGGACCTGACTGGAGAGGTGAGGAGGATTCTGGGAGTCTAACATGATATTCCTATTGATTCCTCAATACAGAGATTTCCTCTTCTGAAGTCAGGTGACCATATGACCATCACAGTGACTCCCTAAACCCTGAGAGACACAACATGCAGAAGATTCTAGAAGTCACCAAGAAGATGATGGAGCTGCTGACAGGAGAGGTGAGCGGTGCCGGGAATTCTGGGACATTCTCCAGTAACAGACAAGGGATGTGTCTGGATGGTGACTGTATCATTGTGTGTGTCAGGTTCCTATAAGGTGTCAGGGTGTCACTGTCTATTTCTCCATGGAGGAGTGGGAGTATTTAGAAGGACACATCACCCCCCACCCTTCCCATCACCGATAAGAAGACACTTTAGAGGGACGGAGCTTCTAGAACATGGACTTGTGGACACAATGTGTGGATTTTTTATTGTGATGCCACAATATTGAAGCTCATGTCTTACAGATGACCTCTTCTCTCATTTTCTTGGTTTAGGGTGAAGATCTGATGTATATAAAAGTTGAGGTGAAAGCAGAAGAAGAAGAGGCGTATGTGAGGGATGATCAGCAGTCTATGGAGGAGGATGGAATAACGGGGACATTTATAGAGGAGGACACTCCTACAGAGATCAGCACAGGTGGGTCATGAACACTAAATCCATTCCTCCACCCATACTGCTCACTGATTGGTCCAGAGTAGGGCGGGGACTGGGTGATATCAGCCTGTAATCCCCTGGTCACTTTCCTGAGCTGTGTTCCCCGTCCTGTATTCCTGGATTTCTCTCGGATAATCTTCCTTCTCTGTGCTGCAGACACAATTTATGTCTCTAGACTGGATTTATGGAGGTTCTGGGGTTCAGCTGGCAGCAAAATGTTGATTTTTACTCTAAGCATTACATAATGTAGGCACCCAGGACATGTGACTGGGGTCTCCTGCCTTGTGCCTGACTCCTCCAGGGGACCTTCTCTGTTATCTGCTGGCTGTGCCGGGTGGAGGGATATGTCTGTATAGTATCAGACCCAAGTCACTGAGTGCAGTCTCAGGAGATGGGAGGCAGCGGTGTGGTTATAAACTTTCCATATACCCAGTGAAGTGACTGGCCTCAGGTGATACACAGAGATGAAACAAATCCTCCTACATACGTTGTACCTTTTTATCTTCAGCCCTCTCTTCTCTACATCTGTTCAAAGTCCAGAATTTATACAGCTTGTCAAAGAAGTCAGAAAAAAAGGAGCAGAGAGCTGGTCACATTCTGCAGAGCTCAGTAAAGTGAGCTCTGAGAGATGATTGGAGGGAAGGGACACACCCCCTTCACACAGGAACATAGCTGAGGCTGTCAATCACAGGCTGTGAGCTGGAGTTCCTCCCTTATCATACTTTTTCTCTTGGTGTCAGGAAGACTTGTCAGAAGTGACTCATGCTGATTGTATAGGAAGGAGACAGCAGACAGAAATGACACTTCGTGCTCTGGAGTGAGACAAGTACACACTGTAGAGGGATATTCTTTGTTCATATTCCATGTCTGAGGGTTACAACCCCTGTAAGTGATCTCTGATTACTAAACACCAATTTGATGTGATCCTTACACTATTTATTAGTGTGGCCCCCTTGTCCTGAATAGAGGTACTATGTGGGTTTAGTTTGTGGCTGGGCTGTACTTGGCTCAGGCTGATTGTATAGTTCTTCACTTGGTTTCTCCCTAAGTTTAGGTTGTCTTGTGATGTCTCACTGTGGCCAGTAGATGTCACTGCTATCACTGGACATAGGATGAGATTTCACCAACCAAACTAAAGGGATATTAGACCACAAATGTCCCATATTGCTGCTTACCAATCATTGGGTGTGGCGGCTGCATTCTTTTTCTTTGGCTTTTTTCCCTCTGTTTTCACCTGGTGATCTGGCCAGTAACACACCTTCTGTATTAGAGCGCCCCCACTGTGGAGACAGCAGCATGGTCAGTCTGGGGGGAGGGGAGTGTTAGATGTATTAGCAGATATAAAAACAGCAACTAATTGAAGCCAAACTCCAGATCACACTTCATAATCAGTTACATCAAACAGTTTTTTTTTCCTTTTGGGATAAAAGTTTCACATGAATAAATAAAAGCTGCTCATTGTAAGCCCCCTGTCAGTGGTAAGTGGTCTGCCTCATGGTAAGTGGTCTGCCTCATCCCTGGAACTGATACATTCTGCTGTAGAGTTTTTATAAAACAGATTTACTGGTTAGATCACCAGATGAATATAGAAGAAAACTAATGCAGCCATCACATCTCAGAATCGGTAAGCTGGAATATAATAAATGTTTTCTTTGTGTTTCATATGGATTAAGTTAACATTTATATTTTCTTCAGCCAATCCAGTAGGAGGTTTATGCCCCTGGAGCATGCTGGGGCAGGAAATAAATATTTGGGCCAGGCCATGTGCTCTTTCCATGGGCTGAGGTCTAGGGAGGTGCTGCTGGATGGAGCTCTGCTGTTAGGCCCAATAGCCTGTTTTGGGACCTAATGTGTGAAGTGGTCCTGAAGCTGTCCGGTCTGGTCTGGAGGAAGCTGTGCCAAGGAGGAGGCCCAGGGGAGGAGAGAGCCATGAAGAAGACTGGTCTCTCAGAAGGACCCGGGTCTCACTTGGAGGACGCACTGACATTTGGGAACGTGTTTACAGAGTCATTCAGTCGGCTTAAAGGTTCAGATACTGTGAGGCTGGGCATTGATCTGCAGAGTCTGTCAGTGATCTGTCATGATATCTGGGTCCCCTAACCCTCACCTCCCCAACCCTTCTAAATAAAACTTTAAGAAGACAATAGTGACTGGTGGCCAATATCCTTTCTCAGTTCCCGTATTTTACCCATGGACTTGGCCCTGGGGTGAGCACCCCTGACCTTTGGAGGTGCCATCCTGCCTTTGGGGTGTCAGAGGGGTTCTACATTCATATTGCACATTACATAGTACTGACCTCTATACTATACATATTTGTTGTATGTTAGAGTCCTGACCCCTGCACTATATACTCTGTTGTACATTACATACTCCTGACCCCTGCACTATATACTCTATGTTGTACATTACATACTCCTGACCCCTGCACTATATACTCTATGTTGTACATTACATCCTCCTGACCCCTGCACTATATACTCTATGTTGTACATTACATACTCCTGACCCCTGCACTATATACTCTATGTTGTACATTCCATAGTCCTGACCCCTGCACTATATACTCTATGTTGTACATTACATACTCCTGACCCCTGCACTATATACTCTATGTTGTACATTACATACTCCTGACCCCTGCACTATATACTCTATGTTGTACATTACATACTCCTGACCCCTGCACTATATACTCTATGTTGTACATTACATACTCCTGACCACTGCGCTATATACTCTATGTTGTACATTACATACTCCTGCCCCCTGCACTATCTATGTTGTACATTACATCCTCCTGACCCCTGCACTATATACTCTATGTTGTACATTACATACTCCTGACCCCTGCACTATGTACTCTATGTTGTACATTACATACTCCTGACCCCTGCACTATATACTCTATGTTGTACATTACATCCTCCTGACCACTGCACTATATACTCTGTTGTACATTACATCCTCATGACTAGAGATGAGCGAAGTATTCAAAAATTCGATTCGGCTGATTTGGCGAATTTCAGGAAGAAATTCGATTTGATGCGAATTTATTCGCTACGAAATTAACTTATTAAAAGGGTTTCTAGGCTTCAGAGAGCCTTTATATTAGTGCAGAACACTGTACCTTTAATTTAAATGCCCTTGGAGATGAGGAAGGAGAAGGATGAGAAGAAGAAGGATGAGAAGAAGGAGAAGGAGAAGGATGAGAAGAAGGAGAAGGATGAGAAGAAGGAGAAGGAGAAGAAGGAGAAGGATGAGAAGATGGAGAAGGAGAAGGATGAGAAGATGGAGAAGGAGAAGGATGAGAAGAAGGAGAAGGAGAAGGATGAGAAGGAGAAGGAGAAGGATGAGAAGAAGGAGAAGGATGAGAAGAAGGAGAAGGATGAGAAGAAGGATGAGAAGAAGGAGAAGCATGAGAAGAAGGATGAGAAGAAGGAGAAGGATGAGAAGAAGGAGAAGGATGAGAAGAAGGAGAAGGATGAGAAGAAGGAGAAGGATGAGAAGAAGGATGAGAAGAAGGAGAAGGATGAGAAGAAGGATGAGAAGAAGGAGAAGGATGAGAAGAAGGAGAAGGATGAGAAGAAGGATGAGAAGAAGGAGAAGGATGAGAAGAAGGATGAGAAGAAGGAGAAGGATGAGAAGAAGGATGAGAAGAAGGAGAAGGATGAGAAGAAGGAGAAGGAGGAGAAGAAGGAGAAGGATGAGAAGAAGGATGAGAAGAAGGATGAGAAGAAGGATGAGAAGAAGGAGAAGGATGAGAAGAAGGACAGTTCTGGGACATTCACTCCATACAGCGGTTGAAACATTGTATCTATTTTTTTCCATAAATGACATTCTGCAAATACACTTAGAGGAGCTCTGCAGATACACTTTTTGCCGGCTTGGAATTATTCTTATTTTCATCCTACTTCTTCTTCTTCTTCCTCTTCATCCTTATCCTCTTCTTCTTCTTCTGAGGATGAAGAAGAAGTAGGATGAAAATAAGAATAATTCCAAGCCGGCAAAAAGTGTATCTGCAGAGCTCCTCTATTCTGCAGATACACTTAGAGGAGCTCTGCAGATACACTTAGAGGAGCTCTGCAGATACACTTAGAGGAGCTCTGCAGATACACTTTTTGCCGGCTTGGAATTATTCTTATTTTCATCCTACTTCTTCTTCTTCATCCTCATCCTCTTCTTCTGAGGATGAGGATGAAGAAGAAGAAGTAGGATGAAAATAAGATTAATTCCAAGCCGGCAAAAAGTGTATGTGCAGAGTTCCTCTATTTCTGACAGTTCTCTGACAGCTCCTTCACATGTACAGCGGTTGAAACATCTGTATCCTAAATGGAAACTAATAGATACAATGTTTCAACCGCTGTACATGTGTTCCTTCTGTCAGAGAACTGTCAGAAATAGCGGAGCTCACTGCAGGGACACTTTTGCCGGCTGATCGGGAAAAATCCGATTCGCGCACCCGAAGTAGGCAAATGTTCAGATTCGCCGCAAATCGAATTTTTCCTGAAATTCGTATCGAATTCCGGTTCGCCTGGTTCGATTCGCTCATCTCTACTCCTGACCACTGCACTATATACTCTGTTGTACATTACATCCTCCTGACCACTGCACTATATACTCTTATGTACATTACATCCTCCTGACCCCTGCACTATATACTTTATGTTGTACATTACATCCTCCTGACCCCTGCAATATGTACTCTATGTTGTACATTACATACTCCTGACCCCTGCACTATATACCCTATGTTGTACATTACATACTCCTGACCCCTGCACTATATACCCTATGTTGTACATTACATACTCCTGACCCCTGCACTATGTACTCTATGTTGTACATTACATCCTCCTGACCCCTGCACTATATACTCTATGTTGTACATGACATACTCCTGACTCCTGCACTATGTACTCTGTGTTATACATTACATACTCCTGACCCCTGATAGAGGGGGTGGGGACCCTCGTCCTATAATCCCCTCATCACTGTCCCTCCTATAAAAGACAGTTCTGGTTGTTTCCTCACTCTCTGACTGAGGTCCATGAATAAAGAAATGACCTGGTAGGAGATCAGAGGAGCCATTTCCTAGTTCCCTTGAGGGTGGAATTGTAAGCTCCTCAGAGACCAAGCTGCCTGATGTGGGCGGAGTCCTGGTTTGAGGGAACCAATCAGCTCCTGTCTAGTAAACCTCTTTGTCTTTGTATTTTAGTCCATGGCCGGGAGATGAGGAAAACCTCTGAGGATTGTCTCACTTTGTCTCCAGACTGGAAAGTAGAAGATGAGGACATCACACAGTATAGTCCAGGAGAAAACCCGGCTCCCTCCAATGTCCATCCGGCACCACTCAGTGTAGATGGACCATCGGATTCCTCGTATCCTGAGGAACCTCAGACTGTGCGGGACCGGGCCGGCCTTCCAACAGGGAAAAGCTTCTCCTGTACTGAGTGTGGGAAATGTTTCCATTCAAAATTCCTTGTTAATAGGCATAAAATGTCTCACACAGAGGAAAAGCCGTATTCCTGTCCTGAGTGCGGGAAATGTTTCCGTTTTAAATTCCATCTTAATGTGCATAAAAGATCTCACACAGGGGAGAAGCTGATTTCCTGTCCTGAGTGCGGGAAATGTTTTTCATGTAAGTCTTATCTTTCCATACATCAGAGGTCTCACACGGGGGAGAAGCCGTATTCCTGTCCTGAGTGCGGGAAATGTTTTTCACAGAAGTCCCATCTTTGCACACATCAGAGATTGCACATGGGGGAGAAACCGTATCCCTGTCCTGAGTGCGGGAAATGTTTTTCAGAGAAGTCATATCTTTGCAAACATCAAAGATGTCACACGGGGGAGAAGCCATTTTCCTGTCCTGAGTACGGGAAATGTTTTTCACAGAAGTCCAGTCTTTACACACATCAGAAATGTCACACGAGGGAGAAACCTTATTCTTGTCCTGAGTGTGGGAAATGTTTTTCACGGAAGTTCAATCTTTACACACATCAAAGATCTCACACAGGTGAGAAGCCGTATTCCTGTTCTGAGTGCGGGAAATGTTTTTCACAAAAGTCTGATCTTTACAGACATCAGAGATCTCATACAGAGAGAAGCCACTTTCCTGTCCTGAGTGAGGGAAATGTTCCTCACTGAAGTCCTGTCTTCCTGTACATCAGGGGTCCCACACAACCCTGGAGGTGTATTAGTGCCTTGAGTGCGGGAAATGTCTTCTAGATGGATGTTGCTGGACATCCCAGCTCTCATGTGGGGAAGAAGCACACCCTGATATACACCTCAGATATACTCCATGGCTGATCTTCATCATGGAAGAAACAGTTGATAAGGAGATGAGAGGCCCCCAAAGACATGGATGAAGTGCAGTAAATGTCGGGGTGCAGAGTGGTCAGTAGATCCTGGAAATGAAGGACACAACTTCAGCCCTTCTTGGGTGTCGGAGTTGCGTTTCCTGATAATGATATAGCGGGTTACAGAGCTAGAAGCCGGGAGAGCCCAGATCTCGTTATCGGGGAACTTTACACAGACAACAAGAACTTCTGAAGTTGATGTCCTTCATTTCAAGGCTCTACAGAACAGTGGTGACCCCGAAGCGTCTCTCTGGCTTCAGTCCATCCTTCTCCCATCCCCCAACAGGAGGGAAGGAGAACTCCGCCCCAAACTAGGGGGGAACTTTCCTCTCATTATTTCCCTTGGCTTCTGTGTGGGTTTGGGTGGTTGGAGGAGTGCGGCACGAGAGGGAACACAGCTTGTTGTTCTATGTCTACATATGGGGTCTGGGTAGAGGGGATCCACCGGAAAATATTTCTACTCTTTGATTTTGTGCAAATCGTTTCTGTTTTCACTTTGAAGGGCGATATTATGTGTGGTTTGTAAAAGGGATTGGCCCAATAGATACCGCCCCACTTAGAGAATAGATGAACTAATATGACCAGCATTCATTCAGCCATGTCACATGTTGGGATCTTTTCTACAATACTTTGTTATAATAATGGAACACGTTGTGTATTGTATTGTACACCAATAATAATGACTCCGCCCCCACATTCCAGACAAGGGATCTTCCTGACCAATCAGATTCCTTCCTTTGTTATTTCCTGATTCTATGATTACAATCTTGTTAGAAGTAAAACTATAAAAAAGAATTTATTGAGTGAAAAGAATTGTGTGTGTCGGGGCCACGATGGGGATCTTTGGGGCCCAAACATTTCTCACAGGAGACACTTTACAAGCCTTTACAGGTCATCCAGTTTCTGGTTCACCATGAATAATGGCCCAGAGTGCAGGGGTCAGGAGACTACTTCATACAGCCCTGCAAACAACGTGCAGTGGTCAGGAGTTACATCCCAGAGTACAGAGTGCAGTGGTCAGGAGTATATGATTTCCATCCCAGAGTGTAGTGGTCAGGAGTATGTGATTTACATCCCAGAGTACAGAGTGTAGTGGTCAGGAGTATGTGATTTACATCCCAGAGTACAGAGTGTAGTGGTCAGGAGTATGTGGTTTACATCCCAGAGTACAGAGTCCAGTGGTCAGGAGTATGTGATTTACATCCCAGAGTACAGAGTGCAGTGGTCAGGAGTATGTGATTTCCATCCCAGAGTACAGAGTACAGTGGTCAGGAGTATGTGATTTCCATCCCAGAGTACAGAGTGCAGTGGTCAGGAGTATGTGATTTACACCCCAGAGTGCAGAGTGTAGTGGTCAGGAGTATGTGATTTACATCCCAGAGTGCAGAGTGTAGTGGTCAGGAGTATGTGATTTCCATCCCAGAGTACAGAGTGTAGTGGTCAGGAGTATGTGATTTCCATCCCAGAGTACAGAGTGTAGTGGTCAGGAGTATATGATTTCCATCCCAAAGTACAAAGTGCAGTGGTCAGGAGTATGTGATTTACATCCCAGTATACAGAATGTAGTGGTCAGGAGTATATGATATACAGTCCCTATACAGAGTGAAGTAGTCAGAAGTAGTATGTCATGTACAGGGCACAGTGGGTAAGATCATGTCTTATACAGCCCAGCATTTAGAAGTGGTCATCGGTCAGGAACATGTCATACACGGCTCAGCAAAAAAGAATGTAGTGGTTAGGAACCTGTCATGTACAGCCCTTTGTACAGAGTGCAATGGTCAGGTTTATATCTTAGGTCCGTGTACAGAGTGCAATGTTCAGGAGTATATCATATACAGCCCTGTGTATAGAGTGCAGTGGTCAGGACTATATTATATACAGCCCTGTGTACAGAGTGCAGTGGTCAGGACTATATCATATACAGCCCTGTGTAGAGTGCAGTGGTCAGGAGTATATAATATACAGCCCTGTGTGCAGAGTGCAGTGGTCAAGAGTATATCATATACAGCCCTGTGTACAGAGTGCAGTGGTCAGTGTTATATTTTAGGCCTGTGTATAGAGTGCAGTGGTCAGGAGTATATCATATACAGCCCTGTGTACAGAGTGCAGTGGTCAGGAGTATATCATATACAGCCCTGTGTACAGAGCACAGTGGCCATGAATATATCATATACAGCACTGTGTACAGAGTGCAGTGGATAGGAGTATATCATATAAAGCCCTGTGTACAGAGCGCAGTGGTCAGGAACATGTCATATACTGCCCTGTGTATAGAGTGCAGTGGTCAGGAGTATATCATATAAAGCCCTGTGTACAGAGCGCAGTGGTCAGGAACATGTCATATACTGCCCTGTATATATTGTGCAGTGGTCAGGAGGATGTCATATACTGCCCAGCATGCATAGTACAATGGTCAGGATTTTGTGGTATACAGCCCGGTATACAGAGTACACTGGTGAGGAATATAAACCCTTGTAAGGAATGCAGGTATCCAGCGACAGCAGGGAGGACCAGATCGGTGGGCTATGCCTAAGAAATGTGGAATAATACGGAGTAGGAGGAGTGTGATTACAGGGGGTGTAAAGTCAGGAGGTTTGTTACCTCCATGCATTCTATATATGAAGGTAAATACCCTTCTCTGTACAGCAGCCCCCCCAATACTCACCTGAGCCCCATCCTGATCCAGCAATGTGCACAAGATCCTCAGCAGTCTGGGGACTCTCCCTCCTCATTGGCTGAGGCAGGAGCAGGGGCCATTGGCTCCTGCTGCTGTCAATCACATCCAGTGAGCCAAGGAGGAGGGAGAGGGGACTCTGTGGACACAGAGCAGTGGCTCGCTCTCAAACCTGCTTGGATGCCCCTGTGATGGATATGGTAAAATGCCTATTTGGTTTCCTGTTGAATATTTACATTTTTCTATACATATCTACTTTTATACTTTTTATTTTTCTAAATGCTTTGTATGAATATATACAGTCATGGCCGAAATTGTTGGCACCCTTGATATTTCTCCAGGAAATCATGTATTTCTCACGAAACGTATTGCATTAACACATGTTTTGCTATACACATGTTTATTCCCTTTGTGTGTATTGGGACAAAACAAAAAAAGGGAGGAAAGAAAGCAAATTCGACATAATGTCACACAAACCTCCAAAAATGGGCTGGACAAAAGTATTGGCACCCTTTCACAACTGCGGATAAATAAGAATGTTACAAGCATGTGATGCTCCTGTAAACTCACCTGGGGCAAGTAACAGGTGTGGGCAATATAGAAATCACACCTGAAAACAGATAAAAAGGAGAGACGTTCACTTAACCTTTGCATTGTGTGTCTGTCTGTGCCACACTAAGCATGGACAACAGAAAGAGGAGACGAGAACTGTCTGAGGACCTGAGAACCAAAATTGTGGCAAAATATCAACAATCTCAAGGTTACAAGTCCATCTCCAGAGAACTAGATTTGCCTTTGTCCACAGTGCGCAACATTATCAAGAAGTTTGCAACCCATGGCACTGTAGCTAATCTCCCTGGTCGTGGACGGATGAGGAAAATTGATGAAAGATTGCAACGCAGAATAGTCCGGATGGTGGATAAGCAGCCCCAAACATGTTCCAAAGACATTCAAGCTGTCCTGCAGGCTCAGGGAGCATCAGTGTCAGCGCGAACTATCCGTCGACATTTAAATGAAATGAAACGCTATGGCAGGAGACCCAGGAGGACCCCACTGCTGACACAGAGACATAAAAAAGCAAGACTACAGTTTGCCAAAATGTACTTGAGTAAGCCAAAAGCCTTCTGGGAAAACGTCTTGTGGACAGATGAGACCAAGATAGAGCTTTTCGGTAAAGCACATCATTCTACTGTTTACCGAAAACGGAATGAGGCCTACAAAGAACAAAACACAGTACCTACGGTAAAATATGGTGGAGGTTCAATGATGTTTTGGGGTTGTTTTGCTGCCTCTGGCACTGGGTGCCTTGACTGTGTGCAAGGCATCATGAAATCTGAGGATTACCAAAGGATTTTGGGTCGCACTGTAGGGCCCAGTGTCAGAAAGCTGGGTTTGCGTCCAAGATCCTGGGTCTTCCAGCAGGACAATGACCCCAAACATACGTCAAAAAGCACTCAGAAATGGATGGCAAAGAAGCGCTGGAGAGTTCTGAAGTGGCCAGCAATGAGCCCAGATCTAAATCCCATTGAACACCTGTGGAGAGATCTTAAAATTGCTGTTGGGAAAAGGTGTCCTTCCAATAAGAGAGACCTGGAGCTGTTTGCAAAGGAAGAGTGGTCCAAAATTCCGGGTGAGAGGTGTCAGAAGCTTATTGATGGTTATAGGAAGCGACTGATTTCAGTTATGTTTTCCAAAGGGTGTGCAACCAAATATTAAGTTAAGGGTGCCAATACTTTTGTCCAGCCCATTTTTGGGGTTTTGTGTGACATTATGTCATATTTGCTTTTCTGCCTCTGTTTTATATTTGTTCCAATACATACAAAGGGAATAAACATGTGTATAGCAAAACATGTGTTAATGCAATACCTTTTTTGTGTGAAATACTTGATTTTCAGGAAAAATATCAAGGGTGCCAACAATTTCGGCCATGACTGTATATATGTTGTGTGTATATCTTTTTCCTGCTGGGCTTTGTGGTACTTTAAGAAATCCTTGCTCAAAAAGTGGCTGCTCGGCAACCCCTCCCATCGAGTGAACTTGAAGAACAAAAATATTTTCTTTCCAAGATAACACCTAAGAGGAGATCACCACGAGCCGTGAAGGAAGTTTGCCTCGTATGGACATGACCAATTAGAAGCGTATACGTAGCCCAGTAACACTGCTCACCACCCTTGCATTATCTTGCAGATATAAACTCACTTTTTCATTCCAATAAACTAGAAGTTTTCACAGACTAAACGTGTGTCAGTGTGGCTTTCTTCATATGTGTGCACTAAAGAGCTAGCATGATTAATTAGGACAGGAACAGATAATCATCGGACACTTAGTCCGGACTAAATCACTCCCATAACAAGCTGCTTGCTGTGGGGGCACTCAACAGGAGGGAGGGGCCGGGAGCCCCTGTGGGGGACCTGAGAAGAGGAGGATCCGGGCTGCTCTGTGCAAACCCATCACACACAGCAGTAAGTATGACATGTTTGTTTTAAAAGAAAAAAAATGTTGCCTTTACAATCGCTTTAAGAGGAGTTTACTAATGGACACGACACCCTCCGACACCCACAGATCATAAACAAAGCAAAAGTGACAAATAAATGTGACAGCAAATTACCAACCTAACAACCTGACTATAATACACTGTGTACAATGGAGGGAAGCTGACATACACCGGGCAGACCCAGGACTGGGAATCGGGAGCAGAGATGGGGGAACAGGATGCAGGAAACCAGAATCAGGGGAAAGTATACAAGATACAGGACGCAGGATCCAGCAGGGAAGCGGATCACAGGCAGAACACTGAGGCACTGATGATACCTACGGGGGGATTATATACCTTCCCAGCAGCCAGCATCAGGTGGAGCCTCATTACTGACATCTTCTGTCTGTTGGGAGACAAAGCAATGTCTCCTCTCTACTTCCTCCTGAATCACCTCTCACCCAGAGCTTCCTGTCTGTACCTGACATCACTTCCTGTCTATACCTATATCACCATCTGTACCTGACATCACTTCCTGTCTGTACCTGACATCACTTCCTGTATGTACCTAACATAATTTCCCATGTGTACCTGACATCACTTCTCATGTGTACCTGACATCACTTCTCATGTGTACCTGACATCACTTCTCATGTGTACCTGGCATCACTTTCTGTCTGTACCTGACATCACTTCCCATCTGTACCTGACATCACTTCCCATCTGTACCTGACATCACTTCCCATCTGTACCTGACATCACTTCCCATCTGTACCTGTCATCACTTTCTGTCTGTAACTGGTATCACTTCCTGTCTGGGTAGAAGGGCGCTCACCATGTGGTGGAGCTCAGAGGAACTGCAGCTCTAAGAAATGTCTCATAGTTTGAACCTTGTTGTTGTTTCCAAGTGTTCTGGAATGTTCATGTCCATGACTTGTTGGTTCCAGGACTCTTCAGAGTGGCAGTGAGGTGAAGACTCCGGAACACTCTCTGGGTTCCATCACCAGGCACTGCAATTATACCCGACTGCTGGGAGCCGGCATCTCCTTTCCTACAGTGAAAGTATAATTGTGACATCAGCAGAGAGGCAGAGGGAGGGTGGGATCAGGTAAGTACCACCACTGACCACCAATGCTGGGCTGGGGGTAAACTTTATTCTCACTGACACCAACAATGGCATTTGTTTTATCTAACTGACACCAACGATGGGGCTTATTTTATCTCACTGACACCAATGGGGCTTATTTATCTCACTGACACCAACAATGAAGCTTATTTTATCTCACTGACACCAACAATGGGGCTTATTTTATCTCACTGACACCAACAATGGGACCTATTTTATCTCACTGACACCAATGGGGCTTATTTATCTCACTGACACCAACAATGGGGCTTATTTTATCTCACTGACACCAACAATGGGGCTTATTTATCTCACTGACACCAACAATGGGGCTTATTTATCTCACTGACACCAACAATGGGGCTTATTTTATCTCACTGACACCAACAATGGGGCTTATTTTATCTCACTGACACCAATGGGGCTTATTTTATCTCACTGACACCAACAATGGAGCTTATTTTGTCTCACTGACACCAACAATGGGGCTTATTTTATCTCACTGACACCAACAATGGGGCTTATTTATCTCACTGACACCAACAATGGGGCTTATTTTATCTCACTGACACCAATGATGGATGTCAAGGAAATCATGCCCACTGCGACTGGGTAACTGGAGTGAGATCCTTGATGGGTGGAGAATGAATGAGGGTGGAGCTTTCTCTGAATTCTCATCTGCTGTATTTTTAACTGAAATTTTACCTTTCATAAATCATTGCACTAATATTGTGTAAAATAATAAAACACATAAAACACCAGAACTACTAACAATTTATCCTCTAGTGTGTCTGCTGTTGTGAAGAAATATATATAATATTTGGGGGTTTTCAGTAATTTTAAGGTATAAATGGCTTTTAAAACATGTAAACAAAAAAATTAAAAATGTCTCCAGGACTCCATGGACCCCTTCATTCCACACAGTCTCCAGGAACCGGGAAACCACAGAGAAACCAAGTGTCCCCCGACTTCCTCTCCAGGCTGGGATGTCCCCCTGGTTGGGTGCCCCCTACAGTAGAAGAAGCAGACTGCACCTGCCTACATCTTCTTTATGCTTTGTCTGATCAGGATGGCGGTCATTTCTCCCTGAACACGGAGCCCCCTAAACACGAGGTAAACGTGGTGCAGCATTGAGCCCCGTCCAGCTGTAGTGTAGACTTTGACAGGCTGCAGGCAGTGGGGCTGGACGCTGTACCTGTGCCTACCAGGTGTATTATAATGCCAGCATTGCACCCACAGGGACTGGACCCCCCATGTACAAGGGGCCTAAGAGATACCATCAGCTGGTGTCCCATTCCACCAGACCCCTATAACTGGAAGAGGACATGTTTGGGGGGATGTGTTGTAGAAGAACCCAGACCACGGTATTGTGTGATGAAATTATAATTCAACTTTATTAATCATATATATGTGACACTTTAACAACAGAAGAAAAGAGATAGATTGTTTACATTTCAAGGATCTATTTATACCATTTATATAATATTTGCTAAGAAACTGATTAACATATGACACACCCCTCATTAATACCAGCCCCGCCCACTTATGTGACCCTCTAAACATCCAAATCCCTGTAAATTCCCAGAAGACACTTTCATCTTTTATCCATAACAAGCTGATTGGGTACAAGAGAACCCCGAGCCCCTCCTACTCATTCCCACAGAACAAGACCATGTCACCATCTACAAGGTGAGAGGACCTGATGGAGAACAAGACCATGACCACCAGGACCATCGCCTGACTGAAGCCAAGCTCACATTTCTTTCTAATGCTGCTTCTATGGTCTCCTCAGATACAGATTTGGCAGATGTACATTAGTGGAACCCTTTCACTCCGGCCAATGTAAGGTTTACATCAGCAGCAGCACGGCCTTATAGCTACAGCACCCGGGGGTTGTCTACATTTGTTAGGCCAACTGTCGGCTTTCTGGTGGAAGTGATTCAGCCGCACTGAAGGTCCCCCCCCGCCATGTATACTGGGCTCAGCTGTCCCTCCTGCAAGCCCAAGACAGGCATGGTGGGTGTCAGTGGTGAGAGCAGAAGGAGATCAGCAAACATCTGATCTCTGATCTCCCCTTCAGTGAATGGATGTGGGAGGTGGGAGATTATGTCACTTCTGGGTTCAGCGCTGTCATTCTCCAGTCACTATGGTTTGGGAAGGAGCTGATTAGGCATGATCTGTGCTTGATCATCTTTCTTGGGGTACAGAGGGGACATTAGGGGTCTAATAATGTTCTGATGTCTCTTTAAAGAGGACCTGTGACCAGAAATATGTACCAACCCCCTATCTGATAGAAGCCATTTTAAGTAAAAAAGAGTTGAAAAAAAATTAAAGTAACACTATAAAAATTTAAAAAAAACACAAAACAAATTATACGACACATTTTACATATCATTGCACAAGTGAGAGTGAGAACAATCATTCTGAGGCCATCGTTCACGGGTAACTATCTGAACTGATAACCTATAAAGGCTCTTAAAGTGTCACCTTTGAACAATTTTTGGTTCTGAAGTTTGTCACCATTTCACAAGTACGCACAGTTTGTAAAGTTTGACATGTTTGGTATCTATATACTTGATGCCAACCCCATATTTTATATTTCACCAAACAAATTGGGTCATATATTGTGTTCTTTGTGCACTAACATTATCTTTTTTTACAGAAAATATGTATTTGATAAACAGCTGTACTAATTTTCTGACATGAAAAATGGCAACTACCACCATTATATTCTCCAGAGTCTCTGCTTTCAGATAATAAAAGAAATGTTTGGGGTTTATCTAATCATATGGCCTAAAATGTGAAATTAACTAAAAACAAAAGCAAAATAAACTCTGGCAGTGAAAGAAAATACAGCAATATATAACATTTCCAAATCAAAACTATGGTAGCAACTAATGGCTTAAGAAGCAAACCCACCATATTACTCAACCAGGTTCCAACTAAACCCACCCAAAACATTGGATCCCACCTCCCCCCACCCAGGTTCCTGTTGGAACTCCTTTACCTTGTGCAGATATCCCCTTCTGAGATCCTTATTATCTAATATAAACGTACAACACTCTCTATCTGACATCATTTGTAGACTCCACCTTGGTCTTCCAAGAGATAGTCAGCTGCCATGCAGTCCTGTGACACCACCTTAGGTGGTGGAGCCACTTCTGCTGTCAGCTCTGCTATAACATCAATGGTGTCATTGGTTACCTGATCCATGACTCCAGTACACCGGTTCATCTTACATATCTTAGATTCCCCATCTCGTCTATGAAGGGCTCACTGCATAAAGCATCTCCAATCCAGAGAAAATGTTTCTTCTCACTGGAAGGCCAGGGGAGTATTGGGAGAAATTGAGGCTTTCCCTTACAGATATGGGGGGGAGGGGCAACATAACCTAAAGTACAGCTATGGGTGGAATTGAAGGGAAGAAATTTTAGGATGCTCCTTTTACACAAGAAGCAAATGTTATCTGGAAGGACTAGGAATCCATTGGACCAATGGGGATTGAACATTCTGCAATTACATTGAGAAACCATGAAATGTTACTGGTCTGTGATTGGCTCTCCTATTGTTAGTGAAGTAAGTGAGACTCCCCTTGTCAGTGCCATTAATGGAAAGAAACCATGTGAAATGTTTGTTCCAAATCCAAAAAAGTGACCCCCTTGGGTAAGTACCCATACTAATATTCCTGATATGAGTTTGTAGTCCCTGCTACTACAGGAAACATGTGGGCAATCATTTACACCTTTTACAGCAGGACAGTAAATATCAGAACACAATTCAAACAGAAGACCAACAGCAGGAAGTCTGCTAACTGAATGTGTAATGCAATCTGTCATTAGCATTCCCAGAGTTCCCTCTGCAACATAGTTGTATCAGCTGTTGGTCCTGTCTGTAGATCTGTTATTTCCCCACCTTCTGTAACAGGGTGACAACCCTGATCATTCTGCAGGAACATTACACAGCAGCGTTGTCACCCTGTACAGGAAAGTCTTAGATAGATTATAAGTAAGACACACAACAAGTAAAGTCCAACTCCAGCTAACGCTTCTACAGCAGTTACAGCAACAGGTTCTCTATAAGGTTCAACCCACCATATGAATGGAAGTTGACAGTTGTAAGCACCCCCAGCAGTGTTATATGGTGTTTCCCAACCCCCCTAACTTTCATTTTTGCCAAATAGCTTGGCCTTCTACACGAAGCAGAAAAAAACAGATCTACTGGGAGGGTCAACAGGTAATAAAAATGTTACAAGGGGAGACTTGGAAAAACATAAAATGTTTATGCTAATGACAGATTCCACCATTTATATAAATATTGATTTTGCCCATTGTTACATGTCGATGTCTTAGCATTCCCAGGAATAATTAGCGCTCTTTGCACACTTTGCCCCAAAAAGGGACCCGTTCATTCAGAGTGATTAAGGTGAACCCCAATAAGAGGAATTTCAGTCTCCCAGAAGAAGTGGTAGGAATATGACCGCACACTTAGCACTTTGTAAGTTCAGATCTCTTGCAGTTGTACCGTGTGAATAGTTTATGGAGATGAGCAATAGCTGGACAGAAAAAAAAAGATAAAGGACATCCAATCTTCACCTGATAGAATCCCTTTTGAGAAAACCAGATGAAACATAAGTGGCCAGCTGGGATTAGGTGGTACTGTTGAATATGTCCCCTAAAACAGCATTAACTCCGTGTTGGAAGGCCTACACCAGCTTAAGAAGTTACTCTCTAACCAAACAGAGACCTCTATCTGGCTGGTATATCAGCTATAGACCTGCCTGCAAAGCTGTCATCCATGAGAGGAGATGGAACATGGAAAGGAGGCATTGATCATGGGAGAGGAGGTGGAACATGTAATGGGAGATGTGGACAAGGTGGGCTTAGCTGGAACCCTCAAGCCAGCTTATGGTGTATCAATTCTCAAAAGAACCTGGAATGGACTCTCCTAATGAGGTTTCAGAGGCTTGGCAAGAAGCCATTGGACCCCATCCTAGACTCTGGTACTGAGGCAATGTTGGTCATGTATTGGTTGGTCAGATTCTGGCAATGAAGAAAACACTTGGGAACATAGCTCAGTTAATGAATGATGAAAATGAATTACATGTTCAGTCAATACTCCATAAAAAAGGATAAAGATGAGAATGATGAGAAATACAGTTCAGTCATTGCTGCTTGTCTGAAAAAATGTCCATAGGTAAAATATTCACAGGCCCTTCTAGGTGTGTTCCTGATGGACATAAGCACTAAACCCAATGAATCCGATCATTAGAGTCCTGTTTGTTCAAAGTTTTTTTTTTTATTAAGTAGCATCATGTCTTCCCTAGTTTGTGGGAAGACATTGGGCCTGTGAGCCTAATGGGACAGCTGTGACTTCTTTAATATTGCCCCTTCTTCTGGAGTTTCCTCTATGCAGCTCAAGCTTGTGAATCCTCTGGTGATAGATTAGCCCGGCACTACCTGTAAAAGCTTTGTCACATTCTGAACATTGATATGGCTTCTCTCCAGTGTGAATCCTCTCATGTATGACAAGGTTTCCCCTCCGTTTAAAAGTTTTATCACATTCAGAACACTGATATGGCTGCTCTCCAGTGTGGATCCTCTGGTGTATGATAAGATGTGATTTCCATATAAAAGCTTTATCACATTCAGAACACTGATATGGCTGCTCTCCAGTGTGGACCCCCTGGTGTGCTATGAGAACTGACTTCTGTGTAAACGTTTTATCACATTCAGAACACTGATGTGGTTTCTCTTCAGTGTGGATCCTCTGGTGTGTGGTAAGATTTGACTTCTGTGTAAAAGCTTTGTCACATTCAGAACACTGATATGACTTCTCTCCAGTGTGAATCCTCTGGTGTCTGATAAGATCTGACTTATGTGCAAAAGCTTTGTCACATTCAGAACACTGATATGGCTTCTCTCCACTGTGAATCCTCTGGTGTGTGATAAGATATGACTTATGTCTAAAAGCTTTGTCACATTCAGAACACTGATATGACTTCTCTCCAGTGTGAATCCTCTGGTGTATGATAAGATATGACTTCTGTGTAAAAGCTTTGTCACATTCAGAACACTGATATGGCTTCTCTCCAGTGTGAATCCTCTGGTGTGTGATAAGATATGACTTATGTCTAAAAGCTTTGTCACATTCAGAACATTGATATGGCTTCTCTCCAGTGTGAATCCTCTGGTGTGTGATAAGATGTGACTTCCATGTAAAAGCTTTGTCACATTCAGAACACTGATATGGCTTCTCTCCAGTGTGACCCTTCTGGTGTGCGATATGTTTTGCCTCCATTGTAAAATCTCTGTCACGTTCCAAAGAAGAAATCGCTTGAAATGACTCCTCTTATGTATACATGGGTTGGACTTTACTGTAAAGCAATTGTCACTTCCAGAACACTGAAATGACTTTTCTCATGTTGTCCTCTGAGGTTGGATCAGTGTTGAAGAGGACCCAAAGCACTTATGACATTTAGAACACAGATATGACTTGTGTCCTGTGTGACTCCTCCAGTGAACTGCAATACAAACTTTCAGTCAATTACAACACCCAGATGTTTGGTTTCCCATGTGACTGAGTTGTATTCACAAACACCAGCATGACCAAAAACGTGGTTCATCAATCCACCTGTACAAAAAAAAAAAAAAAAAATCAGAATTCTATATAAAGGGGCTAAAGTTGGTTTTTATTTTTAATGATCATTATTAAATATATCTTATATATCATCGCAGGCTGTGTCAGCATTATGGTTGTCCTCAAAGGGCCAGTTGTAATTGTAAGACTAGATGTCCAGAGCACCTCACCCCCCCCATTACATCAGATGTCAAGAACCCCACACCCACCCTAACATCACCGTGCACCTCCTTTGGGGGCAGAGCTGGAAAGCAGAAAGTGCAGGGTCTGGAGGAGGACCAGAGGAGGAGTGGAGTCAATTACCAGAGTCTGCTGAATGCTGAGACCAAGGGAGGTGGAGATGAGGGGATGCTGCAGCTGCACTGAGAAGTACAGGATTTGGCAGAGGAGTTCCATTCTCTTCTCTGCTGCCGACTGCTGAAACAAGGTGGGGGAGGAAACAAGGGGGTACCTGCAGGAGAGGTACAAGGGCCACATTAAATAACTTAGAGGGCAGGATCTGGATACAGGTGTTTGACACCTGTGTTATATATATATATATATATATATATATATATATATAGAAAGCATATGTACATTATCATTTGTGTGTATATATATATATATATATATAAATATATATATATATATAAAAAATATTTTACCCACGTGCTGACAACCTGTAGTGGGTTACCTCAGTTTCATCAAAAGTAAAAGACCATATCCTACAAGCCCTTGCACCCCCCCTCCACACCTACTGTATACATTTCCAATGCATACCTTTGACTCACTGCCCCCGCTCTCTGCTGCTCGGTAGCTGAGGTTATATATCATGGACCTGCCAGTGCTGTGATTCCAATATGCTGAATAGGGGCTTGAGACCAGATATGCCTTTAATGTTCCTGCGTTTTCATGTCCTCATTCTTCCCATTTTCTTTTCCCTGGGATGACTTACGTCTGATTCTTTGCCTATGTATTGCTATGTATCTTTTTGTTTGCTGTATGTGTATTACCTCCTATTGCATTTCCGACTGATACCTTGTATTACCTGGACCTATTGTATGCTCTGAGTTTATTAATAAACTTTATGGAAAAAAAATAAAATATTTGTTTAAATTAAACTAAATTGTATTATTTAAGTTTTTAAGTGCACACAGTATATCCAACATTCAGCCCAGACAATGGAGTCATACATTCTAATGTATAAGCAGTTGTGGCACTGATACAGATCATACAGAACAATAACTTGCTTTGTCTCTGGTTTCACTTTTACCTTCAATGTCGCAAATGCACTAATACGGCTACAATCACCTCAAGCAACCTTCAATAAACAAATAAAAAGAGAAAAAAGAAGCAACATAGAGCAATTCATCTGTACATGGCAAGTAACTCTCTCCAGTACATACATAGATAGCTGACACTGTTCAAGTAGGCCTGTGTCTACAGGATCATACACCAAGTATCGGCCTCCAATGTAGTTACCATTTAGTTGGGTACAATTGGCTGGTCCATTTTTAGGGGCCTAAAAAAGTTAAACCTATAAAAACCTATGACAAATGAAATATGGGGAGTGAGTACCGGAGTATCCAGCCCGTTCTGCCAGAGAGCCATAAGTCTCCTAGGAGAAGTTAGGTTTTCATGTATTATTATGGGGTTCACCTGCTCAATCCATGCCTGGTGGGAGTATGAGTTGATAACCAGAATGCTTGGATTCGATTTGCAGGTTCGTTCAGAAAGTACATCTAAGAATCCAAAAATTACAAGCTTAATCTCAACTAGGGAGAGACTTTGTTCAATTAAAAGAAAAACTTCAAAAACAAGTGAGAAAATGTAAATGAGAAGCTGAGAGAAGAGCTAAAAACACTAAAAATACCCCCACAGATCTATCCTAGAAATTCAGTCTAAAATGTAACAATTACACCAAGAAAACCCTCAACTGAGGGAAGAGATAATGACACCAAAGATACAAATGGAGCTCAACAATCAGGAAAGAGAATCAAAGAGGATGATTTATACAAAGTACCCATCAAGGAACAACAGACCGGTGAGACCAATCAGCTTCCGAAATGTAACGAGACAAAGACCAGCAATAGCCAAGACAACTCTACTAATCCTGAGACCACAAATAGTGATGGCCGAACACCCCCCTGTTCAGGTCGCGGTCATCATCTGAACCTACAGAATGTTCTACAGTGAATGTCGAACACGAAGGACTGAGAGATGTCTTACCGCATCTGAGTATGAAGATCCCGCTCAGTTACTAAAATCCGGCATGAGTTATGTGATGAAGTCACGGTGTATTTTAGTAGTGAGACATTCATTCATGTTCCTGGTGTCAGTGGGGTTCCCCGATGACAGCTGAATGTCAAAAGAATTGTCAGCAGTGCCCAACAATTAAAAAAAAAAAACAGCTTGGGGTCCCCCCTCCCATCCATACCAAGCCCTTTGGGTCTGGTATGGATTTTGAGGGGGACCCTCCATGCCAGACCCTTATCAGGGCATGTAGCCCGGCAGGTCAATTGGGTGGATGAGTGCCACCATACCATGCCTTCAACATAGGGGGGTGCTTTGGGCCAGGAGCCCCCAAAGCACCTTGTCCAGATATTGATGGGGACAAGGGCCTCTTCCCCACAACTGTGGCCTGTGGTTGTGGAGCTCTGAAGCCTGGGGGGCTTATTGGAATTTGGAAGCATGCTTTAACAAGGGGGCCCCCAAATCCCGGTCCCCCTGCCTGTGTGAATGAGTAGGCGGTATATGGTACTGCTACCCATTCACAAAAAAAGGTGAAGTTAATAAATGACAGGAGGGCAGTCTTTGACAAGTCCTTTATTAAAAATGAAAATTTAGCGCATGCGCGGCCAGCACTGAAGGTGGACGTGCAGTGAACCGGCTCCGTCCACCCGCCAGACACAGAACGGCACACACCGGCCCTGGGACTCAAAAACAGCAACGCACCGATCCCATATCTTACCCGATCCTCTGCAGCTATGCCTAGGAGAAAAAAAACGGCGGATCAGCCAGGTAAACTGACCCTGTTCTTCCCTGCAGTCGGGCCGGGAATCCAAGATGGCGCCCGCAGCTGCAAAGAGGGAGAGGAAGGCAGAGACCAGCAGGAGGACTACAGGTCCCAGCAAAAGGATCCCAGGCTGCAGCACCTGCTCTATCCCGGGGACCCTGGTGAGTTGTCACCCCCACTATCCCCTACATCACGAAGCCCGGCTAAATCTAAGCCACGGCTAGAGCAGGATCCCAGCACATTAATACAGACCCCGGAAACCACAACATATACATCAGATATAGATGCATTTCCTGCGTCAGATATACCGCTCACAGAAATATGCATGAGAAATATGCTCACATCCCTGCGCCAAACGCTGCATAATGATATCCTCACGTCACTCAGCCAATTGTCAAATATAGTACAAAACCAGGAGCGCAGAATAAGCCACATTGAGAACAACATGGGAGACGTCATCACGGCGCACAACAATTTAATGCAGACCACTCAGCTGACATAGAACAAATTAACCAAAAATTGGCCGACCTGGAGGATAGGTCAAGGCGCAATAATATCAAGTTCAGAGGAATACCTGAATTTGTGGCAAACGATGACCTAATCCCATACATACAGCAATTTGCCAAAATCCTCGTGCCATCAGTGTCTGACCTGGAACTTGCAATTGACCGGGCGCACCGCCTACCTAAACCCTCCTTTTTACCAGCATCTACACCTAGAGATGTCTTAGCACTCATTCATTTTTACCACGCGAAAGACAAAATCATGTCAGCTGCCCGAAATCCGCCACCGATCCCGCCGTCACACGCCAATCTCCGCTTATATGCGGATTTATCCAAGGCGACCCTCCTTAACAGAAAACGCATGCTGTCAATCACCAAGGCCCTCAGAAACCACGGCATAGCATACCAATGGGGATTCCCCACTAAGCTAACGGTGCGACAAAATGGTAGGATCTTTACCATCAAAACACTGGAAGCAGGCCTGGATTTGCTAAAATCCTGGAATATCATCCCTGCGGAAACGCAGGATCCTACGCATAGTTCTATGGACGCAACATAGCCCTTACAGGGCACACTTTTCTCTACCATTCAACATACTTATCCGCTCTCCCAGGAGCCACTCATACACTTAATTTGTCTGGCGTTTGGCCTACACCCTTCAACTCCGATCAAAGGTTTTTTCCTTCTTGCTATTAGCCTGACCACCACCCGGCGGTCAAGCTCTCCTGCACACCCCAGTTTAGAGGTAGCAAACTTGGCTACTCGTGATGTTTGCATTTTTCGCAAATGGTTTTTTATTGTTTCCCCTATCCTCACCACTTCCTTACCCTGGCACCATTGGATATCCACTCCATTCTCTAAGATCATCTACGGCGACACAGATTGGAATACTCTTTTTATCGCTTCAATTGAGTCACATATACGCCACATTCATTCGATCATCTACCCTCATGGAAAAACACATACTCATCCGATTCTCCCAAACAACACTCCAGTTAACGGAAAATCCTGGAATTACAAACACCAATGATTAACTTTCTGTCCTTAAACGTCCGAGGTCTCAATTCACCTTATAAACGGTCACTACTATCTAGAGAAGCACGGAAGTCACGTGCGGACATACTCTTCATACAGGAAACACACATCGCTGCTAACAAATCACCCAAATTATACCTTCACCGATTCTCTCAAATATTCATGGCGACCAACACCACTAAGAAAAATGGAGTGCTCACGGCCATAAATGACTCTCTTTCATTCCGCATTATTTCACAGACAGCGGATCCACAAGGACGCTTCCATATTTTAGTGTGCCAAATAAATGACAAGACCCACACTCTAGTTAATGTTTATGGCCCAAACTGCAAACAGTTACGCTTCTACCGGAAACTTTTCAAAACCATCTCCTTACATAAACAAGGGAAACTTATAATTGGTGGCGATTTTAACATTTTGGGGAATTCGGATATAGACTCATCTTCTACTACCATATATACTAAACCTACTTTTAACCAATT
This sequence comes from Staurois parvus, assembly GCF_062004578.1. NCBI lineage: Eukaryota > Metazoa > Chordata > Amphibia > Anura > Ranidae > Staurois > Staurois parvus. The sequence continues at coordinate 2,219,485 of NW_028318516.1, forward strand.
TCTTCACGACAATGACCTCTATGATATTTGGAGATGTCAACATGGCTCTGAACGGGACTATACGTACTACTCCCCTCCGCATCTTTCCTACTCACGAATAGACATGTTTATAACAGACAAATGGACACTACAACAAGTGACATCATCCAAGATAGGGACCATTACCTGGTCCGACAACGCTCCGATCCAAATATCCTTGGTTGACGATCAAAAAACAGCATTATCACCTATCTGGAGACTCAACTCTGCTCTTTTAGCTACACCGGAAAATTTGAAACACATCCAAGAAGCTCATGAACTTTTCTTTGATATTAATTCCACCCCTGATATATCCATTACCACGCTCTGGACGGCTTACAAGGCCTACATGAGAGGTATCCTCATCCAATTAAACTCCCGCATTAAGAGGCAACGGTCTCAACAAATTGACCGACTTATGACTTCTATCCGCCTTAATGAAAAATTGCATAAACAACACCCAAACCCAGCCACAATGGCGACCCTAAACTCTGATAGAAATAAATTACGAACCATTTTTCTACAGGCATATGACGCCAATCTGCAAAAAACAAAAAACAGATTTTATGCGCTAGGTAACAAAGCTAACTCACTCCTTAGCAAGACTATTAAACAAAAACGACTTAAAACCAAGATAGCCACAATCCGACATCCTACCTCACAAAACACCCTGACAAACCCACAAGACATTGCCAATGCTTTCGCGGCCTACTACCAGACACTGTATAACCTAAAAGATGACCCTGATACAATCCAGCCAACAGCACAATCAATCGAACAGTTTTTGCTTAACACTAATCTTCCGCGCTTAACTCATTCCCAACTTGCATCGATCTCTGTACCAATTGACCCTCCTGAGATAGAGAGAACTATACGCACTCTGCCTTTAAACAAATCTCCTGGAAATGATGGCTTCACCAATGAATATTATAAAACACTTGCCCCCAAACTCACTCTACCACTAGCTCTCCTATATAACCACACCACTACTAGTGGAGAATTTCCCCAAGAAATGCTGCAATCAATAATTACTACCATTCCGAAGCCTGGCAAAGACCCTCAATTGGTACAGAACTACAGACCAATTTCACTTCTCAACACAGACATAAAGATATACGCTAAGATAATAGCCTTGAGACTACTTCCCTACCTACCAACTTTAATTCACCCAGACCAAGTAGGATTTATTCCTGGTAGACAGGCCCCTGACGCCACAAGACGAATCTTATCCTTAATACACCACCTTGAATTAAATCCCCAACCCTCGCTTCTACTATCGCTTGATGCAGAAAAAGCATTCGACCGCATTCACTGGCAATTCATGCTACATACCCTGCAAAAAATTGGAATATCAGATTGGATGTTATCAGCCATAATGTCCCTTTACTCTAGACCCTCCGCCAAAGTATTAACCAACGGCACACTTTCTCAACCTTTCAATATCTCTAACGGAACTAGACAAGGATGCCCATTATCCCCTATAATTTTTGCTCTTCTTATTGAGCCACTAGCAACCAACCTTAGAAAAGACCCTCACTTTACAGGATTTAAGTTCCTAAAAACCGAACACAAGATTAGTCTCTTTGCAGATGACATTATACTAATGGTCACTAACCCATACAAATCCCTCAACACAATACAAATACACATCCAAAACTATACATCAGTATCTTACTACAAACTTAATGCACCAAAATCTTCCATACTAAATCTTCACACACCTCCGAACACCCAAAACCTTATTTCCAAACACTTCCCCTTCACTTGGGAAAGACTTACTATTCCGTACCTAGGAATTAAACTCACTCCAAAGACTAACCAACTGTATAATACTAACTTTAAACCACTGCTTGAATCTATCCCACAAGAGATTAAAGGCCTACGCACCACTACCCTCTCGACGTTAGGTAGAATAGCTACAGTTAAAATGTGTATCTTACCCAAGATACTCTACATCTTCAGAACACTCCCTATCCCAGTTCCTCATATCTTTTTTACCAAACTTCAGACAATTCTGAATCAGTTCGTATGGAATTCGAAAAAGCCTAGATGTGTTACGAATCTTCTAATTCGCCCTCCCTCCAGAGGTGGAGCGGGCCTCCCACATGTGAAGTCATATTACCTTGCTGCTCTACTTGACCAGCTTTTCTTCTGGAGGCAGCCCACTGTTAACAAGACCTGGACCCTGATGGAAACCTCCCTATTCCTACCACACGCCTTACCCAATATACTATTCGTATCCCGTGGAGTACATCCCACGAATTTGCACCATAACCCTTGTATACGAGCTTCCCTAGCAGCTTGGGAGGAGTTTCTTACTCTTACCCAACTACGCAAAGACAATCTCCAAATTCCCACTCCACTTTCGTCCCTACACTTCCTCTCTCCACATTTAAACCTAAACCTCTGGATAGACCATGGCATACTTCATATACAAGATCTATACGCTACCGATAAACTACATACCTTTCAGGATATTCGGGACAAATACCGAATTCCGGTTACCGAATATTTTACCTACATACGCTTAACCCATACCCTTCACAGGACGAAAGTACCACTCAACATAAAATTCCCAGTGACGGCACACCACTTCTTACAAAAATCTACCTACCCAAAAAAAGGGATATCAACTTTTTACACAATGCTGGTTGACTCACAGTTCACCACTTATACATCATCCCTAGCAAATTGGGAAAACATAACTCAACAACCGATACCTCTTTCCACCTGGGAGAGAACTTTCTCCACTACGTTTAAGGCCTCAAAGTGTAGCTCACACTGGGAATCATACTTAAAAATACTCCATCAATGGTACTTAACGCCTGTCAAACTGTCTATATTTTATCCTCATCACCCCCAAACTTGCTGGAGACATTGTGGAGATAGAGGCTCTCTTCTTCACCTGCTATGGGCGTGTAAATCCCTTACTTCCTACTGGAATCAAGTTTTCCAATTAATCTCCTTAATAGCACAAACCCCAATTTCCCCAAACCCTGCTTTAGCGCTCCTCCACATTGGTATAGACAAAATTCCATTATCCTCACGCACTATTATTATACATGTCTTATCGGCTGCAAAACTGAACATCACCAGGCTCTGGCGTTCCAATACCACTCCTACTCTGTCCCGCCTATTGACCGATCTTAACTTCTCCTGCGAGATGGAGAGAAACACGGCACTCCGTAATTCCTCGTACTATAAATTCAAAACCCAATGGACTCGATGGTTACAGAACCCTAACTGTTCAATAAAATGATATTATAATATCCCTTTATACTACATCACCTTGACAACTATGGTGCCTTCACCCACCCCCTCCCCCCCTCCTCCCCTCTCTCTTCTCTTTCTATCCCCCCTAAATACACCCACTATCGTTCCAACTGGTTCACATAAGGAAGCATACCTCTCATGTACCTTACCCAAAACGTGGCATAGTACCTCGGCCAGATGGCGAGGTGCTGTTAGCTCACTCTCTGACTGCATATTTTGCTTGTATAAATGTGAACTGCGTTATACCACTGTTTTCAATTGTTTTTGTATGTTCAAAAATCTTCTAATAAAAATATTTGGAAAAAAAAAAAAAAAAGAAAATTTAAAAAATGTCCCCTAAAGTAGATCCAACATCAATCATGATGCCCGCCGCCACCGCTACCCAAAAAAAGAGGGAAAAAATGCTCCACTTGTGAAGCTGGCTCCCGGCTGTTTGACAGCTGCACCCATGATGACAGTTCTTATATACTGTCCTGATGTCACAAGGGAGTGAGAGATCACCCCGCCCCCTTGTGACATCATCACATGCTGTGAATGGTCAAAGCATTGCACCTGACCTGTAGTTAGGTGCATTGCTTTGACCAATCACAATGCAATGTTAGGGCGCAGTGCATTGTGGGACGCGGCTGGCAAACAGCCCACCGAATGCCTGTACCATTCAGGTGTTCACCGAACGCACAAATGGCCCATGTTCAAGTTAAACTTAGGTGTGACTGGAACATGAAGCCCATCCCTACAAACAAACAATCATCAAACCACAAGAACAGGCAACAAACTCTGGATTGTTTTGTTAATAATAGACTCCAATGGGAAATATCTAAACACCAAACGGCTCTTCCCAGGAACAAGAGACAACAAAATTCAAGTCCAACAACTGAACAAGCGATAGGAGTCATCAATGATCCGTATTTCACCAACCCCAAACATATCATCATACACACCGACCCAAACATATCATCATACACACCGACCCAAACATATCATCATACACACCGACCCAAACATATCATCATACACACCGACCCAAACATATCATCATACACACCGACCCAAACATATCATCATACACACCGACCCAAACATATCATCATACACACCGACCCAAACATATCATCATACACACCGACCCAAACATATCATCATACACACCGACCCAAACGTATCATCATACACACCGACCCAAACATATCATCATACACACCGACCCAAACGTATCATCATACACACCGACCCAAACGTATCATCATACACACCGACCCAAACGTATCATCATACACACCGACCCAAACGTATCATCATACACACCGACCCAAACATATCATCATACACACCGACCCAAACATATCATCATACACACCGACCCAAACATATCATCATACACACCGACCCAAACGTATCATCATACACACCGACCCAAACATATCATCATACACACCGACCCAAACATATCATCATACACACCGACCCAAACATATCATCATACACACCGACCCAAACATATCATCATACACACCGACCCAAACATATCATCATACACACCGACCCAAACATATCATCATACACACCGACCCAAACGTATCATCATACACACCGACCCAAACGTATCATCATACACACCGACCCAAACATATCATCATACACACCGACCCAAACATATCATACACACCGACCCAAACGTATCATCATACACACCGACCCAAACATATCATCATACACACCGACCCAAACATATCATCATACACACCGACCCAAACGTATCATCATACACACCGACCCAAACGTATCATCATACACACCGACCCAAACGTATCATCATACACACCGACCCAAACGTATCATCATACACACCGACCCAAACGTATCATCATACACACCGACCCAAACGTATCATCATACACACCGACCCAAACATATCATCATACACACCGACCCAAACATATCATCATACACACAGACCCAAACGTATCATCATACACACCGACCCAAACATATCATCATACACACAGACACAAACGTATCATCATACACACCGACCCAAACGTATCATCATACACACCGACCCAAACATATCATCATACACACCGACCCAAACATATCATCATACACACCGACCCAAACATATCATCATACACACCGACCCAAACATATCATCATACACACCGACCCAAACATATCATCATATACACCGACCCAAACATATCATCATACACACCGACACAAACGTATCATCATACACACCGACCCAAACATATCATCATACACACCGACCCAAACGTATCATCATACACACCGACCCAAACATATCATCATACACACCGACCCAAACATATCATCATACACACCGACCCAAACATATCATCATACACACCGACCCAAACATATCATCATACACACCGACCCAAACATATCATCATACACACCGACCCAAACATATCATCATACACACCGACCCAAACATATCATCATACACACCGACCCAAACATATCATCATACACACCGACCCAAACATATCATCATACACACCGACCCAAACATATCATCATACACACAGACCCAAACATATCATCATACACACCGACCCAAACATCCTCCAGGGACAAAAGGAAACCTCTGAGAATAAACTATTACAACTAACAGAGACCGCACAACAAAAATGTCCTCACTCCAACATCATACTGTCCTCCCTAATTCCAAGGATGGACATAACAAACAATAGAAAACTCAGCGAATCAACACAGAGCTGGCAGATAAAACCAGGTCAGAGCCTACCATTCACCTGACACAACATCATTCCATCATGACCCAACACCTCTATGACTACAAACACCTCAACTAACAAGGGGGCAGTCAACTAGCAAGAGAACCCAAAGACATTGTACTGAATGGAACTCACAACCCGGGATCTGGCACAAACCATCTCAGATGGACACAATGAGGCTGATTTATTAAAACTGGAGTGTGCAAAATCTGGGGCAGCTGTGCATGGCAGCCAATCAGGTTCTGACTTCTGCTTGTTCAATTAAGCTTTGACCATAAACCTGGAAGCTGATTGGTTCCCATGCAGAGCTGCACCAGATTTTGCACTCTCCAGTGTCTCATTGTCATCACATGCTGTGTCCATAATGACCACCCCTCCCCCCTTATCAGCTGGCTTCAATGTTATATCTCACCTTGCTGCTAATGATGGCAATGCACCTTTCTCCTCAATGGTCCCATTATTAGGATATGACCGCAGAGTTCCTGATTATAGACTGTCATACGTCACCATCTTTATCATCCACAGAAGAAACATTTCTGCTGCTGCATATGTAGTGGGTGGTGGAAACTTCCATTTTGTCTGTAAACCTCAGACAGACCTACTCAGTGGTGTGACTACAGATGATCCCTCAATATCACCTCTCCAAGAATAATGTCCCTTCAATCTAATATTCCTGAGACATCTATACAAGTCCTGAGCCAACAACGTCTTCCTGATACCTTTAGGGCTAAAGCCCAAACCTTTCCCCAGAAGGTCCATCTTACCCGATGTCAGTCCAGCTGAGGAGAAGGTGACAATTCCGTCTATTTCTGTTGATGATGAATCATCTGTTGGGATGGTTGGATGAGTGGGAGATCCCTTGTTGCAGTGTTGATGTTTCCTACCTCCCCTGTGGCCGGATCTCTGCTGTTTCCTTGATCCCGAAGTACAAAACGAGGCCGGTGTTGTCCCTCTATAGATCCTAATAAAATGCCTCCAGCAGAGGAGGGAAGTGATGGGTCAGAGGCTGTAGAAGAAGCTCTAGTGAGCAGTCTAGATGGACAAGGTGAGTCTTGTGTAGGTGGTGCTCCAAGAGTACGCCTGATTAGTAGACGGTTAGATGTTGGACTCCTTCAGCTGCTCGGCTGACAATGCAGACTGCAGTGTAGACTCCACCTGTGTGATCTGTACAACCAGAATAGGTTCTTCCTTCTGGAGAAAAGAAACTCAGAGAACAATGGAGCTTTTGTTTAGGACTTGTGTAAACAGACCACTGGACCCCTCCCTGTAGGCAAACAAAGCCGGGTCAGTTTACCTCCTAGCCCCTTGGAATAGGCTGTGCTTTCTAAGATTCAGCTAAAGTTCTGCCATGTCACCCCAATGACCATTGTTTTTTTAGGAACTTCTCAGGAGGATTTAGATCTTGTGTTATTTCCCCCAAAAACCCTTCCCCTCCTTCACAAAGAAAACCCTTCCACAGAGGGCACCCCTCCCCCACTAAAGACACCCCTTCCCCTCTTTTCCTCCTCTGAAGACACCCCTCCTTTCCTGCACTGAAGACACCCCTCCCCTTCTGAGTACACTCCTCTCCCCTAGTGTTGATGGGGTGTCCCCCACTCAAGACACTCTTTCCACTGAGATCACCCCCTCTCCCTCTTTTCCTGAACTGAGGATCCCCCTCCTGCTCTTACATGGAGCTGCAGCCAGAGACAGACAAGAAGCTGAAGGAGAAATGTCAGGATGTGGGGAGCCATAGAGGGAGACTACTAGGGTGACAACAGCTATTGTAGTGAGAGAGGAGAACCATGGGGGGCAATGTGGAGTCACTCAGAGGTGAGGAGACGGAAACCATGGGGGGCAATGTGGAGTCACTCAGAGGTGAGGAGACGGGAATCATGTGGGGCATTGTGGAATTACTCAGAGGTGAGGAGACGGGAACTATGTGGGGCAATGTGGAGTCACTCAGAGGTGAGGAGATGGGAACCATGTGGGGCAATGTGGAGTCACTCAGAGGTGAGGAGACAGGAACCATGGGGGGCAATGTGGAGTCACTCAGAGGTGAGGAGACAGGAACCATGGGGGCAATGTGGAGTCACTCAGAGGTGAGGAGACAGGAACCATGTGGGGCAATGTGGAGTCACTCAGAGGTGAGGAGACAGGAACCATGGGGGCAATGTGAAGTCACTCAGAGGTGAGGAGACAGGAACCATGGGGGCAATGTGGAGTCACTCAGAGGTGAGGAGACAGGAACCATGGAGGCAATGTGGAGTCACTCAGAGGTGAGGAGAGAGGAACCATGTGGGGCAATGTGGAGTCACTCAGAGGTGAGGAGAGAGGAACCATGGGGGCAATGTGAAGTCACTCAGAGGTGAGGAGAGAGGAACCATGGGGGCAATGTGGAGTCACTCAGAGGTGAGGAGACAGGAACCATGGCAGCAATGTGGAGTCACTCAGAGGTGAGGAGAGAGGAACCATGTGGGGCAATGTGGAGTCACTCAGAGGTGAGGATACGGGAACCATGGGGGGCAATGTGGAGTCACTCAGAGGTGAGGAGAGAGGAACCATGTGGGGCAATGTGGAGTCACTCAGAGGTGAGGAGACGGGAACCATGTGGGGCAATGTGGAGTCACTGAGAGGTGAGGAGACGGGAACCATGGGGGCAATGTGGAGTCACTCAGAGGTGAGGAGACGGGAACCATGTGGGGCAATGTGGAGTCACTCAGAGGTGAGGAGACAGGAACCATGTGGGGCAATGTGGTGTCACTCAGAGGTGAGGAGACGGGAACCATGGGGGTCACTGAGAGGTGAGGAGACGGGAACCATGGGGGCAATGTGGAGTCACTGAGAGGTGAGGAGATGGGAACCATGGGGGCAATGTGGAGTCACTGAGAGGTGAGGAGACGGGAACCATGGGGGCAATGTGGAGTCACTCAGAGGTGAGGAGACAGGAACCATGTGGGGCAATGTGGAGTCACTCAGAGGTGAGGAGATGGGAACCATGGGGGCAATGTGGAGTCACTCAGAGGTGAGGAGACAGGAACCATGTGGGGCAATGTGGAGTCACTCAGAGGTGAGGAGACAGGAACCATGGGGGGCAATGTGGAGTCACTCAGAGGTGAGGAGACGGGAACCATGTGGGGCAATGTGGAGTCACTCAGAGGTGAGGAGACAGGAACCATGTGGGGCAATGTGGAGTCACTCAGAGGTGAGGAGACAGGAACCATGTGGGGCAATGTGGAGTCACTCAGAGGTGAGGAGACAGGAACCATGGGGTCAATGTGGAGTCACTCAGAGGTGAGGAGACAGGAACCATGTGGGGCAATGTGGAGTCACTAAAAAGGGAGGAGAGAGGAACCATGGGGGGCAATGTGGTGTTACTAAGAGAGGAGGAGAGAGGAACCATGGGGGGTGTTGTGCTTTTGAAGAATTATTAATAATTCATCCAGCAGTGCCTCCAAAAATAGTATGTTCTGCCAGGTAATGCCTGGGCAAATAAAATCAGCTAAAGGTGCTTGCAAATATAATAATAATTTATAAAATAATTTATCTGACTTAATTAATAATTCTGAGTAATTTAGAGCCAACCAAAATCCTTTAAAAACACAGATTAGATCAGTGGACATATGGACTACGGGTTATGAAATATATTATTTATTTACAATAAGGGACTGCGAGACTGTGGCAGACATTCTGACACTGGGGGGGCTGACTTGGTGTCACTGACATCACCAGTGACACCAATACAGTTAAAAGCACTGTCTCTGTACTAATAGCACTGGGAAGGAAGGGGTTAACATGAGGGGTGATCAAAGGGTTAACTGTGTGCTGGGAGTGTTTTACTAGGGGGCGGGGGTGCATTATTGTAAGCTCACTGTTCTGGATGGCTGTGCTGTGCAGTGTGCCCCAGCTGACAGGGAGGAAGATTGTTAGTAAACAAAACAGTCCTCCTCCCCATCAGAGATATTCGGTAATCACTGGGCACCGGCGGGTCATTACTGGCCAGGATGCGGTGACTGACAGCCACACACACTATTTCTATCATTTCTGATTGGTGGGAGATATGACATCACACGTACACTATTTCTATCACTCCTGATTGGTGGAGATATGACATCACACGCACGCTATTTCTATCACTCCTGATTGGTGGGAGATATGACATCACACGCACGCTATTTCTATTACTCCTGATTGGTAGAGATATGACATCACACGCACGCTATTTCTATCACTCCTGATTGGTGGGAGATATGACATCACACACACACTATTTCTATCACTCCTGATTGGCAGGAGATATGACATCACACGTACACTAATTCTATCACTCCTGATTGGTGGAGATATGACATCACATGCACACTATTTCTATCACTATGATTGGTGGGAGATATGACATCACACACACACCATTTCTATCACTCCTGATTGGTGGGAGATATGACATCACACGTACACTATTTCTATCACTCCTGATTGGTGGAGATATGACATCACACGCACGCTATTTCTATCACTCCTGATTGGTGGGAGATATGACATCACACACACACTATTTCTATCACTCCTGATTGGCAGGAGATATGACATCACACGTACACTAATTCTATCACTCCTGATTGGTGGAGATATGACATCACATGCACACTATTTCTATCACTATGATTGGTGGGAGATATGACATCACACACACACTATTTCTATCACTCCTGATTGGCAGGAGATATGACATCACACGTACACTAATTCTATCACTCCTGATTGGTGGAGATATGACATCACATGCACACTATTTCTATCACTATGATTGGTGGAGATATGACATCACACGCACACTATTTCTATCACTCCTGATTGGTGGGAGATATGACATCACACGTACACTATTTCTATCACTCCTGATTGGTGGGAGATATGACATCACACACACACTATTTCTATCACTCCTGATTGGTGGAGATATGACATCACACACACACACTATTTCTATCACTCCTGATTGGTTCCAGATATGACATCACACACATACTATTTCTATCACTCCTGATTGGTGGAGATATGACATCACACACACTATTTCTACAAACAGATACATTTCCCCGCACTGAATATAATGGGATCCCACATAACAGTCGCTGTTCATATTCAGAATTCCTTTCTTACAATGGGATCTTGTGTCCGGATAAAATCTTTTATAGATCCCTTGTGACATTGTGTTCTCATTGTAAAATCCTAGATTTGTAAATCTGTCGCTGATATTTATAATGGTTTTGTCCAGAAAAAGAATGGAGTGATGTGGATAGATGGAAACATATGTATAGATGAAAGATTGGTCTGTTGACTCCCCAGAGCTCCTTCCCATGAGAGATGTTTGTTCCCCCCCAGAGCTGAACAATGGTACGTTCCTGAATGGCCAGGCTGCTGGTTTGTTGAATCCAGAGTCTACATACAAGATGCCTCCACAGTGTACATTGATGGGGCTGGGAAGGCTGGTACATGTTGTTCATTTGCTCCGGGTGCAGGAGATAGGACAGAATCCCATTGTTCCTGCACTGAGGTGTCCTCGCTTTCCTCAATTCTGTACTTGTGAAATAGATACTATATACATGACAATCAGAGGACAATCTCCTAGACTTCATGTGGGGAGAGATCCATTGTTCTAGATGAGCTCCATAAAATAGCTTTGTTTGCAAAAAAACAAAAACAAACAATGTAACTCTGACTATTGGGAAGGAGATTGTATCCGGCTGGAACTGACACCTGGAAGTCACTTTGGATTTTTGGGCCTCTTCAGTGTAATACAATTCTAGTTGGAGAGAAGATAAAATATCATTTCTCTCATAGAAATTCTGGCAGAATAAATGAGTTTCTGCTTTAGAAAGTTCACGCTGGAGAGTAAACTTCTGATGGTTATTATCCCATTTAAGATGGGCTCCAACAGAAATACATGGACCCCTAAAGAATGCCTTATGTGCCCCCCACAGCGTGTCCACCCTGTCCACAGTACCAGTGTTCAGTCTACACCATTCCTCCAAAGAAGCCTGCAAGTCATATTGGATTTCTGGGTGTTGAAGTAAAATGTCGATCAGCCGACAATAACATGTTCTACTAGACATATCGGGAACCAGAAAATCCAATGATGTGGCCGTGTGATCAGACCAAGGAAATGATTTCAGAGGAGAGGATATTCTTTATCCATAGAGCTGAGACAAATCAATCCAGCCCAGAGTGGACCCGATGACCCCCGGAGAATAAAGAATATTGTTTGTGGGGAGGGTGTTTGGTCCTCCACCAGTCATATAGGTGATATTCCCTCGTAAGATCGGGAAAAGACATAGATAAAGCAATCAGACCTTTAGACGGTAATCCTCCAATGGCTGAAGGTCTGTCCCTATACAGGACATATGTGCATTGATGTCCCCACCAACCATAATATGTGGACTAGAAAACTGGTGGAGCTTTTCCAGGGTTGGCTATAAAACTGAATTTGTCCAGAATTGGGAGGACAGATAATCAGCAATATTATCATTTTGCCAGCGTAGGTGCAGTTCAATAAGATACAGTGGATATAAAAAGTCTGCACACCCTGCTGAAATGTCAAGTTTCTGGGATGTAAAAAAATGAGACAAAGATAAATAATTTCAGATTTTTCCACCTTTAACCACTTGCCCTCCAGAGGATTTACCCCCCTTAATGACCAGGACTCTTTTTACTACTTGGCGCTGCACTAATTCAACTGATAATTGCGCGGTCATGCAATGCTGCACCCAAACAAAATTTACGTCCTTTTTTCACACAAATAGAGCTTTCTTTCGGATGTATTTGATCACCTGTGCGCTTTTTATTTTTTTGTGCTATAAACAAAAAAAATATTTTTTTTGAAGAAAAACAATTCTTTTTACTTTCAGTTATAAAAAATATACGATAAACTCAAAGTTAGTCATAAATTTAGGCCAAAATGTATTCTGCTCCATGTTTTTGGTGAAAAATCCCAATAAGTGTATATTGATTGCTTTGTGTGATAGTTATATCTACAAACTATGGGAGAGATAATGGAATTTACACCATTTTTTTTGCTATACAGCGCTGTGCTAGTTTAACTGACAATTGCGTGGTCATGCAACATGGTACATAAATGAAATTTATGCACTTTTTTCACACAAACAGAGCTTTCTTTTGGTGGTATTTGATCTCCTGTGCATTTTTAATTTTTGGCGCTATAAACAAAAAAATTTAGAAAAAAAAAAGATTTTCTCAATTCTGTCAAAAAAAATCCAAAAAACTCAAATTTCATCATAAATTTAGACCACAATGTATTCTGCTCCATGTTTTTGGTTAAAAATTCCCAATAAGTGTATATTGATTGCTTTGTGTGATAGTTATAGCGTCTACAAACTATGGGAGAGATAATGGAATTTTACTTTCTGACTGCTCATCACATTTCTTGAGGTGCTAAAATACCAGTACAGTACAAACACCCCCAAATGACCCCTTTTTGGAAAGTAGACACCCTAAGCTATCTACTGAGAGGCATGTTGAGTCCAAAGAAGATTTATTTTTTTTCCACAAATTTTTTGAAAATTACAAAAACTTTCTTTTTTTACACAAAGTTGTCATTTAAATTATATATTTGTCACACAAGCCATGGGTATACACCGCGTTCCAAATTATTCTGCAAATTCTATTTAAGTGTCACAAAGAATAAATATGTTGTTTTTCAGTGTAACTCATGGATGGCATTGTGTGTCAGGGCTCTTTTGATCACTGAAAATAATCTTGGACATCTGTGATAATTAGATTGGCCGGTGAGCCCAATTTAAGGGAAAAAAACTAAAGGACGGCGTTCCACATTATTAAGCAGAGCGCCATTTTCAAGCAATATGGGGAAGAAAAAGGATCTCTCTGCTGCCGAAAAGAGTGAAATAGTTCAATGCCTTGGACAAGGTATGAAAACATTCGATATTTCATGAAAACCTAAGCGATTTGTGGCAGATTCCGAGCACAGATGGGTTGGTGCAGATAAAGGCACATTGAGGAAGATTTCTGCCAGATCCATGCATCAGATCAAGAGAGCAGCTGCTAAAATACCATCACATAGCAGCAAACAGATATTTGAAGCTGCTGGTGCCTCTGGAGTCCCACGGACATCAAAGGTGTAGAGTCCTCCAGAGTCCTGCAACTGTGCATAAACCTTCTATTCGGCCACCACTAACCAATGCTCACAAGCAGAAACGGCTGCATTGGGCAGAAAAATACATGAAGACTCATTTTCAAACAGTCCTGTTCACTGATGAGTGCCGTGCAACCCTGGATGGTCCAGATGGATGGAGTAGTGGATGGTTGGTGGACGGCCACCCTGTTCCAACAAGGCTGCGATGTCAGCAAGGCGGTGGTGGAGTCATGTTTTGGGCAGGAATCATGGGAACAGAGCTGGTCAGCCCCTTTATGGTCCCTGAAGGTGTAAAGATGACCTCTGCAAAGTATGTGGAGTTTATGACTGACTACTTTCTTCCGTAGTAAAGAAGGAAGAACTATGCTTTCCGTAATAAAATCCTCTTCATGCATGACAATGCACCATCTCATGCTGCAAAGAATACCTCTGCATCAATGGCTGCTATGGGGATAAAAGGAGAGAAAGTCATGGTGTGGCCTCCATCCTCCACTGACCTCAATCTTATTGAGAACGTTTGGAGCATCCTCAAGCAAAAGATCTATGAGGGTGGGAGGCAGTTTACATCCAAACAGCAGCTCTGGGAGGCTATTCTGACATCTTGCAAACAAATTCCAGCAGAAACTGTCCAAAAACTCCCAAGTTCAATGGATGCAAGACTTGTGATCTGCTATCAGATAAGGGCTCCTATGTTACAATGTAACGTGACCGCTTCAAATGTTTACAAAGTTACAATGTTGGTAAAAGTTTGATTGAAATAGCTTTTGATTTCAGTAAATATGCTGCAAACACAACAAATGACAATTTTCAGTTCTTTACAACCTAGAAAGTGTTTTGAAACTTACTGTGCGGAATAATCCGGAACACAAATCCTGTTATCATTAGGAGGTTTGTTCAATAAAATGTGAATTGTACTCTTCTAGTTGTCACCTGAGAATTCTGCCGACTGATATTTACATCAATTATTGAGGGAAATGAGAAAAATATCATTTGCATAATAATTTTGAACAGGGTGTATGTGGAATTACACCCCAAAATACATTCTGCTACTTCTACTGAGTATGGGGGTACCACATGTGAGACTTTTTGGGAGCCTAGCCACATACAGGAGCCTGAAATCCAATGACCACTGTGAAAGCCTGAAGGTGTGTAATTCCTCATTACCTATCACAGTTTCAGAGGCCTTGAAATGCAAGGATAGCACCAACCCCCCCCCCCCCCCCCTCCAAATGACCCTTTTTTGGAAAGTAGACACCCCAAGGAATTTAAAAAGAGGCATGGTGAGTATTTTGCAGATCTCATTTTTTCTCACAAGGTTTTGAAATATAAAAAAATAGAAAAAATATGTTTTTGTTTTCTTCATTTTCCAAAGAATTGTTGCAATAAACGAGATCTGCAAAATACTCGCCATGCTTCATTTCCCAAAAACGTTTGGTAAAAAACTTAATTCTTCTATTGACTCAACATGCCTCTCAGAAAATAGTTTAGAGCTGTCTACTTTCCAAAAATTGGTCATTTTGGGGAGTGGGGGCATTCTATGCCCAGCATTAGAAGTTTATGCCACACATCATTCACTCTTCTAACCACCTGAAGACCAAGCCTTCTCTGACACTTTTGGTTCACATGAACCATATTTTTTGCTATTTTTTTGCATATTTTTTGCTAGGAAATTACTTTGAACCTCCAAACATTATACATTTTTTTAAAGCAGACAACCTAGTGAATAAAATGGTGGGAGCTGCAATTTTTTATGTCACATAGTACTCACGCAGCGATCTTTCAAATGTAATTTTTTTGAAAAAATACACTTTTTTCACTTTTAATGCACAAAACAAAATATGTTTGGTAAAATATAAAAGATGATGGTATGCCGAATAAATAGATACCAAACATGACATTATTTAAAACTGTGCATCCCCTGTGCAATGGTGACAAACTTAATATCCATAGGCAATACTTTAAAAGCCGTTACAAGTTACCACGCTCGAGGGAGCTTTTTTAAATGTTATTTTGATTTGTTTTATTATTTTTACATTGTCCCTTTCATTTTTTTATATCCCTTTTAATGCTATCTCGGGTTCCCCTGATGGCACAGGACTGCCCAAGAAGACTGTGGAAGGAAGGGGCATCTACTCCACTGCTTGTAAAAGCAATCTTGCAGCTAATTAGCCACTAGGATTGCTTTTACATGAAGGCTGATTGCCGGATGAATAAAATGATACCAGGATGATGCCTGCCACTGTAGGCATCATCCTGGTATAACCATTCAAAGTCCTCTGATGTACCAGTACGTCTCTGATCCTTGTTGGGTATATATGATATGTTCTTTTTTATGTATGCAGCCTGTGGGCTGAATGAAAAATAGAGAAAAAATCTCTGGACGAAAAAGTGTCTGGTATGCCCACCATTAGAATATACCACCCTGCATCCACCCACTTCTAATGGTGGGCACACATTAGGTCACACGGTGCCACGTGCCAATTCCAAGATTGTACAAATGTCTAAATAGTGGCACGCTTGAATAAAAATTATCCACGTATAGGTGGTACCCCATATGGAAAAAGGATGACACCAAGTCCCAAACTATCTTGCCACTGCTCCCCATGTATTCTAGGCATCCGAGGGGCTCCATGTGACTATCTTTTCCCTCATAAATCTGAAACATATGTATAGCCTGTTGTCCTCTCACAGGTCTTCTACATCTTGACCCCATATCTGGCACGCTTGCTGGGGAGAAATTGTTTGTATGCAAGGCAGCCAGAAAAATGAATGAGGGACTCATCAACGCAGATGCTTTGCTGGGGAGTATAGACATCTGCAAATTTTTGGTTAAGGTGATTTGCGAGGGGCTGCATTTTGTGGAGTCGGTAAAATTAAGGGTCACCTCGAGGATGACAGAGTGTATTGTCGTTGAAATGCATAAAACACATTATACTCTCATATCTATGCCTGGCCATGGAAGCAGAGAACACGGCATTTGATGAATCGGGTCTGCGGACCAATACAATCGCAATTCATTTTTTTAGTAATGCCCATGTTGAGGGTTAGTCCCAAAAAACTTTACATTCAGGAACTGTAATGGGTTTCCATGCAAATAGTCTGGCAAGGTTAGAATTTGGGTTGGAGGCCATATATTGTTGTGCATATAAAGTGCTTTGATCCACAATCATTGCATACAGATATTCCGTGAAAAACAGTTCCAAAAAATCAAGGGGAGGAGTTAAATTTGCTGTTTCCACCTTAATTCCAGGTTTGGCAGTGAATGGGGGAAGTACAGATGCTGCAGAATTTGTAGGCTGCCAATTGGGATTTGCAAGCACGTCCGGAAGGATACTAGGTGCTCTACGGGCCTGTGTGCAAATTCTTGGTGGTTGCGAGACAATACTTGTGCTCGCCACCTCACCAGCTTGTACTGCACTTATGGGACTCGCCTCATCACCAAGTGATACTGCAGTGCTGGTATAAGAGAGACCAGGATGTACTAGACTGCTGGTGATCGCCAGTTTACCAAAAGGTAGTGTGGCACTAGTACTGGCACTCTGCTGCATATGAGAGTCATCATGCGATTGTAACATCTCAGCAACCTGGGAACGGGGTTGGGTATGCCTGACCTTAGTAGGGACCTCTTCCCCATTGTCTGAGCGATCTGTCAGGGTGCCGCAGCTGTCTACAGGTTCGTATTGTGAGACAGATTCCGTCAGTAAGTCTTCCCCTTCACTCTCATCTGACATACTAAGAATCCTGTAGGCCTCTTCACTAGTGTACCTTTTGTTGGACATATTGGACACTAAATTTATAGGTACCTAGTGTGACTCAAGGATAAAAGAGCACTTGGCTTTCAGTGACTGCATGAACCCCTACAAGCAAATGTACCTGCAAGTGCTAGCAGAGATCAGGCTTGATTCTGTGAACACTGCAGTTTTGTGTGCAATGTATCAAGTGACAGTGACCTACTGACACTGCACTTGCTGGGGGAGAAGGGGGGGTAAGTGTAGGGGCTAAACACAGATGCTGGCAGGTGTCAGGGCTGATCCCACTAACGCTTCATTTTTGGGGACACTATACTAATTTGAATGCTGGTATGGTGTTGATCTGATCAAAGATATTGATCCGTTCAGACACTATACTAGCAGCGGTGGTTTATTGTGTATGTGAGCATGTTCCTGGCAATCAAGGGGTTAAATGTGATGAGTGGTGTACTGACGGGCAATCTGACTCTATCTGAAAGGGGCACTAATGCTATGTGAAGTCGCCGGCGTCACTAACACAGCGATCAGCAAAAAGCTGTGTACTGTACTAATGACACTGGTGACACGACAGTGAAGGGGTTAACTGGGGGGGGGGTCAAGGGGTTAAATGTGTCCTAAAATGTTCTAACTGTGTAAGTGTGCTGTTTTACTCACTGTCTGCTTTCTTCTCTCTCTGGGACGGAATGGGCTTCTTGTGAATCTCTTTTCACAATTTCTTTGTTGTTCTTGTGGGCCCTGGCACAATGCTGTGGTTGTTCTTGTGGGCCCTGACACAGTGATTGGGGTTGTTCTTGTGGGCCCTGGCACAATGCTGTGGTTGTTCTTGTGGGCCCTGACACAGTGATTGGGGTTGTTCTTGTGGGCCCTGGCACAATGCTGTGGTTGTTCTTGTGGGCCCTGACACAGTGATTGGGGTTGTTCTTGTGGGTCCTGGCACAATGCTGTGGTTGTTCTTGTGGGCCCTGACACAGTGATTGGGGTTGTTCTTGTGGGCCCTGGCACAATGCTGTGGTTGCTCTTGTGGGCCCTGACACAGTGATTGGGGTTGTTCTTGTGGGCCCTGACACAGTGATTGGGGTTGTTCTTGTGGGCCCTGGCACAATGCTGTGGTTGCTCTTGTGGGCCCTGACACAGTGATTGGGGTTGTTCTTGTGCGCCCTGGCAAACTGATGTGGTTATTGTGGCCCTGACACTTGCTGGGGTAATTTAGTAATGCTACCACTGACACCAACAATGGGGCTTATTTTACTCCCACACTCTCTTCAGTGTACCCCAAGGACAATCGCTTCAGTGTACCCCAAGGACAATCTGTTCAGTGTACTCCAAGGACAATCTGTTCAGTGTACTCCAAGGACAATCTGTTCAGTGTACTCCAAGGACAATCTGTTCAGTGTACTCCAAGGACAATCTCTTCAGTATACCCCAAGGACAATCTCTTCAGTATACCCCAAGGACAATCTCTTCAGTGTACCTCAAGGACAATCTATTCCGTGTACCCCAAGGACAATATGTTCAGTGTACCCCAAGGACAATCTCTTCAGTGTACCCCAGAGACAATCTCTTCAGTGTACCCCAAGGACAATCTCTTCAGTGTGCCCCAAGGACAATCTCTTCAGTGTACCCCAATGACAATCTCTTCAGTGTACCCCAAGGACAATCTCTTCAGTGTACCCCAAGGACAATCTCTTCAGTGTACCCCAAGGTCCTATTCCGCCTCTACCATAGCAATACACCAGAAGGGAAGGTGGCACCATACCAACCATACCATGTGAAGCAACACCCAGTTTATTGACTATGGCCACTTTTTCAGTCATGTCCACAAGCATGTATAGGAAGCATGCTATGCCAGCCAAATGTTTTCTTGCTAATACCTTACAAAGCAGTGGGCAGCAGCATGCATAGGGCACCACATTTCTCTTTTCAGTTCCTTCAAGGCGTTGCTCTTGCACTTGGTGACCATCAATGTTAGGGATGCTTTAGACAACTGCCCTCGGCACTCACCTAACAATATTCAAGAGGGACCGTCTTCTCATTGCACTGTGAATGGTTTCTACATAACATTGCTTTGTTCATTTCTGACTAAGCATTTCCATGTATTCTCCAAGCACCAGCATAGCACCCCCAAAAGATGCCTGGAGCCCCCCCCACCATGCACAAGGCTCTATGCTGCAGGAACCAACTTACATCTCCTGATCTGGAAATTCCACAACAACCTGCCAAGCCCTTTCCATTGTCAGCAATGTGTACCTGTAAAGAGAGCCCCTCCCCCCTTCACCAATCAAACATTTATCCCAAAGGACTCCTATATTCTGTTCACTACACACCCTGAGAGAAACATGTGACCCCCCCCAGAGAGAAACATGTGACCCCCCCAGAGAGAAACGTGTGACCCTTATAGAGAAATGTGTGACCCCCCAGAGAGAAAAAATGTGACCCCCCAGAGAGAAACGTGTGACCCCCCCCAGAGAGAAACATGTGACCCCCCAGAGAGAAACATGTAACCCCCCCAGAGAGAAACATGTGACCCCCCCAGAGAGAATCGTGTGACCCCCCAGAGAGAAACATGTAACCCCTCCAGAGAGAAACATGTGACCCCTATAGAGAAATGTGTGACCCCCCCCAGAGAGAAACGTGTGACCCTCCCAGAGAGAAATGTGTGACCCCCCCCAGAGAGAAACATGTGACCCCCCAGAGAGAAACGTGTGACCCCTATAGAGAAATATGTGACCCCCCAGAGAGAAATGTGTGACCCCTATAGAGAAACATGTGACCCCCCCAGAGAGAAACGTGTGACCCCTATAGAGAAATGTGTGACCCCCCAGAGAGAAACGTGTGACCCCCCCAGAGAGAAACGTGTGACCCCTATAGAGAAATGTGTGACCCTGATAGAGAAATGTGTGACCCCTATAGAGAAATATGTGACCCCCCATAGAGAAATGTGTGACCCCCCCAGAGAGAAAGGTGTGACCCCTATAGAGAAACGTGTGACCCCCCCAGAGAGAAACGTATGACCCCTATAGAGAAACGTGTGACCCCCCCAGAGAGAATTGTGTGACCCCGATAGAGAAATGTGTGACCCCCCCAAAGAGAAAGGTGTGACCCCTATAGAGAAACGTGTGACCCCCCAGAGAGAAACGTATGACCCCCTATAGAGAAATGTGTGACCCCCACCAGAGAGAAACGTGTGACCCCCAGAGAGAAATGTGTGACCCCTATAGAGAAATGTGTGACCCCGATAGAGAAACATGTGACCCCCCCCCAGAGAGAAATGTGTGACCCCGAGAGCTTCACTACCACAAATCTTCATCTACAGAAATACTTCCAGAGATAAAGAGACTGAAAACCACAAACATTCTTCAGGTAATACTGATCTCTGAGCACAAATACAGTTATATATACATATACCAGAGCGCTGTACAGAGGACACTGAGCCAGAGGAGCTTACACTCTAATGTCCCCTCCCCCACAGTCACATCAGTCTCTATACCAGAGGAGCTTACACTCTAATGTCCCCTCCCCCACAGTCACATCAGTCTCTATACCAGAGGAGCTTACACTCTAATGTCCCCTCCCCCACAGTCACATCAGTCTCTATACCAGAGGAGCTTACACTCTAATGTCCCCTCCCCCACAGTCACATCAGTCTCTATACCAGAGGAGCTTACACTCTAATGTCCCCTCCTCCACAGTCACATCAGTCTCTGTACCAGAGGAGCTTACACTCTAATGTCCCCTCCCCCACAGTCACAGCAGTCTCTGTACCAGAGGAGCTTACACTCTAATGTCCCCTCCCCCCAAATCATATCAATCTCTGTACCAGAGGAGCTTACACTCTAATGTCCCCTCCCCCCACAGTCACATCAGTCTCTGCACCAGAGGAGCTTACACTCTAATGTCCCCTCCCCACAGTCACATCAGTCTCTATACCAGAGGAGCTTACACTCTAATGTCCCCTCCCCCACAGTCACATCAGTCTCTGTACCAGAGGAGCTTACACTCTAATGTCCCCTCCCCCACAGTCACATCAGTCTCTGTACCAGAGGAGCTTACACTCTAATGTCCCCTCCCCCCAAATCATATCAATCTCTGTACCAGAGGAGCTTACACTCTAATGTCCCCTCCCCCACAGTGACATTACTCTCCATACCAGAAGAGCTTAAACTCTGATGTCCCCTCCCCCACAGTCACATCGGTCTCTGTATCAGAGGAGCTTACACTCTAATGCCCCCTCCCCCACAGTCACATCAGTCTCTGTACCAGAGGAGCTTACGCTCTAATGTCCCCTCCCCCCCAGTCACATCAGTCTCTGTACCAGAAGAGCTTACACTCTAATGTCCCCTCCCCCACAGTCACATCAGTCTCTGTACCAGAGGAGCTTACACTCTAATGTCCCCTCCCCCCAAATCCATTTATGGAAACAAATACATACAATGTTTCAACCGCTGTATGGAAGGACAGTCCCAGAACTGTCATTAATAGTCTATTTCTGACAGTTCTATGACATTCCCTCCATACAGCGGTTGAAACAGCTGTATGGAGTGAATGTCCCACCCATAAGTTGAAATAAAGCCGTTTCTGTCCGTTGGTTTGAAATAAGTTTCTGTCATTATTTTACCATTATAGTTTATTAACACCAAATCTAGAAAATTAACGCTAGTTTGGCTGTACTCAAACACAAGCTTAATATTTAAGGAGTTAAAATTCAGGGTCGTAAAAAAATTTAAAAGGGCCTGTTCTTCACCGTTCCATATGAGGAGGATGTCATCAATGTACCTACGATAAAAAGAGAGCTCGGGCCAGTCTCTCGCATAGATGACATCCTCCTCCCACCTAGCCATAAACAGGTTTGCTAGGCTGGGGGCAAACTTTGCCCCCATGGCCACGCCCTTTTCTTGCAAATAGAAGTTGTGGCCAAACCAAAAATAGTTCCTCGTCATCGCAAAGTCTAATAAGACCCTGAATTTTAACTCCTTAAATATTAAGCTTGTGTTTGAGTACCTATTTCAACTGATAGCTGTCATCATCCGGTGTGGTTACGTAATATACCAAAGGGTCAATTCTCTAGGATCAAGCGGAATTGCACTAATGTGGAGACCTATTATAAACAGGCTAAGATAATTAAGGATAAATTTGTAGAAAAAGGGTATGATGGCCCTACGCTTGATCAGACCATTGACATTATAGGAAAATCAGATAGAAATCTGATGTTAAACAACATCCCCAAACAAAAATCAAAACAAATATGTCCGTTCATTACAAATTACTCTCTGCAACATAGAAAAATCACGAGCATTATTAATAAAAATTGGGGGATTCTGAAATCTGATCCGATATTAAATACACTATTGCCAGAGAAACCAGAAATTATCTTTAGAAGAGTGGCACCGCTTAGAAATAGGATCGCCCCAAATATAGTGGATCCACCCAAGAATGCAATTATGTTCACTAATCTAAAAGGATTTCACCCTTGCAGAAAATGCGTTATTTGTCGATGCAGTAAATACACTAATAAGAACAAACACTTTATCTCTACAACAAGGGGTAAACATTATGACATTGATGATTTTATAACTTGTACAAGTAGATTTGTGGTATACTTGCTCCAATGTCCATGCAACCTTCAATACGTCGGGCGCACCACCAGACGCCTTAGAGACAGACTAAAGGAGCATGTTAATAATATTAAAAAGGGATATAAGGACCATTCTTTGTCACAACATTATAAGATCCATCATAATAGCGATCCCTCGTCACTCAGATTTATGGGCATAGGCATTGTAAATGCCCATTGGCGAGGAATAAATAGAAAACGGGCGGTGTCACAGCTCGAATCACGGTGGATCTATGAACTAGGTTCTTTATACCCCAAAGGATTGAATATAGATTTCGATCTAAATTGCTTTTTAGACAACAGATAATAAGAGGATGTAATATACCAGCATCTTCGGGTCTATATAGATATATATATACAGATTGCATTTGATTTTTGAGGAGCACTTTAGGATTAAATATCAAACTATTGTGAATATATTTGTATATATGTTATTAATATACAACATCGGGCTAATTTCTTGTCATCATTTTTAATGGAGTCCCTCTCCCCATTTCTTGTCATCGCTTTTAAGGAGTTTTTTTAAATGAAATTTTATTGCGATATATTGATTTAGTATCATGTTATTTTAATCATGTGTTTTTATTATGTATTTATGAGACTCTGTATCTTATTGGAGTTTATGACCATATGTTTTCATATATATTTATATACATTATTTGTTAATTTTAATTATATATATCTTGTATTTCTATCTGACCATATACTTTGAATGCTATTTATATCTATATACTCATGGAGAATATTTATGTCTTTTTCAATCCAGATCCTGTTTTGATTCTAAGCAAAACAGGATGGATTTTACATAGCATTATATGAATTTTCATATATATATATACACATACTTTTTGAATAATATCCATGATTTGAAAACACCTTAATCGATTATAAAATAGTACCCTGTGCACAATGGTAAAGTAGGGAGGTTTAAGCAATTTCTCCCCTCAGCCTACATAGTGGTCACAAAGACGTCATTATAATCTCTTGGTTTAATGATTTGGAACAGTTAAGACTGTTCCTGTATCCCCTTTCACTGCCAATAATATGGCGCAACACTGCAGGGGACCTCCTGGGGTTTAATAATTCGGAACAGTTAATACTGCTCCTATATCCCCGCTCACTGCCAATAATATGGCGCCGCACTGCAGGGGACTTCCTGCTGTGGATCGCATTAACGATCCACGACAAAATGGCGCCGGTCTTTCGCGCATGCGCAGTAGACTGGGAAGACGACGCCGACGTTCTGCGCATGCGCCGGCAGTCGAGAAAATGGCGGCCGCATTAGGCAAAATTGCCATTCACATTTATAAATAGCATGGGTGAGGAGGTCCTGACCAGCCCTGAACCCTATGAATACGTGCATCGCACGAAACGCGTCAGGGGGGCAGCAACAGCAGCAGGACACCCAACCACCCTGGAAAACATATGGTCAGTAAACTTTTCGTTTATAATCTTTCATGTACCCTACACCAACCAACCCTGAATAAAGGTATCTAAAGCAGTATCACGCTATGAGGTCTCTTATTGGGCACTCTGTGTGAGTGTCATCATTCGCAGTGCCCATCTGGAGGACCCTGGACCCTGGTGGTGATACCCGATAGCGATTTTGGATGACCTTACCTTTGTGGAGTCGGGATGGTGATCTGGGTGCAATCTGATCTGGGATCTGATGATCGTTCTATGGCCTGGTGACGCAGGATACATATTGCGTATATTAAACGCACATCTGGTGAGTGCGTTTTTCACCTATTTGTGTGACACACTTATCATCACACCTTGGATCAGGACGTCCATTCACCTTGAATTAGGATCTCTCCATGATCCGCACTATCACTATGAACTTTTATTTATGGATCACCATTAGAGTGATATCACGCATGAATATATAGTGTGTGTATATACTATGTTCCATTGTTAAGCGCTGCACCATTTATTTGATATATATTAAAAATCCTGCCCTCCTGAACCTTCTTCACTCCTTTGTTGTATTTAAAGGTTTCAGTCATGTCTCCCCTTTCCCTTCTCTCCTCCAGACTGGACATGTTACGTTCCTGAAGTCTCTCCTGATATCACCATTTTTATTCCCCGTCTCTGGACTCGTTCTATCAATACCTTTATGTACAGTTGCAAGAAAAAGTATGTGAACCCCTTGGGATTACGTGGAGATTTGCATGAATTGGGCATAAAATGTGCTCTGAACGTCATCTAAGTCACAACAATAGAAGAACACAGTCTGCTGAACATAATACTACACAAACATTAGATGCTGCCATGGTTTAATTGCACATAACATGTAAACATTCACAGTGCAGGGAGGAAAAAGTATGTGAGGCCCTAGCTTAATGACTTCTCCCAGAGCTAATTGGAGCCAGGAGTGAGCCAACCTTGACTCCAATCAGTGTGATGATATTGGATGTGTTGCTGACAGCGGTCCTGCCCTTAAAAAACACACACCTGTTTTGGGTTTACTGGTTTCAAGAAGCACTGTTTGTTGTGAACCATGCCTCGCAGAAAAGAGCTCTCAGAAGACCTACGATCAAGAATTGTTGACTTGCATGAAGCTGGAAAGGGTTACAAAAGTATCTCCTTGAGCCTTGATGTTCATGTGTCCACGGTAAGACAGACTATCTACAAATGGAGAAAGTTTAGCACTGTTGCTACTCTCCCTAGGCGTGGTCGTCCTGTAAAAATGACTGCAAGAGCACAGCGCAGAATGCTGCATGAGGTAAAGAAGAATCCCAGAGTGTCAGCTAAAGACCTACAGAAATCTCTGGCACATGCTAACATTTTTGTTGACACATCTACAATAAGGAAAACATTAAACAAGAATGGAGTACATGGGAGGACACCACGGAGGAAGCCATTGCTGTCCAAAAAGAAGATTGCAGCACGTTTGAAGTTTGCAAAAGAGCACCTGGATGTTCCACAGCACTACTGGCAGAATATACTGTGGACAGATGAAACCAAGATTGAGTTGTTTGGGAAGAACACACAACACTATGTGTGGTGAAAAAAAGGCACAGCACATCAACATCAAAACCTCATCCCCACTGTGAAACATGGCGGAGGGAGCATCATGGTCTGGGGCTGCTTTGCTGCCTCAGGGCCTGGACGGATTGTTGTCATTGATGGGAAAATGAATTCCAGAGTTTATCAAGACATTTTGCAGGAAAACGTACGACCATCTGTCCTCCAACTGAAGCTCCGCAGAGGATGGGTGATGCAACAGGACAATGACCCAAAGCATACAAGTCATTCAACAAAACAATGGCTGCAACAGCACAGAATACGCCTTCTGGAGTGGCCCAGTCAGAGTCCTGACCTCAACCCCATTGAAATGCTGTGGCATGACCTTAAGAGAGCGATTCACACCAGACATCCCAAGAATATTGCTACACTGAAACAGTTTTGTGAAGAGGAGTGGTCCAAAATGACTCCAGATCGTTGTGCAGGTCTGATCTGCAACTACAGGAAACGTTTGGTTAAGGTTATTGCTGCCAAAGGAGGGTCAACCAGTTATTAAGTCCAAAGGTTCACATACTTTTTCCTCCCTGCACTGTGAATGTTTACATGTTATGTGCAATTAAACCATGGCAACATCTAATGTTTGTGTAGTATTATGTTCAGCAGACTGTGTTCTTCTATTGTTGTGACTTAGATGATGTTCAGAGCACATTTTATGCCCAATTCATGCAAAACTCCACGTAATCCCAAGGGGTTCACATACTTTTTCTTGCAACTGTATATAAGACATGATCTTACCCACTGTGCACTCTATACACAGGGCTGTATATGACATGTTTCTGACCACTGCATTCTATATGCAGGGCTGTATGTGACATACTCCTGACCACTGCACTCTATACACAGGGCTGTATGTGACATGTTCCTGATTACTGCACTCTATACACAGGGCTGTATATGACATGTTCCTGACCACTGCACTCTATACACAGGGCAGTATATGACATGTTCCTGACCACTGCACTCTATACACAGGGCAGTATATGACATGTTACTGACCACTGCACTCTATACACAGGGCAGTATATGACATGTTACTGACCACTGCACTCTATACACAGGACTGTATATGACATACTCCTGACCACTGCACTCTATACACAGGGCTGTATATGACATACTCCTGACCACTGCACTCTATACACAGGGCTGTATGTGACATGTTCCTGATTACTGCACTCTATACACAGGGCTGTATATGACATGTTCCTGACCACTGCACTCTATACACAGGGCAGTATATGACATGTTACTGACCACTGCACTCTATACACAGGGCAGTATATGACATGTTCCTAAACACTGCACTCTTTTTGCTGAGCTGTGTATGACATACTCCTGACCACAGTAATCTAAATGCTGGGCTATATAAGACATGATCTTACCCACTGTGCACTCTATACACAGGGCTGTATATGACATGTTTCTGACCACTGCATTCTATATGCAGGGCTGTATGTGACATACTCCTGACCACTGCACTCTATACACAGGGCTGTATATGACATACTCCTGACCACTGCACTCTATACACAGGGCTGTATGTGACATGTTCCTGATTACTGCACTCTATACACAGGGCAGTATATGACATGTTCCTGACCACTGCACTCTATACACAGGGCAGTATATGACATGTTACTGACCACTGCACTCTATACACAGGGCAGTATATGACATGTTACTGACCACTGCACTCTATACACAGGGCAGTATATGACATGTTACTGACCACTGCACTCTATACACAGGACTGTATATGACATACTCCTGACCACTGCACTCTATACACAGGGCTGTATATGACATACTCCTGACCACTGCACTCTATACACAGGGCTGTATGTGACATGTTCCTGATTACTGCACTCTATACACAGGGCTGTATATGACATGTTCCTGACCACTGCACTCTATACACAGGGCAGTATATGACATGTTACTGACCACTGCACTCTATACACAGGGCAGTATATGACATGTTCCTAAACACTGCACTCTTTTTGCTGAGCTGTGTATGACATACTCCTGACCACAGTAATCTAAATGCTGGGCTATATAAGACATGATCTTACCCACTGTGCCCTGTACATGACATACTACTTTTGCTACTTCACTCTGTTTGAAGACTATCATATACACTTTTCCATTACACTCTGTACTCTGGGATGGAATGCACATACTCCTGACCACTACACTCTGTACTATGGGATGGAATGCACATACTCCTGACCACTACACTCTGTACTATGGGATGTAAATCACATACTCCTGACCACTACACTCTGTACTATGGGAGGTAAATCACATACTCCTGACCACTACACTCTGTACTATGGGAGGTAAATCACATACTCCTGACCACTACACTCTGTACTCTGGGATGTAAATCACATACTCCTGACCACTACACTCTGTACTCTGGGATGTAAATCACATACTCCTGACCACTACACTCTGTACTATGGGAGGTAAATCACATACTCCTAACCACTACACTCTGTACTCTGGGATGGAAATCACATACTCCTGACCTCTACACTCTGTACTCTGGGATGTAAATCACATACTCCTGACCACTACACTCTGTACTCTGGGATGTAAACCACATACTCCTGACCACTACACTCTGTACTCTGGGATGGAAATCACATACTCCTGACCACTACACTCTGTACTCTGGGATGTAAATCACATACTCCTGACCACTACACTCTGTACTCTGGGATGTAAATCACATACTCCTGACCACTACACTCTGTACTCTGGGATGGAAATCACATACTCCTGACCTCTACACTCTGTACTCTGGGATGTAAATCACATACTCCTGACCACTACACTCTGTACTCTGGGAGGTAAATCACATACTCCTGACCACTGCACATTGTTTGAAGGGCTGTATGAAGTAGTCTCCTGACCCCTGCACTCTGGGCCATTATTCATGGTGAACCAGAAACTGGATGACCTGTAAAGGCTTGTAAAGTGTCCCCTGTGAGAAATGTTTGGGCCCCAAAGATCCCCATCATGGCCCCGACACACACAATTCTTTTCACTCAATAAATTCTTTATTATAGTTTTACTTCTAACAAGATTGTAATCATAGAATCAGGAAATGACAAAGGAAGGAATCTGATTGGTCAGGAAGATCCCTTGTCTGGAATGTGGGGGCGGAGTCATTATTATTGGTGTACAATACAATACACAACGTGTTCCATTATTATAACAAAGTATTGTAGAAAAGATCCCAACATGTGACATGGCTGAATGATTGCTGGTCATATTAGTTCATCTATTCTCTAAGTGGGGCGGTATCTATTGGGCCAATCCCTTTTACAAACCACACATAATATCGCCCTTCAAAGTGAAAACGGAAACGATTTGTACAAAATCAAAGAGTAGAAATATTTTCCGGTGGATCCCATCTACCCAGACCCCATATGTAGACATAGAACAACAAGCTGTGTTCCCTCTCGTGCCGCACTCCTCCAATCACCCAAACCCACACAGAAGCCAAGGGAAATAATGAGAGGAAAGTTCCCCCCTAGTTTGGGTCGGAGTTCTCCTTCCCTCCTGTTGGGGGATGGGAGAAGGATGGACTGAAGACAGAGAGACGCTTCGGGGTCACCACTGTTCTGTAGAGCCTTGAAATGAAGGACATCAACTTCAGAAGTTCTTGTTGTCTGTGTAAAGTTTCCCGATAACGAGATCTGGGCTCTCCCGGCTTCTAGCTCTGTAACCCGCTATATCATTATCAGGAAACGCAACTCCGACACCCAAGAAGGGCTGAAGTTGTGTCCTTCATTTCCAGGATCTACTGACCACTCTGCACCCCGACATTTACTGCACTTCATCCATGTCTTTGGGGGCCTCTCATCTCCTTATCAACTGTTTCTGCCATGATGAAGATCAGCCATGGAGTATATCTGAGGTGTATATCAGGGTGTGCTTCTTCCCCACATGAGAGCTGGGATGTCCAGCAACATTCATCTAGAAGACATTTCCCGCACTCAAGGTACTAATACACCTCCAGGGGTGTGTGGGACCCCTGATGTACAGGAAGACAGGACTTCAGTAAGGAACATTTCCCTCACTCAGGACAGGAAAGTGGCTTCTCCCCATGTGAGATCTCTGATGTTTGGAAAGACTGGACCTCTGTGAAAAACATTTCCCGCACTCAGGACAGGAATACGGCTTCTCCCCTGTGTGACATCTCTGATGTGTGTGAAGACTAGACTTGTCTGAAAAACATTTCCCGCACTCAGGACAGGAATACGGCTTCTCCCCTGTGTGACATCTCTGATGTGTGTGAAGACTAGACTTGTCTGAAAAACATTTCCCGCACTCAGGACAGGAATACGGCTTCTCCCCTGTGTGAGATCTCTGATGTGTGTGAAGACTAGACTTGTCTGAAAAACATTTCCCGCACTCAGGACAGGAATACGGCTTCTCCCCCGTGTGAGATCTCTGGTGTGTGTAAAGATTGGACTTCTCTGAAAACCATTTCCCACACTCAGGACAGGAATATGGCTTTTCCCTCGTGTGACATCGCTGATGTCTGTGAAGACTGGACTTATCTGAAAAACATTTTTCACACTCAGGACAAGAATACGGCTTCTCCCCCGTGTGAGATCTTTGATGTGTGTAAAGACTGGACTTCTGTGAAAAACATTTCCCACACACAGTACAGGAATATGGCTTCTCCCCTGTGTGAGATCTTTGATGTTTGTAAAGACTGGCCTTCTCTGAAAAACTTTTCCCGCACTCAGGACAGGAATACGGCTTCTCCCCCGTGTGAGATCTCTGATGTGTGTAAAGACTGGACTTCTGTGAAAAACTTTTCCCACACTCAGGACAGGAATATGGCTTCTCCCCCGTGTGAGATCTCTGATGTGTGTAAAGACTGGACTTCTGTGAAAAACTTTTCCCGCACTCAGGACAGGAATATGGCTTCTCCCCCGTGTGAGATCTCTGATGTATGTAAAGATAAGATTTTCGTGAAAAACATTTCCCACACACAGGACAGGAATATGGCTTCTCCCCCGTGTGAGATCTTTTATGCACATTAACATGGTATGTAGAACAGAACCTCTTCCCGCACTCAGTACAGGAGAAGCTCTTCTCTTTTGGAAGGCCGGCCCGGTCCCGCACAGTCTGAGGTTCCTCAGGATACGAGGAATCCAATGGTCCATCTACACTGGGTAGTGCCGGATTGACATTGGAGGAAGCCGGGTTTTCTCCTGGACTATACTGTGTGATGTCCTCATCTTCTACTTTCCCGTCTGGAGACAAAGTGAGACAATCCTCGGAGGTTTTCTTCATCTCCCGACCATTGGCTAAAATACAAAGAGGATTACTGACAGGAGCTAATTGGTTCCCCCAAACCAGGACTCCACCCACATCAGGCAGCTTGGTCTCTGAGGAGCTTACAATTCCACCCTCAAGGGAACTAGGAAATGGCTCCTCTGATCTCCTACCAGGTCATTTCCTTATTCATGGACCTTAGTCAGAGAGTGAGGAAACAACCAGAACTGTCTTTTATAGGAGGGACAGTGATGAGGGGATTATAGGACGAGGGTCCCCACCCCCTCTATCACTCATCGCCATCTTCCCAACACAAGAAGTACTGCACTTCCTTATTTAGTCCATGATTTAGTCATGAAGAACAGCGGGGCTGAGCCCCACCAGAGGTCAGAGAGTGAGGATGGGGGGAGAACAACCAAGATGAAGACTGGACTGATCCTGAAGACCACCATCATTGGGGTATTGACTCCTCCCTCATTATCACTTTCTGTTTAAGGGTCCAAAGTTGGAGGATGTTATCACATTATTATCACCATGTAAAAGTCTGTGCTCCAATCACATCATCCGATATAAAATGTCCAGCTGGTAGGAAATAGATGTAACAAAAGAGAATCCACATTATGTGTATATATAGCAGTGGGGGGAGGAGGAGAGCAGAAGTCAGGAGTATGTAATGTACAACAAAGTATATAGTGCAGGGGTCAGGAGTATGTAATGTACAACATAGAGTATATAGTGCAGGGGTCAGGAGTGTGTAATGTACAACAAACTATATAGTGCAGGGGTCAGGAGTATGGAATGTACAACATAGAGTATATAGTGCAGGGGTCAGGAGTATGTAATGTACAACATAGAGTATATAGTGCAGGGGTCAGGAGTATGTAATGTACAACATAGAGTATATAGTGCAGGGGTCAGGAGTATGTAATGTACAACAGAGTATATAGTGCAGGGGTCAGGAGTATGTAATGTACAACATAGAGTATATAGTGCAGGGGTCAGGAGTATGTAATGTACAACATAGAGTATATAGTGCAGGGGTCAGGAGTATGTAATGTACAATATAAATTAAACAGTGTAATGTTCATAACTCATAATATTGGTATTCAGTAATCAGTAGAAGATTAAATGTTTACTGTAGACAAGTTGCAGAGATCCCACACCGCTGCCTCCCATCTCCTGAGACTGCACTCAGTGACTTGGGTCTGAGACACTACAGACATATCCCTCCACCCGGCACAGCCAGGAAATAAAAGAGTAAGAAACCCTGGGAGAATTGCTCTGGCAGAGATTTTACTAGATCTGATACATGGTAGAAGACCCAATACACATGTCCCAGGTCATCCAACACATATGTTGAACATCAACATTTTTGCCTCCAGCTGAACCCCAGAACCTCCATAAATCCAGTCTAGATACATAAATTGTGTCTGCAGCACAGAGAAGGAAGATTATCCGAGAGAAATCCAGGAATACAGGACGGGGAACACAGCTCAGGAAAGTGACCAGGGGATTACAGGCTGATATCACCCAGTCCCCGCCCTACTCTGGACCAATCAGTGAGCAGTATGGGTGGAGGAATGGATTTAGTGTTCATGACCCACCTGTGCTGATCTCTGTAGGAGTGTCCTCCTCTATAAATGTCCCCGTTATTCCATCCTCCTCCATAGACTGCTGATCATCCCTCACATACGCCTCTTCTTCTTCTGCTTTCACCTCAAATTCTATATCGATTGGATCTCCACTCTAAATCAAGGAAATGAGAGAAAATATCATCTGTAAAATGTAAGGTCACATAAACAATCCACACATCATCTTTACAAGTTCATGTTCTAAATGCTCCATCCCACCAACCTTGTAATAGTGAGGGATGGTGTGACCTTCCTGTGTGGAATCCCGGGAATACAGAGGACAGGGACATCTCTCTGGTGGGTTCCCATGACTGAATCCATCTGTAGAAAACACACACACTGACTGAATCCATTGTTTCTATGTGTTTATCAGATGATGGGGGATCTAGGTGGATCCTCCGTACTGCTCTCTCCTTTACAATAAAGTCTCCTCTTACCCGGTGATGTGAGGGGCGGCTGATTGTCCATCATGACGTCCTTGTAGAGATCCTTGTGTCCTTCTAAATACTCCCACTCCTCCATGGAGAAATAGACAGTGACACCCTGACACCTTATAGGAACCTGACACACACAATGATACAGTCACCATCCAGACACATCCCTTGTCTGTTACTGGAGAATGTCCCAGAATTCCCGGCACCGCTCACCTCTCCTGTCAGCAGCTCCATCATCTTCTTGGTGACTTCTAGAATCTTCTGCATGTTGTGTCTCTCAGGGTTTAGGGAGTCACATGGAGGCACTGTGATGGTCATATGATCACCTGACTTCAGAAGAGGAAATCTCTGTATTGAGGAACCAATAGGAATATCATGTTAGACTCCCAGAATCCTCCTCACCTCTCCAGTCAGGTCTGCGTTTTTATTAATAGAGATAAGAGTGATGTCATGTGACCTCCCAGAATCCTCCTCACCTCTCCGGTCAGGTCTGTGTTTTATTAATAGAGATAAGAGTGATGTCATGTGACCTCCCAGAATCCTCCTCACCTCTCCGGTCAGGTCCGTGTATTATAGAGATGAGAGTGATGTCATGTGACCTCCCAGAATCCTCCTCACCTCTCCGGTCAGCAGGTAGATGATCTCCAGGGTGAGGTTTAGTATCTTCTCAGTCATGTGACTCCGGTCCTCCTCCATCCTCATTGGTGCCATCATGTGATCTATACAGGTCTCCTTGTAGACGGATAACTTTGAGAAATGAAAGTAAGAATGATTTGGATGGTATTGGTCACACAATAATAGGATGTGGATGTGAGGGGGGAATAGGAGGGTTGATGGACATTGAAGAACTACTCCCCCCATGGGAAGACATTTAGTTTGGACTGTTTAGTGTTTGATGCATATTTGAGGTCCCGGGACCCTCTTGTCCATCCAGATCAGAAATCCCCTTTTCTCTGTTGGGTTTGTTTGGTCTCTGAACTGGTTTTGATGAGTATTAGATCTGCAGACAAGGAATGATAAATACGATCCTTCCTATGACTTGTTTGCTCTGAGGCAGTGCTGTGAGGTCAATGTCGGCTCATTATGATGTCCAGGAAGGGGAACGTGATGACTTTTCCTGGCTAATCAGGATAATTCTGTCTCTTCCCTCCAATGACAGCGTAGTGTGGGTAGAAGGAGGACAGCAGGTGGGAGGGGTTTGGTTACCAAATATACTGTAGTATCCAGGACATTGTACAGAGTGGTGGTGGGTTCCTGGGGCTCTGAATTCCAGCACCGGGCACTGCCAGAGCCTGTGTCATGGGAAGGTATTGGAGTGTCTCCTGAAGATGTTCAGCACTGATCCCTGACTACCTTTTAGTCAATAATGCACCAACAGACCTCTAACAATAAGTGCCCACCAAGGGGTGAAGGATTGTCCTTCTTCATTCCACTTGGTATCTTGGAAAATAATATATGACCGGTGAGATGGTAAGAAGGTGAAGGTTGTCTTCCTTTCCTGGTAGGAGTTCTGTAAGGAGGTCTGGAAAGTAAGTGCAGGTAAGGGGACAATCAGAGACCAGGAGCCCCCTCCCTACCTCAGAGTCCCCCTGAGCCTGACAAACTTTTCTTTCCTCAGAGCCCTGCTCCCCGCCAACCCTATCAAAGACCCAGATTCCTTCAGCTACTCTACCCCCTAAAAGCCTTTGAACTCCACTACTCTCTCAGGGGCCCCAATGTTTTCCATCCTCAGTAACCCCTGAGAGACCCCTCAGCTCCTCTACTTCCATCAGAATTTCCCTCCCTCTGACACCAATGATGGAACATATTCTTCATGGCCGGCTGGGGAATGTTTTCTTCCTCCTGAGCAGCAATGTAAGGGGCTCTATGCTCCATACTCCTGACCCCGGCACTCCATCATTGTGTTAGCTGCATATTGCAATGATTGCTCATTGGCTGCCTGTGTAGTGTACCAACTGTTCACTGTCTGCTACCCCTCTCTGCCAATCCCTCCACTGGCTTCCACTCACCCAACAAATTATACCCAAAATACTAACAACTTACAAAGCCATGCACAACTCTGCCCTCCGCTGCATCTCCAACCTGGTCTCAAAATATCAACCAAACCGCTTTCTTCGATCCTCCCAAGACCTTCTACTTTCTACTTACCGTGTCACCTCCTCCCATGCTCGCCTCCAGGACTTCTCCTGAGCTTCTCCAATCCTATGCAACTCCCTACCACAATCTGTCCGGCTGTCTCCCAATCTATCCACCTTTAGACGATCCCTGAAAACCTCTTTAAAGAAACCTACCCTGCTTCTACTTAGTAAACTGCCATTTATTTCCTCCATCAGCTCCTCCTCCCCCACAGCTATTACCTTTTGTATCACTCAACCCTTCCTCCTAGATTGTAAGCTCTCAGGATCAGGGCCCTCTGCTTCCTCTGGTACCAAATTGTATTGTAACTGTAATGTCTTCCTTCATTTTGTACAGCACTGTGCACACTGTTGGTGCCTTATAAATCCTGTATAATAATAATGATTGCCCATTGGCTGCCTGTGTAGTGTCATCATTGCCCTTTGTAGGCCATGTATGGTCAGGATGGTCCTTGTCTTCTCAATTTATTGTCAGTGCTGTTTGTTTAGAGGACCATATTACTAGAATTTATCTCCACAATGAGGAGAATGTTCTGGCCCCGGAAGTGGGGGAATGTTCTGCCCCTGAAGGGGTTCATCTGGGTTCATGGAGGAAGAGGACGGACGTGACTATGGAGGAAGAGGACGGACGTGACTATGGAGGAAGAGGACGGACGTGACTATGGAAGAAGAGGACGGACGTGACTATGGAGGAAGAGGACTGACGTGACTATGGAGGAAGAGGACGGACGTGACTATGGAGGAAGAGGACGGACGTGACTATGGAGGAAGAGGACGGACGTGACTA
Source organism: Staurois parvus (assembly GCF_062004578.1). Taxonomy (NCBI): domain Eukaryota; kingdom Metazoa; phylum Chordata; class Amphibia; order Anura; family Ranidae; genus Staurois; species Staurois parvus. Next base: position 2,256,359 of record NW_028318516.1, read on the forward strand.
TGGAGGAAGAGGACGGACACGACTATGGAGGAAGAGGACGGACGTGACAATGGAGGAAGAGGACAGACATGATTATGGAGGAAGAGGATGGACATGACTATGGAGGAAGAGGACGGACATGATTGGGGGGTTACTGGGTGTAAATAGAACATAACAGCTTATTACCTCCTCTGCTGCCACTTCCACCGTCTACTCACCACTTCATATGGTATGGAACTTCTTGTCTTTATTCCAGATGACTTCCTGTCTCTGCCTGACATCACTTCCTGTCTCTGCCTGACATCACTTCCTGTCTGTGTTCTACAATAACTTCCTTTCTGGATAGAAGTGAGATCATCACCTTGTGGATCTCAGAGGAACTGCAGCCCCGAGAAACATTAAAATATCCATTCCTGTGGTTTCCATGAAAGATGAAAAATAACTAAAAACAAATCTGAGAAAAAATAAATCTAGCTCTTATGCAACCAACTATTTATTTTCCAATATTTTTATTAAAATGTTTGAAGTTACAGAAAATGTAATAGACAAGTGTCATGTTATAAGGTATGAAATATCACCAACAAACAGGCGGATGAATAAACAACAGACATCCCGCAGGGAAGCAGGAAATGTGTGCAATAATGACTGGAGACGTCACATAGAACATTCCCAGCATTAAGTCCACCTTGTACAGGGGAAGCAATAATAGGAGACATATGGATCACACAGAGCATTCATCATACACACCACACATAGTGCACAACACATACAACATGGAACTCAACTAGCACCAGAACATGGGAAATAAAAGAGACAGCAGAAAGGAAGAAAAGAGGGTAACAGTAATGAGAGGAGAGAAGAGAGGGGATGAGGAGGAGAGAGGAGGGGAGGAGGAGGAGAGGAGAGGGGATGAGGAGGAGAGAGGAGGGGAGGAGGAGGAGAGGAGAGGGGATGAGGAGGAGAGGGGATGAGGAGGAGAGAGGAAGGGGGGAGGAGGAGGAGGCGGAGAGGGGAGGGGAGGATAGGGGAGAAGAGAAGAGAGGAGAGGAGGAGGAGAGGAGAAGAGAGGAGAGGAGAGGGGAGGGGAGGAGGAGAGGGGAGGAGGAGAGGGGAGGAGGAGGAGAGGAGAGGGGAGGAGGAGGAGAGGGGATGAGGAGGAGAGAGGAGGGGAGGAGGAGGAGGAGAGGGGAGGGGAGGAGGAGGAGAGGGGAGGAGAGGAGAGGAGAGGGGAGGAGGAGGAGAGTAGGAGGAGAGGGCAAAATCAGTACGTACTAGGGCACGGAGATGTATGGAGTCCACGGATCCCACGTTTTATCACACATGTTGGTATTATGATGTAAAGCACAGGTGAGTCTGTCGTTAGTCAGGATCCAATCTCATTTGTTGTGAACATATTGAAGCGGAATAATTGATCTCTTCTAATATTCAGCAATAGTGATTCTCGCTGCTAACAGCATAGAAGTAAGACACTTAACCCCTCGCCTACCGGGCAGTTCTATCCCCTTCCTGACCAGGACAATTTTCAGCTTTCAGAGCTGTCGCACTTTGAATGACAATTGCGCGGTCATGCAATATTATACCCATATGACATTTTTAGCATTTTTTTCACACAATAGAACTTTCTTTTGGTCGTATTTATTCGCCGCTGGGGGGGGTTATTTTTTTTAGCTCTAAACAAAAAAAGAGCAAAATTGTGAAAAAAGTTTTCTTTGTTTCTATTATAATATTTTGCAAAGAGGTCATTTTTATCCTTCACTAATGTGCGTTGATGAGGCTGCACTGATAGGAAGCACTGTTGGGCACTGATAGATGGCACTGATGGGTGGCACTGACTGGCAGCACTGCTGGGCACTGACTGATGACACTGCTGGGAGGCACTGGTGGGTGGCAATGGTGGGCACAGGTGGGTGGCAATGGTGGGCACAGGTGGGTGGCAATGCTGGGCAGTGAACATCAGTGCCCTTATGATCAGTGCCAATCCCTCCTCTGACAATTTACAGTTATCGGCAGTACCTTCCTCACACTGTGACAGTGCAAGGAAAGTACAGCCAATAACTAACAACTGCATTTCCCGGTGATCTGCTGTGTCATTGGACATGGCTAATCACGTGCTAAAAGGCCGCTGTGATTGGCCTTTTACCACATCATGTGATCAGCTGTGTCCATAGAATACAGCAATCATGGAGATCGCAGAGTGCGTGCCTCCGGGGGCGAGTGGGAGGGCATCATATGATGCCCTCCCAGAACCGGCCGACTGAAGTAAATCCGTCATTCGGCTATCTGCGGTCAGAAAGTGGTTAAGGGTCTTTTTTGGTACTGTAAGTGGAAATTTATGGAAGAGGGCGGATTCCGGGGCCCTACCAACATTAACCCCCATCACCCTATAGATAAGGTTAAACATGCACATCCAAAATCTAGTAACTATCAGACATTGCCACCAAACGTGGAACATAGAACCCATCTGGCTGCAACACTGAAAGCACATTGGTGAGGCAGAAGGATGGTCCTCGCCGTCTGAGTTGGGACCCGGTACCATCACAATAGTTTTACAGTTTGCTTCAATTCAGGTAGTAATGATGGAATCTTTAGATAATTCCAGGGCTATGTCTTGCCAATCAGATAGATCATAACTAACATTCAGGTCCCGTTCCCATTGATCCATATAGGAGAGTTACAGTTTGGATCAGCAAGAAGGATGTACACCACACAAATACGGCCTCTAGAGAGATTCTTATGCTGACAGGAAAGTTCAAAACTGGTAAGAATGGGCGCTCCATCTAGTAAAACAATTTTCGAGTGGATAAAAGTGGCAATTTGATTATATCTGAACATTTATGTATAATATCTTCTATCGTTCCACACAAAACGAAGCACCTCTGCCTGTAGGAGCCGCAGCTCGCATCTCAGAATTGGTACCGGTAAGGTCCAAAAGAAGTATAATATTTGAGTTAAAAAGGTCATTTTAATAGAGCTGATCCTGCCAAACCAAGATATAGAGTAAGCAGCCCAACGAAGAAGATCTTCCGGAAGTCATTTGAAAAGAGGGGGATAGTTCGCTTGGTATAATAGGGTCTCAATTGAGGCCATCAAATTAACCCCCAAATAGGGTAAGGAGTTGCTGAAAGTCATGTAGAGTTTGAAGCCGTTGCTCCATTGAAGAAGGTAACAAAACATTAAGGGCTTTTTATGAGAATTTAGAGTCAGCCCAGAACGTTCAGAGAAGTGACTCAAGAGAGACAATAGATTAGGTAAAGTGGCCAGAGGGGATGTAACATACATGAGGACATCATCAGCAAAAAAAGAGCATTTATGTTTCTGATGACCACAGAGGACCCCATGGATTCCGGCATGAGAGCGGATCGCCATAGCTAAGGGTTCTATTGCCAAAGCAAAAAGCAGTGGGGAGAGTGGGCAACCCTGTCTAGTGCCACGTCAAATTTGGAACACAGGGGATCTGTAACTTCTAATGGACACTTGACCTGAGGGGGTGTTATATAATGACTTCAAAAGCACAAGAAACGCAGCACAAAATCCAAAAGCTCGCAAAACAGTAAACAAATATTCTCAAGTTAAGCTATCAAAAGCTTTATGGAGGTCCAAAGAAAGAATCAGCAATTCCCAAGAAAGAGGGGCATCCCAATTAGAGCGAACAGCAGAAATCAAAGCTACGGACCTTCAAATCTGATCTAACGTTTGGCAATCAGACCTGATTGGTCTTTGTGAACATACTTCGCCAAAAAGGAATTAAGATGCAGGGCCAAAAGTTTTGTCAATATTTTCAGGTCGCAATTTATTAGCAAAATAGGCCGATAATTAAGGATATCCGTCACATCTTTATTAGGTTTAGGAATAACACTAATATATGCTTTATTTTCATCTAAAGGAATCACCCGTCTTCTCTCAAGGAACTGAAGTAAAGAGCCATATGGGGGAGAAGATGGTCAGAGAAGGTTTTATAGTAAACATCTGGTAAACCGTCGGGGCCCGGGGACTTATGTGATGTTAGCATTTTAATAACTTTACCAAGTTCCTCACTAGTTATAGGTCATTCCATAAGTTCCCTGTGGGTGTCGGCAAGGGAAGGGAGCTGCAAGGGTCCTAAAAAATCTTGAAGCATGGAAGGCTCAACAAACTGGGGTGGACTATATAAGGTAGAATAAAACGTATTAAATTCCTGAAGGATTTCTAAGGATCCTGTGAGATGTGACCTCCAGGAAGGCTAAGCTTAGGAAGCGCTGAGTAAGTATGTTTAGGGGAGAGTTTAGAATCCGGTTTGTCTCGCCATGTGAAGAAGTTATGATTCATCCATCATAGCTGGTTTTCCAGTTTTGTGGTGAGACAAAGATTAAGCTCCAAACGAGCCTGTTCTACCTTAAGTAACAAGTCCGGAGTTGGAGAAATTTTATGTTGGGCCAGTAAAGCCTCGTATTCCTTAGTTTTGGCAGAAATCAACTCTTCATGAGATCACTTTAGTCTAGAGACTTGTTGGATAAAAAAACCTCTGATAGAAGCTTTATGAGCTGCCCAGTTAATAGCCGGGGTCGTGTCTTCTGATTTACTAATGGGAAAGTAAGATTTCAAATGCTCCACCACTTCAAGGTGAGCTGACTCATTGCTAAGAAGGGACTCATTCAATTGCCAGTGCGACTTGGCCAGATTGGCAGTTAAATTGGAGATTGTTAGCATCATCGGGTCATGATCTGACCAGGGTGTCCATACAATTTTAGCCGAACACAACTTAGGCAGCAACTCCATAGGGAGAAAGATGTGGTCTATACGTGAATACCGGTTGTGAGCTCTAGAGAAATGAGAGTAGTCTCTAGAAGTAGTATTGGCCTCTCTCCATGCATCCACCAAATTATAGCGATATAAAAGTTGAGCAAATTTGCGACTTTGTTTCGGGGGATGCAAGTTTGGTTGCATGCGATTTATCAAGCATTTGATCTAAAGCCAAATTCAAATCCCCCACTAAAATGACATCACCTTCCAGTTCAAGAGCTAAAGATTGAAACAGGGATCAAAAAAAGGCTAATTGATTCACATTAGGGGTGTAGTAAATCAGGAAAGTCACTAAGTTTCCCCCCAAGTGGCCTTTAACCGATAGATATCGCCCTTCCTTGTCTCGTATCACTTTAGATTCAGTAAAGGATAACCGCCGGGCCAAACAGAGCGCTACCCCTCGATCTTTGTCAGATGCATTAGCAAAAAGCACACAGGGAAATCTCTATGAATATAACATGGTGTGAAAGAGGAGACAAAATGGGTTTCCTGCAGAGCAACTATATCAGCTCCCAGGGACTTATAACGAGAAAAAAACTTGAGACGCTTAGAGGGGAATCCCGAACCTGCACATTATGGGAGAGTAAGGGAACAACACTATTAGGTCTTAAGGTGGACATAGAAAAATGCAAGACAGAGATGGGGAGACCCACACATCCCCCCATAGGGGAGATCAAGAATCCATAACCAAATAAAAATTCCCGAGATGACCCTCAATAAAAAACAATAAAAAAATAAGGAAGAAATAGGGGAGAGACAAAAGACACCCAGAAAATGGCTATCGTCAGTTCAAGTGGTAAAACAACAATATGCAGCATAAAACTGTAAAACACCAAATAACCCAGACACAAGGTCAAGGAATGGAAGAGTCTCCACCAAAGCATAGCAGTGGGGAGAGTCTTCCAATTAGGAAGAGCACATAGACGCTTCCCGGCACCATGGGGTCTGTAACAGACATGTATAAGAAAGGTTCCTAACCCCAGAGAAATAGAATACCTGACATATATCCAATCTAGTCAGTAAACAGGTAAAAAACAATAAAATAAAAACACATAATATTCCTTTACCAGTGAAGAAAGAAAACTCACTTTTCTTCGGGGGATTCACCACATTTTTACTATGCGGTCACACAACCTTGGGGCTCTCCTATATACAAACTTTGGTTGGTAAATATTTTGATAAATATAGTTAAAAATGTGGTGAATCCCCCTAAGAAAACTGACTGGCAGCACTGCTGGGCACTGACTGATGACACTGCTGGGAGGCACTGGTGGGTGGCAATGGTGGGCACAGGTGGGTGGCACTGCTGGGCAGTGAACATCAGTGCCCTTATGATCAGTGCCAATCCCTCCTCTGACAATTTACAGTTATCGGCAGTACCTTCCTCACACTGTGACAGTGCAAGGAAAGTACAGCCAATAACTAACAACTGCATTTCCCGGTGATCTGCTGTGTCATTGGACATGGCTAATCACGTGCTAAAAGGCCGCTGTGATTGGCCTTTTACCACATCATGTGATCAGCTGTGTCCATAGAATACAGCAATCATGGAGATCGCAGAGTGCGTGCCTCCGGGGGCGAGTGGGAGGGCATCATATGATGCCCTCCCAGAACCGGCCGACTGAAGTAAATCCGTCATTCGGCTATCTGCGGTCAGAAAGTGGTTAAGGGTCTTTTTTGGTACTGTAAGTGGACATTTATGGAAGAGGGCGGATTCCGGGGCCCTACCAACATTAACCCCCATCACCCTATAGATAAGGTTAGACATGCAGATCCAAAATCTAGTAACTATCAGACATTGCCACCAAACGTGGAACATAGAACCCATCTGGCTGCAACACTGAAAGCACATTAGTGAGGCAGAAGGATGCGTCCTCGCCGTCTGAGTTGGGACCCGGTACCATCACAATAGTTTTACAGTTTGCTTCAATTCAGGTAGTAATGATGGAATCTTTAGATAATTCCAGGGCTATGTCTTGCCAAGCAGATAGATCATAACTAACATTCAGGTCCCGTTCCCATTGATCCATATAGGGGAGTTACAGTTTGGATCAGCAAGAAGGATGTACACCACAGAAATACGGCCTCTAGAGAGATTTGTATGCTGACAGGAAAGTTCAAAACTGGTAAGAATGGGCGCTCCATCTAGTAAAACAATTTTCGAGTAGATAAAAGTGGCAATTTGATTATATCTGAACATTTATGTATAATATCTTCTATCGTTCCACACAAAACGAAGCACCTCTGCCTGTAGGAGCCGCAGCTCGCGTCTCAGAATTGGTACCGGTAAGGTCCAAAAGAAGTATAATATTTGAGTTAAAAAGGTCATTTTAATAGAGCTGATCCTGCCAAACCAAGATATAGAGTAAGCAGCCCAACGATGAAGATCTTCCGGAAGTCATTTGAAAAGAGGGGGATAGTTTGCTCGGTATAATAGGGTCTCAATTGAGGCCATCAAATTAACCCCCAAATAGGGTAAGGAGTTGCCGAAAGTCATATAGAGTTTGAAGCCGTTGCTCCATTGAAGAAGGTAACAAAACATTAAGGGCTATCGTTTTATGAGAATTTAGAGTCAGCCCAGAAAGTTCAGAGAAGTGACTCAAGAGAGACAATAGATTAGGTAAAGTGGCCAGAGGGGATGTAACATACATGAGAACATCATCAGCAAATAAAGTGCATTTATGTTTCTGATGACCACAGAGGACCCCATGGATTCTGGCATGAAAGCAGATCGCCATAGCTAAGGGTTCTATTGCCAAAGCAAAAAGCAGTGGGGAGAGTGGGCAACCCTGTCTAGTGCCACGTCGAATTTGGAACACAGGGGATCTGTAACTTCTAATGGACACTTGACCTGAGGGGGTGTTATATAATGACTTCAAAAGCACAAGAAACGCAGCACAAAATCCAAAAGCTCGCAAAACAGTAAACAAATATTCTCAAGTTAAGCTATCAAAAGCTTTATGGAGGTCCAAAGAAAGAATCAGCAATTCCCAAGAAAGAGGGGCATCCCAATTAGAGCGAACAGCAGAAATCAAAGCTACGGACCTTCAAATCTGATCTAACGTTTGGCAATCAGACCTGATTGGTCTTTGTGAACATACTGCGCCAAAAAGGAATTAAGATGCAGGGCCAAAAGTTTTGTCAATATTTTCAGGTCACAATTTATTAGCAAAATAGGCCGATAATTAAGGATATCAGTCGCATCTTTATTAGGTTTAGGAATAACACTAATATATGCATTATTTTCATCTAAAGGAATCACCCGTCTTCTCTCAAGGAACTGAAGTAAAGAGCCATATGGGGGAGAAGATGGTCAGAGAAGGTTTTATAGTAAACATCTGGTAAACCGTCGGGGCCCGGGGACTTATGTGATGTTAGCATTTTAATAACTTTACCAAGTTCCTCACTAGTTATAGGTCGTTCCATAAGTTCCCTGTGGGTGTCGGCAAGGGAAGGGAGCTGCAAGGGTCCTAAAAAATCTTGAAGCATGGAAGGCTCAACAAACTGGGGTGGACTATATAAGGTAAAATAAAATGCATTAAAATCCTGAAGGATTTCTGAGGATCCTGTGAGATGTGACCTCCAGGAAGGCTAAGCTTAGGAAGCGCTGAGTAAGTATGTTTAGGGGAGAGTTTAGAATCCGGTTTGTCTCGCCATGTGAAGAAGTTATGATTCCTCCATCGTAGCTGGTTTTCTAGTTTTGTGGTGAGACAAAGATTAAGCTCCGAACGAGCCTGTTCTACCTTAAGTAACAAGTCCGGAGTTGGAGAAATTTTATGTTGGGCCAGTAAAGCCTCGTATTCCTTAGTTTTGGCAGAAATCAACTCTTCACGAGATCGCTTTAGTCTAGAGACTTGTTGGATAAAAAAACCTCTGATAGAAGCTTTATGAGCTCCCCAGTTAATAGCCGGGGTCGTGTCTTCCGCTGTACTAATGGGAAAGTAAGATTTCAAATGCTCCACCACTTCAAGGTGAGTTGACTCATTGCTAAGAATGGACTCATTCAATTGCCAGTGCGACTTGGCCAGATTGGCAGTTAAATTGGAGATTGTTAGCATCATCGGGTCATGATCTGACCAGGGTGTCCATACAATTTTAGCCGAACACAACTTAGGCAGCAACTCTCTAGGGAGAAAGATGTGGTCTATACGTGAATAATGGTTGTGAGCTCTAGAGAAACAAGAGTAGTCTCTAGAAGTAGGATTGGCCTCTCTCCATGCATCCACCAAATTATAGCGATATAAAAGTTGAGCAAATTTGCGACTTTGTTTCGGGGGATGCAAGTTTGGTCGCATGCGATTTATCAAGCATTTGATCTAAAGCCAAATTCAAATCCCCTGCTAAAATGACATCATCTTCCAGTTCTGGAGCTAAAGATTGAAACAGGGATCGAAAAAAGGCTAATTGATTCACATTAGGGGTGTAGTAAATCAGGAAAGTCACTAAGTTTCCCCCCAAGTGGCCTTTAACTAATAGATATCGCCCTTCCTTGTCTCGTATCACTTTAGATTCAGTAAAGGATAACCGCCGGGCCAAACAGAGCGCTACCCCTCATTCTTTCCCAGATGCATTAGCAAAAAGCACACAGGGAAATCTCTATGAATATACCGTGGTGTGAAAGAGGAGACAAAATGGGTTTCCTGCAGAGCAACTATATCAGCTTCCAGGGACTTATAACGAGAAAAAAACTTGAGATGCTTAGAGGGGATCCCAAACCTGCACATTATGGGAGAGTAAGGGAACAACACTATTAGGTCTTAAGGTGGACATAGAAAAATGCAAGACAGCGATGGGGAGACCCACACATCCCCGTAGGGGAGATCGAGAATCCATAACCAAATAAAAATTCTCAAGATGACCCTCAATGAAAAACAATAAAAAATAAGGAAGAAATAGGGGAGAGACAAAAGACACCCAGAAAATGGCTGGCGTCAGTTCAAGTGGTAAAACAACAATATGCAGCATAAAACAGTAAAACACCAAATAACCCAGACACAAGGTCAAGGACTGGAAGAGTCTCCACCAAAGCATAGCAGTGGGGAGAGTCTTCCAATTAGGAAGAGCACATAGACGCTTCCCGGCACCATGGGGTCTGTAACAGACATGTATAAGAAATGTTCCTAACCCCAGAGAAATAGAATACCCGACATATATCCAATCTAGCCAGTAAACAGGTAAAAAGCAATAAATAAAAACACATAATATTCCTTTACCAGTGAAGAAAGAAAACTCACTTTTCTTCAGGAGATTCACCACATTTTTAGCTCTGCGGTCACACAACCTTGGGGCTCTCTATATACAAACTTTGGTTGGGTTGGTAAATATTTTGATAAATATAGTTAAAAATGTGGTGAATCCTCCTAAGAAAAGTGAGTTTTCTTTCTTCACGAGTAAAGGATTTTTCCCATGCAAAAAATGCTATGGATGTACAAAAACTAAAGGGATTAATCGGAAAATAATGAATTTTAAAGCAACAAGTACAAATAAAGGTGATTTAATGAGAGATTGTATTACATACAAGACAGAAGGGGGAGTTTATGTGCTGGAATGTGGCTGTGGATACAATACGTTGGACACACAATAGACCTTTATGGGAGAGGATTAGGGAACATGTTCAGAATATCGCTAAAGGATTCAAAAACCATAAAGTATCAAGACATTTTACTACTGTGCATAATAAAGATCCTTCCAGTTTATTATTTTGGGCTACCATCCCCACTGGAGGGGTAGTAATAAGGTTCGGGTTCTAAGTCAGTGAGAATCTTTTTGCCAGTCACTTCAAGAAGAAGATCGACATCATTCGTGATGAGATCTCCAGTGTCAAGCTTCCTCCTCTAACCAACATACCAGGCCCAACACCAAACTCTACACTATCCTCCTTTCACCCTGTTACCACCAAGGATGTTACCGAACTCCTTTCCAAGGCCCACTTCACCACCTGTCCCCTGGATCCTGTCCCCTCACGATTGTTGCATCCTCCTTCCTGCTCTATCCTAAGCTCTCTAACCCACATCTTCAACCTCTCACTCTCCATGGGCACCTCTCCCTCGACACTCAAACATGCACTGGTTACCCCCATCCTCAAAAAACCCTCGCTGGACCCCACCTGTTTGTATAACTTAAGACCCATCTCCCTGCTCCCATTTGCCTCCAAGCTTCCCGAGCGCCTTGTTCACAACTATATGAACTGCTACCTCACCGACAACAACCTTCTTGATCCCCGACAGTCTGGCTTCTGCCCACAATATTCCACAGAAACTGCCCTACTAAAACTCACTAATGACCTACTAACTGCTAAAACCAACGGCCATTACTCCATACTCATCCCAACCAATGGCCACTACTCCATACTCATCCTAACCAACGGCCATTACTCCATACTCATCCCAATCAATGGCCATTACTCTATACTCATCCCAACCAATGGCCATTACTCCATACTCATCCCAACCAATGGCCATTACTCCATACTCATCCCAACCAATGGCCACTACTCCGTACTCATCCCAACCAATGGCCATTACTCCATACTCATCCCAACCAATGGCCACTACTCCGTACTCATCCCAACCAATGGCCACTACTCTATACTCATACTCCTTGACCTTTCCACTGCCTTTGACACAGTTGACCACCCCTTCCTCCTCAGTAAACTCCACTCCATTGGTCTCCATGACTCTGCTCTCTCCTTGTTCTCCTCTTACCTTTCTCAGCGCACTTTCAGTGTCACATACAACTCCTCCTCCTCCACTCCGCTTCCTCTTTCTGTTGAGGTATCCCAAGGCTCTGTTCTTGGGCCCCTCCTTTTCTCTATACCTCCTCCCTGGGCCATCTGATAACCTCCCATGGCTTCAAATACCACCTCTATGCTGATGACACCCAGATCTATCTCTCCACTCCCCAGCTCACCCCCTCAATCTCCTCACATATCACAAATCTACTGAGCGACATATCAGCATGGATGTCACACCACTACTGCCACCACTAATCTTTCAAAAATAGAGCTGTAATATTTCCTCCTCCCCGATCCCCCACTCATGACTTTACCATTAAGATCAACAGCACAACCATTGGTCCTTCCCCTCATGAAAGAGTGCTAGGTGTAATCCTAGACTATGACCTCTCCTTTGGGCCCCACATCCACTCACTGGCTAAATCCTGCCACCTCAACCTCCGGAACATTTCCAAAATCCGCCCCTTCCTGACCAATGACACCACAAAACAACTTATCCACACCTTGGTTATATCCCGCCTCGATTACTGCAACTCCCTCCTCACTGGTCTACCGTAACACAGGCTATCCCCCTTCAGTCTATTATAAATGCTGCTGCTAGACTCATACACCTTACCAACTGATCAGCGACTGCTGCTAGACTCATACACCTTACTATCCGATCAGAGACTGCTGCTAGACTCATACACCTTACCAACCGATCAGCGACTGCCGCTAGACTCATACACCTTACCAACCGATCAGCGACTGCCGCTAGACTCATACACCTTACCAACCGATCAGTGACTGCCGCTAGACTCATACACCTTAGCAACTGATCAGCGACTGCCGCTAGACTCATACACCTTACCAACCGATCAGCGACTGCCGCTAGACTCATACACCTTACCAACCGATCAGCGACTGCTGCTAGACTCATACACCTTACCAACCGATCAGCGACTGCCACTAGACTCATACACCTTACCAACCGATCAGCGACTGTTGCTAGACTCATACACCTTACCAACCAATCAGCGACTGCTGCTAGACTCACACACCGTACCAACCGATCAGCAACTGCTGCTAGACTCATACACCTTACCAACCGATCAGAGACTGCCACTAGACTCATACACCTTACCGACAGATCAGAGACTGCCGCTAGACTCATATACCTTACCAACCGATCAGCGACTGCTGCTAGACTCATACACCTTACCAACCGATCAGCAACTGCTCCTAGACTCATACACCTTACCAACCGATCAGTGACTGTCGCTAGACTCATACACCTTACCGACCGATCAGCGACTGCTGCTAGACTCATACACCTTACCAACCGATCAGCGACTGCTGCTAAACTTATCCACCTTACCAATTGATCAGTCACTGCCGCTAGACTCATATACCTTACCGACCGATCAGCGACTGCTGCTAGACTCATACACCTTACCCACCGATCAGCGACTGCCGCTAGACTCATGCACCTTACCAACCGATCAGGGACTGCTGCTAGACTCATACACCTTACCAACCGATCAGGGACTGCTGCTAGACTCATACACCTTACCAACCGATCAGCGACTGCCGCTAGACTCATACACCTTACCAACCGATCAGCGACTGCTGCTAGACTCATACACCTTACCAACCGATCAGCGACTGCCGCTAGACTCATACACCTTACCAACCGATCAGCGACTGCTGCTAGACTCATACATCTTACCAACCGATCAGCAACTGCTGCTAGACTCATACACCTTACCAACCGATCAGAGACTGCCACTAGACTCATACACCTTACCGACCGATCAGAGACTGCCGCTAGACTCATACACCTTACCAACCGATCAGTGACTGTTGCTAGACTCATACACCTTACCAACCGATCAGCGACTGCCACTAGACTCATACGCCTTACCAACCGATCAGTGACTGCCGCTAGACTCATACACCTTACCAACCGATCAGCGACTGCTGCTAAACTTATCCACCTTACCAATTGATCAGCCACTGCCGCTAGACTCATACACCTTACCGACCGATCAGCGACTGCTGCTAGACTCATACACCTTATCAACCGATCAGCGACTGCCGCTAGACTCATACACCTTACCGACCGATCAGCGACTGCTGCTAGACTCATACACCTTACCAACCGATCGGCAACTGCTGCTAGACTCATACACCTTACCGACCGATCAGTGACTGCCGCTAGACTCATACACCTTACCAACCGATCAGTGACTGCTACTAGATTCATCCACCTTACCAACCAATCAGCGACTGCTACCAGACTCATACACCTTACCAACCGATCAGCGACTGCTGCCCCTCTCTGCCAATCCCTCCACTGGCTTTCACTAACCCAACATATAAAATTCAAAATACTAACCACAGCTTACAAAGCCATCCACAACACTGCCTCTAGCTACATCACCAACCTCATCCACAGATACTGCCCAAATCGCCCACTCTGCTCCTCCCATGATATCCTCCTCTTTAGCTCCCCCATCACCTCCTCCCATGCTCGCCTCCAGGACTTTTCCAGAGCCTCTCCCATCCTCTGGAACTCCCTACCACAGCATTTCTGGTCAGCCCCCACCCTGTCTGCCTTTAAGCGATCTTTGAAAACTCACTTCTTCAGGGAAGCCTACCCCACCCCCACCTAAGAACTGTACTTGAATCACCTCCACCAGATCATCCCCCGCAGCTATCACCTTTTGTATCCCCTCCCCCTTCCTTCAGATTGTAAGCTCCATGAGCCGGGCCCTCCTATTCCTTCTGTACTGAAATGTATTGTAATTGTACCGCCCCCCTCATATTGTAAAGTGCTGCGCAAACTGTTGGCGCCATAAATCCTGTATAATAATAATAATATTTTTGGATATACGAAATGCAGACGTTTTATCCATCAGGACATAATGTAGAATTTGCCTGAATAGTTTTATCAATAATTATTAATGTGGGTTTTATCTGTTTTTATCGGCCATATAATAATTATTTTAATATTTTTATTTTTCCTTTTTATTAATATGATTAGTGTTAAGTATGATTTATAATGAATTTTTACTTGGGTGATGTTATTCTTTTTGACCAGAAGATGGGGCTGTACAAAATCACAGGATTTTTTAAAACTTTTTTCCAATATTTCTAAAGTTTTCATATTAATAATATTGTTGAATAATAAATGTAGGTCGGATTATTGGTGTATCATGATAAAAAGGTTTTGTTCCATGTGAAATGTGACATCCAGCGATGTTGCAGGTTCTACAGAAGGGAGCAGGAACAGTAGTCATGGTTACCTAGATGGTTTCCCTGATGAAACCACGTGGTTGGTGGCGTAACGCGTGGTGACGTCATTGCGGGAGTTTTGAAATGCAAATTGCTATGTTACTGCTTCTATCGTGTGAGAAGAATTCCATTTTACCCTGTTATGGAAGGTGGTGCCTGTCATATGCTGACATCTAGAGCATCGGAATGACCAGGCTTGGTTGACCTGTATTCATTCATAGGTCCATGGTAGGAGGAGAGCGGCCATCCATACATTTTTGAGGTGGAGGAACATTGAGTTAAGGTGGAGCAAATAGACTTTATTTATTCGGAGCACATCGTAGTGATTCTTCACCATTCAAGCACCTTATTAGATGTTCACCATTCCAGCACTTTATATGTATATTTATATGTCATATTTTGATTGAACTATCACGTTTGAATTGTTTATGGACTATTGTATCTATATGAGTTAGCAAAACACTATTTATGTTTTAGGTCCCTCAAGAGTGCAGTCAGCCACTCCTCAGATCCACCCACTACCTCCAAGACCCTCTTCCTAAAGCCTTAGAGCAGGGGGAAATTCCGGAGGGGCTGGCTTGCAGAGTCTCTCAGCCCTGACCACATTTTGACCCCTCTGGCTATCACACCTCAGCTGCTAAGCAGCTTCTGACCAACCATTAGGGTGTAGATCCCCCTGGCTGAACTAGGAGGGCGCTACAATGTATAATCTTCTACCTCAAAAGTCCAATTTTACTAGACATACAAAAAGTATATCTGAGCTAGAAGGAATCACTCTCCTGTGGGAACACTTCAAACATTAGAGCTCCCCCTAGCTGCAGCCTGGTAATGACATTACTAGGAGGTCTGTTCATTTATCTGCTCCATACTTCCCGTCTTTATATAATTTAACATAACATAATACAATATAATAGAATATATTATATCTCCTGACATTTAGGGGTCTATTCATAAAAACATTTGTCTAGCAGTGCGCTCAGTGACAAAGCATGTACATTCCTTCTGTGTGAATGGGAAACCATTTAAAATGAATTTTGACTTAAAATGGAAAATGTTGCCTTTTGTTAGAATTTCTATGAGGAAGATCATATTTTCATCGTTTCCCCGGGTTGAACCATGGGAGTTATTATACCACATAATAGACAAGGGTCATTTTCAGATCTCAAGTCCCGCAAGGGACAAACTTCTCCCCAACTGAAGTATTTGTTCTGTGTATAGAGAAGGAATGGAAGCCGGGACCCCTCAGTGCAGGAACAAGGGGGGAGGTGATTACAAACACCAAATAATCCCGTGGTGGTCCCCACATCCCCTAGTCTAGCTGAGATGTCATTGTTCTGCCAACGAGAAGGATGAACAAGATGAAGAGACGCGGTATATGGAAGTATTCTCTACATTTCTGCAGACACAGCAGCCATTATTCCAAGCTGAGGGATTCTGGGAGAGCTCGGGAATAAACGTCACAATGGAAGAGTTTCTGTCCTCCAATGTAATGAGGACAAGAGAAGTCCCACATCATGGACTATACACTGTGTCACGGATAAAATGCACGCCCATGACGACTAGCTAACCAAGGCGTGGTCCGCCCATGACTTGGGGTAAAGAGGGAATGAGGGGGACTTTGAGCATATAAGACTGGTGAGGATACCTTTTCACTGCCTGCACTACCACTGGCCACCACTGGAGGGAGACTCCACTCCAGCTGGCTGACCACACACAGGCAGATATGAATCTTATATACAATCTGGTGCACACTAAGGATTGAGGAGCAGTCTAGCAATTAGCACATCCTTCTAGGATTCCTCCAGCTATCCTACAAGCTAGAACCCCGGTGTTAATCACTCTTCCACTGTCCACACATCAGACACACAACACACAGTAGCTTGGCACCACCCAACAGTTTGTCCACAGACTGGTCTACTGGGCCACCACACACACACAGATCTCCGTCTGGCAGATCTGCTATGTTACAATCTGCAGGCAATCTGCCAACACGCAGTACAATTGCATACAGATTGGCAATGAACTTAGACCGAGCACATAGACACTACAATACAACAATCTCTCTGGAGATATGAGCCCGAGCTTAGTACACAGAAGTCACTTATTCATTTTATGATTTAATATCCCAAAAGTGGGCAATGTATTAAATATGTACAAAGAAAAAAAAGTTGCAGAAAATACAAAAAGACACACAATTGGCTATTCACAGTAAAATAAAAGGGAATAAAAACAGAAATAAAACTTTTACCAAGATTTATCCTGAGACTGGAGCAAGTCAGAGAAAGTCCACGATTCACCAGTCACATGGAACCGGCTCCGTACAAATCACCCCGTCCATATCTCAGGGTACTCAATTTATTGAAATATGGATGTGGGCTGCACACTAGCCCTTGGCCAATCAACCCTGGGGGGTGTTCCTGTAGCAGCCCATTGGATGTTCTGGGTTCTGAAGTGCCCAGAGCTGAATGGGCCAGGAATGGTTTGGATCACTTGGTCAGGGATAGAATTTCCGACACCAGTGTGTTAGTCCGAACACAACAGAACCAATCGCTGTTCAGCTGTTGCAATCAGGCACCATATAACTGTTTCCTGTGTTTCTCTGGAATTCCACAGGGGCTACAAATAGTTTTACATGCAGATGTAGCCTACAGTGTGTCCAATCAGAAGGAAGTATTTTCATCTCTCTGCAACAAATATTTTAGCTTTTATGAGAGATGAAATACATTCCTTTGATTTGTGGATATAAATCAAAGCTGACAGACACTTCGGAGCCTTCCCAAGGTCTCCTGCTGACTCTTGTAGCTGAAATGACTAGGATTCTGCTTCTAGATTCAAGAAGGTGGCAAACTCTGGCTACATAGGTGACAACATTGTATTGGCATCCAGGTGACACCTCCAGCCTAGAAGCTGCTCTGTACTTTCAGATGCTAATTGGTGAACATATGTCTCTGACCGAATACTGAACACTTATCTGTAATAACATGGAATAAAACTAGATTCACAATTACATATTTCTACTGATCACCTCACATCTCAGCTACCCAACCCTTACATTTATGTTACGCACTGCTCCAAAAAATGAAAGGAACACTTTGAAAACCCATCAGATCTCAATGAGGAACAATCTCCTGCTGGATCTCTATACTGACATGGGCTGGGTAATGTGTTAAGAATGTAAGGATGCCCCATTGTTTGATGGAAATTAAAATGATCGACCTACAGAGAACTGAATTCAAAGGCACCTCAAAAATCAAGAAAAAATGATGCAGCAGGCGAGTCCATTTTACCGAAATTTAATTGCAGCAACTCAGAATGGTCCTCAGTAGTTTGTATGGCCCCACATGCTTGCATGCATGCCTGACAATGTTGGGGCATGCTCCTAATGAGACCACGGATGATGTCCTGGGGGATTTGATCCCAGATCTGGACCAGGGCATCACTGAGCTCCTGGACAGTCTAAAGTGCAACCGGGCAGCTTGGATGAATCTAAACATGAGATCCCAGAGGTGTTCTATTGGATTTAGGTCAGGTCAGCATGGGGGCCATTCAGTGGTATTAATGCCTTCATCCTTCAGAAACTGCCTGCACACTTTTGCCACATGAGGCCGGGTATTGTCATGTACCAGGAGGAACCAAGGACCCAATGCACCAGGAGGAACCAAGGACCCAATGCACCAGGAGGAACCCAGGACCCACTGCACCAGTGTAGGGTCTGAAAATGGGTCCAAAGATTTCATCCCAATACCTAATGGCAGTCAGGGTGCCATTGTCTAGCCTGTAGAGGTCTGTGCATCCCTCCATGAATATGCCTCCCCAGACCATCAGTGACCCACCACCAAAACAGTCATGCTGAATGATGTTAAAGGCAGCAGAATGTTCTCCATGGCTTCTCCAGACCCTTTCATGTCTGTCACATGTGCTCAGGGGGAACCTGCTCTCATCTGTGAAAAGCGCAGGGCACCAGTGTTGGACCTGCCAATTCTGGGGTCCAATGGCAAATGCCAATCCAGCTCTATGGTGCCAGGCAGTGAGCACAGGGCTCACTAGAGGATGTTGGCCCCTCAGGCCACCCTCATGAAGTTCCTCCTTGCACAAAGGGCAGATACTGTTCTGCTGGTGGGTTAAGGAACTTTTATGACCCTTTCCAGCTCTCCTAGAGTAACTGCCTGTCTCCTGGAATCTCCTCCATGCTCTTGTCTCCTGGAATCTCCTCCATGATCTTGAGACTGTGCTGGGAGACACAGCAAACCTTCTGACAATGGCAAGTATTGATGTGCCATCCTGGAGGAGTTGGACTACCTGTGCAACCTCTGTAGGGTCCAGGTATGACCTCATGCTACCAGTAGTGACACTGACCCTAGCAAAAAGAAAAACTAGTGAAGAACAGTCAGAAAAGATGAGTAGGGAAAAAAATGTCAGTGGCCTCGACCTGTAAATTTCTGTTTTGAGGGTTGTCTCATTGTTGCCCATCTAGAGCACCTGTTGATAATTTCATTAACACCAAAGCAGCTGAAACTGATTAACAGCCCCCTCTGCTACTTATCTGACCACATCAATATCTCAGGAGTCTCATTGACTTGATGATAGACTCTGATTAATAAGTCTTTCTTTCATTTTTTGAGCCGTGTATTATGAATGCTAACTCTACAAAGCTGCAGATTTGTGAGAGTTCTTTTCTGGATTCTTCTGTTTATAGATTACTGAGACCTTTACAGTAAGACAGATGTGCATTTCCTCATGTAATGTTCTATTTGTGTGTTTTGTTTTTTCTGTTGGTTGGACTGGATGGATTGGTGTCTTTTTTCCATCCAGATGAACTCTGTAACTATGTAACAAGGTGACTCCAGTAACACTGCTGAGACTCATTTCGTTTTGGTGAAAAGGTACAAAAAGAAACCTCCCTGTTTCCATATATTTCAGATTATACAAAAAGACGTGATGGGGATAAAATACCAGATTGTCTCATAAGAATGTAGGATGTATATTATAGTATGTTTGCTGATTTGTAATCCCATGATATATATTTAGTGTGTTGGAGTTTATCGGTATTGTTAGGAATATTGTATGCATGCTACCAAAGCCGTAATCAATCAGTAGATCAGAATACAAATTATTATTTTATTATCTCTCCTCTGTGTGTACAACTATTATTCTAATTGCTTTATGTAATCCAACCTCCTGATAGTTACAATTCTCCATTTAATCACTGTTACACCAAAACGTAATGATTGTAAGTGAGGAATAATATCTACTCTCCAAGGCATTCTATAGATTTCACAAGGAACAATTTGTTATAGTGAAATATTCATTTTTCCCGATCACAGATTAGTTACTTCTGTCCCCAAATAAACTCAGACCAGACAATTCTTATCCAAGGATGACACCCAGTGGCCATGGGAGGTAATGCTTGAGTAAACATGGGTTAGATAATCAGATTCCCCAATCACAGAGAAGGTTCCGCCTTCTGGGCCAGGTTTATTCAGATTTGATGAGTCTATTAGTCATAACTAGATAAAACCGGCAGGAACACTCACAGAGGGAGGACCATCTACACAGCCATCTGGAAGGTAGACATCCTCTCAGACTCAGATCATCTAAAGACACTCATCAACTGAAGAAGAGACACCATTTTGTAGAGGCTCAAATCCACCCATTGATTGGCAGCCATCTTTGAGTCTGATCATCAGTTCTCCAAAAAGATTACCTGATACTTGGAGGGTAATTATATATTTTCTGTTGATTTTGCTTGCTTAGACTAGTAAGTCCTTTGCCACATTCCTTTGTGTAACCTAATAACTCTCCCCATGATAACATCACTTCAAGTTAATTCATTTATAAAAAATGTTCCTGTTCTTAGGCCATAGTGGTGGACAATTCTGCATAGTTTATTCCTTCTGCAGGAGACAGATTATTGTCCGTTTTTATTGGTTATGATGTTTACAGGGAGAGTAATTATTGAATTTAATTCACTCTATTTTAGAATTTTTACAGAAACATCTTAGTGTCAGTGTAAATCACAATCTGACTATTGTTTATGATGTTTGTAGGTGACTTATGTAAATAAATATTGATTTTCATACTCTGCAGTCTATACCTACACAGATCTTGTTTGAGTTCTTAAAGAATTTTTCAGATTAAGTTATTTTTATAAATCATTTTTTGTATTGGAGACAGTGTGATTAAAACCAAAAATACCTAATCATACATTTTCAAACATTGAAGATATAAATTACATAAAACCACAGAATTAAACCAACCATTGATTTAAAACCAAAAATACCTAATTTGGCCTTTAGGTGACACTAAGTATCCTAGCAATTAGCACCATCCAGTGTCCAAAGTGTCAGGGAACACCTGAACAATTGATTTAGTCAGCTAAATCAATTGTTCAGGTGTTCCCTGATAATTTGGACACTAGATGGTGCTAATTGCTAGGATATTTAGCGTCATCTAAAGGCCAAATGAGGTATTTTTGGTTTTCAATCAATGGTTGGTTTAATTCTGTGGTTTTATGTAATTTATATCTTCAATGTTTGAAAATGTATGATGTCAGGTATTTGTACAAAATTACCCCTAACATAGTAACCTAAGGGGTCTATGCAAAATATATATTGGGGGAGTGTGACAAGCATGTGTCCAGCTGAGACAAATTCTGGCCATATTTTAATAAACTCAGTGACTTCCTATAATCATCAGCTCCCTCTAGTGGCCATAATGATGTATTACTTCCAAAATACCTCAATCAGGAAAAACAGTTTAATACCGCATTATGGCCACTAGATGGAGCCAATGATCATAGGAAATCCCTGTATGAAAAGATCCCAACATGTGACATGGCTGAATGAATGCTGGTCATATAATAGTTCATCTATTCTCTAAGTGGGGTGGTATCTATTGGGCCAATCCCTTTTACAAACCACACATAATATCACCCTTCAAAGTGAAAACAGAAACGATCTGCACAAAATCAAAGAGCAGAAATATTTTCCAGTGGATCCCCTCTACCCAGACCCCATATGTAGACATAGAACAAGAAGCTGTGTTCCCTCTCGTGCCGAACTCCTCCAACCACCCAAACCCACACAGAAGCAAAGGGAAATAATGAGAGGAAAGTTCCCCCCTAGTTTGGGGCGGAGTTCTCCTTCCCTCCTGTTGGGGGATGGGAGAAGGATGGACTGAAGACAGAGAGATGCTTCGGGGTCACCACTGTTCTGTAGAGCCTTGAAATGAAGGACATCAACTTCAGAAGTTCTCGTTGTCTGTGTAAAGTTCCCCGATAACGAGATCTGGGCTCTCCCGGCTTCTAGCTCTGTAACCCACTATATCATTATCAGGAAACGCAACTCCGACACCCAAGAAGGGCTGAAGTTGTGTCCTTCATTTCCAGGATCTACTGACCACTCTGCACCCCGACATTTACTGCACTTCATCCATGTCTTTGGGGACCTCTGATCTCCTTATGAACTGTTTCTTCCATGATGAAGATCAGCCATGGAGTATATCTGAGGTGTATATCAGGGTGTGCTTCTTCCCCACATGAGAGCTGGGATGTCCAGCAAAATTCATCTAGAAGACATTTCCCACATTCAAGGTGCTAATACACCTCCAGGGTTGTGTGGGATCCCTGATGTAAAGGAAGACAGGACTTCAGTGAGGAACATTTCCCTCACTGAGGATAGGAAAGTGGCTCCTGCCCCGTGTGAGATCTCTGATGTTTGGAAAGATTGAAGTTACTTGAAAAACATTTCCCACACTCAGGACAGGAATACGGCTTCTCCCCTGTGTGAGATCTCTGATGTTTGGGAAGATGGGACTTGTCTGAAAAACATTTCCCGCACTCAGGACAGGAATACGGCTTTTCCCCCGTGTGACATCTCTGATGTGTGAAAAGATGAGACTTCTGTGAAAAACATTTCCCACACTCAGAACAGGAATATGGCTTCTTCCCTGTGTGAGATCTCTGATGTTTGGAAAGATGGGACTTGTCTGAAAAACATTTCCCGCACTCAGGACAGGAATACGGCTTTTCCCCCGTGTGATATCTCTGATGTGTGTAAAGATGGGACTTCTGTGAAAAACATTTCCCACACTCAGGACAGGAATATGGCTTCTCCCCCGTATGAGATCTCTGATGTGTGTTAAGATGGAACTTCACTGAAAAACATTTCCCACACTCAGTACAGGAATATGGCTTCTCCCCCGTGTGAGATCTCTGATGTCTGTAAAGACTGGACGTCTCTGAAAAACATTTCCCGCACTCAGGACAGGAATACGGCTTCTCCCCTGTGTGAGATCTATGATGTTTGGAAAGATGGGACTTGTCTGAAAAACATTTCCCACACTCAGAACAGGAATATGGCTTCTTCCCCATGTGAGATCTCTGATGTCTGTAAAGACTGGACTTCTCTGAAAAACATTTCCCACACTCAGGACAGGAATACGGCTTCTCCCCCGTGTGAGATCTCTGATGTTTGGTAAGATGGGACTTCATTAAAAAACATTTCCCGCACTCACGACAGGAATATGGCTTCTCCCCTGTGTGAGATCTCTGATGAGTATAAAGATCGCACTTAAATGAAAAACATTTTCCACACTCAGGGCAGGAATACGGCTTCTCCTCTGTGTGAGATCTCTGATGTGTGTAAAGACTGGACTTCTCTGAAAAACATTTCCCACACTCAGGACAGGAATACGGCTTCTCCCCCGTGTGAGATCTCTGATGTTTGGTAAGATGGGACTTCATTAAAAAACATTTCCCGCACTCACGACAGGAATAGGGCTTCTCCCCTGTGTGAGATCTCTGATGAGTATAAAGATCGCACTTAAATGAAAAACATTTTCCACACTCAGGACAGGAATACGGCTTCTCCCCCGTGTGAGATTGTTTATGCACATTAAGTTTAGAATTATAGCGGAACCCCTTCCCACACTCAGGACAGAAGAAGCTCTTCCCTGTTGGAAGGCCGGCCGGGTCCCGCACAGTCTGAGGTTCCTCAGGATACAAGGAATCCGATGGTCCATCTACACTGGGTGGTGCCGGATGGACATTGGAGGGAGCCGGGTTTTCTCCTGGACTATACTGTGTGATGTCCTCATCTTCTACTTTCCAGTCTGGAGACAAAGTGAGACAATCCTCGGAGGTTTTCCTCATCTCCCGGCCATGGACTAAAATACAAAGACAAAGAGGATTACTAGACAGGAGCTGATTGGTTCCCCCAAACCAGGACTCCGCCCACATCAGGCAGCTTGGTGTCTGAGGAGCTTACAACTCCAACCTCAAGGGAACTAGGAAATGGCTCCTCTGATCTCCTACCAGGTCATTTCTTTATTCATGGACCTTAGTCAGAGAGTGAGGAAACAACCAGAACTGTCTTTTATAGGAGGGACAGTGATGAGGGGATTATAGGACGAGGGTCCCCACCCCTTCTATCACTCATCACCATCTTCCCAACACAAGAAGTACTGCACTTCCTGATTTAGTCCATGATTTAGTCATGAAGAACAGCGGGGCTGAGCCCCACCAGAGGTCAGAGAGTGAGGATGGGAGGAGAACAACCAAGATGAAGACTGGACTGATCCTGAAGACCACCATCATTGGGGTATTGACTCCTCCCTCATTATCACTTTCTGTTTAAGGGTCCAAAGTTGGAGGATGTTATCACATTATTATCACCATGTAAAAGTCTGTGCTCCAATCACATCATCCGATATAAAATGTCCAGCTGGGAGGAAATGGGTGTAACAAAAGAGAATCCATATTATGTGTATATATAGCAGTGGGGGGAGGGGGGAGAGCAGAAGTCAGGAGTATGTAATGTACAACATGGAGTATATAGTGCAGGGGTCAGGAGTATGTAATGTACAACATAAAGTATATAGTGCAGGGGTCAGGAGTATATAATGTACAACAGAGTGTATAGTGCAGGGGTCAGGAGTATGTAATGTACAACATAGACTATATAGTGTAGGGGTCAGGAGTATGTAATGTACAACATAGAGTATATAGTGCAGGGGTCAGGAGTATGTAATGTACAACATGGAGTATATAGTGCAGGGGTCAGGAGTATGTAATGTACAACATAGAGTATATAGTGCAGGGGTCAGGAGTATGTAATGTACAACATAGAGTATATAGTGCAGGAGTCAGGAGTATGTAATGTACAACAGAATATATAGTGCAGGGGTCAGGAGTATGTAATGTACAACATAAAGTATATAGTGTAGGGGTCAGGAGTATGTAATGTAAAACATAGAGTATATAGTGCAGGGGTCAGGGGTATGTAATGTACAACATAGAGTATATAGTGCAGGGGTCAGGAGTATGTAATGTACAACATAGAGTATATAGTGCAGGAGTCAGGAGTATGTAATGTACAACAGAATATATAGTGCAGGGGTCAGGAGTATGTAATGTACAAACTAAAGTATATAGTGCAGGGGCCAGGATGTAATGTACAACATAGAGTATATAGTGCAGGGGTCAGGAGTATGTAATGTACAACATAGAGTATATAGTGCAGGGGTCAGGAGTATGGAATGTACAACATAGAGTATGTAGTGCGGGGGTCAGGAGTATGTAATGTACAACATAGAGTATAGAGTGCAGGGGTCAGGAGTATGTAATGTACAACATAGAGTATATAGTGCAGGGGTCAGGAGTATGTAATGTACAACATAGAGTATATAGTGCAGGGGTCAGGAGTATGTAATGTACAACATAGAGTATATAGTGCAGGGGTCAGGAGTATGTAATGTACAACATGGAGTATATAGTGCAGGGGTCAGGAGTATGTAATGTACAACATAGAGTATATAGTGCAGGGGTCAGGAGTATGTAATGTACAACATGGAGTATATAGTGCAGGGGTCAGGAGTATGTAATGTACAAGTTATATAGTATAAGGGTCAGGACTCACAGTATTAGTATTCTGTATTCAGTGGAAGCTTAAATGTTTACTATGGACAACATGTAGCGGTGAGCTGGGATTAAACCCATCATGAAACAGGTTAGATTGGAGGTGAGCAAATCCTTGGACAGAGGGGTGGAGGTGGATGTTGTGTACTGGGACAGAGGGGTGGCTGTGGATGTGGTATACTTGGACAGAGGGGTGGCTGTGGATGTGGTATACTTGGACAGAGGGTTGGCGGTGGACGTGGTATACTTGGACAGAGGGGTGGCTGTGGACGTGGTATACTGGGACAGAGGGGTGGCTGTGGACGTGGTATACTGGGACAGAGGGGTGGCTGTGGACGTGGTATACTGGGACAGAGGGGTGGCTGTGGACGTGGTATACTGGGACAGAGGGGTGGCTGTGGACGTGGTATACTTGGACAGAGGGGTGGCAGTGGACGTGGTATACTTGGACAGAGGGGTGGCAGTGGACGTGGTATACTTGGACAGAGGGGTGGCGGTGGACGTGGTATACTTGCACAGAGGGGTGGCGGTGGACGTGGTATACTTGGACAGAGGGGTGGCAGTGGACGTGGTATACTTGGACAGAGGGGTGGCGGTGGACGTGGTATACTTGCACAGAGGGGTGGCGGTGGACGTGGTATACTTGCACAGAGGGGTGGCGGTGGACGTGGTATACTGGGACAGAGGGGTGGCTGTGGACGTGGTATACTTGGAAAGAGGGGTGGCGGTGGACGTGGTATACTTGGACAGAGGGGTGGCAGTGGACGTGGTATACTTGGACAGAGGGGTGGTGGTGGACGTGGTATACTTGCACAGAGAGGGGGGCGGTGGACGTGGTATACTTGGACAGAGGGGTGGCGGTGGACGTGGTATACTTGGACAGAGGGGTGGCGGTGGACGTGGTATACTTGGACAGAGGGGTGGCGGTGGACGTGGTATACTTGGACACAGTTCCCCACACACGGCTAATGTGTAAGGTAAAGTCTACGGGCTGGAAAATCTGAATGTAAATGGATAGAAAACTGGCTAAAAGATCGTATTCAGAGAGTAGTGGTTAATGATTCATACTCTGAATGGTCTAGGGGTGTCAGTGGGGGACCCCAAGGTTCAGTGTTATTAGTGGGGTACCCCACCTTTCAGTGTTATCAGTGGGGTACCCCAAGGTTCAGTCTTATTAGCTGGTTCCCGCCCAGCCTATGGCCAGATGGTGGCCGGGCGAGCACCTCATTCCTCTGGGTAGAAGCCATATGGCATACTTCCAGGTATGCGCAGTTTGCATGCCTGCAGAGCCGTGCAGCAGCGTGATCTGTCACTGGCCATGTACCTCGGACACGGCCAATGACAGATCTGTGTACCGGCCCCATTGTCAGTACCAAGTGACCTGCTGTGACCAATCACTGTAGGCCAGATATCCCCCAAATTTTAGTTTGGGTACAGTGTTGTATGATCGCGCAATTGTCATTCAAAGTGTGAGAGCGCTGAAACCTGAAAATTGGCCTAGGCAGGAAGGAGGTAAAAGTGCCCGATATGGAAGGGGTTAGTGGGGGACCCCAAGGTTCAGTGTTATTAGTGGGGTACCCCAAGGTTCAGTGTTATTAGTGGGGTACCCCAAGGTTCAGTGTTATTAGTGGGGTACCCCAGGGTTCAGTGTTATTAGTGGGGGACCCCAAGGTTCAGTGTTGGAGAAGGATCTGGGGGGGGTCAATGTTGGGGGTTCTGGTAGATTACCATCTTAATAGCATGCAATGCAAGCTGCAGGTTCTAAAGTGAGCAAAATCCTCTCTTGTATTAGGAGAGGTATAGACTCCAGAGAGAGATATCACCCCCCCCCCCCGGTACATATCATTAGTAAGACCTCATCTGGAATATATAGTTCAGTTTTGGGCATCAATTTGCAAAAAGAACATTGGGGAACTGGAGAAAGTACAGAGAAGGGAAACCAAACGGATACGAGGCATGGAGGAGATCAGCTATGAGGAGAGATTAGAGGAACTGAATGTATTCTCTACTGAGAAGAGGAGATTAAGGGGGATATGATCTCCATGTATAATACATAAGGGGGGATATGATCTCCATGTATAATACATAAGGGGGGATATGATCTCCATGTATAATACATAAGGGGGATATGATCTCCATGAATAATACATAAGGGGGGGGATATGATCTCCATGTATAATACATAAGGGGGGATATGATCTCCATGTATAATACATAAGGGGGGGATATGATCTCCATGTATAATACATAAGGGGGATATGATCTCCATGTATAATACATACTGGGGGGGATATGATCTCCATGTATAATACATAAGGGGGATATGATCTCCATGTATAATACATAAGGGGGATATGATCTCCATGTATAATACATAAGGGGGGGATATGATCTCCATGTATAATACATAAGGGGGATATGATCTCCATGTATAATACATAAGGGGGATATGATCTCCATGTATAATACATACTGGGGGGGATATGACCTCCATGTATAATACATAAGGGGGATATGATCTCCATGTATAATACATAAGGGGGGATATGATCTCCATGTATAATACATAAGGGGGATATGATCTCCATGTATAATACATAAGGGGGATATGATCTCCATGTATAATACATAAGGGGGGATATGATCTCCATGTATAATACATAAGGGGGGATATGATCTCCATGTATAATACATAAGGGGGGATATGATCTCCATGTATAATACATAAGGGGGGATATGATCTCCATGTATAATACATAAGGGGGATATGATCTCCATGTATAATACATAAGGGGGGATATGATCTCCATGTATAATACATAAGGGGGGATATGATCTCCATGTATAATACATAAGGGGGGGATATGATCTCCATGTATAGTACATAAGGGGGGGATATGATCTCCATGTATAATACATAAGGGGGGATATGATCTCTATGTATAATACATAAGGGGGATATGATCTCCATGTATATTACATAAGGGGGGATATGATCTCCATGTATAATACATAAGGGGGGGATATGATCTCCATGTATAATACATAAGGGGGATATGATCTCCATGTATAATACATAAGGGGGGATATGATCTCCATGTATAATACATAAGGGGGGATATGATCTCCATGTATAATACATAAGGGGGGATATGATCTCCATGTATAATACATAAGGGGGGATATGATCTCCATGTATAATACATAAGGGGGGATATGATCTCCATGTATAATACATAAGGGGGGATATGATCTCCATGTATAATACATAAGGGGGGATATGATCTCCATGTATAATACATAAGGGGGGATATGATCTCCATGTATAATACATAAGGGGGATATGATCTCCATGTATAATACATAAGGGGGGATATGATCTCCATGTATAATACATAAGGGGGGATATGATCTCCATGTATAATACATAAGGGGGGATATGATCTCCATGTATAATACATAAGGGGGGATATGATCTCCATGTATAATACATAAGGGGGGATATGATCTCCATGTATAATACATAAGGGGGATATGATCTCCATGTATAATACATAAGGGGGATATGATCTCCATGTATAATACATAAGGGGGGGATATGATCTCCATGTATAATACATAAGGGGGGATATGATCTCCATGTATAATACATAAGGGGGGATATGATCTCCATGTATAATACATAAGGGGGGATATGATCACCATGTATAATACATAAGGGGGGATATGATCACCATGTATAATACATAAGGGGGGATATGATCTCCATGTATAATACATAAGGGGGATATGATCTCCATGTATAATACATAAGGGGGGATATGATCTCCATGTATAATACATAAGGGGGGGATATGATCACCATGTATAATACATAAGGGGGGGATATGATCTCCATGTATAATACATAAGGGGGGATATGATCTCCATGTATAATACATAAGGGGGGGTTGCTGTAGGAAAGTCCTGGATTCTTTCTTGGATACACAGAATATAACTGGATATAACATTTATAGGTAACGTTGATCCAGGGAATATCCGATTGCATCTCAGGGGGATCAGGAAGGAATTTTTTCCCCTGCAGGAGGAGATTGGATCGTGCTTTGCTGGGTTTTTGCCTTCTGGTAGATCAACTGTGGGTGTCGGATTATAACTTTTATTTTTAATGGTTCAACTAGATGGAAGGTCTTTTTTCAGCCAGACTAACTATGTAACTATGTAGATCCCACACCGCTGCCAATCAACATTTTGCTGCCAGCTGAACCCCAGAACCTCCATAAATCCAGTCTAGATACATAAATTGTGTCTGCAGCACAGAGAAGGAAGATTATCCGAGAGAAATCCAGGAATACAGGACAGGGAACACAGCTCAGGAAAGTGACCAGGGGATTACAGGCTGATATCACCCAGTCCCCGCCCTACTCTGGACCAATCAGTGAGCAGTATGGGTGGAGGAATGGATTTAGTGTTCATGACCCACCTGTGCTGATCTCTGTAGGAGTGTCCTCCTCTATAAATGTCCCCGTTATTCCATCCTCCTCCATAGACTGCTGATCATCCCTCACATACGCCTCTTCTTCTTCTGCTTTCACCTCAAATTCTATATCGATTGGATCTCCACTCTAAATCAAGGAAATGAGAGAAAATATCATCTGTAAAATATAAGGTCACATAAAATATCCATATATTGTCTGTATGAGTCCATGTTCTAGATTCTCCATCCCACCAACCTTGCAATAGTGAGGGATGGTGTGACCTTCCTGTGTGGAATCCCGGGAATACAGAGGACGGGGACATCTCTCTGGTGGGTTCCTGGTATTAGGTGGCTCCATCATATCCTTGTGTCCTTCTGAAAACTCCTCCATCACTCCATACTCCTCATCCTCCTCTTTATACTCTTCTTTAACATCAATATTATCATCCCCGAGGATTCCACTCTGAAAGATATAATAAAACATTCATTGTAACAAACATGCTGTGTATAAATCACAACTACCAATAATTGTCATCATCTACCTGATGATGGTGAGGGATGGTGTGACCTTCCTGTGTGGAATCCCGGGAATACAGAGGACGGGGACATCTCTCTGGTGGGTTCCTGTAGCTGGATGACTCCACCATGGTGTCCTGGTACAGATCTTTGTGTTCTTTTAGAAGCTGTGACTCCTCCATCCCCCCATCCTCATCCTCCTCCTCTTTTATCTCTTCTTTATCCTCAACTTTAGGATCTCTCAGGTTTCCACTCTGAATATATAATAAAAATGCCATCAATGGTAACAATGCAGATAATGTACAGATCCTAATGATACTATCAGTGATTGTTCCTCATCTACCTGATGATGGTGAGGGATGGTGTGACCTTCCTGTGTGGAATCCCGGGAATACAGAGGACGGGGACATCTCTCTGGTGGGTTCCCATGACTGGATCCATCTGTAGGAAACACACACACTGACTGAATCCATTGTTTCTATGTGTTTATCAGATGATGGGGGATCTAGGTGGATCCTCCGTACTGCTCTCTCCTTTACAATAAAGTCTCCTCTTACCCGGTGATGTGAGGGGCGGCTGATTGTCCATCATGACGTCCTTGTAGAGAACCTTGTGTCCTTCTAAATAGTGATGTGTATCCTCTGCTGGAGATAAAAGATGTCACAGTGACTATGGAGGAAGAGGACAGACATGACAATGGAGGAAGAGGACAGACATGACTATGGAGGGAGAGGACGGACAGGACTATAGAGGAAGAGGACGGACATGACGGGGGGTTACTGGGTGTAAATAGAACATAACATCTTATTACTGGTTTATGACTATGGCCTGTGTCTGGTCTCTTTGAGAATCATCCATTCATGTGATCCTTATCAGTTCCTAATTGGGGCGGAGATGAGTGCTCATTTGGCCATCTCCCTATAAATTTAGAACAGCTGATGGGGGAGATCATTGATGGGAGGGCACAGTCACTGAGGGGGGGCTGCTTTTGAGTGAGTGCTGCGTTGATGAAGTGCTAAGAAGCAGTTGAACTAAAGCAGCAGGAAGATAAAACAACAAGAAACTCTCCTGCACGCTGGACAGACTACAAGCAAACACCCCGGGAAACATCTCTTACAAGTCTGAGTGCCACTCCGTGTACCTTTCATATGTCCCCTCTACTCCTCCTTTTCATATTACTTTCCTGCGTTCCCAAAATCTCACTTCTTTACCCCTCTACTCCACCCCAAAACTTGTACATCTCCCCCTCACTGCTACCATCTCCCTACTACTGCTCTCATCACCTCCTGCTGATACTTCACTCTCCTGCTGACCCAAACACCAGGACTGGAAGGCATGTGCGCTCGTGTACATCCCGCTCCCATCTTACTTTTTGCACCCTCCTTCTCCTAACCTCTGGGGATATCTCCCCAAACCCTGGACCTCCACTGTCTCACCCCCACACCAGGCACCCTCCTTCTCCTAACCTCTGGGGATATCTCCCCAAACCCTGGACCTCCACTATCTCACCCCCACACCAGGCATCCTCTTTCTTCCATGGAATAGCCACAATCCCCTCAATTTAATATCAGCCCCTGTGCTCCCAAAAACCAGGCTCCCTTTTTCATAAGCGCTCTGGAATGCCCACTCTGTAATAATCTCACCTCTGTCCATGACCTTTTTGACTCTCCCTTAACCTACTAGCAATTACAGAAACCTGGCTCCAAGCAGCAGATCCTACTTCCCCCGCAGCACTTTCCTATGGAGGCCTCCTCTGGACCCACTCACCCAGACCCAGTGGTCAGAAAGGTGGTGGGGTTGGTTTGCTTCTATCCCCACTGAGCACCTTTCAAGTCCTCCCTAACCCTCCCTCTCTATCCTTCCCTTCTTTCCAGACTCACTGCATCCGGCTGTTTTCTCCCATTTCTCTGAGGATTGCAGTGATCTATCGGCCTCCTGGACCCGTGTCCCACTTTCTTGATGATTTCTCCACCTGGCTACCCTACTTTCTCTCCTCTGAACTACCCGCTATCATTCTCAGAGATTTTACCATTCCCATTAATGTCAACAACCCGGCTACATCCCAACTCTTCAACATAACCTCATCTTTTGCATTAGCACAATGTATACCGTCCTCCACTCACTCTGATGGGAATACATTAGACCTTGTTTTCTCCCATCTTTGCACTCCCTACAACCTCACAAACACCCCCTTTCCTCTCTCTGATCACAATCTCATCACCTTCACAGTCTCCTCATCTTCAAACACCTATCCCTCCAAGCAGCAAACAATTACCCGCAGAAACCTTCACAACTTGAACCCGGCTCCTTTCCACTCTGCAACTGACCAACTCTATGACAGAATCTCTCCCCTGTCCTGCCCTGACCTTACCACTGCTGTCTACAACAGTTCACTATCATCCACACTGGACTCACTTGCTCCTCTAACAACACGAAGCATCAGGCCCCGACCGTTACAACCGTGTCAGACTGAAGACACCAGAAATCTTAAGTGACATAGTCGTGCGCTGGAGCGATTGTGGCGTAAAACCAAATCTCAGCAAGCATTCACCCGATATAAATCTGCTTTCTTCACATACAATTCCTCCCTCCATGCTGCCAAACAAGACGACTTTGTCACTCTCTTCAATACCTGCTCATTCAGTCCTCGTTTTCTCTTCTCTACTTTTAACTCTCTACTTTCTCCACCTCCACCCAGTACCTCACTCACTGCTCATGAGATTGCAAATCATTTAAAAAACAAGATTGATGCAATTCGTAGGGACATCACCACTGCACAGACATCCATCCCACTTAGCATACCTTATACTAAACCTCCCTCAACACTTTCCTCTTCTGACCTCGCTACTACTGAAGAGGTCACTAAGGTTTTCTCAGAAGCCCGTCTCACCACCTGCCCCCTGGATCCTGTCCCCTCACAACTACTACGGTCACCCTCTTATTCCATCCTATGATCCCTCACTCACATCTTCAATCTTTCCCTCTCTACTGGTGCCTTCCCCTCCCCTCTAAAGCATGTGCATATAACTCCCATACTTAACAAGCCCTCCCTGGACCCCATCAACCTGAACAACTTAAGACCCATCTCCCTGCTGCCATTTACCTCTAAACGCTTAGAACGCTTAGTCTACAATCGCCTGAGCTCCCACCTCACTGACAACAACCTTCTCGACCCTTTACAGTCTGGCTTTCACTCACTACACGCCACTGACACCGCCCTACTAAACCTCACTAATGATCTACTAACTGCTAAGACCAATGGCCACTACTCCATACTCATCCCAACCAATGGCCACTACTTCATACTCATCCCAACCAATGGCCACTACTCCATACTAATCCCAACCGATGGCCACTACTCCATACTAATCCCAATCGATGGCCACTACTCCATACTAATCCCAACCGATGGCCACTACTCCATACTAATCCAAACCGATGGCCACTAATCCGTACTCATCCCAACCGATGGCCACTACTCTGTACTCATCCCAACTGATGGCCACTACTCCATACTCATCCCAACCGATGGCCACTACTCCGTACTCATCCAAACCAATGGCCACTACTCCGTACTCATCCCAACTGATGGCCACTACTCCGTACTCATCCCAATCGATGGCCACTACTCCGTTCTCAGCCCAACCGACGGCCACTACTCCGTACTCAGCCCAACCGACGGCCACTACTCCTTACTCATCCCAACCGACGGCCACTACTCCGTACTCATCCCAACCGACGGCCACTACTCCGTACTCATCCCAACCGACGGCCACTACTCCGTACTCATCCCAACCGACGGCCACTACTCCGTACTCATCCCAACCGACGGCCACTACTCCGTACTCATCCCAACCGACGGCCACTACTCCGTACTCATCCCAACCGACGGCCACTACTCCGTACTCATCCCAACCGATGGTCACTACTCCCTACTCATCCCAACCAACGGCCACTACTCCGTACTCATCCTAACCAATGGCCACTACTCCGTACCCATCTCAATCAATGGCCACTACTCCGTACCTATCCCAACCAATGGCCACTACTCCATACTCATCCCAGCCACTGGCCACTACTCCCTACTCCTTCCAACCAATGGCCACTACTCCATACTCTTACTACTTGACCTCTCTGAAGCTTTTGATACTGTTGACAATCCTCTCCTCCTCAAAAAACTCCACTCTCTGAGTCTCAGAGACTCTGCTCTCTCCTGGTTCTCCTCCTACCTATCACAGCGCTCCTTAAGCGTTACCTATAATGCTGCTTCCTCCTCTTCACTCCCTCTTTCTATAGGGGTGCCTCAAGGATCTGTCCTTGGACCCCTTCTCTTCTCCATCTACACCTCCTCCATTGGTCACTTGATAAACTCCCATGGCTTAAAAGTACCATCTCTATGATAATGATACACAAATCTATCTTTCTACTCCTCACCTCACCCCTTCAGTCACCTCCTCACCTCACCCCTTCATTACTAACCTACTAAGCGACATATCGGCATGGATGTCACTCCACTTCCTCTAACTCAATCTTTTCAAAACTGAGCTCTTAGTATTCCCTCCAGCCCGTG
Source organism: Staurois parvus (assembly GCF_062004578.1). Taxonomy (NCBI): domain Eukaryota; kingdom Metazoa; phylum Chordata; class Amphibia; order Anura; family Ranidae; genus Staurois; species Staurois parvus. The sequence continues at coordinate 2,291,601 of NW_028318516.1, forward strand.
CCCCCTCCCCTGACTTCTCCATCAAGATCAATAACACAATCATCAGTCCCACCCCTCATGCCAGGGTACTAGGTGTAATCCTAGACTCCCATCTGTCCTTTCAGTCCCAAATCCAATCACTGTCCAAATCTTGCAGACTTTACCTCCGCAACATCTCCAAGATATGCCCGTTCCTAACCTCGGAAACCACTAAGCAACTTATTCACTCCCTTGTTATATCTCGCCTTGACTATTGTAACTCCCTCCTCATTGGCCGACCTCATCGCAGGCTATCCCCTCTTCAGTCTATCATGAATGCTGCTGCCAGACTCATCCACCTTACTATCCATTCTGTATCTGCCACCCCTCTATGCCAATCCCTCCACTGGCCTCCACTCAGTGTGCTCCACCCCTCTCTGCCAATCCATCCACTGACCTCCACTCAGTGTCCTCCACCCCTCTCTGCCAATCCCTCCACTGGCCTCCATTCATTGTCCTCCACCCCTCTCTGTCAATCCCTCCACTGGCCTCCTTTCAGTATCCACCACCCCCCTCTGTAAATCCCTCCACTGGCTTCCCGTTGCCCAATGGATATAATTCAAAACATTAACAATAACATATAAAGCCATTTATAACTGCCCAAAAATACATCACCAATCTTGTCTCCAAATATCACCCAAACCGTCCTCTCCGCTCCTCGCAAGACCTCCTACTCTCTAGCTCCCTTGTCTCCTCCTCCCATGCTCATCTCCAGGACTTCTCCAGAGATTCCCCCATCCTCTGGAACTCTCTACCACAATTTATCAGACTATCGCCTACTCTGCTCACTTTTAGGCGATCTCTGATAACCTCTTTCTTCAGGGAAGCCTCTCCTGCCTTCAGCTAATACTGGAATCTTCTACTCTTCCTACCAGTCCATCCCCCACAGTTACTACCTCTTGTACCACTAGCCCCTCCCTTTTAGATTGTAAACTCCCAGGATCAGGCCCTCCTATCCCTCTTGTATTGAACTGTATTGTTGCTGTATTGTCTACCATTATATTGTAAAGTGCTGAGAAAACTTTTGGCGCCATAAATCCTGTATAATAATTACCTCCTCTACAGGTCCACAAACCTCTCCGATCTCCTTCAGACCACATAGAACTTTGTGTCTTTATTCAAGATCACTTCCTGTCTGTACCTGACATCACTTCCTGTCTGTATTCCATAGAGGAGTCCTGTCTGGGTAGTAGAAATGAGATCACCATCTTGTGGAATTCAGAGGAACTGCAGCCACGAGAAATGTCCCCTGATAACCATTCCTGCATTGTATTACCTTACAAGGATATCAGTAAAGTGACAAAATACCTAAAAAAAAGTAAGAAACAATAAACCTAACTCTTATGCAACCAACTGTTTAAAAAAGTTACTTAATTACAGATAGAAAAGTCTTAAAGATACAGAACACAAGATAAAAACAAAGGTATACATAATAAAACAGAAACCTCCAAAATCAGACAGACACACTACCCAGAATGTCCCGTCCTTCATATCAGAGAAAGAGACAGACTACCCAGAATGTCCCGTCCTTCATATCAGAGACTGAGACAGACTACCCAGAATGTCCCGTCCTTCATATCAGAGAGAGAGACAGACTACCCAGAATGTCCCGTCCTTCCTATCAGAGAGAGAAAGACTACCCAGAATGTCCCGTCCTTCATATCAGAGAGAGAGACAGACTACCCAGAATGTCTCGTCCTTCCTATCAGAGAGAGACAGACTACCCAGAATGTCCCATCCTTCCTTTCAGAGAGAGAGCCAGACTACCCAGAATGTTCCGTCCTTCATATCAGAGAGAGAGACAGACTACCCAGAATGTTCCGTCCTTCATATCAGAGAGAGAGACAGACTACGCAGAATGTCCCATCTTTCATATCAGAGAGAGAGACAGATGACCCAGAATGTCCCGTCCGTCATATACGAGAGAGACAGACTACCCAGAATGTCCCGTCCTTCTTATCAGAGACCGAGACAGACTACCCAGAATGTCCCGTCCTTCCTATCAGAGAGAGAGACAGACTAACCAGAATGTCCCGTCCTTCCTATCAGAGAGAGAGACAGACTACCCAGAATGTCAAGTCCTTCCTATCAGAGAGAGACAGACTACCCAGAATATCCCATCCTTCAAATCAGAGAGAGACAGACTACCCAGAATGTCCCATCCTTCCTATCAGAGAGAGACAGACTACCCAGAATGTCCTGTCCTTCATATCATAGACACAGACTACCCAGAATGTTCCGTCCTTCATATCAGAGAAAGAGACAGACTACCCAGAATGTCCCATCCTTCATATCAGAAAGAGACAGACTACCCAGAATGTCCCATCTTTCATATCAGAGAGAGAGACAGATGACCCAGAATATCCCGTCCTTCATATCAGAGAGAGAGAGCGACAGACTACCCAGAATCTCCCATCCTTCCTATGAGAGAAAGAAAGACTACCCAGAATGTCCCGTCCTTCATATCAGAGAGAGAGACAGACGGCCCAGAATGTCCCGTCCTTCATATCAGAGAGAGAGAGACAGACTACCCAGAATGTTCCGTCCTTCATATCAGAGAGAGAGACAGACTACGCAGAATGTCCCATCTTTCATATCAGAGAGAGAGACAGATGACCCAGAATGTCCCGTCCGTCATATACGAGAGAGACAGACTACCCAGAATGTCCCGTCCTTCTTATCAGAGACCGAGACAGACTACCCAGAATATCCCGTCCTTCATATTAGAGAGAAAGCGCGACAGACTAACCAGAATGTCCCGTCCTTTCTATTAGAGAGAAGGAGACAGACTACCCAGAATCTCCCATCCTTCATATCAGAGAGAGTGACAGACTATCCAGAATGTCCCATCCTTCATATCAGAGAGTGAAAGACTACCCAGAATGTCCCATCCTTCATATCAGAGAGTGACAGACTACCCAGAATGTCCCGTCCTTCATATCAGAGAGAGACAGACTACGCAGAATGTCCCATCCTTCATATCAGAGAGAGACAGACTACCCAGAATGTCCCGTCCTTCATATCAGAGAGAGAGCGCGACAGACTAACCAGAATGTCCCGTCCTTTCTATTAGAGAGAAGGAGACAGACTACCCAGAATCTCCCATCCTTCCTATAACAGAAAGAAAGACTACCCAGAATGTCCCGTCCTTCATATCAGAGAGAGTGACAGACTACCCAGAATGTCCCATCCTTCATATCAGAGAGTGACAGACTACCCAGAATGTCCCGTCCTTCATATCAAAGAGAGACAGACTACCCAGAATGTCCTGTCCTTCATATGGGAGACAGACTACCCAGAATGTCCCGTCCTTCAAATCAGAGAGAGACAGAGTAACCAGAATGTCCCGTCCTTCATATCAGAGAGAGACTACCCAAAATGTCTCATCCTTCATATCAGAGACTGAGACAGACTACCCTGAATATCCCGTCCTTCCTATCAGAGAGAGTCAGACTCCCCAGAATGTCCCGTCCTTCCTATCAGAGAGAGACAGACTACCCAGAATGTCCCGTCCTTCATATCAAAGAGAGTCAGACTCCCCAGAATGTCCCGTCATTTATATCAGAGAGAGAAAGACTACCCAGAATGTCCCATCCTTGATATCAGAGAGAGACAGACTACCCAGAATGTCCAATCCTCCATATCAGAGACCGAGACAGACTACCTAGAATATCGAATCCTCCATATCAGAGAGAGACAAACTACCCAGAATGTCTCATCCTTCCTATCAGAGAGAGAGACAGACTACCCAGAATGTCTTGTCCTTCATATCAGAGACAGACTACCCAGAATGTCCTGTCCTTCATATCAGAGACAGACTACCCAGAATGTCCCGTCCTTCAAAATAAGAGAGAGACAGACTACCCAGAATGTCCCGTCCTTCATATCAGAGACCGAGACAGACTACCCAGAATATCCCGTCCTTCATATTAGAGAGAGAGCGCGACAGACTACCCAGAATGTCCCGTCCTTTCTATCAGAGAGAGGGAGACAGACTACCCAGAATCTCCCATCCTTCCTATAAGAGAAAGAAAGACTACCCAGAATGTCCCATCCTTCATATCAGAGAGCGAGACAGACTACCTAGAATGTCCCATCCTTCATATCAGAGAGTGACAGACTACCCAGAATGCCCCGTCCTTCATATCAGAGAGTGACAGACTACACAGAATGTCCCGTCCTTCATATCAAAGAGAGACAGACTACCCAGAATGTCCTTCCCTTCATATCAAAGAGATACAGACTACCCAGAATGTCCCGTCCTTCATTTGAGAGAGAGACGGACTACCCAGAATGTTCCGTCCTTCCTATAAGAGAGAGAGAGAGACAAACTACCCAGAATGTCCCATCCTTCAAATCAGAGAGAGACAGACCAACCAGAATGTCCCATCCTCCATATCAGAGACCGAGACAGACTACCTAGAATATCCAATCCTCCATATCAGAGAGAGACAGACTACCCAGAATGTCTCATCCTTCCTATCAGAGAGAGAGACAGACTACCCAGAATGTCTCATCCTTCATATCAGAGACAGACTACCCAGAATGTCCTGTCCATCATATCGGCGACAAACTACCCAGTATTTCCCGTCCTTCAAATCAGAGAGAGACAGAGTAACCAGAATGTCCCGTCCTTCATATCAGAGAGACAGACTACCCTGAATGTCCCATCCTTCTTATCAGAGAGAGACAGACTCCCCAGAATGTCCCGTCCTTCCTATCAGAGAGAGACAGACTCCTCAGAATGTTATGTCTTTCATATCAGAGAGAGACAGACTCACCAGAATGTCCCGTTCTTCATATCAGAGAGAGACAGACTCACCAGAATGTCCCGTTCTTCATATCAGAGAGAGTCAGACTCCCCAGAATGTCCCGTCCTTCATATCAGAGAGAGACAGACTACCCAGAATGTCTCATCCTTCATATCAGAGAGAGACAAACTACCCAGAATGTCCCATCCTTCATATCAGAGAGAGACAGACTACCCAGAATGTTCCATCCTTCATATCAGAGAGAGACAGACTACCCAGAATGTCCTATCCTTCATATCAGAGAGAGAAAGACTACCCAGAATGTCCAATCCTCCATATCAGAGACCGAGACAGACTACCTAGAATATCCAATCCTCCATATCGGAGAGAGACAGACTACCCAGAATGTCTCATCCTTCCTATCAGAGAGAGAGACAGACTACCCAGAATGTCCCATCCTTCAAAATAAGAGAGAGACAGACTACCCAGAATGTCCCGTCCTTCATATCAGAGAGAGACAGACTCCCCAGAATGTCCCGTCCTTCATATCAGAGAGAGACAGACTACCCAGAAAGTCCCGTCCTTCATATCAGAGAGAGACAGACTACCCAGAATGTCCCGTCCTTCATATCAGAGAGAGAGAGCGACAGACTAACCAGAATGTCCCGTCCTTTCTATTAGAGAGAAGGAGACAGACTACCCAGAATGTCCCGTCCTTCATAACAGAGAGTGACAGACTACCCAGAATGTCCCATCCTTCATATCAGAGAGTGACAGACTACCCAGAATGTCCCATCCTTCATATCAAAGAGAGACAGACTACCCAGAATGTCCTGTCCTTCATATGGGAGACAGACTACCCAGAATGTCCCGTCCTTCAAATCAGAGAGAGACAGAGTAACCAGAATGTCCCGTCCTTCATATCAGAGAGAGACTACCCAAAATGTCTCATCCTTCATATCAGAGACTGAGACAGACTACCCTGAATATCCCGTCCTTCCTATCAGAGAGAGACAGACTCCCCAGAATGTCCCGTCCTTCCTATCAGAGAGAGACAGACTCCCCAGAATGTCCCGTCCTTCCTATCAGAGAGAGACAGACTCCTCAGAATGTTATGTCTTTCATATCAGAGAGAGACAGACTCACCAGAATGTCCCGTTCTTCATATCAGAGAGAGACAGACTCACCAGAATGTCCCGTTCTTCATATCAGAGAGAGTCAGACTCCCCAGAATGTCCCGTCCTTCATATCAGAGAGAGACAGACTACCCAGAATGTCCCATCCTTCATATCAGAGAGAGACTACCCAAAATGTCTCATCCTTCATATCAGAGACTGAGACAGACTACCCTGAATATCCTGTCCTTCCTATCAGAGAGAGACAGACTCCCCAGAATGTCCCGTCCTTCCTATCAGAGAGAGACAGACTCCCCAGAATGTCCCGTCCTTCCTATCAGAGAGAGACAGACTCCTCAGAATGTTATGTCTTTCATATCAGAGAGAGACAGACTCACCAGAATGTCCCGTTCTTCATATCAGAGAGAGACAGACTCACCAGAATGTCCTGTTCTTCATATCAGAGAGAGTCAGACTCCCCAGAATGTCCCGTCCTTCATATCAGAGAGAGTCAGACTCCTCAGAATGTCCCGTCCTTTATATCAGAGAGAGACAGACTACCCAGAATGTCCCGTCCTTCATATCAGAGAGAGAAAGTCTACCCAGAATGTCCCATCCTTGATATCAGAGAGAGACAGACTACCCAGAATGTCCCGTCCTTCATATCAGAGAGAGACAGACTACCCAGAATGTCCCGTCCTCCATATCAGAGACCGAGACAGACTACCTAGAATATCGAATCCTCCATATCAGAGAGAGACAAACTACCCAGAATGTCTCATCCTTCCTATCAGAGAGACAGACTACCCAGAATGTCTTGTCCTTCATATCAGAGACAGACTACCCAGAATGTCCTGTCCTTCATATCAGAGACAGACTACCCAGAATGTCCCGTCCTTCAAAATAAGAGAGAGACAGACTAACCAGAATGTCCCGTCCTTCATATCAGAGAGAGACAGACTACCCAAAATGTCTCATCCTTCATATCAGAGACCGAGACAGACTACCCAGAATCTCCCATCCTTCCTATAAGAGAAAGAAAGACTACCCAGAATGTCCCGTCCTTCATAATGAGAGAGAGTGACAGACTACCTAGAATGTCCCGTCCTTCATATCAGAGAGTGACAGACTACCCAGAATGCCCCGTCCTTCATATCAGAGAGTGACAGACTACACAGAATGTCCCGTCCTTCATATCAAAGAGAGACAGACTACCCAGAATGTCCTTCCCTTCATATCAAAGAGATACAGACTACCCAGAATGTCCCGTCCTTCATTTGAGAGAGAGACGGACTACCCAGAATGTTCCGTCCTTCCTATAAGAGAGAGAGAGACAAACTACCCAGAATGTCCCATCCTTCAAATCAGAGAGAGACAGACCAACCAGAATGTCCCATCCTTTATATCAGAGAGAGACAGACTACCCAGAATGTCCCATCCTTCCTATCAGAGAGAGAGACAGACTACCCAGAATGTCCAATTCTCCATATCAGAGACCGAGACAGACTCCCTAGAATATCCAATCCTCCATATCAGAGAGAGACAGACTACCCAGAATGTCTCATCCTTCCTATCAGAGAGAGAGACAGACTACCCAAAATGTCTCATCCTTCATATCAGAGACAGACTACCCAGTATGTCCTGTCCTTCAAATCAGAGAGAGACAGAGTAACCAGAATGCCCCGTCCTTCATATCAGAGAGAGAGACTACCCAAAATGTCTCATCCTTCATATCAGAAGACTGAGACAGACTACCCAGAATGTCCCGTCCTTCTTATCAGAGAGAGACAGACTCCCCAGAATGTCCCGTCCTTCCTATCAGAGAGAGACAGACTCCTTAGAATGTTATGTCTTTCATATCAGAGAGAGACAGACTCACCAGAATCTCCCGTTCTTCATATCAGAGAGAGTCAGACTCCCCAGAATGTCCCGTCCTTCATATCAGAGAGAGTCAGACTGCCCAGAATGTCCCGTCCTTCATATCAGAGAGAGTCAGACTACCCAGAATGTCCCATCCTTTATATCAGAGAGAGACAGACTACCCAGAATGTCCCGTCCTTCATATCAGAGAGAGACAGACTACTCAGAACGTCCCGTGCTTTATATCAGAGACCGAGACAGACTACCCAGAATGTCCCATCCTTCATATCAGAGAGAGACAGACTACCCAGAATGTCCCATCCTTCATATCATAGAGAGAGACAGACTACCCAGAATGTCCCGTCCTTCATAACAGAGAGAGACAGACTATCCAGAATGTCCCGTCCTTCATATCAGAGATAGACAGACTACCCAGAATGTCCCATCCTTCATATCAGAGAGAGACAGACTACCCAGAATGTCCCGTCTGTTGAATTTTAGACACATATAATACTTCTTTTAGTGTCTTGAGGCGATTATGAATGAAAGAGTCATTGAAATAAAAAATGAAGTGTGATTTTATTCTATCACACAATGGTATAAAATAACAATGTAAAGTGTATCATGAACAGTTCCATGTAGATACAACTACTGTAGAAATAACAATGTAAGTGTATCATGAACAGTTCCATGGAGATACAACTACTGTAGAAATAACAATGTAAAGCGTATCATGAACAGTTCCATGGAGATACAACTACTGTAGAAATAACAATGTAAAGCGTATCATGAACAGTTCCATGGAGATACAACTACTGTAGAAATAACAATGTAAAGCGTATCATGAACAGTTCCATGGAGATACAACTACTGTAGAAATAACAATGTAAAGCGTATCATGAACAGTTCCATGGAGATAAAACTACTGTAGAAATATCAAGCAAAAGTTTAAAGATAAGTCACCATTATCTGTCATAGAAGTCCGGCCATGTGCTGTTCTGTCCTTCATGTTCTTGTCCTTCGAGACTTTGTGAAGAAGCCGGAAATAGATGGAAGTGACGAACTTTGTCTTGCAGCACGCACTTGTTGTTTTCTCAGAACATCCTAGACATGTATGTGTGTCAGAGTGTCAGTGTTAGCGTGTGAGCTCTCGTCCTCTGTCCCTTATGGACGTTTTATGCAGAATGAGTGTGTCATAATGAGAGATTCTTAATACCTTGTATGGCATAGAAGGGGGGGGACGACACTCACATAATGTTTTTGATGGACAGGAACATATGTATGCTGATGTACATAATACTATAAGCTGATGATGTAACCTCAGCTATTTATATTTAAAGAATAATATAGCTTAAGAACATATCTTTTCAACATATCAATGTATAATCACTAATCTATATATGTATCAATATTAGAAACGTATACTAAATACACACAGATACTATTAAAATACATTATGTAATAGAAAGTCTATAATGAGTCCTCCTAATGCCTTTGACATTTTACTAGAGACTTCTAACCAGCTATGCCTAAATATAGTCTTCAGCTGGTATAGCTGTCTCAGCGAACTCATTCATATTTACTGTCTCAGCGAACTCATTCATATTTACTGTCTCAGCTTAACTTATATATCTTTTGGTCTCAGGTATAGCTATATCTCATCTATTTTACTGAAGAATTAAATATCATCGGTTTAAGGTGACAATTCACACATATTAATATTAATTATGATTAATCATAAAAAACAAATATTTTGCAAGCTTGCCATCAATATAAGTGCCGAATCACAATTTTGATTTCTAACAAATCCCCCTTATTATGATTAGTCCATAATTAATTTTTAACCAATGCACACTTCATTCACGGCCCATACACACAGCCTTGTACCAAATCATTGTACATATTCTTCATAACTGGACCAACCAAAAATAACTTTCCTTCAGAACTCTTTACCTTTATCTTCAGTTTCTTTTAATATAATAATTCTTAATCATAATGTTAATTGATATAAGATTGTAATAGTAATAATAATAATTAAATGATGTAATAATAATTAATGTAGTATATTTCCATATTTGTATAATATTTTAACTTTCCGGAAATATACTTTCCATAAAATATGTCATAAGTTTATATTGCTCCTATAAGAGTAATATGTTTCTTAACCTTTTAACAAAAGATATTCTATTAACTGGAATAACTCTATGAAGTTTTAACCAAAAAACATTCAGTATATGAATATGTAAAAATAAAAAATAATAATAATATTAATATTATGCTAATATGGATGTAAGTATCAGAATAAAAGGATTATTAAAATGTTTCATCATAGGTCAGCAATATTTCATCATAGGTCATGACCGCAAAACCCTGTTTTACTAAACAAAGAAAGGTTTTGTATCACCCCAGAGATGACAAAGGATTATGCCTTTGTTCTCATCCCTATAAAATTAGAAATATGCATAACTGTTTTTTGTGCTGATGTCATTATTCTGGTGTTAGAGTGTTTTTCAGTAGTACATGTGTTGCTGTGAATGTGAGGTAGAGACTTGTCTGATACAGCTGTACCTATCACAATGTGTTTGGCTAACAGTGCTCTTATCCACTGAGGATACCTTTCACCACATTCTCTGAATGTATCTTCCTGAAGAATTCTTCTTAGTGAACTGTCAGGCGACTGTAATATGATACTATGTGACTTTACTGTGCTTTCTGATGCTTTGATTGCATAAAAGAAACTTAGCAGTTGCAGTACCTCAGGTGTAAAAGTTTTTTCCAATGGTGATAAATTTCTGGAAAAGTAACTAATTAGTCTCTCATTACCTTCTTTTAATTGAGACAAAGTTACTGAAATTGCATTATCAGATACATGAGTTTTCACAACAAAAGGAGCTTTGGAACAAACCTTAATAGTACCTAATGCTGGCGCATTCTGCAAATCTTTTTTCAACACTTTTAAAGCATTATTCTCATTTGGACCCCATTGGTCAACTAAGTTATTTTTACTCTTCAAAAGATGATATAATGGCTTAACTTTCTCTGCGAAACCATGTATAAACTCTTTACAATGATTTATGTTTTTCAAAAATTGTTGCAATGCTTTATGAGTTTATGAGGAACTGGAAAGGCAGTGATAACTCTGACTGTTTCCTGCAATAATTGTCTCTTTCCTTGACTAATCTGCATGTGAAAGTATTTCACCTGACTTTTCATCAGCTGAACTCTTTCCGGGTTTAATTTTAGGCCTGCATCCTGTAACAACATAAATAACTCAGACAAAAGAGTAATATGTTCGTTAACATTCTGCGTACTCAGTATAATTGTATTTACATGCTGAAAAATGCATTCTGGCCTTGAAAATTATGATATACCGGCCTCCTGGATCCATACCCCGCTTCCTGGATGACTTCTCCTCCTGGCTACCCTTCTTCCTCTCCTCTGAGCTACCCACCATCATCCTTGGGGATTTCAACATCCCTGTCAACCTCGACAACCCAGACACAGCCCGTCTCCTCCACTTAACCTCCTCCTTTGCACTTGCACAGTGCATACAATCCACCACCCACTCTGACGGTAATATCCTTGATCTTGTCTTCTCCAACCGCTGCGCTCCCCACAACCTCACTAACACCCCCTTCCCTCTCTCTGACCACAACCTGATTACCTTCTCTGTCTCCTCTCCTCCAACACCTACCCCTCCAAATGTCACACTACTACCAGCCATAACCTCCGCAACCTTAACCATGCCCCCCTCCACTCTGCAGCTGATCAACTCCATGACAGCATCCTCCCCCTGTCCTGCCCCGACTTGGCTATGACCGCCTACAACAATGCGCTCTCAACAGCCCTTGACTCACTAGCGCCTTTAACCACACACAACATCAGACCCCGACCGCTCCAGCCCTGGCAGACTGATCACACCAAAACCCTCAAACGACACAGTCGTGCCCTGGAGCGACTATGGTGCAAAACCAAATCCCAACAAGCCTTCACCCGCTACAAATCTGCCTTCCACACCTACACCTCCTCCCTCCATGCTGCCAAAAAAGCCTACTTCCTGACCCTAATCAAGGCCCTCTCCTCCAATCCTCACCGACTCTTCTCCACCTTCAACTCTCTACTCTCACCACCCCCACCTCCACCCAGCACCTCACTCACTGCCCTTGAGATTGCCAATCACTTCAAAAACAAGATTGACACAATTCGCAAGGACATCGCCGCAACTCACACGCCCTCTCAACCCGTCCCCTCTCACACAGCTACCCCCTCATCCCCCCTCCCCCTCGACATAAACCGCAGGGACTTCGTCGCTGCTCAAACTCCCTCCAACCCCCTTCCCCCTCACTCAGCAACCCCCTCATCACCCCTCTCCCACGGCCCCACCACTGCTCTGACCTCCTCTTCCACCCCACCGTACATTCCTCATACTGAAGCTCCCCCAACACTCCGCACCTTTAACCTTACTACCATCGAGGAAGTCTCCAAGATCCTCTCTGATGCCCAACTCACCACCTGACCCCTCGACCCTATCCCCTCACAACTCCTACAACCTCCCTCCATCCTACGCTCCTCCGGCACTTTCCCCTCCCCTCTGAAACATGCACACATCACCCCCATACTTAAAAAGCCCTCCCTGGACCCCAATGACCTGAACAACCTCAGACCCATCTACCTGCTCCCATTTACATCTAAACTCCTCGAGCGCCTAGTCTACACCCGCCTATGCTCTCACCTCAACGACAACAACCTCCTCGATCCCCTACAGTCCGGCTTCCGTCCCCTACACTCCACTGCCTTACTCAAACTCTCCAATGACCTGCTAACCGCCAAAGCTAATGGCCACTATTCAGTGCTCCTACTCCTTGACCTCTCTGCGGCCTTTGACACAGTCGACCACCCCCTCCTCCTCAAAAAACTACACTCCCTCGGCCTCAGAGATTCTGCTCTCTCCTGGCTCTCATCCTACATGTCACAACGCTCTTTCAGCGTTACCTATAATGCTACCACCTCCCCCTCACTCCCCCTCTCTGTTGGGGTCCCTCAAGGCTCTGTCCTCGGGCCCCTTCTCTTCTCCATCTACACCTCCTCCCTTGGCCAACTCATACACTCACGGCTTCAACTACCACCTCTATGCTGACGAGACGCAAATCTATCTCTCAACCCCCCACCTCACCCCCTCGGTCTCCGCCCGAATCACACACCTGCTGAGCGACATATCAGACTGGATGTCGCTCCACTTCCTTAAACTGAACCTCTCCAAAACCGAGCTCCTAGTCTTCCCCCCAGCCCACACACCATCCCCCATTGACTTCTCTATCACATCGAATAACGCTACCATCAAACCTGCCCTGCAGGCCAGAGTACTTGGTGTCATTCTGGACTCCAACCTATCCTTCCAGCCCCAAGTCCAATCTTTAACAAACTCGTGCAGACTCCACCTCCGCAACATGCAGACTCCACCTCCGCAACATCACCAAAATCCGCACGTTCCTAACCCCAGAAACCACTAAACAGCTCATCCACTCCCTCATCATATCACGACTCGACTACTGCAACTCCCTCCTCACTGGCCTGCCTCACCGCTGGCTATCCCCGCTTCAGTCCATCCTGAATACGGCTGCCAGACTCAGTCACCTTTCCAACCGCTCTGTCTCCGCCACCCCCCTCTGCCAATCCCTCCACTGGCTTCTGATTGCGCAACGGATCAAATTCAAAATCCTAACGCTGACGTACAAAGATGTCCACCATACTGCCCCGAACTACATCACTGACCTAATATCCAAGTACCGCCCAGCACGCACACTCCGCTCCTCACAAGACCTCCTTCTCTCTAGTTCCCTGGTCTCCTCCTCCCATGCCCACCTCCAGGACTTCTCCAGGGTGTCACCCATCCTCTGGAACTCCCTGCCCCAACCCATCAGATTATCACCTACTCTCCTCTCCTTTAGGCGCACCCTGAAAACCCATCTCTTCAGGGAAGCCTACCCCACCCCCTGCTAACTTGCCGAACTCCTCCACTCTTCCTACCACTCCATCCCCCACAGCTATCTCCTCCTGTGCCACATCCCCTCCCTCCTAGATTGTAAACTCGAAAGAGCAGGGCCCTCGATCCCCTCATGTTTTGCATTGTATTGGTATTGTTCTGTCACATGTTCTGTCCCCCTTTGTAATGTACAGCGCTGAGCGAACTATTGGTGCTTTATAAATGCTGTATAATAATAATAATAATAATAAATAATAATATTTTTGCTATGGATTCATGGACTACACCATCACTGATGTCTAAACCAGCTACTAATCGAGTGAATGCATAGGTCTCTTTCTGAAACTTAAAAGCTAGTTTGTATTGACAACTTTTAGCTAAGGGGATCGAAAAATGACTGTTATCGATTTCCAAAACAGAAAACACTTTGGATTCGGCCTTTAAATGTAACTTGATATTAGAATGATCAGGAACAACTGCTTTGTTATTTGTGATATGTTTATTCAGTGTCCTGAAATCAACTGACAAGGAATATGAATTGTCAGCATTTTTGATAGGCCAAATACAGTTATTTACCACTGATTGTGTTTTCTTTAAAATGCCAAGTTGTACAAACTCTTGAATAATGGCAGAAAGTGGTCCTATTGATTCTTGTGGTAACTCATACTGATTAGGGGGTATAGGATCTTTTCCCTCAATATTCAATTCTGTATCTTTCAATGTTCCTATGTCATTTGTAAATTTTGACCACAAACTTGGAAAACGTTGTACCAATTCTTGTAAAGCACAATTACCATCAATATCAGGCCGTTTTTGTGCTGTAGACATTTTAGAGTTGAAGCCAACATCACTGTATATAGAAGCATCCATTAACATTGATTTGGGCCTAGATGGATTCCTCCAAATAACTTTGGTCATAATATCAATAATCCACTTCTGCTTATTGATAAAATCAATGCCAAGAATATTCTCGGTGGCATTACTATACCAAATATCAATGTTAGTTTTCACTAGCCCAGGTACTTCAAATGTTACATTAGGCACCTGTCTAGCAGTGGAATGACCTGTATTATTAAAACCTTTTATTTTACACATGGGGGAATTTGGTTTCACAGGTACGTTTTCTCTGGTAAGACTAATCTCAGATCCACTGTCAATCAGAAATGTAATCTTTTTACCATTTAGTAAACCTTGTATAAATGGTCTTCCATTGTCATCCAATACAATTGGAGCGACAAATTCTAACGATATCGGGGATGAATGTGGACGTGATTCTATTTTTGGAACTGGTAATAAACCATTTGTGTCTGTGACAGCCCTTCTCACCATGTTGTCAGAATAGTTGTTGCCAGGGCTGAACTAACAACTCATGGGGCCCCCAGGCAAAAGGGGATCATGGGGCCCCTGTGTCCTTGCCCAAACTCAAAAAAGTCTATGAAAAAGGTACCAGGGGCATCTCATAGGGCCCCCTACCGACCCCGAGCCCTCGGGCAGTGCCTGAGTTTCCAAATGGTCAGTCCGCCCCCTGGTTGTTTCTAGTCAAATTATGAATTTGTTTAACTGTTGAGGCATAAGGCAATTCAGTTAAACTTTTATCATTACACAACACAGCAGGTTGTACAAAAGCTGCTTTTTCACTTTTTATTTCCATTTTCTTTGTGAGTCAATTTTAAACTTCCAACAATTCCGTCTGATATGACCTTGTTTATGACAGTGAAAGTATGTGGTATACTTTTTATGACTCACTTGCTTGCATCTGTTGTTGTCATTCTTACTGGGACTTGTGGTTCCTGGCATAACTGCTGTCTGACTATTTTTGTCACTTTGAATCACAGCTATCTCATAAGTGATATTGCTATTTTTCAATTTTCTCCGGATTTTGTCAATGAAACTTACTATGTCATTCAAATTTTGTTTTTCCTCTGCTATGACAACTGTCACTGGATGAAGATACGTGAATTTCTTTACAAAAGCTTTGATCATAGCTGAGTCTTCCTCATTTTCTACTCCAAATATCATTTTATATGCTTTGGAAAACTTATTTTAAAACTCAAAAGGATCTTCGTCAGCAGTAGTCTGCAGTAAGTCGAGCATTTCTACAGAAGGTACGTCTTCACCTGTTGAACATAACAGCAATTGTCGCAGTCTGTCTGTCGCGTCATTATGTTTTTTCTGATCTTTATCGTTAATAACAGAATTTTTAATTCGAGACATAAATTTAATTGGCAGCCACAACGGAAATAAATAATTTATGTCATGATTTGGAAGCTGATGGCATTTGACGTGCATTTCATATATTTCCATGTTGCTGTAGATATCTTTATCTGGATCATAAGCAGGGAAGTCTTTTAAAACTTTCATTAATTGATTATGTATTTGCAACTTAAGTTTTGCAGTTTTACATAACAATTCTTTATGTTTACTTTGTGTTTCGTCATCAGAGTCAATATCCGAACTTTCAGAGATATCGGACAGCCGTGGCTCTGATCTTGAATCACTCTGTTTGTCATCTGTGTTTATCATGGCAACCTGTTTACTGTCATTCTGCAGTCTTAACAAAAGATTTGTCTTTGAGTCAATTTGTTCCTCAAGATTCTCTATGTAATTACAAAAAATGTCACAGTTTGGGCAACTAAGAGCATCTTGAGACACATTTTCATGCTTTTCTGTATTCTGTACAGTGCTACATTCTGTCTGCTTTAATATACAAGATTTTTTAACAGATAAATCAACATTCAAAATCATTTTGTTGAATATTCTTACTAAATTTAAGATGTTAGATATCTTTTTACGCTGTCTGTGCACAGTAAATCTAGATTTATCTATCTGAATATTGGCCTGTAAACATTCGTTATACATATAGTGCCATAGCTGACCGTCTTCAGGATATAAAGAAACATCTTTAACCATTAGCCGCCCGGCCAATGGCAGTTTGGCGGCTTCAGATGTGCCTCTTCATTCCGGGTGCACGCCATTTGGCGTGCTCCCGCACATGCGCCGTTTGCGGTAATGCAGAGCGGCGCAGCAGCGCGATCTGTCACGGGCCATGCACCTCGGACACGGCAAATGACAGATCCGAGTACCGGCTCCCGTTGCTGGTACCATGTGACCTGCTGTGACCAATCACAGCAGGTCACATGACAGTTGTATACAATGGATGGCTTCATTCATGATGCCATCCATTGTATACTGTGCCTAGCTGTGAATGGTCACAGCTAATCACATGCACATGTCATGTGATTAGCTGTGACCAAATCACAGCTAAGCACAAAAAAAAAAAAAAAAAAAAAAAAAAAAAAAAAAAGCTGAATGAATCGATGTCATTCAGGTAAATGCTTGCTTATAGCGAAATAATTCTTTGCTATAAGCAAATTGTGTAAAAAAAAAAAAATACTGATCACTTCCCCAAAGTAGTACAGTGTTGCTATGGTAACATTGTACTACTTTGGTCATAGTAAAATATGAAAAAAAAATCTTAAAAAAAAAAAAATATATATTTTTTTTTCATACTGTCACCAGTCAGTGTCCCTGTTAACCGCCATGCCAGTTATATGATGACGCTGTACTGCACTGGTGACAGTATGTAAAAAAAAAAAAATATTGAAAATAATTTTTTTAATTTTTTAATTTTCCGAAAAATTATGACAAAAAAATACAACTTCAAAAAACTCGCCATGCCTCTTATGAAGTATGTCGGACTGTCTACTCTGCAAAAAGGGGTCATTTGTGGGATATCTGTACCGTCCTGACATTGGGGGGATATCTGTACCATTCTGACATTTGGGGGATATCTGTACCGTCCTGACATTTGGGGGATATCTGTACCGTCCTGACATTTGGGGGATATCTGTACCGTTCTGACATTTGGGGGATATCTGTACCATTCTGACATTTGGGGGATATCTGTACCGTCCTGACATTTGGGGGATATCTGTACCGTTCTGACATTTGGGGGATATCTGTACCGTTCTGACATTTGGGGGATATCTGTACCGTCCTGACATTTGGGGGATATCTGTACCGTCCTGACATTTGGGGGATATCTGTACCGTCCTGACATTTGGGGGATATCTGTACCGTCCTGACATTTGGGGGATATCTGTACCGTCCTGACATTTGGGGGATATCTGTACCGTCCTGACATTTGGGGGATATCTGTACCGTTCTGACATTCGGGGGATATCTGTACCGTTCTGACATTTGTGGGATATCTGTACTGTTCTGAAATTCTTGGACCTCAAGAAATGAGATTGGCTGTCAGTACTTCAGGATTGATCAATATTCAGATCTATACCATAGTTTGTGAACTCTATAACTTTCCTACAAACTAAAAAATACATCCTAATTTGGGTTATTTTCAGCAAAGACATGTAGCAGAATACATCTCGGCCTAAATTTATGAAGAACAATTATTTGTAAACTTTTATAACAGAAACAAAGAAAAATGTGTTTTTTTTTCAAAATTTTTGGTCTTTTTTTGTTAATTTAGAAAAAAATAAAAACCCCAGCGGTGATTAAATACCACCAAAAGAAAGCTCTAGTTGTGTGAAGAAAATGATAAAATTTTAGTTTGGGTACAGTGTTGTATGACCGCGTAATTGTCATTCAAAGTGTGAGAGCGCTGAAACCTGAAAAATGGCCTGGGCAGGAAGGTGTAAAATTGCCCGGTATTGAAGGGGTTAAACTCTAGCTTGCTTTCATTAACTAAATCATCAATAAATTCCATAATTGTTACTCACCGTAATCAGATGATTTTCTTGTTTGACCCGGCTCAGTCACTGGACCTCTCGTTCACGTCTGACGAAACACAAACGCCTTCACTTCTAGGTTCTTTTCACCGTGTTTTTCCCAAGACTTGACAATCACAGAATTGTGCGTTCTCCCCCTTATCAAGGAATGGAAAACCAGAGAAAAACTGCAGCGGAGGCTGGCTCACCAAAATGTTGGATTTTAGACACATATAATACTTCTTTTAGTGTCTTGAGGCGATTATGAATGAAAGAGCCATTGAAATAAAAAATGAAGTGTGATTTTATTCTGTCACACAATGGTGTAAGATAACAATGTAAAGAGTATCATGAACAGTTCCATGGAGATACAACTACTGTAGAAATAACAATGTAAAGTGTATCATGAACAGTTCCATGGAGATACAACTACTGTAGAAATAACAATGTAAAGCGTATCATGAACAGTTCCATGGAGATACAACTACTGTAGAAATAACAATGTAAAGCGTATCATGAACAGTTCCATGGAGATACAACTACTGTAGAAATAACAATGTAAAGCGTATCATGAACAGTTCCATGGAGATACAACTACTGTAGAAATAACAATGTAAAGCGTATCATGAACAGTTCCATGGAGATACAACTACTGTAGAAATAACAATGTAAAGCGTATCATGAACAGTTCCATGGAGATACAACTACTGTAGAAATAACAATGTAAGTGTATCATGAACAGTTCCATGTAGATACAACTACTGTAGAAATAACAATGTAAAGCGTATCATGAACACTTCCATGGAGATACAACTACTGTAGAAATAACAATGTAAAGTGTATCATGAACAGTTCCATGGAGATACAACTACTGTAGAAATATCAATGTAAAGCGTATCATGAACAGTTCCATGGAGATACAACTACTGTAGAAATAACAATGTAAAGCGTATCATGAACAGTTCCATGGAGATACAACTACTGTAGAAATAACAATGTAAGTGTATCATGAACAGTTCCATGGAGATACAACTACTGTAGAAATAACAATGTAAAGCGTATCATGAACAGTTCCATGGAGATACAACTACTGTAGAAATAACAATGTAAAGCGTATCATGAACAGTTCCATGGAGATACAACTACTGTAGAAATAACAATGTAAGTGTATCATGAACAGTTCCATGGAGATACAACTACTGTAGAAATAACAATGTAAGTGTATCATGAACAGTTCCATGGAGATACAACTACTGTAGAAATAACAATGTAAAGCGTATCATGAACAGTTCCATGGAGATACAACTACTGTAGAAATAACAATGTAAAGTGTATCATGAACAGTTCCATGGAGATACAACTACTGTAGAAATATCAATGTAAAGCGTATCATGAACAGTTCCATGGAGATACAACTACTGTAGAAATAACAATGTAAAGCGTATCATGAACAGTTCCATGGAGATACAACTACTGTAGAAATATCAATGTAAAGTGTATCATGAACAGTTCCATGGAGATACAACTACTGTAGAAATAACAATGTAAAGCGTATCATGAACAGTTCCATGGAGATACAACTACTGTAGAAATAACAATGTAAGTGTATCATGAACAGTTCCATGGAGATACAACTACTGTAGAAATAACAATGTAAGTGTATCATGAACAGTTCCATGGAGATACAACTACTGTAGAGATAACAATGTAAGCGTATCATGAACAGTTCCATGGAGATACAACTACTGTAGAGATAACAATGTAAGCGTATCATGAACAGTTCCATGGAGATACAACTACTGTAGAAATATCAATGTAAAGCGTATCATGAACAGTTCCATGGAGATACAACTACTGTAGAAATAACAATGTAAGTGTATCATGAACAGTTCCATGGAGATACAACTACTGTAGAAATAACAATGTAAAGCGTATCATGAACAGTTCCATGGAGATACAACTACTGTAGAAATAACAATGTAAAGCGTATCATGAACAGTTCCATGGAGATACAACTACTGTAGAAATAACAATGTAACGCGTATCATGAACAGTTCCATGGAGATACAACTACTGTAGAAATATCAATGTAAAGCGTATCATGAACAGTTCCATGGAGATACAACTACTGTAGAAATAACAATGTAAAGCGTATCATGAACAGTTCCATGGAGATACAACTACTGTAGAAATATCAATGTAAAGCGTATCATGAACAGTTCCATGGAGATACAACTACTGTAGAAATAACAATGTAAAGCGTATCATGAACAGTTCCATGTAGATACAACTACTGTAGAAATAACAATGTAAGTGTATCATGAACAGTTCCATGGAGATACAACTACTGTAGAAATAACAATGTAAGTGTATCATGAACAGTTCCATGGAGATACAACTACTGTAGAAATAACAATGTAAGTGTATCATGAACAGTTCCATGGAGATACAACTACTGTAGAAATATCAATGTAAAGCGTATCATGAACAGTTCCATGGAGATACAACTACTGTAGAAATAACAATGTAAAGCGTATCATGAACAGTTCCATGGAGATACAACTACTGTAGAGATAACAATGTAAAGTGTATCATGAACAGTTCCATGGAGATACAACTACTGTAGAAATAACAATGTAAAGCGTATCATGAACAGTTCCATGGAGATACAACTACTGTAGAAATATCAATGTAAAGCGTATCATGAACAGTTCCATGGAGATACAACTACTGTAGAAATATCAATGTAAAGCGTATCATGAACAGTTCCATGGAGATACAACTACTGTAGAAATAACAATGTAAAGCGTATCATGAACAGTTCCATGGAGATACAACTACTGTAGAAATAACAATGTAAGTGTATCATGAACAGTTCCATGGAGATACAACTACTGTAGAAATATCAATGTAAAGCGTATCATGAACAGTTCCATGGAGATACAACTACTGTAGAAATAACAATGTAAAGCGTATCATGAACAGTTCCATGGAGATACAACTACTGTAGAGATAACAATGTAAGTGTATCATGAACAGTTCCATGGAGATACAACTACTGTAGAAATAACAATGTAAAGCGTATCATGAACAGTTCCATGGAGATACAACTACTGTAGAAATAACAATGTAAAGCGTATCATGAACAGTTCCATGGAGATACAACTACTGTAGAAATAACAATGTAAAGCGTATCATGAACAGTTCCATGGAGATACAACTACTGTAGAGATAACAATGTAAAGTGTATCATGAACAGTTCCATGGAGATACAACTACTGTAGAAATAACAATGTAAAGCGTATCATGAACAGTTCCATGGAGATACAACTACTGTAGAAATAACAATGTAAAGCGTATCATGAACAGTTCCATGGAGATACAACTACTGTAGAAATAACAATGTAAAGTGTATCATGAACAGTTCCATGGAGATACAACTACTGTAGAGATAACAATGTAAAGCGTATCATGAACAGTTCCATGGAGATACAACTACTGTAGAGATAACAATGTAAAGCGTATCATGAACAGTTCCATGGAGATACAACTACTGTAGAAATATCAATGTAAAGTGTATCATGAACAGTTCCATGGAGATACAACTACTGTAGAAATAACAATGTAAAGCGTATCATGAACAGTTCCATGGAGATACAACTACTGTAGAAATAACAATGTAAAGCGTATCATGAACAGTTCCATGGAGATACAACTACTGTAGAAATATCAAGCAGAAGTGTAAAGATAAGTCACCATTATCTGTCATGGCTGTCCTGGCCATGTGCTGTTCTCCATGTTCTTGTCCTTCTCATGTCTTTTGGGAAGTAGACGGAAGTGAGGATCTTGCAGCATGCACCTGTTGCAGCTTCTCAGACGTGTATGTGTGTGTATACAAGAGTGTCAGTGTTAGCGTTTCCAACTGTCTCTTATGGACCTTTTATATAGGAACAGCGTCATAGCTAGCGATCTTAATACCTTCTATGGACATTATTACTGCTTGGCAAAGCCATTTCATACAAGGAAGGGGATGCTATATATGATGTTTGATGGACAGGTACAGATGTGATGTACATAATACTATAAGCTGATGATGTCACCTCAGCTATTCATATTTAACCACTTCCAGACCGGACACTTTTACCCCCTTCCCCCCAGGGCAATTTTCAGCTTTTAGCGCTATCACACTTTGAATGACAATTGCACGGTCATGCAACACTGTACCCAAATGAATTTTTTACCATTTTTTTGAGATAGATAAAGCTTTATTTTGGTGGTATTTATTCACCACTGGGATTTGTATTTTTTTTGCTATGTAAATGAAATGTCCAAAAATTTTGAAAAAAAGTGTTTTTTTTATAAAATTTTGCAAATAAATAATATTTCATCATAAATCTTAGCCAAAATGTATTCCGTTATCTTTTTAGTAAAAAAATAAAAAATCCAAATTAGTTTATAAGCAAAAATTATAATTTTTAAACATTTTTTTTTACATTTTTATTTTATTTTTTTATATTATTATTTTTTATTTTTATTTTTTACATACTGTCACCCTAGCAGTACAGTGTCACCATGGTGACACTGTACTACTTGTGAGGGGTGATGAAGATTTTTTTTTTTTTTTTTTACACTGATTGCTTTTACACCCATATAGGATGTAAAAGCAATCATTTCTCTTTCTCTCTGTGTGCATTCCTGCACTCATTAAGAAGAACTGAGTGAGCTGTGATTGGTCACATCCTGTCACATGGTACAAGGCTTTTGTGAATAGCCTTGTACCATGTGACCTCTGTGATCATTCACAGACTTCACACGTAGTAAGCAATGATGTCACAAGTGACATCTTGCTTACTACTTTGCATGTGATCACTGATTGGCCAATCAGTGATCACATGATCGGGACCTCGTACAGAGGTCCCGTCCGACGATCGGTGTTTCACTGTGTCCGGAGGACACAGCGGGCACCGGATCGCGGTGCTGCGCGCTCCCAGGGAGCGTGCACAAGCAGGGTGCGGGGAGGCCGTTTATTGACGGCCACCCGACCCTGCAGTGCCACCGTCCGGCCGTTTATATACAACGGCCGGTCGGCAAGTGGTTAAATGATAATATAACTTAAGAACATATCTTTACAACATATCAATGTATAATCACTAATCTATATATGTATCAATGTTAGAGACGTATACTAAATACACACAGATACTATTAAATACATTATGTAATAACAAGTCACTTCTAATACCTCTGACATTTTACTACCAGAGACGTATAACCAGCTACACCGAAATATAGAATACTCAGCCTTCAGCTGGATAGCTGGTCAGCTAACTCCTGTCTTATGTTACTGTCTCAGCTTAACATTCATATCTTTCAGTCTCAGTTATATCTGAAGAATACTAATACTACCATTTGTCAGAAGACCATTCACACATATTAATATTAATTATGACTAATCATAAAAAACAAATATTTTGCAAGCTTGCCATCAATATAAGTGCCGAATCATAAATGTGATTTCTTACAGAGAACCCCACTAATAACACTGAACCTTGGGGTACCCCACTAATAACACTGAACCCTGGGGTACCCCACTAATAACACTGACCCTTGGGGTACCCCACTAATAACACTGAACCTTGGGGTACCCCACTAATAACACTGAACCTTGGGGTACACCACTAATAACACTGAACCCTGGGGTACCCCACTAATAACACTGAACCTTGGGGTACCCCACTAATAACACTGAACCCTGGGGTACCCCACTAATAACACTGAACCTTGGGGTACCCCACTAATAACACTGAACCCTGGGGTACCCCACTAATAACACTGACCCTTGGGGTACCCCACTAATAACACTGAACCTTGGGGTACACCACTAATAACACTGAACCCTGGGGTACCCCACTAATAACACTGAACCTTGGGGTACCCCACTAATAACACTGACCCTTGGGGTACCCCACTAATAACACTGAACCTTGGGGTACCCCACTAATAACACTGAACCCTGGGGTACCCCACTAATAACACTGAACCTTGGGGTACACCACTAATAACACTGAACCCTGGGGTACCCCACTAATAACACTGAACCTTGGGGTACACCACTAATAACACTGAACCCTGGGGTACCCCACTAATAACACTGAACCTTGGGGTACCCCACTAATACTGAACCTTGGGGTACCCCACTAATAACACTGACCCTTGGGGTACCCCACTAATAACACTGAACCCTGGGGTACCCCACTAATAACCCTGAACCTTGGGGTACCCCACTAATAACCCTGAACCTTGGGGTACACCACTAATAACACTGAACCCTGGGGTACCCCACTAATAACACTGAACCTTGGGGTACCCCACTAATAACACTGACCCTTGGGGTACCCCACTAATAACACTGAACCTTGGGGTACCCCACTAATAACACTGAACCTTGGGGTACACCACTAATAACACTGAACCCTGGGGTACCCCACTAATAACACTGAACCTTGGGGTACCCCACTAATACTGAACCTTGGGGTACCCCACTAATAACACTGACCCTTGGGGTACCCCACTAATAACACTGAACCCTGGGGTACCCCACTAATAACCCTGAACCTTGGGGTACCCCACTAATAACCCTGAACCTTGGGGTACACCACTAATAACACTGAACCCTGGGGTACCCCACTAATAACACTGAACCTTGGGGTCCCCCACTGACACCCCCAGACCATTCAGAGTATGAATCATTAACCACTACTCTCTGAATATGATATTTTAGCCAGTTTTCTATCCATTTACATTCTGATTTTTCCATCCCATAGACTTACACATTAGCCGTGTGTGGGGAACTGTGTCCAAGTATACCACGTCCACCACCACCCCTCTGTCCAAGTATACCACGTCCACTGCCACCCCTCTGTCCGAGTATACCACGTCCACTGCCACCCCTCTGTCCGAGTATACCACGTCCACCGCCACCCCTCTGTCCAAGTATACCACATCCACTGCCCCCCCTCTGTCCAAGTATACCACGTCCACCGCCACCCCTCTGTCCAAGTATACCACGTCCACTGCCCCCCCTCTGTCCAAGTATACCACATCCACCGCCACCCCTCTGTCCAAGTATACCACGTCCACCCCACTGTCCAATTATACCACGTCCACCGCCACCCCTCTGTTCAAGTATACCACATCCACCGCCACCCCTCTGTCCAAGTATACCACGTCCACCGCCACCCCACTGTCCAATTATACCACGTCCACCGCCACCCCTCTGTCCAAGTATACCACATCCACCGCCACCCCTCTGTCCAAGTATACCACGTCCACAGGCACCCTTCTGTCCAAGTATACCACCTCCACAGCCACCCTTATGTCCAATTATACCACGTCCACCACCCTCCCTCTGTCCAAGTATACCACATCCACCTCTCTGTCTAATTATACCACGACTACAGCCACCCCTCTGTCCAAGTATACCACGTCCACTGCCACCCCTCTGTCCAAGTATACCACGTCCACCTCCACTCCTCTGTCCAAGTATACCACATCCACCGCCACCCCTCTGTCCAAGTATACCACGTCCACCTCTCTGTCTAATTATACCACGACTACAGCCACCCTTCTGTCCAAGTATACCACGTCCACCTCCACTCCTCTGTCCAAGTATACCACGTTCACCGTCACTCCTCTGTCCAAGTATACCACAACCACCACCACTTCTCTCCTCTAAGGCCCAGTGGGTGTATGCCAGCCGGTCGACGGGCTTTATTCACCTTTATTCTATTCTATAATATTTCTGGATCATATCAATTGTGAGACAATGTGGATCATCTGGGGGGTGTCAGTACCACCCCCCATTATGGACAAGAGCCCCCCATGCTCCTTTGTATACACAGAGCTGAAGAAAGAAGGACAATGTATGAAATCCTCTTTGTCCCCAGTCACCCCCTCTAGATGGTTCTGTAAAGGGCCTACATGCTGGGACCGGACCTTTCTACTATTCATAGATTGGAGGAATGTTTTGGGGTCGTCCTGATATCTTTCTGTCGTTTGTTTTCAGTTTTTGCCTTTATTTCCTTTTTGCATATTCTGTTCTATTCTTTGTAATGTGTAAACGATGATCGCGTTCCTTCATTGTTATATTTAATAAAAGCTCTTTTCTTATTATCTATCGCTTTTGTAACTTTGGCCGTAAGCCACATAGGTTGGATTTGTAGCCTTTTATACTTTTTGCCCATGGGAATATATTTTGCAGTGTGGTCACATACAGTCTTTATGAAGAACTCCCATTTCTGTGTTGTGTTCATCGATGCCAATATTCCCTCCCAGTCTAAGTCTTGGAGAGCAGCTCTCAGCCTTAGAAAATTAGCTCTCTTAAAGTTGTTTTTATTTTTCCCTTATGTGCTAGCTACAGCTAACAATAAATGAAATCATGTTATGGTCACTGCTGCCCTTGCAGCCCTTTCCATCTGTGGGAGGAGCTGAGTCTCCACCTCCTCATTAACACTGGGAGGCCTATAACAAACTCCAATGATGACCTTTGTAGTACTGCCCCCCCATGTGCAGTTCCACCCATAATACTTCAGCCTCATCACACTCTCCATCAACTAGGTCCTCTTTCACACTCGCTCTGAGATCACTTCTCACATAGAGACAGACACCACCACCTTTCCTATTTCCCCCGTCTCTCCGAAAGAGAACCTAGCCAGGAATATGAATGGCCCAGTCATGTGAGGAATGAAGCCAAGATTCAGCAATACCAATTCAATCCTAGTTCTCTTCATGCACCAAACCTTCCAACTCACCTATTGTGCTGGGCACACTTCTGGCATTGGGGAACAAACACTTTCATTCACTGACAGCTTGTCCATTCACTGACACCTTGTCCATTCACTGACACCTTGTCCATTCACTGACACCTTGTCCATTCACCGACACCTTGTCCATTCACTGACACATTGTTCACACGGATTTTGTGTATTTTTCATTTGTATACAAATGGTACCAATTCCACTGGTTGTTTGTAACATGGGAACCTTCTTATCATCTGCCATAGCCCTCCCCCCATCTTTCCCCATTCCACCCCCCAAAAACTACTGACCTCTGTCTGATCTGTCTACCCCGTTATAATACCTGATGTACACAAAGACAGGACTTCAGTGAGGAACATTTCCCTCACTCAGGACAGGAAAATAGCTTCTCCCCGTGTGAGATCTCTGATGTCTGAAAAGACTGGACGTATATGAAAAACATTTTCCACACTCAGGACAGGAATATGGCTTCTCCCCCGTGTGAGATCTTTGATGTCTGTAAAAATGGGACTTAAATGAAAAATGTTTCCCGCACTCAGGACAGAAATATGGCTTCTCCCCCGTGTGAGATTTCTGATGTTTGTTAAAACTGGACTTCACTGAAAAACATTTCCTGCACTCAGGACAGGAATACGGCTTCAATCCCGTGTGAGTTCTCTGATGTTCGTAAAGATGGGACTTTTCTGAAAAACATTTTCCACACTCAGGACAAGAATACGGCTTCTCCCCTGTGTGATATCTCTGATGTGTGTAAAGATGGGACTTCACTGAAAAACATTTCCAGCACTCAGAACAGGAATACGGCTTCTCCCCTGTGTGAGACCTTTCATGTATGACAAGACTTGATTTTTGTGAAAAACATTTCCCGCACTCAGGACAGGAATACGGCTTCTCCCCCGTGTGAGATCTTTTATGCACATTAAGATAGGATTTAGAACGGAAACCCTTCCCGCACTCAGTACAGGAGAACCTCTTCCCTGTTGGAAGGCCGGCCCGGTCCCACACAGTTTGAGGTGCCTCAGGATACGAGGAATCCGATGGTCCATCTACACTGGGTGGTGCCGGATGGACATTGGAGGGAGCCGGGTTTTCTCCTGGACTAGACTGTGTGATGTCCTCATCTTCTACTTTCCAGTCTGGAGACAAAGTGAGACAATCCTCGGAGGTTTTCCTCATCTCCCGGCCATGGACTAAAATACAAAGACAAAGAGGATTACTAGACAGGAGCTGATTGGTTCCCCCAAACCAGGACTCCGCCCACATCAGGCAGCTTGGTCTCTGAGGAGCTTACAATTCCACCCTCAAGGGAACTAGGAAATGGCTCCTCTGATCTCCTACCAGGTCATTTCTTTATTCATGGACCTTAGTCAGAGAGTGAGTAAACAACCAGAACTGTCTTTTATAGGAGGGACAGTGATGAGGGGATTATAGGACGAGGGTCCCCACCCCCTCTATCACTCATCGCCATCTTCCCAACACAAGAAGTACTGCACTTCCTTATTTAGTCCATGATTTAGTCATGAAGAACAGCGGGGCTGAGCCCCACCAGAGGTCAGAGAGTGAAGATGGGGGAAGAACAACCAAGATGGAGACTGGACTGATCCTGAAGTCAGGAGTATGTAATGTACAATATAAATTATACAGTATAAGGGTCAGGACTCATAATATTGGTATTCAGTAATCAGTGGAAGTTTAAATGTTTACTGTAGACAAGTTGCAGAGATCCCACACCGCTGCCTCCCATCTCCTGAGACTGCACTCAGTGACTTGGGTCTGAGACACTACAGACATATCCCTCCACCCGGCACAGCCAGCAGAACACAGAGCAAGGAACCCTGGGAGAAATGTTCTGTCAGAGATCTTACTAGATCTAGGCATGAGGAAGAACACCCAAGACACACACCCCAGGTGCCTAGGTCTAGTATCGCTTGTGCTGAAAAACATTATGCTGCCAGCTGAACCCCAGAACCTCCATAAATCCAGTCTAGAGACATAAATTGTGTCTGCAGCACAGAGAAGGAAGATTATCCGAGAGAAATCCAGGAATACAGGACGGGGAACACAGCTCAGGAAAGTGACCAGGGGATTACAGGCTGATATCACCCCGCCCTACTCTGGACCAATCAGTGAGCAGTATGGGTGGAGGAATGGATTTAGTGTTCATGACCCACCTGTGCTGATCTCTGTAGGAGTGTCCTCCTCTATAAATGTCCCCGTTATTCCATCCTCCTCCATAGACTGCTGATCATCCCTCACATACGTCTCTTCTTCTTCTGCTTTCACCTCAAATTCTATATCGATTGGATCTCCACTCTAAATCAAGAAACAGATCAGCAATAACATCTGTAAAATATAAGCTTTAATATTGTGACATCAATTAAAACTTTCATATCATCTATAAAATATATTAATTCACAGAAAATATCAACACATCACCTTTACAAGTCCATGCTCTAGATTCTCCATCCCACCTACCTTGTAATGGTGAGGGATGGTGTGACCTTCCTGTGTGGAATCCCGGGAATACAGAGGACGGGGACATCTCTCTGGTGGGTTCCTGGTATTAGGTGGCTCCATCATATCCTTGTGTCCTTCTGAAAACTCCTCCATCACTCCATACTCCTCATCCTCCTCTTTATACTCTTCTTTAACATCAATATTATCATCCCCGAGGATTCCACTCTGAAAGATATAATAAAACATTCATTGTAACAAACATGCTGTGTATAAATCACAACTACCAATAATTGTCATCATCTACCTGATGATGGTGAGGGATGGTGTGACCTTCCTGTGTGGAATCCCGGGAATACAGAGGACGGGGACATCTCTCTGGTGGGTTCCCATGACTGGATCCATCTGTAGGAAACACACACACTGACTGAATCCATTGTTTCTATGTGTTTATCAGATGATGGGGGATCTAGGTGGATCCTCCGTACTGCTCTCTCCTTTACAATAAAGTCTCCTCTTACCCGGTGATGTGAGGGGCGGCTGATTGTCCATCATGACGTCCTTGTAGAGATCCTTGTGTCCTTCTAAATACTCCCACTCCTCCATGGAGAAATAGACAGTGACACCCTGACACCTTATAGGAACCTGACACACACAATGATACAGTCACCATCCAGACACATCCCTTGTCTGTTACTGGAGAATGTCCCAGAATTCCCGGCACCGCTCACCTCTCCTGTCAGCAGCTCAGTGATCTCTCTGGTGACTTCTAGAATCTTCTGCATGTTGTGTCTCTCAGGGTTTAGGGAGTCACATGGAGGCACTGTGATGGTCATATGGTCACCTGACTTCAGAAGAGGAAATCTCTGTATTGAGGAACCAATAGGAATATCATGTTAGACTCCCAGAATCCTCCTCACCTCTCCGGTCAGGTCTGTGTTTTATTAATAGAGATAAGAGTGATGTCATGTGACCTCCCAGAATCCTCCTCACCTCTCCGGTCAGGTCTGTGTTTTATCAATAGAGATGAGAGCAATGTCATGTGACCTCCCAGAATCCTCCTCACATCTCCGGTCAGGTCTGTGTTTATTATTAGAAATGAGAGTGATGTCATGTGACCTCCCAGAATCCTCCTCACCTCTCCGGTCAGCTCTGTGTGTTATTAATAGAGATGAGTGATGTCATGTGACCTCCCAGAATCCTCCTCACCTCTCCGGTCAAGTCTGTGTTTTATTAATAGAGATGAGTGATGTCATGTGACCTCCCAGAATCCTCCTCACCTCTCCGGTCAGGTCTGTGTTTTATTAATAGAGATGAGTGATTTCATGTGACCTCCCAGAATCCTCCTCACCTCTCCGGTCAGCAGGTAGATGATCTCCAGGGTGAGGTTTAGTATCTTCTCAGTCATGTGACTCCGGTCCTCCTCCATCCTCATTGGTGCCATTATGTGATCTATACAGGTCTCCTTGTAGACGGATAACTTTGGGAAATGAAAGTAAGAATGATTTGGATGGTATTGGTCACACAATAATAGGATGTGGATGTGAGGGGGGAATAGGAGGGTTGCTGGACATATAAGATCTACTTCCCCCATGGGAAGACAGTAGTCTGGACTGTTTAGTGTTTGCTAAATTTTGGAGGTCCCGGGACCCTCTTGACCTGTCAGATCAGAAATCCCCTTTTCTCTGTTGGGTTTGTTTGGTCTCTGAACTGGTTTTGATGAGTATTAGATCTGCAGACAAGGAATGATAAATATGATCCTTCCTATGACTTGTTTGCTCTGAGGCAGTGCTGTGAGGTCAATGTCGGGTCATCATGATGTCCAGGAAGGGGAACTTGAGGACTTTTGGCCGGAGTTGCTGCCTAATCAGGACAATTGGCAGAAATCCGGCTGCAAGGCTCCAATCTGTGGCAGCCTGCTGACTGACAGGAGTGATGTCACTGTCATTCTCTGCAGTAAAAGAAGAGATTGGATTGGGTAGAAGGAGGATGGTGTTGGTGGAGTAGAGAGCTGTCAGGAAGGAGCCTATTCTCTTCCCTCCAATGGAAGCATAGTGTGGGTAGAAGGAGGATAGCAGGAGGATCTGAGTATCAAGTATATTGTAATATCCAGGACATTGTACAGAGTGGTGGTGGGTTCCTGGGGCTCTGAATTCCAGCACCGGGCACTGCCAGAGCCTGTGTCATGGGAGGTATTGGAGTGTCTCCTGAAGATGTCTAGCACTGACCCCTGACTACCTTTTAGTCAATAATGCACCAACAGACCTCCTCTAAGAACAAGTGTCCACCAAGGGGTGAAGGATTGTCCTTCTGCATTCCATTTGGTATCTTGGAATACATTATTTGACCAGTGAGATGGTAAGAAGGTGAAGGTTGTCTTCCTTTCCTGGTAGGAGTTCTGTAAGGAGGTCTGGAAAGTAAGTGCAGGTAAGAGGACAACCAGAGACCAAGATCCCCCCTCCCTGCCTCAGTGTCCCCCTGAGCCTGACAAACTTCTCTTTCCTCAGAGCCCTGCTCCCCGCCAACCCTATCAAAGACCCAGATTCCTTCAGCTACTCTACCCCCTCAAAACCCTTTAACTTCACTATCCCCTCAGGGGCCCCAAAGTCTCCCATCCTCAGTAACCCCTGAGAGACCCCTCAGCTCCTCTTCTTCCCTCAGACCCCTCAGTATTTCCCTCCCCCTGACACCAATGATGGAACATGTTCTTCATGGCCGGCTGGGGAATGTTTCCTTCCTCCTGAGCAGCAATGTAAGGGGCTCTATGCTCCATACTCCTGACCCCGGCACTCCATCATTGTGTTGGCTGCATAGTGTAATGATTGCCCATTGGCTGCCTGTGTAGTGTCATCATTGCCCTTTGTAGGCCATGTATGGTCAGGATGGTCCTTGTCTTGTCTATTTATTGTCAGTGCTGTTTGTTTAGAGGACCATATTACTAGAATTTATCTCCACAATGAGGAGAATGTTCCGGCCCCGGAAGTGGGGGAATGTTCTGCCCCTGAAGGGGTTCATCTGGGTTCCCACACTATATATGTGTGTATCATCATCTGCTGGAGATAAAAGACGTCACAGTGACTATGGAGGAAGAGGACGGACATGACTATGGAGGAAGAGGATGGATGTGACTATGGAGGAAGAGGACGGACGTGACGATGGAGGAAGAGGACGGACGTGACGATGGAGGAAGAGGACGGACGTGATGATGGAGGAAGAGGACGGACGTGACTATGGAGGCAGAGGACGGACATGACTATGGAGGAAGAGGACGGACGTGACTATGGAGGCAGAGGACGGACGTGACTATGGAGGCAGAGGACGGACGTGACTATGGAGGCAGAGGACGGACGTGACTATGGAGGAAGAGGACGGACGTGACTATGGAGGAAGAGGACGGACGTGACTATGGAGGAAGAGGACGGACGTGACGGGGAGTTACTGGGTGTAAATAGAACATAACATCTTATTCCCTCCTCTGCTGCCACTTCCACCAAGGTCTCCTCTCCAGTTTGTATGGTATACAACTTCCTGTCTTTATTCCAGATGACTTCCTGTCTGTGCCTGACATCACTTCCTGTCTGTGCCTGACATCACTTCCTGTCTGTGCCTGACATCACTTCTTGTCTGTGTTCTATAATAACTTCCTTTCTGGATAGAAGTGAGATCACCACCTTGTGGAGTTCAGAGGAACTGCAGCCCCGAGAAACATTAAAATAACCGTTCCTGTGGTTTCCATGAAAGATCAAAAATAACTAAAAAAAAGGGGAGGGGAGAGGGGAGGAAGGGGGAGAGGGGAGAGGGGAGGGAGGGGAGAGGAGAGGGGAGGGAGAGAGGGGAGAGGGGGGAGAGGGGGGAGAGGGGAGGGTCAAATCAGGAAGTAGTAGGGCATGGAGATGTATGGCATCCATGGATCCCATATTTTATCACATTGGTGATGTAGCTAGGGGCCGTGTTGTGGATGGCTTTGTAAGTTGTGGTTAGTATTTTGTATTTTATATGTTGGGTTAGTGGAAGTCAGTGAAGGGATTGGCAGAGAGGGGCAGCAGTCACTGATTGGTTGGGTTGTCTAATGAGAGCGATCCCACCAAACCTGATCCTTCTGGGGGAGACAATGCAAAAATACATCCTAAAGTAGAAACATATATATCAATCCACTCATAATGACATCATCTTCTGGGAGTGTCTGCACATCCATCCATTTCATACACATTTCATTGTCTCAGCAGATCTCCTGCAGCCTATTAGCTCCCATTTCCCTTTCTATGTCTCAGCGGATCTCCTGCAGCCTATTAGCTCCCATTTCCCTTTCTATGTCTCAGCGGATCTCCTGCAGCCTATTAGCACCCATTTCCTTCTCTACGTCTCAGCAGATCTCCTGCAGCCTATTAGCACCCATTTCCCTTTCTATGTCTCAGCGGATCTCCTGCAGCCTATTAGCTCCCATTTCCCTCTCTATGTCTCAGCAGATCTCCTGCAGCCTATTAGCGCCCATTTTCCTCTCTATGTCTCAGCAGATCTGCTGCAGCCTATTAGCTCCCATTTCCCTCTCTATGTCTCAGCAGATCTCCTGCAGCCTATTAGCTCCCATTTCCATTTCTATGTCTCAGCAGATCTCCTGCATCCTATTAGCTCCCATTTCCCTCTCTATGTCTCAGCAGATCTCCTGCAGCCTATTAGCTCCCATTTCCATTTCTATGTCTCAGCAGATCTCCTGCATCCTATTAGCGCCCATTTCCCTCTCTATGTCTCAGTAGTGGTGTGACTACAGATGATCCCTCAATGTCGCCTCTCCAGGAATAATGTCCCTTCAATCTAATATTCCTGAAACATCTATACAAGTCCTGTGCCAACAACGTCTTCCTGATACCTTTAGGGCTGAAGCCCAAACCTTTCCCCCAGAAGGTCCATCTTCCCCGATGTCAGTCCAGCTGAGGAGAAGGTGACAATTCCATCTATTTCTGTTGATGATGAATCATCTGTTGGGATGGTTGGATGAGTGGGAGATCCCTTGTTGCAGTGTTGATGTTTCCTACCTCCCCTGTGGCCGGATCTCTGCTGTTTCCTTGATTCTGATGTACAATACGAGGCCGGAGTTGTCCCTCTATAGATCCTAATAAAGTGCCTCCAGCAGAGGAGGGAAGTGATGGGTCAGAGGCTGTAGAAGAAGCTCTAGTGAGCAGTCTAGATGGACGAGGTGAGTCTTGTGTAGGTGGTGCTCCAGGAGTACGCCTGATTAGTAGACGGTTAGATGTTGGACTCCTTCAGCTGCTCGGCTGACAATGCAGACTGCAGTGTAGACTCCACCTCTGTGATCTGTACAGCCAGAGCAGCTTCTTCCTTCTGGAGAAATGAAACTCCGAGAACAATGGAGCTTTTGTTTAGGACTTGTGTAAACAGACCACTGGACTCCTCCCTGTCCACAAACAGACCACTGGACTCCTCCCTGTCCACAAACAGACCACTGGACTCCTCCCTGTCCACAAACAGACCACTGGACTCCTCCCTGTCCACAAACAGACCACTGGACTCCTCCCTGTCCACAAACAGACCACTGGACTCCTCCCTGTCCACAAACAGACCACTGGACTCCTCCCTGTCCACAAACAAAGCTGGGGTCAGTTTACCTCATAGCCCCCTTGGAATACGCTGTGCTTCTAATATTCAGCTAAAGTTATCTTTTTACATAGACAAGACAGCTGTCTTTAGGAACTTCTCAGGAGGACTTTGATCTGGTGTCATTTACCCAAAAAACCCTTCCCCTCCTCCACTAAGAACACCCTCTTCCCCCCACAGAGGACACCCCTCCCCCACTAAAGACAACCCCCCACACACACAGAGGACACCCTCCCCCACTAAAGACACCCCCCCCACACACACACACAGAGGACACCCTCCCCCACTACAGACACCCTCTCCACTGAAGATACTCCTTCCTCTCTTTTCCTCCTCTGCAGACACTCCTCCCCCTCCTTTCCTGTGCTGGGGACACTCTTCTCCTTCTGAGGACACACCTCTCCCCTAGTGTTGTCACCCCTCCCCACTGAAGACACTCTTTCCACTGAGATCACCCCCTCCAGTTTAACCAGTTGCTGCCCAGTCTATAGCCAGATGGCGGTTGGACGAACAGCTCGCCCCTCCAGGTGGTGCCATATGGCGTCCTTTCTGGAGCGTGCACCCGCAGGGCTGTGGTGCGATCTGTCACCGGCCATGTACCTCAGACACGGCCGATGACAGATCTGTGTACTGGCCCTATTGCCAGTGCCATGTGACCTGCTGTGACCAATCACTGCAGGTCACATGACAGTTGTATACAATGGATGGCTTCCTTTCATGCCATCCATTGTATACAAGTGTGTCTAGCTGTGAATGGTCACAGCGATCACATGCACAAGCTGCACCAATCACAGCCCAGCTGTGTCATGTGATTACCTGTAGCCAAATCACAAAAAACCCCTGAATGAATCGATGTCATTCAGGTAAATGCATAAAACCTCCAGCAGCACTGAATGTCCGTTCGGAAAGTACGCTGGATGCAGGACAGGCCAGTACCTTGATGGCATATTGAGCAAGTTCTGGCCAGTGATCCATCCTCAAGACCCAGTAACCCAGTGGATGCTCAGTTGGAAAGGTCTCCAAGTCCGCTCTTACCCCTAGATAATCCTGCACCATATGATGCAGACCCTGCCGATGGGTGCTTAAACCTAACAGCCCTGGGCGCTGAGGACTAAAGAACTGTCTAAAGGCATCGGTCAGCTGTCCGCCTTCTTCACCGCTCTTCCTTTGACAGAATGAAGCCTCAGAAACACGTTGTCCAGGAAATGGTGACCTCCCAGTGTCTGGAAAGGTGTTGCACAATTTCAAGGCATCCTCAGTATGTTTCATCCTCTGCTCCCTCTGGGAAGACTGGATGAGCTCTGCACCTTTACCCTTGTAACGTGGATCAAGAAGGGTTGCCAACCAGTATTGATCCCTCTTCTTGATAACACAAATCCTCAGGTCCTTACACAGGCTTTGCAGAATCAGGGAGCCCATGCAGTGTAAGTTTGAGGAGGCAGGAGATTCTGAGACCTCTGGGTCACTGAGGATGACATTGTCAGGAACTACCTCCTCCCAGACATGTACTACTCCTGGCTGGGTTCTGGGGACTGAAAAGTGTCCCTTGAAGACTGCTCTATGTGATCCTCTACTTCCATGCTGCTGCAATCCTCCTCCTCCTCCACTTCCTCCTCCTTCTGTGTGAACTGCAGCCCCACAGGAATGGTTTCTGCATAAAGGGGGCCTTGAGAGGACAGGAAATCCTCCTCTTCCTCCCGCTGTTCTGCCTCCAGTGCCCTGTCCATGATTCCATGCAGCGTGTGCTCCAGCAGGATGACTACAGGGATAGTGTCACTGATGCATGCAGTGTGACAGCTCACCATCCTTGTGGCCTCCTCAGATGGTGACAGGACAGTGCATGCATCCATTGTCAGCAGCCACTGGC
Organism: Staurois parvus; assembly: GCF_062004578.1. Taxonomy (NCBI): domain Eukaryota; kingdom Metazoa; phylum Chordata; class Amphibia; order Anura; family Ranidae; genus Staurois; species Staurois parvus. The sequence goes on from NW_028318516.1 coordinate 2,328,805, forward strand.
GAGGTGAGAAGAAGCCAAGCTCCCCTGAGCCTGTCCTTGCGCCATTTTCACACAGGTACTCATTGATGGTCCTCTGCTGTGTGTGCAGCCACTGCAGCATCACCAAAGTGGAGTTCCACCGAGTAGACATGTCACAAATGAGTCGGTTGGTGGGCAGGTTGAATTTCAGCCAACTGAACACAGGCCGTGTATGACCACCACAAATGGCCAGACTTTTCTGGCCTGCCTCAGAAGATCTTGAAAGCCTGGGTACCTGTTCAAGAAGCACTGCACCACCAAATTCAAGATGTGTGCCAAGCATGGAACATGTGTCAAGTGTCCCTGTTGGAGGGTGGAGAGCCCCTTCATAGCTGACAGAATCTGTGTCCTGGTGTGGCTCCTGTCCCTTAGACAGACCAGCTGAAGCACCACGTGGCATCTTTTATCCTGACTGATCACATAGCCCCATGAACGCTTATGAAGCACTGCTGGTTCAGAGGACAATTCAGCAGAAGAGGCCATAGAGGAAGAGGAAGGGGAGGGGGTGGAGCAGACAGATGTGGCAGAATCACCACCAGGTTTTTGGAGGCATGGTGGTGGAACAAGCTCCAGAACTGAACCCTGTCCTGCATCCTTCCCAGCTGCTAGCAGAGTCACCCAGTGTGCCGTGACGGATATGTACCATCCCTGACTGTGCCTGCTGGACCACGTGTCAGTAATGTGGACCTTGCTGCTGACCTCCTTGTCCAACAAGGCCAAAACATGACCTTCCACATGATGGTACAGAGCTGGAATGGCCTTGCATGAAACAAATTGTCTTTTCGGAACCTGTCACTGTGATACAGAACATTCTGCAAATTCCCGGAAGGGGGAAGAGTCCACCAGATGGAAAGGCAGCAGTTGTAACGCAGCAATTTGGCCAGGATAGAATGTGGATGGCTGGGACAGTCTATTCTTTCACGGTTCAGCAAATGGGGTAGTGAAATGTTCCTGCTGAAATGAACAGGTGGTGTCCTGCTGTCAGATGGGCCACCCACTGCTGTACCATCACTCCTCTCAGTGGAGGCTGTTGAGAAGACCTGACGTTTTACAGTAGAGATCCCAGATGAGGAGCAAGGAGAAGTCTGCACTTTTTCTGGGTCTTTCAGGTGCTGTTACCAGCGGGCTGCATGGCAGCTCATCATACGTCTTGTCAAGCATGTGGTGCCCAAGTGGCTGGTGTTTTGGCCACGCTTGGTCTGCTTCAGTCAAAGACTGCAAACAGCAATGCTGCACATGTGTTGAAGAAAGCCCACACCAGAGAACTTGTGGAAGTCTGCATGGAGTCAGCAGCGCCCCCCACCTGTGGAGCTCTGTCGTGTGATGCCATTGGTTGGCTGCCCTTATGCCTGTCCCTGGAGGACATCCTGCCTTGTTGGAGTTCTGCCTCCTCCTCACTGTCCTCCTCTGTTCTCTCAGGCACCCAAGTATGGTCAGTGACCTCATCATCCCCTTCCTCCTCATCAATGGAGCCAACTTGCCAGTGTGCTGCGGCTGGGGCAGTGTTTCTCAACTCCAGTCCTCATGGACCCCCAACAGGTCATGTTTTCAGGATTTCCCTCAGATGAAACAGCTGTGGTAATTACTAAGGCAGTGAAACTGATCAAATCACCTGTGCAAAATAATGGAAATCCTGAAAACATGACCTGTTGGGGGTCCATGAGGACTGGAGTTGAGAAACACTGGGCTGGGGGAACAGGACTGACAATTTCTTTTCCCTCACTGGCGCCCCCTCTCTCTAGGCTCACGTCACTCCTTTCCTCATCCTGGGAACCAACATCACAGCATTCAGATTGCTGCACATCCTCCAGCAGCATGGGACTGACACTATGATCCAATCATTCTGGTGACTCCTCCATGCATGATGGTGGGGCTACGGAAGGAGCAGCTGTGGTGGACAAGGAGCCGGAGGAACAGGACACTTTGGCAGCTGTGGTGGAAGACAAAATAGTATGATCCTGGATGACAGAGGATGAGGATGACTGACTTATCCACTCCACCACCTCTTCTGCATGTTGTGGTTCAATAATACGCCCAGCACTTTGGCCAATCATGGCTCTTCCTGAGAACTCAGCTGTTATTGGCCAAAGCATTGCACCTGATCTGTGGCCAGGTGCAATGCTTTGGCCAGTCACAAAGCATGTTTTACATTGTTTGGGCAAACGGGCAAACTTCCTGCATAATGGTGAACACGCAAATGGCTATTGTTCGATTCAAACTTATGTTTGACTTGAACCGTCAGCCCATCCCTACTCAAAATATTATTCTCTGCGGATCTACTGCTTCCACTTTACACCTACTTCATTGATCTTGAGGTGTTTGCCAGTAAATTAAGAATACTGAACCATGTGCAAATCCATATACAACAAAGTGCTCTGTGCTCAAGATGCTGCTCCCTGCAGATCTACTGCTTCCACTTTACACCAACTTCATGTAGCACTACCTCAGAAGGAGCTGAATGTTGCCCCTGGTTTCCCTTTGCTTTGCCCCACAGCAAGGCAAACACACACACTTCTGCTCGTTGTCTCCAATGACCAGTCTAGGGGATGTTTTGTGTTTGGAGTTTATTGTAGAACTGGGGATAGGGATGGGGAATGTAGTCGGATCCTCCAGAATCAGAACTCTTCACACTGAGGACATGTAGCTGATCTCTTAGTAGAACACTTGTGAAGTCTCGGCTGACAGTAGATAGCAGACTTCTCAGTAACAAATAGCAGCAAGTAGTTGTAGGAGAGCCAAGTCCCATTAGCAGTAGCAATACTTGGACAAGCTCTGCAGAACACTAGGCAGGGCTCCCTTTCTCAGACCCAGGCTGACTATCAAGCACCAGAGGGGTAACAAGCACACAGAGCCCCCCAGATCTCTCAGAGTTTGCACTCACAGGTCCAAGGACAGAATGGTTGCCTCCTTCCAATCTTCCAAGCCACTCTCTCCAGTGACACCAGACAGAGCTTTGGCAGACAGCTCCCCTCAGTCAGCTTACTGTAGAATCAGGGTCACTCTCTCTAACTTCAGGCCCTCAGGTCACCCACCCGAGGCCACATAACAGCAAGTGCCAGGCGAGGCATCCTGCCTCCAGCCTGGCTGGTGCAATCCTCTCCGAGGAAAGACACTGAACCCATGTGCTCTCAGAATATAAATACCACTCCCAGCATGCAATGGGGCCACCCTCCCCTGCAATTGGCCAGGACTGTATCCATATTCATGCTGGTCATTTGTCTAGCCAATTCCCATGTTCTGGAAGACTCTCATAGCTTCCTGAAGGCAGGAAGAACTCAGACAAACTCCAACAGAACCAGAGCAGCATGAGCAGACCTGACTAATCAATCACAGCTCTCTGTAACTCAGAATACCGACTGAATTTACCTGACAGCCTCTCTGGTGAGCAGAGAAACACAGCTATGCTTTACCTGACTACACATCCTAGACCTGACCAGGAGGGGGCGCTACATTCATTCATCTCATCAGATTTGCTGCTATAGGAAATCATCTCAAATCCTGTGCAAATCCATGGAGACAGACAATATTGTGTGCTCAGTATAGTGTTCTCTGCAAGTCCACCGCTTCCACTTTGCATCTACTTCAATCCACTTATTTTACTCCAAAAATCCACCAATCAGTGAAAAGTTGATAAGGTGTGAAAGTGCTCCGCCCTCCAAACTGTGTCAGCTGTAGTGTAGCCCCGCCTTCTTCCACCTCTTGTACACGGGATGGTGAGGGCGCCCCCTAGTAGTGCTTCCCCCTCACCACACCAATAGGACTCCCAGCTTTTCAGCTCCCAGAGTCACAAACATCCTTCACACTCTCCTCATCTCCGATGGTAAAGGAACCGGATCCTCCTCGCTCACTCCTGCAAGTCTGCTGCGGGTTCTGTCAGTCTCCCTCCTAGACTCCGCCTCCGACTGCCATTCCAGCAGGAGCTCCGCCTCTAAATACACACTCAAGGAGGAGAGAAAGGGGAACCCGACATCATGTGACACCTTTTATTACATGGAAATACGAAAATCAACGGGACTAATGCAATCACATTTACTGCAAAATCAAAGGGGCCAAAATGTGTCCCCCGAGCAGTCATATATTTCTGTCCCCCTTGGTGGGAGTGGAGGTGACCCCTCTATAAGGATCTACAGTCCATACACACCCAGCACAAGGCCGGGGTCACACTACCAGACGCTTCTCGGGGCTGCAGTTCCTCTGAGCTCCACAAGGTGGGGATCTCACTTCTACCCAGACAGGAAGTCTCTATGGAAGACAGACAGGAAATGATGTCAGGTACAGACAGGAAGTGATGTCAGGTACAGACAGGATGCTCTGGGTGAGAGATGAATCGGGAGGAAGCGGAGAGGAGAATCTGAATCTGGTGTCAGAGGAGGTAATACGTAGATGAACCCCTTCAGGGGGAGGAGTTGATGATAATATATTTGCCCCCAAAGCTGGCCTACATGGTTCAGTTTTATCGTTCAGCCAGCGGGATGACCATAAAAACTGAAGTGATTCCCCCATCCACACATTGGAGGTGGATGGGGGAATCCTCCCCACTGCACTCTTGTATTCTGACAATGGGGGGACTCCTCCGCTCTCAGAATACACAGATCAGCACTGAAGCTATTGGCTGCAGCCGCTGGGGGAGTGGCTTTTATCCGGCAGTGGCCACACATGGATGGAAATGTGAGCGATCCCTGCTGAACCAGCTGAATTTCCATGGATCTATGGTCACCTTCAGTGACTTCCTCCCCTCCCCCTCATCTCCTTCATGATGGAAGTCATGCTGAGATCATCTCCCATTGGCTGAGCAATATTCTCATTTGTCTCTCAGCTCCTTCTTGCTATTCCTCGTCCTGCCTGTTGTTTCCTTGGATTGATTTTCTGTGTAGTGACCCCGGCTTGGTCTCTTGGATGCGCTCGTCTGTTGCTTGCCCTGACCTTTCTCCTGATTCCTGGATCTCCTCCTCATCTCTCCTCCATATCCTCTTACATAGCTTTTTTCCACACCTGCAGTGACCCTGGGGGGGGAAACTTGGCACCAGCACGCCGCCAAATCCATCCCCACCATTAGGGGCTCTGGAGACGATTGTCTGCTATTTACACTCCGTTCCTCCGCACGTCACCTGATCACATGACCGCTTACTTCCACAGATTCCGGACAGATTTCTGGATGGTAAAGGTCAAAGTTCACTCTTCAGTTTAGGAGAGGTAGGACACGCCCAGGAACAATGATTTGATTTACATGGGAGGCACATCTAGAGGGCCCCTCAAATCTCCCCATCCAAATGTCCCTCCATCCAGAGTCTATATGTCCTATGACATCACACTGACCTCACAGCTCCTCCTCCCAATGTCCTTCTATCCAGAGTCAGAGAATCCTATGACATCACACTGACCTCACAGCTCCTCCCCCCAATGTCCCTCCATCTGACATTTTTCTGATGCTCTTAGGATGTGGGGGTCCCTTGGTATCCTCACATGTAAAGTGGGACTGTTGGTCCTGCGTTGTATGTAATGACATCAGAATGCTGCAACAAGCCTATACCCTGCGTAGTGTGGGGGTCCTGTGGGGGGGAATTATACCTCAGCCTGAAGTGGGGCTTTAATAAAATGGAGACCTGAATGGAGAGGTGAGGAGGATTCTGGGAATATCATTTGATGTGACTATTTGTGTTCAGATGTAGAGTTTTCCTCCTGTGAAGTCTGGAGATCATATGACATCACATTGCCTCCACCTCCCTCCCTGATAGAAGAGAGAAAGAAGAAGAAGATTCTAGAAGTCACCAGAGAGATCACTGAGCTGCTGACAGGAGAGGTGAGCGGTGCCGGGAATTCTGGGACATTCTCCAGTAACAGACAAGGGATGTGTCTGGATGGTGACTGTATCATTGTGTGTGTCAGGTTCCTATAAGGTGTCAGGGTGTCACTGTCTATTTCTCCATGGAGGAGTGGGAGTATTTAGAAGGACACAAGGATCTCTACAAGGACGTCATGATGGACAATCAGCCGCCCCTCACATCACCGGGTAAGAGGAGACTTTATTGTAAAGGAGAGAGCAGTACGGAGGATCCACCTAGATCCCCCATCATCTGATAAACACATAGAAACAATGGATTCAGTCAGTGTGTGTGTTTCCTACAGATGGATCCAGTCATGGGAACCCACCAGAGAGATGTCCCCGTCCTCTGTATTCCCGGGATTCCACACAGGAAGGTCACACCATCCCTCACCATCATCAGGTAGATGAGGAACAATCACTGATAGTATCATTAGGATCTGTACATTATCTGCATTGTTACCATTGATGGCATTTTATTCTATATTCAGAGTGGAATCCTCAGGGATTATAATATTGTTGTTAAGGAAGAATTTAAAGAGGAGGATGAGGAGTATGGAGTGATGGAGGAGTTTTCTGAAGGACACAAGGATATGATGGAGCCACCTAATACCAGGAACCCACCAGAGAGATGTCCCCGTCCTCTGTATTCCCGGGATTCCACACAGGAAGGTCACACCATCCCTCACCATCATCAGGTAGATGATGACAATTATTGGTAGTTGTGATTTATACACAGCATGTTTGTTACAATGAATGTTTTATTATATCTTTCAGAGTGGAATCCTCGGGGATGATAATATTGATGTTAAAGAAGAGTATAAAGAGGAGGATGAGGAGTATGGAGTGATGGAGGAGTTTTCAGAAGGACACAAGGATACGATGGAGCCATCTAATACCAGGAACCCACCAGAGAGATGTCCCCGTCCTCTGTATTCCCGGGATTCCACACAGGTAGGTCACACCATCCCTCACTATTACAAGGTTGGTGGGATGGAGCATCTAGAACATGGATTCATGGAGACAATGTGTGGAGTTCTTTTATGTGACCTTATATTTACAGATGATATTTTCTCTCATTTTCTTGGTTTAGAGTGAAGATCTGATAGACATCAAAGTTGAGGTTAAAGAAGAAGAAGAGGCGTATGTGAGGGATGATCAGCAGTCTATGGAGGAGGATGGAATAACGGGGACATTTATAGAGGAGGACACTCCTACAGAGATCAGCACAGGTGGGTCATGAACACTAAATCCATTCCTCCACCCATACTTGTCATGCTTCCCTTCACATTGATCCAGCATCGGGTTTTGCCTCCTGTCTGTTCCTACCTATCCCCCCTGAACCTAGGTGTTATTAAGCCTTTACATTTGTGTATTAGTGTTTGAGAAACGTGTCTTCATGTGGACCCTTTGGACCCTTAAACAGAAAGTGATAATGAGGGAGGAGTCAATACCCCAATGATGGTGGTCTTCAGAATCAGTCCAGTCTTCATCTTGGTTGTTCTCCCCCCATCCTCACTCTCTGACCTCTGGTGGGGCTCAGCCCCGCTGTTCTTCATGACTAAATCATGGACTAAATAAGGAAGTGCAGTACTTCTTGTGTTGGGAAGATGGTGATGAGTGATAGAGGGGGTGGGGACCCTCGTCCTATAATCCCCTCATCACTGTCCCTCCTATAAAAGACAGTTCTGGTTGTTTCCTCACTCTCTGACTAAGGTCCATGAATAAAGAAATGACCTGGTAGGAGATCAGAGGAGCCATTTCCTAGTTCCCTTGAGGGTGGAATTGTAAGCTCCTCAGAGACCAAGCTGTCTGATGTGGGCGGAGTCCTGGTTTGGGGGAACCAATCAGCTCCTTTCTAGTAATCCTCTTTGTCTTTGTATTTTAGTCCATGGCCGGGAGATGAGGAAAACCTCCGAGGATTGTCTCACTTTGTCTCCAGACTGGAAAGTAGAAGATGAGGACATCACACAGTATAGTCCAGGAGAAAACCCGGCTCCCTCCAATGTCCATCCGGCACCACCCAGTGTAGATGGACCATCGGATTCCTCGTATCCTGAGGAACCTCAGACTGTGCGAGACCGGGCTGTCCTTCCAACAGGGAAGAGCTTCTCCTGTACTGAGTGTGGGAAATGTTTTTCAGATAAGTCTAATCTTTACAGACATAAGAAATTGCACACTGGGGACAAGCCACATTCCTGTCCTCAGTGTGGGAAATGTTTTTCACAGAAGCCCCATCTTTACATACATCAGAGATCTCACACGGGGGAGAAGCCTTATTCCTGTTCTGAGTGCGGGAAATGTTTTTCTCAGATGTCCCATCTTTACACACATCAGAGATTGCACACTGGACAGAAGCCATATTCCTGTCCTGAGTGCGGGAAATGTTTTTCAGGGAGATCCGGCCTTAACACACATCAGAGATTTCATACAGGAGAAAAGCCATATTCTTGTTCTGAGTGCGGGAAATGTTTTTTGCAGAAGTCCGATCTTTACAGACATCAGAGAACTCACACGGGGGAGAAGCTACTTTCCTGTCCTGAGTGAAGGTAATGTTTTTCACAGAAGCCCCATCTATATAAACATCAGAGATGTCAAACAGGGCTGAAGTCACTTTCCTGTCCTGAGTGAGGGAAATGTTCCTCACTGAAGTCCTGTCTTCCTGTACATCAGGGGTCCCACACAACCCTGGAGGTGTATTAGTGCCTTGAGTGCGGGAAATGTCTTCTAGATGAATGTTGCTGGACATCCCAGCTCTCATGTGGGGAAGAAGCACACCCTGATATACACCTCAGATATACTCCATGGCTGATCTTCATCATGGAAGAAACAGTTGATAAGGAGATCCGAGGTCCCCAAAGACATGGATGAAGTGTGGGACCGGGTTGATAGGAGAAGAATAAAAATGGAGTCCTGACCTTTCATTGGCTGAGTACATTTTTTTTCAAACATTCTATTTTGAGTTTTCTAAAGAGATATACAAAGAAGCAATATGTCTGGGGTGAAAGAGGAGAAGAGCACCTCATACTTCTTGCCATGACTTCTGAATAAAAGATAAATCACAGTAACCAATGAAATAATTATAATCTCTCCAATAAAGAAAGAGGAAGGAATCTTCTGGCAGGAACTGACCTGGAGGTGTGACCGGGTGTGATACCTGATCAGAAAACATGGATGGACTCTCTCCTGAGACTTTGTTCCCAACTCCAATAAGTGAGAGGAGCAGAATGTCATAATGTTCCTAGATGTCATGATAAAGCCAAGGAAGTAAGGTTCGGCCATGAGTGCGCACAGACACATCAGGAGAGCAAAAGAATGACAACGTCATGAACCAGAAAACCAAGATATACACGGCCAGATGGGGAGCAAGTAACACCTGTTATGTATGCGTGTCCTCAATGCGTGTTCCATACACGGCTGTCTGATCTCTACAATGTAACCACCTTGACAAACCCATCCATAGAAGTAAAAGAAGACAACATAGAGGATTGCTCCAAGGATGTAAGTGTTGCTGCAATAAAAGTGTCCCATCTATTATGGAAATGTTTGACTGAGGCTTGGTTGTTGAGCTCCATGTCTACCTTCTCTCTGTAAATCAGAAGACGTAGATCTTTTTAGTGTCTGTGATGGTGGGGACAAGGCGATAGTCCATTTCTTAGGAATAGCCCTGTGGGCCACCAGTAAACATATTAATATCCTCTGCAAGCTCCTGCGGGATTTGTGGATGTGGGTTTTCTGAGCTGAATGGAGAGTTGTAGAAGAACTGGGTCCATGGGGAGTGAGCAGCCACAAACTCCTGAGATGTAGGCTAACACTTGTTCCCAAAAGGTTGAGATGCGGGGCCATTCCCGAAATCGGTGGAAGAGAGAGGGCGGTGCTCACTATATAGTGGATTTGTGGAGAGTTCTTAGTGGATAGAAATGGGATGAAGGCCCCATGGAAGAGCTTACATTGAGACTCTCCAGGATTCATTCACCACAAGCCTTTGCACTTTGTTCTATCCTTCCAGTATGTTGCCCACCAGGTTCTCTCCCGGTATGACCTTGCTCCAAGATTTCACAGATGTGGGATGTAGAGGTTTAGTAAAGAGAGAGTGTAAAGGTCGATAGATGTCAGATATGGAGTATTTCCATTCCTGTAGGAAGCGATCCGATATGGAAGTTTGAAAACATTGTTGCTTGGCTGGGCAGCACCAGTTTATACAACCTGAGAGGTGTAGGTAGTAGAGAGAGGGATGGCTTGGCAGGGCATAAGTTGATGCAAGGGTTGGGAAAGATTTCAAAGTTCCCGATAGTTCAAATATGTGTCATACAGGGAGGCAACGCAGGAGAGCCCCTTAGAACTCCAAATGTTGAAAGCCGCATATAGAACAGCTTGTGGAAACATTGTAATGCCTCTTATGGGCAAATATTGGGAGACATGGGGTGACAGGCCCAGTTTGCTCTGTATGTCCCTCCATGTAAGAATCAGATCCCGTATCAGAAGGTTGTGTTGAATACATGTGGGGAACAATTGTATTTTGCAATGCAGGAGTGCAGCTAAGTCATATGGTTGCCCCACTGCCAACTCCAAATCATAATTGGTGTATGAGGAAGCCTGAAGTATCCAATCTGTCCCTATACACAATAAACAGGCAAGGTCATACAATCAAATATTGAGAAAGTTCGCTCCATCCTTTTTTTTTTTTTGCTCCCCCTGTTTAAGCAGTAACAGAATTGTTTGAAGAGGGTACAATAGGCGAGCAAAGCTCACCATTTTGAACAGGTGGCATCCCCCAAAAAGGGATAGGAGAAGGTACATCTATGTTTCCATCTCATTTCCTATTTTAGATATCAGTGAAGGGTAGTAATGATAGACCGAGGATGGCTCCTTCCCTATCGTAATGCCTGAATATGTGATCTGAACATTTGCTACGTGAAGAGAGACTGCTGGGCCCAGGGAAGGGTGTTGGTTCGAGATAAGGAAAGTATTCCACTCTTAGCAGAATTGATTGGAAGGCCAGAGCACTGTAGGCAGCTTGTGAAGACCTGATGGAGAATGTGAATATCTGCCACAGGATACGCCATAAAATATAAGAATATCATCGGCAAATAGGACTACACAGAGTTCTTCTTGACCTGTCTGAATCCCATGTATTGGGGCTCTGGAGGAAAGGTAACGGGAGAAAGGTTCCAGGGCAAGGTTGAAAAGAAGAGGTGAAAGGGGGGGCAACCCTGGTGAGTACCCTTCGTGCAGCAATATTTCACCTGATATGAGACCTGCAGCTACCACCCTGGGTGAAGGTGCAGAATCCATACTGCTGAAAAGCCCATCAGAAGAACCAGAGCAAGCCAATGATAGCTGACATTATCCAAGACTTTTCCAGCATCCAATGTAATAATAGCTCGATCCTCAGACGGGTGTACCTTGCCTTGTTCCAGCACTGCAATAACTTCCCGAATGTCGGAAGCCACTGGTCTACCATTAATAAAGCCAGCCTGGGCAGTATGGGTAAGGGAGGGTAATATTGCAGCCAAGAGGGATGCTACTATTTCAGAGAGTATTTTAGCGTTCACATTTAGGAGGGATAGGAGTCGGTATGCCTCCGGTTCAGTTGGGTCCTTGCCCTTATTAGAAATCAGTTTTATATAGGCTTGGTGACCCATTGGAAGGTATGGGCCCCCCTCCCAAACCTCGTTATATACTGTCAGTAGCTGAGGGATGAAGAGAGTCCATCATCTTATACAATGCTGGTGTGTAGCCATCAGGACCAGGTGATTTCCCACTAGGTAAGCCTTTCATCACCTCAGACTCTTCCTTTAATGAAATAGGGACATTTACAGATTGCAGGTGGGAGGGGCCAATAGTGAGTAAATGAAGAGAGTCTAAGACTTGTGTGGTCACCTCAAGGTCTTGGATCTAGATATAGAGTGGCACAAATATCTTCCAGTATTTTATTGGTTTCTTCTGAGGAGGAGACAAGGGCAGCAGAAGTATCCTTTAGGGAGGCTACATGAGTTGGTTGGAGAGACCCTTTGCTTACCCACCTTATCACCATATTTACACAATTGTGAATCAGCAGAGGAACAATTTACTGTATATGTTTACCCAGCCAAGTCCTTCCTGTGTTAGCGCCTCCACTCTGCTACCCAGCCGAGTCCTTCCTGTGTTAGCGCCTCCACTCTGCTACCCAGCCGAGTCCTTCCTGTGTTAGCGCCTCCACTCTGCTACCCAGCCGAGTCCTTCCTGTGTTAGCGCCTCCACTCTGCTACCCAGCCGAGTCCTTCCTGTGTTAGCGCCTCCACTCTGCTACCCAGCCGAGTCCTTCCTGTGTTAGCGCCTCCACTCTGCTACTCAGCCGAGTCCTTCCTGTGTTAGCGCCTCCACTCTGCTACCCAGCCGAGTCCTTCCTGTGTTAGCGCCTCCACTCTGGTACCCAGCCGAGTCCTTCCTGTGTTAGCGCCTCCACTCTGCTACCCAGCCGAGTCCTTCCTGTGTTAGCGCCTCCACTCTGCTACCCAGCCGAGTCCTTCCTGTGTTAGCGCCTCCACTCTGCTACCCAGCCGAGTCCTTCCTGTGTTAGCGCCTCCACTCTGCTACCCAGCCGAGTCCTTCCTGTGTTAGCGCCTCCACTCTGCTACTCAGCCGAGTCCTTCGTGTGTCAACGCCTCCACTCTGCTACCCAGCCGAGTCCTTCCTGTGTCAACGCCTCCACTCTGCTACCCAGCCGAGTCCTTCCTGTGTTAGCGCCTCCACTCTGCTACCCAGCCGAGTCCTTCCTGTGTTAGCGCCTCCACTCTGCAAACCCCGGGAGATGTTCACCTGTCCTTCACTCCAGGCCAGGACCCCCAGAAATCCCCCCTGTACCCATCTCAGGCTCTCTCCTTCCATTCACAGGACATCTGACAGGGAATGAGGACATGTTATTACCACCCCCACACCTGATTTCACCCTACAATGACTCACTACCACATTGTAATTGTGTGCATTGTACATAGTGGTGGTGTGGCCCCATTGAGCCCAGTGGGGGAGCTTGATAAGAGGTGCTGCTTGTCAGACTCTGCACCCCGAGGTAATAATGCTGCAGACGCAGCCTGTTAATAGCCCCATCTGGCTGTTATTTTACAGTTTGAGAGCAGAAACACTGGCTCAGCTGTCCATTTTTACCACCCCCAAAACCCAACTGAAAGAGACCAATCTCATGAGCAGTAGTATCTAAAATAAATTGAATAACTCTAGCGCTAACTATGGTGAAATGAAAACAACAAAAATTAGAATTAAATACTGTAGCCGCTGGTGCACACAACCCATGTCTCAGTGCGGCAAATTATACAATCATAATGTGAAGTGAAAAAATGCTGCGCTACATGAAACAATGGCACAATCCTTATATAACCAAAAAACAAAGTGAAAAAATAAAACAAATATATATTATAAGATAAAATAGAAAAAATATTAATATTGAAATAAAAAAAAAATAAAAAATTATATATATATATATATATACAAAAAACACAAAAAATAAAGAATAGTTTTAAGTATGAATCAAAAAAAAAGTCATTCAAAAAATCAAGTTCAATCAATAAAGTGTTCATTCAGTGAGCCCTCCTTTTGGATAATGAAAAATATGTGCATCTGTTATGAATTCCCGTGCAGAGACATCCTCCACCATATATCTGCTCACCATCCTCCACCGTGTATCTGCTCACCATCCTCCACCATGTATCTGCTCACCATCCTCCACCATGTATCTGCTCACCATCCTCCGCCATGTATCTGCTCACCATCCTCCGCCATATATCTGCTCACCATCCTCCGCCATGTATCTGCTCACCATCCTCCACCGTGTATCTGCTCACCATCCTCCACCATGTATCTGCTCACCATCCTCCGCCATGTATCTGCTCACCATCCTCCGCCATGTATCTGCTCACCATCCTCCGCCATATATCTGCTCACCATCCTCCGCCATGTATCTGCTCACCATCCTCCGCCATGTATCTGCTCACCATCCTCCACCATGTATCTGCTCACCGTCCTCCACCGTATATCTGCTCACCATCCTCCACCGTGTATCTGCTCACCATCCTCCACCATGGATCTGCTCACCATCCTCCACCGTGTATCTGCTCACCATCCTCCACCGTGTATCTGCTCACCATCCTCCACCATGGATCTGCTCACCATCCTCCACCATATATCTGCTCACCATCCTCCACCATGCATCTGCTCACCATCCTCCACCATGTATCTGCTCACCATCCTCCACCATATATCTGCTCACCATCCTCCACCATGTATCTGCTCACCATCCTCCACCATGTATCTGCTCACCTCACGCAGTGTGACCACACATTGTACAATGTTACCGTCTAACTGCACTTTTTTTTCTCATATGGACTCAGAAGATCAACTTGCTGAATGAAGACTCCAAAGTAAGCTCCCTCCTGATAAGCGTCTTTGTATCAGCCGTATTCCTCATTAATAAGAACTCCACATGGTGCTTTATCCTTTTATACTTTTATCAATTAGACATAAGAAATGCCCTCACGTTCCGGAGGTGTACATTGCACCATGTATGATGAACATCCAGTGATGTACTGATCAGACACAAGGTGGCAGTATCATCTCAGCAGCAGAGTCCTGCACATGCTCAGAACAGACACCGTCCATCGGAGAGGAGTGTGCGGATGACGTCACGACGTTGCCATTCATCGGGACAGCGGTTGTAGTACTCTACAAATGGCTCTTGGAAGGACATTACATCAGGCAATAGCATTCACTAAGGGGCCCCATGCTTTGCCTTGCCTCATATGACGGATGGTGTCTGTTCTGAGCATGTGCAGGACTCTGCTGCTGAGATGATACTGCCACCTTGTGTCTAATCAGTACATCACTGGATCTTCATCATACATGGTGCAAAATACACCTCCGGAACGTGAGAGCATTTCTTATGTGTAATTGATGAATAAAAGTATAAAAGGATAAAGCACCATGTGGAGTTCTTATTAATGAGGAATACGGCTGATACAAAGACGCTTATCAGGAGGGAGATTACTTTGGAGTCTTCATTCAGTAAGCTGATCTTCTGAGTCCATATGGGACCAAAAGTGCAGTTAGACGGTAACATTATACAATGTGCGGTCACACTGCGTGAGGTGAGCAGATATATGGTGGAGGATGGTGAGCAGATACATGGTGGAGGATGGTGAGCAGATACATGGTGGAGGATGGTGAGCAGATACATGGTGGAGGATGGTGAGCAGATACATGGTGGAGGATGGTGAGCAGATACATGGTGGAGGATGGTGAGCAGATATATGGTGGAGGTGAACAGATACCTGGCGGAGGATGGTGAGCAGATACCTGGCGGAGGATAGTGAGCAGATACCTGGCGGAGGATGGTGAGCAGATACCTGGCGGAGGATGTCTCTGCATGGGAATTGATGACAGATGCATATATTTTTCATTATCCAAAGGAGGGTTCACTGAATGAACACTATTGATTGAACTTGATTTTTTTAATGACTTTTGTTTGATTCAAGCTTAAAAATATATTTAATTTTTTGTGTGATTTTTGTTTTATATATATTTATACTTACAGTGAGGAACAGAAGTATTTGAACCCCCTGCAAGTTCTCCCACTTAGAAATCATGGAGGGGTCTGACATTCACATTGTAGGACATTCCCACTCTGAGAGACAGAATTAAAAAAATTCAGGAGATCACATTGTATGATTTGTAAAGAATGTATTTGTCTCGCACTGCTGAACAGAAGCATTTGAACACCTAAGAAACAGCAAGAATTCTGGCTCTCAAAGACCTGTTACTGCGCCTTTAAAAAGTCCCCCTCTACTCCACTCATTCATCTAACTTAGTAGCACCTGTCTGAGCTCTTTAAAGACACCTGTCCACCCCACAGTCAGTCAGACGCCAACTACTACCATGGGCAAGATCAAAGAGCTGTCAAAAGACACCAGAGACAAAATTGTGCACCTCCACAAGGCTGGAAAGGGCTACGGGGCAATTGCCAAGCAGCTTGGTGAAAATAGATCAACTGTTGGAGCAATTGTTAGAAAATGGAAAAGGCTAAAGACGACTGTCAGTGTCCCTCGGACTGGGGCTCCATGCAAGATCTCACCTCGTGGGGTATCACTGATGATAAGAAAGGTGAGGAATCAGCCCAGAACTACAAGGGAGGAGCTGGTCAATGACATGAAGAGAGCTGGGACAACAGTTTCAAAGGTCACTGTCGGTAGAACACTACGCCGTCATGGTTTCCAATCATGCATTGCACGGAAGGTTCCCCTGCTCCAGTCATCACATGTCCAGGCCCGTCTGAAGGTTGCCCTGCTAAAGTCATCACATGTCCAGGCCCGTCTGAAGTTTGCCAATGACCATCTGGATGATCCAGAGGAGGCATGGGAGAAAGTCATGTGGTCAGATGAGACCAAAGTAGAACTTTTTGGTATAAACTTCACTCGTCGTGTTTGGAGGAAAAAGAAGGATGAGTTGCATCCCAAGAACACCATCCCTACTGTGAAGCATGGGGGTGGTAACATCATGCTTTGGGGGTGCTTTTCTGCGAAGGGGACAGGACGACTGCACTGTATTAAGGAGAGGATGAATGGGGCCATTTATTGTGAGATTTTCAGCAACAACCTCCTTCCCTCAGTCAGAGCATTGAAGATGGGTCGTGGCTGGGTCTTCCAACATGACAACGACCCGAAGCACACAGTCAGGAGAACCAAGGAGTGGCTCCGTAAGAAGCATATCAAGGTTCTGGAGTGGCCTAGCCAGTCTCCACACCTAAATCCAATAGAACATCTTTGGAGGGAGCTGAAACTCCGTGTTGCTCAACGACAGCCCCGAAACCTGACAGATCTAGAGGAGATCGGTGTGGAGGAGTCGGCCAAAATCCCTGTTGCAGTGCAAACCTGGCCAAGGACTACAGGAAACGTCTGACCTCTGTAATTGCAAACAAAGGCTTCTGTACCAAATATTAACACGGATCTTCTCAGGTGTTCAAATACTTCTGTTAAGCTGTGCAAGACAAATACAATCTTTACAAATCATACAATGGGATTTCTTGAATTCTGTCCTCAGAGTGGGAATGTCCTACAATGTGAATTTCAGACCCCTCCATGATTTCTAAGTGGGAGAACTTGCAAAATCACAGGATGTTCAAATACTTCTGTTCCTCACTGTATGTGTATATATATATATATATATATATATATACAGTTGTGTTCAAAATAATAGCAGTGTGTTGAAAAAAGTGAATAAAGCTGAAAATCCTTCTAATAGCTTTTATTTCCATCCACACAAATGCATTGGGAACACGACACATTCTATTCCAAATCACAACATGAAGAAAAATACATCAAATTTGTGTTGTTCCTCTAAAAAAATGGAAGAAAAGTGAATATTAGACGGTTCAAAAAAATCGCAGTGTTTGTATTCTTCTTTACAAACTCAAACATTCACTATATAAACTGAGAAATGTTTGAAGATTTTGCTTTCCTTTGAATGACTTCATGAATATTTGGTTGTAGTCGCACTGTTTCTGAGAACTGCTGTACATCTGTGTTGCATGGAGTCCCCCAACTTCTGGCCCCTGTGATCAGGTATTCCAGCCCAGGATGATTGGACCACATTCCACAGTTCTTCTCTATTTCTTGGTTTTGCCTCAGAAACTGCATTTTAGATGTCACCCCACAAGTTTTCTATTGGATGAAGATCCGGGGATTGGGCTGGCCACTCCATAACGTCCATCTTGTTGGTCTGGAACCAAGATGTTGCACGTTTACTGGTGTGTTTGGGGTCGTTGTCTTGTTGGAACACCCATTTCAAGGGCATTTCCTCTTCAGCATAAGGCAGCATGACCTCTTCAAGTATTCTGATGGATTCAAACTGATCCATGATCCCTGGTATGCGATAAATAGGCCCAACACCGTAGTATGAGAAACATCCCCATATCATGATGCTTGCACCACCATGCTTCACGGTCTTCACAGTGTACTGTGGCTTGAATTCAGTGTTTGGGGGTCGTCTGACAAACTGTCTCCGCCCACTAGACCCAAAAAGAACAATCTTACTGTCATCAGTCCACAAAATGTTGTGTCATTTCTCTTTAGGCCGGTCAATGTGCTCTTTGGCAGATTGTAACCTCTTCATCACACGTCTTTTTTCCAACAGTGGGACTTTGCGGGGACTTCTTGCAGATAGCTTGGCTTCACATCGGCGTCTTCTAATTGTAACAGTCCTCACAGGGAACGTCACACCTTCTTTCATCTTCCTGGAGCTTATTGTTGGCTGAGTCCGCCCCATTTTGGCTACTCTTCTATCCATTCCAATGGTAGTTTTTCGCTTTCTTCTGCGTCTTTCAGGTTTTGGTTGCCATTTTAAAGCATTTGCGATCATTTTAGCTGAGCAGCCGATCATTTTCTGCACTTCTTTATATGTTTTCCCCTCTCCAATCAACTTTTTAATCAAGGTACGCTGTTCTTCTGAACAATGTCTGGAACGACCCATTTTCCTCATAATTTTTGAGAGAAATGCACTGTAACCAGCATGTCCAACATTTGCTGCCTTCCTTCCTTAAATAAGGGCAATAATTGCCACCTGTTTTTCAAAGAATGAATGACCTCACTAATAGAACTTTACACTGCTATTATTTTGAACAGCCCCTTTCAATGAGTGATTCAATGACACAGAATCAGCAGCATGCATGTCATGACTGTTGGGTCTGTTGGATTTCTATTACTCTACTACACCTGCTAGGAAATTATTTGCCATGTAGAAATATCATTTCCATTAAAAACAGTGATTGATCCGGTTAGTGATGTCTGACTGCTAGTATTTTGAACACAACTGTATATTTGTTTTTCACTTTGTTTTTTGGTTATATAAGGATTGTGCCATTGTTTCATGTAGCGCAGCATTTTTTCACTTCACATGATGATCATCAATGGACAGCCAGAGACTATGTCAGCATTGTAGGATATGAGCAGCTTGCTGCAGTGTGGGTGCCAACAAGTGGCCATATGAAATTGGCCTTAAGCCCTTCTGGTTCTGGTCATCTAGTTTAGTAACCCAAACTGAAAGAGGACTTTGCTATGTTGGTTAGGGCTAGGACTTACTACCGGGGTCTGTACTATGTGACTGTTTAACATCCATGTGTTTCTTGTCAGGGCTCGCATCTTTACTGTCTTTTTTTTACTCTTCACATATTTGTACCTCAGAATGCCCGGGGTGCTATGGGGGAGATCCAGCCCCCTCTGGATGCAGAGGCCAGCGTCCCTGAAGGTCAGTTTCTAAACTGCTTACACATATGCACATGTAATGTATGTAGAAGACTTCCCCTCCCCTTACTTGTCTCCATTGGTTGGCCTCATCCTGAGTTTCGGATGCCCCCCAAAGAAATAAAACATTCACACTAAACAACACATCAGGCAGATAGGGGCTTAATCTTCACACTTAGACCTGACAGCTGAGTTGGTCTACATAGGAATACATTAAAGTGTTTTTCTAATTAAGAAAGGACAATAAACCAAGAATATGACACAATAGTCAAGCACTAACCTGACACTCCAGTGAGCAAAAACCTGCTTCTCAAGTAACAAGTGTTTGTTCCACTCTGGTCTCTCCACCATCTTAAATAATCACTCTAATAGATGCAGCTGACACATCCAGCTTCCTGGGAGATGGACCGCCTCCCTTCAAGGACACACCTGGTTAATCACACTGCCAGATCTATAGGAATCTCTGGACCTGTGTGGAGGGAGTTGGGCCACTACCCTCCAATAGGCTCACAGAATTTGCTCAGCTCTGTGCTCTGGCTGTGTATAATGTGTGTAGGGATCCCCCCCCTGCAGCTAATAGAAAGCTAGGATAGATGTCTTTGGGAACTCTGTGGAGGAGATAGGTGTGACAAAGTCATCTGTTGTCTTTACTGATGAGATTGCCCTTTTCACTGTTGCCTACAGATATATTTGCAGTCAGTGAGCAAACACTTTAATCTAGGCCTAAGGATTCCAAGCTCACTCCCTGGGCCATGAAATCCTCCCAGGCAAGAAATGTAAGTTCTGTGTTCCAGTTATGAGGTGACAACAGCATAGAGTGCTTTCAGGATAATAGACAAAGGTAGACAAGTATTGCATGCTGTTGTTGGTTTTTATTACAGCTAATACATTTTGTTTGGCTTTTTCTACAGTGTTCCCCAATCCAGACATTCATGGCCTCCTGTGCTGGGTGTGCCGACACATCCAGACCCTGGAGCAAGCCTTGGAGGTGGACCCAGCCGAGGACCAGCCTGGACTTGTGGTCTATATTAAGCAATATTTTTAGTTTTTTGGTTTTTAGATTTTTATAAATTTGTAAATAAATGTTCTATTTCTCTTGGACAGTGCCCTGTGTTGTGGCCTTCTTCAGCCTTTGCAGGTCGGCAATCTTCTTCATTGCAGTTGGAGCTGATCTGCATGTCCCTAAAGCATTGCAGGACTCTGCTAGCTCCAGCTGCACTGGACAATCTTGCTTACCTGGAATTTCTGGTAATGTCCAAACGAAGTGTTTTCTGGCAAGTCCAGCTTTAGGACTGTAGCAGATAGGATTGCATGTTTCCGAGAGGTAAACCAGCTCCTTCAATCCTAAGCTGGGATACATAAAGATTGAAGTTGTCTGCTTGCTGTCTGCAGCTACTCCCAATCTTGGTTTGCTTCCTCTTGTGAAATGCTGCAACACTTTACACAGAACACTACATTCACGTTACATTGTTCACGTTTGGAGTAGCTCTTCATTCCATTCAGGGACTTCTACATAGCTTGGTGGAGTGGAGTTGTGCAGACTGCCAAAAGGGGGGTGCAGCCAAGTAGACAATGTGTGGTGGGATCCTGTGGCCCAACTCTGTCAAGATGTCTCCCATCACCTCATCTCTAGTTGGGATTGGCATTACACAGAAGTCACATGACTTGAAAGCTGCTCTTGGATGGACTATCAGTTATGGATGAGACCAGTTACATGCAATGTCCCCCAGAAAAGAAGGGGCCCTAATGGGCAAATTGTCTATCTGCTCACCACACACCACTTGGATCCAACTTTTGCTCATTCACATGTCAGTGTTTTGACAACAAGAGGTGGGGAGGGAATGAAGTGAGGAACAAGTGTCCACTGGGCACATAAATTCCATAGGCACACACGTCTAGAATCAGGCAGCTAAAGATCCTATGCTCCCCAACCAATCTCGGGGCAAGATGTCACACGGGGTGTAAAGCAAACTTAGTCTGGGTCCAGTTAGTCCAGCATAATGATAGTCCAAACAACAGAAGGCCTTCTTCTTATTTTCTTATTAAAGTGTGTAACACACAGCACAAGGGTACAGTAGGACAGGGGGCTCGTCTGACACCAAACACTAGGTCATGTTCTTGTTCCACCCCTAGGACCAGGTATTGGTGAATGCCTTTCCCTGACACATTACACTGGATCAGCATTTGACCGAAATGAATGGTTTGGCATCTTTCCCCAGACTGATACCTTCCTGCTGATTTGTCACATGCACATCACTCCCTCCAGCTCCTGACTAAGCAATGATCCAAGAAAAGTAAGTTACACATCACGTTGCCAAGTCCTGCCCAGCCAGGAACGGAGTTATACTCTAAATGGGTGACTCATTAGGGAGAACATCTTTAGCATCTCTTACCGGATGTTCAGGCAACTCAGGTGGAGGTGACGGCATTTCACACAAGTTTGGAGTGCCTGAACTTCCCTGCACCACAAAACAAAAAAAATGCATGACATTTCCCAAATACACATGTAACATGCATTTGTACATCCCCCACCCCATTACAGCAGTTCCTGTACCCCAACATCAGATGCAGATTCTTCTCCCACTCCAACAGCTGGGGCCTCCAGGGGCAAAAGATGATCTGCAAATAGAGTTCAAGATGCTGATTAGTAACAGATACTAGTTAGGCTGTATGTATGATGTGACATTTGTGACCAAGGTTTGAGGGATTGCTCATTGGTATGTTCTTCACCCAAGTTTATCCAGACAAATAGGACACTGGCAGCCACAGCCCAGGAGACTGTTTGGGAGTAGAAAGAGGCATGGTAAGGCTCAGGAGCAGGGGCCACAAGAATGAGGGGCCACCTTTCCTGCCAAACAAGGAGGCAGATGTGTTAGGATGGCTCCATTATGCCCATAAGCTACTGCAGCCATTTTGACCATGGGCTTC
This sequence comes from Staurois parvus, assembly GCF_062004578.1. Taxonomy (NCBI): domain Eukaryota; kingdom Metazoa; phylum Chordata; class Amphibia; order Anura; family Ranidae; genus Staurois; species Staurois parvus. The sequence continues at coordinate 2,350,855 of NW_028318516.1, forward strand.
AAACATTAAAGCAAAATATATAACATTTGTCGTTAAGGCAACATTCCAAAAAGGAGTCAATAGGTTATAGAAGGGTCACCCAGGGCAAAAAATGGGTCGACACAAATATAAATGTTCCCCAAAATATTTCCAAAGCCAAACGCATGTAAATGCATCCAAAAGAATTGTTGATATAACTGTGGATCTGAGGAGACCAAGAGCAATGCATCCAAAACTCCTTTAATCACTTTTAAACCGCAGGTCTCCTGCAAACTCAATGTGAAAAAGAAAATAATGAACTCATGTGGCAGTCTCAGAATATCCAAAAACATTAAACAGCCTTGCCAGACGATTGGAAGCTGAGCTACAAAGGGCGGGACTACTCAATATTGAACCCTACGGACTAAGACTGGGATGCCATTCAAGTTCATGTGTGTGGAAAGGAAGTCATCCCAGCAGTGTTGGCAATATAGTGTATTTGTCAATGAACAATAGATTAGTCTTTATGATGCCTTTTGGGCTTTAGGTAACTTAAATCCTGAGATACTCGGTGGATAAGTCTGGCAAAGGGATAGATCTTCCTGCTAGTCATGTGATGTGCCAAAACGAAGCAGTCTAATTTTTTTACATGAGAGGTCAAAAGCATTATTTAGATTCATTTGTTTTTGGGGGGGAGGGCCCTGTAAAATGATTTGCCCCTGAGAATTCCTTTTTTGGGACTTAGAAAATTGACATTTTTGTGTGATTTTATTTGGGATCTGGCTGGGTTTTTGGACTCCGGGAAAATGGCCCCAAGAATACTCAGTCATGGTATGTATTTGATTTGGCCTCTACATTTTGAGCAATGGGAAAATGGTTGCCGTCAATTGGAACTTGACAATTGGGTGAGTAGCTACATTTCTTGATGTTGACCTCAAGTTTTACTATGCTGAAGTCCCAGATCACATGCTTCTGGTAGATCCCTACCTTCCATATCTGCTACTGGTTCCTGGCTTGCTCACTTCCTGGTGACATGATCCTGAGAACTGCGACCTGGTACTAACACCAGCAAAATCCATCTCCACCATTAGGAGCTCTGGTGATACCAGTTAGTACTTAGACCCCGCACCTCAGGTGAGCCCGCGTCATTCCCAGGGGGACCTGCCTGTGTACCTATTCTGCTGGTTTCAGGTAAGCCTTACACTGCTGGTCTTTTATCCTGACCCCTGATCATGACAACGGAAATAGATCGTATCCATAGAGCTCTGGTCTTTGATCCTGACCCCTGATCGTGACAACGGAAATAGATCGTATCCATAGAGCTCTGGTCTTTGATCCTGACCCCTGATCGTGACAACGGAAATAGATCGTATCCATAGAGCTCTGGTCTTTGATCCTGACCCCTGATCGTGACAACGGAAATAGATCGTATCCATAGAGCTCTGGTTCCTGTAAAACTGGATGGGCCTCCTCAAGACATAATCATTAAACCCCATTTTTTTTAATTAAGGAGGCGGTGATGCGATACGCCAGGGAACATCCAGATTTGGAAATCCATGGGCACAAGATTCAAGTCTTTGCAGATATTTCTCAAGCTACTATACTGAAACGGAGGAAGTTCAAGCCGTTGCTTTCATCTTTAATTCAAAGGGACATTCGTTATCAATGGAAATATCCATTTTGCTTACAATTTACTTACAATGGCAAATCCTACGCCTTTTCTACATTTTCTGAAGGAGAGAAACTTGTTGAATCTGGGCTTTATTTACCTTAGCCCCTCCCCACAGAACCAGCCCAGGGTTGACGGCCCTCCTCCCCCGCTTTCACCTCTGTGGTCCCCCTTTTCAAGGAAGAAGAAACCTACTACACGTTAGGTCCCTTGAGGACCCTGCTGGCTACTAGTTGATTTCTATTGGGCGGGGACCTCTACATGGTCTTGTTATGGGACATTGGCCTCCGCCCTTGTTCTTCTTTGAATTGTTATTCCAAATATTATGTTTTTAATTTTATTGCTTTTTACCTGTTTACTGGCTAGATTGGATATATGTCAGGTATTCTATTTCTCTGGGGTTAGGAACCTTTCTTATACATGTCTGTTACAGACCCCATGGTGCCGGGAAGCGTCTATGTGCTCTTCCTAATTGAAAGACTGTCCCCACTGCTATGCTTTGGTGGAGACTCTTCCAGTCCTTGACCTTGTGTCTGGGTTATTTGGTGTTTTACAGTTTTATGCTGCATATTGTTGTTTTACCACTTGAACTGACGCTAGCCATTTTCTGGGCTCGGTGTCTTTTGTCTCTCCCCTATTTCTTCCTTTTTTCCTCACTTTTTTATTTGTTTTTCTTTGAGGGTCATCTCGGGAATTTTTATTTGGTCCTGGATTCTCGATCTCCCCTACGAGGGATGTGTGGGTCTCCCCATCTCTGTCTTGCATTTTTCTATATCCACCTTAAGACCTAATAGTGTCGTTGTTCCCTTACTCTCCCATAATGTGCAGGTTTGGGATCCCCCTCTAAGCAATTCCAAACTAAATTTATGTCCTTTTTTTCACACAAATAGAGCTTTTTTTCGGTGGTATTTGATCATCTGTGCGCTTTTTATTTTTCACGCTATAAACAAAAAAAGGCCAAAAATTTTGAAGAAAAACAATATTTTTTACTTTCAGCTATAAAAAACATATAGTAAAATCAAAGTTGGTTATACATTTAGGCTAAAATGTATTCTGCTCCATGTTTTTGGTAAAAAAAATCCCAGTAAGTGTATATTGATTGCTTTGTGTGATAGTTATAGCGTCTACAAACTATGGGAGAGATACTGCAATTTACACCATTTTTTTGCTATACAGCGCTGCGCTAGTTTAACGGACAATTGCGCGGTCATGCAATATGGTACATAAATGAAATTTACATCTTTTTTTCCCACAAATTAAGCTTGGTATTTGATATATTGGTATTTGATCGCCTGTGCGGTTTTTATTTTTTGCGCTATAAAAAAAAAAGGCTGACAATTTTGAGGAAAAAAAAAAATATTTTGGACTTTTTGCTATAAAACATGTCCAGTAAATAAAAATTTAAAAATCAAATTTAGTCATAAATTTCTGCCAAAATGCATTCTGCAACATGTCTCTGCAAAAAAAAAAAACCCAATACGTGTAAATTAATTGGTTTACGTGGAAGTTATAGCGTTTACAAATAGCAGGAAAGATACTGGGATTTTTAGGGTTTTTTTATACTAATAATGGCGGCGATCAGCGACTTATGGCGGTGATCAGCGACTTATGGCGGGATTGCGGGACTGCAGTGGACATTCTGACACTGGGGAGGAACTAACTTGGGGTCACTGAAATCCCCAGTAACACCAATACAGTGATCAGTGCAAAAAAAAAACACTGACACTGTACTAATGGCACTGGGGAGGAAGGGGTTAAGTTTACTATTCAGGGAAAGGGTTAACTGTGTGAGGGGAGTGTTTTACTAGAGGGCGGGGGTGTGTGCTGCAGGGGACACCGCTGATCGGGAGAGGGAAACTCTTCTGTCCTGATCAGCATGTCCTGGAGCTGTCAGGGAATTGACAGAAAGCACAGCAACTGCAGCTGTGCTCTCTGTCAGCGATTACCGCCGATCGCTGGGACATAGCCGGTAACGACCGGCTGTGACCCGGCGACTGACATCCGCGGCTGTGATCGGCGGGACAGGTAAGGCGGCGGCACGTCTCACGTGCGCCCCCTTCCTGTTTACAAAACACACATTTTAAAATGTGCTTTTGCCCAGCCGTGCCGCCCTGCCGCCGTATTTATACAGTGGCTGGGCGGCATGTGGTTAAGGAAAAACTGCTAAAGGACGGTGTTCCACATTATTAAGCAAAGCGCCATTTTCAAGCAATATGGGGAGGAAAAAGGATCTCTCTGCTGCCGAAAAGAGTGAAATAGTTCAATGCCTTGGACGAGGTATGAAAACATTCGATATTTCACGAAAATCTAAGCGTGATCATCGCACTATGAAGAGATTTGTGGCTGATTCAGAGCACAGACGGGTTGGTGCAGATAAAGGCACATTGAGGAAGATTTCTGCCAGATCCATGCATCGGATCAAGAGAGCAGCTGCTAAAATCCCATTACATAGCAGCAAACAGATATTTGAAGCTGCTGGTGCCTCTGGAGTCCCACGGACATCAAGGTGTAGAGTCCTCCAGAGTCTTGCAACTGTGCAGAAACCTTCTATTCGGCCACCACTGACCAATGCTCACAAGCAGAAATGGCTGCATTGGGCAGAAAAATATATGAAGACTAATTTCCTGTTCACTGAGGAGTGCCATGCAACCCTGGATGGTCCAGATGGATGGAGTAGTAGATGGTTGGTGGGCGGCCACCCTGTTCCAACAAGGCTGCGACGTCAGCAAGGCGGTGGTGGAGTCCTGTTTTGGGCCGGAATCATGGTAACCGAGCTGGTCAGCCCCTTTAGGGTCCCTGAAGGTGTAAAGATGACCTCTGCAAAGTATGTGGAGTTCATGACTGACCACTTTCTTCCCTGGTACAGAAGGAAGAACTATGCTTTCCGTAATAAAATCATCTTCATGCATGACAATGCACCATCTCATGCTGCAAAGAATACCTCTGCATCAATGGCTGCTATGGGGATAAAAGGAGAGAATGTCATGGTGTGGCCTCCATCCTCCCCTGACCTCAATCCTATTGAGAACCTTTGGAGCATCCTCAAGCAAAACAAATTCAAGCAGAAACTGTCCAAAAACTCCCAAGTTCAATGGATGCAAGACTTGTGATCTGCTATCAGATAAGGGGTCCTATGTTACAATGTAACGTGACCTGTTAAAATGTTTAAAAAGTTAAAATGTTGTTAAAAGTTTGATTGAAATAGCTTTTGATTTCAGTAAATATGCTGCAAACACAACAAATGACAATTTTCAGTTCTTTACAACCTATAGAGTGTTTTGAAACTTCCTGTGTCGAATAATTTGGAACAGCATTGTAAGTTTTTTATGTTTGAAAAAAAATCCTGTTATCATTAGGAGTAGAGATGAGCGAATTATTCAAAAATTCGGTTCGGCTGATTCGCCGAATTCGCCGAAAAAATTCGCTTCGAGCCGAATATATTCGCTGCGAATTTAACTTATAAAAAGGGTGTTTCTAGGCTTCAGAGAGCCTTTATATTAGTGCAGAACACTGTACCTTTAATTTAAATGCCCTTGGAGTCTGCTGGGGAAGAGAAATAATACTGTCAGACAGTATGACATGCAGATGAGTGCCGTCGATCTTAGAATCACCGCACACTTCACTCATTTGGGCAGTCACGGGGCCAAAACCAGAGTGTGGAGCCACAGTGTGGTGGTGGAGGCAGCAGCAATGGGAGGCCATACAGCACCCTATGACAAAATGGAACCCACCAGCAGTGTGAGGAGACCTGAAAGTGGCACATGGCAGAGTGTGGCGATGGAGACAGCAGCAATGGGAGGCCGTACAGGGACCCATGACACACTCTGGACCTGGCAGCAGCATGAGGAGGCGGTACAGGGGCCCATGACAGATTACGGGCCTGGCAGCAGCATGAGGAGGCGGTACGGGGGCCCATGGCAGATTACGGGCCTGGCAGCAGCATGAGGAGGCGGTACAGGGGCCCATGGCAGAGTGGCGGAGCGTAAGCAGCTAAAATTGAAGGCCATACAGAGGCCTATGTTAAAAAGTCCCCCCAGCAGCAGCGTGGGGAGACGACTATCAAGAGTCCAATGGCAGAGTGGCGGAGCAGAAGCAGCTTCAATTGAAGGCCATACACAGGCCTAGGTTAAAAAGCGGAAGCCGTCAGCAGCGTGAGCAGACGACAGAGGCACATGGCGCAGGGTGGCGGTGGAGGCAGCAGCAATGGAAGGCCATACAGCACCCTATCACAAAATGGAACCCACCAACAGTGTAAGGAGACCTGAAAGTGGCACATGGCGCAGGGTGGCGGTGGATGCAGCAGTATTCGGAAGACATACACAGGCCTAGGTTAAAAAGCGGAAGCCGTCAGCAGCGTGAGCAGACGACAGAGACACATGGCGCAGGGTGGCGGTGGAGGCAGCAGTATTCGGAAGCCATACACAGGCCTAGGTTTAAAACTGGAACCCAGCAGCGTGAGCAGACGACAAAGACGCACATGGCAGAGGATGGATCTGGCAGCAGTATGAGAAGGCGGTACAGGGGCCCGTGGCACAGTGTGGTGATGGGGGCTACAGCAACTGGATGCCAGAAAGTGGCCGATAGGGCTATATACTGCATGACTACATAGGTGGTTTTTATAGTACTTTATTTTGGCCTCCCTCTCAGCAGGTGTGAAAAAGGCCACCATTGTTGAACGGTAGCGAGGGTCCAACAAGGTGGACAGCCAAAAGTCATCCCTCTGTCTGATGGTTATTATTCGGCTGTCGCTACGCAAGCAACCGAGCATGCTATGGGCCATTTGTGCCAAGGAATGCGAGGGACTCCCTGCCTCCATCTCCACAGCATACTGCAACGGTGCGTCTGGGTCCTCTGTCTCCTCCTCCTCCTCTACCAGATGCTCCTGCTCCTCCACTCCTGTCCGCTGAGTGGAAAAACCACCCATTTCACTCAATAATTCCTGAGCACAAATGTCCTCCTCTCCCTCCTCCTCTTCTTCCTGTCCTGCCCCCACAGGGGTCATGTGGCGTTGAGATCTGTGCGCCACGTCTACCGCACCCTGACCAGCCATTGTTAACAGCATTTGTTCCAGGACGTGCAACAGAGGAATGACGTCGTTCATCCCATAGTCCTGCCGACTCACGAATAGCGTGGCCTCCTCAAAGGGCCTGAGCAAGCGGCAGGTGTCACGCATGAGCTGCCAATGGCTGACATCGAAGTTACACAGGGGAGTACCTTTATCCGCTTGTAACATCAGGAAATCGGTGATGGCCTTTCGCTGCTTGTAAAGGCGGTCTAACATATGTAGGGTTGAATTCCACCTTGTTGCAACGTCGCAGATCAGGCGATGCTGTGGAATTCCGTTCTGCCGCTGCAGCTCAAGGAGGGTGTGCTTTGCGGTGTAGGAATGGCTGAAATGCATGCACAGTTTACGTGACATTTTAAGGATGTCTTGCAGTGGGATGGTGGATTTTAGGAACCGCTTGACAACCAGATTGAACACGTGAGCCATGCATGGCGCATGGCACAACCTTCCTTGACGCAGAGCAGACACCATGTTCTTTCCGTTGTCGGTCAACATGGTTCCGATTTTCAGTTTGCGCGGAGACAGCCATCTGTCGATTTCTCTGTTCATTACACTCAGAAGTTCCTCCCCTGTGTGACTACGTTCGCCAAGGCATACCAGGTGCAGCACAGCGTGACACCGTTGCGCCCTGCACATGTGATATGCCGGTCGGGTAATGGGACTTGGCACGGGGGTGGCGGCTGAGGACACGGCGGAAGAAGAGGTGGTAGAAGCGGACATCTTTGCTGGACCAAGGATGTGCAAACATGGAGGCAAAAGCGGCGTGACCTGTCCAAGTTGCTGGTGCGGCTGTGCCAGCACCACGTTCACCCAGTGGGCCGTAAATGACATGTACTGTCCCTGACCGTAGTTACAGCTCCACACGTCGGCGCTGCCGTGCACTTTGGCAGAGACCGACATGCTCAAAGACTGGCCCACCATCTCTTCTACATGTGAATGCAGGGCTGGCACTGCCTTTTTGGCGAAGAAATGCCGGCTTGGCACTCTCCACCGCGGCTCGGCACAAGCCATCATTTCTCGGAAAGGTGCTGAGTCCACCACTTGGAAAGGGAGGGACTGCAGCACCAGCAACTTGGACAGGAGGACTCCAAGAAAGACTGCTGACGGAATCCGTGAAGAGGAGTAGCAGGAGAAGGAGCATCTGAACGAGCGGAAGATGCCAACGAGCGACAACTCCCCTCAGCAGAGGTGTTGGAGCCTTGACTGGCTGATAGAGGGCGATTGACGTCGGGTGACGGAGCAAGTAACGGAGCGGGTGATGGAGCGAGGGCTGGGGCAGGCAGAACCGCCGTATCTTTATCACGGTTTTCCCAGGCCACCGAATGGCGACGCTGCATATGCTGACGCAACGCTGTAGTCCCAACATTGGCCCCCTGGCCACGCTTGACTTTCTGGCCACATAGTCGACATACGGCTACGTTTACTTCCTCGGGCGGCGTGACGAAAAATTGCCACACCGCCGAGTAGGAAACTTTGCCCCCGCTACTCCTCACTGGCTGACTGCTACTTCCTCCGTGCACACCGGCACCACTACTGGCCGTGGTGGTAGGCTGCAGTGGAGCTGGTGCTCTACTCCGTGGCCGTTTGGCTCCACTGACACTGCTGCGACCCTGCTGCCTCCTGGGCAACCCACCGACTGTTTTGCTCGCTGCCAAGCTGGCACCTTCTTCTCCTGATGATGCGGAAGCAATAGCCTGATGACGACGAGGCAGCCAAGTGCGATCAGCCTCATCATCATCAATTAGGGTCTCCGCGTCACTACTAGCCCCCTCGGCTGCGTGTGGGTCAGGAGACAGACCTGTCTCTAGACCGGCTACCGAGCCACTCTCCTCGCCAGTACTTCTTCGCCTGGCTGCTGAAGAGGCGGATGTCTCCCCCGTTCCTGACCGCCCTCTGTTAGCTCTTCCTCACTGTACAGTGGGGCTGAGCCCACAGCATGCGATACTTCGCTTGGTGAGGGAACACCAAAGGACAGGGGCAGGTCGAGGACACGTGATTTCAGTGGGCTTGCTCCAGGGCCATGCCAACTAACGGTTGTGTCTGACGTACCCACCGACCGTTGGCTGTAGGTGTCAGAGGTGACCTGGGAAGAGGAAGACGACCGAGTCAACCAATTGATGACGGCAGGGTTGTCGGTGGAGACACGACCGCTGGATGACACCGGGAGCACTGGCCTCTGGCTGTGACTAGTGCTGCCTCGACCCCTTCCTCTGCTGCCACGTCTGCTCGCTCCTGAAACATTGCCTCCTCTGCCACTCCTCTGCGTGTTGTCTGACATACTCTTTAATTCAATATGCACCCCAAAAATAAAACCGGATTTAACTCTTTGAACGTACAATAGTGGTTGTGAAGCAGAAAGTCAGTTTATTGTACACAATCGGTCAATTGCAGCTTGCCGTTGGCTGGAAACTGTACGTTTGTGTCACTGGAATGCACTAATCACCCAAAAAATATTACCGCCACCCGGCGTGTAAATGGATTTAACTCTTTGAATGTACAATAGTGGTTGTGAAGCAGAAAGTCAGTTTATTTTGCACAATCGGCAAACTGCAGCACCAACTGTGCACGACAGCCACCAAAAAAAAAAAGGGTGTATGTCACTTTAAATTTTCGATTCTTTGATAGCTGTGGCCCTAAGTAACGATTCTGTGTCCCTGAGTAACGATTCTGTGTCCCTGAGTAATGATTCTGTGTCCCTGAGTAACGATTCTGTGTCCCTGAGTAACGATTCTGTGTCCCTGAGTAATGGTTCTGTGTCCCTGAGTAACGATTCTGTGTCCCTGAGTAACGATTCTGTGGCCCTAAAGTCTCTGTGGCCCTAACTCTGTCCCTTAATACACACAGGTCTGTCTCTCTTGAATGACCGGAGGCTAATGGAGAATTCTAAGATGGCCGCGATTTATAGCTCCACCATTACACAGTGCTGGCTGGCTGCTGATTGGCTAATGCGATCACACGTCATGAATGCATTATGGGTCATGAATGCATTATGGGTCAGCGCCTTGTCTGCGCGCCTTCCCAGAGATCCCCGCCCCATCTTCTCTGTCGCCACACATGTCGCCGCCATTTTTGGGAAAATTCGATTCGTGCATCCGAAGTTTGCTAATCTTCGGATTCGTCGCGAATAGAATTTTTCCAAATCTTCGGAACGAATTCCACTTCGTCATGTTCGATTAGCTCATCTCTAATTAGGAGGTTTGTTCAATAAAATGTGAATTGTACTCTTATAGTTGTAATATAAGAATTATGCCGACTGTTTTTTACAGCAATTATTTAGGTATAAATATAATTTGCATAATAATTTGGAACACGGTGTAGAATACATAAAGATATGCCTGGCTACAATCGTGCTGGTTGTCACACACAGGAGACGCGACCGAGTGCCGTCTGTCAGTAGACTCCACACAGAGATTTACTATTGAACAGCGTCTAAAAAGAAAGCACCCACAGAGGACAGCTAAATTGTGTTCTGCACATGCTCAGTTCTATCCCTGCATAGACATTGGAAAAGCATCTAGTTCTTGACTTTCATGAATTCCCTAAAAAAAAAAATTTTTACCCACTGAAATATTTTTTGAAAAGTAATATATTTTTTAAATGAGATATTTTGGAAAGCAAATTTCAATGTGAACGTTTGTGCAGTGATTGTTCGTTGTGTTAGACGTGCTTCTAGGACATCTGCTTTCTTAGACGGATTCCTGGATTGGCCTGGTTAGTAAATTCCCTTTCCAGTCTACTTGTTAGACTCTTTCTTTAGTAAATGCCTTTGCCGCCTAAAAGTAGACGGATTCCAATGAAAAGTAGACTTTAGCCCACGGAAATGTGCCCAGACGCCATCTATGTACATTAGTAAATCAGGGCCAGTGTCTCTGGGGTGATGACAGAAAGGTCGGGCATTCTCCAGCTCCTGAACCCTATGGATAGCACGGCCTCCTAGGAACAAAGAGTCATAGAATCTGCTCCTGACTGTCTACAGAGATGTGTGGAGTGACTGCCTGACAACCTGCTGGCACAGCGAACAGCGACGTCTGTGTGGTGGCCGGACAGTAACAGCCCCGCTGTAGACAAAGACTGATGCCATCCCGGGGTGGTAGTTGGCATCACAGCTATGAAGAACCACTATCCAGAGTCCCACGTCCACAGACCCACAATCCTTTTCTTCAGAAGGGCAGTCTCCGTGTCCAGCTCTGAATCCCTTTGTAGTTCAGTCAGCATTCAGGAATACAATATGTATTGTCTATAGGACTACAGGTCCCAGGATCCTCTGCTGTAGGAGAATTGGGTCCACTCTACTAACAGGAAGTGAGGTAGCCCTCCCACCACTGGGCACTAGGGGGAAAAGGCTTCATTATAATCCCATCTGTAAGTGTCCCGGTATTGCTTAATGACATATCCGGCAGCTGGCTACACTGCTCATTGGGTATGGCTGCACTATAACACACACACAGAATTCCCAGAGCTTCACTTTTGCAGCATTTTGTTATGTTACAGCCTTATTCCAGAATGGATCCAATTCATTTTTCTCCAACATTCTACAAACAATCCCCCATAATAACAACAGGAAAGAAGTCCGTTTTGAAATCTTTGCACTTTATTAAAAATAAAAAACAAAAAAAAAACCCATGTACATAAGTATTCCCAGCCCCCCATGTACATAAGTATTCCCAGCCCCCCCATGTACATAAGTATTCCCGCCCCCCATGTACATAAGTATTCCCAGCCCCCCATGTACATAAGTATTCCCGCCCCCCCCATGTACATAAGTAGTCCCAGCCCCCCCATGTACATAAGTATTCCCAGCCCCCCCATGTACATAAGTATTCCCAGCCTGTGCTCAATACTTTGTTGAAGCCCCTTTAACACCAGTTCCAGCCTCAAGTCATTTGCAGTATGATGCTACAAGCTTGGCACACCTATTTTTGTGCAATTTCTCCCATTCTTCTTTGCAGTACCTCCTCATCAGTGCCCATCAGTGCAGCCTATCAGTGCCCATCACTGTAGCCTCATTAGCACACATCAGTAAAGGAGAAAAATCACTTTACAAAATTTTATAACAAAAACTAAGAAAAAATGTTTGTGTTTTTTTTTCTAAATTTTCAGAGGTTTTTGGTTTAAGAAAAACTAAAAAACCCTGAGGTGATTAAATACCACCAAAATAAAGCTCTGTCACAAACAAATTATAAAAATTTAATATGGGTACAGTGTTGCATGACTGCGCAATTGTCATTCAAAGTGTGAAAGCACTGAAAGCTGTAAATTGGCCAGGGCAGGAAGGGGGTATAAGTGCCCAGTGGGCAGGAAGGGGTTAGAAGTGCCCAGGAGGCAGGAAGAGGGTATAAAAGCCTGGGGGGCATGAAGGGGGTATAAGTGCCCTGTAGGCAGGAAGGGGGTATAAGTGCCTGGGGGGCAGGAAGGGGGTATAAGTGCCCCAGGGGGCAGGAAGGGGGTAGAAGTGCCCGGGGGCAGTAAGGGGGTAGAAGTGTTCTGTAGGAAGGAAGGGGGTAGAAGTGCCCTGTAGGCAGGAAGGGGGTATAAGTGCCTGGGGGGCAGGAAAGGGGTATAAGTGCCCCAGGGGGCAGGAAGGGGGTAGAAGTGCCCGGAGGCAGTAAGGGGGTAGAAGTGTTCTGTAGGAAGGAAGGGGGTAGAAGTGCCCTGTAGGCAGGAAGGGAGTATAAGTGCCCTGTAGGCAGGAAGGGGGTAGAAGTGTCCTGTAGGCAGCAAGGGAGTATAAGTGCCCGGAGGGCAGGAAGGGGGTAGAAGTGCCGGGGGGGCAGGAAGGGGGTAGAAGTACTCTATAGGCAGGAAGGGAGTATAAGTGCCCGGGGGGCAGGAAGGGGGTAGAAGTACTCTGTAGGCAGGAAGGGGGTAGAAGTGCCCGGGGGGCAGGAAGGGGGTAGAAGTGCCCAGGGGGCAGGAAGGGGGTAGAAGTACTCTGTAGGCAGGAAGGGGGTAAAAGTGTCCTGTAGGCAGGAAGGGGGTAGAAGTGTCCTGTAGGCAGGAAGGGGGTAGAAGTGTCCTGTAGGCAGGAAGGGGGTAGAAGTGCCCGGGGGGCAGGAAGGGGGTAGAAGTGCCCTGTAGGCAGGAAGGGGGTAGAAGTGCCCGGGGGGCAGGAAGGGGGTAGAAGTGTCCTGTAGGCAGGAAAGGGGTACAAGTACTCTGTAGGCAGGAAGGGGGTATAAGTGCCCTGGGGCAGGAAGGGGGTAGAAGTGCCAGGGGGGGCAGGAAGGGGGTAGAAGTGTCCTGTAGGCAGGAAGGGGGTAGAAGTGCCCGGGGGGCAGGAAGGGGGTAGAAGTACTCTGTAGGCAGGAAGGGGGTAAAAGTGCCCGGTAGGCAGGAAGGGGGTAGAAGTGCCCGGGGGGCAGGAAGGGGGTAGAAGTGTCCTGTAGGCAGGAAAGGGGTATGAGTACTCTGTAGGCAGGAAGGGGGTATAAGTGCCCGGGGGCAGGAAGGGGGTAGAAGTGCCCGGTAGGCAGGAAGGGGGTATAAGTGCCCGGGGGCAGGAAGGGGGTAGAAGTGCCCGGTAGGCAAGGGGTTAAGAGACATCATTATATGGTCAATATTCATCCCAGCTGGGTGAACGCCGGTCACATACATTCATTTGTTTTTATATAGACCTCCAAGTGTTTGTGAAATCTCCCACCACAAAATGTACTCAGCCAATCACAGGGCAGGACTCCATTTTTATTCTTCTCCTGCCATCAACGGCCAACCCGGTCCCACACTTCATCCATGTCTTTGGGGACCTCTGATCTCCTTATGAACTGTTTCTTCCATGATGAAGATCAGCCATGGAGTATATCTGAGGTGTATATCATTATTATTATACTGTATTTATATAGCACTAAAAGGTTTGCTCAGCGCTGTACATTATAGTGGGGGACATAACATGAGACAATACAGTAACAATACAATACACGAGGGGTTCGAGGGCCCCGCTCTTTCGAGCTTACAATCTAGGAGGGAGGGGGTAGAGGTACAGGAGGAAGTGGCTGTGGGGGATGGAGTGGTAGGAGGAGTGGAGGAGAACGGCTGTTAGGTGAGGGTGGGGTAGGCTTCCCTGAAGAGATGGGTTTTCAGGGTGCGCCTAAAAGTGAGGAGGGTGACAGTCTGATGGATTGGGGTAGTGAGTTCCAGATGATGGGGGAAGTCCTGGAGAAGTCCTGCAGTTGGGTGTGGGAGGTAGAGACCAGGGAGCTAGAAAGTAGGAGGTCTTGTGAGGAGCGAAGATTACGTGTTGGGTGGTATTTGGGTATCAGGTCGGTGAGGTAGTTTGGGGCAGCATTATGAATGGCTTTTTATATCAGTGTTAGTAGTTTGAATTTAATGCGTTGGGCAATCTGGAGCCAGTAGAGGGAATGGCAGAGGGGGTGGCAGAAGCGGAGCGGTTGATAAGGTGGATGAGTCTGGCTGCTGAGTTCAGGATAGACTGAAGTGGGGATAGTCTGCGATGAGGTAGGCCAGTGAGGAGGGAGTTGCAGTAGTCCAGACGTGAGATAATAAGGGAGTGAATGAGTTGTTTAGTAGTGTCTGGGGTTAGGAACGAACGTATTTTGGAGATGTTGCTGAGGTGGAGCCTGCATGAGTTTGCCAACGATTGGACATGGGGTTGGAAGGACAGGTCTGAGTCTTGAGTGACACCTAGGACTTTGGCTTGTGGGGTGGGACTGATGGTGGTGTTGTTGGCTATGGAGAGGGTGGGGGGGCACGGGCTAGGGGGAAAATCAGGAGCTCGGTTTTGGAAAGGTTCAATTTGAGGAAATGGAGTGACATGCAGTCTGATATGTCGTTCAGTAGGTGGGTGATATGGGTGGAGACTGAAGGGGTGAGGCGAGGGGTGGAGAGGTAAATTTGCATGTCATCGGCATAGAGGTGATAGTTGACGCTGTGGGAGTGTATCAGTTTGCCGAGGGAGGAGGTGTAGATGGAGAAGAGAAGGAACCTGAAGACAGAGCCTTGGGGGACCCCAACAGAGAGGGGGAGAAAGGGGGAGGTGGTAGCATTAGGTAATGCTGAAGGAGCGTTGGGATAGGTAGGAGGAGAACCAGGAGAGAGCGGAGTCTCTGATGCCGAGGGAGTATAGTTTATTAAGGAGGAGGGGGTGGTCAACTGTGTCGAAGGCTGCGGAGAGGTCGAGGAGTAAGAGGACTGAGTAGTGGCCATTAGCTTTGGCGGTTAGCAGGTCATTAGTGATTTTGAGTAAGGCAGTTTCGGTGGAGTGTAGGGGACGGAGGCCAGACTGTAGGGGATCGAGGAGGTTGTTGTCAGCGAGGTGGGTGCTTAAGCGATTGTAGACTAAGCGCTCAAGGAGCTTGGAAGTAAATGGTAGCAGGGAGATGGGTCTAAGGTTGTTCAGGTTGGTGGGGTCCAGGGAGGGTTTTTTGAGTATGGGGGTGATGTGCGCATGCTTTAGGGGGGAGGGGAATGCGCAAGAAGAGAGGGAGAGATTGAAGATGTGGGTGATGGAGCGTAGGATGGAGGAGGGTGACCGGAGGAGATGTGTGGGGACAGGGTCAAGGGGGCAAGTGGTGAGGCAGGCTTCTGAGAAGACCTTAATAACCTCCTCAGTGGTAGCAAGGCTGAAGGAGCAGAGTGTTGGGGAGGTTATAGTGTGCGGGACGTAAGGTGTGGTGGGGGGTAGGGTGGTTGTGAGGTCAGAGGAGGGGAGAGTTGATTGGGTTATAGTGGGAGGGAGGCTAGGTGGGGAGGTAGGTTGAGCATTGGTGATGTCCTTACAGATTTTGTCGATCTTATTTTGGAAGTGATTGGCAATCTCGTGGGCGGTGAGTGAGGTACTGGGTGGGGGGGAGAGAGTAGGGAGTTGAAAGTGGAGAAGAACCGGCGAGGACAGGTGGAGAGGGTATTGATGAGGGTTACAAAGTAGGCTTGTTTGGCGGCATGGAGGGAGGAGGTGTAGGTGAGGAAGGCGGATTTGTAGAGGTAGAACGCTCAAGGGAATCTGGTTTTGCGTCATAATCGTTCCACCGCGTGACTGCATCATTTAAGATTTTTAGTGTGGTCATTCTGCCAGGGTTGAAGCGGTCGGGGTCTGATGTTACGTGTGGTTAGGGATGCTAAGGAGTCTAAGGCAGCTGACAGTGAGTCATTGTAGTGGCCAGGTCAGGGCATGACAGTGGAAGGATACTGTCCTACAGACAGTCAGCTGCAGAGTGGAGAGGGGCCGGGTTCAGGTTGCGGAGGTTACGGCTGGTGATGGTTTGACATTTGGGGATTTGAGGATGGGGAGACGGAGAACGTAATGAGGTTGTGGTCAGAGAGAGGGAAAGGGTTTTTTGTGAGGTTGTGGGGGGTGCAGAGATGGGAGAAAACGAGGTCCAGGGTGTTCCCATTGGTGTGGGAGGAGGACTGTATGCACTGTGTGAGTGCAAAAGAAGAGGTTAAGTGGAGGAGATGGGATGTAGCCGTGTTGTTAACATTGAGAGGCATATAGAAGTCTCCAAGGATGATGGTCGGTAGCTCAGAGGAGAGGAAGAAGGGCAGCCAGGAGGAAAAGTTGTCAAGGAAGCGGGATATGGGTCCAGGAGGCCGATAGATCACTGCAATCCTGAGAGGGGTGGGGAAGAAGAGTCGGATGCAGTGGGCCTCGAAGGAGGAGAAGGATAGAGAGGGAGGGTTAGGGAGGACCTGGAAGGTGGTCAGCGGTGATAAAAGCACGACAGCCCCACCATCTCTACGACCGCTCAGTCTGGGTGAATGGGACCAGACGAGACCTCCATAGGAGAGTGCCGCAGGGGAGGCGGAGTCAGTGGCTTGGATCCAGGTTTCGGTGACCGCTAGGAGGTTGAGGGAGCGGGAGATAAAAAGGTCATGGATGACGGTGAGCTTGTATCAGGGTGTGCTTCTTCCCCACATGAGAGCTGGGATGTCCAGCAACATTCATCTAGAAGACATTTCCCGCACTCAAGGAACTAATACACCTCCAGGGTTGTGTGTGATCCATGATGTACATGAATACAGGACTTCAGTGAGGAACATTTCCCTCACTCAGGACAGGAAAGTGGCTTCTCCCCCGCATGAGATCTCTGATGTTTGGAAAGATTGGACTTCTGTGAAAAACATTTCCCGCACTCAGGACAGAAATACGGCTTCTCCCCTGTGTGAGATCTCAGATGTGTGTGAAGACTGGACTTGTCTGAAAAACATTTCCCACACTCAGGACAGAAATACGGCTTCTCCCCTGTGTGAGATCTCTGATGTGTGTGAAGACTGGACTTGTCTGAAAAGCATTTCCCACACTCTGGACAGGAATATGGCTTCTCTCCTGTGTGAGATCTCTGATGTCTGCAAAGACTGGAATTCTGTGAAAAACATTTTCCGCACTCTGGACAGGAATACGGCTTCTCCCCTGTGTGATATCTCTGATGTTTGTGAAGACTGAACTTGTCTGAAAAACATTTTCCACACTCTGGACAATATGGTTTCTCTCCTGTGTGACATCTCTGATGTTTGGAAAGAGTGGACTTCCATGAAAAACATTTCCCACACTCAGGGCAGAAATACGGCTTCTCCCCTGTGTGAGATCTCTGATGTCTGTAAAGATCGGACTTCTGAGAAAAACATTTTCCACACTTCGGACAGGAATACGGTTTCTCTCCTGTGTGAGATATCTGATGTGTGTAAAGATCGGACTTCTGCAAAAAACATTTCCCGCACACAGAACAGGAATATGGCTTCTCCCCCGTGTGAGATCTCTGATGTCTGGAAAGATGGGACTTCTGTGAAAAACATTTCCCGCACTCAGGACAGGAATATGGCTTCTCCCCTGTGTGAGATCTCTGATGTGTGTAAAGATCAGACTTCTGCAAAAAACATTTCCCACACTCAGGACAGGAATACGGTTTTTCCCCCCTGTGCAATCTCTGATGTACGTAAAGACTGGACTTGACTGAATACCATTTCCCACACTCAGTACAGGAGAACCTCTTCCCTGTTGGAAGGCCGGCCTGGTCCCGCACAGTCTGAGGTTCCTCAGGATACGAGGAATCCGATGGTCCATCTACATTCGGTGGTGCCGGATGGGCATTGGAGGGAGCCGGGTTTTCTCCTGGACTATACTGTGTGATGTCCTCATCTTCTACTTTCCAGTCTGGAGACAAAGTGAGACAATCCTCGGAGGTTTTCCTCATCTCCCGGCCATGGACTAAAATACAAAGACAAAGAGGATTACTAGACAGGAGCTGATTGGTTCCCCCAAACCAGGACTCCGCCCACATCAGGCAGCTTGGTCTCTGAGGAGCTTACAATTCCACCCTCAAGGGAACTGGAAAATGGGTGTAAAAAAAGAGAATACATATGCAGTGGGTGGAGGGTAGAGACCAGAAGCTGGCATTATGTAATGTACAACATATTGTATAAGATACAACAGATAGGACTATATAGTATTGGAATTATGTAATGTACAACATAGAGTATATAGTGCAGGGGTCAGGAGTATGTAATGTACAACATAGAGTATATAGTGCAGGGGTCAGGAGTATGTAATGTACAACACAGAGTATATAGTGCAGGGGTCAGGAGTATGTAATGTACAACATATAGTATATAGTGCAGGGGTCAGGAGTATGTAATGTACAACATGGAGTATATAGTGCAGGGGTCAGGAGTATGTAATGTACAACATACAGTATATAGTGCAGGGGTCAGGAGTATGTAATGTACAACATAGAGTATATAGTGCAGGGGTCAGGAGTATGTAATGTACAACATAGAGTATATAGTGCAGGGGTCAGGAGTATGTAATGTACAACATAGAGTATATAGTGCAGGGGTCAGGAGTATGTAATGTACAACATAGAGTATATAGTGCAGGGGTCAGGAGGATGTAATGTACAACATAGCGTATATAGTGCAGGGGTCAGGAGTATGTAATGTACAACATAGCGTATATAGTGCAGGGGTCAGGGGTATGTAATGTACAACATAGGGTACATAGTGCAGGGGTCAGGAGTATGTAATGTACAACATGGAGTATATAGTGCAGGGGTCAGGAGTATGTAATGTACAATATAAATTATACAGTGTAAGGGTCAGGACTCATAATATTGGTATTCAGTAATCAATAGAAGCTTAAATGTTTACTGTAGACAAGTTGCAGAGATCCCACACCGCTGCCTCCCATCTCCTGAGACTGCACTTGACTGGGGTCTGAGACCATACAGACATATCCCTCCACCCGGCACAGCCAGCAGACCACAGAGCAAGTTACTCTGGGAGAATTACTCTGTCAGAGATCTTGCTAGATCCGGGCATTAGGAAGAAATCAAAGACACATACCGCAAGTGCCTAGGTAGAACAACATCTATGAAGAAGATGAACATTTTGCTGCCAGCTGAACTCCAGAATCAAAATAAATCCAATCTAGATACATAAAGTGTGTCTTATGTGCTGATATTGCCAAGTGTTTACTACCTCAGGGGTAGGCAATGGAAGATCCAGCCGAACTTGGTTAGAAGGCTTGATACGGTCACAGACCTGACAGGCTTTCACAAAGTCCTTGACATCCTTGCGTAGGTCCGGCTACAGTAGAGATGAGAGAGGAACATTATGGTCCTTTGGGTACCCAGATAGAGTTTGGAGTCATGAACCCAATGTAACAGCTTCAACCTAGAACTTGCTGCCATGAAAGATTTCCCCGGTGGGATAGTCCTGAACCAAGGTAAGAGCAAGAATTTGGGTGGGAGGAATTATAAACTGGTTCTCTGGAGGTCTCAGAATCAAAGGAGCATGACAGCGCATCTGCCCTGGATTTGGCCTTCCTCGGTTTGAAGGTGATGACAAAATCAAAACGTGAGAAGAACAGCAACCAGCGAGCCTGTTGGGAATTCAAGCCAGGGGCAGAATGGAGGTTCTGCAAATTTTTATGATCCAAGTAAATAGTGATCCAATGAGATGAACCTTCCAGAAGGTACTGACATTCTTCCAGGGCTAATTTTACAGCAAAAGTATGAGATCTCTTATGGAGTAATTTCTCTCTGCTGGGGAGACATCTAACCCCACTAGGTGATTGGAAAAGAATGGCCCCAACTCGTACAGAGAAGGCATTTACTTCTATGAAGAAAGGCTTGGAGACATCAGGCCTCAGGAGAGCTGGGCCAGAGAGTAGAGGCCAGAGAGAGGCTGGGCCTGCTTTAAAGCATGGAAAGCCTCCACTGCATCAGGTGGCCAGTTCCTAGGATCAGCATCCTTCTGGGTCAGGGCTGTGATGGGTGCAACCAGAACAGAAAAGTTGCAAATGAATTGCCGGTTGTAGTTTGTGCAGCCCAGAAAGCATTGGATAGCCTTCAGACCACCAGGCCAGGGCCAAGTGGAAATAGCGACAAGCTTTTCAGGGTCCATGGAGAAACCTTCTCTGGAGACCATGTAGCCCAGAAAAGGTACTTCAGATTGTTTAAAGAGGCATTTCTCAGCCTTAGCATAAAGCATGTTCTCATGAAGGTGTTGGAGGACCGTATGGATGTGAAGTCTGTTTGTAGGGAGATCTGGGGAAAAAATAAGAATGTCATCCAGATAGACTACAACACAGACATAGAGAAGGTCACAGAAGATCTTGTTGACAAAGTGATAGAAAACCTGCTAGGGCATTACAGAGGCCAAATGGCATCACTAGATATTCATAGTGGTCATCCCTGGTGTTAAAAGCAGTCTTCCACTCATCTCCCCCTTTGATACCAATGAGATTACATGCTCCTCTTAAATCGAATTTCTTGAAACCTTGCACCCCACAAAGTCAATTAAACAACTCAGTAACAAGTGGAAGTGAGTAACGGTTTTCAACTGTAATAGCATTTGATCCCTGGTAGTCAATAGAAGAATGAAGGGAACTATGGAGATTTTCTGCAATGTACTCAAACATGGGCTTGGTCTCAGGGAGACTGAGGCAATATACCCAGCCCATAGGGATGATGGAACTTAGGACTAGGTCTATGGTACAATCGTAGGGTCTGTGGGGAGGACGTTGGTCCACCTTACGTTTGGAAAACACAGCCAGAAATTCTGAGTAATGTGGTGGCACCAGGGAAGAAACCTCAGTGGGTGTCACTGGAAGGGTTTGACTAAAACCACCTTACCTAGTCATCTGGTGTTCCAGGTGGGCCCACAGATAACAAATAATGTCCAGACTAGTTGATTGCTGGAGAAATGGTTAGTGGTGACACCGAAAAGTAAATGGATTCCTGGTGAAGCACTCCCACAGACATCTTGATGGGAGTAGTGCAGGAAGGAAAAAAGACCCGAGGCCAGAATGGTTCCATCAATGGCTGAAACTCAAAGGATCTGAGGAAGGGGTTCTGTGGTCGAAGCAAATTCCTTTACCAGGGATGCAAAGATAATATTGTCTGCTGTACCAGAGTCAATGAATGCTTCCATTGAGACAGTTGAAGTGGGAAAGTGCAACTGAACAGTAATTGTTGGACATGGACTTGAGGAGCAAGAATTATGGTCCAGCATACCCCCTCTAGGTATACTAGCCTTGGAAGTTTCCCGGCCGCTATGGTTACGGTTTCAAGAAATGTCCCTTTTTTCCCCAGAGTAGATGCACAGTTCCTGAGTCTGACAACAGTTCATTTCCTCAATGGATAGGTGTGAATGACCCAGTTGCATAGGCTCTTCTTGAAAGGAGTCATTGGGAGGTACTAAGGGGTGTTGGAAAGTTGGAGGCAGATGAGAAGCTGATAATGTGGCAGCTATAAGTGCTTCATTGTTTCAGGAAAGTTCAGGTGCTAGAGAGTAGAACTGAATGGCGTACTGCCCAACAGTGAGGTTGCCTTTATGGAGTCGAAGTGCCTGCAGTGGAGGACGCATGGCCAACTCATCAAAATTATTTTTAAAGAAAGCGAGAAACGAAATGAGAAATGCAGTGATATCATTGGTTACTAGATCAACCTTTTCCCACAGCAGAGAGGCCCATGACAAAGAATCTCCAGAAAGCAGAGAAATCACGTACATGACCGTGCCCCGACCAGAAGGAAAATTCTGTGGCTGTAACTCAAAGTGAATGTCACATTGGTTAGCAAACCCAAGGCAGGCCTTAGGATCTCCAGAGAATCAAGGCGGAGCTGGAAGATGAAGCGTGGACGTCGTTTGGTGTCCAGGGGCTGACTGAGGTAAGTCTCCAGATGCGGAAGCAAATCTTGGAGTTGATCCAAACTGGTGGTTAGAGTCTGGAGATGATGAATAAATTGAGCTTGACTAGATTCTTGAACACTGATCCTTTGGAGATGTCACTCATTGAAATCTACAGGTGATGGGGATTTGTCTGTGTTGGTTCGAGCAAACTGTCATGATCAGAGGGGAAGACCACCTGGGTCTGCAAACTCAAGATTTATGGTGGACCAAACAGCACACAGAATATGGGAATACTCAAGCGGCAAATACTACAGGAACCAGAGGGGTCCGACTTCCACGTGACAACATGTTGTTCAAACACTAACACACAGGTTCAAAGGCTTAATAATACCTAGATTAAGGGGGGATAGACAGGAACCCGAGCAACACGGCCAGGAGGCAAAATGTGCACAGAAGCGTGACAAGTATGGGTGGAGGAATGGATTTAGTGTTCATGACCCACCTGTGCTGATCTCTGTAGGAGTGTCCTCCTCTATAAATGTCCCCGTTATTCCATCCTCCTCCATAGACTGCTGATCATCCCTCACATACGCCTCTTCTTCTTCTGCTTTCACCTCAAATTCTATATCGATTGGATCTCCACTCTAAATCAAGGAAATGAGAGAAAATATCATCTGTAAAATATAAGATTTATGATTGTGACATCACATAAAAAATCCTCAGTGTCTCTACAAGTCCATGTTAGATTGTAAGCTTGAAAGAGCAAGGCCCTTGAACCCCTCGTGTTTTGTTTTGTTACAGCATTGTCTCATGTACTGTCCCCCACTATAATGTACAGCGCTGAGCAAACCAATTAGTGCTATATAAATACTGTATAATAATAATAATCATGTTCTAGATGCTCCACCCCACCAACCTTGTAATAGTGAGGGATGGTGTGACCTTCCTGTGTGGAATCCCGGGAATACAGAGGACGGGGACATCTCTCTGGTGGGTTCCTGGTATTAGGTGGCTCCATCATATCCTTGTGTCCTTCTGAAAACTCCTCCATCACTCCATACTCCTCCTCCTCCTCTTTATACTCTTCTTTAACAACAATAATATAATCATCGAGGATTCCACTCTGAAAGATATAATAAACCATTCATTGTAACAAACATGCTGTGTATAAATCACAACTACCAATAATTGTCATCATCTACCTGATGATAGTGAGGGATGGTGTGACCTTCCTGTGTGGAATCCCGGGAATACAGAGGACGGGGACATCTCTCTGGTGGGTTCCCATGACTGGATCCATCTGTAGGAAACACACACACTGACTGAATCCATTGTTTCTATGTGTTTATCAGATGATGGGGGATCTAGGTGGATCCTCCGTACTGCTCTCTCCTTTACAATAAAGTCTCCTCTTACCCGGTGATGTGAGGGGCGGCTGATTGTCCATCATGACGTCCTTGTAGAGATCCTTGTGTCCTTCTAAATACTCCCACTCCTCCATGGAGAAATAGACAGTGACACCCTGACACCTTATAGGAACCTGACACACACAATGATACAGTCACCATCCAGACACATCCCTTGTCTGTTACTGGAGAATGTCCCAGAATTCCCGGCACCGCTCACCTCTCCTGTCAGCAGCTCAGTGATCTCTCTGGTGACTTCTAGAATCTTCTTCTTCTTTCTCTCTTCTATCAGGGAGGGAGGTGGAGGCAATGTGATGTCATATGATCTCCAGACTTCACAGGAGGAAAACTCTACATCTGAACACAAAGAGTCACATCAAATGATATTCCCAGAATCCTCCTCACCTCTCCATTCAGGTCTCCATTTTATTAAAGCCCCACTTCAGGCTGAGGTATAATTCCCCCCACAGGACCCCCACACTACGCAGGGTATAGGCTTGTTGCAGCATTCTGATGTCATTACATACAACGCAGGACCAACAGTCCCACTTTACATGTGAGGATACCAAGGGGCCCCACATCCTAAGAGCATCAGGGAAAAAGATGGAGGGACATTGGGGGGAGGAGCTGTGAGGTCAGTGTGATGTCATAGGATTCTCTGACTCTGGATGGAGGAACATTGGGAGGAGGAGCTGTGAGGTCAGTGTGATGTCATAGGACATATAGACTCTGGATGGAGGGACATTTGGATGGGGAGATTTGAGGGGTCCTCTATATGAGCCTCCTGTGTAAACCAAATCCTTGTTCCTGGGTGCGTCCTACCTCTCCTAAACTGAAGAGTGAACTTTGACCTTTACCATCCAGACATCTGTCCGGAATCTGTGGAAGTAAGCTGTCATGTGATCAGGTGACGTGCGGAGGAACGGAGTGTAAATAGCAGACAATAGTCTCCATCATGAAGGAGATGAGGGGGAGGGGAGGAAGTCACTGAAGGTGACCATAGATCCATGGAAATTCAGCTGGTTCAGCAGGGATCGCTCACATTTCCATCCATGTGTGGCCACTGCCGGATAAAAGCCACTCCCATAGCGGTTGCAGCCAATAGCTTCAGTGCTGATCTGTGTATTCTGAGAGTGGAAGAATCCCCCCATTGTCAGAATACAAGAGTGCAGTGGGGAGGATTCCCCCATCCACCTCCAATGTGTGGATGGGGGAATCACTTCAGTTTTTATGGTCATCCCGCTGGCTGAACGATAAAACTGAACCATGTAGGCCAGCTTTGGGAGCAAATATATTATCATCAACTCCTCCCCCTGAAGGGGTTTATCTACGTATTACCTCCTCTGCCGCCAGATCCAGGAATGTCTCCTTTCTACTTCCTTATTCATGGAACTTCCTGTCTGGGTAGAAGTCAGAGGACAGACATGACGGGGGGTTACTGGGTGTAAATAGAAAATAACATCTTATTACCTCCTCTGCTGCCACTTCCACCAATGTCTCCTCTATACTTTCTGTCTGTACCTAACATCACTTCCTGTCTGTTTCTGACATCACTTCCTGTCTGTACCTGACATCACTTCCTGTCTGTCTTCCATATAGACTTCCTGTCTGGGTAGAAGTGAGATCCCCACCTTGTGGAGATCAGAGGAACTGCAGCCCCGAGAAGCGTCTGGTAGTGTGACCCCGGCCTTGTGCTGGGTGTGTATGGACTGTAGATCCTTATAGAGAGGTCACCTCCACTCCCACCAAGGGGGACAGAAATATATGACTCCTCGGGGGAGGGATTTTTGCTCCTCTTATTTTGCAGTAAATGTGATTCCTTTAGTCCCGTTGATTTTCGTATTTCCATGTAATAAAAGGTGTCACATGATGTCGGGTTCCCCTTTCTCTCCTCCCTGAGTGTGTATTTAGAGGCGGAGCTCCTGCTGGAATGGCGGTCGGAGGCGGAGTCTAGGAGGGAGACTGACAGAACCCGCAGCAGACTTGCAGGAGTGAGCGAGGAGGATCCGGTTCCTTTACCATCGGAGATGAGGAGAGTGTGAAGGATGTTTCTGACTCTGGGAGCTGAAAAGCTGGGAGTCCTATTGGTGTGGTGAGGGGGAAGCACTACTAGGGGGCGCCCTCACCATCCCGTGTACAAGAGGTGGAAGAAGGCGTGGCTACACTACAGCTGACACAGTTTGGAGGGCGGAGCACTTTCACACCTTATCAACTTTTCACTGATTGGTGGATTTTTGGAGTAAAATAAGTGGATTGAAGTAGATGCAAAGTGGAAGCGGTGGACTTGCAGAGAACACTATACTGAGCACACAACATTGTCTGTCTCCATGGATTTGCACAGGATTTGAGATGATTTCCTATAGCAGCAAATCTGATGAGATGAATGAATGTAGCGCCCCCTCCTGGTCAGGTCTAGGATGTGTAGTCAGGTAAAGCATAGCTGTGTTTCTCTGCTCACCAGAGAGGCTGTCAGGTAAATTCAGTCAGATATTCTGATTTACAGAGAGCTGTGATTGATTAGTCAGGTCTGCTCATGCTGCTCTGGTTCTGTTGGAGTTTGTCTGAGTTCTGCCCGCCTTCAGGAAGCTATGAGAGTCTTCCAGAACATGAGAATTGGCTAGACAAATGACCAGCATGAATATGGATACAGTCCTGGCCAATTGCAGGGGAGGGTGGCCCCATTGCATGCTGGGAGTGGTATTTATACTCTGAGAGCACATGGGTTCAGTGTCTTTCCTCGGAGAGGATTGCACCCGCCAGGCTGGAGGCAGGCTGCCTCGCCTGGCACTTGCTGTTATGTGGCCTCGGGTGGGTGACCTGAGGGCCTGAAGTTAGAGAGAGTGACCCTGATTCTACAGTAAGCTGACTGAGGGGAGCTGTCTGCCAAAGCTCTGTCTGGTGTCACTGGAGAGAGTGGCTTGGAAGATTGGAAGGAGGCAACCATTCTGTCCTTGGACCTGTGAGTGCAAACTCTGAGAGATCTGGGGGACTCTGTGTGCTTGTTACCCCTCTGGTGCTTGATAGTCAGCCTGGGTCTGAGAAAGGGAGCCCTGCCTAGTGTTCTGCAGAGCTTGTCCAAGTATTGCTACTGCTAATGGGACTTCGCTCTCCTACAACTACTTGCTGCTATTTGTTACTGAGAAGTCTGCTATCTACTGTCAGCCGAGACTTCACAAGTCTTCTACTAAGAGATCAGCTAGATGTCCTCAGTGTGAAGAGTTCTGATTCTGGAGGATCCGACTACATTCCCCATCCCTATCCCCAGTTCTACAATAAACTCCAAACACAAAACACCCCCTAGACTGGTCATTGGAGACAACGAGCAGAAGTGTGTGTGTTTGCCTTGCTGTGGGTCAAAGCAAAGGGAAACCAGGGGCAACATTTAGCTCCTTCTGAGGTAGTGCTACATGAAGTGGGTGTAAAGTGGAAGCAGTGGATCTGCAGGGAACTGCATCTTGAGCACAAAGCACTTTGTTGTATATGGATTTGCACATGGTTCAGTATTCTTAATTTACTGGCAAACAACACAAGTTCAATGAAGTAGGTGTAAAGTGGAAGCAGTAGATCCGCAGAGAATAATATTTTTAGTAGGGATGGGCTGACGGTTCAAGTCAAACATAAGATCGACTCGAACATTAGCCGTGTGAGTGTTCACCATTATGCAGGAAGTTTGCCCGTGTGACCAAACAATGTAAAACATGCTTTGTGATTGGCCAAAGCATTGTACCTGACCTGCGGTCAGGTGCAATGCTTTGGCCAATAACAGCTGAGTTCTCAGGAAGAGCCATGATTGGCCAAAGTGCTGGCCGTATTATTGAACCACAACATGCAGAAGAGGTGGTGGAGTGGATAAGTCAGTCATCCTCATCCTCTGTCACCCAGGCTCATACTATTTTGCCTTCCACCACAGCTGCCAAAGTGTCCTGTTCCTCCGGCTCCTTGTCCACCACAGCTGCTCCTTCCGTAGCCCCACCATCATGCATGGAGGAGTCACCAGAATGATTGGATCATAGTGTCAGTCCCATGCTGCTGGAGGATGTGCAGCAATCTGAATGCTGTGATGTTGGGTCCCAGGATGAGGAAAGGAGTGACGTGAGCCTAGAGAGAGGAGGTGCCAGTGAGGGAAAAGAAATTGTCAGTCCTGTTCCCCCAGCCACAGCACACTGCCAAGTTGGCTCCATTGATGAGGAGGATGGGGATGATGAGGTCACTGACCATACTTGGGTGCCTGAGAGAACAGAGGAGGACAGTGAGGAAGAGGCAGAACTCCAACAAGGCAGGATGTCCTCCAGGGACAGGCATAAGGGCAGCCAACCAATGGCATCACACGACAGAGCTCCACAGGTGGGGGGCGCTGCTGACTCCATGCAGACTTCCACAAGTTCTCTGGTGTGGGCTTTCTTCAACACATGTGCAGCATTGCTGTTTGCAGTCTTTGACTGAAGCAGACCAAGCGTGGCCAAAACACCAGCCACTTGGGCACCACATGATTGACAAGACGTAGGATGAGCTGCCATGCAGCCCGCTGGTAACAGCACCTGAAAGACCCAGAAAAAGTGCAGACTTCTCCTTGCTCCTCATCTGGGATCTCTACTGTAAAACGTCAGGTCTTCTCAACAGCCTCCACTGAGAGGAGTGAAGGTACAGCAGTGGGTGGCCCATCTGACAGCAGGACACCACCTGTTCATTTCAGCAGGAACATTTCACTACCCCATTTGCTGAACCATGAAAAAAAGACTGTCCCACCCATCCACATTCTATCCTGGCCAAATTGCTGCCTTACAACTGCTGCCTTTCCATCTGGTGGACTCTTCCCCCTTCCGGGAATTTGCAGAATGTTCTGTATCACAGTGACAGGTTCTGAAAAGACAATTTGTTTCATGCAAGGCCATTCCAGCTCTGTACCATCATGTGGAAGGTCATGTTTTGGCCTTGTTGGACAAGGCGGTCAGCAGCAAGGTCCAAATTACTGACACGTGGTCCAGCAGGCACAGTCAGGGATGTTACATATCCGTCACGGCACACTGGGTGACTCTGCTAGCAGCTGGGAAGGATGCAGGACAGGGTTCAGTTCTGGAGCTTGTTCCACCACCATGCCTCCAAAAACCTGATGGTGATTCTGCCACATCTGTCTGCTCCACCCCTTCCTCTTCCTCTTCCTCTATGGCCTCTTCTGCTGAATTGTCCTCTGAAGCAGCAGTGCTCCATAACAGGGGCGGACGACAACTCATGGGGCCCCCAGGCAATAGGGGATCATGGGGCTCCTGTGTCCTTGCCCAAACTCAAAAAAGCCTATTAAAAAGGTACCAGGGGCATCTCATGGGGCCCCCTACTGACCCTGGGCCCTCGGGCAGTGCCCAAGTTTCCAAATGGTCAGTCTGTCCCTGCTCCGTAAGCATTCAAGGGGCTATGCGAGCAGACAGGCTAAAAGATGCCACGTGGTGCTTCAGCTGGTCTGTCTAAGGGACAGGAACCACACCGGGCCAGAGATTCTGTCAGCTCTGAAGGGGCTCTCCGCCCTCCAACAGGTACACTTGACACATGTTCCATGCTTGGCACACATCTTGAATTTGGTGGTGCAGTGCTTCTTGAACAGGTACCCAGGCTTTCAAGATCTTCTGAGGCAGGCCAGAAAAGTCTGGCCATTTCTGGTGGTCATGCACGGCCTGTGTTCAGTTGGCTGAAATTCAACCTGCCCACCAACTGACTCATTTGTGACATGTCCACTCGGTGGAACTCCACTTTGGTAACACGGCAGTGGCTGCACACACAGCAGAGGACCATCAATGAGTACCTGTGTGAGAATGGCACAAGGACAGGCTCAGGAGAACTTGGCTTCTTTTCACCTCACCAGTGGCTGCTGATAATGGATGCATGCGCTGTCCTGTCACCATCTGAGGAGGCCACAAGGATGATGAGCTGTGACACTGCATGCATCAGTGACACTATCCCTGTAGTCTTCCTGCTGGAGCACACGCTGCATGGAATCATGGACAGGGCACTGGAGGCAGAACATCGGGAGGAAGAGGAGGATTTCCTGTCCTCTCAAGGCTCTCTTTATGCAGAAACCATTCCTGTGGGGCTGCAGAACACACAGAAGGAGGAAGTGGAGGAGGAGGAGGATTGCAGCAGCATGGAAGTAGGGGATCACATAGAGCAGTCTTCAAGGGACACTTTTCAGTCCTCAGAAACCCAGCCAGGAGTAGTGCATGTCTGGGAGGAGGTAGTTCCTGACAATGTCATCCTCAGTGACCCAGAGGACTCAGAATCTCCGGCCTCCTCAAACTTACACTGCATGGGCTCCCTGATTCTGCAAAGTCTGTGTAAGGACCTGAGGATGTGTGTTATCAAGAAGAGGGATCAATACTGGTTGGCAACCCTTCTTGATCCACGTTACAAGGGTCAAGGTGCAGAGCTCATCCAGTCTTCCCAGAGGGAGCAGAGGATGAAACATCCTGAGGACGCCCTGAAATTGTGTAACACCTTTCCAGACACTGGGAGGTCACCATTTCCTGGACAACGTGTTTCTGAGGCTTCATTCTGTCAAAGGAAGAGCGGTGGAGAAGGCGGCCAGCTGACCGATTAAACAGTTCTTTAGTCCTCAGCACCCAGGACTGTTAGGTTTAAGCACCCATCGGCAGGGTCTGCATCATATGGTGCAGGATTATCTAGGGGCAAGAACAGACTTGGAGACCTTTCCAACTGATCATCCACTGGGTTACTGGGTCTTGAGGATGGATCACTGGCCAGAACTTGCTCAATATGCCATCAAGGTACTGGCCTGTCCTGCATCCAGCGTGCTTTCTGAACGGACATTCAGTGCTGCTGGAGGTTTTATGCATTTACCTGAATGACATCGATTCATTCAGGGGTTTTTTTGTGCTTAGCTGTGATTTGGCTACAGCTGGGCTGTGATTGGTGCAGCTTGTGCATGTGATCGCTGTGACAATTCACAGCTAGACACACTTGTATACAATGCATGGCATAAAAGGAAGCCATCCATTGTATAAAACTGTCATGTGACCTGCAGTGATTGGTCACATGGCACTGGCAACGGGGCCGGTACACAGATCTGTCATCGGCCGTGTCTGAGGTACATGGCCGGTGACAGATCGCACCACAGCCCTGCGTTGTGCACGCTCCAGAAAGGATGCCATATGGCACCACCTGGAGGGGCGAGCTGTTCATCCAACCGCCATCTGGCTATAGACTGGAGAGCAACTGGTTAAACTGGAGGGGGTGATCTCAGTGGAAAGAGTGTCTTCAGTGGAGGAGGGGTGACAACACTAGGGGAGAGGTGTGTCCTCAGAAGGAGAAGAGTGTCCCCAGCACAGGAAAGGAGGGGGAGGAGTGTCTTCAGTGGAGAGGGTGTCTTTAGTGGGGGAGGGTGTCCTCTGTGGGGGGAAGAGGGTGTTCTTAGTGGAGGAGGGGGAAGGGTTTTTTGGGTAAATGACACCAGATCAAAGTCCTCCTGAGAAGTTCCTAAAGACAGCTGTCTTGTCTATGTAAAAAGATAACTTTAGCTGAATATTAGAAGCACAGCTTATTCCAAGGGGGCTATGAGGTAAACTGACCCCCGCTTTGTTTGTGGACAGGGAGGAGTCCAGTGGTCTGTTTGTGGACAGGGAGGAGTCCAGTGGTCTGTTTGTGGACAGGCAGGAGTCCACTGGTCTGTTTGTGGACAGGGAGGAGTCCACTGGTCTGTTTGTGGACAGGCAGGAGTCCAGTGGTCTGTTTGTGGACAGGGAGGAGCCTAATGGTCTGTTTACGGACAGGGAGGAGTCCAGTGGTCTGTTTGTGGATAGGGAGGAGTCCAGTGGTCTGTTTGCGGACAGGGAGGAGTCCAGTGGTCTGTTTACGGACAGGGAGGAGTCCAGTGGTCTGTTTACGGACAGGGAGGAGTCCAGTGGTCTGTTTACGGACAGGGAGGAGTCCAGTGGTCTGTCTATGGACAGGGAGGAGTCCAGTGGTCTGTTTGCGGACTGGGAGGAGTCCAGTGGTCTGTTTGCGGACTGGGAGGAGTCCAATGGTCTGTTTGTGGACTGGGAGGAGTCCAATGGTCTGTATGCAGCTACGGAGGAGTCCAGTGGTCTGTTTGTGGACAGGGAGGAGTCTAATGGTCTGTTTACGGACAGGGAGGAGTCCAGTGGTCTGTTTGTGGACAGGGAGGAGTCCAGTGGTCTGTTTGCGGACAGGGAGGAGTCCAGTGGTTTGTTTGTGGACAGGGAGGAGTCCAGTGGTTTGTTTGTGGACAGGGAGGAGTCCAGTGGTCTGTTTGT
Source organism: Staurois parvus (assembly GCF_062004578.1). NCBI lineage: Eukaryota > Metazoa > Chordata > Amphibia > Anura > Ranidae > Staurois > Staurois parvus. Next base: position 2,382,313 of record NW_028318516.1, read on the forward strand.
GGACAGGGAGGAGTCCAGTGGTCTGTTTGTGGACAGGGAGGAGTCCAGTGGTCTGTTTGCGGACAGGGAGGAGTCCAGTGGTCTGTGGACAGGGAGGAGTCCAGTGGTTTGTTTGTGGACAGGGAGGAGTCCAGTGGTCTGTTTGTGGACAGGGAGGAGTCCAGTGGTCTGTTTGCGGACAGGGAGGAGTCCAGTGGTCTGTGGACAGGGAGGATTCCAGTGGTCTGTTTGTGGACAGGGAGGAGTCCAGTGGTCTGTTTGTGGACAGGGAGGAGTCCAGTGGTCTGTTTGCGGACAGGGAGGAGTCCAGTGGTCTGTGGACAGGGAGGAGTCCAGTGGTTTGTTTGTGGACAGGGAGGAGTCTAATGGTCTGTTTGTGGACAGGGAGGAGTCCAGTGGTCTGTTTGTGGACAGGGAGGAGTCCAGTGGTCTGTTTACACAAGTCCTAAACAAAAGCTCCATTGTTCTCCGAGTTTCATTTCTCCAGAAGGAAGAACCTGTTCTGGCTGTACAGATTACAGAGGTGGAGTCTACACTGCAGTCTGCATTGTCAGCCGAGCAGCTGAAGGAGTCCAACATCTAACCGTCTACTAATCAGGCGTACTCTTGGAGCACCACCTACACAAGACTCACCTCGTCCATCTAGACTGCTCACTAGAGCTTCTTCTACAGCCTCTGACCCATCACTTCCCTCCTCTGCTGGAGGCACTTTATTAGGATCTATAGAGGGACAACTCCGACCTCGTATTGTACATCAGAATCAAGGAAACAGCAGAGATCCGGCCACAGGGGAGGTAGGAAACATCAACGCTGCAACAAGGGATCTCCCACTCATCCAACCATCCCAACAGATGATTCATCATCAACAGAAATAGATGGAATTGTCACCTTCACCTCAGCTGGACTGACATCGGGGAAGATGGACCTTCTGGGGAAAGGTTTGGGCTTCAGCCCTAAAGGTATCAGGAAGACGTTGTTGGCACAGGACTTGTATAGATGTCTCAGGAATATTAGATTGAAGGGACATTATTCCTGGAGAAGCGATATTGAGGGATCATCTGTAGTCACACCACTACTGAGACATAGAGAGGAAAATGGGTGCTAATAGGATGCAGGAGATCTGCTGAGACATAGAAATGGAAATGGGTGCTAATAGGATGCAGGAGATCTGCTGAGACATGGAAATGGGAGCTAATAGGCTGCAGCAGATCTGCTGAGACATAAAGAGAGAAATGGGAGCTAATAGGCTGTAGGAGATCTGCTGAGACATAGAGAGGGAAATGGGCGCTAATAGGCTGCAGGAGATCTGCTGAGACATAGAGAGGGAAATGGGAGCTAATAGGCTGCAGGAGATCCGCTGAGACGTAGAAAGGGTAATGGGAGCTAATAGGCTGCAGGAGATCCGCTGAGACGTAGAAAGGGAAATGGGTGCTAATAGGATGCAGGAGATCTGCTGAGACATGGAAATGGGAGCTAATAGGCTGCAGCAGATCTGCTGAGACATAAAGAGAGAAATGGGAGCTAATAGGCTGTAGGAGATCTGCTGAGACATAGAGAGGGAAATGGGCGCTAATAGGCTGCAGGAGATCCGCTGAGACGTAGAAAGGGAAATGGGTGCTAATAGGCTGCAGGAGATCCGCTGAGACATAGAGAGGGAAATGGGTGCTAATAGTCTGCAGGAGATCCGCTGAGACGTAGAGAAGGAAATGGGCACTAATAGGCTGCAGGAGATCCAGTGAGATGTAGAGAAGGAAATGGGCACTAATAGGCTGCAGGAGATCCGGTGAGATGTAGAGAAGGAAATGGGCACTAATAAGCTGCAGGAGATCCAGTGAGATGTAGAGAAGGAAATGGGCACTAATAGGCTGCAGGAGATCCGGTGAGATGTAGAGAAGGAAATGGGCACTAATAAGCTGCAGGAGATCCGCTGAGATGTAGAAAGGGAAATGGGAGCTAATAGGCTACAGGAGATCCGCTGAGACATAGAGGGAAATGGGTGCTAATAGGCTGCAGGAGATCTGCTGAGACATAGAGAGGGAAATGGGCGCTAATAGGCTGCAGGAGATCTGCTGAGACATAGAGAGGGAAATGGGTGCTAATAGGCTGCAGGAGATCTGCTGAGAGAATGAAATGTGTATGAAATGGATGGATGTGCAGACACTCCCAGAAGATGATGTCATTATGAGTGGATTGATATATATTTTTGCATTGTCTCCCCCAGAAGGATCAGGTTTGGCGGGATCGCTCTCATTAGACAACCCAACCAATCAGTGACTGCTGCCCCTCTCTGCCAATCCCTTCACTGACTTCCACTAACCCAACATATAAAATTCAAAAATACTAACCACAACGTACAAAGCCATCCACAACACCGCCCCTAGCTACATCAACAATGTGATAAAATATGGGATCCATGGATTCCATACATCTCCATGCCCTAGTACTTCCTGATTTGACTCTCCTCCCCCTCCCCTCCCCTTTTTTTAAGTTATTTTTGATCTTTCATGGAAACCACAGGAATGGTTATTTTAATGTTTCTCAGGGCTGCAGTTCCTGTGAACTCCACAAGGTGGTGATCTCACTTCTATCCAGAAAGGAAGTTATTATAGAACACAGACAGGAAGTGATGTCAGGCACAGACAGGAAGTGATGTCAGGCACAGACAGGAAGTGATGTCAGGCACAGACAGGAAGTCATCTGGAATAAAGACAGGAAGTTGTATACCATACAAAGTGGACAGGAGACCTTGCTGAAAGTGGCAGCAGAGGAGGTAATAAGATGTTATGTTCTATTTACACCCGGTAACCCCCATCATGTCTGTCCTCTTCCTCCAGAGTCACGTCCGTCCTCTTCCTCCAGAGTCACGTCCGTCCTCTTCCTCCAGAGTCACGTCCGTCCTCTTCCTCCAGAGTCACGTCCATCCTCTTCCTCCATGGCCACGTCCGTCCTATTCCTCCATGGCCACGTCCGTCCTCTTCCTCCATGGCCACGTCCGTCCTCTTCCTCCATGGCCACGTCCGTCCTCTTCCTCCATGGCCACGTCCGTCCTCTTCCTCCATGGTCACGTCCGTCCTCTTCCTCCATGGTCACGTCCGTCCTCTTCCTCCATGGTCACGTCCGTCCTCTTTCTCCACGGTCACGTCCGTCCTCTTCCTCCATAGTCACTGTGACATCTTTTATCTCCAGCAGATGATGATACACACATATATAATGTGGGAACCCAGATGAACCCCTTCAGGGGCAGAACATTCCCCCACTTCCGGGGCCGGAACATTCTCCTCATTGTGGAGATAAATTCTAGTAATATGGTCCTCTAAACAAACAGCACTGACAATAAATAGACAAGACAAGGACCATCCTGACCATACATGGCCTACAAAGGGCAATGATGACACTACACAGGCAGCCAATGGGCAATCATTACACTATGCAGCCAACACAATGATGGAGTGCCGGGGTCAGGAGTATGGAGCATAGAGCCCCTTACATTGCTGCTCAGGAGGAAGAAAACATTCCCCAGCCGGCCATGAAGAATATGTTCCATCATTGGTGTCAGAGGGAGGGAAATACTGAGAGGTCTGAGGGAAGTAGAGGAGCTGAGGGGTCTCTCAGGGGTTACTGAGGATGGGAGACTTTGGGGCCCCTGAGGGGATAGTGAAGTTAAAGGGTTTTAAGGGGGTAGAGTAGCTGAAGTAATCTGGGTCTTTGATAGGGTTGGTGGGGAGCAGGGCTCTGAGGAAAGAGAAGTTTGTCAGGCTCAGGGGGACACTGAGGTAGGGAGGGGGGCTCTTGGTCTCTGATTGTCCTCTTACTTGCACTTACTTTCCAGACCTCCTTACAGAACTCCTACCAGGAAAGGAAGGCAACCTTCACCTTCTTACCATCTCACTGGTCAAATAATGTATTCCAAGATACCAAATGGAATGCAGAAGGACAATCCTTCACCCCTTGGTGGACACTTGTTCTTAGAGGAGGTCTGTTGGTACATTTTTGACTAAAAGGTAAGTGGGGGGGGACATTCCAATACCTCCCATGACACAGGCTCTGGCAGTGCCCGGTGCTGGAATTCAGAGCCCCAGGAACCTACCACTACTCTGTACAATGTCCTGGATACTACAGTATACTTGATACTCAGATCCTCCTGCTGTCCTCCTTCTACCCACACTAGGCTGTCATTGGAGGGAACAGAATAGGCTCCTTCCTGACAGCTCTCTACTCCACCAGCACCATCCTCCTCCTACCCAATCCAATCTCTTCTCTTACTGCAGAGAGTGACAGTGACATCACTCCTGTCAGTCAGCAGGCTGCCATAGATTGGAGCCCTGCAGCCGGAGGTCTGCCAATTGTCCTGATTAGCCAGCAACTCCGGCCAAAAGTCATCAAGTTCCTCTTCCTGGACATCATGATGAGCCGACATTGACCTCACAGCACTGCCTCAGAGCAAACTAGTCATAGGAAGGATCAGATTTATCATTCCTTGTCTGCAGATCTAAAACTCATCAAAACCAGTTCAGAGACCAAACAAACCCAACAGAGAAAAGGGGATTTCTGATTTGACAGGTCAAGAGGGTCCCGGGACCTCCAAAATTTAGCAAATACTAAACAGTCCAGACTACTGTCTTCGCATGGGGAAGTAGATCTTATATGTCCAGCAACCCTCCTATTCCCCCCTCACATCCACATCCTATTATTGTGTGACCAATACCATCCAAATCATTCTTACTTTCATTTCCCAAAGTTATCCGTCTATAAGGAGACCTGTATAGATCACATGATGGCACCAATGAGGATGGAGGAGGACCGGAGTCACATGACTGAGAAGATACTAAACCTCACCCTGGAGATCATCTACCTGCTGACCGGAGAGGTGAGGAGGATTCTGGGAGGTCACATGACATCACTCTTATCTCTATTAATAAAACACAGACCTGACCAGAGAGGTGAGGAGGATTCTGGGAGTTCACATGACATCACTCTTATCTCTATTAATAAAACACAGACCTGACCGGAGAGGTGAGGAGGATTCTGGGAGGTCACATGACATCACTCTCATCTCTATTAATAAAACACAGACCTGACTGGAGAGGTGAGGAGAATTCTGGGAGATCACATGACATCACTCGTACCTCTTAATAAAACACCGACCTGACCGGAGAGGTGGGGAGGATTCTGGGAGGTCACATGACATCCCTCGTATACCTTAATAAAACACAGACCTGACCGGAGAGGTGAGGAGGATTCTGGGAGGTCCCATGACATCACTCTGATCTCTATTAATAAAACACAGACCTGACCGGAGAGGTGAGGAGGATTCTGGGAGGTCACATGACATCACCCATCTCTATTAATAAAACACAGACCTGACTGGAGAGGTGAGGAGGATTCTGGGAGGTCACATGACATCACTCTCATCTCTATTAATAAAACACAGACCTGACCAGAGATGTGAGGAGGATTCTGGGAGATCACATGACATCACTCTCATCTCTATTAATAAAACAAAGACCTGACCGGAGAGGTGAGGAGGATTCTGGGAGGTCACATGACATCACTGATCTCTATTCATAATACACAGACCTGACCGGAGAGGTGAGGAGGATTCTGGGAGGTCACATGACATCACTCTTATCTCTATTAATAAAACACAGACCTGACTGGAGAGGTGAGGAGGATTCTGGGAGGTCACATGACCACACTTATCTCTATTAATAAAACACAGACCTGACCGGAGAGGTGAGGAGGATTCTGGGAGGTCACATGATATCACTGATCTCTATTAATAAAACACAGACCTGACTGGAGAGGTGAGGAGGATTCCGGGAGGTCACATGATATCACTGATCTCTATTAATAAAACACAGACCTGACCGGAGAGGTGAGGAGGATTCTGGGAGGTCACATGACATCACTCCTATCTCTATTAACCTCCCTAGCGGTCTGATTATGTAAGTATTTCTGTGCTGAAAGCGGAACATTTTTTTGCATGGAAATATGTATTTTTTTTATTGTCGGCCTGTAATTTTTAGGAATAACTCCCTGAAATCTGTCCGAACAAGTCTAGTAAACATTCCGGATATGATAAAACTTGAAACACAAAATCATAAATAATAATTTAATAAATAATCATAAAAAATAATAATATAATAATAATAAATGTAATTCAATAATATAATCAAACCAAAAACACTGAAATGTGAAATATAGCGCCAAGTTCGCACCTCGCTGAGCAAAGTCGCAAAATCGTTTTCAGTGTCTGATGAGGAATTTCCCCCACCAATCATTATCACTCAATTCTGGAAGTGGTTCTGATTTACTATCGCTGTTCTCTAGCCGGTCTAAAACCGCGTCTGACCTAAAGGGACGCTTTTTGGACGCCATGGACGTTTCTCAGTTTCCAGGCAGAAAGAACAGTAAAAATGCAGTCAGGGCGCCGGACAAAGCACTCGGGACAAAATGTATGTGAAATGGTTTGATACAGGAATGTTATACTATGTGATTTTAGTGAATGTCACTTTTTGCCATTTTCAAATTTCTCGTACGTCCCGACGCTCGCAGGGGATGGAACCCAGAAAACAGATGACGGCATCCTCCGGAATACATTGCTTGGGACACTGCAGGAGGGACATCGTGGGAGCGGAGGACAAGGTGGGAGATCGAGGGATCACGGAGCAGCGCCACATGGTATTCCCGAGTGTAGCTCGGGGTTACCGCTTGTGGTCCTGAAACCTTACCCTGAGCTACACTCGGGAATACCATCAGGGAGGTTAATAAAACACAGACCTGACCGGAGAGGTGAGGAGGATTCTGGGAGATCACATGACATCACTCATATCTCTTAATAAAACACAGACCTGACCGGAGAGGTGAGGAGGATTCTGGGAGGTCACATGACATCACTCTTATCTCTATTAATAAAACACAGACCTGACCGGAGAGGTGAGGAGGATTCTGGGAGGTCACATGACATCACTCTTATCTCTTAATAAAACACAGACCTGACCGGAGAGGTGAGGAGGATTCTGGGAGATCACATGACATCACTCTCATCTCTATTAATAAAACAAAGACCTGACCGGAGAGGTGAGGAGAATTCTGGGAGGTCACATGACATCACTCTCATCTCTATTAATAAAACAAAGACCTGACCGGAGAGGTGAGGAGAATTCTGGGAGGTCACATGACATCACTCTCATCTCTATTAATAAAACACAGACCTGACCGGAGAGGTGAGGAGGATTCTGGGAGGTCACATGACATCACTCTGATCTCTATTAATAAAACACAGACCTGACCGGAGAGGTGAGGAGAATTCTGGGAGGTCACATGACATCACTCTCATCTCTATTAATAAAACGCAGACCTGACCGGAGAGGTGAGGAGGATTCTGGGAGGTCACATGACATCACTCATCTCTTAATAAAACACATACCTGACCGGAGAGGTGAGGAGAATTCTGGGAGGTCACATGACATCACTCTTATCTCTATTAATAATACACAGTGTGACGATTGCGATGTCAAATCCCTGCCCCTCTCACCAGACTCATGACCGAAGGACTAGCCAATCTAAAACCGCAATATCACATGCGTAACAATGCCACGGCCAGCTGCACCCTGCACAACGATTTTCCAACTCACTGGACCACAAATCGATGTACCAGCAGCCTGAGCGCAATTGTTACTGGGTCAGGTTAATTACGCAATTAACCCTTCACACTGCCACCACCTCCTTTTTGTACAGAGAAAGAGGAAACTTGACAATATCAGCAATAACACTAGGATGGTTGAAATAATCATCTGTATACCACTGTAACCGCAGGCAGGTTATACAGAGGGTTAAACACACACAGTAGCGCTCTTCAGCAGCAGGAATTCGTAAGTTGCATTAAAGAGCTTTAGAAACAGTTCAACACTTTCAGAAAGTAAGTTTTATTACTAAAAGGTCAAAAGGGTGCAATAAAAATATTTACAAAAAAAAGATGTAACCAATATATATAAATATATAGAGAGCAATAACACAGCAAAGAGACAACAGAAAGAAGTTTAGGTAGAGAAGTACTAGCCAAAAAGCCTTGGGTTAAGCAGCTTCAAGTCTCATGAGACAAAAAGGATTTCTTATCTCTACTGCTAGTTTCGATGTTAAAAGCAGGAGACTCTTCTCTTCTCTCACCCACACTCCAAGCATAACAGCCTTTTTCTAGCAAATCCCAGCAGGGTGTCTCTTTGGAGTAGTAACCAATGGTCTCCTTTTGGGGAGGGGTGTTGGGTGGAGACGTAAGTTACAACCAGAATCTCTCCTAGCTAATATTTTGGCTCATAACTTTTCCTAGGTACATTTGCCGGCCTGGTCACTAGTATATTAATACTCAGCCGCATCTGCAGAATGGTTAGAGATGAAACATGAAATATGCACATGAATGGTTCAAGAGATATACTTTTCTGTTTTTCTCTGTATGTCAGCTAAGGGGTGTCACATACCAGGAGAATGGCCTCAATCTGAGCCTTCCGAATATAGGCTCCATGTTTAGGTAGTTATGTCCTATGTGAAGATATCAACTTATATGAAAAGTGAGTTTTTAAAAGTAAGTCTGTTTTTACAACCCCTTGGAAGGTCTTTTGAAGTTCAGTGAGGGACTCGGTTTATACTTTTACTATGTGCCAGATTGCACAGTTTCTTAGACAGCTAGGCACCCAGCTCGTGAGGTTTTATAGCTCGGAGCTTCCTGCTGTGTTTTGGCCGCCTGTGACCCTTCTCATCACTCAGGCCACATGTCACCCTACAGCGAGGGAGGGGGAAGAGAGATCTACAAGATGGAGGGGGTAGCCTGCCTTGAGAGTTAGAAATTGTATAACATAGAAAATTCTTAACAAAATGGGGGGCCGCGTCCATCTCTGTGTGCACAATTGCTACACACAGACCTGACCGGAGAGGTGAGGAGGATTCTGGGATTCTAACATGATATTCTTATTGGTTCCTCATTACAGAGATTTCCTCTTCTGAAGTCAGGTGATCATATGACCATCACAGTGCCTCCATGTGACTCCCTAAACCCTGAGAGACACAACATGCAGAAGATTCTAGAAGTCACCAAGAAGATGATGGAGCTGCTGACAGGAGAGGTGAGCGGTGCCGGGAATTCTGGGACATTCTCCAGTAACAGACAAGGGATGTGTCTGGATGGTGACTGTATCATTGTGTGTGTCAGGTTCCTATAAGGTGTCAGGGTGTCACTGTCTATTTCTCCATGGAGGAGTGGGAGTATTTAGAAGGACACAAGGATCTCTACAAGGACGTCATGATGGACAATCAGCCGCCCCTCACATCACCGGGTAAGAGGAGACTTTATTGTAAAGGAGAGAGCAGTACGGAGGATCCACCTAGATCCCCCATCATCTGATAAACACATAGAAACAATGGATTCAGTCAGTGTGTGTGTTTCCTACAGATGGATCCAGTCATGGGAACCCACCAGAGAGATGTCCCCGTCCTCTGTATTCCCGGGATTCCACACAGGAAGGTCACACCATCCCTCAGTATTACAAGGTCAGTGGGACAGAGTATCTAGAACATGGACTCATGGAGACAATTTGTGGATTTTTTAATGTGAACTTATAAATTACAGATGATATTCTTTATCATTTTTTTATTTAGAGTGGAGATCCAATCGATATAGAATTTGAGGTGAAAGCAGAAGAAGAAGAGGCGTATGTGAGGGATGATCAGCAGTCTATGGAGGAGGATGGAATAACGGGGACATTTATAGAGGAGGACACTCCTACAGAGATCAGCACAGGTGGGTCATGAACACTAAATCCATTCCTCCACCCATACTGCTCACTGATTGGTCCAGAGTAGGGCGGGGACTGGGTGATATCAGCCTGTAATCCCCTGGTCACTTTCCTGAGCTGTGTTCCCCGTCCTGTATTCCTGGATTTCTCTCAGATAATCTTCCTTCTCTGTGCTGCAGACACAATTTATGTCTCTAGACTGGATTTATGGAGGTTCTGGGGTTCAGCTGGCAGCAAAATGTTGATTTTTACTCTAAGCATTGCATAATGTAGGCACCCAGGACATGTGACTGGGGTCTCCTGCCTTGTGCCTGACTCTTCCAGGGGACCTTCTCTGTTATCTGCTGGCTGTGCCGGGTGGAGGGATATGTCTGTAGTGTCTCAGACCCAAGTCACTGAGTGCAGTCTCAGGAGATGGGAGGCAGCGGTGTGGGACCTACATAGTTACATAGTTAGTCTGGCTGAAAAAAGACATTCCGTCTAGTTGAACCATTAAAAAGAAAAGTTATAATCCGACACCCACAGCTGATCCACCAGAAGGCAAAAACCCAGCAAAGCACGATCCAATCTGCTCCTGCAGGGAAAACAATCCCTTCCTGACCCCCGGAAAGGCAATCGGATATTCCCTGGATCAACTTTCCCTATAAATGTTGTATCCAGTTATATTCTGTGTATCCAAGAAAGAATCCAGGACTTTCCTACAGCAACCCCCCCTTATGTATTATACATGGAGATCATATCCCCCCTTATGTATTATACATGGAGATCATATCCCCCTTATGTATTATACATGGAGATCATATCCCCCCTTATGTATTATACATGGAGATCATATCCCCCTTATGTATTATACATGGAGATCATATCCCCCCCTTATGTATTATACATGGAGATCATATCCCCCTTATGTATTATACATGGAGATCATATCCCCCCTTATGTATTATACATGGAGATCATATCCCCCCTTATGTATCATACATGGTGATCATATCCCCCCTTATGTATTATACATGGAGATCATATCCCCCCCTTATGTATTATACATGGAGATCATATCCCCCCTTATGTATTATACATGGAGATCATATCCCCCCCTTATGTATTATACATGGTGATCATATCCCCCCTTATGTATTATACATGGAGATCATATCCCCCTTATGTATTATACATGGAGATCATATCCCCCCTTATGTATTATACATGGAGATCATATCCCCCCTTATGTATTATACATGGAGATCATATCCCCCCTTATGTATTATACATGGAGATCATATCCCCCCTTATGTATTATACATGGAGATCATATCCCCCTTATGTATTATACATGGAGATCATATCCCCCCTTATGTATTATACATGGAGATCATATCCCCCTTATGTATTATACATGGAGATCATATCCCCCCTTATGTATTATACATGGAGATCATATCCCCCCTTAATCTCCTCTTCTCAGTAGAGAATACATTCAGTTCCTCTAATCTTTCCTCATAGCTGAACTCCTCCATGCCTCGTATCAGTTTGGTTGCCTTTCTTTGTACTTTCTCCAGTTCCCCAATGTTCTTTGACCCCCCCAAATCCTTTTCCACCATTGACTCCCCCCAGATCCTTCACCATTGACCCCCCCCCAGATCCTTCACCATTGACACCCCCAGATCCTTCTCTACCATTGACTTCCCCAGTTGTACCCCCCTAGTATGTATGATGCATATTCTTAGCCCCCCAAGTGCAGAACCTTACATTTATCACCATTAGCCCTCATTGGCCCCATAGCCCCCCAATTACACAGAGCATTGAGGTCGGCTTGTAAGTTGGAGACATCCTGTAAGGACGTTATTCCCCGGCACAGCTTGGTGTCATCTGCAAAGACTGGAATGGGATTTATAATCTCACACCCCATATTGTTTATATATATATTAATAAGTAAGGGGCCCAACACTGAACCCTGGGGTACCCCACTAATCACACTGAACCTTGGGGTACCCCACTAATCATACCTCTGAACCTTGGGGTACACCACTAATAACACTGAACCTTGGGGTACCCCACTAATAACACTGACCCTTGGGGTACCCCACTAATCACACTGACCCTTGGGTACCCCACTAACAACACTGAACCTTGGGGTACCCCACTAACAACACTGAACCTTGGGGTACCCCAATAATACTGAACCTTGGGGTACACCAATAATAACACTGAACCTTGGGGTACCCCACTAATACCACTGAACCTTGCGGTACCCCACTAATAACACTGAACCTTGGGGTACCCCACTACTACCACTGAACCTTGGGGTACCCCACTAATAACACTGAACCTTGGGGTACCCCACTACTACCACTGAACCTTGGGGTACCCCACTACTACCACTGAACCTTGAGGTACCCCACTAATAACACTGAACCTTGGGGTACCCCACTACTACCACTGAACCTTGGGGTACCCCACTACTACCACTGAACCTTGAGGTACCCCACTAATAACACTGAACCTTGGGGTACCCCACTGACACCCCCAGACCATTCAGAGTATGAATAATTAACCACTACTCTCTGAATACGATCTTTTAGCCAGTTTTCTATCCATTTACATTCAGATTTCTCTGTCCAAGTATACCACGTCCACCGCCACCCCTCTGTCCAAGTATACCACGTCCACCGCCACCCCTCTGTCCAAGTATACCACGTCCACCGCCACCCCTCTGTCCAAGTATACCACGTCCACCGCCACCCCTCTGTCCAAGTATACCACGTCCACCGCCACCCCTCTGTCCAAGTATACCACGTCCACCGCCACCCCTCTGTCCAAGCATACCACGTCCACCGCCACCCCTCTGTCCAAGTATACCACGTCCACCGCTACCCCTCTGTCCAAGGATTTGCTCACCTCCAATCTAAGCTGTTTCATGATGGTTTAATCCCAGCTCACCTCTACATGTTGTCTACAGTAAACATTTAGGCTTCCACTGATTACAGAATACTAATACTGTGAGTCCTGACCCTTATACTATAAAACTTGTACATTACATCCTCCTGACCCCTGCACTATATACTCTATGTTGTACATTTCATCCTCCTGACCCCTGCACTATATACTCTGTTGTATATTACATACTCCTGACCCCTGCACTATATACTCCATGTTGTACATGACATACTCCTGACCCCTGCACTATATACTCTATGTTGCACATTACATAGTCCTGACCCCTGCACTATATACTCTATGTTGTACATTACATACTCCTGACCCCTGCACTATATACTCTATGTTGTACATTACATACTCCTGACCCCTGCACTATATACTCTATGTTGTACATTACATAGTCCTGACCCCTGCACTATATAATCTGTTGTATATTACATCCTCCTTACCCCTGCACTATATACTGTAATACATTACATACTCCTGACCCCTGCACTATATACTCTATAATGTACATTACATCCTCCTGACCCCTGCACTATATACTTTATGTTGTACATTACATACTCCTGACTCCTGCACTATATACTCTATGTTGTACATTACATACTCCTGACCCCTGCACTATATACTCTATATTGTACATTACATACTCCTGACCCTTGCACTATATACTCTATATTGTACATTACATCCTCCTGACCCCTGCACCATATACTGTAATACATTACATACTCCTGACCCCTGCACTATATACTCTATATTGTACATTACATAGTCCTGACCCCTGCATTATATACTTTGTTGTACATTCCATACTCCTGACCCCTGCACTATATACTCTATGTTGTACATTACATACCCCTGCACTATATACTCTATGTTGTACAATACGTACTCCTGATCCATGCACTATATACTCTGTTGTACATTACAATCTCCTGACCCCTGCACTATATACTTTATGTTGTACATTACACACTCCTGACCCCTGCACTATATACTCTATGTTGTACATTACACACTCCTGACCCCTGCACTATATACTCTGTTGTATATTACATACTCCTGACCCCTGCACTATATACTCTATGTTGTACATTACACACTCCTGACCCCTGCACTATATACTCTGTTGTATATTACATACTCCTGACCCCTGCGCTATATACTCTTGTACAATTACATACTCCTGACCCCTGCACTATATACTCTATGTTGTACATTACATACACCTGACCCCTGCACTATATACTCTATGTTGTACATTACATACTCCTGACCCCTGCACTATATACTCTATGTTGTACATTACATACTCCTGACCCCTGCACTATTTACTCTATGTTGTACATTACATACTCCTGACCCCTGCACTATTTACGCTATGTTGTACATTACATACTCCTGACCCCTGCACTATATACTGTATGTTGTACAATACATACTTCTGACCCCTGCACTATATACTCTATGTTGTACATTACATACTCCTGACCCCTGCACTATATACTCTATGTTGTACATTACATACATCTGACCCCTGCACTATATACTCTATGTTGTACATTACATACTCCTGACCCCTGCACTATATACTCTATGTTGTACATTACATACTCCTGACCCCTGCACTATTTACGCTATGTTGTACATTACATACTCCTGACCCCTGCACTATATACTGTATGTTGTACAATACATACTTCTGACCCCTGCACTATATACTCTATGTTGTACATTACATACTCCTGACCCCTGCACTATATACTCTATATTGCACATTACATACTCCTGACCACTGCACTATATACTCTATGTTGTACATTACATACTCCTGACCCCTGCACTATATACTCTGTGTTGTACATTACATACTCCTGACCCCTGCACTATATACTCTATGTTGTACATTACATACTCCTGACCCCTGCACTATATACTCTATGTTGTACATTACATCCTCCTGACCCCTGCACTATATACTCCATGTTGTACATTACATACTCCTGACCCCTGCACTATATACTCTATGTTGTACATTACATACTTCTGACCCCTGCACTATTTACGCTATGTTGTACATTACATACTCCTGACCCCTGCACTATATACTGTATGTTGTACAATACATACTTCTGACCCCTGCACTATATACTCTATGTTGTACATTACATACTCCTGACCCCTGCACTATATACTCTATGTTGTACATTACATACATCTGACCCCTGCACTATATACTCTATGTTGTACATTACATACTCCTGACCCCTGCACTATATACTCTATGTTGTACATTACATACTCCTGACCCCTGCACTATTTACGCTATGTTGTACATTACATACTCCTGACCCCTGCACTATATACTGTATGTTGTACAATACATACTTCTGACCCCTGCACTATATACTCTATGTTGTACATTACATACTCCTGACCCCTGCACTATATACTCTATATTGCACATTACATACTCCTGACCACTGCACTATATACTCTATGTTGTACATTACATACTCCTGACCCCTGCACTATATACTCTGTGTTGTACATTACATACTCCTGACCCCTGCACTATATACTCTATGTTGTACATTACATACTCCTGACCCCTGCACTATATACTCTATGTTGTACATTACATACTCCTGACCCCTGCACTATATACTCCATGTTGTACATTACATACTCCTGACCCCTGCACTATATACTCTATGTTGTACATTACATACTCCTGACCCCTGCACTATATACTCTATGTTGTACATTACATACTTCTGACCCCTGCACTATATACTCTATGTTGTACATTCCATAGTCCTGACTTCTGCTCTCCCCCCTCCCCCCATTGCTATATATACACATAATATGGATTCTCTTTTGTTCCCCCCATTTCCTCCCAGCTGGACATTTTATATCGGATGATGTGATTGGAGCACAGACTTTTACATTCTCCAACTTTTGACCCTTAAACAGAAAGTGATAATGAGGGAGGAGTCAATACCCCAATGATGGTGGTCTTCAGGATCAGTCCAGTCTTCATCTTGGTTGTTCTCCCCCCATCCTCACTCTCTGACCTCTGGTGGGGCTCAGCCCCGCTGTTCTTCATGACTAAATCATGGACTAAATAAGGAAGTGCAGTACTTCTTGTGTTGGGAAGATGGTGATGAGTGATAGAGGGGGTGGGGCCCCTCGTCCTATAATCCCCTCATCACTGTCCCTCCTATAAAAGACAGTTCTGGTTGTTTCCTCACTCTCTGACTAAGGTCCATGAATAAAGAAATGACCTGGTAGGAGATCAGAGGAGCCATTTCCTAGTTCCCTTGAGGGTGGAATTGTAAGCTCCTCAGAGACCAAGCTGCCTGATGTGGGCGGAGTCCTGGTTTGTGGGAACCAATCAGCTCCTGTCTAGTAATCCTCTTTGTCTTTGTATTTTAGTCCATGGCCGGGAGATGAGGAAAACCTCCGAGGATTGTCTCACTTTGTCTCCAGACTGGAAAGTAGAAGATGAGGACATCACACAGTATAGTCCAGGAGAAAACCCGGCTCCCTCCAATGTCCATCCGGCACCACCCAGTGTAGATGGACCATCAGATTCCTCGTATCCTGAGGAACCTCAGACTGTGCGGGACCGGACCGGCCTTCCAACAGGGAAGAGCTTCTCCTGTACTGAGTGCGGGAAGAGGTTAAGTTCTACATACCATCTTAATGTGCATAAAAGATCTCACACAGGGGAGAAGCCGTATTCCTGTCCCGAGTGCGGGAAATGTTTTTCACAGAAGTCCAATCTTTCCACACATCAGAGATTTCACATGGGGGAGAAGCCGTATTCCTGTCCTGAGTGCGGAAAATGTTTTTCACAGAAGTCCAATCTTTACAAACATCAGAAATCTCACACAGGGGAGAAGCTGTATTCCTGTCCTGAGTGTGGGAAATTATTTTCAGACGAGTATTGTCTTCACACACATCAGACATCTCACACGGGGGAGAAGCCGTATTCCTGTACTAAGTGTGGGAAATGTTTTTCAGTGAAGTCCAGTCTTTTCACACATCAAAGATCTCACACAGGGGAGAAGCCGCATTCCTGTTTTGAGTGTGGGAAATGTTTTTCAGATAAGTATCATCTTTCCAGACATCAGAGATCTCACACGGGGGAGAAGCTGTATTCCTGTCCTGAGTGCAGGAAATGTTTTTCAGATAAGTATCATCTTTCCAGACATCAGAGATCTCACACAGGGGAGATTCCATATCCCTGTCCTGAGTGCGGGAAATGTTTTACACAGAAGTCACATCTTTACATACATCAGAGATCTCACACAGGGGAGAAGCCGTATTCCTGTCCTGAGTGTGGGAAATGTTTTTCACTCAAGTCCAGTCTTCACACACATCAGAGATCTCACACGGGGGAAGCTGTATTCCTGTCTAGAGTGTGGGAAATGTTTTTCAGGCAAGTCCCATCTTCACACACATCAGAGATCTCACACAGGGGAAAAGCCGTATTCCTGTCCTGAGTGTGGGAAATGTTTTTCAGTCAAGTCCCATCTTCACATACATCAGAGATCTCACACGGGGGAGAAGCCATATTCCTGTCCTGAGTGTGGGAAATGTTTTTCAGTGAAGTCCAGTCTTCACATACATCAGAGATCTCACACAGGGGAGAAGCCTTATTCCTGTCTAGATTGTGGGAAATGTTTTTCAGACAAGTTCAGTCTTCACACACATCAGAGATCTCACACAGGGGAGAAGCCATATTCCTGTCCTGAGTGCGGGAAATGTTTTTTAACAAAATCCAATTTTTCCAAACATCAGAGATTTCACACAGGGGAGAAGCCGTATTCCTGTCCTGAGTGCGGGAAATGTTTTTCACAGAAGTACAATTTTTCCAGACATCAAAGATCTCACATGGGGGAGAAGCCATATTCCTGCCCTGAGTGTGGGAAATGTTTTTTAGCTAAGACCAGTCTTTCCATTCATCAGAGATCTCACACGGAGGAGAAGCCACTTTCCTGTCCTGACTGTGGGAAATGTTTTTCACTGAAGTCCAGTCTTTCCAACCATCAGAGATCTCACACGGGGAAGAAGTCTCACACAGGGTAGATGATGTATTCTTGTCCTGAGTGCGGGAAATGTTTTTCATGGAAGTTCAATCTTTACACACATCAGAAATGTCACACACTCAGAGATCTCACACAGAAATTCCTGTTCTGAGTGCGGAAAATGTTTTTCAGTGAAGTCTAGCCTTCACACACATCAGAGATCTCACACGGGGAGAAGCTGTATTCCTGTCCTAAGTGCGGAAAATGTTTTTCATGGAAGTCACATCTTCACACACATCAGAGATCTCACACAGGGGAAAAGCCATATTTCTGTCTGGAGTGCAGGAAATGTTTTTCACAGAATTCCCTCCTTTATAGACATTAGAGATCTCACACGGGGGAGAAGCTGTATTCCTGTCCTAAGTGCGGGAAATGTTTTTCATGGAAGTCGCATCTTTCCAAACATCAGAGCTCTCACATGGGGAAGCAGCCACTTTCCTGTCCTGAGTGAGGGAAATGTTCCTCACTGAAGTCCTGTCTTCCTGTACATCAGGGGTCCCACACAACCCTGGAGGTGTATTAGTGCCTTGAGTGCGGGAAATGTCTTCTAGATGAATGTTGCTGGACATCCCAGCTCTCATGTGGGGAAGAAGCACACCCTGATATACACCTCAGATATACTCCATGGCTGATCTTCATCATGGAAGAAACAGTTGATAAGGAGATGAGAGGCCCCCAAAGACATGGATGAAGTGCAGTAAATGTCGGGGTGCAGAGTGGTCAGTAGATCCTGGAAATGAAGGACACAACTTCAGCCCTTCTTGGGTGTCGGAGTTGCGTTTCCTGATAATGATATAGCGGGTTACAGAGCTAGAAGCCGGGAGAGCCCAGATCTCGTTATCGGGGAACTTTACACAGACAACAAGAACTTCTGAAGTTGATGTCCTTCATTTCAAGGCTCTACAGAACAGTGGTGACCCCGAAGCGTCTCTCTGTCTTCAGTCCATCCTTCTCCCATCCCCCAACAGGAGGGAAGGAGAACTCCGCCCCAAACTAGGGGGGAACTTTCCTCTCATTATTTCCCTTGGCTTCTGTGTGGGTTTGGGTGGTTGGAGGAGTGCGGCACGAGAGGGAACACAGCTTGTTGTTCTATGTCTACATATGGGGTCTGGGTAGAGGGGATCCACCGGAAAATATTTCTACTCTTTGATTTTGTGCAAATCGTTTCTGTTTTCACTTTGAAGGGCGATATTATGTGTGGTTTGTAAAAGGGATTGGCCCAATAGATACCACCCCACTTAGAGAATAGATGAACTAATATGACCAGCAATCATTCAGCCATGTCAGCCAGTAATCTATTGATATGAGAATCATGAGAAGATCCCTAGATGGATCCATAGACATGGAGGAGGGTGTGCAGCTTTGTAGAGTTGTCATTCCTACTATAGTCCATGATGTGGGACTTCTCTTGTCCTCATTACATTGGAGGACAGAAACTCTTCCATTGTGACATTTATTCCCGAGCTCTCCCAGAATCCCTCAGCTTGGAATAATGGTCCCTGTGTCTGCAGAAACGTAGAGAATACTTCCATATACTGCATCTCTTCATCTTGTTCATCCTTCTCGTTGGCAGAACAATGACATCTCAGCTAGACTGGAAGATGTGGGGATCACCACGGGATTATTTGGTGTTTGTAATCACCTCCCCCCTTGTTCCTGCACTGAGGGGTCCCGGCTTCCATTCCTTCTCTATACACAGAACTAAATACTTCAGTTGGGGAGAAGTTTGTCCCTTGTGGGACTTGAGACCTGAAAATGACCCTTGTCTATTATTTGGTATAATAACTCCCATGGTTCAACCCGGGGAAACGATGAGAATATGATCTTCCTCATAGAAATTCTAACAAAAGGCAACATTTTACATTTTAGGTCAAAAATCATTTTAAATTGTTCCCCATTTATACAGAAGGAATGTACATGCTTTGTCACTGAGCGCTCTGCTAGACAAAGGTTTTATCAATAGACCCCTAAATGTCAGGAGATATATTGTATTGTATTCTATTATATTGTATTATATTATATTCTAGTATATAAAGACGGGAAGTATGGAGCAGATAACTGAACAGACCTCCTAGCAATGTCATTACCAGGCTGCAGCTAGGGGGAGCTCTAATGTTTAGAGTCGACCACAGGAGAGTGATTCCTTCTAGCTCATATAGACATACAACAATTATAGTGAAATGAGACTTTTGAGACACAACATTATACCTTGTAGCGCCCTCCTAGTTCATCCAGGGGGAGCTACACCCTAATGATTAGCAACTCAGGTGTGATAGCCAGAGGGGTCAGATTGTGGTCAGGGCTGAGGGACTCTGTAGGCCAGTCCCTCAGGGATTCCCCTGTTTTGAACCTTTCGGAAGAGGGCCTTGGAGGAAGTGGGTGGATCTGAGGAGCCAGCCAGGCTGCACTCTTCAGGGACTTCAGCCAATCCCCAACAGAAGGCTTGCAAGGGGCTGGGACTCCCTTAATAGTGTAAGATCCTGCTCAGTAGTAGGAGTGGGGAGTGGAGTGTGAGCAGTCAGGTGGAAGATGTGAGGCTGGAGAAAGGAGGCCTAGTGGGATGGGTCCTGCCTGCAAGCCTGGAGTTGGAGAGGAGGAAAGTTTGGAGCCCACTGGCCTCCTGAGAGAGGACCACCTGTATGGCAGGGATGGAGCAGCCCAGCTGATAGGACTGGTAGCAGCAGCCAACCTGCAAGTGGTACAGGAGAGGATCTGAGTGAGTACACCTGCACCCCCTGGGCAGATATGAGAAGCACTCTGGTGGTTATCCAGATTAGCCCCCTACTAGTGACTGTTCACCTCAATTAAAGGGACAGGAACCACATCCCTTCTCTGGAAGAAGTCTCCAGATTGCTGGGTGAAGAGAAGTTCATCTAGGGTCCAGGGTGGGACAACTGACCAGCACTTCAACAGAGACAGTGTTTCTAAAGGAGAAACTTGTGAATAGTTCAGGAAGTTGTCCTCAGATTTTGGTTCCCTTGGGTGTCCTATATCCCCCTTACCCCATCCAAGTTATAATCCCCTCAATAAATACCCAAACCAACAGTTGAGGACTGGTTTCTGTCTCCGGATGTGAGCTTGTGTGGAAAATTCTGAATGACTGGCTGTGCAGGACTATAGGGGGACCCAAATTTCTCAGCAATCCCTAAGGGGGTAGTGCTACAACATAAATTTTTTTTTTTATTTCATTCATATTCATAAAACTATTCTACAAAAATCCATTCCCATGACATGTAACATGCTGCAGCACTGAACTTCACAGTGCTAAGAACATCTCAATGATAAAGTGCGTGATATCCAGAAGAAGGCATTCTCAGTGTCCCGACACGTTTCCTAGACATAGTCCACTTCTTCAGGAGCCAATATATGCACCAGATGTTCTAGAACAATGATAACGTTCATAATGATTACAATACAACATCTCACTGCATAGAGAGTAATTAGGGACCTAGAACGTCAGGAGGAGGCGGGATCAGGAATGGGATCATCAGTGGGAAGTCTATCAATACATCCACAAGTCCCCCCCAATGTTCTGTATATCCCATAAGAGGTTCTGTAGTCTCAGTCTACCTTTACTACTGGAAGCCCCCCTAGGACTAGAGGCTCCATCATCCAGCTCCATCTACCCCACACCCAATGATCCCTGGTGGGAGAACGACTCTCCCCTTCAAGGGGTCAGCAGTGCCCCACACCCAATGATCCCTGGTGGGAGAATGCCTCTCCCCTTCAAGGGGTCAGCAGTGCCCCACACCCAATGATCCCTGGTGGGAGAATGCCCCTCCCCTTCAAGGGGTCAGCAGTGCCCCATACCCAATGATCCCTGGTGGGAGAATGCCCCTCCCCTTCAAGGGGTCAGCAGTGCCCCATACCCAATGATCCCTGGTGGGAGAATGCCCCTCCCCTTCAAGGGGTCAGCAGTATGAGGAGCATTCTATTATATGACGAGGAATCCCATAAATGCAGCCTAGTTGTAGTGGGGAAATATCTTCCAGCAATGGAAGTGACACCATCTGATTCCATGGAATCCACACCCAAGTATCCAGAGTGTACTGCAACCCGCACCACAGAGACCCGCACTGCACCACAGAGACCCGCACCGCACCACAGAGACACACACCGCACCACAGACACCCGTACTGCACCACAGAGACCAGCACCACACCACAGAAACCCGCACCACACCACAGACACCCGCACCGCACCACAGAGACCAGCACCGCACCACAGAGACCAGCACCGCACCACAGAAACCCGCACCGCCCCACAGAGACCCGCACCACAGAGACCCGCACCGCCCCACAGAGATCCGCACCACACCACACCACAGAGACCTGCACCACACCACACCACACCACAGAGACCCGCACCACACCACAGACACCCGCACCGCCCCACAGAGACCCGCACCGCACCACAGAGACCCGCACCACACCACACCACAGAGACCCGCACCACAGACACCCGCACGACACCACAGAGACCCGCACCACAGAGACCAGCACCGCACCACAGAAACCCGCACCACACCACAGAGACCCACACCATACCACAGAGAACCACACTGTACCACAGACACCCGCACCGCACCACAGAGACCCACACCACACCACAGAGACCCGCGCCACACCACAAAAACCCGCACCACACCACAGAGACCCGCACCACAGAAACCTGCACCACACCACAGAGACCCACACCATACCACAGAGAACCACACTGTACCACAGACACCCGCACCACACCACAGAGACCCGCACCAAACCACAGAGACCCGCGCCACACCACAAAAACCCGCGCCACACCACAGAGACCCGCACCACAGAAACCTGCACCACACCACAGAGACCTGCACCACACCACAGAGACCCGCACCAGACTCCTACAAAAACAGTCCCACACATGTGGTAGCTATTCTCACAAAGGGGGCCCCACAATTCACTCCATGTCCACAGATACTCATACTGACTCCCATTAACCCTTTCACTGCCAGGGCCATTTTTGCACACATGGGAAAATGCAGATTTTGGTCCTGAAGATGAGATAAACCCCCAAACATCTATTCTGTGACATCAGAGGCCCTGGAGAATAAAATGGTGGTGATTGTTAAGGTGTTCCCCGTACACAGATTCCCCTTCATATCCGCCTCTATTTCCTCCTTTCCCCATTTTCTATGTTGGGATCTTTTCTACAATACTTTGTTATAATAATGGAACACGTTGTGTATTGTATTGTACACCAATAATAATAATGACTCCACCCCCACATTCCAGACAAGGGATCTTCCTGACCAATCGGATTCCTTCCTTTACTGATACCCACTTTTTGATTTCAATCTTATTAAATTAAAAGTACAATAAAAAATGTATTGAACAAAAATAAAGGTTATATGTCGGGGCAATGAGGGAGATCTTTGGTACCCAAAAATTGCTCATAGGTGACGCTTTAAAAGCCCTTACAGGTCATCAGTTTACAGTTACCTATAAATAATGGCCCAGAGTGCAGTAGTCAGGAGTATGTCATATACAGCCCTGTGTATAGAGTGCAGTGGTCAGGAGTATGTCATATACAGCCCTGTGTATAGAGTGCAGTGGTCAGGAACATGTCATATACAGCCCTGTGTATAGAGTGCAGTAGTCAGGAGTATGTCATATACAGCCCTGTGTATAGAGTGCAGTAGTCAGGAGTATGTCATATACAGCCCTGTGTATAGAGTGCAGTGGTCAGGAGTATGTCATATACAGCCCTGTGTATAGAGTGCAGTGGTCAGGAGTATGTCATATACAGCCCTGTGTATAGAGTGCAGTGGTCAGGAGTATATCATATACAGCTATGTGTATAGAGTGCAGTGGTCAGGGGTATGTCATATACAGCCCTGTGTATAGAGTGCAGTGGTCAGGAGAATGTCATATACAGCCCTGTGTATAGAGTGCAGTGGTCAGGAACATGTCATATACAGCCCAGTGTATAAAGTGCAGTGGTCAGGAACATGTCATATACAGCCCTGTGTATAGAGTGCAGTGGTCAGGAACATGTCATATACAGCCCTGTGTATAGAGTGCAGTGGTCAGGAACATGTCATATACAGCCCTGTGTATAGAGTGCAGTGGTCAGGGCGATGTCATATACAGCCCTGTGTATAGAGTGCAGTGGTCAGGGGTATGTCATATACAGCCCTGTGTATAGAGTGCAATGGTCAGGAGTATGTCATATACAGCCCTGTGTATAGAGTGCAGTGGTCAGGGGTATGTCATATACAGCCCTGTGTATAGAGTGCAGTGGTCAGGGGTATGTCATATACAGCCCTGTGTATAGAGTGCAATGGTCAGGAGTATGTCATATACAGCCCTGTGTATAGAGTGCAATGGTCAGGAGTATGTCATATACAGCCCTGTGTATAGAGTGCAGTGGTCAGGGGTATGTCATATACAGCCCTGTGTATAGAGTGCAGTGGTCAGGAGTATGTCATATACAGCCTTGTGTTCCAGGAATGCTGGACAGCACTCTGCCTGATCCATTGGACAATCCTGCCTTGTGCCTTGTTTTCTGCTGAACCTTGCATTCTTTGGTCCTCCCATGAACTTCCTGATTTAAGTCATGTCTCTGCACTTCTTTTTGCCAGATTATTGTGCCTTCTCCAGCCAATATCTCACTCTTGTCCCTCCTGCTGCCATCCATACTTTTGCTACCACTCATTACGGACCTTTGGCTTGTTCCTGTACCACGTTTCTGCCCGATCCCAACCTGAAACCACTTGTTACTGACCTTCGGCTTGTTTACTGCCTACGTTTTGTGGGAACTCGCTTCAAGGTGGTAGAGCCTTTTAAACGCACACAGCTACTCGCTTTCTTTAAGGGCCTTTTTAGCCCACTTTTATTTAAGAAAGTTCAAAACATAAATGCTTCCCACGCAGGGGTATCCACCATCAAGTAAATTAACAATATTCAGCCTCCTGGCTTGTACGCAGTTTTAAGTCTGCCTCCTGCAGACTCTTCCCAAAATATGTCACTAGCACACAGCTAGTCTGGCTTCCACCTGACTCCAAGGCAGAGACCTCCCGTCTGCCGGGGTGGAGCCCTCCTGACTCCTAACTGCCGGGGTGGAGCCCTCCTGACTCCTATCTGCCGGGGTGGAGCCCAGAACTATGGTTAGGACTCTATAAAAAGGCCTGCACACACCTGTGCAATCAGTGTGCTGGGGGTTCTCAAAACACGGACCCCGGATTGGAGATTTCATCCCTCCCAGATCTCTTTGAAATCTCCAGGCTCCAGATCCCAAAACAAACTTAATGAATAAATGAGGAAACCGAAAAGTCAGTTTCCTCTGCAATACATTAACTCTCTGGAGCCCCTCAACCTGCCTGGTTGAGAATCCAGGGTTTTCAGCTTTATTTTGACCGTGGCAGGACACCGCACTGCCACAGTTTCTATTTGTTCCCTACCTGCTATCTCTGTTACTGGACCATGGATTGCTCACCTGCTGATGGGGCGATCCTGGGGACTGTGACCTGGTACTAACATGCAGCCAAACCCATCTCCACCATTAGGAACTGGTGAATACAGTTTAGTGGTTAGAACACATACCTCAGGTGAGCACGCATCATCTGCCAGGGTGACCTGCTTGTAAACTGGATGGTGGAAGCTTTTCCACTGCTATAGCTACTGGTCTCTGATCTTGACACCTGACCGTGACAACACTGTGTAGACGTTCTCCAAGAACTCAGCACACTCCAGGTGTGGAGAAAGTCTCCAGGTGGGTTTAGCCTGTCATTTATCATAGGTACTGTAACTCATAGGAACAAAAGTCTATCCATCATGGAGAGATATAGAGAGCACCACCATAGGATCAGATGGAGGAAAGACTGATGTGTGACTGGTGTTGGTATCCCAACTTTCTCAGAGACTGCCCAATCCACAGTAGTGTACACCCCCCTAAATAACAGACCAGGCAGTAAAGATGGCACCCACAGAGATGGAGAATGCCAAACAGCATTCCTGCCCCTATTCCCTGAATAACAGGGTATTCCACTGTTTAACTCAGTCCCTCCCACTGGGAAAAGCCAGCCAAAGGCACATCAGTGATGTGACATCATTACATCTGCACATTGGAAGCACCAAGACACAAAAGAAAATTATAAAGTACAAAATCATCATGATGCACATGTGTAGGTGACTGCACGATGGGCAGGGTATGACACCACATCACACACTACCCCAAGTGGCAAAAAAGGAAGAGTTACTGGTCCATAATGCAAGCTAAAATCAGGGGGGCACCCAAAGGGACAAACAAACACCAGACACTAGCACCCAAAGAGCATAGCTTGGATTAAACATAAAAACACCCCAAAGCCACCCAATACCAACACAAATAAAAGGTACCGTTCTTCATATTATGGATAGTTACATCCAAAAGTGTAATGGTCCTAGCATAGTAGGTATATGTGAATTTCAAATTGAAATAATTTTATCCCAATAAATCTACAAACGTCCTATGGTCCTCAGGTTCTAAATGCCAGAGGATGAGAACATCATCTATGTATCTGAACCAACAAATGATGGTGGTCAGGTACCCTGACAAGGCCTAATCGCCAAGTTCTCCTGTTCTTCAACATAAAGATTAGGCCTGTGGACATTATTTTACCCATTGCAGTACCTTGTGCTTGGCAATAACGTGTTGCCAAACATGAATGTATGACTTTCCAACAAAAATTAAGTAAACCAAAAATAAAATTTGTATGTGAGAACAGGATTCTAGGTCTGCAGTTGAGTGTTTTTCTATAACCTCCAAATCCTTCTTACGAGGGAAGTAGGAATATAATGCCTCTACATCTAATGTAGCCAAGATGACATATCAGGTACCAACAGATCACTTAAAACGTTCAGGAGGTGCAAAGTATCCCTCACATATGAGAGCAAAGCCACCACAAAAGATTGTAACACTGTATCAGTATACTCATTGACCTTCTCAGTGAGGGACACCGATCCTGAGATAATAGAACTCCCAGGGGGGACAACCACCCGTTTATGGACTTTTGAAAGCCTATAAAAATGGTATCTGTGGATATATATATGGATTTTTATCAATGATACTCTTCCCAAAAACTTCATCAGTTATACTAAAGGGGATCTTTTGATCTTCTGATCCTTCTCCAGGTTGATGGTTGTTACCTTAGTGTACCATTCCTTATTTTTTAGGATCTTTTGACACACCAACACATATCTTTGTCTTAAGCTGTCCATAGCAACATGTTCTTCACCCATCAGATTATCATATGCCATCTTTCCAAAATTCACCATTTTTAATTCTCTGGTAACTGCAGCCACAAAACACTGAACTCCAGCTACTGCCAATAAAAAAGATTAAACATGTAAAACCCCCATTATCTAATCGGGACAGGACTATGTGTTCCTCACCATTCACATCTCTGAATTTCCTCCACCAGTTCTGAAGCTATGTCAGCTAAATCATCTTCAATATCCTCTACATGACCTTCATCCCATCAGGCAACTAAATCTCTTAAATTGGGTCTGAAGAATCAGTCATTGGCTCCCACTGCTGTCATTCAAATTCTATGATGAAGAAGCAGAATGCGGGGCCAAGCCTCACTGTCTGTGTCAATAGCCACAGACAGGGTGGCTCAGGAGCAAGCCCACATGAGTGCCTCTGTCAGGGATCCCGGCCCCGTCTGCCACAATCGCGGCTCTGTCCCCCGCGCATGCGCATTGGCGGCAGATCACGCCGGGACACAGGAACTAGGTCCCGGCGAGCCGCGGCTGACAGGACGCCGCGCATGCACAGTAGAAACCGCGGGCGCGCCTCAGGCGTCCAATGACAGCCGGGGGCGCGTCCTAGCCAGCCAATGACAGTGCAGGGCGCACTATTTAAAGATGCCCTGCACTGTCACAAATTGCCGCAAGGTCTATATGTGATCCTGAATACCTGCTCCTGCTGTGACCCTGTTTTTTGACCCTGACTACGCTGCCTGCCCCTGTGATTGACCCGGCTTTGTTCTGACTATTCTACCCGCTCCTGTGATTGACCCGGCTTTGTTCTGACTATTCTGCCTGCTCCTGCATTTTGACTCGGCTTATCCCGACTGTTCCTACGGATTGATTTACCTGGCTGACCCTGCGTGTGACCCGACTACTCCTAGCCCGCCGATTCGGTACCCCGCTTACCCCACGGGGCCACTATCCGTACCACCCTGCTGGGGCCGCCATCCTCTTCACAGCTGGCTCTCCTGGTACCTACATACATCCCCGGAGGCCTCCTCGGCCGCTGGTGGCCCGCTCAGAGGTCGTGACCTGGCCCGGGACTGTTTCAAGTCCATCCCCACCATCAGGGGCCCTGGTGAAAGCACAGCCCGGGCTTAGACCCCACGCTCTGGGTAGGTCTACCAGCTGGCAGACGGAGGGCTCCGCCTGGCGGATCCTAACAGTACCTTGCGGCCATGACAGAGCCAGGAAGTGGACCGGCGTCCCTAGAGGATATTTGCCAGCACCTGGCAACTTTGACCCAGGCTTTCCAGAACTTCCACAGTCGCTGCGCCCGACTGGAAGACCGCATGGAGACATTAGCCCCCCAGACTCCCCCTGCTCAGAGTTCCCCGTCTGTGGAACCTCCCGCTACCCCGGTATCCGGAGCGGTTGCCACACCCTTAGCTCCTGAGCCCCGCGTTCCCCTGCCGGAGCGGTTCCGTGGGGACCGGAGCCGCTTCCGAGCCTTTCGGAACGCTTGCACACTATATTTTGACTTGCAGCCTCGCACATTCTCCTCCGAGACCGTCAAGGTGGGGTTTCTAGTCTCTCTCCTTCAGGATGAGCCCCAGGATTGGGCCCACCGTCTGATGGAGAGGCGCGACCCCCATCTTGACTCCGTGACCGAGTTCTTTCAGGCCATGGCCGTTTTGTATGACGACCCTCAGCGGGCTGCTTCCGCAGAGGCTACCCTATACTCTCTGCGACAGGGCCGCCGGGCAGCGGAAGAATACGCGTCCGATTTTAGGCGTAGCATGGGAGACACCAGATGGAACGATGCGGCCTTATGTCACCAGTTCCGCATTGGACTGTCTGAGCCTCTCAAGGACGAACTCGCACGAGTAGGCCTACCTGACTCCCTGGAAAGATTGATTGAATTGGCCATTCAAATTGACCGTAGACTAAGGGAACGTCGACAGGAAAGGAGCGGCCAGGGTCAAAGGGTGGCATGGATTCCATCAAGAGATACAACTCCAGCCCCAGGGAACCATCCGCGAAACACGGAGATGGGAGACAACTCGGAACCCATGCAACTGGGACTGGCCCGTTCCCACTTATCGGTCGAGGAACGCCAGAGGAGGCGCTCACTGAACCTGTGTCTGTACTGCGGGGAAGCTGGTCACCAGGTGCGCTCCTGTCCTGCAAAAACGAGTAAGTCCACGCCCGTTTCTTGTTCCTTACCTGCAGGTAGGGATGATCAGTCTAGTTACCTGGCCATTCCTGTGTCTTTACAGCTCCCCGGAGGAATATTGTCGGTGACCGCGATCGTTGACTCAGGAGCCTGTAGCTGTTTTATTGATCTGACTTTTGCCCACCGGCAAAAAATCCCTCTCCAGACCAAAGAAAGGGGGTTCAACATTTTCTTGGCAGATGGGTCCAGTATAAAATCTGGGGTGGTGGACCAGGAGACACCACCCATTTTCACCACTATGGCAGACCATCACCAGGAGTTCCTCCGTTTGGACGCCATCGCCTCCCCCCTTTTTCCAGTCATTCTGGGGCTCCCTTGGCTGAGGGCCCATAACCCCCAGATTGACTGGGAAAAGGGAACGATTCATTTTCGGTCACCCTATTGTTTGAGTCACTGCCACGTCACAGGACCCATGGTTCCCCGGTTCCTCCTGTGCTTGGACGGAGACACCAATCTATCCCAGGTGATTCCTCCGGCCTATCATGACTTCTTGGACATCTTTAGTAAGCGGGGAGCTGACGTTCTACCTCCACACCGTCCCTACGACTGCCCCATTGACCTCCTACCCGGGTCGGAAATCTCTTTCGGCCGTATCTTCCCCTTGTCCGAAATGGAATCGGGGGTGCTGAGGGAATATATCGACGAAAACCTTCGGAAGGGCTTTATTCGTCCTTCCACATCCCCAGCCGGGGCCAGGTTGTTCTTTGTAGAGAAGAAGGACAAATCGTTACGGCCCTGCATAGACTATCGTGACCTAAATAAAATTACGGTAAAGAATCGTTATCCCTTACCCCTAGTCCCCGAGCTCCTCCAGAGACTGAGATCAGCAACGATATTCACTAAATTAGACCTGCGGGGGGCCTATAACCTTGTTCGTATCAGGGAGGGGGATGAGTGGAAAACGGCGTTCCGTACAAGATTCGGTCACTACGAATATTTGGTGATGCCGTTCGGGCTCTGTAATGCCCCGGCGACTTTTCAGCATTTTATCAATGATGTTTTTCGCGATTTTCTTGATATTTTCGTGGTAGTTTACTTGGATGACATCCTAATTTTTTCCCCCTCACTGGAGGTTCATCGAGGTCACGTGTCACGGGTCTTAGAACGGTTGCGCCAACACGGGCTATACGCTAAGGCTGAAAAGTGCTGTTTTGAACAGCACGAGATCACATTCTTGGGACTGGTTCTCTCTTCCGCGGGGGTCGCGATGGATCCCCAGAAGGTCACGGCGATCTTAGATTGGCCAATACCCGCCGACAAAAAGGGGGTACAGCGTTTCATCGGCTTTGCTAACTTTTACAGAAAATTTGTTAGGAACTTCTCCGGTCTGGTCTCCCCGATCACGCAACTGACGAAACAAGGGGTCCGCTTTAAGTGGACCTCCGAAGCTCAGTCGGCCTTCGATAAGCTCAAGAGACTGTTCACCTCTGCTCCCATTCTCTGCCATCCAGATGCTTCTCTCCCATATGTGTTGGAAGTAGACGCCTCCGAAAACGCGGTAGGAGCGGTTCTGTCCCAAAGGAATGGTACCAAGGAACTACTGCACCCTGTGGCGTTCTTCTCCAGGAAGCTGACACCAGCGGAGCGCAACTATGACATTGGAGATCGGGAGCTCCTGGCCATTAAAACCGCTCTGGAAGAATGGAGGTATTTACTGGAAGGGGCCACTCACCCAATCCTAATATTTACAGATCACAAAAACCTTGAATATCTAAGGACGGCAAAACGACTGAGACCACGCCAAGCGAGATGGGCTCTTTTCTTTTCTCGATTCTCATTCCATATAACGTACCGACCCGGTACTAAGAATACCAAACCAGACGCCCTGTCCCGCATGTTTGAGGACCCCAACGACGCTGCGGTACCAGACACCATCCTGCCTTCTGGAAGCTTCCTCGCGCTACAAACGGAACTGCGCTCCCAGCTTCTTGATGCTTCGGTAAGACTACCCGTTCCGTCTGGGTCACCCCTCCAGAGCCACGGTGGCCTGTTTTGGAAGGAAGACCGAATCATGGTCCCAGAAGAGGTGCGAACCTTGGTCCTAGGGCATTGCCACGACCATCCAATGGCAGGTCACTTCGGGGTGACGAAGACTCTAGAACTGCTACGGCGCTCGTTCTGGTGGCCGGACATGATCAAGGATTGTGAGCGTTACGTCCGGACGTGTCCCACCTGTCAAAGGAACAAACCCTCCAGGAGTAGGGCATGGGGATTGTTACGTCCATTACCTATACCCAAGCGGGCCTGGCAAATGATAGCCATGGATTTTGTGGTCGAACTCCCACCATCCCAAGGCCACACAGCGATAATGGTGATCGTCGACCGCTTCTCGAAGATGGCGCATTTCGTGCCCCTGGAGAAGACCCCATCGGCACCGGAAACGGCACGGATCTTCATTCGGGAAGTGGTAAGGCTTCATGGAGTCCCCGAAGACATTGTGTTGGATCGGGGGGTGCAATTCACCTCCAGGTTCTGGAACGCCCTATGTAAAGCGCTGGGAATCAAGCTGTCGCTCTCATCCGCCTACCACCCGCAGACCAACGGTCAAACCGAGAGGACCAACCAAACGCTGGAACAGTATTTACGATGCTACACCTCCTATCTCCAGGATGACTGGCTGACGTTGTTGCCTTCTGCGGAGTTCTCATACAACAACTCAAGTCACTCAGCTACGGGTCAATCGCCATTCTTTTCTAATTACGGGTATCACCCCACATTCCTCCCTGATCTAATGCCTGAAAATCTGGTACCGGCGTAGCAAGACATCTTGAACTTCTTTTCCGTCAACAACAAGACTATTCAGGAAGCCATCGCTAAGGCCCAGGAGGACAGTAAGAAGGCTTTCGACAGAAAGAGAAGAGGAGATTTACTGCTTCAACCAGGAGATCTGGTTTGGCTAGCAACAGCCAACTTGAAGATGCTGTGCCCCTCAAAGAAGCTGGGACCCAAGTACATTGGCCCATTTCCTGTTAAACGAATGGTCAACGAGGTGGCCTACGAACTCGAGCTTCCGCAGACTTTCAAAATACATCCTGTGTTTCATGTATCTCTCCTGAAGCCGTCCAGACCAGATCCCTTCCCAGACCGAGAATCCAGACCTCCCGAGGCAATCGCCATAGGTGACCAGGAGGAATTTGAGGTGGAGACTATCCTCAGTTGCCGAAGGAGGGGGGGCCAGACTCAGTTCCTGATAAAATGGAAGGGTTATGGTCCTGAGGAGAACTCCTGGGAACCCGCCCAGGACGTTCACGCGCCCAGGCTCATCCGGGAGTTTTGTCGTGCTCACCCGCGGTGGAGAGATCAGTGGGGCTCCCGGAGGGTGCCCGTTGGGGGGGGGCAATGTCAGGGATCCCGGCCCCGTCTGCCGCAATCGCGGCTCTGTCCCCCGCGCATGCGCATTGGCGGCAGATCACGCCGGGACACAGGAACTAGGTCCCGGCGAGCCGCGGCTGACAGGACGCCGCGCATGCGCAGTAGAAACCGCGGGCGCGCCTCAGGCGTCCAATGACAGCCGGGGGCGCGTCCTAGCCAGCCAATGACAGTGCAGGGCGCACTATTTAAAGATGCCCTGCACTGTCACAAATTGCCGCAAGGTCTATATGTGATCCTGAATACCTGCTCCTGCTGTGACCCTGTTTTTTGACCCTGACTACGCTGCCTGCCCCTGTGATTGACCCGGCTTTGTTCTGACTATTCTACCCGCTCCTGTGATTGACCCGGCTTTGTTCTGACTATTCTGCCTGCTCCTGCGTTTTGACTCGGCTTATCCCGACTGTTCCTACGGATTGATTTACCTGGCTGACCCTGCGTGTGACCCGACTACTCCTAGCCCGCCGATTCGGTACCCCGCTTACCCCACGGGGCCACTATCCGTACCACCCTGCTGGGGCCGCCATCCTCTTCACAGCTGGCTCTCCTGGTACCTACATACATCCCCGGAGGCCTCCTCGGCCGCTGGTGGCCCGCTCAGAGGTCGTGACCTGGCCCGGGACTGTTTCAAGTCCATCCCCACCATCAGGGGCCCTGGTGAAAGCACAGCCCGGGCTTAGACCCCACGCTCTGGGTAGGTCTACCAGCTGGCAGACGGAGGGCTCCGCCTGGCGGATCCTAACAGCCTCCATAGAAAGTGGATTAGATGGAGAGGAGGCACCAGGAGCACCTGTGGGGGACCCACAGCTCTATACTCCTTTCTGGAGAGCTGGGTCCAAACCTTAATCAGTCCATGAAAAGGATCATCTTATCTATTAGCAGATATCTGTGTGACTTGCGAGCCAATTTATATCCACCCAATGTTAATCCCCCAAGATCATCAAAATAATGGACACACACTGTCCCAGATGTTGATAGGATCGCAAACACTTAACACACTACTACCTCTGTGTCCCTAAAGTTAATAATTCATATTGTGTTGCGCTCCCAGTGAAAATATCTGTGATGTAAATAACTCTATTTACCCTTGGTAAACAAATATATAGTCCAGTGATTGTGCAAGAAATAAAAAATATATATTGCTAAAAAATCATATATATTTTCCACTAATATATGTGGAAATAGTATCCCCAGAAACAATAAGTGATAAAATAATGTGTACTATAACATATCTATAAATAAATCAATATGCATCATGATTAGTAAATATTCAAAAAAATATATAAATAACTTAAAACATATATATATATGATCTGCAAATTAATTAGTGATATAAATGTCCTTTAAATTCAGTGACTTTGTGCTTGATTAAATCTTGATTTGGTGACTTATTGTGAATCCGTGACTTTCTTTGAATCCTTAATTAGTGAAGATGTATGCTCACCTCCTTCTTAGCCTGCAATTAGGCTATACACACTTGTGGTTCACCTCCTATGGAACCTGCTTAGATGGAATTCCTCCTTTACAGATTGTGAAAACGTGGATATCCGTTATCCTCAATTAGCCCATATGCATTTTTCCATATGTGGGGAAAAAATTGCCAGACATAGTGTTTTATCCTTGTAGAAAGGTTTCTGCTTTATTGCTTTCCAACAGGTACACTCACATAAACAATATGCGGTATAGGATGAATTGCTCAGCTCAAATAATCTGCCAGCCGTCTAGCCATGCACCCGCCGTCTGTCGAAACACTCCGGCTCTCTCCGAGTGACACCGCAGCCCCACCCCTACACGTTACGCCACTGGTCACGTGGCTTCATCAGGGGGTTGTGATAGCTATCACAACCCCCTGATGAAGCCACGTGACCAGTGGCGTAACGTGTAGGGGTGGGGCTGCGGTGTCACTCGGAGAGAGCCGGAGTGTTTCGACAGACGGCGGGTGCATGGCTAGACGGCTGGCAGATTATTTGAGCTGAGCAATTCATCCTATACCGCATATTGTTTATGTGAGTGTACCTGTTGGAAAGCAATAAAGCAGAAACCTTTCTACAAGGATAAAACACTATGTCTGGCAATTTTTTCCCCACATATGGAAAAATGCATATGGGCTAATTGAGGATAACGGATATCCACGTTTTCACAATCTGTAAAGGAGGAATTCCATCTAAGCAGGTTCCATAGGAGGTGAACCACAAGTGTGTATAGCCTAATTGCAGGCTAAGAAGGAGGTGAGCATACATCTTCACTAATTAAGGATTCAAAGAAAGTCACGGATTCACAATAAGTCACCAAATCAAGATTTAATCAAGCACAAAGTCACTGAATTTAAAGGACATTTATATCACTAATTAATTTGCAGATCATATATATATATGTTTTAAGTTATTTATATATTTTTTTGAATATTTACTAATCATGATGCATATTGATTTATTTATAGATATGTTATAGTACACATTATTTTATCACTTATTGTTTCTGGGGATACTATTTCCACATATATTAGTGGAAAATATATATGATTTTTTAGCAATATATATTTTTTATTTCTTGCACAATCACTGGACTATATATTTGTTTACCAAGGGTAAATAGAGTTATTTACATCACAGATATTTTCACTGGGAGCGCAACACAATATGAATTATCATCTTATCTATTGTTTGTAGAATGTAATGCTTTCAGGACCCGTGTACGGGCAAATAAATATAAATCTTTAACTGCTTCAAAGCACAAACCTTTCATAACAGAGTAAACCTCAAACCCTTAGAAAGAAGAAGAATCTGAGCAGCAGAGAGGTTCACTTTGGAAAGTTTAATGATGTAAAAGTCACTTTCATCTATTGTTTGTCCATCCTGTGTGCATCTTCTTCTATCCCCCGTCTCTTGGGGCCACCCCACCCACTATGTGCTGTGTGGTTACACCTCAAATTAATACCCCCATTTGTGGAGAACCACCCTGCCCTTCCCCTTCCTTCCTATTCCCCCTCCTTGACTAAGATCCCTTCCTTTACCCCCCTCCCCTCCCCAATACTCCAGTTTTTTGCTAGTGATCCTAAAACACCAACTTGGCCATTATGTGCAAAAATAAATGCTGTGACTGGAATGAAGCTCCTTTAACCATTTGCTGACAAGCGGTGTACAGGCAGATCACTTGACTTCAATTGGTTGTACCGGGATGGAGCCACAAGGGATTCCTTGCCATGTGTGGCAGAAAGGAGCTGTTCTTTAGAATGGTAATAGTGCAGTTTGGCAATTATGTCCCAAGGGGGACCATTGAATTGATGAGGTGTGAGGGCCCTGTGGACCCTGTCCATTTCCAGATGCTCGGTTGCGATGGAGGGTGCCAGATCTTGAAAAGGAGCAGCTACCTTGGACTGTACATCTGTGATGGTCATTAGTATCCTGTGGATGTGGAGGTTAGAGCACCGGGCCCTATTCTCTAAGTCCTCCCGGCAAGACTGTAGGATGAGATTTTCCTCTCTGAGGGCCTCAAGCTCCTCTGTATGGTTGTGAACAAACGGTGTCCAGATCCATGATGGTCTCTACATCCTGTGGATGAGAAGGTTAGAGCACCAGGCGCTATTCTCTAAGTCCTCCCGGCAAGACTGTAGGATGAGATTTTCCTCTCTGAGGGCCTCAAGCTCATCTGTATGGCTGTGAACAAGGGTGTCCAGATCATCAACCCGTATCTGGAGTTCAGCTGTGCCCTGTCCTAGCTCTCTGATTTCCCAGGATAGCCAGTCTGTAATTTGGATTGAGACCTTAAGACCTAATAGTGGCGTTGTTCCCTTACTCTCCCATAATGTGCAGGTTTGGGATCCCCCTCTAAGCGTCTCAAGGTTTTTTCTCATTATAAGTCCCTGGGAGCTGATATAGTTGCTCTGCAGGAAACCCATTTTGTCTCTTTTTCACACCACGTTATATTCATAGAGATTTCCCTGTGTGCTTTTTTGCTAATGCATCTGGGAAAATATGAGAGGTAGCGCTCTGTTAGGCCCGGAAGTTATCCTTTACTGAATCTAAAGTGATACGAGACAAGGAAGGGCGATATCTATTGGTTAAAGGCCACTTGGGGGGAAACTTAGTGACTTTCCTGATTTACTACACCCCTAATGTGAATCAATTAGACTTTTTTTGATCCCTGTTTCAATCTTTAGCTCTGGAACTGGAAGGTGATGTCATTTTAGTGGGGGATTCGAATTTGGCTTTAGATCAAACACTTGATAAATTGCATGCGATCAAACTTGCGTCCCCCCAAAACAAAGTCGCAAATTTGCTCAACTTTTATACGGCTATAATTTGGTGGATGCATGGAGAGAGGCCAATACTACTTCTAGAGACTACTCTCATTTCTCTAGAGCTCACAACCGGTATTCACATATAGACCACATCTTTCTCCCTACGGAGCTGCTGCCTAAGTTGTGTTCGGCTAAAATTGTATGGACACCCTGGTCAGATCATGACCCGATGATGCTAACAATCTCCAATTTAACTGCCAATCTGGCCAAGTCACACTGGCGATTGAATGAGTCCCTTCTTAGCAATGAGTCAACTCGCCTTGAAGTGGTGGAGCATTTGAACTCTTACTTTACCATTAGTACAGCAGAAGACACGACCCCGGCTATTAACTGGGCAGCTCATAAAGCTTCTATCAGAGGTTTTTTTTATCCAACAAGTCTCTAGACTAAAGTGATCTCGTGAAGAGTTGATTTCTGCCAAAACTAAGGAATACGAGGCTTTACTGGCCCAACATAAAATTTCTCCAACCCTGGACTTGTTACTTAAGGTAGAACAGGCTCGTTTGGAGCTTAATCTTTGTCTCACCACAAAACTGGAAAACCAGCTATGATGGATGAATCATAACTTCTTCACATGGCGAGACAAACCGGATTCTAAACTTTCCCCTAAACATTCTAACTTAGAGCTTCCTAAGCTTAGGCTTCCTGGAGGTCACATCTCACAGGATCCTCAGAAGATCCTTCAAGAATGTAATAAGTATTATTTTACCTTATATAGTCCACACCAGCCTGTTGAGCTTTCCGTGCTTCAAGATTTTTTAGGACCCTTGCAGCTTTCTTCACTTGCCGACGCCCACAGGGAACTTATGGAATGACCTATAACTAGTGAGGAACTTGGTAAAGTTATTAAAATGCTGATGTCACATAAGTCCCCGGGCCCCGATGGTTTACCAAATGTTTACTATAAAATCTTCTCTGACCATCTTCTCCCTCATATGGCTCTTTACTTCAGTTCCTTGAGAGAAGACGGGTGATTCCTTTAGATGAAAATAAAGCATATATTAGCATTATTCCTAAACCTAATAAAGATGCGACTGATATCCTTAATTATCGGCCTTTTTCGCTACTAAATTGTGACCTGAAAATATTGACAAAACTTTTGTTCCTGAGTCTTAATTCCTTTTTGGTGCAATATGTTCACAAAGACCAATCGGGTTTCATATCTGGTTGCCAAATGTTAGATCAGATTCGAAGGTCCATAGCTTTGATTTCTGCTGTTTACTCTAATTGGGATGCCCCTCTTTCTAGGGAATTGCTGCTTCTTTCTTTGGACCTCCATAAAGCTTTTGATAGCTTAACTTGAAAATATTTGTTTACTGTTTTGCAAGCTTTTGGATTTGGTCCTGCATTTCTTACACTTTTGCAGTCATTATACAACACCCCCTCAGGTCAAGTGTCCATTAGAGGTTACAGATCCCCGTGTTCCAAATTCGACGTGGCACTAGACATGGTTGCCCACTCTCCCCACTGCTTTTTGCTTTGGCAATAGAACCCTTAGCTATGGCGATCCGCTCTCAAGCCGGAATCCACGGGGTCCCCTGTGGTCATCAGGAACATGAATGCTCTTTTTTTGCTGATGATGTTCCCATGTATATTACATCCCCTCTAGTACTCTACCTAATCTATTATCACTCTTGTGTCACTTCTCTGAACTTTCTGGACTGACTCTAAATTCTCATAAAATGATAGCCCTTAATGTTTTGTTACCTTCTTCAATGGAGCAATGGCTTCAAACTCTATATGACTTTCAATGGGCTAGCAACTACTTATTGAGACCCTATTTTACCAAGCAAACTATCCCCCTCTTTTCAAATGACTTTGGGAAGATCTTCATCGTTGGGCTGCTTACTCTGTATCTTGGTTTGGAAGGATCAACTCTATTAAAATGACCTTTTTACCTCGACTATTATACATCTTTCGGACCTTACTGATACCAACTCTGAGACCCGAGCTGCGGCTCCTACAGGCAGAGGTGCTTTGTTTTGTGTGGAACAATAGAAGGCATCAGATGAACCAGAAGATATTATACACTTTAAAGTCGCAAGGTGGGGTTGGTCTTCATTATTATTATACAGGATTTATACGGTGCCAACAGTTTGAGCAACGCTTTACAATATAAGGGAGACAGTACAATTACAATACATTTCAGTACAGAAGGAATGTGAATATTATCTCTATACTTACTTGCAAGCTGCTCAAATTGTGCAATTGGCCTATACTACAGCTAAGGGAACTCCCCTCTGGGTTTCTATTGAAGCTCTTTCCTGCCATCCTTTAGCGGTCGGTTCCTTGCCTTGGCTCCCTAATAGATCTCGCCCTCCTATCTTATGTCCTAATCTGTCTTTCTCATTGACAGTTTGGGACAGAGTACACCATCGCAAACCATTAGCCTCCCCACATGCTCCCTTAGCCCCAGTTTTTTGTAACCCTGAATCTGTACCGGGTCTGGTCCCGGCCCAATTCCAATGGTGGATCAACAAAGGGTTGCTGTGGATAGATTACCTCCAGGGTGTAAGGTTTTTATCCTCTTCAGTACTTTACAGAGAAACTACAGATGCCCCCCATGTAAATGTTCAGATATAATAAAGTTGCCTATTTTATCAGCTCAAAAATAGTTTTACTAGATGGAGCGCCCATTCTTACCAGTTTTGAACTTTCCTGTCAGTGTACAAATCTCTCTAGAGGCCGTATTTCTGTGGTGTACGCCCTTCTTGCTGATCCAAACTGTAACTCCCCTATATGGATCAATGGGAACGGGACCTGAATGTTAGTTATGATCTATCTGCTTGGCAAGACATAGCCCTGGAATTATCTAAAGTTTCCATCATTACTACCTGAATTGAAGCAAACTATAAAACTATTGTGATGGTACCGGGTCCCTACTCGGATGGCGAGGACCATCCTTCTGCCTCACCAATGTGCTTTCAGTGTAGCGGCCAGATGGGTTCTATGTTCCACGTTTGGTGGCAATGTCTGATAGTTACTAGATTTTGGATCTGCATGTCTAACCTTATGTACAGGGTGATGGGGGTTAATGTTGGTAGGGCCCCGGAATCGGCCCTCTTCCATAAATTTCCACTTACAGTACCAAAAAATACCCTTAACCACTTGCCAACCGCATATAGCTAAATGACGGCTTCACTGCGGCCGGCCAGTTCTGGGAGGGCGTCATATGACGTCCTCCCAGAACACGCCCTCTCACGTGCCCCCAGAGGCACGCACTCTGCAATCTCCATGATGGCTGTGTGCTATGGACGCAGCTGATCACATGATGTGGTAAAAGGCCAATCACAGCGGCCTTTTACCACGTGATCAGCCGTGTCCAATGACACAGTAGATCACCGGGAAATTAAGTAGCCAGTTATCAGCTGCACTTTCCTCACGCTGTCACGTTGTGAGGAAAGTACTGCCGATAACCAGCAATTGTCAGAGGAGGGATCAGCACTGATCATCAGGGCGCTAATGATCAGTGCCCAGCAGTGCCGCCCACTTGTGCCCACCATTGCCACCCACCAGTGCCTCCCAGCAGTGTCGTCACTCAGTAGTGCTGCCAGTCAGTTCCCAGCAGTGCCACCAGTCAGTGCTGCCTATCAGTGCTCACCAGTGTCTCCTATCAGTGCTGCCTATCAGTGCCCATCAGTGCTGCCTATCAGTGCCCAACATTGTTTCATATCAGTGCCCATCAGTGCTGCCTATCAGTGCCCAACATTGTTGCATATCAGTGCCCATCAGTGCTGCCTATCAGTGCCCAACATTGTTGTATATCAGTGCAGTATCATCAGTGCCGCTTCATCACTGCCACCTATCTGTGCCACCTCATCGGTGCCACCTATCTGTGCCCATCAATGCCCATCAGTGCTACCTATCAGTGCCTATCAGTGCCGCCTATCAGTGCCCATCAGTGCTACCTATCAGTGCCCATCAGTGCTGCCAATCAGTGCAGCCTCATCAACGCACATCAGTGAAGGAGAACAATTACCTGTTTGCAAAATTGTATAATAGAAACAAAGAAAAACCTTTTTTTTCACATTTTTGCTGTTTTTTTGTTTAGAGCACAAAAAATAAAAACCCCCAGCGGGGAGTAAATACCACCAAAAGAAAGCTCTATTTGTGTGAAAAAAATAATAAAAATGTCATATGGGTACAATCTTGCATGACCGCGCAATTGTCATTTAAATTGCGACAGCGATGAAAGCTGAAAATTGGCCTGGGCAGGAAGGGGGTAGAACTGCCCGGTAGGGGAGGGGTTAAGTGTCTTACTTCTATGCTGTTAGCAGTAAGAATCACTATGGCGAGGGGGACGGCGAGGGGGACGGCTGGCATTCCGTGCGCAAAGTACGCATTACGGCGCTAAGTACATCGCACTTCCAACACGGCAACAAGGGAACATCCCAACATCCTCTCATCATCTCTCCTCTGATCTCCAGGTAACCACTGCTTCCATCGCCCTCTGAAACTTCCTGCTCTAACCGCAACTGACAACTGCCTCCTGTTGCCCCCGGTGACCACTGCTTCCATCGCCCTCTGAAACTTCCTGCTCTAACTGCAACTGACAACTGCCTCCTGTTGCCCCCGGTAACCACTGCTTTCACTGCTCTCTCAATCGCTAAGCTACTTTGCATGCCTGAAATTATCTACATTGTTAGATTGTTTCTGTTTTCTTTGTAACTATTGTGTATACTTCCTGTATGACGTGACCTTCGCCTCATAGAGCCACATAGAGCCTCAGCTGAGATCAGACACCTTGCCTTACCTTGTGTCCATCCTGCCTGTATATTGTGAAGGGCAGAACCCCTCCCCCATGTGTCATTTATTAGTTCTTAATTGAACGATTGCGTAACCTCCCCCCCTCCATCCAAGTATAAATTCAGTACAGTCCGGGGGACGGCTGACAAGGGAGAGGCTGGCATTCCTTGCACAAAGTACGCATTACAGCACTAAGTACATCGCACTTTAACTAAAGCAAGTACAAACATTAGTGCTCCACCTCAAGTAGATTGCATGTGCTCTTCCCTCTCCTCCCTCTCTTCCCTCTACTCCCTCTCTTCCATCTCCTCCCTCTCTTCCCTCTCCTCCCTCTCTTCCCTCTCCCCTCTCTCTTCCCTCTCCTCCCTCTCTTCCCTCTCCTCCCTCTCTTCCCTCTCTTCCCTCTTTTCCCTCTCTTCCCTCTCTTCCCTCTCCTCCCTCTCTTCCCTCTCTTCCCTCTCCTCCCTCTCTTCCCTCTCTTCCCTCTCCTCCCTCTCCTCCCTCTCTTCCCTCTCCTCCCTCTCTTCCCTCTCCTCCCTCTCTTCCCCCTCTTACCTGTCCTTCCTCTCTTACCTCTCTTCCCTCTCCTCCCTCTTCACTCTCTTCCCTCTCCTCCCTTTCCTTCCCTCTCCTCCCTCTCTTCCCTCTCCTCCCTCTCCTCCCTCTCCTCCCTCTCCTCCCTCTCTTCCCTCTCTTCCCTCTTCCCGCCTGCCTTCGTTTGTTATCTCTCTTCTCTCCAGCATGCTCTCGCTAGCTCTCTCTGTTGCTATAATGCCCTCTCTTCTCAAACTCTCTCTTGTTTACCCCCCCACCCCCCACAACCTGTACATATCACCCTCACTCCTGCCCTCTCCATATCACTGCA
The DNA here is from genome assembly GCF_062004578.1 of Staurois parvus. Lineage (NCBI taxonomy): Eukaryota > Metazoa > Chordata > Amphibia > Anura > Ranidae > Staurois > Staurois parvus. Next base: position 2,424,868 of record NW_028318516.1, read on the forward strand.
CTTATCTCCTGCCCTCTCCATATCACTGCACTTATCTCCTGCCCTCTCCATATCACTGCACTTATCTCCTGCCCTCTCCATATCACTGCACTTTTCTCCTGCTCTCTCTTGGTCCACATAATGTCACCGCTACAAAATCACTGCGACATCTGCCCTCATATAAATCTCACTCCCACCTCACCTCCCTCACCCTCCTATTACTACTAACTTCTGGAGACATTGCCCCAAACCCTGGCCCTCCACCATCAAACTCCAACCCACAGAAGCAGCAACCTCCCCTCTTCGGCCACAGCCGAAACCCTCACTCTCTCATCTCAATCCCCCTGCTTCCAAGCACCAACCCCTCCCTCCTATGTGCCCTCTGGAATGCCAGCTCAGCCTCTCTACTATCACTGACCTCTTCCTCTCCCACTTCCTCAACCTACTTGCTATTACTGAAACCTGGCTCCAGGATTCCGACTCTGTCTCCTCAGCTGCACTCTCCCATGGCGGCCTCCTCTGGACTCACACACCCAGACCCAGCGAATGAAAAGGGGGTGGAGTCTGACTTCTTCTTTCCCCACAAAGCATGTTCCAGGTTCTTCCTGCGCCTCCGTCTCTGTCCCTCCGCACTTTTGAAATGCACTGTATTCGTCTCTTTTCTGCTGTTTGTCTGAGGATCGTAGTCATCTACTAGCCCCCGGGCCCAGTGTCACGCTTTCTCAATGACTTTTCAGCATGGCTTTCTCTCCTCTGAGGTGCCCGCCATCATCCTCGGTGACTTTAACATCCCAGTCAATGTTCACACCCCTGCCACCTCTCAACTACTCAACCTAACTTCCTCATTATACCTAACACAATGGTCACAATCCACCACCCACTCCAATGGCAACACCCTTGACCTTGATTCACCCACCTCTGCACTGCCTGTAACTTCTCTGACACCCCTTTACTCTCTCTGATCACAACTTTATCAGCTTCACACTCTCCCTGCCTCCTACCTCCCTGCCTCCTACCTCCCATGCCTCCTACTTCCCATGCCTCCTACCTCCCATGCCTCCTACCTCCCTGCCTCCTACTTCCCATGCCTCCTACCTCCCATGTCTCCTACCCCCCATGCCTCCAACCCTCACATGCCTCCTACCTCCCATACCTTCAACCAGCAAACCGTTACCTGTAGAAACCTCCATCACCTCAGTCCTGACCTTCTCCACTCTACTACTGAGCGCCTCTATGATAAAATTGCACCCCTGTCCTGCCCAGAGCTGGCCACATCTGCCTACAACAACTATCTATCATCCTCCCTGGATGCTCTTGCTCCTCTCTCTACACGCCAAACCAGGCCTCGCCTGTCACAACCCTGGCAAACAGATGACACCAGAAGTCTCAAGAGACGCAGCAGCACTCTTGAATGAGCATGGCGTAAAACTAAATTCCTGAAATTCCTGAAATCCGCTCTTCTCAAATACATCTCCAGCCTCCACGCTGCTAAGCCAACCTACTATAACACTCTCAAGACCCTCTCATCCAATCCTCATCAACTCTTCTCTACCCTTAATTCCATACTCCACCCTCCACTGCCTCCACCCACCAACTTACTGCACAGGAGATTGCCAGTCACTTCAAAAGAAGATCGACACAATTCATGATGAGATCTCCAGTGTCAAGCTTCCTCCTCTAACCAACATACCAGGCCCAACACCAAACTCTATACTCTCCTCCTTCGACCCTGTTACCACCAAGGAAGTTACCGAACTCCTTTCCAAGGCCCGCTTCACCACCTGTCCCCTGAATCCTGTCCCCTCACGACTGTTGCAGCCTCCTTCCTGCTCTATCCTAAGCTCTCTAACCCACATCTTCAACCTATCACTCTCCATGGGCACCTTTCCCTCCCCGAGCAAACATGCACTGGTTACCCCCATCCTCAAAAAACCCTCACTGGACCCCACCTGTTTGTATAACTTAAGACCCATCTCCCTGCTCCTGTTTGCCTCCAAGCTTCTCGAGCGCCTTGTTCACAAATGTAGAAACTGCTACCTCACCAACAACCTTCTAGATCCCTGACAGTCTGGCTTCCGCCCACAACATTCCACAGAAACTGCCCGACTAAAACTCACTAATGACCTACTAACTGCTAAAACCAATGGCCACTACTCCATACTATTCCCAACCAATGGCCACTACTCCATACTCATCCCAACCAATGGTCACTACTCCATACTCATCCCAACCAATGGCCACTACTCCATACTCATCCCAACCAATGGCCACTACTCCATACTCATCCCAACCAATGGCTATTACTCCATACTAATCCCAACCAATGGTCACTACTCCATATTAATCCCAACCAATGGTCACTACTCCATACTCATCCCAACCAATGGCCACTACTCCATACTCATCCTAACCAATGGCCACTACTCCATACTCATACTCCTTGACCTTTCCACTGCCTTTGACACAGTCAACCACCCGCTCCTCCTCAGTAAACTCCACTCCATTGGCCTCCATGACTCTGTTCTCTCCTGGTTCTCCTCTTACCTTTCTCAGCGCACTTTCAGTGTCACATACAACTCCTCCTCCTCCGATCCTCTTCCTGTTGGGGTACCCCAAGGCTCTGTCCTTGGACCCCTCTTTTTCTCTCTCTATACCTCCTCCCTGGGCCAACTGATAACCTCCCATGGCTTCCAATACCACCTCTATTCTAATGACACCCAGATCTATGTCTCCACTCCCCAGCTCACCCCTCAATCTCCTCACGTATCACAAATCTACTGAGCGACATATCAGCATGGATGTCACATCACTACCTTAGACTCAATATTTCAAAAACTGAGCTGTAATATTACCTCCCCCCGATCCCCCACTCATGACTTTCCCATCAAGATCAACAGAACAACCATTGGTCCTTCCCCTCATGCCAGGGTGTTGGGTGTAATCCTAGACTATGACCTCTCCTTTGGGCCCCACATCCACTCACTGGCTAAATCCTGCCACCTCAACCTCCGGAACATTTCCAATATCCGCCCCTTCCTGACCAATGACACCACAAAACAACTTATCCGTGCCTTGGTTATATCCCGCCTCCATTACTGCAACTCCCTCCTCACTGGTCTTCCGTTACACAGGCTATCCCCCTTCAGTCTATTATGAATGCTGCTGCTAGACTCATACACCTTACCAACCGATCAGCGACTTCCGCTAGACTCATACACCTTACCAACCGATCAGCGACTGCCGCTAGACTCATACACCTTACCAACCGATCAGCGACTGCCGCTAGAGTCATACACCTTACCAACCGATCAGCGACTGCCGCTAGACTCATACACCTTGCCAACCGATCAGCGACTGCCGCTAGACTCATACGCGTTACCAACCGATCAGCGACTGCCGCTAGACTCATACGCCTTACCAACCGATCAGCGACTGCCGCTAGACTCATACACCTTACCAACCGATCAGCGACTGCCGCTAGACTCATACGCGTTACCAACCGATCAGCGACTGCCGCTAGACTCATACGCCTTGCCAACCGATCAGCGACTGCCGCTAGACTCATACGCGTTACCAACCGATCAGCGACTGCCGCTAGACTCATACGCCTTGGTTATATCCCGCCTCCATTACTGCAACTCCCTCCTCACTGGTCTTCCGTTACACAGGCTATCCCCCTTCAGTCTATTATGAATGCTGCTGCTAGACTCATACACCTTACCAACCGATCAGCGACTGCCGCTAGACTCATACGCCTTACCAACCGATCAGCGACTGCCGCTAGACTCATACACCTTACCAACCGATCAGCGACTGCCGCTAGACTCATACACCTTACCAACCGATCAGCGACTGCCGCTAGACTCATACACCTTACCAACCGATCAGCGACTGCCGCTAGACTCATACACCTTACCAACCGATCAGCGACTGCCGCTAGACTCATACACCTTACCAACCGATCAGCGACTGCCGCTAGACTCATACACCTTACCAACCGATCAGCGACTGCCGCTAGACTCATACACCTTACCAACCGATCAGCGACTGCCGCCAGACTCATACACCTTACCAACCGATCAGCGACTGCTGCTAGACTCATACACTTTACCAACTGATCAGCGACTGCTGCACCTCTCTGCCAATCCCTCCACTGGCTTCCACTAACCCAACATATAAAATTCAAAATACTAACCACAACTTACAAAGCCATCCACAATCCTGCCCCTAGCTACATCAACAATGTGATAAAACGTGGGATCCGTGGATTTCATACATCTCCATGCCCTAGTACTTCCTGATTTGGCTCCCCTCTCCTCCCCTCTGCTCTCCTCCTCCTTCTGCCCTCTCCTCCCCTCCCCTCCGCTCTCCTCTCCTCCCCTCTCCACTCCTCTCCTCCCCTCCCCTCTCCTCAACTCCCCTCCCTTCCCCTCTCCTCAACTCCCCTCCCCTCTCCTTTCCTCCTCCTCCTGCCCTCTCCTCCCCTCTTCACTCTCCTCCCCCTCCCCTCTCCTCTCCTCCTCTTCCCCTCCCCTCTCCTCCTCCCCTACCCTCTCCTCTCTTCCCTCTTCCCCTCCCCTCTCCTCTCCTCCTCCCCTCTCCTCTCTCCTCTTCTCTTCCTCCCTTCCTCCTCCCCTCTCCCCTCTCCTCCTCCTCCTCCCCTCTCCTCCTCTACTCTCCTCCCCTCTCTTCCTCCTCCTCCCCTCCTCTTCCTCCTCCTCCTCCCCTCCCCTCCTCTTCCTCCTCCCCTCCCCTCCTCTTCCTCCTCCTCTCATTACTGTTACCCTCCTTTCTTCCTTTCTACTGTCTCTTTTATTTCCCATGTTCTGGTGCTAGTTGAGTTCCATGTTGTATGTGTTGTGCACTATGTGTGGTGTGTATGATGAATGCTCTGTGTGATCCATATGTCTCCTATTATTGCTTCCCCTGTACAAGGTGGACTTAATGCTGGGAATGTTCTATGTGACGTCTCCAGTCATTATTGCACACATTTCCTGCTTCCCTGCGGGATGTCTGTTGTTTATTCATCCGCCTGTTTGTTGGGGAGATTTCATACCTTATAACATGACACTTGTCTATTACATTTTCTGTAACTTGAAAAATTTCAATAAAGATATTGGAAAATAAATAGTTGGTTGCATAAGAGATAGATTTATTTTTTCTCAGTTTTTTTTTTTAGTTATTTTTGATCTTTCGTGAAAACCACAGGAATGGTTATTTTAATGTTTCTCGGGGCTGCAGTTCCTCTGAGCTCCACAAGGTGGTGATCTCACTTCTATCCAGAAAGGAAGTTATTGTAGAACACAGACAGGAAGTGATGTCAGGTACACACAGGAAGTGATGTCAGGCACAGACAGGAAGTCATCTGGAATAAAGACAGAAAGTTCCATGTGGCACAAAGAAGAGGAGACATTGGTGGAAGTGGCAGCAGAGGAGGTAATAAGATGTTATGTTCTATTTACACCCAGTAACCCCCCCATCATGTCTGTCCTCTTCCTCCGTAGCCATGTCCGTCCTCTTCCTCCGTAGCCATGTCCGTCCTCTTCCTCCGTAGCCATGTCCATCCTCTTCCTCCATAGTCACGTCCACCTTCTTCCTCCATAGTCACGTCCGTCCTCTTCCTCCATAGTCACGTCCGTCGTCTTCCTCCATAGTCACGTCCGTCGTCTTCCTCCACAGTCACGTCCGTCCTCTTCCTCCACGGTCACGTCCGTCCTCTTCCTCCACGGTCACGTCCGTCCTCTTCCTCCACGGTCACGTCCGTCCTCTTCCTCCACGGTCACGTCCGTCCTCTTCCTCCACGGTCACGTCCGTCCTCTTCCTCCACGGTCACGTCCGTCCTCTTCCTCCATAGTCACTGTGACGTCTTTTATCTCCAGCAGATGATGATACACACATATATAGTGTGGGAACCCAGATGAACCCCTTCAGGGGCAGAACATTCCCCCACTTCCGGGGCCGGAACATTCTCCTCATTGTGGAGATAAATTCTTGTAATATGGTCCTCTAAACAAACAGCACTGACAATAAATAGACAAGACAAGGACCATCCTGACCATACATGGCCTACAAAGGGCAATGATGACACTACACAGGCAGCCAATGGGCAATCATTACACTATGCAGCCAACACAATGATGGAGTGCCGGGGTCAGGAGTATGGAGCATAGAGCCCCTTACATTGCTGCTCAGGAGGAAGAAAACATTCCCCAGCCGGCCATGAAGAATATGTTCCATCATTGGTATCAGAGGGAGGGAAATACTGAGGGGTCTGAGGGAAGTAGAGGAGCTGAGGGGTCTCTCGGGTTACTGAGGATGGGAGACTTTGGGGCCCCTGAGGGGATAGTGAAGTTAAAGGGTTTTGAGGGGGTAGAGTAGCTGAAGGAATCTGGGTCTTTGATAGGGTTGGTGGGGAGCAGGGCTCTGAGGAAGGAAAAGTTTGTCAGGCTCAGGGGGACTCTGAGGTAGGGAGGGGGGCTCTTGGTCTCTGATTGTCCTCTTACCTGCACTTACTTTCCAGACCTCCTTACAGAGCTTCTACCAGGAAAGGAAGACAACCTTCACCTTCTTACCATCTCACTGGTCAAATAATGTATTCCAAGATACCAAATAGAATGCAGAAGGACAATCCTTCACCCCTTGGTGGGCACTTGTTCTTAGAGGAGGACTCTTGGTGCATTTTTGACTAAAAGGTAAGTGGGGGTCAGTGCTATACATCTTCAGGAGACACTCCAATACCTCCCATGACACAGGCTCTGGCAGTGCCCGATGCTGGAATTCAGAGCCCCAGGAACCCACCACCACTCTGTACAATGTCCTGGATACTACAATATACTTGATACTCCAACCCTCCTGCTGTCCTCCTTCTACGCATACTAGGCTGTCATTGGAGGGAAGAGAATAGGCTCCTTCCTGACAGCTCTCTACTCCACCAGCACCATCCTCCTGCTACCCAATCCAATCTCTTCTCTTACTGCAGAGAGTGACAGTGACATCACTCCTGTCAGTCAGCAGGCTGCCACAGATTGGAGCCTTGCAGCCGGAGTTCTGCCAGTTGTCCTGATTAGGCAGCAACTCCGGCCAAAAGTCCTCAAGTTCCCCTTCCTGGACATCATGATGAGCCGACATTGACCTCACAGCACTGCCTCAGAGCAAACAAGTCATAGGAAGGATCGTATTTATCATTCCTTGTCTGCAGATCTAAAACTCATCAAAACCAGTTCAGAGACCAAACAAACCCAACAGAGAAAAGGGGATTTCTGATTTGACAGGTCAAGAGGGGCCCCGGACCTCCAAAATGTAGCAAATACTAAACAGTCCAGACTACTGTCTTCGCATGGGGAAGTAGTTCTCCAATGTCCAGCAACCCTCCTATTCCCCCCTCACATCAACATCCTATTATTGTGTGACCAATACCATCCAAATCATTCTTACTTTCATTTCCCAAAGTTATCCGTCTACAAGGAGGCCTGTATAGATCACATGATGGCACCAATGAGGATGGAGGAGGACCGGAGTCACATGACTGAGAAGATACTAAACCTCACCCTGGAGATCATCTACCTGCTGACCGGAGAGGTGAGGAGGATTCTGGGAGGTCACATGACATCACTCGTATCTCTATTAATAAAACTAAGACCTGACCGGAGAGGTGAGGAGCATTCTGGGAGGTCACATGACATCACTCTCATCTCTATTAATAAAACACAGACCTGACCGGAGAGGTGAGGAGGATTCTGGGAGGTCACATGACATCACTCTCCTCTCTATTAATAAAACACAGACCTGACCGGAGAGGTGAGGGGGATTCTGGGAGGTCACATGACATCACTCTCCTCTCTATTAATAAAACACAGACCTGACCGGAGAGGTGAGGAGGATTCTGGGAGGTCACATGACATCACTCTCCTCTCTAGTAATAAAACACAGACCTGACCGGAGAGGTGAGGAGGATTCTGGGAGATCACATTACATCACTCATACCTCTTAATAAAACACCAACCTGACCGGAGAAGTGGGGAGGATTCTGGGAGGTCACATGACATCACTCTCATCTCCATTAATAAAACACAGACTTGACCATAGAGATGAGGGGGATTCTGGGAGGTCACATGACTACGCATATCTCTATTAATAAAACACAGACCTGACCGGAGAGGTGAGGAGGATTCTGGGAGGTCACATGACATCACTCTGATCTCTATTAATAAAACACAAACCTGACCGGAGAGGTGAGGAGGATTCTGGGAGGTCACATGACATCACTACTACCTCTGTTAATAAAACATAGACCTAACCGGAGAGGTGAGGAGGATTCTGGGAGGTCACATGACATCACTCTTATCTCTATTAATAAAACACAGACCTGACCGGAGAGGTGAGGAGGATTCTGGGAGGTCACATGACATCACTCTCATCTCTATTAATAAAACAGACCTGACTGAAGAGGTGAGGAGGATTCTGGGAGGTCACATGACATCGCTGTTATCTCTATTAATAAAACAGAGACCTGACCGGAGAGGTGAGGAGGATTCTGGGAGGTCACATGACATCACTCTTATATCTATTAATAAAACACAGACCTGACCGGAGAGGTGAGGAGGATTCTGGGAGGTCACATGACATCACTCTTATCTCTATTAATAAAACACAGACCTGACCGGAGAGGCGAGGAGGATTCTGGGAGGTCACATGACATCACTCTTATCTCTATTAATAAAACACAGACCTGACCGGAGAGGCGAGGAGGATTCTGGGAGGTCACATGACATCACTCTTATCTCTATTAATAAAACACAGACCTGACCGGAGAGGTGAGGAGGATTCTGGGAGGTCACATGACATCACTCTTATCTCTATTAATAAAACACAGACCTGACCGGAGAGGTGAGGAGGATTCTGGGAGTCTAACATGATATTTCTATTGGTTCCTCAATACAGAGATTTCCTCTTCTGAAGTCAGGTGATCATATGACCATCACAGTGCCTCCATGTGACTCCCTAAACCCTGAGAGACACAACATGCAGAAGATTCTAGAAGTCACCAAGAAGATGATGGAGCTGCTGACAGGAGAGGTGAGCGGTGCCGGGAATTCTGGGACATTCTCCAGTAACAGACAAGGGATGTGTCTGGATGGTGACTGTATCATTGTGTGTGTCAGGTTCCTATAAGGTGTCAGGGTGTCACTGTCTATTTCTCCATGGAGGAGTGGGAGTATTTAGAAGGACACAAGGATCTCTACAAGGACGTCATGATGGACAATCAGCCGCCCCTCACATCACCGGGTAAGAGGAGACTTTATTGTAAAGGAGAGAGCAGTACGGAGGATCCACCTAGATCCCCCATCATCTGATAAACACATAGAAACAATGGATTCAGTCAGTGTGTGTGTTTCCTACAGATGGATCCAGTCATGGGAACCCACCAGAGAGATGTCCCCGTCCTCTGTATTCCCGGGATTCCACACAGGAAGGTCACACCATCCCTTACCATCATCAGGTAGATGAGGAACAATCACTGATAGTATCATTAGGATCTGTACATTATCTGCATTGTTACCGTTGATGTCATTTTTATTATATATTCAGAGTGGAAACCTGAGAGATCCTAAAGTTGAGGAAAAAGAAGAAATGGAAGAGGAGGAGGATGAGGATGGGGTGATGGAGGAGTCAGAGATTCCAGAAAAACACAAAGATCTGTACCAGGACACCATGGTGGAGTCATCCAGCTACAAAAATCTACCAGAGAGATGTCCCTGTCCTCTGTATTCCTGGGATTCCTCACAGGAGGGTCACACCATCCCTCACCATTACAAGGTTTGTGTCAGGTCCAGACTGGCCATAGGGCACACTGGGTATTTGCCTTGTGGACAGGGGCTTCCGGACAGGGCCAGAACTCTGCTGCATTTCCTTAGTACCCTGTGATGTCTGGGGAGGGAGTGAGGCAGACAGCTCTGGAGCCCCGGAGCCATGGGGGATTGAGCCAGGGGGCAATGTAACCTTGCTGCTCTGATGCCATTGTTAGTGGCCCCAGGAGGCTGAACAGTGGCTGCAGGGCTCTGAGCTGAGAGAGCCTCTCTCTTACAGCCCAGAGCCATCAATGACATTCCACCCCTTTTCCCGCATGGACAGTTGAGAGAGAGAGCTGGTTCTGTTCCTCCTCCCTCTCCTCCTGTGTCATCCTCACCTACACCCCCCGGCAGTGTTGTGCCTCAGAGATGGAGATATGTGGGTGGAAAGTTTTCTTTTTCTACATTCTGCGGAGGATTACACTGGACTGCTCAGTCTAAAATGCCTGGGACAATTTTTTTGGCCCAGTCTGGGCCTGGCTGGTGGGATGGAGCATCTATAAGATGGACTTGTAGAGACAATGTGTGGATTTTGTGTGTGATGTCACAATAATAAAGCTCATATTTTACAGATGATATTTTCTCTCATTTCCTTGATTTAGAGTGGAGATCCAATCGATATAGAATTTGAGGTGAAAGCAGAAGAAGAAGAGGCGTATGTGAGGGATGATCAGCAGTCTATGGAGGAGGATGGAATAACGGGGACATTTATAGAGGAGGACACTCCTACAGAGATCAGCACAGGTGGGTCATGAACACTAAATCCATTCCTCCACCCATACTGCTCACTGATTGGTCCAGAGTAGGGCGGGGACTGGGTGATATCAGCCTGTAATCCCCTGGTCACTTTCCTGAGCTGTGTTCCCCGTCCTGTATTCCTGGATTTCTCTCGGATAATCTTCCTTCTCTGTGCTGCAGACACAATTTATGTATCTAGACTGGATTTATGGGGATTTTGGGGTTCAGCTGGCAGTAAAATGATGATTCATGAGCATTTCTAGACCTAGACACCTGGGGTATGTGCTTTGGATTCTCTTCCCCATGTCCGGGTCTAGTAAGATCCCTGACAGAACAATTCTCCCAGGGAGGGAGGGTAGAGATAATGGGCTGAGAACTCTGTTGCTTATCCAAAAAGCTAGGAAGGGGAAAACCCCGGTAGTAGTGCTTTCCATCGATGCTGAAAAGG